>NC_135271.1:19004426-21404426 GCF_051311805.1 Agelaius phoeniceus | reverse complement strand
CATCTCTTTCAAGGTAAAAAATAAAGCTCTAAAGAGGCACTGTAAATTTTTTAGGACATTATTTGTATCACAAAGGAATCGCTGTCACTTAGCAACTGCTGCTCACAATTGTATTTTATGATCACAGAGCTTTAGCTATAAACTCCTGCTCCAAAAGTATCTTGGTTTTGGGTATAAAAGCCACATCATTGCAGTGACAGAGACTGCTTAGCTCACCATGCCAGCACTGGACAGAGGGTGTAAGGCTGTGATAAACTGAATAATACATCTGAGTCTGGAAGGAAAATGTATTGTAATGGAGCTATACGTACTATTTATAAATATGTAATGGACTACTGTGGTCACTACAACCCGTGTTCCAAGTAAAGGTAAAAGACAGTGCAGAACCAGACAAAAATCCTTCTGCTCTTTCCCAGGAAGCCTCTCTTGTTTATCAACAGATATTTCCCAGTGAAGGGCATAATTTGTTCTGATTATACTGATCCTATTGATTGTATTTAAACCAACTGATTTGGATATATCAGTTTTATAAAATATCAGTTCAAAAAGTATAAGTCAATTCAAAATTTCCCTCTGCAGTCTGGAGCCCAGGATGGAATTTATAATGTTCCAACTTCCAGCCTGCTGGACTATTAGCATTAATTGCTTCCTGAGAATGCTACAAACCAAGCATATTAAGATTTCTTTTCTCCTTAGTACAACCCTAACACTATCATTATGGAAAGTTGATATAAATCTTGTTGTTCTACAGTCAGAATTGTAAAACACTTGAATTTGAATAAATGTATTGCAAGCAATGTTCAGATTTCTAGACACCTTTAATATTCCATGCACATAAAAATAATTTTCCCCTTTCTTTTTCCATGTACTATAAAGCCTAAAACCAATATGTAAGATAAAAATTGTCATATAACTCTTCCACACCGATGTTAACTTTACAGAATTGTGAGGATGTGCTTAAAGTTTCATCTAAAGTTGTTACATAAACCAGAATCAAAACATCACCTAAGTAAAATATCTTTCCTATTACATTGTACAGATTTGGCTGAGAAGGTAGGGAGAAAATGTCATTGTTTTGTGCAAAATAAAAGAAATGGCTGTTGTAGAGCTGATGCATTTTATATAGATCAGTTTCTGTTTGGTTTTTCTTCCCTTAAATATCCATGTTTCCATCCACATGGGATATGAGTGGAACTTGGTGTCCCAAAACTGACATTCCCTTTGGTGAGGAAATAGCTTTTTTTCCATCTAAACTCTCAGCAAGAAATGACTGAAAGCTCAGTCATTCAAATGCACCATGCAGGTTCTGAAGTTCAATGCTGATGATAACAAAGGTAGTTAGTAGTACTACTGTAATCATTATAATGTCAGATTTTTACAAATTCACTTGTGACTTCAATAAACTTGAAGGTATTCCAGGCACTTTTATGTGCAGGTGTGGCTTAAGAATAAAGCTGCTGATTATTTGATTCTTGTTTTACTAAATTAAAATCTGGTCTAATTAAAGAAATTTCTAAGAACTTCTGCTTTCCTTTAAGAAGAAAAACCTGGGGTTTTTCCCTAGAATCTACACTTAGCATTTCCATACCCAAACTCTGGAATTTCAGAGTTGCTATGTTGTTTTTTCCATTCAGTGTGCTATAATCCACATAATGTTTAGGAGACAGTGAAAACATTAGTAACCATGACTGAGAGATGTTGATTTGCAAGTTTGGCAGGAGTTTTAGTTGTGTGCTGTTGTATATCTGTATATATGCTCTAGATGGTCCAGTTAAGGAAATTAATGTATTGATAATTAAGTTTATAGAAGCAAATGTGGGAGGAACCATCCTGGGCAGACAGAGCAGTAGCAGGTAATACTTAATGCAGTCACTTCCCAAACCTATCTCAATTGATTGTGTCTTCAATTCCCTGCAATGTCCAATACAGCTGCTATTGAACACTGCAGGGGGCAATCCAAACAGAAATATTTCAGCTTCTCATTAGGAAGGGATGGATCCTCAGCAGGCATCTGCTTTCTCATGATCTGCACTCTCAGGGTTTACATCCCAAACCTGGTGATTATATCTGATTTATAGCATTGTTGAGTGCTGAGGAGACAGAGGCAGCTGGGTGTTTCACAAAAGTAGTCCCTTGCTGTGTTTTAGAAGCTCTTTCAAAATTTTATTAACTCTCCTAAAATTAAAACAAATCTACTGGAGCAGGTCTCTGGAGGTGTCTTAATTCAGCCCTCTGAATTGTGAGAACCCCATTTTGTGGTGTTACATTTGTTGGATAGGGTAAGGGTACAGATTGGTCAGTCTATGTACTCTCAATTTATCCTATCAATCTAAATTTCCTACTGATTGGACTGAAGTAGACTTGCCTGAGTGCTCTGTTGCAGTGAGAATAGATATTTCTAATAATCTGCAACATTTTGTTTCCAGCTGAAGCTCCAATTGTCACATATTCCCCGTGGAGTATGTTTGCATTTTCCAAACATTTGTATAGTATCCAAATTTATTTTGTATTCTGAGATTTTTCCTATATCATTATTTATTGCTAACAGGTTAGGAACAAAATCTTCTATTTCCATATAAAAAAGGAAACAGCAGTTTTTGAGAAGTGAAGTATTGTGTGGGGAGAAGAGGAGCCTTTGATTTGTTTTTTTTAGCATTGTTAGATAACCATCTGTAAATAAACTAAGTCAAACTTGAGAACATGGATTGAGAACAGGTTGCTCTTAATCCAATTGTAAAAAGGCTTTAGCTAATATACTTTGACATTATTTTAACAAGGGAATTTAGAGTGAGTTCCTTCTAGCTTTGGGACTGATTGAAATAGTTTCCCCTGAAGCATAAAGCATGTCTCAAGCCACTTTAGAAGTACAGAGTTCTGAATTCTGAACATAAAATACACTTTATCAAAACAAAAGTCAGTGGCAAATCCATGGTACTTTTTCAGCTTCAACTTCTTCTACAGTTGTATTAAGTTTTTTGCCTTGCAAGGAGTTTTTTTTCTGTTAAAAAAATGAGACATAATAATATCACAAACATCTGCTCTGATTCAGCTGAGTGAGGCACAAAACTTCTTAAGTCAGACATTGATTATCAATTGCAATGTTACTTCTATCAAAATAGCAATAATTTTTATTTAGTAGTTTCTTTGCATAAGCACACAAAACAGCAACTTGGTAGGCCCTAAACCACCCTCCCTCCAGAACTCTTTGAGGAAAACTAGGGCAAATTTTGGTCTTTCATACTTGCATTAATCAAGGTCCACAGTTCCTGCAAAGAACAGACCAATCTATATCATAATCAAAAGCTTTGATTTCTATTACTTTAGCATTTTATCACTCTGCTGTAATAAACAGATATATGCTAAAGGGTACCCACCATTTCAGAAATGTGTTGCTTGCATATAAAATATCAAGGAAGGGTCTGTCAAAGTGCTAGTTAATAAAACTTCTGAAATTCTAGGTGATTGCTACAAATGCAGTTTGAGAGTATGATGGGTTACTAAGTGGGAACAATCAGGGCTGTCTAATGGGCTAACCCTTACTGCAGAATGAGACCTTTGAAAGGAAATTGCTCTCATGAAAGAGTTGTCCTTGCTTTTAGTTAATTCCTGATTTACTACAGAGTGGTGTGGCTCACAGCAAGCAGCCTGCTCTACAGGAAAGGAGGAGATGCTCAGCTCTGGGGCTGCACACCTTCAGTGAGAGGCAGGGCCAGACCTGACACTGCACACAGCTCTGGTGTCTTGTGGGGATTCAACATGGGAAGAGGAGTTGGCTTCTTAATTCCATCACCTGCATGGCAGAAATGCCCTGTGGCACCCAGATTTGCAAAAAAGGTGGGAGTGAATCAGGTCAGACACAATTACTGGAAAAGAAGAGCTTATCATATCCAGCCTCAGTGAGCTGGGCCTGCCATCCTGAGCTGACTTCTTCTCTGGAATCATTTTTCCTATGGCTTCCTTTGGTTTGTGGTTTTTTCCTCTTTGTTGTTTCAGCAAGTGTTCCCAATTCCCACACCTGTGCACAGCGTCAGCCCTAGTCATTTCCAATCTGTGTCCCTCTCTCCTAACTTTTGAAGCACAGCCATTTCAACTTCCTAATCGATTTTATTCTCCCACTTCATGGAACTATTTGGACTTTTTCCATCTCAGATCACATACCAAATTGCTGGGATCACCGATCACTAACCAAGGAATGGAGCAGCATCTTCTAACATACTTAAAATTGAGCTTGTAAAGAAGAGACAAAAATAATTTACAAAAAAAAAAACCATCCAGAAGGATAATAAAAAATGTAAATAATAACATAAATGTAAAAAAAAAATTGAAATTGTAAATAAAATGTGATAATCCAAGAAAAAGGGGTAATAATCCCTGCTCTGTGCATTGATGCAGCCAGGCTAGTCAGAATCAGGTTGCTCCACCAGACACAGCTGAGTATTAGGTGAGGCAGCAATATATTTATCACACAGTACATAATAAATCCATTGACACAATGGGCTTGGAGGAGGAATGTATTGGGTTGCTCACAGGAAAAGAGGGAGTTTCAGTCACCCCTTTCACCTCAGAGATGCAGCTGGAGAACATGATCAGGTGAAAACCATTCCAGTAACTGGGCTCCAGCCTACCAGCAGAAAGCTTTTTACACTCCTGCATACAGGATAAGGGACAACATTTTCAAAAACTGGGAAATCTTTCACACCGCCTTGAAAAAAAACAAGTTACCGTGGCAATATCAGTTAGCCATTGGAGAGCTTATCCCAAGCAATATTCATTCAGGACAGGAGAGAGCTAAGTCTATTAGGAGACTGTTAGTGATTTATTTGCTTTTTTTACACAGTCATGTAGTGGGGAAAGGCAACTAATCTTGTTGGACTCCATTAAGAAAGTCTCTTCAGGCTTCAGACAGCCTCACATCCCCACATGGCCTTCTCAAGCAACATGACTGGAAATTTCTTGTTATGTCCCAGGCCTATTTGCATAAGCATGGAAGCAGACTTGCATTAATAATCACTGTATTAAGGGCCTAAAAAATCCTGATCACATCATTAGACATAGTCCCTGGACATTTTTTGTACATCATAAATATCTCCTCATCACCTCCTTTATTTCTGTCACATCCACGATAGTTTTAATAACAGTTTTATAGTACAGCTGAAGTCAGATTGAGGAGACATTTCTTTTAATTGATTCTATTTTTTTTTAAAGAAGAGAAGGAAGAGTTTTAAAAATATCTAATAGTATCTTACTTACAGAAATATTACTCTTAAACCTTCAGGGTTTAAGATACATAAAGGAAACTTGGAAGATCATAGGCAGGATTTGCATAGGAGAGGTAGGAAAATCTGGATTCATTTTGCCATCTCTTTAAAGGGATCTAGAATAGTATTTCTGCACTTCTCACAAGCCAGGATTACAGTTGAAGATGTTCTGTATATCCAAAAAATTTGCACCACCAAATTAGTCGGTAGAAGTAATTGAGTTGCAGGTCAGGTGTGCCCCCTGTATAAGGGGGAGGTTTGTCTTGTGAGAATTAGGGGGTTTCTGACCTTGCTTTTGTTTTCCTAGCCCAGAGAAGGTTTAAAGGTTTCCCAGCCAGGTTTAAACTGTGAAAACAGACTGGGAGATTTTCAAGGAGAGGATGGCTGCAAGCCAACAAGTACATTTTCCCTCATGAAAGGTAACAGTGGGGCTCCCTTGCTGGCTGAGCTGCTCTGAGAGGAAGGGGAGCTCACTTGAAGGCAAGAGCTGATTTCTGACACCCTCTCCTGACACTGTCTGAGGCCCTGTGAGCCCCCTCATTGGGGCATGAAGCTGGGTCATTCTGCTCTGCTACAGAGGTGGGGTCCCAGCCAGGCTGGGGGACCCTATTGACCTTCCCTAATCATAAAAAGCTGAAAAAGACTGTTAACAATTAGATGCCAGTAAGAAATCAACATTCACTAATAGTTATGGTGCACTGGATTAAAAATTACATCAGTTCTCTTTGTAGCTTTCAGTCAGACCCCACTTTTTATTCCAGCAACTTCTCAGTGAAATCCAGACATCCCAACAGTACTTGGGATCCAGCAGTGCATAAGCATCTTCACAGGACCTCACTTCCCCTTAAAGTCTGCATGAACAAAAAAAAAAAAAAAGGGGTTTGGCAGCATTCAAGCAATACATTCATGAAATCCTTTGAAATGGGAATTCCAGCATAATTCAGCATGATTGTAAATGCTGTAAAATGTGTAAGCCTAAATGGCAAAGGGAATTGTATACTGTAGTTAGTGATAAATGTTCCATGCAATATACTGGGTCTAGCTGCCCCACTTACCCAATGCTCAGTGGAATTAAGTAGTTAAATTTATGTGCATAGTACTGAAATTGTAATGCTGCGTGTCAACCTCAGACCTGTTTTTCTCCTAAAGCATAATAAAAAATATCAGTGGAAAAACTGTCCCAAGCCTTAGTCTGGTAAAAGGACTGCAAGTCAAGCAGAAAATGTAAAACATTTCTGGTTTTCTTGACCAACCTGTCACAGCCCAATCTGTTGTGACAGTACAGGAGGCACAGCCTGAAAGCACCTTGGGAAAGGGGTCAGGGCTTAGGCTCCTCTCTTTTTGACAGAGGTGAAAGTCTCAGCGCACAGTGCCTGCCTGCCCATGCTAACAAGGTGGCCTTTTAGCAAGCCATCAAAGGCAGAGGTGGGACACTGTGGGTTTTCTGTCCCCTGGGAGGTTCCAAGTTGGCCACTGTCCTTTGCGGTCTGGCAGCTCTCTTGATTTCCCATGAAAGCTCTGAAAGTTCTTGTTTGTCCTTAGTGTGGAAAGGACAGTACTAACTGTAACAATCAGCTCTTGCAGTTTCTATTTCTGAAGCCATGGAGTACCCTGGTGGAAAGGAGAGAGTGAAGAAGGCTGTGTCACTGCCCATTCTGCAGGCAGGGCAGTGGGAATTGGCCTCACCTGTCCAGCCAAGCCCAGGGATTTGCTGCACCTGAGTGGGCCTTGGGAGAGAGGAGGGAACGAGCTAACGAGCTGCACCTGCCTGTGGTTAATGGTGGGGCCATCTCAGCTGTTCCCAGTCTGTGCTGATGAGGCAGCCTGGGCTGGAACCCTCTAGGTCCATACTGCTCCAGCTCTGCCTTCTCTCAGAGAGGTGCTGGCTCAGGGAGAAGGAGTTACACACAAAGCTGGAGCTACCCAGCCACCCTTTGTTAGAGCTGTGTGCCCCAGGCAGAGGCTGTGAGGGTGAGTCACTGCTTATGGAATTACCTGTCTTTTCCTGTAATGTATATTAGATCAAGGGACTCTGACGCTCCTGAGTCAGGGACTTAAGGAGATGAAAGATTGGAAAACGTAAGGATGACGTGAGTTGTTCTGGCTGTTTCAGGGTTTCTGGAACATGAGGTGTTGAGAAGGTAGAATTGCTGATTATGTAAGATAGGCATGTAAGCTATCGTCTTTGAGAGGGTTTGTGTTCTTAAGGTGTACCCAATTTCTTTGCCTCTGTTTGAATAGTGAATTTTCTGACTGTACCTGAAGAAGTCTAGTTCTCTGCAAAGCTGACCAAATAAATATGTGCATCATGTGTCTTAAAGCACATCTGGGGTGCTAATAACTGTCAGTGTATGCAGGGCCAGAGGTGCCTTGTGAAACTTGTTTATTTGCTACCACCCATTGCCCTAAGTTTGCTCCTGTACCTGAGGAACTTGCCTGAGCTTCAAGTTAATGCCTAACAAATCTAGATCAGTAGGAACAGACCCTGGTTATCTTGGGAACAGAATTGTAAAAAATGTCACTTGTATACTGATGGCTGTAAGACTTCATACAGAATATGGGGACAGGGAGATACTTGCATTGCTTGTGACGGTTTCTCTAATAGAGCAGAATCTCCTGAGTGGGTTTGGGTGGGCCCTGGGGATGCCTGTAGCCTCTGGCAAGGAGCCTGAGAGATGCCAACATCAAAATGGAGAACATGTTTCCCTCTCCCTGCTGACTCCCTTCCTTCAGTTTTCTTAGAAACAGTGTCTTCTTAGATCTGCTATTGCTGTATTCTGCACTTTGCTTTTACTTCTGCAGCTGGGTCATAGGGATCTCCTTTTTTCTTTGTTTTCTTTCCGTTTTTTGGTTAAAAAACCCCTCTCATAGTGTCTTTAAGTTACAGACAAATGTTTTTGTTTCTCTTTGACTAGAGCAGTCCCAGGCTGCCTTTATTTTGCATCCTTAGCTTATACATGTGATGCAGAGTGTTTGACTTTGTATTCTATTTCATCCTGAAATGAAGTTTATGTTGAAGTGCTTGAAAAGCACAAACCACTTACTTTCTGTTTGACAACCTATGAGGACTTAGTTCAAAATGTGTATTATGATCTACTGGTTCAAGTAGGCCCTGAATTTCTGTGGCAGTACATTAAATTCTCTTTCTACTATCTCAGGAGATAAATAGGTTTGAAATGTAAGAAGTATTGGTGTTTTAATGTGGGGTTCCCCCCTCCCAGATTTGGAGAAGTTGTTGAAACTTTAAGTCCACTGAAAAGATTCCCTAATACTTCAAACTGAGGATATTTATTTTTGGATTTTGAATGCTTGATTAAAACAGAAATACTTTGTTTTGATTTTACATGGTCTTTATCTCCAGCCTGTGGGAAAAAAATTAATTGTATGTTTGTGTTAACTCATTCAATGTAAAGGTTATTGCAAGGATTTGAATTCCTGAATTTAAATGTGAGGTTTCTGGTGGTTTGTGACCAAACTGAGAACGGGGGCATTTTGAATTAAAAAAAAATGTTTTGTGGTGCTAGAGGCCAAATACTTAAACTTCGAGATAGTGCGAAAATTTATGTGATAGTGAATGTGCCATAATCAACAAGAAAAAACTTAATAGCTTGAAAAAAGAGGGGGCAGCTGTAACTGTAGCAATACTGGGGGTAGGAACAGAGGCGTCTGTTGTGTATAGGAGCAGACTGATGGATTCTGAGCAGAAGAGCAAGTGCCTCCTGAAAGGTGAGTTTTTCTCATTCCTTTTCACTTACTCCTACTTTTTGGTTTTTTTCTTGCCAAGTTTCTGTGGGGAGGCTTCAGAGTAGCTGTGCATACTTGAAAAGGTTAGGACCTACCAGACCAGGTGCTGGCTGCAGTCTCCCAGCTGTAGCTTTTGTCCTGCATTTTCCTGCACCACCTCCCCACAGCCTTTATTTGAGCCTCTTGCCTAGGGGAGGTCCATATGCAGCAAAGCTTCTGGGATCCTTTGGCAAATCCACCAGTCTGGTGCAGTTACTTAGTTCAAGTCAAGCCTCTGGGGTTATCCTGGTGCTCTGGGGTTGTAGAAATTAACCAACTTCAAACAGGAAGTGCAGCCTCTCCTTCAAAATGAAAATATTTTAGTGAATAAAATTCTTTTGCATTTCACATGTGATATTATTTCTGAATGCTAGGAATGTGGGTGGTAGTTTTACAGCAACTATCTCAAGGAAAGTAAATATATGAGTTAAAGACCATATGCCATTGAATCTTTCTGCCCTATCCCCTCAATATTTTGGAGATGGATACCTAACAATCTGTTGTGGTTTGATCACAATAATTTTCCAAAGCATGAATATGGGTTGGTTTTTTTTGGGTTTTGTCTTTAATGTAAATTCTAGGTGACAGGAATACCTGCATACTGCATTAGGTAACAGCATTAGATGCAGCAGAAATAAGTTAGCAAGCATGTAATATCCTAAGGCGTATAGATTTGTATGTTCTCCTTCAGACTGGATGATTGTGTTGCACTCTCTAAAGACACTTTGGATCAGTAAGAATGTCTCCTTAGGGAATCATAGTGATAACTACTTTCGACAAGTAGTAATAACAGAAGTTTGGTCCAAGCATGCAATGAAAGACTCATGCTGAAGCCAGGGTTACTGCTAGTGGACTGCAGGGGCACTGTAATTGCACGTTGCTTGCTTTAGTGATGGCATGTCTGCCTCCACTCCGTCTGTACTTGTGAAATCAGAATTGCCTGCTCCATCGTATCAAGCAAAAAGCCTAATATTGATTTGAAGGGATCGATGGTGAGAAGCATTGTTTTAACTTACTAGTAGGCAAGATCAATTCCTTCCACAGGAAACCACTGTATTTTATGCTGCAGTCCCAAATACAGGGGAAAATCCTGAATTCTGTGTGACTTTATTGATTAACATCACTCTTGGCTAATCAGACACAACTTACCAGTCCTTTCATAGCTCAGTTAGGTGACAAGCTCCCCAGGTATGTGTATCATGATACTTCTGAGGGAACATTTGCAGTGATCATGACTCTTCCTTCATTCTTCCTCACTGTTACTTTACTGAGCCATCAAAGGCTGTCATTATTACACATTGACACAGTGCTGCAGAATGGTTGATAAATCTATATTCAAGTTGTGTTTAAAATCAATATTATAGCAGTTACCATGCCAAATCAATATTTGCCCAGTTGCCAGCTCCCACTGCTTGATGCACTGCAATAATTCCTCTCGTCCCATGGAACATGGGGACCTAATCCAACAGTCACTGAAGACAGATTGTCATTGACCCCAGGCTTTGGATCAACCCATGCCTGCCTTTATTTACTCATGTTTGCCATAGGGTTGTGCAAGAGCTCACTGAGAACAGAAATCCTGTTCACTTGATTTCTCCAACTGATCCAAACCATCATACTATGATCTCTGCTATTACCAACAGGCACCAAGGTGTTACCTTGCCACTGCTGGATTGTGGAGCTGCTTTGGTTCTGTTGTACAGACAGTGCCTGCTTAATGCAGATAAAAAGCGTTTGCTCAAAAATAATCCACAAGTTTTGATGATGCAGCAGTTCAGAAACAACACATTTGAGACAGATCAAGTAAGACTAATTATCAAAATAGACTTGTGTAATCATCTATGCTTCCATGTTTTAATTGAACAGTGGGATATTTCTTTCGGAAAAGTGTGTTAATTGGGGTCTGCTCATGGGAAGGAGTGACTAATTGAACTGGCATGAGCCTGATAGCAGCTTTTTTCATTAAAATGTTAACTTTTAAAATCAGTGTTACATTGCAAATATTGTCTTTCTTTCAGTTGGACTAGTCTATCTGGCACATGCCAGCTCAATTAGCAGCTTGCTTTCATGAGCAGACCCCAATTAACACAGACTTCTCTTAAAGAAGTATTCCACAATTTAAATTAGCACATTTGCATTAGAAGTAATTATACTGGTTTTGGTTGTTAGTTGTTCCTAATTTTTGTGATGATTAAATATGCTTTAATGGAAAATGACATTTGTTGATTAATTACTGAAGTTGTAATGGATGTTTTTAGAAAATATTCAAATATGGAAGAGAGAAACTAAGCAAAGACCAAAATATATCAATGGATATCAGAGGTGGAATTTGTCATTGCTTATATGTAATTTCAACATAAATGACACCCTCTCTAGTTATAACTACACTGAATTTAACTTACTATTTAATGAATTGTTTCTGTAGATTTGGTCTGAGTCTGTGTGACCTTAGAATGCTGGACCATGTGAGGTAGCAACCAATTGGGACACTTTAGCTCTAAGACACATGAGCCCATTATGTTTTCTGAGTGGAAATATCTGCAAAAGCATCAGAGAGGTGTGATGATGGAAGGCTAATGCAGAACTTCATATTCAGAGCAAGAACAGGAGAGCAGTGACCTGGAACCAACAAAAGCCTCTAAGCTCAGTGCTCTTGCTCTTGAAGGAGACTGTTCTCAGGGGACTGCAGAAAGGGCCTTCAAGCTCTCTGTTAAAACTTAAATAGATGCTTAATCTGTAGTGTGGACTCTGTGCTGTCATTGGTTTACTTCATGTCACATCTGAAGTAATTCTTAAAATTTTTGTTCTATGTGAGCAGTATGATCCTCTGTATAACAGAGCTTCTTTTTTTTTTTCTTTAGACTTAGATATTTTTCAGTGAAAATGGCTGTGTTACCATAAGTTACATAAACTGTATGAAAGGTATTTTACAGTTTGCATTTAAGCTTGGAAAGGATCATTAATTTTAAACCAGTACCTATATGATGAGATTCATTAAATATTTTTACATCTATGTAACTTTGCTTTAAGGCAGAACTTGTGGTTAGCTAGAACATTCCTACCTGAAAGGCATCCAGTCTTCAAGGTATATTATCTACCATTTTGCTTAAGAGTGTGCTGTGATGATTAATTGCTCTCATTGATAGGAAATGGTCATCTTATCCACCTGGACTTTGTACAGCTTGAGGTTTTGGCATCTAAACCTTACTAATCTTTTTTTAAATGCACATCCTCTCCCGAGCTATAACAAAACAACAACAAAAAATCCCAACCTACAGACAAAACCACCAAAACCAATAACAAAAAACCCAATAAAACCAAAATACACAAAACACCCAGAACCCCCCAATAACTTTGCTTTTTATTATTGGGGTTTTTTTTCCCTTTTGAAGAGGTGATACACTCTCAATGTTGTACAAATGTAGTCAGTATTATCCTGGTGTTCCTCTGCTCAGCTAACAAGGATTCTAAAGCAGACAGAAGGTAAACATTGTCCTTCTGAGAGCTCCTTCTGCTGTAGTTTGACATCTTCAGCTACTGAAGTGTTCTTACACCAAGTGTATTTATGCAGTGTAACCATAGTCATGTACAATTCAATCGTTTCCTAAAACCACCATTCCCCAGGGTTCCCATGTATCTGATATTTGGTTAGGGGTTTTTGTTGTTCTTATTATCTATGCTATTATAATTGGCATACGTAAACCATAAGATTTGCAAAAAATAAAAAAAAGGTGGAAGATTTGGTGGGAGCAAACACAATCTGGTTGTGCTTAAAAGCAGGTTTTCTTTTTCTTAACTCTCCTCTATGTAATGGATGTGAAAAACAAGAGAATGCTTTTTCCAGGTGAAGTGTCTGCTTGGAACAGGCATCTATGCCATGTATTACAACATCTGACAGGAAGCCTCGCTCCAGAAATAATGCAATTCTCTGGAGGCTTGTCCAGCAAATGTATCATCCAAGGTCACTGTGATTGCACCTGCATGGAGCTGCCTGGCACTGAGCCTTTGGAAGGAGGCTGGAGGTTCACAGGAGAGCTGGGGTGTTTGTAAAAAGCAGGATAACACCTTGCTTGGAACAACAGAAAAAAAAGACTAGCACAGGGTAAATGTACATAACAGCAGTGGAGAAATTAAAAGCCACATAAAAAGTCCCTTCCCAAAGAATTATCAACCTGATCCTTGAAATAGAGAGAAATTGCTCTCTGCTATTATTTCAGAGAGAGTCATGAAACTGGAACAGGCTATTTAAGGGGATAAATCCCTTTTAGAGAAGGTTGTCTGGAGAATCTGTGGATGCCCTATCCTTGCTGGTACTTGAGGACAGGTTGGATGGGGCTTTAAGCAACCCGGTGTAGTGGAAGGTGATGAAAAGTCAAGTAGAGAGAGCTTACAGAGCCACAGGCACATCTGAGTAAAATTATTTTCCATGAAATGGTAGTAGGGATATCATGAATACTGTGCCAAAAGTGTGTTAGGTCCTTTGGAGCCAGCCAACAAACCACAAAGCCCATGCTTACAGGCTCTGTGGGGTTGAGCCCAGGTGAGCATTTAAAATGAAGTAACCTCTTTAGGTAAAGGGGAGAAGCAGGAATTATGCGTGGTAGGGAGGCCTATTTTGAAGAGTGCTTTTTCTTTTGAGTAAGTACCCAGGCATTTCTGTGGCTGTAGGCTCACCTGCTGTTCAGGACAGACTTGCTCCTGTGTTTACTCAGCCAGCAGCTGAGTGTGCTCGGGGGGTAGTGTTAGAGAGCTCATTTTTGTGCCATCAAGGGTAAGAACAGAGTACACACAGAAAAAGAGGAAAAATGATAGTTAAAAACAGTGTTCCTGAAGGACGTGGCTGTGTGTGTTGTCAAGGGGAGGTTGCTGCTCTCAGCCAAGTGATAAAGTGTGCCACTGCAGGGGATGTGGTGCTGATCACAGAGCTCTGTGCTCCTGGGACACAGTGGCAGAAGTTTTGTGTAGTGTTACCCCATTTTCTTAAATTCCCTGGCTGCATTTCCCGTGTGTGCTTTTTGCTGCCTATTAACAGCAGATACAATCTTGCACTTTGAGAAATGGCAAAATTAAAACTTCCACCCTGCCTTCTGCTTCTCTAGGAACAATTCCTGGGTTTTTCAAGAACAATTATTATTCTATTTTTTAAGATATAGTTTATTCTACTGAAAAATAAGCATACTATCATCCTAAGCAAAACAAAAAGATTTAAACTGAGTTGGAAATATGAGAATTTTATATATGATCATATGTATTGGCAAGAAACTCTATTGTTACAGTGCTGAAGGTGAGTTCCTGACTGAAAAAAGCCAGGCATGATCTACTACTCTGTAGCAGACTTTAACAAGGACACAGCTTGGATGATTGATGAGATCTTTTCCCACCTGTATAGTCTGGGATTCTATGAAAGTAATTCCTTTGCTCAATTAGATGATAAACTAAGAAATAAATGTGAATTCTGTCTTTTAAAGACCATAAGCAGAGAAGTAAGAACAGTTATGGCATTAGCAAAGACCTGAATTATGTTTTGCTCTGGTATTAAATATTTTAATCTCTCAGCTAAATTGGTTGATTAAGATTCATTTCATATCAGAGTCATTCAAAAGTTTTACTGAAGAAGAAAATGTAAAACTGAAAAATGGAAGCTTTGTGCTTATAAAGACTTCCTGTGGAGGTCAAAGAATGTTGCAACATGTCTTTTTCCAACTCTATAAAAACTCTGCTGCTGTTTGGACATATCTAAACTTAAAAGAAAGCTGAAGGTGGCAAAGAGTCCTTCCAAAAAGCCCTTTTTTTTTGTTTTATTTTGGTCTGATTAATAGGTACTATTAGAATCTTAGGTGGTCTTAAGGCACCTGGTGAGCAGCAAAAAGGTGAAATGTCTAACCATGGTCCTGAGAGACAAGGCCTAGTAACCTCCTGTGATCTTGTTCAAAGGACATTTCCATATGTTTGTTTTCCAGTTTCAGTTGCATCTCCTCCCAGAACGTGACTGTAATCCCCCAAAGTCACAATGGTGTAAGAAATTTACCCTGAGGAGGGAGCAATATTTTGTCCTAATGATGTCAACAGCTGCCATCTAACATTTAACCATGTAATAAGGGCAAAAATAGGCTCCTTTGACATCCACAGGCAAGAAGTGCTGCGTGTCCATCAGGCAATCCATTAGCTAGCCAGAATGCTCACAGCTGGAAGCCTTTGTGAGATGGCATTTGATATCATCATTGTTAGCCTTCACATAATGCAATATTTATTACAGTAAGGGAAGAAGGGAGTATTTTTAGCTGCATCTTGAGTAACTTATCTCCATGGCAACCCTTTACTTGCCTGCCCTGTTGCTGCTATATAGAATGTTGTCACATTAATAATAAATGGAACACATCTAACACATTTGGCTGCCGATTGGCTTCCAGCCACATATTTCTCTTGTTCTAGTTGAAGGGTTTGCAAAGCTTAGGGGTCCATAAGCAAATTTCATTCATTTTGTTTCTTGGAGGAAATTGCCTTGGATTATGTTAAAGCACTCAGGAGGTTTCATCAATGTATGCATTGTGTTTGTTGGGTTGGATTTTTTTTGTTTGCTTTTGTTTCTAGTTCCACTTTGAAATGCCAAGGAAATCCATGAATAAATACAATTAGAAAAGCTAGAAACCCAGCAGCTGTGGAGTAATTTTATTTGACTTACATTTGTATGGATAAGAAAATGACATTTTTAAAAATTGCTTATGAGGAACCCCTGTGACATGTTTTTGAAGAACAATGCCTCCGTTTCATGGAAACTTAAAGCGAGCGGGTCTCCAAGTGAGATTCTAGAATTTCTGATCACTTTCCTGTGCATACAAAAAAAGCAGCTGAAGGCACTCAGCCCTGATTTTGTTGTCTAAATATATCAATGGCAAATTTGGCAAATGCTTCTTAGAATGGTGAAGAAATAGATGAAAGAACGTTAGATTTGGGTTGATATCCTCCATGTGTTTTTTCAAGAGATTATAGCACTAGTGAGCAATACAGTGCAGCTGGCTTTGAAGTTTGTATGTTAAGGCTTAAATACTCCCTGCTTGGCCTGAGGATCCATTTGGAGCCTATTTAAAAGGTACTACACAAATATTCATATCTGGGTGACTTAGCCCCTTTTCGTTTCTCCCTCTTCTTCCCTGTCAACTCTTATTTTCCAAATCTGTGAAAAAGAGCAGTAAAAATCTCTAAACTGTTACGGTTTTATTATATGAGAGTTGATCTTTCTGCAGTCTATTTAACATATCTAATGAGGCATGTGTGTGCACAGAAGTCATTCCCATAGGAATCTTTATGAAACACCTCTTACATTTTGGTTGATATTAATAATATGTTGCCAGTGATACCCAATGGGTCAAGGAGCTTGTACTATTGCTGCATCTTCCAAATAGCCTCGTTTTCAACTCCAAGGCTTAAAAACAAAAAACCAAACAAACCTGTTCTTGCACCAGCTTGTTTAGCTTTTCAAAACAAATGTACCACCTTAAGTTCATAAAATAGTATTTTAAAAAAGAGAGAACATAATTTAACAATTCTTATATGAGACTTACAATCGCATGCGTGATGTTGTTTCCCCCAGAATTTATAAATAGGAGAAAATAATAGTTCATGTGAGTTTTTGACTGCTACTCAGGAACTGTAAGTTTTTGAAAGCCTGATTCAAAACATTCAGTAGCATTCCCTGGGAACACTGTACTGACCTCTGAGCCTTGAGTTAATCTCTACTTCATGAGACCAAACTTTGTGAAGGGCTTTTTACTCGGAAGGCATTTTGGTTTTTCAGGGCTTTCTGAGGTTTTATTACTGTAAAATGTTGAAAACTGGCAGCATTTCCCTCATTATTTGTTTCTGGACAGCCATAGTTTCCTCAAGGAAAGTAGCTGCTAGCACTTTCTTATAATGACATTAAACAGCCCTGAAACTCAAACTCAGTAAATAATCTTGCATTGCTGCTATTTTTGTGTGTCCAGTCCTGCTTTTAACAAGTAATAGGTAATACAGGCTGAGTTGTATTGAGCTGGTGGCTTCCTGGCAGTGCTGCCTGCCAAGGTGAGAGAGACACTTTGTGCCTGTACAGGACCCACTGCTGCTCAGTTGTGTGGGGGCCCTGTTTAACATAGAGCTCCACTCCTGGAGTGTCTTACATTCCTGCATGTTTACCTTGACCTGGAACTCACTTGACATCTGTTGGAAGGCCAAGAATTGCATGGACATGGGCGAGGATGGTCTCCTTCCTGCTGCAGCAGGTCACTTTACAGGCTAGGTGTGCTTCTGGACTCCAAATGAGAGACTTTGGGCCAGGCACTGTAGTGGGTGAGAGGCAAGAATCTTGCAGGATGTTCATCTGTCCTGAGCAGCTGGAATCCAGACTTCTGGGTTGCTACATTTAGCATAGCAGAATTAAATTTTCCTTAATTAATGAAATGTCTAAGTGCAATGGAGGTGAAACTTACATATATAATTGCTATCAAGGTGATTACACTTTAATTCATGGCTCATCTCTGCTTTAGACAAATCTACAGTAAAAGAAAAAGAGCTTCTTTAATTAATCTATAAGTGATTGATTTCAAGAAAAGAAAAAAGTACAACCACTGCTGTGCTTAAGGTTTGTATTTGTGATACTTACTGGAAAGCACAAGAATTTTAAGGAAAGCAGCCTTTTGCTGAGGACTCATTTTGTTAAGAGATTTACACCTGACTTCAGTGAAGTGGGAAAACAGACTAACCTCAGTGAGCAATTTTGGGTGCAGGCTGCATTTCCATCTCGCTGCTACCTCTTTCTCTGTGGGCCTGCACAGGCACACATTCTTGATATGTGGTTCAAAACTGATTGCAGTGACTGGCTGTGTTGTGGAGTTCACTGTTTGCCTACACTGAATGTAGGAAAAAAATATGTATCTTATTTTGACTGTTTTATGGAATATTTTGTATTCAACTCTACCCTTTCTGCGAATTCTAGATGTTGAAAGAGCTTGGAGTGTAGCTGTTCCTTTCAACTCTGATGCTACGTACTGCCCTTATTTTACTTGCTGCTTCTTTGCTTTTGTTCTTTCCTCTCCAAAATGTGACAGCTAAAAATGCTGACTGAAAGACAGAACTCCAACCTAAGCACAGGGGCTATAAAACTGAAATTACTTGGTCCTTTGTGTTCAGCAAGTCCTTTCTTGTCTGTGTAATACTGCAGGTCTGGAGAAATTATGTCAGAGATTGTCCCCGTGGCATGTGCACTTGATGCATTCCTAGAGGAGAGAACACAACCCTAGACCAAGCAAACCCCTGGTGACCACCCTGGGGTTTCCAGGCTTTGATTCTCCCTTACTGGCTCTGGTCAGAATGAGCAATATCTTTATTTCAACATGATATCACTAAATATGTTTTTCTACTGGCTCAAGGGCACAATTTATACTCTTTTTAATTTTACTTTTGGAGCTAATTTTGATCAGAAATCTAATGAACTACTTTAGCTCGTTAGGAAGGAAGGGACAGCTCTGCTTCAGAAATAGTCATTAATTTGAAAAGCTGGGGAGGGTTCTAAGCCTGCTTTTGCGATCTCCTCTTTTCCTGTAGTGTGTTCCAGAGAAGAAACTTCGTCCTAGTAGAAGCAGACAGTAAAAAACTGAGCCAATACCAGAGACACATGCATTCTTTGTGGTGAGATACGCATCCTTCAGCTTTCCACAATGGGATTTATCTTCCACCTGCTCCCTTACTGTACACCTGTCCCAAACTGGCACTGCTTTTGGCTTCAGTACAGTTGATTCTCAGTTTTGAAGCCAGATTTGTTCTTACAGTTATTTCTCTGGCACGTAATAAAAACTGTTTCCTGTGCTCAGCAAAATGCAGCTAAATAAGGAGTCCAGGTGTGCTGTGTTTTTCAGCCTTTCTATGGTGTAATGCTAATCTTTACTCCACATAAAAAGCTGTAACAGACTGTATAGTAATTGTGTGGCTACCTGCCCCTGATAAGGAACAGGAGATAGTCCAGGCCTCTGGACACAGTTTTCACAATGGATTTAGTTGAAGCCTGTGGCCCAGGTGTCAGTGTAATTGGAATAATGATCCATGAGGGGCACCCAGAGGGTTCAGCCAGCTGTCAGACCAATGTTTCTGCTGGAGTGCATGGCAGCCTGTCATTAGGTCATAGGTGGGGGTCCAGCCTGACCCATGTGGGAGTTCAGAACAATATTTTAGGTTTTTTCCCTATTTGTTTTTATTAGAGGTCCTCTCCCCCCCCACCCACACCCCTGAAATAAAAACACCAACCACCTCACATCCAAGCTTTGCAGCTCCTAATACAGAAAGGGGTGCTTTTTCCCCCAGGTTATGTCAGTGTATTTGGACTAAACTGATCATTCCAGTACTTCATATTTCTCCCTCTGCAAATATTTTGATATGTCTGTGTATACATTTGTGTATATTACACTTCATAAAAATGTGTGTAGTGATTATGAATTGACTCCTGGTAAAGTCTTTTTTCAACAGAGTTGCAAATCCACATAAATATGGATTCTGAGTATTTTATTGCATTCTAGTATGTACTCATACATCTAGACCTTTTAAAATTAGAATGCCTGATACATGAACAATAGCTTTAAACACAAACATGAGAGGTACAAATGTGTGCCCTTGACAGATGAAAAGAGGTGCATCTGGAATGTCTTAATACAGACAATGGGTTGTGTCCTTATGCAAGTGTAATTCTGTACTAAGCTGCTGGTTTAGGACATGAGCTAGGAAGAGCACTTAGCTATGAGTAACTGTAAGGATGTGGTTACAGCTTTTGTGGGACTAATCACATTACTAAAATGATACTTTTGCTTTTTCTGTCATTGTCATATTCTGTTTGACTGGGAGTTTACATCCTCTGTAAGCCAAGGATAGTTACACAGACATTGAAGGAGTGAATGGTGTTTTCCTGCAGTGATTTAGGCAGACAGTGAGGAAACAATGTTGTTAAGTCAGACTTCAATCTTAATTCATTCCAAGTGTTTGTTTCCTCAGTTGTTGCAAGATTTTTAATTTTTGTTTGTCTGTAGAATATAGAGACAAACAGGTTACCAGATGCCTTGAGTCATCTTTAGCTACTCTAAAGAACACAGAAATAAAATAGGTTTGTACTTACCTGAATGAATACTGCCTCGTTTGAACACCTGCTAGAACCGGTGAACTTCTTGCTAATTACCCTTTGCTTTGTCTTGAATATGTGACTAAGAGGAAAACCAAGAACCAGCTCAGACTTTTATTTCTTGCTTTCCGAAAGGCTCATGAGGCTGTGGTCCTTCATGCTTCAATATGATTTTAAAAATCTGAATATTTCCTAGTGCTTGCTATTAAGTCTGATTTGCAAGAGCCTTTCAAACAGATTCTTCTCCTGAACTTATTTCCTGATTTTGATCTTGAATTAGGAGCATTTAGCTTACTCATTTTGTCTGCTATATCCTGTATGCTTGCTTGAAGTTGTTCAAACTACTTGGATATATTCAGAACAAAGAATTCATTGCAGGTGGAAATGTTCTCAGTGTCATTCATGTCTCTTCTGCAAGAAATGGGAGTGGAGGAGCACCTCAATAGAATCTTGTCTCTATTATCTTAGAAACATTTCATAATGAGGTTTCCTGTGGAGCAGTGGGTGTGTGCACTCTTGTCCTGTCTTTTCTTAATCTAATCAGAATTTAGGTGTCTTGCTCTTGGATCAATAGTTTCATGCTTAGACATCACAAAAAGCTTGTTGAGCTCAGTTTTCTCTGTGGGCACATCTGCTATTTCAAATCTGACCTTCCCTCTTCAGAGCCCCACATTGGTCAGCATCTGGACTCCTGAAGGGCCTGGAGCATGCTGCTTGGGAAGATGGTGTCATCTGAGGTTCTGGTTAATCAATCCCTTGGGGTGAATCAAAGTGAAATGGCAATGAATGACTGGTGTATACATGAGGCAATTTTGTTTTAAAACAATTCAATTGCAGTGGAGAGGAGGTAGGGTCACTGAGTTGCTCTGTTGGGGTGGGAGTCCATGAAACAAAGAATTTGTCAGGTTACATACATTCAACTTATCATGGCAATGCCTAAATCCCTCCTCAGAAGTTAACTGATTTCTAATTCGCTATCATATGTCTTATGGAAAAATTGTATTGCTGAAATTGATAAATTATTAATTACTCAAGCCTCCTGATAAGAGCTATAAATTCTCAATGTGTGAATGTGTTTGTCTGGTAGAGACATAGAGAAAAGTCAGCCAATTCTGTAACTGACTTTATCTAATCTTAGCTTGACCTGGTGTAGATCAGTGAGGTCTGTATGAGGTCTCCCACCCTTCACAGCAGTAGTGAATGAATCTGTTCCATGGAAATCTTTACTGAACTTTCCACTGTCAGTGGTTTTATATGTCTGGTATGACCCCCTGTGACATCAGAGGGCACAAATTGCGTCATTGAGGATGCAGCAGAACAGAAGCAATTAAAAGAACAAACATGGACTAATTGGACAACTTAATTCACATTCTTTAAAAGCTACAAATGAAACAACTATGATGCACAGAGAACCTTTAAGTATAAACATTCATAGGCTATTTCCATGGTTACTTTACTGTCACATAGATGCTGGAAAAGTAAATCCCTACCTAGACAGCACGCAGGAAGAGGTGTTTAATTCCTGCTTCTGCTTCATTCTTGCTGAGAACAGCTTTGTTATGGTTGCTCATTTATTGAATTCCACCGTATCTGCTTCTTATGAATGGGAGTTTTGTGTGGGCTCAGCAGAAGATAACAGCCCCATGTCTGATACTCTTGGCCACACGCACACTCTCAACACCAATCATGTCCTTTGTCACATTCCAGTCTCATATTACAACCCTCGGGATGTTGAGTGTGGTTACAGATTTCTCCAACACACTTGAGAGGCTGTGAAAGGGAAATTCAGCTATGGCTCATTGGATAAGTACTCCAAGAAAGACCTTTGGCTGGTTTTCAGATGACACTGTGTAATTACAATCCCATCAGTAAAAGGAGGTCAGATCTATCTTTGTGCCATGTTTTATAGTGATGGAAAGACTTTGGAACACCATTCACATGGATTCAACACCCAGTTACTGGTTATTCATTCTGCATTGTTCCATAGCAAATCACAGCCTGATTGTTTGTACCACACTATCTCTTAACAGTGGAATTTACACCTCTGTTAGCATTTCGTTCAAGCCCTAAATATGTTAGAGAAGCAGAAAGTAAATTCTTTCATTTCTGAATGCACACATCGAGCATTTTCTCTGTTTTTACCTAAAGATGCAAGAGGCACTTGTGTGGTTGTTAGTATTTACTTGAGTTTTATTGCAACTGACACCTTATGGCAAAGTGTTTCAAAAGTCTTTACTGCTCTTAGAGGATGTAGCTTGGCAAAACTTATAAATGGCTCATCTCATCGAATAGACCAAGTTTCTTAAAAAGCTTAACTTTCAAGGCATCTTATTTCTGACATTCCAAATGCAGCCAAAATATATCAAAAATGTTGGTATTCTCTGTTTCCATGTGAATGTATTGTTAGTGTAGTTACAACACTCCAGTTTTCTTGAAATATAAACTTGCATAAACTTTCCAGAAAATTCAGTGTAAAGAACTCCAAATGGTAGCAGTATTTTATTTCTTATGTGGGCTGTTTTATCATATTATTCTGGAAGTAGTTCCATGGGTGGTGGGGTAGGAGGATGTTTGAAAAAGAAAAAGAGCTGAGAGTTTTCACTAATCTATTTATAGTACTCATTAATTGATTTTATTCTTGTGGTTACCCTCCCATTAAAACCCATTTGAAGCTAGAGTGCTCTTGTCTATTAAGGTACTCACTAAGGGTTTTAAATTACTTTGATAGTTTAAGAGAAAAATTACACTTATTTCTTAGTGTGCCTTACTGTTGTGAAATGTAGCACTTTTTGCTCAGTCTGTAATAGTCTTCCTAGAATTGCTGAAATTCTGAAGTGATTCTGAAGAGGACAAGGTGGTTCAAATCAAAATTAGTTCAGTCTCAAGCAGCTTTTGGCACCCTAAAGAGACCACCCATTCTTATTTTTTGTCCTGTTCAGCATGCAAGTTCATTATTCCTTTAAAAATAAAACTGGAAAAAGGCATTCAGGTGGAGATGAACGAGGAGTATAAATTGTACAAACCCAGGGATGGATAGTGTTAGACATGTTTGTGCTGTCCTTGTTCAAGCACATGGAAAAACAGAGGTGGCAGGTTATGATGCTTGCCCTGTTCTCTCAAACTGCTGTGGCCCTGCTGCTGAATTGCAGCTCTCACAGCTCTGCTTGCTGGTGGTTAGCCCAGCCCAGGTGATGGGCTTTCATCTCTCAGGCTGGTGACTCCAGTTTACAGCATTTTATCCCAGTGTTGCACACAATTTACCTTCTGTTCTGCTGCTTAAAACTGCTCACAAGAAAATCTGTATTGTACTTTGCAGCTGAGTTTCAGTTGGAAAAGTATCTTCCATGTCCTGTAATGAAATACCTTTTTATAAAGATGTCAAGGGAGAGAAGCAGTTATGAGCACTTTTCATGATGGCATAAATTCACACATTATTCATGCTTCATTGGCCTTATTCTGCCAGATCAGCATAAAGCCATCTGGAAGAATATGTACCTTTAGCAGACCGATAATACTCGACAACGAGGTAATAACACCAGTGACATTTGCGGAGCCTGACACACTTGGGCCTCTCTGAGTTGACATTAATAGAAATGAGACATCTCTTTCTTAGGCACTAGTGGTTCAATGACCTTTTTCTTATTTCTCAGACTTCTGCTATTTTTGCATGCTCTTTGTGGCCATTGTAAGGAAATAGGAAAATGCTTCCTTTTCCTGCTCTTCTGATTACTTAAGTCTTCCCCGTTCAAATGGCTGTCAAAAAGGGCTTCTTCATAGACTTTTCTTGTGGGCACCCTAAACAATTTGGGCTATGGAGAGTTGAGTTCTCATTAGAGCTGACTGAAGATGTCTCAGTGGCATCTGGAAGCAGCAGGGTTGTGATGACTATTTATCCCTGCCTTGCAAAATGGAGTATAGGACATTGCACTGCTCATGGAAGTCAGCAGAATTGGCCTTAGACTTCACTGCAAACTCTCCCCTTAACAGAGGAGTACTCCAACCCAAAGGCTATTTATATTTCATTTCTCACTATAAAGGAAGGTAGAAGATTGACAGCAGTGCACTGTGATTCTGTAGTAATTGATCTTTTTCAAAGCACTTTGGCTTTCTCTGAAGAACTGTCATGTGGTTCTGTACCTCGTTATTGCTATAGGTACATTTTACTGTTGTTTTCAGAAAGTGGCCGTCGAGATATCATGGGTTGTAACCACAGAATTGCCTTTATTCTGCATTTATTCTGATACTAGATGTAATATTAATGGAAGTACCCTTCTGGCAGGGTAAGCCACGTTATCAGTAAATGTGTAATTGACTTCTGTACGGAGTCTGAGGGAACAAAGGGAGCTTGGAGATCAAGAGCCCTGTGCCTGGCTGCCAGAGCAGTGTGATTGTTCTGGCCGCAGCCTGTGATCCCTGCTTATGCAGAGCAGTGCTGGGAGTTATCACTCGAGGGCTGCTGCTGGTGATTGTGGTTTGATCAGCCAAAGTGGTAAATGACAGCGCGATTGTATCTCGTGCTGTTCATCAGCCTACCTGCGTATCTACTGAAAGAGGAGCAAGGAGAGCTGCTTTAGTACTCGGTGTTAAAGATGTGCATAAGCATGAACCTGAAGGGAATAGGCAAAAAAACAAGGGGATGTTGAAATTTTTACCTTGCAACCAAGTGTTAGGTCAAAGTGCTGAGGAAGGACTGGGAAATCAAGATAAAAAATGTTTGAAGTTTTGTGTTTAGTAATTTTTATTTATTGAGGGAAAAATGTTTCGTGCTGTGAGGAAAAATGCTTTGTTTCTTTTTAAACTGTATTTGTAAATCAGATCATGAGAGCTTTGTATGAATATAAGGAATTCAAAAGGGTGTTTTTGACACTGTAAATATGAAGCTCTCAATTGTTCAGGTATTTTAAAGATTTAAAGTACTCAGACCTCTTAACATTAAATCCATGTTATGATCTCTCATATTACAAATCAAAAGACAGAAGGGGAAAATACAACTTTTACATAATGCTATTCATCATGACAAATGTTCTGTATCAAAGAACATAACATCCTGGCAAGGCTTCAAGATTACCCAGAGGAGAGGTAATGGACAGACTGTTGAGCCAAAGTAATTTTAGAAACAATTCCACACCTTATTTATCCCTCGTATGGAGTAGAAAGGCTGTAAAACCCTCTAGCACAGTCACTTTGTGCATTTGTTTAACCTACTAACCTTAACTCTCACCTGCCTGGCAGCCTCATGTTTCTGAGCATGGATTTCTGTGCAACTCAAAACATCGTGGTTTCAAGTCCTTCTATGAAAGATGATTCCTTCCCAGCTCTTGAGCCCAAACTCATTTCAGGTACCTTCTCTGGGCAGCCTCGTAGCATCAGAAGAAAAAGCTCTCCTTTCATATTAATGTATCTTTAAACAAATTTGAAATTATACTGCATCTAAACTTCTGGCTCAAAATTGAGCAAATGAAAACTATTTGTTTTCATGAGCCTCAAATTTAATCCTCAGTAAGTGGGGACTTTTTTGTTTGGTTGGGGTTTTTTTATTGAGCTTTCAGAGATTAAATCAATTTATTCAGTATTATTAGCACTAGATGATGCAACTTATCTGTCATAATACTGAAAACTAGAAGTCTTGTTTATGTGAGTCAGGGTAGAATAGAAATTACATAGAATCATCTATGTAATTCATCAAAATTAGATATATTTACTTGTTGGTAACAGAATTTGGCATTATACTGAGGGCTGCAGAAGAAGTCCTCATGCTCTTACATTACTGTCTGTCCACACAACAGTATTTAAATGAACTAGTGCTGTATGGTTTAAAAGATGTCGAAAATACATCCTAAATATATTAAATTAAGTCTTTGTTCAAGCACATAGTCAGGACGTGCAAATCTAACCAGAAAGGAGGGAATTGTTTTTTAAACAAACCAAAAAGCCATAGCCAAACCCAAAAGCATCCCACCCCTGTTAACCCTTAGTTTGGATGCCTGAGGATAAGAGCTGAGTTTTGGGGTGGACATTTGTACTTTACTGTGTGGGAGGACAACATATTTTAGGTTTCCTTGCAACACAGTCCCTACCTGCTGTTGTATTAAAAGCAAGTCTTGATTTAAATTGGGATGTGCTTTAAAAGGGCATAGAGGGCAAAGGGAAGATTTGTGTTGGCATCTTTAGTCACATGCTGCCCATCAATTTGCCTTGGTTTGTTCAAGTTAAACATCTTCCGTTCTAACAAAAGCCAGCTTTAGAAAACGAAATTCAGTCACCTCTACCTTGCTTAATTTTTGAAAATCCCATTCCTGACACTCAGATCTCAACCAATTAATAATAAACTTAATATCTTCCAGGGAACCACTGTAAATGTTGAGGTCATTCTTGATATTTAAACTCTGGGAGAAGACAGGCTTTCTATTTGCATTTCAGATTGCATCCTGTCATGGGTATTTTTTAAAGTTCACCTTATTACTAAAACTGTAACTTTTCTTTTTTTCTTGTGAAGTATAAAGCCTCTTGAGCTTATTTGTATTTCACTGCAAACTGCAGTTCTCTCAGTTCATGGAGCTCAAAAGGGGCCCTGTGAGGCCTCATCCTGGTCCAGCTGGCACTGATTTAAGGCAGTGACATAATGATATTGTCTCAAGTGTTGCTTTGGGATGTTGGGCCTGCTTGAACATGAGCCTCTTAGGGTGCAAGAGCACGTGACTAAAATCCAGGAAATGGGTCACCTACCCATTCTTGTGGGGTAAGTATGCAGTTCCTGTAAAAGTTCAGGAAAGAATAGCAGTTAACCATAGTCTGTTATTGTTGTGATGAAAATAGTGAGGCTGTTCTTTTTTCAGAATGTTTTAATGAAAGATGAATCTATTAAAGGAAACATCATACTGAGAGGAACATCTGACATAGATGGGATCTTAAGTGGATGGGGAAGGTCCTGGTTCATCTCTGGGAGTTCCAAGACTGCCTTCCTGGTTTGCCTGATGACCCTGAACCCTTAAAATATGCCAGGACATAGCCAAACTTCTAATGATTTTGCCCAAGTCAGGGCAACAAACTTATTTTAACCTGCAATACCCAAGATGTTCCTTGTGCCTTTAGCACAGAAATGCCTTTTCTCTACTTTTCAGCTGCTGAGATAAACAGTGTTCTCTGGGAAAAGGATGGATTGTAATTTCAACACACAATCAGCATAGAGAAACTTGGTAAACAGAAAACATTGCTGGTGGCAGTCAAGAGAGGAGGCAAGAGGAAAGCCTCATTAATCTGATTGTTATGGCACACAGTGATAATGGTCTTGTACAGGAGATAATGATTTACCAGTGTCTCTGCAACACAATAGGTTATATAGGTCTGTGGGCTTTTCTTTTAATTGAAAGAACACCTGTCATTAATGGCCAGTGAAATAATTGAGTAAATCTTTGTGCTGCAGAGAGAAAAAAAGTTAGAAATATTGACATAATGCAATTTCATCCTATAGTGAACCATAATTACTAATGTTGAATGTATGACCTTGGCAATACAAAGTTTGCAGAGAACTTTATCTTTCTGTGCTTTTAAAACTACCAATGATGTAACACAATGGTGGCATTTAATGGCTGGAGTTTGATTCATTTTAACACAGAGCTTACAGTCCTGGAATAACTTAATAAAATGGTGTGATTTGAGTAAGAGTGAGTCAATACCAGTCATCCTCCAGTTGTACACCTGAGCTCATTTAGTGAAGAAGTGTGCAGTCCGGTTCCCTGTGCTGGATCCTGTCTCCAGCCTGCTCTTTCCCGTTCAGAACAGGGATTGTGGTGGCTGTGGCAGTGGGGCTCAGTGTCTGCCCGAGGGGAAAGGAGCTGGTGAGGTCCTTTGTGCCCTGCTCTGCCTGCAGGGCCGGGGCACCTTGCTCTCCCTGTGCTTTCTGCCTGCAGGCTTCAAGTAGAAATAGGAACCAAAATGTGCTCAGCAGGGGTGTCTGAGAGATGAGCTGACACAGCAGTGGAAGGAAGACCTCCTGTCACTGCTGAGGTTCGATCTGACTCTTTCCTGTAGCAGACTGCAGACAGCATCCTCCCAGTCACTGCACTGGCCAGGGCTTGAGGGAAGAGGAACATGACTGGCTTCAGCAACCCAATCCCATGTCCATTTATTTTTCTCTACAATGTCTTGCAGAGCCCTGCAGCTGTCACATTTGCCACTCTTCTCATCCTACTAAAGGCAATCCCCTCAGCCTTTTGAAACAGCAGCAAATTAAAGCTCTTTTTGAAGCCTTCAGACAAGCTAATATATATTTTATATGTTCTGTATATATACATGCACTAGCATATCCTTCAAAGTTGAAAAGAGACCATTTGAATTAAAGAGAAATGAATATCTTTGCAGATCAAAAGAAAAAATTAAACTTTTGTTTCTGGTTTTAAGAGAGAATTTTTAAAGTAATATCCAAACCTTTAGGGTCTTTAAAGTATTTTCAAAATTGCTGGCAGCTTACCTCTGAAGTTCAGCTCTATGAATTGATATAAAATTCACTTACTACTCCTTATCATTCCATCTGTTTGAAGATGCTGCAATTGTATGAAACAATTGTTAGAATCTACAACATGTGATCAACATTTTGCTCATGGATCACACAATCATTGAAATATGCAAGTTCCAGTGCATGTATTTCTCAGACTGCTGTGAAGTGCATCATATGCCTGTGGTTATAAAGGTTTGTTTGTAACCACATTATGGGGTGATCTAAGTCATGGCACAGAGGAGCTATCTCATGTTTATGAGGGTATGCACATGGAAAATGATGCACAGGGTCAGGGCAAAGACACTCGATAGGGACTTTGAAAGAAAATCCCCTTATGTATAACCCTCTCTCCCTGTTGGTTGAACAGGTTTTAATTGGCACTTCCACTGGGCAACAGTTTATTCTGCTGAGTTGCTTGGTAAAATTTGCTATTTTTATTGAGATCATTAATAATAGTATCTGCAAGAAACTCGCGAAATTCTATTCCAGCATCTCCATGCAAAGGAGACTAGAAAAACAGTATTGGCTCAAAAAAACCAGGTCCCTCAGCTTTGGGAAGAGAAAATGCATACAACTAAGGAATTACTGGAAAAAGAACTCCATTAAAGAGTGAAAATAAAATAAGCACTAGTCTTGAATGAAAATGTGGAGGAAAATCTGCTTTTCATTTAAGATACTGGCTTGATGGAGATTCTCTAGAAGTGACCATGGGAAAATGAGATCAGAATCATGAGCTCTTTTTACATTTCTGACTTAAAGTTCATTTATGACCAAAGCACTCTCAGGAAGTTTTGATTATTGTACTCCCAGTTAGCACCTTTCTGATCACTGAATGGGTGCTGAGGGGTAAATTTATGTTCTAAGTATATTGAGAAACAAATTGAACATGTTGGAGTAATGAAAAATAAAAGGGAGATGTAAGCATCTCCTAATTGCTGGTGACAGAGTCTGAGTCTAACACTAAAGCTCAGTGTTTGCTGTTGAATTATTACCTATGGAATATGTGAGGAGATACAGATGAACTTTCTCATGCTAATATAGGAATCCAGAAGAAAGAATCAGATTCCATCCCCCTCCTTTTTAGCAAAAAAGAAACAATGAGAAAATCCATAGTCTGGCCATAAAAATAAAACATATTGCAAGGTGATAGTGTAAGCTTATGAGGATGTATAAGAAAAAACCCAACATTTATAACCATGTCTGACTGAGAGAATGAAAGAAAAGACTGGATTCCTTGCAGTCAGCCTGACGTAAAGCTGAGAAATTTAACACCCTGGATGTTATGGAACAAATTTAGGGTTTTTTTGGGATAACATCCTAACACTCCAGTGGTTGGAAATATTCTTTCACTTGTAAGGGGTTTCCCTGCTATTACTTAAAAACAAAGAAACAAGCCATAAAACTTGTATCTTCTCTAAACTCAAGTACTGTTTTTTCTTGTTAATTATGTGGCGTGATATTAGTACCTGAAATTTTAATTAAAGCTTGTAGTTAACATAAAAAAGATCAATATTTTACAGTAAAGAAATGTGTTCTTTTCATACTCTTTCAGTATGGCAGAGTTTGATCTATATCTTGGTGTTCTCAATTTTCTTTTTTGCATCTTGTGCTAAAAGATGCTAATCAATGGGATCTTGCATGTGTTCAGATCAAAGACTATTCCTCCACCTTTTAAAATCCCGTTTATGTGCTACATGCTATATTTTTAGGTTCAGCGGGAAGGGTTTCAGTGCCATTTGTATGCCAACGAAGCCTTATTATGGGATGTAAGTGGGTAGTTGAGCCGGTGTGAGCGCCGAGCGGATGGATACCAGTGCGGGATGCTGGGGATCACTTGGGTGGCTGCTGGCGGAGTCCAGCAGGAGGCAGCATTGAGCTGCCTTCCTCTGGTGGCTCAGGGGGAGCTGGTGCTGCTGAGCACAGGCTGGCACTGGCGTTAGAGCAGGAGCCAGTGACTCGTGCGTCTGCACTGCCTCTGCCCTGCCCCTACCGGCGGTGGCCTTAGTAGGACACTTATTTGCTGCTGCGTGGAATGGCCAGGGGATTGAACTGCATGTGCAAGAATCGTTTTGAGTACTTGGTGTTCGTAAAAATAAAGGTGGGAGAGAATGAACGAAGCCACAGCTTAACTCAAGGTTAACTATATGTGGTGGAAAATCTATAAGAAATTCAGTTCTCCTGTACCGAAGCTGACAGACAAATCTGTGTGCTCTCATTAGAATGTTCTTATTAAGCAAGAAATAATTAAAATTATACCCATATTGTTGAAAGCTCCTTCCAGATGTCACAAGACATTTTAATAAAGATTTTTAAAAAAATTTGTACGTGGTCCTGTACCTCCAAAGTATAGGTGTTCAGTATACCACACTGTTTTTTCCCCCAGATTTTTGCTTCTATGCAATAATGTAAATAGTGAGAATGCACCTGCCCCTGCTATGCATTCCTCAGAACCTCACAACCACACTGTCTGCTGAGTGTAACTTTGAAGTGGATGCAGTATCAGTAGGTTGCTTAGTTAATAAATAAATAATTTTGGGATAATGCTAACTTGGAATAAAAAACAAATACTGCTGATGGAGGTAGCAAAACTGAAAACAAATTCTAGCAAAAATGCATTTGGGTGAGAATTGCAGACAGTGGTACTTGAGATCCATGTCCAAGTGATCTACACTCCCTCTGTTCCACTGGCTGACTGAAATTCTGATTAAGCCTAGCTAGAAAGCATTGACAAGTTTTAGAAACAGCCTGGGAAGGAATGAGGAGAGCAGAAAGAGTTCTTTGAACTCAGCAGAGGCCTGAATGAGGTTAAAATTCTCAATATTATCCCAGCTGGCTAATAACAGCAAAAGGTTAGAGTAATATAGTAATTACTCAAACTTAGAACTGCTTTTTCCCATTGGAAAATAACACCAGCTTTAAGTCATGAATAAAACATGTTGGCCCAAATCTATTACCTTAAGCAACTTCAATAGAACGAGGGACATAATGTATATTTACTTGCTTGAGGAAAAGCTACTCATCACTGAAAAAATCCTCACTGCCTAATTAGGATGCCTAATATATTTCAATGCTTGATGTATTTCCTCTTGCATATGCTTAAATGGGTCAAACCTTGAATCTGGTTAAAAATATAAAAGTACAATGAAGCACTTTATTTGAGCTTCTTATTCTAATCTATGGCAATGTAGGAGAACAAGCAATACATCCAGACACTTTTATTTTCTTAATTAAATGAAATAATATAAGGCAGCATCTCTAGACATTTTTCTGAAAGTTTTTAATTTTATGTTCTCTTCTGCCAATAAGCTTAAAAATCAAACTGCCTTTCCAATAAAATGATAAATTGAATTTAACCTTTGATTATACTGGTATCTGTTGATATCACTGATGACTGGAATTCCTACCTAATGTCTGTTCAGCAGTTTTAGCAAATTAACATGATCGGAGTTTCACTGTCAGCAATTAAAAAAATCTGCTTGCTGCACGTTCATTCTTGATTTTGTAAGTGAAATGTAGTTACTTGCCCTGCATTTGAATAAGTACATTTTTACACTCAGATACACATTGAGTGTGAATAAAATGGAGATGTCATTAGGTTGAATCAATGCAAATATTAGAATAAAGATTGATTCCATTGAACATTACACATAAATTAACATGGTGCATCTAATCCTAATCTGTAGTTAGTAAACAAAAATTCAAGCATCTGCTTTATCTGAGTCTTCACTTCTCAAGTATTAATGAGTGGCTGACTCTGCCACTGTGTGTCTTACTGAAAAACAGGAAAGTCAAATATTTGGTGGTGATGTGTAAGATGCCACATGGTATCTCTGGCCATGGTGGGGTCAGAGATGGACCCCAAATTCCTGCCTGAAGCAATGCCCACAATGTGTACAGGAACTGCAGTGTTCCCAACAATGCACTACCTATATGTAAAAAAAAAAAAAAACAAGATGATTATGTATGTGCCCTATTGGGGCTGTTTCTCATCTGGAACTAGCACATTCAAATTAAGGTACTCTGTTCATTATAATTCACCCATACTAATATTAGGATAACGCATTAATGGGCAGTTACAAGTATGCTGTAAAGAACTTTTAGACAAAGTGTTAATCTTGATGGGATTAAGAAAAAGCATTAAAATTAATGAAATGATTGCATCTCAATCTGCATATGCAAATTAGGATAAATCATATGCCCTACAATAGTATAAGCGAAAGATTATGATAATAAATTGCGTTATCTGAATTAATGACTGGCTAGCCCCACTTGATAAGGTCATGGTAAATCCCAGTGCACTTATTACTAAAATTTATCATTCAAGCATGTGTATGCATTTAATTATTACAGCCTATTTAACAAGCACATAAACTTTGAGAGCAGTGGAAAGTTTTCCTGTCTGTAAAAGAGAACTTCTCCTTGTTCAGAACACATCAAATCCCAAGAATGGAAGATACGTAGAATATTCTAATTTGACTTAAGGATTAATAAATAATTCAGTTTAGTCCTTGCTTCTCACTACTTTATAGGGTTAAAGATTTATGGCTTAGAGGGAACATGTTAAAGCTAGAACAGCCATGATGAGAGAAGTCACTAAGATTGCTTTATCCTTCTATCTGTGTGTGTTGATTTCCCAGCAGCCCAGTCTACAGACCATTATTCCAGGCAAAAAATTATTTTCTAGCTGTGTACTGTAAGAGTCTTTGAGTAATATTACATTATAACTAATATCAATATTTAGTAACTTTTACCTTGAGTTATCAGAAGGTTCTGAATAAGGTTCTGAGACTGCTTTCTTGTATGAGTTGGACAGTAAAAGACTTCTTTGCCTCAGTGGAATGTAATTTCAAGCTCCCTCTGGTTTGTATGACAATTCCCTACTGTCTATAGACATCCTCACAGCTGATAAGTAGCTAATTTCTCATACATGAGCACTTCACCAGTATTTACTGAAGATACATTTGTTAAGAGTAGAAATATGTATATGAGACTGTAGAGGGGTTCACTAGCAGCTGAGACTGTCAGGGCAGATTGGTCACTAAAAAGCTGCACCCAAAAGAGCTCAAAAACTTGTGTACTCTGTCAGCTATCTGAGCTTGTCAAGCAGTTGTGGGGCACATCCCCTTTAGTAGCTACTGACTAGATGGAGGCCAGTGCCATCATTTCTCTGAGCCTTTCAGGTTGTGGTGAATATAGAAGAGAGCTTATCCACTGCCTGGGGAGGTGTAAAAAGAACTGTAAAAAATTGGCAGGCCATTTTGGATACACTGGGTGTTCCCATCTCTTCACATTCACAGAAATGCTGTGAATTAACTCTGAGCTCTGGGGAGCAGTGGCTGTGCTGGCCACAAGCTGAATCAAGAACCTCATTATGTCCAGAGGATCAGAAAAATTCTGGCACCTTAGCAAGGCAGAAATGTTTTGAGGCTTTAGTACATAAATTCTGCAGAAGCACAATAGCCACTCAACAGTGTGATGCTTTGGTTCAGAACTATCAAATTAACTCCAGTAAGAACACTCTCTAATGAATTAATCATAGTAATGCACATTTTACTCCCAGAACAAAACATAGATGATCCAATTAACCAATTTCTACTAAGGCCTACGATTACTTTATTAGGGCTCTAAAAAATGGTTTCTGCAAAGCAGTGTTTATTCCCAGATTGCTGCAGTTATCAGACAGTGCTAAGACCTGCAATTGAGGCCTCTGCTGTCCCTTATCTCATTAAGTGTGACATAAACACCTTTGATGAAATGAAATGGTAAAGTGCAGCAAATGGAGTAAACACTTTCTCTGCTGAGCAGTGCCCTGCTACATGCTTAAGATCTGATTTCCTGGCCTCTATTGACAGATGATAACATGTTTTGTACCCATGCCAGACAAAAATAGCCATTTAGAGCTTCTAAATAATTAAATATTGATTAATCAACCTAGAAACATATAGAACTTTTTTTTCCCCAAAGCTTTTGTTCATTTTTAAGGTCTTATTATTTCTGCAAGAGAAAGCAGGGGAATCTTCCATACACCTTCTGCAGCCATCAGGGGCTTTAAAAATTGCAGGTTTGTGCTGCTGTGAGAAAAATGGCATGGCTGCCACACTGCCATAGCACAAACATGCCTGACTCCACTTTGCTGTGCTTGTTCTGCATGGGATCAATCGAGAGAAGGACCCAAATTTTCTAAGTCACAAAAGCCATTAATAAGGGACTGAAACCCTGTATTGAGTGTTAGATAACATGTCTGTAAGGATGGAAATGTGTGGTGGCTCATCTGACTCATGTCTCTTGGCACAACTGGGTTGAAAAAACCAGCAGTTGATGGGTCTGGGGCAAAGTTCAGGAAACAAGTCATCCTGCCTGAAAGATTTTTAGCGTTGGCTTTTGCTTTGTTTTGTGGCTTTTTTTTTTCCTTTAATGTAACAAGTGTGTGACACATGCATGTGAAAAATAAAACATTTGGGGTATAATACAAACTCCAATGAACGTGATAATGATTGTAAATTATTATTATTATTATCATGTGATCTGAGCTATTTCATTCTCCACATCTTGGGGAGGATTTCAGTAATGCTGAGCTAGTTTATTTTTCTTTAACCTGCAAACTGGGATTACCCTATAGGTGGTAAATAATACACATGTATTGGTTGATGAGATTTCTTATGTATCGCCAATTACTAAAATGACTTTTACAGTAGGTGAGTGGGTCTTAACAATATTATTGTTGTTATTATTATTATTATTGCAATCAGTGAATGCGGGTAGGAGTTTTCATAAGGCATCTGCAAGAATTTAGAAGCACTGGTTTATCCAAATGATGATAAAAGCTTTGATAGATGCCTCCTTACTTCCATATGACACAGAAGATATTTGGAGCATAGTCCATGTGTTTTCTGCCTGAAGTAATGCTCCAAAGCATGCTTCTCTCTGGTGTTAAATGCAAGCTCTTGCCTCTGTGTCATTAAAGCGTCGCTCAAAGGCTCTGTATCTTTATGGTGGCTGGGTTTTGGTTGCAAGGTGCCCGCTGTAATCTGTGCTACATGCAGAAGAAAAAACCCAAAGCCCTGCGTTTATGTTTGCAGTAAAACACAGCTTAACTTGGAAGCTCGCAAGCAGAATGTGACTGGCTCATTGTATGTGGCAGCAGCTCCGAGTGCCATGTGGTGTGGCAGACCTCCTTCCCCTGCCGGCACAAACAAGCCCCATTACAGTTCTGCTGGAATGTGGCAAATCCCTCAGCGAAGTGAAACCCGAGCCTGGCTGTGCTGCTAGCAAAAACCAGGCAATTTTTGTTGACAGGGTTCGTAGCTAACACTTCTGCAGGGCAAAAGCAAAACAAGTTTTCTGTGATACTGTGCACAGAGACAGTCTTTTGTTAGCTGCAAATGCCAGCTGAAAGTGGCTTTCCCTTAAAACCACAGGACATCCTGCCTTGGGTTTGAGAGAATAATGGAAAATATGCTGGATATAAAGCAGCTCTGATAGTGAAATGGTGCAATGTACTTAAGATGCCTGTTTGTGGGTGACTAGCTGTTGCAGGGTAAGGCTAGATCAAGATTTTGAGTTTTTCTGCCATCATTGGTAATCAAGGAAAAGAAGCAAAGTAAGAGGAGGATTATCTGTCATGGACCTCAAACATATATAGGATCCTCTGTTATGCTATTTATTGTCTATTGTAATTCAAGATACCTGTATTGCCTAAAAAGCTGTCTAAGATGTCTGAACACAGGACCAGTAGCAGATTTCCCATATCAGAATAAGTCTTGATAAATCAGGCTTCAGGGGAGATTCCAATTAGATGCAAGAGGAAAACTTTTCACAGGATTCAGCCATTGGAATAATCTTCCCAGGAAAGTGGTACATTCCACAACATTGGATACTTTCAAGATGCTGGAGAGGATGCTGAGCCATCTTGTCTAGACTGTGCTTTTGACAAGAAAGGTTGGGCCAGATGATCCTTCAGGTCTCTTCCAACCTGGTATTCTGTGAAATTTAATGATAAATACGTAACTGCCTGAAAGTCTGTGTTCAGCCTTGTTGTTTGTTGGCTGCCTAGTCAAAACTCAAAAGTCACAAGTAATTGCCAAATTCTTTTTTAAAAAGTGATCATTAATTCCAGTAATAAGCCATATGAAGTATTGTTATGAAGGGTGAGGAAGGGATTGAATGGCAAAGTTATTTGAATGAGCTAAGATGCTAATGACCAGTAACAGCTGACAAGGACATCAGCAGTAAGATAGAAATAAACTGAGATTTGCTCTTATGTGGGTGAAATAGCAAATATATCAAAAGCTGCTTTTTTGCCAGTTTTGTCACTCTTGAAGCAAAGTATTGACGCATTTTGCTTGGAGGGTCATCTGTTTTAGAATTATGATTGATTATGTAGGAAGTTAGGAAGGCTTGTGTCCAAAAGCTAGTTGGTTTTTTCCTTAGATTATAATGTGTTATCTGATTTTTATTTTAAAAAAACTGCCTCAATTAGACCATCACAGTAACAAGAAAAAACATACCCTAAATCATAAAAAATGATTCTCTCTATAGCATGGGTGACTGAATGACCTGGAACCTGAACTAAAGATGTCTGTGTTTTGTCCAGTAGCTTTGCTCTCCAATGTACCTATCGACCTTACCCATTTGTGATTGTAAATCATGTTCTCTCCATACATCTGAGTTCTTTCATAGTATCTGCTGCACCAAAGCCTTACTACTCAGAGCTGTTTTCTTTGGGTTAGGCTCGGGTTTTTCATCTCTATTGCTGACAGCCCTATTTAGCATCGACAGTGACTCAATTTCTGATTTACTTTCCCCCCTCATAGTTAATTTCATTTATGTTCCTAATTATTCTCACTTCTCTGACAACAACTGGAGTTGTTTGGTGATATTCAAGCTGAAGTTTCCTTGGAAAGTGAGGCAATGCAGCAATTAGAGGTTTATAGCATTGCGTGAAGAGTTTGCTACTTAAACAAAGCTATGATTAAGCAAAATTGTCTCCTGCTCCCTTGAATGATAAACACCACCCTATTTTCTCTGGCTGCCATATCTTCTTTCTGCACCCTTTTACTCATCCTTTGAGGGCAGTGGAAAAAAAAGATGCTGAGCAAGCTTGCTGTCATCCAACTCTGCTTCCTGGTACCATAAGGGAGCTTCTAGGACCTATGAGAAATAACAATTTTTGCCTACACATCTGAAAACTGGGATGGATGTTTGATGAACCGGGATAATGTGAGGGGAAGGTAAGAATGAGAAAGTGGAACTGCTTAAATCTCAACCTGATTTGAATTTTGATCAGTACAAGAGTAGTTGAATTGTCTTTGTATTGAGGTGTACTTTAGTTTTTAATATCTTACGTTTGACTTTTGATCATTCTTTGACTTAAATAAACTTTATGGGAGAGAGTTAATGAGGAAGACTGAGGAGGGGAAAGAAGTATCGAGCTTTATCTAAGGACTGAAATACTTGAAATTACTTTTGTCATACGTTCTTCATTCTAAGTTTAGGGAGAAAGTCTTTTAGCCCTTGAGCACATTACAGTTTATGTTCTTAATTTGCAATCACTGAAACTTGGGGTGGAGGGGTGGAACAATCAAATTTCTGTGCCAGATGAGAAACCCTTCAAAATCAAGAAAATCCACAATGTAAGAAAACTCAATATGTTCATGAGCTATTCACTAAACACTGGAGCTGTATTATGGCCAGTAGTGAGAAGAGACCAATTCTTGAAAAGTAGTTGCTGGCAAACTTTTTCCTTCTTTATTCTACCATGGGGAAAAAAAAAATCAAACAAAAACAACAAGCTGCCTTGTGTGATGAAAAAGAGAGCTAGATGAAGGTGCATAATCTCTTTTTCCAACACTATTCTGGGGTTTTTGACTGGGAAGTTGTCCTGAGTATGTATCTAGGCTGGAATTTAGAAGGGCAGGCTCTACTACTGATGTTGAGCTCAGTGAAAGGGTTTTCATTAATAGAAATGCAGGCACAGTGAGCATGGCCACTGTGGGATAAATGTTGAGGTATTAATATTTTTCTTAGTGATCACAGGTACTTGCTAGAACAGAAAATGTACTGCTTTAAATAGAACAAAAAAAGGAATACCTGCATCCTTGTCTGACAGCTCTTTATACCATTCTTTGCCACAGCATGAATTATTTGTGCTAAACTAAGGAATATGCAATTTTATTTGGTTGTAAAAATGAAATATACAGCTTTGATCTGTTACCTGGATATAGATTCCCTTATAATATATTAAAATACTTGGTGCTCTTTCTATTTTAAAGTATTTTAGATACAAAACCCAATAATTGCATTATAACTATTGCAAAAAGAAAATTAATTCAAGATTGATAGAGAGATCCAAAGAAAAACGGAATAACATAGATGTATTTAAAAATAATTGTGTATTGATCTTTTTTCAGCCTCTGATTTAAATACACCATCTTGCCACCAAAAAGCTTCAGCAGAATTGTGTGTGTGTTTAGTTTGGTTATTTATAAGTAATAATTTTACAACAAATATTGAGAATGAGGTTATTTCAGGAAGGAAATTTAGAAAACAAGTAAGGCTTTTGTCCTAAGACTGAGATTCTTATAAACACAACATATGAAGGGTAGTGGGGAGGAAACATAAAGAAATATCCAACTGCTGATGGTTTTAAGTTTTGGGGAGAAGGAAAAACATCTTCAGACTATTCTTAGAGGCATTTCCAGCTTACCCAGAATGAGATTTTGTGAAATTTTTGCTGTGCCTGGCTTGGGCTCAGTAGTTACCTATTGGTAACTCAAAGCAGTGAGAAATGACCCACAAGGGATACAAAGAGCCTTGTTCTTCTCTCAGCATTGGTTCACACCCTTGTGAGGGTGAAAAAAATTGCAAAAAAATCGTGCACATAGTAAAGATGAATTGTGAAGAAGAAGAAATCTAAAAATAAATAAATAAAGAAGAAATAAAAGAAGAATCTGCAGCATCATAAAAGTACCCAGGGAGTTAGGGAGGTCTCACAGAATCACACAGTCTGCAGCTTTACTACTCTGCTTTTGGGGCTTTCGTTTTTTAGTTTGGAGGGGTTTTTTTGCCACAGAAGCAGAATTTGCAACAGTGAAGACTTTCACAGAATACACTGTCCTAAAGGATTATAATGCACTTCTAAAGAGAATATACATTGGGAAGTTTTTACTCTTACAAACACAGTCAAGTCATAGAGATGTCTTGAATCAATACTGAGGGCCAAGTCTCCACACTTAATTTTGTATCAGTGTGAGAATATTGATCCCTGGAAAAGTTGGAAAACTTTCCATAGCAGCTGGATACCTACATGTAATCTTCTAACTTTTCTTCTGAATTGTATTTTTTCAAATCTAGAATGTAAAATTTGTCTTGGAAAAATATTCTTGTGCCCATTCCATCTGATGCTTTGTGTCTGCATGAAACAGTGAAAAAGGCATTATGTCTGAAAGATCAAGTGGATCTGCTCCCCAACGTGGCTAGAAAATGCAGTATGGTTTTCAGTGAGCATAGATCTATTAAATAGCTCTTTCTCAAAAGACATCTTTTGACATACCTCTTTTTTTTTGTCCTATGTCATGATGCCATGGCTGCTCCCCTTGAGGCCAAAAATCCACGGAGTCAGTCTAGAGATAGTTAACCCCCTTTGTTTCTAAAATTGAAATGGCTTTATGTTTAAGCATAAGCTAGTAGTTTGGTGGTCCATTTTCTATATTACACTTGCTTTTAATAACACCTCTTCAAATTCTAATAAGTCGGTAAAATTCCAATGTGACTTCAATTTAATATAAAAACATTAATCATGCAACCAAGCAGCTACTTTTGTATTTACTTTTTGGAAAACAAATATACAGAACATTATTATGCTTTTGTTATTCAATTCAGGCTTACTTGTAGCTAAAGAATGCTTATACAGCTGGGGATTTTGTCTGGGTTTGGGTGAAGGGGAAGATTCTGGTAACACTTGTAACCAGTTGTCCAGAATCAGCTTAATTTTCTTCAGCTTCATTTTCCATCTGCTTGGTTTTCACTTCTCTTGACATCCTAGCAGGCTTTTCATATTTACAGTCCAACCAAACAACTGAGTGTATTCAAATTTTTCTACATAGCAGACATAAAGTGAAATTATTTTCATCCTTCAGCAATTCCAGTCTTTCAATAGTGTCATAGCAATAGAAATGGGGCACTTGCACTTCACTATTCAGTAAAGGCTAACTAAGTGTGCTTGAAGTACTCTAAGGTTGAGTGACCTCCAATGACTTGTGTGTATAGATTATCAAACATCATAGCTGAGCTAACAGACCGTGAACACTGTCCGTTTCCTTTCAGGCTAAATAGTGCAGATAATCATAATTATTCTGGGTGCCAGGGTCACAAGAGCTGCTCATCACTTTTCTGGCTTACTGGAGAATCTTTTAAAGTACTAAATGATACATCATCCCTGTCAGTGTGGTATAAAGGAATTAAGTTAAGCAAGTTCTAGAAGAGATTTTTGACAGCATATATCTGATATGTCTCTGTCCTTTCATTCATATCTCCTCCATTTTTTTAATGCAGATTACCAGTCTGTCACTCAGATGCTTTATTTTGTAGTGAGACAGTTTTCATCTCTAGTAGAATTTTCTCCATTAATCTAAATGGACAGTTTAAGAAGCAGTTAATTAATGCATAAGCTCTGTTCACCATAGGCAATCAACACTGCATCATTTTTCAGCTTATGGAATAAACCAGGTGCAACATTTTTTACATCAGATTCTAGTTTCTAAAAGTATTATGTAGCAGCTTTTGTTAGGAGAATTCCTTACCTGAAACCTCTTTCAAACTAGTTTAGAGTAGCAAGGAGGAATGGATATAATTTGTGATAACAAAAATTGGGCTGATATTTTTCTGGTGGGTCAGAATTATTTGGAATACACTGGAAAAATAATACCTTTAAAACTTGTATTTGTTGCTTCTAAAGTTCTATTACCGTGATACTAAGATTATGCAAAAGAATGTATGAATAATGTTATGTATGTATGCATATGTGGGTATATGTACACATAAGGCTCTGTGTAAGTATATGAAGAAATGAACATTTTAAGACTTTCCTAATGTTAATAAAGAAAGTTTAGAATGGAATCCTTAATTAAATGTACTACAGCAATGGTTGGGAAAAGAGGGATGGTTATAAAACAAAAGAATGAAGAATGAAGTCTAGAGCAGCAGTGAAATGTTACATTTGTGCCAAATGAACATTGGAAAGCACGGGTGAAATCACAAACTGACTGACCAATTCTTTTCATGTGCATATTTTCTGCCTCCTGAGTTGTGGCATGAATACAATGGAATCAAGGTATGCAAAACTGAGCAACAATCTCCTTGGTAAATGCAAAATAAACATTTAAATCAACATTTAGGTGAATGTACATGTACTAAATTTGTAGAACTAAGAACATTGACTTCGTAGGAAATAAAAATATAAAAGGAATAATCATGGGTCCAAAGGGGTAAGTAGAGCAGAGGATAATAGTTCTGTGTACTGAAATCATTAGGTATTTTACTTGTACATCTGGATAACACAATCCTTGACAAACTGACTGCAAAAGATTATTGTTCTTCTGAATGAACACAAGTATTTTAGGTCTACAGTTCTTGTTCTAAGAACATAGCAAGCCACCAATTTGGCTGGTGCAGTGCTCAAATGCTCTGATGGCATGAAGTGTACCCTGAACAAACTGTGAGCTCTATTTGAAAATAAAGTTTATAATTAAAACTGGCACTTGTGGGCCTCCAGCTGGTGAATGCTGTTTTGCTGACGTGAGGCTCCTGACACCCACAGTATGGTGGCTCATTGTCAGCCCTTCTGCCAGGCCCTCGCTATTCCAACGCCTCAGATGTTGCCATCTCCACAAAATGGTGCCCGGCAGCAGGAGGCTTGCAAAGGCTTTATTTCCCTGTTTGTGCAGAAAAGGCTTTTGCATGCTCTGAGACTAAGCTGTTTGTTTTATTAGGCAGTCAACCTGACTTTGAGCTCTGTGCAGAATTCAGTCAGTCTCCTGTAGCAGCAGGGCTGGTTGCTTTTCTAGAAGGACCTGCAGGTCACTGCAGGGGGAAGCAATTAGGCAGCAGAGTAATGATGCTGCATCAGAGCTGTCCATGAGCAACGTGCTGTCAGTGGCAGTGGGCTGGGTTCTCTTGTATGATCTGACTTGCTGATGGCTCTGCACTGTCATAACCAGATTATTTTGTCCTGATGCATGTAATGCTGTAAATGGGAGAGAATTTGGTTCTCTATGTGTCTTCAGCTACTGGTGGACACATTAAGAACTTTTTGCGATGAGAGTCTAAAAACAAGACAAAGCTTCCCAAGCAATATGAAATTCCATTTGTGCTCAGTCTTAAAGAAAATGATTTTTTTAAATCTGTATGTGCTTTTGCCAGTTTGAGGTGACTTTATGTTGTTTATGTTGTAACTTCAGTTTTACTTAAGCAAGATTTCAGAACGAACTTCAGGGTTCTATTTCAAACACTATTAATAATAGCATTAAGCTTGTTTGTTCAGTGTGTGGCAGTGGTACAGCCCCTCCTTGTTCCCATTAAATTAGCAGGAAATAAGACAGTTTTAGCATCACAATTCTCATCTCAAGTTGTTATTGATCAGCTATAAACACAAAGGGTGCTCTTGCTCATTACAAAACAACTTTGCACTAATCTTTACTAGCTTATATCGACAAACATTAAGTAAAAATATGAAATGGCAAGCTTTGGATCATTATAATGTTGCTGTTTAAATAGTGTGTCTGCACCCTTGGTGAACTCTTCTGGATGTGGAGGTTTTCACCTTTATAAAGTTGTCCTTCAATCAAATAGCAACAAAATTACCCCCTCATAAACACAGTAACATTTTGACAATACAAGTAAAAAAAAAAAAAGTTGTGCTAAAGACCACTTATTGCGTCCTCTTTTATTGCGTTCAGTGGTGCCCTGATACAAATGTGGAGGATGAGACAATTACAGGAGCTTGAAGGCTCACAGTGTAAATAAATCTGTGTAGTGATTAGCTGGGTTCTCAGAGCAATGAAGCTAATATTTTTAAACAAAATTATTTATAAGAAGCAAACACGCATCATTTCTGATGCATCATCTGTACAAAATATTGTCTTAAACTGGTGCGGAGGGGGAAGAAAAACTAATTTGAGGGATCCAAATATTTAGACAGAAAACTATGAAATGTGTCTGCCAGCTGGAAGCAGGACACATGCCAGACCATGGTCAGACCACTGGGTACCCATGCAGGTTTAATGAAGTTTGCCATCCCCCTCAAGGTGCCACTTAGCTCTCCACTTGCAAACACATAAGGGCTTAGCAATACATCATGCTATCATTGTTAGAGCATTTAGACAATGAAAAGAAAGAGCAATGTTATGCAAACTTTTTGTTATATCTAGTTAACAAAGTCAGATTAAAAATTATTATGCAGATATAAGAGAGAAGGTGGAGAATTTGAGAGTAGAAGTGTCCTAAATATGTTCCTGTCAAGTGAAGGCCCAAGGGGGAAAAGAAATCACAATTTCCTGACTTTTTCTTCCAGCTATTCAAATGACAGTGTTGGTCTCTGCTCTGTAGTGCAGAGTTAAATTGTGGGACTAAAGTGGAGGATATGCAGTAAAAATTAATAAAACCCCTCCAGTGAAATGGGGAGATATTAAGGCCTGGAGAGAAGATAAGCTAAGCTTGTTTTTTGAAACTCTTCATGTGTTTATTATTTACTGCTGCCATCATGGCTGTTGATGCTTTAAGGATATTGATGGGGATTCTTAGGGCCTCTGGACAATCCTGCAGCCTGGCACTGTAGGGGAAGATTTTTTTTCCTTGAGGAAGCAGTAGAAGCCCTTGAGTTTCACTGATTAGATACATGGGCTAACTTGATTAGACAAATGGAATCAGATCAGTGTGATGTCTTCCTCGCACTTTGCTTCTGGTAGGCAGCACCATCTTCATCAAAATAAGCCATGGGTTTGGAAGAAAATTACTTCTTTGAAACTCTCTTGAAGTTCAGACACTTTTTACAGGAGTCCTTCACTGGAGAAAAGTCCTCTGTCTTTAAATTTGTCCTGTTCCTCTCTCTTCCTTTCTTTGTATCAAACTGTATTACAGACAGAATACTTTGGAAAAAGTGAAACATTTTCCAGAACAAGGAAAAGAAAATCAGCATACTTTTATCCTTATTAACATTAAAAAAAAATCTTCTACTTCTCTGGGATGTTTAATCTTAATAATGTTGACATAAGCCTTTTACATTTCAAATGAAAATTAGTGTCTCTATTAGAGTCCAAACTGCTATATTCATTAGAAGTTTTCCATGTAAAAAAAAAACTTTCTCTCTGGGTTGTTTCTTGTTTTCCATAACTATAAACAAAGGCATAAGCCTCTCTGTCTTTCACTTTTTTTTTTTGGACAACTTGCCCTGGTGATTATAATCAATAATTAGACACCTATAAAAGGCACTTAAATTGTTTTTAAAAAGTTGCACTTTGTTGGCTTCAATTAAGCTTACATAAGCTTGTACACATGGGGACTTTCAAAAGAAAAGTGAATTTGTCAATGTGGCAATTTTTCTTCAAATTCCCGCTGCACTCATCAAAATGACATTGATTTGCTCAGATTAGCAGCTGATACCTGACACTTCTTTATTTGAGCTACTTGACTCAAACTAGCAATTGTTTTCTCATAGCCAGGGATCTGCATCTCAACAAGTACAAGCTCCTTTCCAAACCAGGCAATCCTTCAACTATTGCTCTGGCCAGCAGCAGGAAAGTTTCTTTCCCATAAGCTGATTCAGGAGAGAGCAATGCCTGCTGGACACTGCACATCATTCCTGTGTCTTAAATCTGTCTTGCACTCTTTTAGTGCAGCTTTTTGCTCCATATTCCAAGTATCATTGCATGCTTGAAATCAATATAGCTGGATTTCATTCTTTCTTGAAATAGAGGGAAGCAGTAACAGAAATCTCATATGTAAACCTTCTCCTTGCAGAGAAGAAAACTCAGTGAAAGAGTTTCCAGCCTGAAGATCCTATGCTGCCTCCCTTTGATGTCATGCCAAAAAGCTGATTTTGAAATTATACATAGGAGACTTTTGCTAGGAAATGGCCACTTGCAGCCATGCACGGCAGAGTTGTAATAGAGGCTGATCTAAAAGAAATGGAAGTGTAGAGCCGGCTAAACAAGCCTTTCTGTTCTTTTGCTAACCAGGCCTGAAAATCTTCTGTGAAATGCATCTCTGAAGTACCTATTCTATAACTCAGGATGTAGAAATAATTCCCTTTGATTACTCTCTTCAAAATGAGAGCACTGGAAAATGTGGGAAGAAGTCATCTGGGGCACAGAGGGAATTTGCTGGCATGGCTTGGTTTGCTTAAAGGAGGATGGCTTGGTGGGAGTACAAAGCATAAATAATGCAGGTGAGTAACTGCTTTCACTTGAACTGAATGAGAACTCAGAGTGGTAAAGTATTCTTGAAACTTATGAGTTTTCTAGAAGCCCACAACCTTTCAAAACACTTGAACCTTTTGAATAACCTTTCAAAAAACCCTTTCTCTTGCACAAACAACCAAAGGTGCTACAAGCTGATTCTTGTTTCAGCTAAAAAGGCTTCATCTTATTCAGTTGCTGGTGTGGCATAGCATTAGAAGCAATCTTCTCTTGGCATCTCATCAGCATCTAATTTCAGTTGTCTGTCTGCTCTCCTTCCACCCGGCTCTGCGTGACAGCGCTTTATGCTGGGGGAGTTTAGGTTATCAGGATAGATTAGGGAGCTTCTGCAGCACAAATCCAAGGCAATTGCAGGGGTTTACATGGGGCTAGTTCAAAGTTTGCCATGTGCTGTGTTTATTTCGACATGAAACTTGCAGGAAGGACACAACTGGTGCCCCAGAGGTGCATTTTCCAATCAAAGCAGATGAATTTAAAATTGACTATCAAATCCTTCTAGCAAACTTGCATTGTTCTTTGCTAATTTCCTTCTAGTGTCCCCTTGAGAAATGCAGTCTCAATGCTGCATATTAAACTTTAATTACTGATTTCTGTTACGAGGTCGAGATAAAACTTGGCCAGAGATAGCTGCATCATAGCTTAGAAGCTCCTTGTGCTGAAAAACACCCATAAAATAAATGAAAAATGAGTCAGCAACCTCTCACCAATCTCTGTCAGTGCATGCTGCACCTTCAGCTCCACTGTAGGATGCCAGCTGGTCTTCTATTAACAGTAAATTGTAGGCTTTTATTTATTTATAAGTGTCATTAATCTGGTAGGTTGAATGCAGTTGGCTCGCCAGAAAAGAGCATACGGGGCTTAGCATTATCTGGGCAGACACAATTGGTGGTTTATGAAAAATATCACAATGAATAACCCACAAAAGCCATGCTGTTACATGGGGTTTGAAGCATTTTGCTTATTACATGGCACAAAGTACAAGTCCAAAATCAACATTGCTTGACTGACTTTTCATGAGCAAATATCGAATGCTTTCAGGCAAACTGCCTAAAACCCCACATGCCTGACATGGAATCACTTTCAATTCTATGCAAAATTAACACACAGGACTTTAGAATTGTTGATAACCTTGCTGAATTAAATGAGACTAGATATTTCTCCTGAGATGGCTGTATATCTTCCAGAATGGAGTAGGTATATGTGGGCTTGCAGAAGTAGGTAACATGAGAGAGTTTAATATGGGGGGGGAAGTGGCAACATGTATACCAGTGTTTTAGGAAATTTGTACTGGAATTCTGTGAGTGTTCTGACAGGGCACAGACAAGAGGTTTGCACTTGTATAGAATTAGGATGGTACAGTATTTTCTGTCTTCTACTGGCATTTTGTTTCTCTATCTTCCTTTTGCTGCTTGTGTTATCCATCTGATCTGGATTTGTCTAACTGTGCTATTCCCTCCTTGGCTGTTCTTCTGCCTTTCTCCCAGACCTGCCTGGACTGTCATCATGTTGTGTTTGAATACTGCACAGTATCTTTTGACACTCAGAAAGTGCTTTGGGATAATGAAGTCCTGGTTCTCAGCGTGGCAGTTTTTCCACATGCCCAATTAGCATAATTTTTCTTCTCTTTCTGCTGCCATGTCACTTCGACTGCTTATCTAAATAAATGGAATTTCAGACGAAAATCCTCTTTTTAGAGGGGAACTCTTGACAGTCTGGCACTTACTTTGTAATGCCAGGAAATGAAAGGGAAATAACTACAATTTGTGGGGCTGCTTTGGGCTGGCAAAGTGTCTGCTGGGCTGCAGAAACCATCTGTATATTGAAGATGGGTATCATACCCTGTGCTTGGCTGCTGTGGGAAAACACAAGGGAAGATGCAGGACCAGTGTGGTGCCAATGTTCTCTGTTTTAAGACCTTTTTAAGACTCATTTTATTAGTTATCAGGGCCTGTGTGTTTGCAGGAGTGTTAAAGCAAACATATTGTTCTAGGAGTCAGAGTGGAGAGTCATCTGTTTGCTTAGACATTTTCAAAGTCACCATGTGAGACTGGCAGAGTTCATTAGATCACAGTGCAGTGGGTGTCATAAGTAGCAACAAGAAATAAAGATCTCATATCTCCTACAAGCAGATGCAAACAGCTGAAAGTATGAACACAGGTTTTATTATTACATTTAAAATATAAAACAGCCAGTTCATTTTCATGGCCCAGTCCATAAGCCACCATTCCTCTTACCCCCCTGCTTTGAAGTTCCTTTATTTTAACTTTCAGTGTTGCCTTCTGTTTAATGGGATATTGGATTGTGGGTGGTTGGGGTCTGGTTTTGTGTTGATGTTCTTTTTTAGACAAGGCTTGAGTTCATTTCTAAATTGCAATTTATTTAGGCTATTTAACAAATTGCTTCATATTTGTAGTATCTATGTTTTTGGGTCCTATGGGTACTGGTATTAAACATAGAAAAAAGTTTAGAACTTTAATTAAAAGTAGATGTGAGTGCATAGTTTTTAAAAATGACAAAATACTGCTAAAACAAATGTGGATTTTATACATGCAGCTAGTAAGTTTTCAATTTGCTAAATATGTCATATGTTTGCTTTTAATTGTATAACCCCAAATATCGCACTTGTCTTCATTAAAATTTATTAGTTCACTCATGCAAAGAAATTCTTCTAAGTGTCTCCAGTAAATATTCACTCATATGGACTATGAAAACAATTATCTCCTTAAAGCCAGTGCTGTCATCGTTCATTATATACTAAGCAGGCAAAGTGAATTTCAATATATTTGCTGGTCTGCCTCTCGGGGGTTGTTTTTTTTTTGTACTTTTAAGTCAATTCAAGTTTACTCAATTATACCATACCAGAAAAACAAGTTACCAAAATGTGTGAAGAGCTGTACAATGGCGTGGTTTTTATTTATGTGCTGGGATGGAGGAAAGAAGCAATTCAAACCAGCAAAACTCTTGTCAAGGTTGGACAGCAGACTATCAATAAGTGAATTGTAGCCCACTGGGAAGAGGGAGCTTGGGTTGTTGTCCTGTTCAGGGGACACTGACAGGAGCCAAACACCTCTGGGAGCTGTTGCAGCCAGCATGAGGCTGTTTCACACAGCCATGCTGCCCAGCATCTGGCTGGCTCTGTCTCATTCTTCCTTCCCCTGCCTGAATGTTCACAACATTCAAACAAAGACCCTGACTAAGGTCTAAAGTTCAGAGCAGATTGAAGCACATGCCCAGGCTGATGTTTGTGTGTCTTACTGCAAGGTATGGTCTAGTTTATTAAAAAAAACCAGTCCTAATGTGCTGTTTCCTCCAGTTCTGATGAATTTATGCTTTTTACTACAGCCAATTGCCTTCTGATCAGATTGTTGTATTTTTCTCTGAGTTTAGACTCATTTCAAATAAGCACCTGAGATTTTCTTGATCCACTGAACAGTGAAAGATGTACTTCAAAAGCACTGCCAGTAATACAGATTGCTTTTAAAACACACAATTTTTTTCAAACATTTTTAATGGGGTTCTAACATCTAGAGGTCATGTTGTTATACTTATGCTAAAAGTAAAAAATTAAGATGCAATATTAAGTACATTTCATAAATAGATTCACATTTTATTTGTTTATTCTAAAACATCTCTGTTTTTAAAATTAAATTACTTGCATTTTCAGGTTCTGGAGACTTGGGCAATTTATTATCTGTGCATTCTTATTGTGGTCAAGAGTGACTTTACTGCTTCTTGGCAGATTTAAGAAGATATTTCTTTTGAGGGGTTATTTTATGTGAGTCAGACTCTTTGAAACTCCTGATGGTCTATTTTGAAATTTTCTTTGTCTTTTTTTTTCTAATAAGATAAATGGGCATAATTTGCAGTGGTTTGGTTAATGGTATGGCATTTTATTCAACTGTAGTGGTAGTCAACAATTTCTCATATTTTCATAAAATGTATCTTAAATGGAACCTCAGGTATTCCTGCTAACCACAATTGTATTCCACCCTGGAGGAAGGCATGCTGTGATTTAAAAACCAGATGCATCTCACTGAACCTCTTTTATTTGTAGTATTTGCATCTTGCAACCTAACTTGGCAATCTGTTTATCAAAGGTAGGATTCGGTGCTTACATTATCCGTGTCTCATTTATAGTCACAGCCAAAAAGGGAAGACTCATTGTAACTCCAATTTGCCATTATGGATTTGAGAAGGGATTAAAAATAGGGAAAATACAGGGGAATAGTGAGAGGTTGTATCACTACTTGCAGGAGCAGTGAGCCATAACAGATCTCTTAGGTTCTCCTTGCTCATCTGTTTTGTGCTGACACCTCCAGTGGACAAACCCATTTGGAGAGTGTGTAAGAAACAGTTTGTGACTGAAACAGTTCCACTGCCTTTTTTTTATTTTTTCATTTAAAATTTATGAAGTAATCCTGGGTAACACAATGTAACCATGATATTGTAAGACCATGTGATGCTAAAACAACAAAAATAATCTTGTGGCTGGATTTAAAGAGATTAAAGTAAAACCAGCTTTTTTTCTAACAGTGTTGTGTTAGATACTCACTGAATGTTCCCATTTATTAGAAAATCTGGCTACATCTATGTAGCAGGAGATACTACACATAATTCTTGTTGGTATATTTGCCTATTCAAGGAACACCAAAGAAGAACACATCTCTTCTTCTGAGGGATCTCTTATGAGAAAAAAAAGTTTTCATGAGGCAGGACAAGCCCAACCAACATTTGCTCAATGAGTCTTGCACTATGCCCTGAAGTTGATGAGACTATTAACATTAATTATTCATGTGCTGACAAAAGCTGCTGCAGGAGACACAGAATGAAGACTAATAAGCTGAAATAGAGAAAACTGGATGCCTAGGAGAGCCTGGAGAATGGAATATCTTTCAATATTTTTCCTCATTAGTTTGGCCTTTTTCCCACAGGGACGGCAATACAAGACTTGGACACCAGAACTTTTCCTTAAGTGTGCCTGCAAATTCCGAGCCACATTCCCTCAGTGAGCAGCACTCTGCCCATGAGCCTTGACCCTTTTGTCAGCTCAAATATGCCTGCTGATAGAGGATGTCTTGGAGTTTGACAGATGGACCTCATCTGCCTAGGGCTTGGTGCAGCACGGGGAAGAACTCAATTTTGAATTTTGTGCTTGGAAAAAAACAAGCCAAAAAAGGTAGTAAATACACCAGTGGAAGTCAGTGACTTCCCACTGGGCTTCTGATTCCATCTTCTCACAAAGATGCTCTGACAAGAAGGAATTTAATAAGAGGCCCCCTCTGTAAACAGAAATGCTATTTCATTTGAAGCTCAGTGAATGTTGGGGCAGGTAGAGCAATAGACAGGATGCTCAGAGGGAGTGGTTTTTTAATGAGCTTTCTCTCCCCAGGGACAATATAGAATTCTGATATTTGTATTTCTAAGTTTTAGAGCTGTGAAACCAAAATACACCTTTATCTGTAGCTATGCTGGATGTTTATGGCTACCGGCTATCAAAAGGAAAATCTCCTTTACATAAAATATTTGTATCAGCTTTTTTATTTTTAGCTATGCAGTTTTGCAGAAATTTTTGGAGTCTCTGTTCATGATAGTGTTCCTAAGATTGTGAACTCTTGCATCATTCCAGTTTACTTGACAGTTTTCCTAACAAAAAAGAACACAACATCAAGGGTTTTTAAACAACCAACCAAAAAAAAAAAAAAAAACTTCACATTTTTTGCAATTTTTTTTCTTGCATAGTGCTGAAAAGACTCAGAAACCAGAACTCCTCATTCAGCAAGCTGATTGGTGCTCTGCATTTATAAAGATTTCAGGAAGTGAACTTAAACACCAACAGTGGTGTCAGAAAACTGTCCCTTGGTTCTTAGGTATGCAGAAAGTCCACAATCCTGATAGCACTTGTATGTGTTCAGTTAGTCACATTATTCAACCAGTCATCTACAAGAAAAAAAGCCCTGTGTCTATTTATTAGAACAAAAAGTTGCTATAGCATGGAGTCATCCAAGGGTGATCCACGAATATACATCCGTTAGTTTTAGATCTGCACACTTGTGTCATGGAACAGTTATTTTTAAAGCAGTGTCTCTTGAGGAAATGTGTTTAAAAGTCTGTTTGATGTCATTCAAATGCAAGCATAAATCGCAGTTGCAGGTGCAGCTCGGGCCGGTGCCCGTGCCTGGGAGTCTCTGTTCAGCACCACGAACAGCGCCCAGAGCCGCGGCCAGGGCCAAAGCTGTCCCTTCCTTCGTGGGCTGTGCCCGAAAGGGCGGGCACGAAGGGAATTCTGCACTCTTAAACGGGTGGGTGTGCATGTTCAGCAGCCACACAGATTCTTGCTGCTTCAGCCAAAAACTTGCTGAAATAATTACTGCATAGGGACAAGACTTTATTTTTATATTAGGCATATCACAACCTCGTATATGTAATTTTTGCTCAAAAGAAATGAGAAGCCTGGCTGACCTATGTTCCCAAACTGTGCTAGTTAATTATTAAGATGTGTTGAAACACGAACTATTGAGTTGGTCTTACAGAAATACAATTTTCTTATGCTGTACAGCTAAGCAATATTGTTAAAGCCAGACATTCATAATGCTGAGACTTGCTTAAAAATAGTGATTTTAAAGAAACTCCCTTGTGACACACTTTTCTAATTATTCTTTTAGATTTTTTCAAGTTATTTTTTCAAAGTTCTCTCTGCAACTAAATGTCCACTTTTTAGAAAAAGAAACCTAGGGCTTATACAATTGTAGGAACCTTAGGACAGAAACTTCCAGACATTATGACTCTCAAAATTTTAATAGTTGGTAGCAAAATGATTAGAAGAAAGTCAGTGGTTGAAAAAGCCATAAGTGCAGAAGTCTAAGTACAAGACTTATTACAACAGCACTACTCAGTAGGGGAAAAAATTATTTAATACTGCTCATTGCCATAGATAAGAACAGAGTAAATCTCACTTGTTTGTCTTTAGTTAACTACAGTAAAATTATTAGTATCTTACTCTCTGTCCACTTGGTCAATGGGAAGCTTTCATTTGCTTGGTAGAAAGCTGAAAGTTGAGCTAAAAAGTACAATTTCATTGACACAGTTCTCCTAGCGAAGGAGAAAATCCTTTTCCTTCCCCTGTGGAAGAAAAAACCTTGAAGAAAGGAGAAGGTACCCAAAAGCTCTTCTGTTGGAGGGGAGAGAGGGTAGTGTGAGACTAGTGAATACCTGAGCTCTGAGTTACTTCAAAGAGGCAACCATTGCCTGTTGCATGCCAGAGGTTTGTTATAGTTTTCTGGTTGACTGGCTATTAGTTGTTTCAGCAAGCTGAATCTCATAAAGCATTAAGCTTTATAGCATTAACTTTTAAAAAATTACTTGTTTTTATTTGAGTGAAAATTCAAGTTTCTTTCACAGAAATGTTTGGTCAGGCAAAAATTTGAAAGAAGTAGGTGAAAATTTGAATTTTAGCATGGCAATTTTCAACCTCTTTTTGTTGTTGATGTCCTCAATTTCCATGTCTCCAACTGGAGGTAGACCAGAGTAGACAAAGCTTAGAAGTTGTTCTGCTAAAAAGATGATGCACGAAGGATGAAGTTCTGTGAGAACCTTTGTAAACTAGAGATAAGCTAATAAAGAGATAAACTAATAAACTAATAGAGATAAACTAATTCAAAGAGTCATAAGTGCTAATTCAGAGAATCTTGCAGTACAGAGAAAGCTTCTTCCTTGTCAGAAGGATATTGCTGTAGTGAAAACTGTCTATTGCCATGGAAGGTGTGAGGTTTAGCTACACCTTCCCAGCGTAATAAAGGAGGGTTCCAACTCTCCAGGGCAATGTATTTGTACAAAATAGCAGTAAGTTCTTGTTGGGCTAAGAATATGGTGCATTCATATTTGCAGGCTACTATAAACTACTTCACAGTTTTTTTCCTTTTGTAAAACTTCACTGCAAATCCTGTCAGAAATAACATTTAGCTCTTTTCTTTTTATTGTGCAATGATGCTTTTGTGACTCTCTCCTAGCTAGTTTGAGAAATAAAAGTGGATTTGCTAGACCTGAAAGATTTCAATTAACTCAAGTGAATGCCAGAGCTCAGAGATAAAGTGTCCTGATTTGCTTCTTGCCCATCAGTCTAGGTATGTCCTAACAAAGATTTTTCAGGAAAGAAAGCAAATAAAAGATTAGAGGAGAGAGAGTGGGATCGAGTTATGAACACAAAATGAGTGTATGGATTAAAATTTTCAGAGGAAAAAACACAAAGAGAGGGAATAGGAAAACAATTTTGACTGTTGGGGTTTTTTTCTCCTTGCTCTTTAACGTTCAGAGATAGCAAATCCGCTCTGTCTTTACCCAGGCAGTGACATGTCGCAGTAAAATTTAAAATTTAGTGGCAAATATTCTTTCATCTTTGTGGAAGTACATAGGCTTTACTTGGAGAGTCATTCTAATCTTCAGTTTCTTCTATTTTGTGAAAGATTTATGATTTAGAGATTAGAATATAAATAATTTTAATCTTTTAAATTAAGCACATTTGTTGCAACAGAAGGAATTACTGTGTTTATTAATATTGTGTGATGGAAACCAAAACAGATTGTGTCGTAGGTTTACAAAAAGAGGTGATCAGAAACCTCTGGAGATGGTTTAGTACAACCTAGTGTTCAAGGAAGGTCAGTTGGGGCAGATTGCTCAGGATTGTATCTGGGTGTTGGACATTCTCAAGGATGGAGACTGCACAGCTCCTGGGGTAAACATGCACCATTGTTTGACCACCCTCACAGTCAAGAAGTGTTTTTTCCTTATAGTTTCAATGCCATGTCTTATATTTTTATGTGTCCATTACTTCTCTTTCTGATATTGCATAGCTCTGAGAAGGGTCTGACTTCATCATCTTTGCTCTCCTGGGTATTTATAGACATGAGTGAGATCTTCCCTGAGCCCTCTCTTGTCCAGGATGATCAGTCCAGCAGTGTCAGCCACCCCTTTTGTGCCAGGTGCTCTGATCCCTTCACCTTTGTGTCCTTTTATTTGGCTCCCTGCAGCACACGCTTCTGTCTGCCTCACAGTGGGAAGCCCAGAACTGGACACAGCACTCAGATGTGTCTCACCAAGGCAGAGTAGAGGGGAAGGATCCCCCCCTTGATCTGCTGGCAATGCTCTTCCTAATTCAGCCTTGGATGGTCTCAACCTTCCATGCCCAAAGGTGCATCACTGGCTCTGCTCAGCTTGCTGACCACCAGGATCTCCAGGTCTTTTCTGCATAGCTGCTTTCTAGACACTTGGGGTCAAGCCTGTAGTGCTGCTTGGGGTTATTCCTTCCCAGATGTGGGGCTTTGCATTTTCCTTTGAACTCCGTTATATTCCTTCCTGCTCATTTCTTTATTCTGTTGAGGTCTCTTTGAATGGCACCTCAGTCATCCACTGCATCAGTTGCTCCTCAGAGTACATTTCTGAACATTTGCTAAGGGTATTTGCTGTCCTATCATCCACAGCACCAGTGGAGATGTTAATTTGGCCTCACTATCAGTCTCTGGAGCACAACACCAGGGACCAGCCTCCAGATGGAATTGGTACTACTGGTTACTACTCTTTGGACTTGTTCTTTTGGTGGTTTCCATGTCACTGTCTCTGTACCCAGTAGTTGAATCTTCACCCTCAGTTAAAGCAATGTTAGTTCTGAGAAATAGCAATCTTCTGAATATCAATAAAGCTTTTAGCCCACTCCTCCAAGGATACCTGAGGAGAAGCATTTAACTTCATTGAATATATGATCCTTGAAATGTCCAGAAGAACTTCGCTCTGAAAGATTTAAGCAATGTCTGCTATTTCTGAATCAGGTACACCCTCAAAGTGAAAGGATAGTACTGTAACCTATTTGCTAATGTGCAAGTTATAGGCAACTTTGTTAGTGCAGGAAGGTTCAGCAGAGCTTTTGGCGATTAATCCAAATGCAAATGACCTCAGAATCATGAAACATTTCCTCTCAAGTTGTGGCTGTAAATGATAACTTCTCTGGAATGTTTTCATTTCGGGAGGTAATATGTTGTATCTCTGTGAGAATGTTTCTGCTAAGGAGGATATCAAAAGAAGAACCAGAGCAAATCACTAGCCAGAGAGAAATACTATGAGGCCATGAACAAGGACTTAATAAATGAGATTGTGCTCATTCAGGGCTACAACTCAATCCACAGAAGCCAATGGGAGCTGTTGCCTTTGATGATCAGGTAGCTTTATTGCAGATCTAATGAGCTTCCCCCTGCAATGCAATTTGAAAAACACTGTTCTGCCCTGCTGCCTTTGGTAAAGAGTCTCAGAGCTCTACATGTTAATCAAAACTCCCAGCACACTGAGGTGCATTATTATCAGGAAATGGGATATGAGACTAAGACTGACAATGTTTTTGCTTTACACCAGAAAGGAACAACAGCACAATTGTTAGAGCAGTTACACCACAGCAGCCACTGGGCAGGAGGCCACCCTTCCCACATAGTCCAGGTAAGATCTGGTCAGACCAGAAGACCAAAATAGGAAGAAGCAAGAGGGCAAGGTAGAGAAGGATTAGTTTGTTCACTGAAATTCAGAGAGTGCCATAGTAACCGAGTTGACTTATGATCCTTTTCCTGTGCTTTAACATGCCAAAAAGTCACAGAGGTTAAAACAAATATGTATTTGTGATTTCAAACCCATTAGAAGAAAATGGTAAAGTTGCAGGTAGTATTTTTAACTTACATTTTTATTATCGCACTTTTATATAAGTTGTAGTCTTGCAGTGTTACCCAGAAACGGTTGTGTAACTGTGGTGCATTTCAGTGGATCACAAAGGGCTGGAATATTGTCAACAGACAAGTTTAAAATCATAATTTCACACTTAAACATCAAACCTTTGCTTATTTAAAAACTTATGTAATTTAAAAAAAGGGGGAAAAAAGAAGAAATAGGGAAAAAAGAAGAAAAGAAAACCACAATTTGACTCCTCAGATGTGTAAAATATGAAGAATACCTGCAGGCTTCCCAGGGTATCAAGATGTGGAGCTCATAAGCACATAACAGTGTAATTCACAGATGGAAAGGGGCACTGGAGTGATATTTACATTATCTTTTATCATTGCTCTCCCACTTAAAGCTTGCATTGGAAAAAGTCTGTACAGTCAATTGTATTCACACTGTAGAAAAGAAGTAATTTTTAAAAAGACTTTTTGATTTAATAGGTTTCACTTTGAAAGAGAGCAGAAAAAGTGTTGTGATTTTAAGTGAAATTTCTCCACACGTGTTTTAATACTCTGAGTTTCACTGAGAAATAAACAAGGGATGCTACATTCTATAGCCCTTTGAATTTGGTACAAGGACTCTTCCTTCTTGGCTCTTTCATTTCCAGTAATTAAACCATCTGGTTGATGAGGGAAATTAATTCAAGACCACATTAATTCCTACTTCGAAATTTCTTTGTGGAAAACACTTCAGGAGAAAATGATGTTTGCTGGATGATCAGATGTAAAATTAAGAGAATGTGTTGTTGATCGTCCTATAGTGCTGCTTACGAAATTAATCATGGATGGTTAGAAAGTCTTGTGATAAATCTGGTGTCAACATTGAGATAGCAAAGAAAAGAGTAGAAAGATCATTAAATTCTCACAGATTTGTTTAGGTTGGTACATAGAATGAGAACAAGTGTTCAATTTATTGAAAAATTCAGGCCAAGCTTTTACAAGATATGGAGGAAGTAGAACAGTTTGTACAGCTTGCAATTGTATGTCTGTGCTCTTCACTATAGAATGCTGGGCTATTATGGTGTGAGACTGACAGCAAAAGTTTGGAACACAAATTTAAGTGCTATTCAAGCTACTTTTGAAGTTGTTGTTACTGTTTCTAAACAACATTGGAAGGATGGGGGTTTATTATGTTGCTGAGCAAAATCCCCAAGTCGTCACTCAATGTTCCTCCACTCCAACACTAAAAGAGTCTGAGGCTGGGTAAACAGAAGTTAGAGCTGGCTGTGTGCTGTTATGGATCCTGGAATAGCCTCTCCTGGCCACAGAAGAGTCAGAGTTGTTGGATCAAGCCCAGGCTATGAAGGGTGTGCACAGTTTGAATCTCTCAAAGTTCTCATAAGCACTGCTGAGGCTCTGGACCCATAACACATTGTTTAGCATCTCTGCTCCAGTTGCACATGGGAGTTTTTCTTTCATTGGAAGCCCAGCCAGCCCCTAGCAGAAATTTTGGGCAAAAAATATTGCAGAACAAAATATGAGAGTAACTATTTTGGGCATAGCATTTTGTCTGAAATGTAGAGCATGAAGTAGTGCAGTAATAGTAATATAGTGAGAGCAGTGTTTTTGTAGTTAAGTGGAAATGATCTTTCAAAGGGCACTTAATCTCGGTTTTTCTAGGAAAGTAAACAGAATAAAAGCAGTGGCTATTTTCACAACTACAGTGGGTTGCAAAATATAAGTGTGATGTAAGTGCAGACAGCAATATTTCTTCTGTTTTCAGATTACCATTCTCATTTCTCACAGTGAGAGGCCTCACTCTCTTCATGGAGCTCCTCCACACCAAAGCATACCTTGCTATCTTTTTTGAAAAAAGACTTCTGCTCCTCCTTGCCAGCATTTTGCTAACTGGGCAGAGGCACCCATTACTAAAGGAGTCAGTGCATTTCTAGCCTCTCAGGGACAGCACTTTACTGGGTCAATTACTTGAGATATGAGGAGCAGGCAGCAATGATGTGTCTATCCTTCCCTGATTCAACAGATCTGGGCTGCTCTTCAAACTCTGACATGCCTGTTAATCTTGTAGTGACAGTGATGCTGCTGTCTGTGTGCACTGTCACCACAGAACTGTCGCTGCAGTAGGTGTTAATAAGCAAAGTGGCTGTTTAATGAAACACTGATTTCTGGACAGTAAGTAATGTGTTTAGGGCCCTGGGCTGTGCTTTAGAAGACAAAGGAGGGCTATTAGGCTCAGTTTGTGCCTTGCCCTCCCGGGTGAGCAGGTAATGATGTGTGCCAGACACTGGTGCTCCCATTTGTTTTCCCTTCCATTTCTTTTCAGAATGCACCAGAAATCTGGAAATACTCACATTCTGTTTTCTCAGAAGAGGAAAGCATTTGACCAAAGATCAAGATATTAGTTCAGGTATTCCAGTTGTCTAGGATTGTGAGTTAGTTTCGTTCTAAATTTCTGGAGAAAAAGGCTTGATTCTCCACAGCCCTCTTCACCACATGGCCCTTCATTCGAAGTTCTGCTAGATCAGAGTAGCAAATAGTTAAGCACATCATTTTGCTCTTCGTGTTGCATAGAGCTTAGATGAGATTTTAATAATCACACCTGCAGAAGTGTTCTGGCACAAGGTTGAGTATCAAAAACCGTATTATTGTGCTTAACCTATGCTTTTCTGATCATTTAACCCCCATTCAACTGGGGTGCTTGAAGAGGGGTTAATCCTTGAGACAGCAAGCCACAATCCTGACTGGTGTTGACCATTTAGCAGTATTCTAGAGATAATTAAAATCATATCTACAAAAACAGAGTGGCACTACCATGAGCCAAAACTCCTATTTTCAGAAATGTTTAAGCCTTCATGAAGGGTTCACAGAATCCATTTTGGCATATTGCCTTAGAGTTAGCCCTTTGCTATCTGTCTGGGATTCAGGATGAAAAACATTATTTGCTTCAGGGTTACTTTAGGGCTGCAGTGTGAAATTTTTAGAGTGAAGGTGTTTTGTAAAAAAATAGAATAAAAATGTTTATTCTATTAGATCTCATAGGTATGGGAGGAAGCCAGTCAACTTTTCTAACTTAGCATGCACAGGGTATGAAGAATCAGCAATAGTTTTTAAACTACAGATGAAAACTGCAAATTGAATCAAAAAACTTTTCATGTAAATTGTTGTTTTTCCTGAGGAAGTTGTGTATTACACCCAGTGGTGCCAGGATGAGTTCCAAGTGTGCAGCACAATGCATGCCCTCCTACACCCATAGTACTCCCTCATCCCACTCAACTAATTAACAGCAATTAGATAATTACGGTTCATAAAAGTCTTTGAAAGATGAAGATCTTGCTGCTTGGGACTCATTAGCCCTTTTTAACACATTTATTATGCTTTTTATTTCTGACCACAAAGGGGAAAAACTTTAAAATATTCTATTATTTGCCATATTCTGCTCATGAAGCAAAGCCTGCAAAAGCAGCCTTTCTCCCAGATGTCCAATATTAGCTGTGTTTTGACTGAAAATGACAAATAATGATAGAGAAAGGAAGCTTCCATAAAACACCTTGCTTTTGATCACAAAATTTTTACTAGCGTTCCAAAGCAAATGTCATGTTATTTTTATATTGCTGGTAAAAATCTAGCCACTTGTTCTCTGTAATAAAAAATGGTAGGCTTTAATTATGTATGCAGCATAGAGCACACAAGACTGAAGAGCTAGAGTAGATTTTTCATGCAAGGCAACCAGAGCTCGAATAATTTGTGGAACTGACCCTTTTTGTTGTAGTTTGAATCTTGGAGGTTTTTGTTTGGTCATTTGAGTTTGTTGTGTTTTAGTTGTTTGTTTTGTTTTTGGGTTTGTTTTTTAGATTTAAAAATCACTTTTTGCCAAAGAACTTCCCTTCACTTTTGTTCCTGAAAGATGCTCAGTTTTTCCTCTTGTCCATTTTACTCAGTGACACACAGGAGTTTTTACATCACTAAATGTTAGGCACTAAATAAGGAAGTTAATTTATTTACAGTCCTGATAATGATGAAAGAGAGGATCCTCCAGAAGGCAAGCCAAAGCAACATTGTTTTCCTTTTTTGGAATAACAAGTTATGTAGAATTCCATGTATTACATGTGGATGAGAGCATTAATTAAAGAGTGGTGCAGCTCTCAGCACACTTTATGACCTTATTGTGTCCTTTAGGTCAGAAGCCTGTTATGAGTAACGCTGTGGCCACTATTTTCCCAGCCTAATAAAGGGCTGGTTTATGTGGAAGGAAATACTTGTTGACTGTTTGAAGCAGCCTTCTTATCCCAGCCCTTGAATTTCAGAGGTACACTAAGAGGCCAATTGGGACCTAGGATTTGAGCCTTGCTTTTGATATTTTTACTAAATCTGCTTTCCTGTGTCTACACCTTTATCACAGTCAGTGGGGTAGAACTAAACCACCTGGGGATTAAGTGATTTTCTGTTGCCTATTCCTGCACTGCAGGCTGAGTCAGTTGTTTGTCTTTTGACACAATGGGATTTACAAACCACTCCAGCAGCTTTCTGTAGAGCAGAGATATAACAAATGAACACAATTAAAACAATGGTATATTAAGTGGTACAAAAAGTGAAGTTAATAAGTATCTCCCTGCTTTATGCAGAGCTCTTATTTACTATTTTATGGCAGTATTAGAAGGAAAGTTGCATTATGGTTATACAATCCTTGAGTCAGGAGTGGCAGTTGTCACACTTTTTGATGAGTGTACTTTGATAATGGCTGGCTTTATTTAATGAGAATGCTGTCAGTACAGCTCCAGCCCCAGCTGTCACTGCTGCCAGGCAGGAGTTGGGGAGGTGTAAGGATCTAATGATGGGCTGGTGCTAAGGGAGAGATTAGATTAACAAAAATCAATGCAATGGTTCTGTTGGTAATTTTGATTATTATGCTCTGCACTGCCTGGACTGAAAGGCTGATTTTGATTGATTCATTAGACTATTGCATGATGAAACATAAATCACTTTACAGTATGTGTCAGCAAACTAAATAGTTGGGGGGAGATTTGGTCATGTGATTTTTGCATCCATGAGGTATAGTCACCTAAGAAGTGAATCCTGTGATTTTATTTTTATTTTTTTTCCCCCAACCAAGAACAGCTATAAATCCTATTATTCTTTGTGGGTCCCATTCAATTCAGGATATTCTATGACTCTATGATAATTCCTCGTGTCAGGGAAAAAATGTTTATATTTCAGGTTTGATAGCTGGTGCTAAGATAAATCAAACTTGGTTAGGAGGATGAAGAAGACAAAGAATTCTTTTGGTTTTGCAGACATGTGCTTACAAGTGACACTATGCTGCAGAAACAGCATGAGTAATAATGGAAGGAAAACAAAAATAGTACCCAAAAGGATAACCAAGGTGGATTGTCTCAATGCCTTAGTGCATGTTTATTTACCTGACTGCACATACAGAGAAGACAGAAGCAGATCCACATTATTTTGATAAGTTTTATCAGGATAGGAAAATGTGTTTGCCAAGAGACAAATAATTTCTGGTGGTGACATTATAAGGGAATTAGTTGTATTTAATTAAGTAGACAGCTCTTTTCTCTAAACTTCAAACTTTTTGAAGCAAAAATACTCTAGTATCATGAAGTATAATGTACTCTAGTCACCTTCCTGTAGAAAGGGAGGTGGGAAATGTGTTGGTGACCTTAGGCCTTTCTTCTTCATTCCCTTTGAAAACAGAGGGAATGTGGTGGAGGGAGATTCCAGTCTGTGGCAATTTCCTCATTTCCAGCTGCTGGAAAGGCCAAGTGCTTCTGCTGTTCTCCACATTGTCATTCACCAACATGCCTAGTTTGGTGGGAGTAGTGATCCCATGTCCCCGCACATTTAAAGGCAACAAAGTTTGGGGGTTTTTTTGTTTAGAATCAAAAGTAGCAGACTTTTCCCAGCCCCCGAGAATTTCAAGACTTTTCTTCACAATTAAGCACCAAAAACTTTTAAGCTGCCTTCAAAAATTGTAAGGTTCTTGCTCGAAGGTGGTTCACAGAATCTTATCTAAAGAAGAGGACTTAGTTAAAGCCTTGTTACACACACAGCAAAAAGGTCTGTAAGTTTTAAGGTTCTGCTTAGGCACATGCTGTAGATTCCTTCCTCCCTTACTCAGCCTCACCTGAGGTGAGAAATCTGCTTTATCTGTCTCTTTTAACCCTCCTCTTTGACCCTGCTTAATCCAGGCTCTTTACAAATCAAGATTCATAAGCATGACTACTCCAGGGTTTCTTTCCTTGACCCTCTGAAAACTAATGAAGGATGTTTTAAGATCTGTTTTTTCCTTTGTTGGCCAGGAGAGTACCATGTTATGAGCCATGATATTTCAGTTCTGATGGTATTTCAAAGCTTTGCTGAGGGCCATGCATCAGTTGTTTAAAAACATATGTCTTGTAACTCACCCCTCTGAAGTGGGAGCAGGGGAATTCCCTGACTTGTGAGTGCTCAGGCAAGTTATCACCCCCCATTTGTCAGTAGTGCAAACAGGAGCAGCTTGCACAGCTACAATTGTGCTCATAGTCCTGCAGGGTTTAGTGATGGTGGATACAAACTGGGAATCGTTCCTGAATGTCTTGGCTCGTTTTCAGGAAGGTCTTTGCAGAGTTCTGGAGACCACAATGGGATCAGAGTGGCTCTTTTATAAAGCAGGCCTATTTGAGGCAGACATGGTAAATGTAGTCATTGCTGAAATGCTGGGAGAGCTCTGATATTTCTGCTCTTGTAATGGCTGGTGTTCATTAAGTGGTGGTGCTGTCTCTCCCTTGTCACACAAGTATGGAAGCACATTAAAAGAGAATCATCTTCTTGATGTTTCATGCAGGTAGTGTCTTCTGTTGAGGCCCACCTGGCTGTTTTTTATGAGAACTAGATGCAAATATATTTACATATTTTTCCAGCTTTTTCTGTTTCAAAGTGCAGGGCAACAAAAAATTCTTTGCAGGTCTCTGACTATGAGTCTTAGCTCAATTTTGCAGTTCTATGGTTTAAGAAATCCCCTTATGTCTCTGAATAGTAACTTGCTCTGTTTTGAGATCTGTCCAGTCATTGGTTCCCAATCCATTTAAAATGTGTTCTACTGATACAGCACAGTGCTAATCTTTTAATCAGAATGTCATGGTATGCTCTGTCAAGGGACTTAGAGAAGCCTATAATACATCTACCTAGTGAAATTCTTCAAATGAACATAATCTAAAACAAAAGAGTCTATCAAGGTTATGTTCAAACAGTGATGCTATGTGTTTAAATGAAGATACTTACACTGTAGCTGAACTTTTTGATGAATTTGTTTTATTAACGTAGCTTTCATGGAGGGGAAGCAAGTGAACAGAAAACACATGGCCTTATTTCTTTCCATCTGGGCATGGGAAGTTGCTGGAATGTTTCATTTTCACTTTTATAAAAAAATGCTAATCTCAACAAAGTGTCTTTGGCTTATCAGGAAGAAAGATTTGAATAAGATCAAAACAATATTTTTGAAAGAGATAATATCATAAAAATTCACATTTCTCTGCTTCATTTGGCTTCAAGACTAAATAACTGAAGTGGAACTACATTCTAAATTATAACCATGAAACTGTCTAGCTCTTTTCTGTACTAAAGACTATTTATATGACCCTTGTGCTCTGGAAGATAAAACAGTCTCCTTTACATGTGAGATGATAATTAAAAGGAAGGAAGCCAATATCTAGACCTCTTGGCTCTGTGTTCAGCAGCCAGCTCAGCATTCCCAGCAGAGGTGTACAAAGCATTACTTCTGACAAATGAAGCAAAGGCAGCTCCTGAAGATTATCTGCCTGATGGTAAAAACACATCCATGTGCTCTATAGCACAGCATAAGGATGGCAGGTACAAGACAAAACAGAGGCAATTCATTAAGAGGTTGATTAATCATAAATATGTAGTAATATGGCACCTTTGTTCCAGTTCTGTTTATTTTTCATGTAGAATAAGGACATAATATAGTTGAAACAGAAAGCTTGCAATAGGTTTAATTCTTCCTCTAGGTTTTAGAACTCATCACCTTAAGTAGCAGCATTTGTTGCCTGAATGACATCATCTTGAGGACAGTATTTGCTCTGAGTTCATGAAATGATGGAGTAGTTTGGGTTGGAAGGACATTAAAGATCACCTAGTGATCTGCCATGGGCAGGGATACATTCCACTCCACCAGGTTACTCAAATCCCCATCCAGCCTGGCCTTGAACACCTCTGGGAATGAGGGATCCACAGCTTCCCTGGAAGTAAACATATGTATTTGCAGAGGACATTGTCTTTGTCATGGCTGCACTGTAGGAGCTGCTGGATTCTTTAGGCTGTGTTCAGGTGTCTTCATGGCCAGTACTCCTCCAGCTTTTTTTGTAACAGCTCACAACTACCATAACGTCAGCCAAGGTGAGCTGAGGGCTTTTGTGCCCTGGCAGTTCATCTGAAACACAGAGCAAGTTCACATCACAGTGTATTTGGAAATCCTAATTCCTTGGGCTCTGCCTTGAGGACTGTGTCTACATCTTATTCTGTTGCTGTCACCTGCCCTGAGCATGGATTTTCAGGGTGGTTTGAGTGCTCCAGTTTGCAGTAAAAATGTGCAGTTAACGTTTTCTTTGAGTATCTGTGAACAGATTCTTAGCATAGGGCTGATTAACTTGATTAACAGCAGTTTGGTTAACTGAGATAAGGAAAAGTGAAAGTACACAACCAGAATTTGTGTGATTTGGTACCAGGACTCCTAGATGGGAAAACATCTCAGTGTCTGTTCCTGTTCAAAGGAGAAAGCTTTAGCTTAGTCGTGTACTAAGAGTGTGGTTTAAGGGGGAGGGCACAGAGGTATGGGGGCTGCTAGTGGAATTCACCCCTCATCATCAGTCAGGACATGTGGCTGAGCTCCTGGGACTTTCCAAGGGATTTAGGTTGAGGTTAGAGCTCTCAGAATGGTAAATCCAAGATGCCTGAAGGGAACAGGACTCAGGATGCATGCCAAAGCAGAAGTTGGCCAGCTGTGAGAGCTGTCCCTGAGCAGTCCTTAGCCATGGAGATCAGCGTGTCCCAAGCCACACATTGCAGCCTGGGGCAAGGGCTGGTGGGGCTGGCTCTGGGGTTGGTGGCAGAGGGACCTGTCCTTGCCAGAACTCTCTTAATCCCAGCAGAACCAGGCTCATTCCCTCTCATGCTGCACAGGCAGTGAGCACAGCTGCCAGCACAGAGCCTGGCTCTGGGCAGCAGGGATGGGGAAAGAATGAGATGTAAATGAGCACCACAGTGCCTACACATTGGCTTTAATGCTGCAGGAGCGCTCCTGCCAGTTAAAAAACATTAAAGACACCATTGATCCCAGTGAGTCCCCCCCAATACCTACTTATTTCAGACCTTTCAGTGCAGGCTAAGGACATAAGGAGAATTGAAGGAGGTGTGTGTGGGGAGAAGAGGCACTGAAAATGCAATTCATTTTCTTAAGAACTATATTAAGGTCTGAATTTGTGATAACAAGAAGCGTATTGAGGTCAGAGCTGTTAGGTGTTTTACAGTTTTCCCAAAGCAAAAAAAAAAAATAAAAATATAGTGGCATTGTGCTATCAGAGCAGAATTTTGGTTTCTGACTATCAAACTGTATTCTTAAAAAGCAATAACTCTTGCTTAACATTTCTATTGTCTGTTGTGTAATTCCTATTGTCTGTTGTGTAATTCCTATTGTCTATGGTGTAATTAGCACCCGATAGCTTGTGAAAATACTAAATGAGATTTAATATGAGGAATAAAATGAATGCATTGCAAGTGTATTGAAATATTTCCCTTAATTGATCAGAATGACAGAGGGCTGTGTACTTACAAAGAAAGCCCAAGTAAAGGATGACTGTGTTGTAATCATGTCTAAGATGGCTGTAAATGAATTTGAGGAGGTTTTGCTGTTGTGAAGGTGGTTTAGAAGTTATTCTCAGGCCTCTCTGTCAACATATGTGCGTGCTCTATTGCTCTCAGTCTCAATCAGAACAAAGGCTGACAGCACAGAGGAGCTTCTGACTGCAGAAGCTGTAAGGGACAGTGCTTGGGAAGAAGGTAGAATGTGGAATCCCTGCAATAAAAGTTGAGGGCTTTAGCAAAGTTCAGTCAAGACCTTAAAACTCATGGCTTTTGACTATTACATGGTGTTGTGCAAGGTAAAACATCTTGTAAAGTATCTCCACCTTTCAGTAACTGCCTTTGTACTCTACCTCTCTGGAACTCTAAACCACTTCTTTCCATAATGATCATGCAGGGAACTATGTAAAACTCTAGAGTTACAGTGAAGTAGGGAGACTTACATTCCAGAAGAAAAATAGCAGACTTGATTAACAAAAGTCAACGGGATCCTGTTTCCTTTTCTGTAAGGGTTCAAGCCATCTTTGAAACAAATGTAAAGCTTAATCATAGAGGATCAATATAATTTATTGAGCATCATATAAAAATGCTCATACCTTTGGGTTTATGTTGTGATGTATTCAGAGGAAGTGTTCCCTCAAAAAAGCTCTAGAAATGGACATAGAGGTGAGAAGAATTTATTGAATTATTCAGTCAAGAGCAGCAGTATATACAGGTACATAATTCTAAGATCTAGTTTCTGTCTAATTCCTCTTCCTCAAGTAGAGAAAAAGCATCCCTTGTATAGTAATGAATCACTTGGACATGAGTGTTTCCTATTTATGGAAGTTTCACATAAAATGAAAGCACTCTATGCTGCACTCCTTTGCACAGCCCTCATCACTTTTACTGGATCTTGAATAAAAGATTTTACAGAAAAGTCTTACATTTCAAAAATATTATAAAATAATTGCTTAAAACCTGCAATTGAGACTGTGGAAAAAGGAAGAGTTGGGTTTTAGGATGTATAGAGATTCCAAAAAGGGACATTTATCCTGAATAGGGCTGCATCTGCAGCTACACTGTAGCTTACAATATTATATGCCCATTCATGGGACTCTATATCCTCTACTGTGAATATGTACTCTGGTGCAAAACCAGTCTTAGGGCTATTTTACAAAGACTGTTCCTCTTGGTTGCAAAAATCTTTTAGTGGTGTGGGTTTTTTTCAATTGCTGAAATCTTAGCATCTCTTTACTCTTCTTGCTGTGGGGTATGAAACAAACAAAGTAAAAAAAAAGACTAGGAAAGGAGGAGTTGAGGGCAAATATAAACATGAGGAGAAGCCACTGCACTGTTTTTTGTATTCACATCTTGTCAAGTATCCACCAATTTCCAGAATCACTGATGAGAAATTTGCCTCAATTTGCAGGGATTTCATTCCAAAAAGAAGCTGGGAAGTTTAAGTTGGAAAGATTGTAGGTTAGCAAATGTATCCCTTCTGTGATGCTGAGTGAGATTTACCCATGAGCCTCACTATTAAAATTAGTAGAAATAAAATACTGTTTCCATTTGCAACCCTGTAGAATGAATACACATTTATTGAAACAGTCTGGGGTGGGGGGAGCTAAATAACCTCATAAAAAATGAAGTGAAACCATATCTGAAAATTCAGTTGCACGGCAGAGAGAATTGATTCACAGCTCTTAATTTAATCAAATGAGAGAAGTATAGTAAGCACATATACTAAAAATGACATCCAGAGTTAAGCCAGTTAAGAAGGCATCAGAATAATCAATGTAGCCAAAATCAGTAAGAGATAAATCAATTCACAGCCATGTGAATTAATCTCTACAACTTTGCAAGTGCCAGTGTGTTTAGAATTGTTGAATCAAAGGTTTCATTTGAGGATAACACACCTTCTGCATTTACATAAAGTCGCATGCATTTTTACTTTACAAATGTTGAGGGATTGTCATTCCTAGGCTTCAAATTTGTCTAAACAAAAACCACAAAATGGAGTGAGAAGAAGAACACTCTTAACCTCCTTTGGCAAAGGATCAATAATGTCTTTCATTTCAGGCAACTAAAGGATTCTACTAAAATTGTGGCTACTTTAACTTACCAAGGCTCAGGTAGAAAGAAACTCAGTTACATCTCTGCTTTGCAGAACATCCCAGCATTCCTGTCTGGAAGAGCATGCTCAGTGTAATTACTCTGGGTATGAAGTCACTTAGGCTAAATACTGAGTAAATTGCTGAGATTTTTCCAGTATTTTCTAAACTACAAGCTTATAATGAACATCTCAAATTGGAATGTTGTGTCCTTATAGCCTGCAAGTTAACCAGTTGCTTTCTGGAGTCTATATTTATGCAAAAAATATATGTCGAAAAACATTTCACTCCCGTAGCTGTAGCTGGCCATGTTCCTGACCTGCTGCAAGAAAATCCCTAAAATCCAGAATTTATCAACAGTAAAATAGTTTCATATTTTTATGACTGATGAATGAAGACACCTTAGCTGCTTGCTAAGTGGAAAAATCTTGTAAAAGATCAGTGAAAAATAGCTGAAAAGCTTTTTTTTTTTCCAGAGAGAAGTTCACATCACATAAATACAAACAGATTTTTTTCTAGAAATCATTGGGAGACATAGAAACAACAACCTGAAAAAATCAGGCTTTGAGGCTGCCTTGGTTGCTAGAAATGAATAATGGGGCTTATATATGTGTCCCAAGGATGATGGACATGAAACTAAACAACCTGCATGAAAAGCAAATAAGTGGCCCTGGAATTTGGTATCCAAGTTGTGCATAAATCATTGTTACATTTGAGTTAAAGAGGTCTCAAATTGGACCTTCCACAAATGAATTTGCTACCTTGTCATTCTGAGCAAGTTTTTGAAGGTGTTTGATCCACACCTTTCAGTGCTTTTAGCCTAATTTCCTACATTAAAAAAATGATTTTTAAAAGTGATTCTCTTGTGTAAAAATGGCCACAGATATCACAACTTGGAAGGTAGACAAGAAACAGCCACTAATGTAAAAAGGCTGCAATGCTGTGGCTTCCCAGTGCTTTGTATATCTCCCTGGCAAAGCCAGTGTGTTTGCCATTATTTTAACTATTTGAATCATCTGAGCTCATTTCTATTTTGGATACACTTGAATGCCCTAAAGACAATATTTCCAAAGAGCAAACTGGGTTGTTTAATATCTGTGCTGGAATACAGGTGCAGTGTGTAGCAGGTGAGTGCAGTCTCTCCTAGCAGTGATAATCAAGTGATGCAGGACATTGCCACTGTGTTACAGATGTACTGCATGGTAAATTGTACAAATATGTCAATAGTTTGATTCTTTAAACTTAACCCCTTTTAAATGTGAAAAGCACTTAATAAGCTGAAGCTACAGCAAATTGAAAAAATTGAAAAATATTGAAAATTGATGTTTAATGAAGATGGTGGGGGTGTAACTGATTGAATTCTCTGTATCTCTGCTGCTGTGCTGGGCAGTCATTCCTATCTTTCTCCTTCATGCAGAATACTTCTATTTCTAGCTTTTTCCAGCTTTATGAGTTTGAGCAGCAGGAATTCAAGCTTTCAAATACCAGAAGTTAGAGCTTGTTTTTCAGCATACTGATGAACTTACTTTGAGGAATGAGGTTATTGGATGTAAGCAAATAAATGTCAGAAAAATCAATTACCTTTTGTTGGTCAACTCTTAGCCATCATTTAGATGTGCTTGATCAACACAGAAAGGGAAACATTGTTAATGTTAATTTGGACAGGTCAGAGCATCTTTCTGTGCATTTCACAATATTAATGAAACTAGAAAAGAGCTACATTATGTTCTGCTGCATGTCCATGTCAGACAAATGAGTAAAGCTCACTATTATGTTTGTAATCAGGTAATGTAAACTAGGGATATTTTGATTGATTTCTTTTAGAGTTGTGAGCTCATTATTGTTTTAAGGACAAATGTGCTCTGTAACAAACCATTATAAATAGAAGGCTGTTTTCCATAGGCACAGGATCCCTGTTGTACGAGCAATGCCATGGACACAGCCAGCTGGGTGGGTTTTGTATTGGCTCACCCTCCAGTCTAGGTCTGGCAGGTGCAACATAATACAAATATGGTTAAGTGGCTTTCAGATCCAACTGAGGCCCAGAAGCAGGCTGCTTGTTTTCCCAACCAAGCCTGGCAGTGCACAGAGCCTGCTCAGGTGGGTCTGGGCAGCATTCCCAGAACCAGGAGTGAGGGGAGCAGAGTGGGAAGATGGAGAGTCAGCCCCTCAGCAGAGCTTGGCCAAGTTCAACAGGGCTCATTGGCTTCAGGTTGGTGCCAGCCTTCCTGGATGTGCACCAGGATGTGCTCTCATGCCTCTGCAAATAAACTCTCCCAGAGCAGTGAGCAAGGGGAGAGGCTTCTGAGCTGGCTGGAGCCCAGCTCAGTAGTACACCAATTACCTGCCATCACTCAGTGTCCTATCCCTTGGATAGTGCAGCTGACTCTACTTGCAAGTAAACACAGGAGCCACAAGACGGTAACTCTGGCATTCCTTCTGGAAAGGTATGAAATGTTAATGATATACAGGAGAGATATCCAGGCCTAAGAGAGGCAGTGCTAAAAATTCCTGGTACTGAGGAGGTTTGTGATGACAGTGAAGCTTTGCAATGCATCCTCTGTGTGTGCTGTGAAGCCTCCATAAGAGGACCCAAAGTTACAACTGACTTGTTACTTAACTTTACTGAGGCAGAAGAGTGACAATATTTTAAGAGCACTGGTTGAAAATAATAATATAAACAAAGCCCTGGCAACCTTCTCTAACCGGCCATGCTTTGATGAAGAGGTTGAAATAGGTGTTTTCTTAAGGGTCCCTTTATTTTAATAATTTTTTAGCCAAGACACAAATGCTGTTAGCAATGCCTCATTTTGTATGCAACACTTATTCTATGGATTCCATACCCAGCATATTCTATGGATTGTGTGCACCAACTGTTGTGTTTCAGAATAGGTGACTGCTAGTTAGTGCAGCAGATGTTGCTAGTACTGGGTTTTTATCAAATTCTGTCTTTTAGTCAGGCAGGTTGGTGTTTAGTTCACATAAAGTGTATGTAACCAGCGTACAGAACCCTTCTGATTGTCACCCTTAGTAAACCCTAGTCTGTAACTCTGATTCAGGCTCATAGATAGCATGTGGAAACCCAGGTAGCTAATGTGGTGACTTACTTTGACAAGAGACAAAGCTTGTCTGTTGGGAAGTGATGAGGATGTTTTAAGTGGTCCCTAGGAGAAAAAGTAAAATACGGATTGGTCACAAGTTCTCCATGACAGCTGACAGGCAAAAGTAGTGTGCCAGGGTAGAAGTGATGTATTTTGAACAGTGATGACATGTTGAGTTAGAACATAAGGCAAATAGAATAACAACAGATTGATTGAGAGGGTGAGTGGAAATGTGAAATTCACAAGAGAAGATGAGTGTTGTAAAGTGGCCTTGATCGCATGCCCGATATGTTTGATTGCCATCTCTGCAGGCCTTGTGCCATTATCTTCAGGTAGAAAAAAACATGCATAAAAATTCTTCAGCTCTCACATGTAGCAGTCATGTAATACTGCAATAGCAACACAAGCAAGTAAAGAACCAAAGTGTTTGAAAATGTGAAACTTCCCATAAGAAGTGTAGTGGGGCAGTGAAGGGAAAGATTCCCTCATCAGAGATTGAAAAGGAAATTAATCCAACATCAAGGATTTGCTGTTTGCTTGTAAGCAATCCCATCTGGGTCAAAGCAAGGCAACACATTAGTCTTTTATGCTGCTATGAAGCAAAGCTTCCCACTGGAGCGGATTTTCTCTCTGTATTTAACAGTCTGCATGAAATCAGTTGTGTGAGCCGGGCTGCAGTTCAAGTGAATAATGATCATCATGATGGGGTAGAAGGCTTGTAACCATTCAGGATTAGGCTGACACTGATAATCTGGTGTGAATATTGTCAGAATGCTGGGCATTTCCCAAGCACCCATCTGTTTTTTAGGTTAAAAAATTCCTCATCTGTACATTTCCAGGCTTGACTTACTCTCCAAACATTTATTCTGCTTTATGTGCAAGGTCAAGTCAAAACCTTGATGAGCCATGAAAGGCCAGCATTGATGACACCTTTAATTTAAATGAAAGCATTTAAGTATGATCACTTTGGATACAAAATCTTGTGGACTGCACAGCACATGAGCAATGTCAGCAGTTATTTACACAACACGCGTGGGTAAAAATTGAGCGGTGGTAGTTTATCGGAGAGATACATTTGGCAAGTTACTACACTGTTTAATGAAACGTTTCTATTGAAATGTCTCCTGCTGTTTATTTTTCCTTCCTCTCTCTTAATAGTGCTCCTTTAGTATGGTCCTCCAGTGATATTTGTTAGGCTATTTCCCCAATGTTTTGCAGTCTCTTTGCTGTTACTTTTTGACAGACCCTGTCATGAGCTGTCACTGCAGAATGCAGTTCTCAGCAGCATGAAATTACCAGCAGGCTTTGCAAGCAGTCAATGAGGTCAGGCTTATGTGTCCAAATAGAGCCTTTTTGAAAAGCCAGCTGGGAGGCAAGAGTGGCCTGTGGCTCTGCAGCCCATCTGCCTCCTCTCAGGCACCTTGCATAATGTTGGGGGTTCCAGGTCTTGCATCCATAGATGAGCTCTTCATAAAGCAGAAACCAGCCCAAGCCACGAAGGATGGAATTGAGTTCAAACCATAGAAATAGTCAAGCTACCTGGAGAAATTGTCTATCTTGTTTACATGCTGAAAGCTGAGGCAGACAACTGCCCTTTGCACTTAACAAGTCCTAGGATGGAATCCAGAGAGCCAGTTTGGTGTCCTGTCTTTACAGGGAATACCAGGGTCAAGATCTCCATGTCTGTGCATATCTGTATCTAGATAAACACGTGTATCTGTCTGTTTGTCCATCTCTACACACACTCAAGGATGTTGTGCAATGTCCTTTAGTTTTCAGGACAAGGAATCCCTGTTGCAATGACCTGGCTCTGGGTCAGGTTCCAAACAATCCAGCAGAGAGACTGATGTGGACTCTGGAAAGCGTTTAATGCCTAACAAGTGCTTAGCACAGAGCTTCGTATTAATCATGTTGCAGCAAAATCTGCCATGTGCTGTAGTGTACAGGCTAGATCTCATGAAAAATTAATCTGCAGACATTCTTGGGCTCTGCAGAAAAAAATAACCCAAATCTGTGTTTCTCCTGAGAAAATTATCTAGTTTGAGAATTTTTAAAAATATTTCCCACTGCTGTTACCTAATACCATGGTGACTGTGAAACAAATGAAGAGTAGCTATGAAGAAAAGTAAGCACAAGTATCTAAAATAAAATTTTCTTTGGGAAATATAGGTACTGTGCAGAGCAACTGGGGCAAAAGTACCCACTATGCTGCCCTACAAATTTGTTTCCCATGTGAACAAGATGCAAATATGTATGCTGGGTACTGTGAGCACCAGAATGACTTATTTATCCCATTTTGCATAGTAACTCTAATTATGTTTTACTGAAAACATGAATTTACTATAAACTGAAGTATATTTCTTATTACTGTTTCGCTGTTTTCATAAGTCCACAGCATAAATAGAGTGAAATGTTTGTTAGGAGATATTGAATACTGTAAAAATGTCTTGGCTCTCCTTTTGAAAACTCTCAATTAACAAGCATTCTAATTAAGAAAAAGAAAAAAATGCAGTTAAAATTGAGACTCTCCATAAATTGTAATTTTTGCTTTTCAAATAATATGCACAGTTCTGTAATATAGCAGAACAATGTAAATGAAGCTCCAAAAAGACAGTGTACAAGAAGGGGATTCTAACACTCATGTAGAAAATTATGAACTTGTAATAAAAATAAGAAACTGACCAAGTAACTATTTGTGGGCTCTATACGAGAATAGCTCTATGCAATTAATTGAAAAGGAATCTGTGGTATTTTCCCTGTTTCATGACATTTAAATTTTTATTAATTCAGTGTGCTGACCAAGCTTGCTGATGTCCAGTATAAACTGGTATCAAATTCAGCATAGAGAGACTAGATATAAATTGGCCAAAGCAATAAATGAATTCAGACCATTTTGTATGAAATAACATATTTTAAGTGAGAAGATTTGTTAGCTTTCATGGAATCTTTGAGCAGTACACACTGACCTAGATCAAAATGCTGGGATTTTACCAGTTGAGAGTGTGAAGAGGAGTTGTTCTCAATTTTTTTAAATTATTTTGTAACTTGAAAATTACAGAGGCCCAAAAATGTTCTTAGGCTCTCTCCATCCAAGATTTCCTGCAAGAGACAATTGAGAAAGGCAATCTCCACAAGGGGAGACCTGTATGCTTTTTGAATTCGGTAACAAGCCTAGAACTCAGTGTACCTCCTTAACGTACTATTCATCACTTTGTGTTTATTTTAGGACCCATTTCCCTGGGCCTTTTCCTTGTAGGTGCTCCTATTTCAGTAAAAAACATTATGTTAGAGAAGTTCTATGGCTTGAACCCCCTCAGTTAATAAGGTACCTTAACTAACAACTGCCTGTAACTCAGGTGTGTTGTCATTCAGGTATTAACAGGACAGCAAAAATTAACTTCTGCTGCCAAAGGGGCGATTTCCCCAGAGTACACAAAATGAGTAATTACACTAATGAAGAACTTTCTAACCCTCTCTTCATTAAAGAAGAGAGGGTTAGAAAGTTAAAACCAATTTTTCCATGCCAAAGAAAAAGCTTTTGGAGAAGTTGGGGTGTGTCCCAGTGCATGTCAGAATAGATTATTTTATAAACTGAAATTTTCATAGCTGAAGAGAGCTGTTTCTGACTAGGTCTAGTCTGAATCAGTATTTCCTCCAGCTGTTCACTCACTATGCTCCCTTCTCTCCATGTGCAATTTAACTTACATTGAGCTAAGGCATCTCTCCCTTCATAGCTAATAACATGCCCCTTTTTTTTCAGTTCATTGGAACCCATGGCTGTGGCTGTGCTCAGATTGGTTTTAGTTCTTTTATTTTTATGTATACATCTGTATGGCTGTATATGTAAGTTTTGCACCATTTACTAAGCAGTGATGTAGCTCAGTAGGAGGAACATTAGTAAAATGAACTCACTGTTGTTTTGGGAGCAGGAATGTTGCCTCTGCATCTTCAGAAGGCATTTTAGGGTCCACAACTACATGAAAATAAAGAAATTCTATGATCACAGAAGAAGGCAATGAAAGGAGAGGGAGGGAACAAGATTGCCTACATTAAGGTAGAAAAAAAAAAAAGGCAAGAGAATATAGTTGTTTTGTAACAAGTATAGATGCAAACACCCAGATCAGCTAAGGGTGAGGAGGAAGAGAGGGGTTGATAGGAGGTTAAGAGAGCTGGGAGCAAGAGAGCAGATTTAAGGAGTCAGCAGGCAGGAAAATGAGACACTTCTGAACTGGAGGTGGAAGCAAAGAAAGTGAAGAGGAAGTGTTAAAGCTGCAGTTAAAGAAGGCGACAAAACTCTGAGTGAGGATGAAAAGCAGTCGTGCAAGGAGTTGGAGCGAGGATGAAATACTGCAAGAATTGGACAGAAAGGATTTTAGAGGAGAAGGAAGAGAAGGTGATGAAGTGGGACTAAGAACAGTGCATTAAATTATTCCCCTTGCTCTTCTTTTCATAGGACTCAGGGAAACACTGTGCCCACCCAGCTCTAGTGGTGCATTGGTTCTGGAATGGGTGAGACCAGATGGGTGCCTCACCTAATGACACTGTTTATCTTTTCTTCAAGTCAGGTATAATTTAGTCTTTCTTTAATGTATTTCTGTTCTGGAAACAGAAACACATGGTTACAGACTAAAGATGTCATGCCAGAAAAAGAGAGGCTCCTCTCTTCACCCTATCAAAATATTGCAACAAGATGTGGGAAAATTCTGTTGATTTATAGCTTGAGAATCCACAGCCTATTTGTGCTGCAGAGGATTTAAACTTGGCAGGGTTTTTGCATGTGTGGATTATTATGTATCCTGTGAAACCCTCATTGCTTCCACAATAAAGAAGGCCAAGTAGAAGAGGTGGAGGAAGGGGGTTATGGATATTAATGAATTTAGGATGGGCTTCAGGGAAGTGGTAGGGAGCTACAGTAAGATCTCAATGTCAGGAGTGAACAGCAAAAGGAAAGGATGATGATAGAAGACACAGAATGATATTTCAGAAACATAATGGATCCTGGTAAAAAATGGCACAGCACAGAAATTTGAAGATAAGTGTAGTTGTTTTAGGGGTGGAAAATGAAAGCACCACAAGATGGTAATAAGTAATTACTGGGAATTTAATTCCATTCTGTGTTTCTTCTACATTTTAAAATGATAAAACACACAAGGCAAATCAGTGGAGGGGAAAGTCAATTACAGTAGCAAATCAATTAGGGTGAAGAGTCAAACCAATCAAAACTGCAAGGTAACTAATGAAGGACAATTAGCAACAATAAATCGATTCAGCATTGCTCAGATTCAAAAAGGAAGGGGAGACATAAGTGACATCAGGCTTAAAAGAGTACAAAGGATGCTCTATTCAGAGGGGAAGCACACTGTGGGCCTGACTCTTCATATTCGGTAGCTTTTAAGTGCCAAATTCAGAATGTACCAGGAGGGAAAATTACTTTATAAGCTTCTATATTTTTCTAGTGATACTTGCTGTCAGTGTCATAGGGAGAGTCTAGTGCCCTGTGTAATTTGTCTCTTACCAATTTGATGGCTAATTCAAAATCCACTCAGTATTCCCTGTTGGCACCTGCAGGCGTTATTTATACCCCAGCCTCTTGGAACCAGCTGTATTAAACTGTTAAAGTCTAGATTTTCTCAATGGAAGAAGTTGCCTTACTTCTGAAGGTGGAGAACATGTGAGATACAGAGCACATTAGCAAGGCTGCCCTGTGCCTGAAATTATACATTGCAAACACCCTCCAGGAAGGAAAGTATTTGTGTGCCATTGTCAGTCTTAAGTCATCTAATTGTTGATTGACTAATCCCTGAATACAAGGAAAGAATGGCTTAGTTTAAAGCTGCCTGTGTTGACTCTTATTTAAGCATTTTTATGTTACAGATCCTCCTTAATTTCTATGAAGGACCAATGATTTTTTTGTAGCAGCCAAAAAACCCAATAAAGTTTTGGCCAAAAAAACCAATAATCTTTGTTGTGAAAAAGCAGGTATTAGTAATACAAAGTGTGCTACTGTTGGTGTTGGCATCTTTTATAGATTTCTCTTCAATCTTGGGTAATACTTGACAATCTTCCTTATACCAAAGCACTCTTCATTCTAAATTGTCCCCACAGAGAACAGCACTGCTTGATATATTCAGAATTAGATTGGCTAGATGAGCTTAATTCAAGAAAGTACTGAATTTGCCTGTGGTTCATCTATAATGCACTAAAAGGAAAATTCCCCAGCTAGACAAGTAAATTATTAACTCATAAGTCTATGTGTTGTAATTTGTGTATAGTAATAACTTATCTTTAAGTAGGATTGAAAATGTATGTGGAGAATGTGAACAGAGTCAGAAATAAAATGGTTATTTTCAAACTCAGGGATGAGGTGTGAAACTGGGCTTAGCTTGAGAGGTCAGACTTTTGCCTACCTGAAGGTCACTGTGCCAGTCACAAAGTCACTCAGACTGTTACAAGTGGCCCAGCAGCTGCTAGGGAACAAATTTTGAGGTTATTGGTCAGGATAAGATAAATCCAGGTGCATTTCTCCCAGCAGATCCAGTCAAGAACAAAGACAAGGTGATGAATGATGTAAAAGAAACCTTTTCTCATGTCTAATTTAGTTTCCAGAGATACCAACAACTGTATTCTTGCTTACAACATTTTGAATTCTGACATAAATTTGTTTCATTAGTTGATCTGTCCATATGACTGGTGTGGAAACATTCAGCAGCTTTTTAAAAGGAGCTGGTTATTCTTATCCTTAATCCAATTTACTTCTCAGAAGCCCTAAACTTTTTTGACTGAAGAGTACCTATTTTATCCCTAAGCCCCAAAACAAATCAAGTAAAGCTTTAATCAATAATTATACTCTATATTTAGGTTATAAATCTGTACATAACGTACTGCAAGCATGTCCAGCTAGCTACTGGGCTGAAATAATCTTGATAACTCTGGTCTTTGCAGTTCTTTGTCATGCTTATTGTTTTGGCCTCTCAGAAATGCTTTGCTCATGTGAAGTGGATGCTATTTATTTGGAGTGTTTTCCCTGTCTAAAACAGCCAACAAGCCCCTTTTATAGCACAGAAGTCGTGGTGTGTTGCTGCTGAGGTTCTTTTCCCTCATGGCCCTGCTGAACAGAGTCTGCTGTGGTGGATCAAGACTCTTCTTGATTTTCCTGTCTGCTTAGCTAATTAAAATAACAAATCTTCACAGCTGTCTGCTTTGGATTCATCCTTATCGCCATAAACTAATTAAAATAATGCAACCGGTTGCAACTCATTAAATATCAACTATGCTTTTCGTATCATTATAAGCCTTCAAAAATCCACAAAATGAAACAAAAAACTTGGTTCCTCTGCTCCTTCTTCCTTACCTATTTGTAACTATTTTCTTAAGATGCCTACGTATTAATTTACATTTTCATCTGTGCCTTTTTTTTTTTTTTGATGTGTTCTTGGAATTGTATTTTTGTAGCCTCCCACTCCATATTTTTTCCTGTCACTCTTAAGTTTTCTCAAGAGGGAACTCAATATCCTTGGGGTTTCTATTCAGCCTAGCTAGGTACCCTACAGAATAAATGCTTGTTCAGAACTTTCAAGTCAACTTAGTGGAGTAGGGAAATTGCAATAGGAAATATAATTTAAGAAAGCATTTAAGTGCTGGCTTAATTTGGTTTCCCACTGGTACCTTTATTCATGTGTTTTAATATGATACTGTTTCAGTACTGTGGTTTGCATGTAAAATTACTTCTGGAATGAAAGTGATGCAATTTTCTTACTGTAGAGGGAGAGGATAGCTCCAAAATGGAAATAATAAACTTATTTTTATCGGATTTTTTAAAAAATCCAAACTAATATAGGTATCTCCTGAAAGCCATGGGGATTCTAATGGAACTGATGAGGCAGGCATCTCTGTGCTTCGATGCTCTGTTTATAAAACAGTAGGATTTTGCTACTACTCTCCATTAAAAAAACAAAAAAAATTAAAAATTTTGTGGGGGTTTTTCCTACACTGTAACTCTAGCATTCTTCTTAGACAATCATGTTTCTACACACATTTGAAGCAAGTTTAATCATTTATTTACTGCAAGACCTTCACTTTTAATTAGGTCTTTCCTCTCTTTTTTTTCTTTCTATTTCCCCAAGAGAAATTTTCCTTACACTGTTCTGGGCTAAACTTTACTTTTGTTTTGGCAGACCTACTTTTAAAAGGCTTCCTTACCTCTTCAACAGCTGACAGACATTTTTCCAGTACAAACAATTTAATACCTTCCTGTTTTCATGGTCCTACTTTTTCCTATTCACTGTCTGGTCAAACCTAAACAGTGGACACCAAACCTAAATGAAAATCTAGTTTTGGTTTGTTCCTCCCTGGTGTCTGTCTTTGGATCTGAAATTGCTTTAAAAGCCCAAGGAAGAAGATTTATCACAACTCTGCATAGTAAAAGCAGTAAGAAGAGAACATTTTGGTTACCTCTGCAGCATCCCTTGCTGTGTCTGCCAGCAGGTAACCATTGTAATACAGGGTTATTCCATAATGTTTTAAAACATAATGTTATTCCATAATGTTTCAAAACTCTCCCTCAAGGAAGGCACTGTAACCTGCACCCCAGTTGTCCCTCTCTGAACCAAGCTCTGTGGCTTGTGGCTGCAGCTCCTGCTCTGTAGCACTTGCAAATGGCCCCTTGTGCAGCTGCCACCTGTCCTGCAGCACAAACACCTGCATGTGTCTTCCCTTAAGGCAGTTTTCCAGGGGGGCTGGCATGGGGGTTCCTCTTTGCAGGTATAATTAGCTGCATATTCCTTGTTACCTAAACATCTGGCTATTTTGATACCCCTTGTGTAGGTAAAGAATTAGAATCCAACTCTTTCAGCCAGACCATGTTCAAAATACAAGACAAAATTACGTGTTCTGCCTTTTCCCATTCTAGTATTAAATGTGAAATGAAAGAGCTGGAGTGAGTCATAAAGGATAAGGAATGTCTTCTAAAGGAGCAGCTCCCAAACTTTGTTGCTTTGTCTGTCTCCTTGAAACTTGTCTCTCATTTCCTTTCACTTTTATGCCTTTATCAGACTTGTGCTTCCATGTTCTCTACTAAAATAAGTGCCGGAGAAAGCCTAAACTGTTCAATTTATAACATCCTTATTAAACATTGCAGGTACAAGACAATATATCAAAGGGAATCTCAATGAAGCAAGCATTATTATTAATGCTTTCCAAGTTGCTTTAAATTATAAGAAACAATCAAAATGCTATAAATGACCTGCTCTCTTGCACTATGCTGCTGAGCTGCAACAGTGATTTGCCTTTTCAAGTTATTTAATTTGGTTTGAGCTTCCTGCCCATTCTTCAGTCTGGTATTGGTGAGCAGACACCAAAGTTCACCTTGCTCACTCTTGACAAAATTCAAATGAAGAGAAAAGCTATGATTTAAAGTAGCACCTGGGGAAATCAAAGGCTGGCACTGGCAGGAAGCGTGCGCTTGCTCCACAGTTGCTTTTTGTCATTTGAGATATTGGTAAGCTTCAGTTAAAAGTCTGGTTTACTTATTTTCAGTGGTGAATAAGGCAGAGAAAGCCGCTCTTGCAGAGAAATGTGGAGTGTAAGGGTGCAGTCAGACACCAGACTAAATTCATTCCTTCATCACAGAAAGTTGCTAAGCTACGCTTTGTTGGATTTGAACTTGAGTTCATCATCACCTGACAGTTCTATCAAAAGCTTTTTTCCTTCTCTTGTGAAGCCAGGTGGCAAAATGTCTTTGTGAAAATTGGACCCCTGATCAAACTCTGATTTTTCACTGTCAGTATAGTATCAATTAAATTCAGTGCCCAAATATTCATATGTACATATCTCATACCTCACAATCAGTAGTTATGTAGGGATGAACTTTAAATTTCTTTTTAAGGAGGGATGTAGTATTTGGCTTTTTTTCCCCTGTTTCCTTTGTGATTTATAAATTACACTGCTATTAACACTTGTCACAAATATTAAAAAGGGTAGATTTTAGTTTGGTTTTCTTATGCATTCTCAGTTCATTGAGATGTGCAAGCAAGTTAATTGACTGGTCTCCATGGCCACAAGTCATTCCCAAAGCAATCTGCACCTTCAGATCCAAAATCACCATGAAAAGCCTTACCTTAGAAAAAGATGAAGCAGAGCTGCCAAGGGACAAGTCAACACCTTTCCACATGGGAGCTTGGAGAAGATTGTGATCACTTCCCACTTCACTGAGCAGAACTGGAAACAAAAGTGAGCATGTCTCTTGTGCTCTAATTACATTTTCCACCTTTTCACCCTGATCTGGGATGACTTTCAGCTTGATGGGGAATCTGGGGCAACTAGCAGATTCTGCAGGACGCTGCAGAGAGGAAGTGAATTTAGCACTGGCACTGCCCTTTGAGTTCCCTGTGTTCCCTGAGCACTGCTCATGTTCCTTTACAGGAGAACCCACCCTCCTTCTCCATTCACCAGCTATTCCAGGAACCAAATTAAGTTTGCTTTTCCCCCCCATCATTGTACATTTTGACATGCCTTTGAAAATCAGAAAGTGCACAAGGGGCAGAGGATCAGTGATGTCAGTATTTGTTCATCATTATTATGGGGTGTTCCTGTGTTTCACATGTCCCACCTGGCTCCATTTGAGAAGCTGCTTGTTGATAACTCCACCATGAATGGTTTAAGTAACAACAGAACAAATCATGTAAGGAGCACCAAATGTGTCTTAGGGACTCATGTCCTTTCATGCAGTTTTTCAAATTTGTGGGTTTTGGCAGTTACAGCCAATATCAAGCTTGCATTGTGGAGTTTTTTTCAGAGATTTTTAATAATGTGAACAAGAGTTTAGTTTTTCTTTTTGTTTCAGTTTGCTCATCACAGACATTTCTCTCAATTTTTTTTTTAAGACCTTTACTCTGTATTAAGGTGTTCCTGAAGCAGGAAATGTTTTTTAGATAACAGCCCATGACAAATGACGCCCCAAAGCACAAAGACAATTTGTTTTCTTCACCACTGGAAGTAAATCCAGATGACAGACAGTTGGGAACATGCATTCTTACACTCTTCTGTATCTTACTTGTACCAAGAAGCTACAGACAGACCAGATCTCTTCAGCCTTCTCATGAAGGCTGTAATTTGTGCAGTCACCTTTTTCATCAACAACCCTTTGTGTTTTCTTTGTGTTTTTCCATTGAAAGTACTGCCATCAGCTGAAAATTACAATATAAATGTGAAATAACTTTAATCCAGACCAAATATAAATTAATTCAATAATTTTTATACAAAACTTGGAGATGAAAAATATATTTTAAATTAAGTGTGTAAATTCTCTAACTCTAGACTTATCATCACTTTTGGATGAAAGTTGCTAAAGTCAACTGTATTTTTGCTTGATCCAGTAGTTTAGTATCTGTATCATTCTTAAATATGTATTTTATTTTACTGCAAACAGCTCTGCTGTCATTTGCCCTCTAAAAGATTTGTGCTGGGGGGAAAGTGTATAGGGATAAGAAAATGCTAATGTCAGTGAGCTTATTCTTTATAATTTCTGTGTTTAATGCTGTAAGAACTTGCTAGTTTATGTAAGTTGGTATTTGTGAACTGTGATAAGTGGCCACTTTTAGAGAGAGACAATTATGTCATTGAAGTATTTTAACTCTGCACAATTCAGTGACTAGATTTCTTTGGGAAGCTGGGGACATTCAGGCACTGAGAGCTACAGGGCACTCTGATTTCAAAGGTTCTGTATCTGACAGTCCCAGAGCTCTTCCTGGGACCATGGCTTGTGTGTCCCATCTGTTATAACAACTGCTGGGATTGGCAGGGCTTCAGATCAACATGTGATTTCTCAAACTTCTCAGTGTTGTTTAAGACTTGATAGGAGCGGGACTAACCCCTACAATGCCTTTTGCCACCCTGGATTTCAGTATGGAGGTACTTAAAATGCTTTATAACTTACTTCAGTAGAGAGATTGACAGTATATTGTATTTTTTAATAAACAGATATATATCTTACAACAGGCAAGGAGTTTATCTCTAAGCCTTACTGACCTACTCCAAAATTACTGCTTCTGGGAACTACATCAGTGGCTTTGCACTCCCATGGCCTATAGGCATATGCTAGGAAAAGTTTGGAGGATTTTTTTCATCAAATTTTATTTTTTCATAGTTTTTCTTCAGTCTTCTTCACAAGCAAGCACTGTGTGAGCTGGAGGTAAGGGGTATATCCCTTGTCAGATCGTGCTGCAGCAGAAGGAGGAAAAGGGATGAGATGGGTTTGAGGAAGGGGTTTTAGCAAGTCAGTGTCATTAGGAACCCAGGGTGCCTAAGGGAGAAGCAAATCCCTCAGTTCCCATGCTGTGCATGTGAAGACAGCCACAGCTGAGGGGCAGTCCCACAGGAACAGAGGCAGTTCCTCTCCCTGGAGCTGTGTGAACATGCTGTTGACACAAGGGAGGTGACAGAAAGGGGACAGGGAGGGATGTGTTGTGTCACATCCTGGGGTTCCTGGGAAAATGAGGCTCCAGCACTGCCTTCTCCCATTCCCTTGGAAGCTCCTTCTGACAGATGCCAGGCCCAGAGTCTTCTCTGTATGTCCCCAAAGGGTGAATCAATAGGCTGCTGAGACATAATTACTTACCTACTGTTCCTAAATTGGTGACAAATAAAGCAATTGTTCATTTCCACCTGATGTAAGAAAAAAAGGGAACAGAAACCTTGTTGGCTGATGCTAATAAGTCGTATTATCATGCACAATTATGATCCATAATTGTAGAAACTTTTGATACAAACCACTTTTTTCTCAACTCCAAAGCCTGAGTATACAACGCTTTGTACACAGCCATGGAATATAGCTGCTTGCTAAGGTTGTTTCTATTTTTCTGCTTCATTTATATAGATATATGTATTTACCTGTCATTGCAAATATATTCTTGGTTTTCTTTCATAACTCTAGTGATATATTTGATGTATAGGAGCATTTTCAGTATGAAAAACGTACAGACAGCTCTAATCCTACTCTGCTAAAGCACAGAATTTCACAGGAAGCTGTCAGTGGACATGAAGTGATTTGAGCCAGTCAGATTCTACCCTGGCACCACATGTTTCTTTAATTGTGGGGTTATCACAAAACTAAGTTGCAGCAGACCTATGATAAGCATTAAGTCCTTACCTTCACATACCGGGGGGGAAAAAGGCAAAAACTTGGCAGCTGTGCCACAGAAACTTGATGTTGCCAGAGCCCTTGAGTGAAATGATCCCACCTCCCTTTTCTTCAAGAGAGAGAACTAAAAGATCAGATGCCTCCAATTAATAAAATGGAATCTTGTAGAGGCAGCTGGCCCATCTGTCTCCACAGAGTCTCGGTAGACCAAAAAAAACCTGAACAATATGTTTAAAGAGGATGTTTATATAGAGAAAAATCAGATGCTTTGCAGATGAAATAAATTTTAACAAGGACCATGTTCTTTCCTCATTCTGTCATGGCTGGACATCTCCTTGCTTGTAGCCCTGTTTTCTGGCCAAACAACTTTCAAAACTTTGAATCACTCTGAGCACCTTTTACCATGGGCAAAGGTAGGCAATGTAGTGGCTAAAAACACTGAAGAAACAGATAATATAAACTGATCTATCTAAAAGATAACTAAAAGGTGGGCCTTGATTTGCTTACCACCTCTGATATCTTTATTGTCATGCAGTTGTCAGGCTAAAAATTGTCAAAGCCTGTGGCTCCCTTCAAGGAACTCGTCATCAGGATCAATAAATTACCATTTTTCAACTGTGGTTTTTTTTTCTATAGGACTTCATAATTGTTCACATCAGTGCTTTTCTGTCTTGAACTGCAATCCATCCCTGTCTCAACAATCTAATCTCTGCTTGAAGTTTTACCTCTTCCTGGCTGACCTTTTAATGGCTTTTGTCTGCATACTTTACACCAGCTGGTTCCTGGGAAGTTTGAGCCCAGGTTATGCAACTTGTGGGTTGCTTCACAGGTAGCTGAGCCCCTGCAGGGAAGGTTACAGCTTCCTGCATGCTAAGAAAGTGTCTCCCTGTTGCTTCTCAGGAATGTTTTGGCATGTTTTTGGCTTCCCTCAGTGCAATCCCATTTTTCGAGTCACTTGGCTCATCCTTGCCTGTGTGTTCCCACTGTGTTCATGTGTTGCTCTCAGGATAGACAGTCTCTCCTCCCCCTGGAAGACACTGCCTGACCCAGAGCATCTGAGGTGAACAGGCAGATTCCTCCCCATTGCCTGGCTGCACCTTTTTATACCTGAAGGCAGAACATGCGGCACATGCCACAAACTCCAAACAAATGAATCAAATAGTTCTGCAGCCTGTCAGAGGCAATAAGATTTTTGAGTGAGCTGTCTGCCTCTGGATCTCCAAGTTAGATACATGGTTTGGCTCCTTGATGCTGTGCTGCCAGGCTCCCCAGTAGCCATCCAGTGGGAGGCTGTGTTACACTTACATAGAAAACCACTTCAGCATCAGGGGGTTTCTCCTGGCTGTGGAGATCTTTGAGCAAACCAGTAGGGAGCAGACACCCTGTTGGCAATTCTGATTCACAGGCTGCATGGCAGCAGGAAGAGAAACGCTGGAATCTCTGCTGGCAAAAATAAGATGTAGTAACTTAAAAAAAGGTATCTCGGTAACCCTGCCCAGAAGAGAATATATTTGACTTGCTAGTGTCAATAGCAGGTATATTGGAAAACAAGATTTTGTGTCTCAGTGAAAAATCACAGGTAGGGACATTGGCAAAGAAAATATTAAGCCTTGACTGGCAAAAATGCTGAGTGTTGTCTGTTGTTAGCTGTAAGAAGATACAGACAAAGATGTGGGAGCCAAGCAGGGGGTTGTTAACAGGCAGGTTTGGGGCTGGCCCAGAAGCCCCTGCTGGGAATGCATAGAATTCCATAGATGGCCAGGCATCTGATGATTTTCCAAAGGACTGTTTGAGGAATAGGGCCAAGGTTGTCAAAGCTCAGCAAAGGAATTTCTGGGCTTGAAGGTTTAGCTTTAGCAAAATACATGAAGGGGTAATAGATAACACAGTTACCTGGCCTTTAAGGTACATTGTTTATAGGAGTTTAAAATAGAGAAATAATTTTAAAACCCACATTAATCTAGAGGCTCATCTTTTAGCTAAGTTTTACAAGAACTGATCTCAAGGAAGGAGGCTTCTGCAAGCTTGCTCCTTGTCTTTTTCAGCAGAGAGCAACAAGAATAAACAACTATAGGCAATAAGAATAAGCAACAATAGAACTACATGTTCTACATCTAGTCAGGGAAATATTAGTGATGTTGTTAATAACTAAGCTAGTTCATTTGATTCTACCTTCTTTTGTTTTTCTGGGCTGGAAAGTCAACTTTCCACTGCCTTTGCTTTCTAAAAATGCATTTCCTGTGGCACCGTTGTTAGATGGCTTTGATTCATGTGTGTTGAAATGTTTTGGAGAGAAGTCTAAGTGTTTAAAAATGTGCTTTCCCTGCCTCCAGGTTTTTTTTTGTATTTGGCTTTGTTTTTAGTTGTAAAGGCTTTTGATAACAGAGCTGGCTCAATACTTTCATATAAAAATGCTGTTTTGTTGAGCCCCAAATATTTCATTTGTAATGTCCATGGTAAAAGCACTGCCAAGCCTGGAGCAGGGTGCCAGGTGAAGAGTGCCTGGGTTTCTGAAGGTTTGTCTTAAGGGGTATGGCTGCAGGGAGCTGCCAGGGCTTCAGACTTTGGTCAGTCTTCTGCTGCTGGAGCCTGAGAGCCATCGTTTCCTGTTGCTCCTCAGCAAAATTGTCATCTTCGCTCTGGTCATGAAAGCTGACAGGAACATCAATATCACTAAGTGGTTGCAGGGCCTGGGGAATTTAGCACATGTTAGTTTTTGGCCTGAATTGGACTGTAACCTAGAAGAGTGAAACAAAATCAGCCATGAATGGAAACCCTGCTTTCCAGCCAGTCCTTTTGTAGCCTTCACCTGGTGCTAATGAAGAACAGAAAATCAGTCTCTTCTGCTGGAGTCATTTACACCCTCTTCAGTTTGATATTCTGTAATGCTAGTTTGAATTCTATCACCATTAATGCATTGAAGACTTAATGCAAAAACTTATTCTTGTTTGTGACTGATATCCCTCACAAAAAAGGAAAAAACCCAAAAACCAACCAAACAAACAAAAAACAAAACAAAACAAAAACCACAGAAAAATTATGACCATACAATTCCATTCAGTCATGTCAATGTACAGAGATCAATATGGGAAAATTACCTATTTCCTCCACTTTAGCTGAGTAGAGACTTTCAGGCTTTCCACACTTCCAGGTTTTAAGTATCTGAACTTTAACATCCAGCTCAGCAATCATTGTACAAACCAGCAGAGGTATCACTGTAATACTGGTCCTTTGCACTTGGTATGGTGAACATTACCAATGCTGCCTTTTCCAAGCCAAGTAAGATAGGATTCCTTCCCCATGGAAAAGGAAAAATGTATAGTCTTGTTTCAGTGCTGAGGAGCTTATGTTCCTTCTGTCCCAAACAGGCACAAGTTTGTTATCTTGCATTTATATTCTTAATTTGCCCATAATTGCTTTCAGGCATCACATCTGAGGCCAGCCTTCATTAATATGTTAATTGTGCAGTCCCTCCCAGTGGATTTTTCCAAAGCTAAGAGTAAACAGAAAGGTTTACTCCCCTCACCTTCCCCCAAGCCCTCTAAACAGAAAAATATTTTTATGAGATACTTGACTAGGCTCAGATCACCATGATAATGGAGCACATTTATTTCCTGGTTTTGGGCCTGCCCAAAATAGATGCTCAGATTTCCTCTGTTGGAACAGATCAGAGGCTCATAAGGTCAGAACAAAACGGCAATTTTTATTGAGGTGCAGTTTGGAGCCACTGTACACATTTCCTCCATCCTATTCCACGTGGATATGCTAAATGGGTATAAAAAAAAAGCTGACATTATCAAAGTACTACAGGGAATTACCCACACACTTGCTGTTAATTAATGTGAGATGTGCAGAGAATTTGCCCACACTGCTTTGAAAATCTCAGCTAAAACATTTTAATGGTGAGTATTTTTGGGGAATGAAACATAGAAGAAGCCCTGTGAGCCAGACTCCTTAACTGTTTATTACCTCTCTCTGCTCTTGAGCTGGATTTATAGAAATGTCATTTATAGAACAGTCTTAGAGTTCATTTTTGAGTTGTCCTGAAGACAGCCCTCATACCTTTCCAACCAGGAAGCATGATGAACATGAATTAAAATTATTTTAGTAAATAATTTAAAACATTTGTTGGAATTAGGATTCTTACAGCAACCTCTCTTTCTCTGTTAAGATTGATGATAAACTGTGCAAAAGTTGAACAGCAATGGGTGCAAAAATAATTCACTGCCTATTCCTTTATTTGTCTCTTCCTTTTATCCTGCCACAAATGGGGGCACCTTGTGAAATCCCTGTAGGTTGGCTGGCTGAGTAGGGGTGTTAATTGTCAGCTATAATTGATGTGCTAAAGGCTTCCTGAGAAAATTTGTACTTCTGTATCCATTGATATCCTTCTTTCCTTTGCTATCAAGTCACTTCTGGTTCCCTCTGTTGCCAAGTGTTCCCGATTCCACCCACTCTGCAACTGCCCTCCTCACCTGCCCAGTGCATCCTGCTGTGGCCAAAGCCTCAGGAAGCTCCTGACATGTCCTGCATTATTCATTTCCTACTTTCTGAGGCAGAAACTAAACCATGACAAGACAATTTAGGCTAGTTTAGGACCTATTCCAGTAAAGCCTGCAGTGCACATATAAGCAGAAAAAAATATGTATGCATATACTTGCAAAAGGTACAGAAGGCTGATATTTTGCTTATTTTCTTCCATTTAAATACAGCTTCAAATGTTTCCATCCCCAGGCCTTAGATATTCACATACATATTGGTCATCCTTGCAAGGACATGGATTCAAGATGGTCACAACAGGCATAGGAGAAAATTATTTTGGCAGCTGGAAAACCAACAAAACAGATGCCTACCTCTGCTCCTTCCCTAAGCTCTTGCAAGCTCACTCAGTCCATCAGATTCTTTATTGCAAGTCATGATTCATTCCACAGCTGAAATTGTGACTCGGGTACCTCATCTTTTCTTCTCGGAAACGTGCTGACTTGTGCTCTCTGTCAATCCAGCATTTTGGATCCATGTGCTTTCCATCCTGCCCATGATGAGTGTCTGCTCCTTTTCCATAACGGCATGTGCATTCAGTGTGACTGTGCTCCCTGCCTTTGCACTTTAGGCACTGTCAATGAGATGCAAAGCCTTTATTTTTCATCTAAATATTTCTCCTACCTCTGCTTCTCTGGATCTGCCATGTATCTGTATTATCTCCTTTCCAGTCCATGTGCCCCTTTGCAGAGTACTGATAGAAATTGATTTTTGTTCTGTGAGTAAATTGTACTTGGATGAAAGGAATTGCTCCTACAGGATGTATGAAGGATTTTTGTGGAAAGCACCCAAGGACCATTGAGAGGTGTTTTTCATCGCTCTTAAGGCTTTCCTGTAGGTTTGCTGAAGATAAGCCAGATGAGAAGGTGCAGTGGACTCCAATAATAGGGGCCAAGGGGCTTTACATCAGTGTGTTACTTCTCTAAGCTGGCATGGCACTTACTTCAGGTGTGCTCAGTCTGCAGCTAAATCCTTGTTTGAGGGAGTGTTTAATTCCCAGTCTTCTCCCCATCCCCATGTATCCTCCATAAATCACCTCCAGGGATCATGAGTGAGTCTTTCATCAAAGCTTTATGGAACAGATGTATTTCTGTTTCAGTCCACCCTTTCCGTAGGGTAACAACTTTGATTTTTGTAGAGGGGCAATGAGTGTAACTGTTCGGATTTTTTTGATCGCATATGATGCGGAGTGCATTTCACGGTAAAGTTAATTTCACTATGCTTTTCCTGTTTACATTTCCAAGCTTACTGAGTCACACATTAGTAGTATCCATTGTAGCAAATAGGACCCAAGTTACCCAGGGGATGTCAGACATTGTCTGTGAAGCCTGTCAGGTCAGGTCTTTCCCATCAGGATCCAGGTAATTCTCAGCTTTCCCATACAAAGGGATGGGGAAAGGATGGCCATATAATTGGCCCCATTTAGCAATTTGTGTTCCTGCAATCAGTGAAAACCTCTCCTTCTGTGGTTTCCAGCATTGCCCATCTAGGTTTTGTTCAGAAGTTCACCTCCAAAACAGCTGTAAAAGTAGAGAGATGACAAACAGGTGGCAGGTTTGAGAAGAAGGTTCTGCTGCAGCTAGTGCTGCACTGCCCTACTTTGGGGCTAAATCCCATGGCTGAGGTGGCCTTTGCCCCACAGTGCTCTGGTCATGGCAATAAGGGCTTCAAAGAAATCTGAACGCCTTAATTTCTATTCAGTGCATTAATCTTTTTCACTTTTAAAGAAAACAATTTAAAGCAATCTGGAAGGCATGTAAAAAGTATTTTAAATTGGTGATATTTATAGCTGTTTCATTTTTTTTCAAGTCCCCATTCTTAACAGGCAGTAACAGCAATTCAGTAGCAATCCAGTTCCTGCCAGTAACCTTCTCCTAGGAAAAAGGATTTCAGTAAGCTTTATCACTCAGCATAGCCAACAGAAATATTTGATACTAAGAGCAGTGGAACCAGAAATCCACTTCAGATGTCCTTCAAACAGCTAGATGAGCAATTCAAGGGGATGTGGAATAGGAAACTCAGAAAATGGAGCTTGACTTTGATACTTACTTGGTGTGATAGAGTAATTTACTCTCCATATAGATCTTACTGTATAAGAAAAAGGAAGAAAGAGGAAGCAGTAATGTGTCACCTTATCTAAATAAGGTACCTGTCATTCCTGAAATTCTGTTTAAACTATGATGGATGCTCTTATTCAACAAGAGAGATTTTTCCCCACAGTGAAAGACGATCCTTTCAAACAGAAAAGGACTATGATGAGACCAATTTTCCTTCTTATGGATGAGGCTGAAACAATGCAAAAATAGCTGCAGAGCAGGTGCCCTGGGATTCCTCTCTGACCACTTGCAATGTGTACAGTCATAGAAAAGGCAGTGATCTGAACAGAAAAACAGCTGGGCTAATTGTCTTGCTAGAAACATCTGTAATCTTTGAAGTGGTAGCATACTCTCCTAGGTGATGTGTTTATTTACTAAGAAAGTTTTGTTTTCTATTCAGTTAATTTTGATTGACTGATCTGTCATTCCAGAGTTTAAATCTTTTTGCTATTTTTCCATGGTTCTAATGTTAATGCTAATTTAACTAAAGACATTAGCTAGAAATAAATCTGTGGTGTTTACTCTTTTTTCTTTTGTTTTCCCAGAATAAATGTCCTTTGTTTTTTTCCTTGTAGCTTCTATTTGAACACTATTTTTTAAGCAGTTAATCTGGGCGCTGCATTGACCTATTCCTTACTAATCTAGAGGACAACTCTTTGAAATGTATGGTGAGCCTCTTCAGCAGTGAAATCATGTACTACACTGTACATATCATAAAGCAAACTCAGTGATCTCTCTCCTAGACTAATATAAATAGGTATAGTAATGGAAAAGTGATTTGTGCTGTAGCAGTGTCAATTAAAACCTACTTCAGCACAATAAACAGTGTGACTGGAGCCCCTGGATATAAACAGTGAAACCTGTGAAGGCTCCCTGGTACAGTGCATGCATGGATGCTGGGGGGAGCACAAATGAGCACTGCCGGCCTGGATCAGAAATTGCCATTTTTTGTGTTGATTGTAGCCTCAGCTGGGAAGCCGGGGACTAAGCCAGCCACTGTAAAGCTGCAAAATAACTTAAAATCCATAACTCATTAGAAGAACTAAGTCACTGAAGCCTGGAAGGGTGGCCCAGGCATTCTGCAAGCTGATCAACGTGTCAGCATTCTTGAAAATATAATCTTTGCAAGAGCTGTGGGGTTCCCTTCTTTGCTGCTTGGGAGCCTTTGTGCTGCACCCATCCTTCTGAGTGTTGATCTTGGGCAATGGAGATTTAGGAGACAGCTATACATCCATGCACAGAAGAATCTTTGATGGTCTTTGTGTGTTCTTTAGTCCAAAGCAGTCGAGTACCGTACTGGCAGTGATGGTGTTACTTACAGGAAACCAAGTGAGCAAGGGCTTAGACAGCTCTTTCTTACAGCCCACCCACTGGAACCACAGGCTTCATATTAAAATGAATGAGTTGCATTTATAGAAAGTTTATTGAAAGGCCTTCCTAAATTGCTTTACTGTGCTTCATATACGCTGTTGCTCTCAGGAGCCAATTATGTTCTAGGGACACAGCGGGGCTTTGCAGGCCTGCCTAGAAGTCCCAAACCCTGCTCTGACTGAAAATCCTGCAGAAGCAAGTTCATTTACACCTCTTTGATGTGCTGTTTTATTGTTTACATGGTGTTTTCATCAGTGTGCTGCTCATTAAGCATGGGAGAACCTGACAGACGGGACCTGGAACACTTGCCATCAAATTTAGCCCAAGTCTATCTGACATCTCAGCAGGGGAAGCGGAGAGCTGTGATTCTGAAAAAGGCGTTTTGCAGTCTCTAATCTTGAGTATACAGCACTGAGAAGAGCTGTTTCTGCATAATGTAATTCATGCCATCAGGAACTGTACATTTTAAAACACAGATCTGTACTTCTTGAACCCCATTCTCTCAAGTAATTTTCTTTGCTCACTGACATTTTAAGTGTTCTGTGTTTGGTGGCACTAGATTATGACATTTTGATGTTCAGTTAGAAATCCAAAATAGCAATTAGGGAATTACAAATTGCAGAAATCTTGCCATATAGCTATTAATTATATTCCTTATTGTCTTAACTAGTAAATGATTATACAAAAATGTCTCTTAAATATAACATGCAAAACCTTGTTATAATTAGGGTATTCCTGAGATGTCAGTCCCTACTCGATAGAACTGGCTTATCTCTAGAGCCTGCTGAAGCTGACAGTATTTCCAGGTGAAGAACAGTGCTCAGGAAGAATAGAAGTCTGTGTATGTGTGATTATAACCTGGAGACTTAGATTTTGACTTGAGCTCTGGGAGATGTTGAAATTCTTGCCTGATCTAGGGCATGATGTGTCATCCTGGATTGCTGCAAGTCAAGCAAGCCTTATTGGTATTACCTTTTGTGAAGAGATTTATGGGAGTGAAAATATTTTAACTTTGATGGTGTAGGATATTTCAGCAAAAGCTTTCCAAACGTGTCATGGAGTGGTGCCTCGGGAGTACTGCTTGCTTTGCTGCCTCACTACAGCAGAAATAGTGCTTTGCATCTATAGGCAAATTAAATCTCTCCTTTTAGTCCTATTTACTACACTGACTTTGTTCCAGTGCTGTCCTGCACCCTGCTTGTCCTGATGCTACTATTTTGTTTAACAATGCTGCAAAAGTGTAAAGGTCCTAAGTAATTCTGGAGCAAAGGTGAAGTCCCTGGGAGAGCAGCTTCATGACAAACACATCCAGAAAATTAGGTCTTGTTTGCAAGTGGAAAAGCAAGGCTATAGTAGAGAAGGCTTAGAAAATTACTGGGAAACACAGCCAGCTTTGGACTTCCAACCAAGCTTAGTGGTTGTGCCAGGCCCCATAGACAGCCCTGGTTTAGATTAGGTTAATTACAGAATAAAAATCCCTGCAATGCACATTGTACAGATATTGAGTCACATCAGTTTCATTCTGTGGGTCTCCTAATAGGTAGTTTGAGGTCCTGCCTGGTCTGTTGTCCTGACCCCACCAGGGACTGGAACACTGGCTTGGCTTTCCCCCTTAGGAATCCTGCTGCTGTGCTCCACAGTGAAAGCTGCTTTGTTAACTGCAGCCACTGCTACAGTGCAATCTGCACCTGCTATAGAACAATTAGTAGAAATACAAATAAACATACAGAAAATTCTGTCCATTGCACACCCAGATCACCTCTGTTTAAGTGCAGCTCTGAACTTCCTCAAGCTCTCCAAGTGTAGCATGATAGACACACAAAGAACTCTACTGAAATAGAAAAAAAATAGTGTTTGCCTATAAAATAAGATCTTCTAAGCACCTTTTCAGCAAGATTAACTGGGAAATAGAAAAAGAAACAGCTTCAGAGGTATGTTTTCAGTCATCTCTAAATGCCCTTTTCTCTCTCTAATTTAATTCCAGACAGTACACACATTTTAAATGAATACTTAGCTCAAAACTGAAAAGATGTTAAAAAATGAGATGAATACATTGTGTTCTAAAGAATTGGAGACAGAGGTCATTCAGATTGTTTTAAAAAGGTCTCTATCTCTTAGTGATGATGACAATACTGGCAGTGAAATAATGGAAGCTGGGAGACAAAAGCTCTGAAATAAAGCTCCTACATGAGCCATGCTTTTCCCAGGGGTCAGTTATCAAGGATACTAGGAATGTTTTCTGACTGGTGATGGGGTATAGAATGGGTATTTAAGTTTAATAAACTGTTGGAGATAGGATGTGGTGGAGCACTGGCAGACTCTGTGTGTAACCAGGTCTGGAGACCTGGGCCAGGTGCAACACCAGGAGATTTTGCTCCTGTCCCATCTGTTGATGTACATTTTCATGTCACATAGTAAAAATGCCTAAAAGCTTAAGGAGAAAACATTTCAATTTTGTGTTTCAGCTTTCGCTGACAATCTGTGGCAGAAATGACTCTTAAATTACTTTAAGAAACTATTCTCATGTGTGATTTTGGAGTAATTTACGTGAATCAAGAAGCTCTGGTGATAATTTCAGATGTAGGATTTGGTTGACATTCCTTAAGAATTAGTTGCCTATAGAAACTGAAATTATATTAAACATTTCAAGAGGTTACATCAGGAGTCTTAAAGGAAAGTGTAACACTGAAGGAGTGGAGGGAACCATTCAGAAGACCCAAATTTACTCTAAAGGATTGCTGTCCTGTGATACTTTTGAGCAAATGAATAGGTTTTGGCTAAGTTCAAGTCAAGTCATTGGGATTCTTTTCTCTCTTTTAAACACTAATTAAATGTTAACCTCGTCAATATTAAAAAAAAAAAATTAAAAATGAGGAGGAAATGGGAGAGAAGGAGCAGAAAGACCAGACTTCAAAACAATAAGTAGCTTTTTGAAAGACAGGAGGAAAGGTCCTTGCAAAGAAAGAAAAGGGAACTATAAGTCTTTTAAAACTAGGAAGCTGTTAAAAAATAAAATTAATCCTGTACTGTGTAGCCAAACCATTATCACCTACTGAGGAAGATTTAATAGAAATGTGAAAATAAGTTTTAAAAATTTGGATACCCATTGTTAAAAGTCCCTAGAATATAGGTGCATTAAGAAAGATCCAAAACAACCCAGCTTTATTTGTATACACACTGTATAGGTAAATCCCAAATATGAAGAATAAGGAAGAATAATTTTCAGCATGTTTGTTGCCCTTTACTTGAGAATGAACTCTTGTTCAGCCATAGTTATTTTTGTAGAAAGCTGTGACCATAAGAACTGCCATTCAGCAGTGGGCAGCTTCAGCTAAATCCCAGAAGGATGCACACCCCATACCTACCTCATCCTGATCACTTTTGCTACAGTTCAGTGAAAATCCTGGTACAGGAGTGTTATCTCTCTTTGAGAGTGTTACTCATCATTAGCTATGGCAACACTCAAAAATCTGCTCAAAGCATAAATCCAAGTATATAAATTTTACCTCTAAATTGACTAAGGCTGTCAACCTGAAGTAAATTACTCATTTATGGTCAAGAACAGAGGTCACTCAGGCAATCAAAAGGTTAGTAACTAAAACCAGGAGCAGTATGGAGTGTTTAGATGTTTTATTTATATAAAAATATAAATATTTCTATTACTCTTTGTATTCTGAGGAGGTAAGAGTCAGCCTCCATTCTGCTTTGAGGAAAATCTGGTTTTATTAGTGCTGTCCTGCACAAAGGTATTTTTATTTCTCTGGCTGGAAGGTGTAGTGCCTTCTTCACTCATCACAGTCTAAATGTGGAGCTATTAGTGAGAGATTGAGCCTTTCACACAACAAGGAGGATAACAACCCCTAAAAGGAAAATATGTGGGAATGGGGAGTTCTGTCTCCCTTTACAACAGCACTACTCCATAGCAACTGGTTTGAACTAGACTGTGCAAGGGAGGTTGCAGACTTCCTAAAAGGCCAGTAATTCTCTCTTCCTCATGGGAGGAAAAAAAAATCAGCCCCCTGACAGTACACACATGTATCAAAAGCTGTCAGGCTTTTCAAGTTCCTCCTGCATTGCTCCATTCCCTTGGTATTTTCCGATGTACTTGCTTTTCAACCCTCTGTTTTGTATTGGACCTTGGAAGTTCAGAATATTTCTCACCTTTTTTTTCCACTTTTGAGAAATAAAAACCTATCTCCTAACTTTTTACAGGGATGTCTTTGATTAACAATCATGTCAACAAACCATCTGTGGTAATGTAGCTGTTTCACCCCTTTTTCTGCAATTGGAGATAGATTGTCACAGGGTTGTAAGGCTACTGTACAAAGATACACTAGCCTTACAACCTTTTGTAAGGAATTTAAAGACATTTCAAGACTGCTGTGTTTGCCTCAGTAGCTTCATAGTTGAGCAAAACACCCAATTATTGAGTTCAAAACTCTAAACTTGCAATTAAACAACTTTTCACATCTGATAGTTTTGGTTCCGAGGGTGATGCTCTCATTTATAATCAAGTTGCGGAGACATTTTGTCATTGTTTTAAGTGAAAATCACCAAGTTTTTTAACAAATTTTGACCACTATTTTCCATAGGCTAAAACACTGTGGATGCCATGAACTTAAGATAAACTAAAAATCATGTTCTCTTGCTAATATTTTACGTTCTTAACAAGCAAATTATGATATTGTCTGACAGTCTCTTAACTGGCACATCATATCTTGCAAAGAGAGGGTTTTATTTCTGAAATTAAATGTTCAATAACTATTCTCTAATAAAGTTGCAATAGAGGTTGGAACTGGTAATTTGAAACCAAAATTCACCTCATTTTGTAGTGTATAAAACCAAACCTGCATTCTTTTGGGGCTCTTCAAGCTGAAGTTTCTTCAACTGTGTTTTAAAGTACAATATCACACAGTAGTCATAATCTTTGTTCTCAGTACTTACTCCATACAGTACTTACATATCAGAAAAAATAATTATTTTTATAAGATATGATAACTCCTTGGGGACCTGGCTCTTACCCTTTTTGTTATTCTCATGGATGGTGCACATGTTCTTCTTGCTCACTATCTGCTGTGTGCTACAGTCTGTTGGATTTTTTTTTTAAATGTGTGACTGCACAGCCAAGGAGGAAGCCAACTGTAAGCCTGGTTCTGGCTGCCGCACTGGGTTGTGCAGATCTTCTGCAGGGAGTGCTCAGTTGCTTTCAGCAAAGGAAAAACTCAGCCAGGAGAGGCTTTTCCAGACTAGGAGTTGGAGTAGGAGAGAAAGGAGCACATCTGCAACGAATCCAAAGGTTTGGAAACTGTTAGGAACAGGGAGCAGAAATATCACAGCAGGCTTCAGAGCCAATGGAAGAAAGTCCTTTTCACTGCACAGAGCAGGCATAAATCCTTTTCTCTATAAAAAGTTCTACTTCTCCTGTAGGTCTTGGCAAAACTGAGTTGCTGCTTGAGCTATAGGAAGTTTCCAAAGACAGGACATTGCTTAGGTCTTCATCTGTTTCTATTGATCTTGCCTCAAATTCAGTCGGGTTTAATTATGCAGCTTTCTCCTTAATTTTTTCCCTCCTAACCCAGACTAATGTTACATTCTGTTGTTTCATTTTCAAAACTGTCAATCTGCTCCAGTTTCATTCTGTCTTTTTCACATTTTAATAGCCTTCTATAAGTTTAAGCTGTCTGGGGCTCTTTTTCAGTTAGGAGTCTGTGATCCCCTTTGCCATCTGGCCTTGGAGAGTAATTCCACAAATTATTTCAAACAACATGTTTGCCTCAGCATAACAAAATCTATTAAATCTTCTTGTTCTTGGTTTTTCATATGAAGCAGATAATTTCCAAGAGATGTATTAGTTTTAGGAGTGTAACATTCTATAAATTTCTGTAACTGATAACTTAGTCTTCATCTGATAACTGAATTGGTGTTCCTCACTTAGCTTTTAAAATAGAGATTGCTCAAAGTCAGTACCACTAACTTGTAAGATTAAAATAAACTGGTATCTTTTTTTCTCATCTTTCATTTCAGCAGCTCAGTTTCCCTATTGCTTATATATATATAAATACAAAATTCTTGCTTGAACTTTATTCAGTGACTTGCTGCATTCATGGATATTTCTTGGAATTCTCCATTGGCTTTTCCTTCTAATTTGCTGTTTCTTTCCCAGTTCTTGTATGAGCTGCAGTTCAAGATCTCAGTTAATGGGAATCATGAGTTTGATTCACTCATTTTGATGGCTCTGTGGTGTAACTGGTAGATTAACCAAGAATGAGAAGTTCTTAGAGTGGGAATAGGTTCAGATTTCCTCTAGTTTGCTAAAGACAGTCTCTCCTGTTGATGTCACTGTTGTCAGAGATGAGGTAATCCACTTCTTCTCAGCAGTTCTATTTCTTCCCTAACAATGTGCTAGTGAGCACAATGAAGTTACATGCTTGTGGCCATGTTTCCATTTGAAAGATAAACCAACTCCTCCCAAAACTCTTCATGGGCAGAGTATCAGTCTTTGCCATGTTGTACCTCCACTTTTTAAAAGGGTCCTGGGTGACATAATCCCAGCACTGTTACACCTCTTTGTGTTGGGCCAGGTTATCTCACTCAAAATGTTCTTCAATGCTGTTGTTTGGGCAGCCAGGTTTAGGGATTAAGTTCAATAATACCTTGTTACATGGAGGCTGTAAAAATGTAGAACCAAAATCTTTTATGATCTGCTCTGAGGGTGGATTATAAAAATGGAAAAGTAAAAGGGAAAGAAAAATTTAAAAAGGACAATGGCTCAAAAAGCTTTCAGAGTGCCTGATTACCATATTGCAAAGAAGAGTGAGTGTAATGCTGGCAGACTATTGGCCTTGCACCTAGTATTTACAAGCATGATTTTGTATGCATTGTGGGACCAAAAGACATCTGTCACGATGCACTTTAACTCTTTGACCACTTGGAACTTTTAAAAATCTCCTTTAATTTTGATATTTATTTAAGTTTGTGCCCTCTGTAATCTTAAACTTTTTTCTTTGAAAATCCAATACAGTACACATTGCTCTTTTCTGCTCTTTGCTCTTTCTGAGTGCACAGTTCTCTGCTTAGTAAGAAAAGGGACTGGCAAGGGATTTAAGTTCCTTATTTGCAGCCTCATAACTTTGTTTGCTTTTGGATTATGATAGCACATCCAGCTCAATGATGTTGTATGTTGTAAGTGTTGCATTCCTGATAAAAATTCAAAAAGCTTCTCAGGCACTATTCATACATGTAAATATTTAAGTGAAAAGCAAAATGGTTTTATTGTATTTTATTACTACAAAATAGTGCTGAAACATTTTCTGCCTATCCTTATACAAGCATAAGGCCAAAATCTCCAGGGAGGGAATTCTTTTCTAGCTTTTTTCTTCAAACTTGAGCTGTTTACCAAATGTGTAAGTGCTTCTTGGAATTCCACAGCCAAGTGTGCAGTTGGCAGTTATGTTTCTTGGGCTCCAACTACCATTTATGTGATTGCACAGGAGAACAGGAGGCAGCAAAATCTGTTGCCCTACTGGGTCCATCTGGGAATTAAAATGTCTTTAGATTTCTAGGCTATGACAGGCATAGGTTGGATATAGAATAGGTGCTGAAAGGAAGGAGAATTAAATTGCACTGGTATGTAAGAAAGGGTGCATACATATGGGAATACAGCAATGATCTTCAATTCAAGGACTATTTATTGAAAAATTTACTCTGTCTGCAGAAGATTTCCAGCTAAACATAAGGAAAAAGTTTAAAAGAAAAGTAAGCCTTTATTCCGTAAAATTTCAGACACAATTTCTCTTGTCCAAGTTTATTTTTTATTGCCAGCTACAAAGGGATCTTTTAAACAATATTCAATTGAATTTTAAAATATCAGGTGTTCACCTATTCTCATACAAAAAAAAAAAAAAGTTATTCTTGTTAAAATAATCAAAAAAATTGAGTAAAGCACAGATTGATGCATGGCTCCCATGAGTTAGCACTCAAATCTTCGTCTCACTCTATTAGGGAACCTTCTACCAGGCTTGGACATTTCAGAGCCAGGTCATATGTATACAAAAACTTTGAACACCCAATTATTAATCTACAGCACAGATTTGTGGCCTGAATCAGACAGGTTGTCCAGTTGGGCATTAAATATGATCACAATTAAGGTGCCATCATCAGTGAGTCCCTGCTGGCCACAGTCTTCCACCCAGTGGCAAGGGCTAGTAGAACCTGTGGGGTCTTGGAAGGGGCTAATTCTTCTCCTGCAGCTTTTGTCCTCTCCCTCTCTGCTTTTTCTCTTTGGATTTTGGTATCTTGCAATATGAATCCTCAATTCACAAATTTTTTTATGATTTCTTCATTTTGAGTTTTCTGTAACTGGTATCAAACCAGTGGCATCACCTCCTTGTTCTCACTTCCTTCTTTGCTGGCTTACTGGCAATGCATGTATTCTTTCTCACAGGCTAAGGTGAGAATTGAAAACTGCTGTTTATCATTAATTTCTTTCAGCAAAGCCTGGCCTTGGAGTCACATGTGAGCCAGCATAATTTACTGTAGCACCAGGACTGGCAGCCACAGAGATGTCCTTTCTCCTCCAGCACTGGAAGTGCAGGCAGTGCTCCATACAGCACAGCCAAGTGTCTGGAATGACTCTTTTAAATTCTGCCTATGGATTGCTTTAGAAACAGCATTTCATTTGGCAAAATACCAAAATATTCTATGGAAATAATTTAGGGTACTTTAAAAAGTGAGTTTTTGAAGTTGAATTATAAGCATGTATTTACTTTAAAAGCTTATTTTCAAGTGGTTACAGAGTCTAAAACAGTCTGCTAAAACAGAAAGAGTTGAGAAATTATGTAAGGTGGTTACAGTTTGAGCAAAAAGTAGAAAGCCTGACACAGCAAACTAGAGAGCCACCTTGCTTCTTCCCAGCACAGTTTGTTTATGATAGCTGCACCTCTTCTGTTGTTGTTCTGGATGATTTAGTAGAGCTTTTCCTTATTTCCCCCTTCCTGCCACCTTATGTTTTAATAATGCCTCCTTAATCCTTTGGGAGTATTTTGCTTTCTTTTTTTATTTCTTGTTTCCCCCCTCCCCCCATTTCTCACACACACCTATGCTATGTCTTTCACACCTGCATTTCTCTGCTTTCTTGGCTCTCTTTCTGCATCTCACTGAATCCCCTGCACATCACTGTTTTTTTTTTTTTCTTTATCTCTCAAAAATGTGCAACAACCTGAGATTTTGGTTTTCTCTTTCATTCCCCTGATCAGCTCCCTGTGGAGTTTAGGTTTTCATCTCCACCCTGTCCTGTTCTGCTGGGTTTTTTCCATCAGACTCCTCTTATGTTTCTGTGTCCCATGAGACTGTGTCACTGTGTTGGAAGATTTCAATCAGTTCAGTATTGTTTCCTTTGACCTGTGTGGGATGATGGCCTCTACACTGCAGTTTTCTTTTCCTTTTTTTCTCCCTTTCAAGCATCCCTAGGCACCCCCAGCAATACTGCTGATCATTACAGAAGCCACTTCTCCTGAGTAACGTGGTGTCATCTCCTACTTCTCTCTTGCTGACACGCAGACAAACAGAATAATGGGGACTTGTGCACTGTTTGTGGCTCCTGCTTGGATAGTGCACCCTCAAGCAAGCAATCACAGCAGGTCTGTGGCCATAACAGTTTTTGAAGCTCAAAGTAAGGGGTGTCTGGCTGCAGTGACTTAAAATGAGCACCAGAACTTCTTCAATGGCTAGAATTCCACAGGCCATGAAAAAAATATTCTGGAGAAAAGACAAAGCAGATTTACACTTTGTCTTTCCAGTTACATATATTCTCTGTGTCAGAAGTTTCTTTTTGTGCAGCTCAAGATAAAACAATAAACTTTAGGTGTCTTGAGTTGGTGCTTATTCCTGGCACATCTGGGAGTATCAATACTCACTGTGAAGTCATGAAAAAATATCATGAGGTTTTGTTGATCTCAGCATCTTTCTTAAGCATCAGTAGAAGTTAGTGCTCCACACATATATTTCAATGCAGACTCTTCCTAGGTCTTTGGGAAATGTAAGAATTGTTTTATCTACTGTATCAAATCACTTAATCCATAACTTTAGCAAATGCAGAAATTAGTATGTTCATGTTTTAATACCTATCTGTCATTCTGGCTTGAGTTCCTCTGCAGATTTCAAATGTTTTAGTGGAGATTCCCTCAAAGAATGCAAGTGTTGAGAGCAGAACATCAAATTTATTCACGCCGGATCAAGGTCAAAGCTGAAGTTTGGTGACCCAAGCTTCACTTGGCCCCTTTGTAGCCCCAGCTGTCTGCTCTGGGACCGGGGGAGTGTGCAGGTATCCCTGGGAGTGTTGCTAATCCCTTACTATTCCCCCATAAATGTAGTCTTACAGAATGGGTGATTGCTCGCTGCCTTCTCCTCGATTAGTGACTCTGTAAACAGGGTGCTAACGTAGTTGTGAGGACTATTGACTGTGCAAGTAATTAGCTGCTTCCAAAGTAGAAAAGAAGGCAGCTAATGGGTTTTTAGGCAGTTTCTCTCAGTGAAACATTCTTCCTTTATTGTCTTTTGTGTAAAGGACAGGCATCTTTCTGTTCAGGTTAAAACTCTTGAGACTGCTGGGCAGTGGGGTGTGTATGTCACAATTTAACAGCTGGTGAAGTGGCAGGCAAAAGTTAAAAAACAAAGTGTTGTTTGACGGTGTGACTTTTTTTATGTGTGGGTGGATTTTTGTTGTTTAGGGTTTGTTTTTTTTTAACATGGGTCATTTCACACTTTGTGTTGCAGTGAAGCTGAAAAATAGTCAAATTATTGCAGATTATCTCAGCTGTTCCATACAGCCAAAAATGAGTGGTTTGGTGTGGCAAAGAGCAAGAGCCTTTCAAACCTTATCTCTTATTCAGGTGGCAGAGTGAAGCTGTGTCCTAACCCATGGAAAAGCTAAGACCAGCAGTGCATTTTGACCCTCCAGGGTGAGGAGAGCCTGGATAAGGCTCTCACACATGGAAATGTCATCCCACTGGCATTTTCTTAACCGCAATTTTAAAAGCCAGGAAATGTGCCTGAAATACTTTTAGTCCCAATTTGTGATCCTTGCCAGTCCTTTTCATGTGGGAGCTGTAGTTAATGGCTGTTTGAGAGCAGCCCTGGTGTGGGGCTGCTGATGGGTCTCCTCTCCATGGGATGAAACCCTGCTATGAGCCCTTATGCAAAAATGAACCTAACCTGAACTCATTTTCGTGTGTCAGCATTCACACATATTCAGAGACACAAATCTGGAGTGTTAGCTAGGAGGGCCTTTCAAATTAGTGCCAATGCAGTGGAGTATAGAATTTTCCCAATTCCGTGTTACAGATCATTTTAGCTGTGCAGTAGTCTATTAAAAATATAACTCATCCAGCTTATCTATTCTAAAAGCTTCTCCACTGCAGCCAGCCACCACGGTTGGTTAAATAGGTGCTTGTCACACCAGTTTAATGAATTTAATGTGAAAGCCATTTCTTCTTTTGGCTGTGAGAAGGCTGGCTCAGGTTCTGTTCCGCTGAAGGAATGGAATGGTAGGATCTATGTCATATAATTTTATAAGTGTAATACTCATCAGTACAGCAGCTGATATCAAAAGCAGAAGAAAGAGGGTAAGAAATAAGATCACAGGCCAAATTGCTAATACATCTAATTCCTTATGGAAAGATACCACTTTAATTGAAAGATATGACAATAAAAATATCAAATTTATTTAAAATAGGGTGTAACTCATGTGTTCAGTCCTTCATGCTCTGTTCTTTGCTTGAATAGAGTAACACAGATTGATTACTGACTCAATTTTCTGGAGAATTTTGGTATTTAACATCCATTGTAAGCTCTTAAAAATGTTTTATCCTTAGTAAGGTAAGAAGGAAGCATTGTCTTAGCTTTTAAGGAAAAAAACCTGCAATCAAAACCCGAATCAAAAGGAAACAACCTTTTCTCTCCCTTCTCCTCCACTTTGTATTGTCACTGATAATTAGGTTGTGCCATGGAAGAGGCATATGTACAGGACCACTTTGCAGTGCACCTCTAAATCAGTAAGATAGTTCCAGTTACCTAATTAACTACATGCAACTTTCTGTGTAGTCATTGTAGCACTCTTATTTCTAAAATTCACATTTGCTTTTATGTGATCTCATATACAATTTAATTTCCCATACCAAAAAGAAAAATAATAAATGCCAGGATATTACTTAGAGTTCCCAGTGTTAATAATTAAAAGGAAATTGCAGTGAGATTAAAAAAAAAAATCCTGTGTTCTACGAACTACATCTCCTTACAAAGAAAAGTCAATCAGAAAAAGCTCTAAAGTATATGATGCATAATCAATATAATTAACAACAAGGCATGAGACTGCTCCCTTCAGTCTCACAAGGGTGTGTAAGTAAAATTAAAATATCTTGGTCGGCTTTGGAAGGCTTGTGGTTTTTTCAGCAAAATCTTACATTCTAAATGACTTGTATCAAGTGATTATTTAAAGAAGATTCCATCAGCTATTCAGGGACCAAAAATTGTGAAGTAGTAGTTATAACTAATTCCATGTTTTATCACTCCAAGCACATGCTGGCTGTTATAGGTGATGAACGTTGTGTATCTGATTTCTGGAATCAGATATTTGTTGTCAGAGCCCTTCTTTTGGACAGTCTCCAGGATCAGCTGGAGAATGTATCTGGTCTAATAGTTTCTAACAAGATATTTCTGCTATTCCTTCAAGCCCCTTCTACTAGTACTGTGAAGTAGGATTTTTGCCAATAAATTGGTTCTTGTTATTCTTATCCAGTGAATAAAGACCCTGGGATCAAAAGAGCTCTACCATATCATTGAATCCATTCTTTAGTATTTTTTTCTTTTTTGATCTAAGCTGTTGAAAGCCTTATATGTATGTCTGTAAATTGCTTGGGACAATTTATCCTTGTGAGGACATCCATTTTATTGGAGATTTTTGCTACCTGGAGTTACTTAGGGACTCTAAACATGAAGGAATAGCCATCACCAATTTGATGGCTCCAAGGCTAAGTATGCTGCTTTACTCCTCAGTGAACAGATTAGAGGAAAGATTGCCAAGTGTCTGTTGTCCTCTGCCAGATTTTCCATGTGTAGAAATATGTGACAATACTTCCTCAAATTTCAGGTGTCAGGCTTTTATAGCAAAGCCACAACTTCCAGAGCTAAGTTTTTAGTCTTTAGGAAGCAAACCAAACGTTAAATAGCTGAAGTTATAAGTAATGATGAGCTAAAGGCAGAGGTTAGTCAAGGCAGAAAAGTTCAATGAAAATGGGATATACAAAATGAAAAAGCCAATTTACTCTGTGAGAAATTAATTTTAACTTAGATTTCCCTCAGAAAAATATATGTAGTAATAAGAAGTGAGTCTTATGTCAGAGGTCATCTCTGCTTTTATTTGGAAACCCAAGGGTAACTGTGCTGGGAATCCCTCAGGAATAAGGCCATATCTGTGTCCCCTGGTCTCTTTCCAGACTCTCTCCCAATGTGCATTGTAGTTGTGATGCTCAGTTTTAAGACAGGTCGAAAGTAAGACCTGCAATAGAAGTGCTGTTGCAAACACCTATAGATTATTATAAATCACAGAAACTGATCATGTGGATAAAGAGAAGAATGACCGAAATCAAGAGTCTAAGCAAAACCTGACAATTCTGATCAGTATTTTTTTGAAAACTTTTGTCCCTGGCGCTCCAGATATGTGAATACTCCTTTTAGGGTGGGACTGTCCAAGAATTTCCACCATAGCAAGCTTAGAATTTAGGCCTACTGTCTTCATTGCACAAACTGTAAAATGTTCCTGTTAGGTATCGGGTGTGTAGTGATTGTAATTGTGACTTATTAATGATGATTGTCTTATCCTCCATCTGGTTCCAGCACTGACTTACTGAATCACTTAGTGCAAATAATTCACTCTTCACCCAGGCCTAGAGATTATAGAGTAAGGTAAAAAGCACCTAATAAGTAGCACGTTGTTGTATTAGAGGAAAGATCTGTGTTGTTCTTTTAATTGTTTGGTTTGATGCATGAAGTACTTCAGAGTAAAGTCTCTTTTGCACAGTGTGGCAAAGAAGAAATAAAACAAAGTCAGCCAATAGTCCTTCTTAGAATGTCCTTTCTCCTCTTCCTGGGATTAACCCTCTGAACCAAATCACCTGCAAAACATGAGTCAGAGTGTGAAACCATTAAAAAAATAACCCAGTGCAGGTGCACAAGCATGTAAGAGTAGAGATCATAATCAGTCAAGAGGCAGACAGATCTGACATTTGCTGAGAGCATCCCTATATTTTATTGAGTTGTCATGCCTTGTTGCATACTTAATGAGGATAAGCCCCTTATATGCTGATTTTGCATTATAAATGTTGTTTTGCTGGGACTGTCAGCTGCAAATAGCTTGTGGCAATACATCTTCCATGCAGCAAATAAACACATACACCATTATAGCATACCCATGTTATTGCCACGACTGTAAACAACTAATAAAAGGAATGTATTTACTGTGCCTTACAGTCATTCACTCCAGTCATATTTTTTCCACTTTCAAGCCTATTGACTTTATGGAACGTTTGGCATCATTTCATCTTAGCATCATTGTCTTATTGTGTCATCATTTAAACAAAAGCCCTGCTGTATACCTGCACATGGAGTCAGCCCCACAGGTCAGGATATATCTATGACCAGCAGGTGTATTTGGCAGAATTTCAAAGGCTCTGGAAGTATTTTGCATGCTAGGAATAGTCACTGACCTCGAGATAGCTGCCACTGAGATCAGCTTAGTTGGGCTAATAATGCCAGGGTGGTGGGCTTGATCCTTGTATGGGCCATTCACTTAAGAGCTGGACTCAGTGATCATTGTGGGTCCCTTCCAACTCAGAATATTCTGTGATTCTGTGACATTTAGGACACTGATGTCATCAAGTTGCTCCTGGTAGCACCTGGGCATGGGGGAAATCAGCATTTTGCTCTGCAAAACCAAACAGCATGGCTGGATCAGCATGGAAATCTGCCTCCCTCTTTTGAGCTTAGTTACACCAAAGATGGTTTTGGTGTGCTTTTATCGGTATTTTACTAGTTTTGAGGATAGCAAACCACATAATTATAGAAAGGTTTTGTCTCATGAAGGTTATTGAACTGTTAGCACCAGAGAAAATCAAATCATGCTTTTTTTCAAGAAAATTCTTAGGAATTCAGCTGAGCTATATCTCTCCCTTTAGAGGTGATTTGCAAGAACTAAATCCAGACAGGACCTCCTGTATCAAAAACCCAGCCACTGTAAGTTTGCTGGCATATCCTCTTTCAAAACCATACTTTGGTGATGCTCCTTTATCGTTAATTTCTAATGGAAGATTCTTCGTGGGCTGTTTTAACAATTTGTTCTCCAACTACCATTATATTTCAAGATTCAATAATTCCTCTTGCTCCCTTGGTTTTAGCATCTTCATTTTATTCTGAGAGACCAACTGTAGCATTCTGAGTTTTCTGCTTGGCTAAACAAGACAAATTCTTTTCAACTGTTCTCAGCAAACTCTTTTAATCTGTTCTCATGAAATAGCCTCTTCATTCTGTCTTTGCCATGGAAACTCTTCTGTTTTTCCCCCAGTTTGCATTTATTTATTCTAGGGTGACAGAGAGTATTTTATCCAGTATGGTAATACTCTTTTATGTCCATCAAAAACATCTTGACAAAGTAATTTCAGGAGTGAATTCGCTTGGGTTTTAAGGGTCATTGTGTTTGTGTACAATCTGCTATCTTTTCTTCCCTTCATTCTATAATTTCTAATTGATGGACCCACATCTTATAGAAGATAAATTTCTGACTGCTCAAATGCTGAGCTTCATTTTCCCTCCTTGTTCTGGAGTACTGCAAGCTTTTTCACCCATTGGGTGATCCCTTCCTCTGCCTTAATCTGTTTTTTCTCCAATTTCTCACATTAAATCTTTGAACCTCTGATTTTCATTCCCATGCATTTTATTTGATGCAGCACATGAAATACTGTCCGCTCAGGTTGTAATGAACATGCCTCCACTTCTGAATCTTCATTGACTTAGCAGCCATCCTCACCTTCTCCCTCTTAATTACTGTCCAATAAGAAAGAACCGATGTACCACAAATTCATCTTTTAACTAGCTGCCACTGCACCCCTTGGGACAAGTTAAATGTGCTGACAATAAACTGTCCTGGCCTTTTCAGTTTGGTGTTGGAGTTGCAGGTAAATTGCATTGTTCCTACTGTCTTTCAGGAGTGGTATAAACTGCAAGTTGGGTGAAACCTGATGAAGCTGAATTTGCATTGTGTTTTTTCTTTACGCATCACTTGCAACACCATTTCATAATGCAGAAGTGTTACCTGCTGCTGAGGAATTTTAACTGCATCTTTTAACTAAGCTAGTGGCAAATTGAAAACTAATAAGTTGTATTTTGCATATCAAATACTGCTCTGGGGACAAGCTAACCTAGACACCTACTTGATTGCAACTTCTTGCTCAGTAAAAAAAAAAACAATAAAGAAAATCATGACAGCTCATTACATGAAAGAACAAATTCATCACCCAGAGCAGAATAAATGCTATGTTATTACACAGTAATTGTGAAGGCATTTTAACACTTTTGTTCATGAAAATATAAAATGTTTTTCAATGTTATCTGTGATAAATGTTATTCTAAAGGCAGCAAAATGAGATAGTATGCTTTAGCATTCAATACCTACAAACTGAAGCTATCGATGTAGTCAGTTGAGCACAGAGGAAAAACCAGGCAGGTTCTTTTACTGTAAAGGAAAAAAATAATATTCATAGATTTCTGTGAGTCTGTCCTCGCTGTGTGTCTTGGAAATGGTGTCTCTTTGCCCTCTGTTTCAAAAACCAATATTGGCAATGGTATTGGGTATGGTGATGAGCAGTGTCTGTTTTTTGGGACAAATATGCTTTAGAGCATCTTCCCATTTCTGTGTTTCAGAAATTTTGTTTTAAAGTTCCATTAACACTGTACTTGAACCCTGTCATTGGTGAAATATGACCAACTTGTACTCCATCCCAGGAAAGGAGGACAAATAGAGAGAGTTATAAACTTCAGTTTATATACATAGAGAGAGATAAACTTCAGTATTTGAAATTATTAAGTTATATTTTACATATGATTATCTTGAAAACTAATCAATTTCATTGTAATTTAAGTAGCGTTTATATAAATTAGGCACATATGACACTTCTAATTAGGTATACTTTAATGGTTAAATCATCAGTTTTTAAAATGATAATTGGGCTGGTTGTAAAATTTCAAGGTCTATGATTTTAAAATTGAATTGCTCTTTGACTTATGTAAAAGAATAGATTGTTCAGTGAGTGCCTCACAGGAGAGAAGCAGTCTAGGATATTATGATTTGAATTAGTTTTTCAAAGGAATTTAGAGTAGGCAATCTGTCCTCTGATCTTTCTTTGCACACTAGAAGTATGAGTCAGTTATGCTAAGATAGCTTAAATTGAGACTATAGTGATTTAATTAACAGCTGGAATTGTAGAATTCCACGTGTGAGGAACGTGATGCATTAATGGCTTCCCATACAGATGCTCTAATGAATCCAAGGTATTTTCCAAAGGAAGCTTTTTTTTACATATAGAGCTGCCTATTGCAGATGCAGAATGGCCTTTCTGAATTCAGAACAAGAATTTGGCAACTTCAAGAAAATTGCATCACCTGGAATATTTTTAGTCAATACATAGCCTTGTTCCAAATGCCCCATGATTGTTCCTGTCACTGGGGAGGGCAGCAGGCAAACACAGGACACGTCTATGTCCCAGCAGCACTTTAGAGTGAAGACCTCTGGGTCAAGTATTGTGACTTCCCTCTCCACACAAGCCCCAGCAGCAGCTTTGGGTTCAGCTCCATTGCCTGAGTCTCTTGGGGACAGAGGCAAAAGCAGAGCAGGGAATTCCATGGCCAGTATAACCTTGGAGAAGCACAGAGGGCAGCAGACAAACTTGTGTGAATGTGCTGTGGCTGGTGCTCCATGGCTGAAGGTCCTGATGCAGAAACATTCAGCTCTGTGGAATATAGAAACGGAGTCTGCAATGAGGTAGAAAAAATGTTTGTCACAGCTTGGTAATACAGCAAACAGGGACAGTTTGTAAATCATTTCTGCCAGTGCAAATGGGAGTTCTGTGGGAGTCTGTCCCTCCTGGTTTCCGCAGGGTGAAATGGCCTGGCCAGGTGTTAGGGCTGTGTGCTTTGAGTCATGGAAAAGCAAAGGTTGTTAAGCCAGTGCCTAATGGCAGAGAAGCAACTCAGGATATAATGATCCAGACTCATTTTTCAGAGGAATTTAGAACAGGAAGATCTGTCCTCTGATCTTTCTTTGCACATCAAAAGTGAGTCACTTGTACTGGGGACATGAGGCTGCCTTCTAAAGAGTGATTGGTTGGGCAAATCTCAGTCTGGAAAAGAAACAACTGGGGAAGTGAAGGAAGTTTGTTGAGTGGTGAGCCATTTGGAGAAGCAGGATAGCATTCCCACTTCCAATACAAAATTGGAGCCCCTCAGTGATCCTGCAGCTGTGCTCAGACCAGATGAAGACTATTCTTCCTGTTAAAAGCATCTGAGTTTAGGAAGCCACAAAAAGATACCAGGAGTGCCAGACAGTTCAGGGGAATATAAACCAATACAGAATTACTCAATACATAGAAACTGTACCTCGCTAAAAAAGCCCCTGAACAGGAAATGTTTGGATGCTGGAGGAAAGGTGATGGCTTGTGCTTTTCCCTGTGCATTTGGTATCCACTTTTGGATACTGTCAGAATTGCCTGTGCTAGTTGGACCTTTGATCTGGAACTGTTTCACATGTTTAGGGGGTTTTCTACATTTTAGAGTAGGCTTTGCTCACAATTTCCAAACTTGGCTACTTCTCTGATGATCAGTCAAGCCAATTAAAAGATACCAGTGTCTTCAGTGGGGAAGCAAAATACAAACCGTTATTGTAGATTACGTGAAACAAATATCTATTTCTTTCTTCTTTCTCTATCGTTCAAACTTTGAACATGGTTTTAATTAATGTGATTTTAATTGCCAACCCAGGAAAAACTTCTCACAGCCTCAATTAGAAGTCAGCTGGACCTCCCAACAAAGATTCAGCAAAAGACTCAGCTTGAAAAATACAGCTCAGGAAATCTAACCCCAAGCTGTGACAGAAGCTTTGAACCCTGATTCCTCTTCCTTGATCATCCAGGTGGTTGTCCCAGTCTCTTGGCCTAGCACTGCTTTTGTGAATCTGCCAACACTGGTATATATGATGGTCTTTAAAAGATTCTATGCAAAAATGGATTGTTTGATAATGCTCAATTAGGCATTCCCATTCCAATTGTCAGTTGTATTTGCCTACCGTGGATGGACCTCTCAGATTAATTTAATCTGTGTTTACTGTCTTTTCTTTCAGAGTTGTTTCTGACAGTGTAAATATGTTGATTTCTTTGTATGCTGCTGATGTCTCTCAGGATTCACCAAATAATTAATACCAACATCTGTTTAGTATGCAAATACTAAGACTGTGCTGTCCTCAGATTGCCATTTGGATGGAGAAAAATTAGGCGACAGTTTGTCTCCAATCACAAGCCTGCTCTGGCTTGTTTTGACAGGTTTTTTCTGCTTGGTACTGTAAAAAGGAAGTGGCAGAGGCCTTGGTGCAATCAAGTACGAGCTCTGAGGCTTAAAGGCTGGACAGTGTCCTGTAGCTTCTTTTTTAGGGAAGGTAAAGTTGTTTTAGATTATTTTGAAATAGGTTATGTTGATTTTTTTTTTTGCTTATAATGTACAACAGAGTGACTTTACATATTGCAGCCATCAGACACTCCCAGTTATGAATACTTCATGTGCAACACCATCACATATAGAAGTGTGTGTGGTCTGCATAATAAATACCTGCTCAAAGTATACTGAACAATTTTTTTTAAATTTACAATTACAGTTACGGTCCAGAATTGCTGAAGGTTACACTTCAGCAGTCACATAAGGGAGAAGACTGGCACCAGTATTTTAAAAATAGGACATAACTATTCCAGTGCTGTGGCAAGCCTTGACTTTTTAATATCTACCACTGTGACACCTGGGTGATTTATGTGCAGGTTCTGTTGCTACCAGCTCATTCCCAAGGATTGGAAGTGCTGCAGCAAACGTAAATAACGAAGTGGAACGATCACCCTGATACTGAGAAGTTACACATTGTGAAAAACACTGTGTTATCACTTGGGAAGATTTGTTGTCATACAACTAGTACCGTACTATCTTCATCTTAGACTTGCAGAATCTTTGCCAAAGCATCCAGAAGTTCTCATGTATCTATGAAACTTAACCTACACTTGCCTTATTAATGGATGAGGCTTTGTTTGTTTCCTACTGGTGTGAAAGACACCGATGAAACTGTCTGCAACATTTGCTGAAAGTGCAAGATTCTGCACCACTCAGTGGTTTCTTGTGTTTTGTTTGGAGCTTTTAGAATGAAAAAATGCAACGTGTCAAAGGGACTGTCAAAATGCTGTCACGTTGGCTTCAAAACAAATATTAACTCCAAAGTCAGTGTGGCTCTTATTGCAAGAATCATGTAGCCTTGTTCAAGAACACAGTTCAGTTCGATTGAAAAATTTGAGCCATTAGCTTTTTCTAATAATGTTATAATGTAAGACTTGGAACATGCTAAAAAAACTCCACCAAAATACAAAAACTCCATCTATCTTGCATAATCAGGGCTTTTTGTTAGAAATAGTTAGCTATGCTTTGAAAGGGTAGTTTCCATTGAGAAATTCATATTCAATGTAGCAGTGATGGAGACAAATCAATAGTAATGAGGGAGCCTGGAAAATTGCCTTATTTTTTTGCACTTTGGGTGCATGGTTTCTCTGAAACATAAAGAAAATATTCTAAAGAAAAATTAGAAGCCATTTTTAAATGTGCTCCTAATAACCAGTTACAGTTAAAACTGTGGGTCTTTTCAGAAATATCTGGGAACAATTTGCATCTTTAAGCACTGGAGTAGGAATTTGGAAAAATCTATTAAAAATCCAGTCTTTCTGAAGGCCTTATTTTTTTATTTTCAGTTTATATGAGAAATTAATAACTGACTCAACTGTAATGGAGTAGGCTTGAGATTAAAAAGAGCTGGAATTTGTTGAATTGATAATAAGGCCAGATCATCAAATTGTTTGAGATCAAATCCCAGGCTTGAGTAGTGCTGCAGTCATAACTGCTCGAGCTGTGCTGTTCCATCAAGGACAGTAATAGAGTTAGGAGCAATTTGGGGAAGTCTGTTGTCAGTGGTTGATAGAGATTGTTTAATGTCACTTGGGTCTGCAGAAAAACCTCTGTGGGAGACTGAAGACTCATCCTTAGCTAAGGCTTGTAGGAAGAATAAAAGAGGAGGATGAGAACCTGAGAGCTAGATTTTCAGTCTTTGAGTTGCTCTGTTCCAGGAAAGAGCATCATCTTAGATGATGCTAAGGCATGAGGTTAAAAAAAACATTGTTATTAGTATACATTAGGAAAATAACATTTGGTATGTGTTAATAGATTAAAGTTATCATGTTATTATTATATGGTTAGTCTCAATGATAAAATAAATTTAACAGCATTTACTTAATCAATTTAGTTATATTTGGCCCGTCCAGCTAGTGAGCTCCCTGGGAGAATATGACTAAATTTCTTGTTATAATACTAAATTTGAATGCATCTTTATTTCTGCTAAAAATAATGATGATATTTTATAATTTTCCTACCATACTAAGTACTGTATGTTATCTCCTGAGATGATGAAGGTAAAAGTACTTTTCCATGCCATATCCTCACATAGGAAGAGTAGGAAACAATATCCAGAATATTCTGTAATTGCAAAAACGTATGTTGCTGGAGGATTTTATTAACAGTTACTATAAACAATGATTTGGTACTAAATATTTCTTTGAATAAGGTACCCAGGTGGGAAGAAATCAGGGAAGTAATAAGGCATAGCACAGCAGTTTTGCTCATATTCGTGAGCCTCCATGGCTGAAACCACTCATCAGGTTTTATATATGAGACCAAACCTTTCTGCTGTCTTGTAAAAGCAGATCTGTTCAATATCTGCTGGACTGCTCCTTCCAGTTCTTCATCCCTTGCTTCCTTCCAGGAATGTTTTAGTGAATTTGCTATTTCCTAATTTTTAAAAATATATTCCCAGGCACCTTGATTTTTTTCTACTTAATTACTTGAAAACAGTATCTAGTCAAAACAGCTGAAAATACACTTTATTTATAATCAGAAGAAAAACATAGAGAAGGCAGCTTGTGTCTGTTGTGTCCCTAAAACCCAAGAAAGCTGCTTCATTTCTGGGGAAGCTTCTACAGGAGGGAGTCAGAGTCATCTCATCCATTGCAGCGAAGGGATATTGTTCTATCCCATGGATGTGGCATTCACTATTGAAAGTAGCAGAAGTTAGGAGAATTGTAGATACACTCTTGGTGCAGGCCATGGAATCATTAAGGTTGGAAAATCCCTCCAAGACCATGCAGTCCAACTGTTAACCCAGTCCCACCACCACGTTCACCACTATGTTTTCATACTCCGCATCCACACATTCTTTCAACACTTCCAAGGATGGTGATTCCACCACTTCCCTGGGCAGACTGTTCCAATGATTGGAAATCCTTTCTGTGAAGAAATTTTTCCTAATATCTAATCTAAAACTCCCCCAGTGCACCTTGAGGCCATCAAGCACATGAGTTTGTTCTCCCTGGTATTGGAAAGTGACTGCTGCACACATCAGCATTTGATTAAGAGATTGCCCCAAGTAGATCATTCTTATGTACCAAACTATCTACCCATAGAAGTAAAAGTTTCCTAATAATCTTTCAGTATTTTAGCATCAGCTAATTTTCTGCTGAGGAGAGCAGAATGTGATTAAAGCAACAGAAAACATTTTATGGTGTGACAGGTGGTCATGAAATTATATTAGCATTTAAATGACAAAAATGAAACCTTTCCTTTCCTGGTCGGAGAATGTCAGAAAGTGAAGCATCAGGATTCATCCTCTCCTCCTATTTCCCATGGGTTATATTTTACTTTAAAACCAGCTGTTAATTCTGTCTCACAAATTATGAAGGATCTAAAAGAGAGTGTCGTGGCTCGCTGTAGATACTACTAGAAAACATTTTCCATCTGTGTGACATATTTTAAAAAAGTCCTCGGCCACTCAGAGAGCCAGCTCTGGGAACTTAATCGGATGTTTTTCTTCTCTTGTTAACTAAGAATCAGCTCTAGGGAGTGTTGAGATCACCATGGTATTTATTTTAAGTGAGTGATAGAATGATTCCTGAGCTGCTCTTCCAGAAAATGAAGCAAACCCATGCTTTAGAGGTCACCTCTAATTAGAGATCAAAAAACAACTGCAGATAACTTCATCAAAAATATAAATAACTAATCAGTACGAGTCCAGTGGCTTTGTCTTATAATTAGTCCCGTACAAAGGCTCCTTGAAGTCAAATGGCAGTTGGGTCTCCTGCCTCAAACTTCACAAACGAACCAATAGTTTCAAGCTGATGCTCCCTTTGAACTGCTCTCCCAGGATAAATTACTGATGGCCTAAATGTTACATTTACATTTATTATTCTCGATTACCAAGAACATGTGAAGCTGCAAAAGATTAAAGCAGCAATTACTGAAGTTAGAACATTGGAAATGAAGTTCAAACACCAGAAATTAATGTTTAGGAAAACAGAAAAGACAATCACCTGAGGCCAATTTTAACTAAATAAAATTAGTGCCATCTACATCTAAAAGGATGTTTACAGGTGATCATTTCTGTGCTCATGAATTTTTGAGTGAACCAGTGGCAGCTTGGGCAGTTGGGTTTGGATGCAGTGTGGATAATGCCTTGGTGTTCAGCCTCAGAAAGTTGACCAGGAGTCCTGGGCCTTGGCATTCTCAGATTTCAAGGGAGGTAACATCATCAAAGGGAATAAACTTGTTCTAGTAGTTGTTCTTTAGGAAAGGTTTCATAAGAGTTATTGAAGTTGTTGATTTGACTTTTTTTTTTTTTAATCTTGGTTATCTTACTGGTTTGCTTTTTTGTTTTCTCTGTTTCATAAATTGCTGGTTTGTTCATTTCTTAGATTTTTTTGTCCTTGAGGGGAAAAACTCAGTTCACTGAGTCCCTGTCAGTTTAATTGGGTTTTCTCAGTTTTGGGAAGGAGAGGATGAAAATGGGGGTTGTTCAGAGAAAGAGCAGGGAATTGTTTGGAGCAAATTTGGGTCTCTTTACTGAGCTGTTCCTGTGTCATCTTGTCTGCAGCTCCACAGAGAAGAAATTCATGCAGGCTCTATGTACGGAATGCAACACATTGGGGCAGGGACTGCACCCAGCCTGCCCAGCAGGGAAATGCACGGTGGTGCAAGTGCAAACCTGCACTCAGCCTTCCCCAAACATCCTGAGGCTCTGGCAATCTCTGCAGAAAAGGTACTTGTGCCTTTGCAGAGAGTGGCTGCACAGGGGGAGCAGAACAGTGGCCATGCCTTGGGCTCATGAACAGAAAATGGGCTCGTGCAGTGCCTGTGTGTGGCTGTTGTCTGCTCCATCCCCACACTGATTGGGGCTCACACAGTGGCCACTAATAGGGTTGTTTTTCAACCACCTCTCTTCACCTTTAAAATGATGAAATTAAGCTCCCCTAGTTATTAAGAGCTAAAAGTAATGATTTGCTCGCACTCTGCATTGTAGTAGCAGGCACAGCAGAATATTGATCTGCACTGTGTGTCATATTATATTTACAATAGGGCCTGATCGATGGGCTATTCTGAGCCCACGGCTCTGGCGTGTATGAAATTGGGATATTTGATTGTAAGACTAATGTACACGGATAAATCACAACCATGTAGTCCAGGGTGCTGCACACGAGCTGGATGAAGCAATGAAAAGGTCAGCTTTGTATCTCTTCCAGTTTTTAAATGGGCTTGAATTTTTTTTTTTTATTTTTTATGTCTAGTAAGCAGAAACACCAGTGCAACCAGCACTGTATAAAAGCAGGGTAAGAGACAGACAAAAGCAGGATCAGAAAGTGATGAAAGCAATGGAATGACCTTTCTCAGGTTATCAGAAAGGTCAGCTACAACTTTGAGGATAGACCACCATCCTTATCCAGGGTATCAGTCTATTTCATTATTTGATCACCCAGTGATGTAAGTGGAAAGTCTCAGGGTTTGCTAAGATATATCAAGAGAATAATTTTGAGAATATTAGTGGAGTTAAAGTGATGCTGTGCTAAGATAGGGAGAAGAAAGTTTGCACTATAATTTTTATTAAGTATTTCCTCTTTGGGGAATAAAGTGCTATCATCCCAGCTTTTGTGCCACCATAACAGCTGCTTGAGAAACTCAGTCTCCAAAGGACTGTCAATAAAGGCCAGAAACAAGAATTTAACAAAGAGAATATATATATATTGGGGGTCATGATTGCAGCTATCATGCTGTATAGATGTGGATACTCCCCAAAAGAGATAACAGAGTGATTGAGGAGAGTATTTCAGTTGTTCTCCACTCCAGTTCTAATAGGTATGAAAAGAGATTGAGGCTAACAGTGATACACTGAAAAAAAAGTCTTTTGGGGACACTTTTAAAAATTGATTTTGAAAGTAAATCCCAATGTGTGTATAAATATGTCTGTTTCTGGCTTGTCTGTCTTCTATTAGTTTTGTTCATATGAGTTTCAGTCAGTCTGGTTTATTGTTATGTTGAACAAATAATAATAGTATTAAGGTGTCAATTTGTGTTCATAAATTTGCTGGAACTTTTGAGACACATCTTAATTTTCTGAATAGCCAAAGCCATATTTTGTGACTGTCTAGATGTAAGTGTATTTTCTTATTAAAAACCTCCACCTGTTCCTACAGTACTCACTTAAATTTGCAACAGATACAGTGATCTTGAGTGAATTCCTGCTGACCATCCAAACTGCATGTGACAAACCTGATCCAAAAGGGTTTTCCTGTTTAGAGGATAATTGCCAAATGCATGCACAACTCCAGATGTTTGGGTGGGAGAAGTGGGGTTTGAAGGTCCTTGAGTTTTGTTCAGTACAAATATGGTGTGAAAGCTGCATCTAACCTGTGCCCAGGGCAAATGTGCAGGTTCTGATCTAGGCTTCTTGGAGCTGACAACTAAATTCCAATTTCTTGTGGACTATCAAAGTCTAAAGAAAAGTAAGAAGAATTTTTAGGTGCCTCTGTTTTGGTTCAGGCATACAGTTCAAGGTTAACATCCTAAGAATAAAAGTGCACAACACAACTCAAATTCGAAAGGAGCTGAGAGACAGGAATGGTGGTGTTTAAAAGATTATTTAAGCTATTGCCCTGTAACTGTGGATGCTGTTGGGAAACAAGCTCTGAGTAGCATGTTTTTCTGTGTGGCTAATGAGCCTTTTTCTGAAATAGGCATGTAAAGCTTCAGAAACAATGTAGCTGTAGGAACTCAGTGTTGCTAAAAAAATGTGCATAAATGAAACAGTTTCGTTTAGAAGAGGAAGTGTGAATCATGTCCGAAGAAAATGTAGAAATGAGGAGAAGTTGTGGATGTTTGCATTTTTAAATGTTCTCTTTCCTAAATCACCCAAAGTCCTCTCTCAGACATTAGCAAAAGCTTGTATATACAAAAGTGCTATCATATAAACTACCAAGTGCAGGTAATATAAACTGCAAACTACCTGGCTCCAGAATTAAATAAATACACGTTTCTGTTCACATTGATCAGTGTTTATTTTGTTATTTGGTGTTTTTGCAGAACATTTGTATCATTATACATAAGTTATACAAGAAGACAGGCTAAACTCTGCTTGATTTAAGGAATTGATTCAATTAAAGTTAGTAGGACTGCTTCAGCAAATAAATGTAGGCAGTGTTTGACACAGAAAGTCTTTGCAAACAATTCTAAATTATATGGGGTGGTACTTCAGCTGGTATAAATCACTATTTCCATTAGCACTATCTGCAACAGATTTATATTGATTTATGCTTAGAGGTTCTGGCTCTGCATCTATGGTTAGTTCAGTGAAATAAGGATTCTTTCCTGTGTTTCTTTTTCTTTTCTAAGAAATGTATCAGAATTTAGACAAATCCATGGAACCTGCAGTATTCTAAGATATTTTATTTCCATGCAAATATAAAGAGATTAGTAATTTCAGGACTTAAATCACAGATATATAAATTTATATGTGTACATATATCTGTGGATATACATGCATTGAAATTTACCATTTCACAATTAAAAAGAGGTCAGGGACCTGCTTCTAAAGGACTAACCAAAGATTTTAACTGAAATAATTAGATTTGTAACCATCTTCTTTCATTGATGAAACAGACTTAAATAACCCTGCATAAAAGAGATACTGAATTACTGAAACTGCAGAATATTCTGAGTGTGGAATATCTTGTAGAATCAGAATTACAAGAATTACAGCAGTGTGCATGTGGCTGTGTGTGCTTTCTCCTACCTCGCTGTGCCTCAGTTTGAGATGCTCTGAAGTGCTTGGCATCAAACACAATGCTGTTTGCATGAGGTGCAGGAACTCTTACCATAAAGCGCCGTGAATTTTCCAGAGCATTGATATTATCCAGAGTTTGGCATAAGCACAGTCCCAACAGTCTGAGGAGCTCTGAGTGTAAAGTCTTGCCAGTACTCTGATGTGCACAGCTTCCCACAGTTCTCTGGAGCAAAAAAAAAAAAAAAAATCCACACACTCTACCAAATCTTTGGTGCCACTTAGTCCTCTTTATAGCCTTTTAAAAGGTCTGTCAGATCTAAGGCTTCAGTTCTGGTTTGGGTTTTCTAACTGGTGTTATAATCTGCATCTTGTGCCTATTTTGTTCTCTGGAGATCACAAGAGTTGATTGTAAAGTGCTTGGAGGGTACACATGTCAACTTTTCCACTTGTACACATGATACTGAACTGGCCTCTGAATTCAGGTGCTTTGATGCAGGAAAGGTCAAAAGCCAAATAAAACCAATTTAGATTTGACAGCTTCCAAGAATCGCTTTCTGAAATAGAAAGTAATTTATGTTTTTTCCCTCTTTGATTAAATCTTTCCCTGATGGCATGTATTTTGCTTTATCTTTTTAAGTGAAAATATTGTTCATGGCAGAAGAGGAGCCCTTAATTTTATTTAGGTTAAACACGCCTCTGGAAAAGGGCAGATCTGAAGAAGCAGGCTCTGGGGAAGAGAAGGTACTCACCTGTAACAGACAAAAACAGATTAGGCTCTTTAGTACATTATTACTTTCCCCTCACTGAAGGGCGATTGTGTAGGAAGAAATGTTTGAAGACACTACAGCTCTTCCAGACAGTGAAGATGAGGGTCATATTTCTGATGAAAATAGAAGAGTTGGGGCATCATTCTTGCACAATGCTTATAAGGTTGGAGAGTGTTTGAGCTAGCAGATATAACTCAGTGTGCTGAGTGTGAGTTTTTGGGGGCCTGGAGGGCTGGGCAGAGGGCAGGTTGACAAACAGGGCAGCAGCTCTTTGATTGGGCTGCTCTGTGCTCAGATAAAGCAGGAGAGCCCAGCAGCACTGGTCAAAACAGAACAATAGAACAGCAAACTCAAAACAAGCCCCAGGCAAGGGCTGACCTGGAGCTGAGGAGCCCGCATCACAAATCCCTCAGAAATTGTTTTAGTTTAATTTTATTAATATCAAGTTTCCAGCCTTTGAGGCTACAGGTGAAATGTGTGTGAAAAGCCTTGCTAATTCTGCAGACAAAAATCCCCATGCTGTGTAATTAACACTGTAGCATTTGCCAGCTAAACAGACCAGTTAAGGACACTGAGAAAAAATAACTTACAAGTCCTTGTCTACATCCTGGCACATGTCTAGAACTATTTGAAGGTTAGAAGGAAAACTCCCAAGAAATCTCATTAGGCTAATGCTGCTGCTTCTCAGCAAACCTATGGTCCTAATCCTGGCACTATTTTTCCCAGTCTGAGTTTTTGTAGAGTGGCAGACAAGACCTTCAGGGCAGCAGTGGACAAAGGAAATGGACTGGCAAACTTAACTGTGAGCAGGAAGCTCTGAAAAGAGAAAATTGAGGAAGTTTCTATTTGGAAGGTGGGAGAGAACTTTCAGCTCATTTGATAGGTCTTAGCTTCACCCTAAATACACACTGCACCTTTCTCACTAGAAGATCTTACAGCCCTGTGCTGCAGCTTCTCGTTAGATGGCAAAAAATCCACCCTCCCATGCAGTGGTGGTCTGATATGTGCCAGGATCTGTTCTCTCTGAAATGAGCAGCAGTGTCCATCCCTCTTGGGATGGTGCAGGGGAAGGATCCAGAGTGAGGAGAACACCAGTGGCACAGCCCTGTGCTTTGCTGCAGGAGGATGTAATCAAGCCCCTCACATGGAAAGTTCTGAGGAAGTGCTTTTGTGAACTGTGCTATTTTTTGGGAAGCATGTCCAAAAAGGGCAAGTGGTATCTGAGCAGCCTCTCTGCAGGTATCAGTATCCACATTTGCTGATAAATGTTTCATGAGAGGCAGTAGCATGCACTTTCATTTTCAGGGCATTTGCTCAGCTCCTTTAACATAACTGGCAATAATGTTCCACATCAAGTGATGTTGCTTTACTTAGGTGGAGCTGCTACATTCAAAATGAATTTGTAGGATCCCTGTTGTCAAGCAAACAGGATATTCTACTGCTGTAATACTAAAACTCAAGTGTGATCTGACTGTACAGAACAAGCAGTATGTCCTGTTGACTGTTTTGTCTTGGACTTGATGATAAAACACTGCAAAATGTTTCTTCAGGCCCAGGTGACTAATATGAGTTGAGAGACCATAAACTGCACACAGGAACAGACTTAAAAACTCAACTAGAACACAGATATTTGTTTGTACATTTTATGGATTCAGGGAATGTTTTCTTTCTGCTAGAAAGGGCTGGACTTGACAGCCTCTAACAGAAACACATCAAATAACCTCTCTAATTGCTCTAATTACTTCTGTGATCTTAAAAAAAAATAGACTGAAGGCAAGTAACTACACCATACCATGCATAGAAAATGTAACATTTGTTCAGGTTACTGCTGAAAATGTAATCAGAAGTAATTGTTTGAGCTGTGATAGGCAAAGTGATGTCTTCAGGTAAAGGAAATGCCTCTTACTATGGAGTTAATTTATGAATATACTGGATATAACTGTAGGTTACATGTATTAGCTTTGAGTTAACTTGTAGGGGCACCCTGCCATTACCCCTGAAAAGAGAGAATGGGAAGGGAAATGTTTCCTGTAAACCAACCATGGGGGTTTTGACAATGCAGTATTTCTTTCTAGCTTTAGTTAAAGTCAATACCATGCAAAAGCAGACCTGCTTTAGTGAGCCTTTTGCCTGGGATATTTGGTAGGTTAATGAGGAACAGGTTCAAACCTTTGGTCCATCTCAGAGAAAAGATTAATTTAGACCTCTGACCTGTCACTGAGTGGGCTTTTGCTGAACTGTTGTTACTTTGGGAAAAAGTTCCTCTGTCCACAAGCACAGTAAAACAAATGAAGGTTCTCCTGGTTCAGATTCCATTATTTGTTGCCAGTATGACATAATTTGCCATAATGATGGTATCGCTGTACTACAAATACAGATATCTATAGACAAAAGCATCAAAATAACTCCCACAGTGCCATTTTGGGCATAAAGTCACAAGCACATGTATACATTGTTAATGTTAATTTAGTGGTCTAGAAGGAAGTCAAATATCAGGACAGTAAATAATAATTCACAGTCCAGATTTCCATGCATTTTATTAGTGGAATATTACTACAAACCAGACATTTACTTCTAGAGCAAAAATATCTCTCTTGTGACTTCTTCCCTCACTCCCCCAACAGTTTTTATCACAGATACAGTGATTTCTGTTCATATGAGGAAGAAAACCATATGCTTTGGGAGCAGTGATCTTTTTGACCTCTTTGTGGGACTTCCTGAAGCAACATGGTCCAGGACAGTCACTCATGTGTAGTTCAGCATCAAGAAATCCTGTGTGCTGAGAAACACCAGCATCAATGCATGGTGCTGTGCAGCTTGCACCATGTTTATGTGCTAGGCTGGCGTGGAGGGAGAGAGGGAACAGTATTTTGGCACTATTTCATTATTTTTTAAAAACCTCTTCCTAATGCCAGAGCAAACTCAGGCATGGATATAAATATCACTTTAAGGAATGGGATGTTTGCAAGTAGAAACACATTTGGTCTTCACTAGGAATTTGAATGTCAGATGCCAGTGGATATGTGTAGTCCTGCTGAAGGAGTCTGATATTGAGATATTTTTAGCCCTTTTTTAGCCCACTAGTAATCAGGGACATAGAAGATGCTGGAAGATTTTCTGCTCGTACCACACTGAGACATTTTCTGTCTACTTATTGATTAGCTCAATTTATTTCACTTGTCTCCTGAGCATTGAATGTTTTCCAGAATCTAAAGAGTATTTTCAGAATATCTAAAATTTGTCAAAATATCAATGATATGATGGTATATCTTTTACCTAATGAAGCTTTAAATCACTTTTTCCTTAGCCTGAGATACCACCTAAAAACAGTATTCAGTTTCGCACAACAAAAACCTGATAAAAATTTGCAGCAAGTGGTTTTAGTGCTTGATTTTTTTGCAGCAGCAGAAAACTAGGTTTAGTGGACCAAGGAAAAAGACTATTTCAGAGTGATGAAAATAATTTTTCTGTTGAAGTCAAGTCTCTCATTTCCGTGGGAGGTTGCACCTGCTGCCTCCAAATACAAAACTGGGCCCAGGACCTCTGAAAATCTCTTAGTGCTCAGCAATTATTGAGATCAAACTCCAGGAAACAAGTTCATCTCTTGAAGTGCAAGTTCCATGTGTTCTTTCTCAAATGTACAATAGACCTGCTGGTGGTGTTTAGTCTGAAAGATCACCCTAAGGTGGAGCTCCCTCCAAATAATGCAGTTTTGATACCTTCATCAGTGATGGTTATCCTCAAAAAACAAAGAAAAGGTTACACCATCCCAAAGCTCCCAAATTGATCAGAAAGAACTCAACCCTCTTGGCAGCCTTCCTTGGTAGATTGCTGTTTTACAAGACTTGTAATGTATGTTTGAATGAAGTCAGGTTGTCCCTTTTGCCAAACTGAACTTGTAGACAGGATCTCCAGCTGGAGAGAAGTGACCTCTGGTGACAGGGCTGCAGGACAGGTGTGCTCTCATTGCCTGTGCTGAAGTGACTGAGCAAGAACAAAGGAGGATTTCTTTGAACACGATTATTATCTTGCATGGTGATGGCCATGCCAGCTTCTGCAGCTCGTTAAGAACAGGAAAAGGCAGGATTCACCAGATGCCTGCAGAGCCAGTCAGCAGATGGGATACTTTCTCCCTAGCCCACGTGTGTATTAGGGGAATTTTTCTTGGGTAAAAAATAGTCAAAAGCTGCCAATTATGCATGATTTGAACATGAACAGATATGTTCCTGCAGCAGCAGAAATTGGTTGTGGCACAAATATTCTTCTAAATATGCAAAAGTCTTTAACTTTAAAGTAAAGTGTTTAAAATAACAGGAAATATTGTGTTCGTCAGTCCATATTTCCTTTCAGAAACCAAAGGCAGCCAGAGCTTACCCACAAATGAATGAAAGGCACCTGAGTCTAAGACTTTTCAGTCCTGAAATGTGTGTCACTGGAAGTCATTTCTTCAAAGGTTTCTCTTTATAACAGAAAGGACCTCACAACTGCAGAGATTTCTTCTCCCTTTGGGAGTGGACAAAGTGATGTGAGGTGCTGTGAAATAACCTCCCCCTCGTTCCCATACAACAAAGAGGTTTTTGGAGTCTTTTATACAATCTGACACATCCCAGAGTCTAGGCTTGCTCTAATTCAAACCCTACCTGGTCCTTAATATGTAACCCTGGTCACAATTATTATTCTTTAACATTATCTTTCACTGGACTCGTGGCAGATCTGATTCTGCACCACTGTAAGCAGGACTAAACTTCCAGTCATGTCTTATTAAAAACAGACATATTGTTAGTTTATATAAAAGTGCATTTGTTTGTGAAGGATGAATACATTTTGTTTATTTGTATTTACTGTGCTCAGTTGCATAGCAGAAGATTTTTTTTCTTTTTAGCTGGTTATTTGTAGTCTAACTGTTTAACTTCACTATGAACTAATAACCATTTTGTTTTATTTAGGAAATAATTAGAGATTTCCTGGTTAGCTTTTGACAGACAAGTCTGATTCAGCTCTAGTTACCAGGCTGAGATAGGGCTAGCATTGAGAGTTCATTGGTATGCAATTTAAGCTGTGATTATTATGGTGTCAATAGTGATGAATCTTCCTGGATAAAATAAGTGTTGTATTACATAATACAAAGACAGGTGGATAACAGATTAGTACATCCACTCCCCTTTCCCTGGAGCCATGGAAGGAGATTCCAGGCTATTAATCAGAAAGGCCTTTGGCAGGGTGTGTGCTTGGAAACTGGGAGATGTATGGCAAATTGAAGCATTTCAAGACTGAATACAGATGTTTATTTCATATCTTGTCCCTGCACTAAATCCTTTTTCTATACACTTCAGCATTGCCAGGCAAATTATTTAAGGTTTATGAGATCCAGGATGGGTAAGTGCAGTACTGGTTGCTTGCCTTTGGCTCTGATTTTTATACAGAAATTTGAATTCAGCAATGGCACAGTCTGAGAGATGTGAAAGCACCACTGCACATTCAGATAACACAAAATAACCGTGTTCTGTCTTGATGTGTGTTAGATGTAATATGCAAAGGCTGGGGATGAATGGTTTAAAGATTTTATATTGTTTTATTTATTTTTTTAATCAAGGCTTAAAAATGGATTAAACCGTGTGAGAGCAAATTGGTGCTGAAGGAGAGCATGGGTCAATAATTAGAGCAGAGGCCTGGGATTCAGGAGGATTCTCTGCTTGCTCTTTGTTCCTCTTCCTTTGATTTGAATTAATCATGTGGGGCTGGACGTGGGATTTCTGAGAAACACTTAAGAAAGTTAGACTCCAGCTTGGATTTTGTCTTCTCTCTTCTATCTTTCTGTGGTGTTACCTTTTGTATGTAGACTATTTTAATACTTCCCTGCCTCAAAATAATACAAGTCTTTCAAATCCTGTATTTCTGTGGTGCACACAAGCCTTTGAGATCTTCAGCTTTGAATGACAATATCATTATAAAACAGTGTACCAAGATCTTAGAAAAATAATTAGGGCTGAAATATTTCATCACCTCTCTTCAATTTCATTTAATTTCTTCAAGTAAGGTTCCCTATTTGGTACCAATTTTTATTGACTCTGTCTTTTTCAGGGAAATTGTCATCATGTTTTACCATTTTAAGTATTTTAACCATGAACATTTATGTAACATAGAATATGTGATCTTATTTGTACATTGTATGTGTTATGGTGTTTATTCAGGGCATGTCTCTGGGCTTGTGGTTAGGTTTATCCCATTTCAAGTATTCAGGATGTTAGGGAGAAAAAAGAGATCATCTAAGGACTCAAGTTTGGTATGCCAGGGACTCAAGTTTGGCATCTTCTTAGTTATCCTCCTGCTAATTAAAGAAATTAAAGACTTGTAGAGAGTGAGTAACTCTTCCTGCTGTTTAAAACAAGCAATCTGCAGTGCATGGCAGTGACTCCTGATGATTAGGGATTCATCTGTGGTAGCAGACAGCTCACTTTATAACTACCTGCCTATGCCTCTTGCTTTTTAAACAGCCCTCCCACAGATCCACCTTTTAGCAGCTCTTGGAAAACACCACAAGAGCTGCTGCTCCTCTTATCTTACTCAGGGCTTTGTTACTCTTATCATACCCAGATGGTGTTTGTGATGGCAGTGGCATCCAAACCCATGGAACCACCCCAGTCTGCCATCCTGGGTGAAAGGCATTGTGCAGCAACTGAATACAGCTGCTCCACAAATTAAACACTTTTTTGTCCAGGAAGTTGAAAAAGGGGCATTAGAAAGTGTCTGGAAAATTTGAGTAATTTCTGTCCCTAATGAAAGCAGAAATAGAGGTAATGCTTCCAGCTATTTTATATTCTTTGTTTCCATTCGCTATCAGGACTGGCAAACAGAAGCAAGCAATAACTAAAAATTAGCAGATCAAAAGTCATTTCAGCTATTAGTCACTATAAAATATTTTCAGTTTAGTTTTGGGAAAACATCACCATCAGCTTCTACTTGATTTGGCTGCTCGATCTCCTCCTCATGGCTGAGCTGAGTTCTGTTTTCCAGGAGCTGGAGGAACAACTCAGTTCTGTATCTTCTGCAGCGTTGCCACAGCAGTCAAACACTATCAGCCAATTATTCTGGAATATTTGCTTTGACGTAAGTTCAGTACAATAAAGTAGTACAAGGTTAAAGACATCATAGGTGTAATGGACTTGTCAAACCCTATAAGGAATTTGTATAATTCTGTGCCTCACCCATCTCATGAGGATGTAAAAAGCTGCCAGTTCCACAGCAGGGACTGAGTGGGCTGGAGGCTGCTCTTATTAAAATTCTTTTTGTACCTTTAGCTGTTTTTTTGGGTTTTTTTCTATTTTGTCTGGCTTTGACCACTCAGTGAAGGCTAAATTGAAATGATGTCTCATATTTTGGCTTGGGCACCAAATTCTGATTCTGTTACATTCTGAGTTTTCAGAAACTGTACACTCAGAATTGGGATTAAATGTCAAAAGCTTCCACTTTTAGTTTAACAGAAATCCTGGGGTGTTTTATTATAGTAACAACACAGTGTTCTCCAGATCCTGTGGCTGAAGCAAAGCTGAGGGAAACCACTCACTCACATGAGTGATCCTTGCAGCTGTGTCTCAAGCCAAAGTCCTGCTGAGTCAAAAAGTCAATAGCATCACTTTCTTCACAGAATCTAGATAGACGAAGAATATCAGTCAAAACTGATGCTATTGGAAGTGGCTGAAATTGCCCCATGAAACAAAGGGACATGCAAGTCACTGGGGCAGGGAGGAGTTCAGTGGTATGCGTTGTTTTTTAATGAGGATTGAAATGAAGTTACATAACCAGCTACAAAGGCTGGTTCCCAAACCAGATAGGTATTGAAGTGGAGCAGATAGAGAGCAGCTGTAGGCATTTTCAGTGATCTAACTTTCAAAAAGCTGGAATTAAACATCAATTGCTACGGCAAGAAACACAGCGATGATCCACTACTGCTGGGAAAATTTCACTGCATCATCTTTCTGCCTGACATGATGGCTAGAGGGGGTTTTCAAGGTGAATGTGTGGGGCTCCCCTCCCCTACTATCAGTGATTCCAAGCTGGATCTGTAGCTGAATGCCTTTTCTCTTCTAGCTTTCATTTGAGGAAGAAAAAGGTGCTTTATTGTTGCAGGTTACATTTTTTAAAGTAAAACTATTAACATACCCTAGATGTCCACTTACATCTCACATGGCTGACATCCAGAGGTGCTTAAAAGACTTACACAGGCTTCAAAGCTGAAGATGCCCCTGATGTAGACATAAAGTCTACATTTCTCCATTTTGTTCTGTAAAGCAGCCCATTTAAATTAGAACAGATAGTCCTTAATGCAGTGGCACTATAGATGCTGGCAGCTGAAACAAGGAAGCTGCCCATGGCATGAGGTTAAGTTCCATTTTGCTGCCATTGAGTAATTCCTTCAGGCAGGCATAGACTGGAATGAGGCAAGTGCAGTGGCAGGGTCAAGCCAGGACCACACTGGGCAAAAGGAGCCCAAGTCTCAGGGGTGTCAGTCAAAGCCCTGTCCCCATTGCTTCATTTCGGGGAGTGCAATCAGATGTAAAAGAGCAAATTGTATCCCATGTTTCTGAGCTGTCAGTAATTGCAACTTGCTACCTCAGCAAGCTGAGAAGCACTTCTTTCCAAAAGTATTTTTTCCTGAGTTTTAGGTTATTTGGTGATCTCCACAAACAGAGCAATGCTTTTCTCTGCCTGATTCCCAAGATGCCAACTGTGCTTAGAGCTGTTTCTTGTAATATTGGAGGAGGGAAAAGGTAAATCAATGTAACTACTGAATTTTGATACAGGATTCAGTTATTACTTATTTGCAGCAGTAACCACTGCTAAAGGGCATTCTTTCATTTGGGCACCTGTTTTTATTCAGAGCTATGAAGTCTGGAATCAGAGTCCAGTCATCTTTGGTAATGCTTTCTGAGCCATGCTGGAAGTCATCCTCATGCTCAGAATGTCACCAAGCTGTGTCCTGCCCTATTGCAGCTGCTGCTGGAAGCCCCTCCCTGTTGGATCTGCCTGTGTGGTGATTGCCTAACACGACTATGTCTGAGTGCTTTGTTTTGTTTTTTTTTTTTTTAGTTTTTACTAGCTCCTGTCTCGAGGATCAATGCCATCCAGATTGCTGAGACAGTATGGGAAGGGGAGGGGAGCAGTAACAATCCCAGCAGGCTGTAAGCTCTGTGGGGTGATGATGTGTGGTTAAAGGCAGTCATCTCTTTGCCGGATCACAGATCTCTTGCTGCTATTCAGCTGAAACCAAGCCATGGGAACCACAGTCTGAGGCACCCTGTGAGACATTTTTATGTGCATCAGCCTAGAAGTTTTCCCTTGGATGTTAAGGCTTTAGCAGTTTCTCTTACAGCCAGAAGGAATTTTGACTTTTATTATACAAATTGCCATGGATTCTTTGTACCAATGAATAGTTGCATGTGCATTTCCAGAAGACTGTTGCAATTGCATTGTAAATGCAAATGTCTCCCTGATATATCCTGTACATTTTCAAAAGTGGAGAGACAAAAATACAGCCCCGGAGGATTCTGTCCTCTTTCTCGCTTACGGATGTACATTTTTCTTTGGGTATGTTAAAGAAAGTCTCTAACCCTTCCAGCTGGCTTTGGCTCATTGCTTTCTTGCTGCCTGTCTTACTGTAAATGTTCTTCTGCTCACTTCTTCCTGGCACACACACTTTCTCTTAGGCTGAGTTTTAATTCTTAATCATATGTCTTGTACCTTAATTATAGTAGGGGAAATCGTGTCTCCAGATCGACACACAGAAGGAACCTTCCATACACCAGTGATCTTTTCTTACATGTTTGGCTCAGCTGTCCCCACAGCATCCCAAAATCTCAGCTCCATGCTGATACACATCCATGTCTGCATTGGGAAGGCAGTGACAAAACTGGCAGGTAGTGAGCAAAGAGGAGACAGAAAGCTTGTGAAGAAGAGAGCAAAGCCTGCCTGTTTTATTCTCTTGCAGAGTCTTCATTTTGACAAAATAAGAACAGGTTCTAGTTAATTACCATATATGCCTGTGCATTTGTGCACATATAAATATACGTGCACACATAAATGCATATGTACCTTCATATATATTAATAAGTGTGTGCCTGTATCTGTGTGTGAATGTCTGAGAGCCCTTCCATAGAGGTTACATTGTATTTCTTCCCATCCATACTTTTCTAAACTCTCATATTCCCCCTGAAAAACTGCAGATAATAGCTAAGGGGACCTGTAGTTAGAAACAGCTCCTGTAGAGAAATAGCTGCATTATATAACATGGTGTAATATAAAGCTCTGTAAAACAGTGGTCTGTGAGCTTTGTGTTGAAGCTGGTGCAAGAAGGCTCTAGTTTGACATCTAGAAATCTTGAATCAGCCTATTTTGGGGGGGGTGAGAGGTGAATCTCTGCCTGCTTTCCTTCTGGGCTGTTTCTTTTTTAATTCCATCTATGCTTATGTTTTAAGCAGCTCTGCCTGTCAATGCTTTAAATCAATACCATTACAGCTCTATTTGAAGGTAAACTATTTCAAGAGGCTGTTCTACCCTGCAATTAGATCATGTGCTAAGTGAGTGAAACTTTCAGAGGTATTGAAGGCTTCTGGGTTTGTGTTTTTCTTTTCCATTTCACCAGATGACATGCACTGATAATGGCCTTAACATGATGGGAAATTAATTGAGAGAGCATTTCTACACCGCCATAATTTTATCATCCATCCTATTGCTGCTATTAGCAGGAATCCATAACCCCGTGGGTGCTTTGAGACAATCTCTTCCAGCAGAACCCAAGGTGTAGAGGTTACAGGGTTTAGCTCCTTCCATCAGCTGGGTGTCAAGTCGCTGTCGGAAAGAAATTACTGCTGTATTTTCATTTTTTTTTTTTTTATTATTTTAGCTTCCAGCCCTGTGCTGTGGGGCAGGAGATGGTTTGTAGTGAGGCACTGGGGAGAGCAGAGTGCTGGTGGCCCCTGAAGGCCTCTCTCAGCGAGGCACTTAGTGAATCACCGTGCATTATCGCGGGTGCGCACAGCCGCACTTCTCATCTCATGTCTGCTACAAAGTGGCAGCAGGGAACCCGACCTTCTGGCTCATTGTGGTGGAGCAGGATGGTGGCAGGACACTCATGTTCCATTGGATTTGTTTATTAAATTGTGCTTGCTGAATTTCCCCGTGCTGACTACTACAAAGCAAGTTTTCTTAAATCCCCAGCAGCCAACCAGCCTTCCTGAGTTCGTAACACTGACAATGTAAAATAATTCAATCTTCTTCAAAGCCTGTTGTTTCTTCTTTCGCATTCTTAAACAACTTTAATAAGTCTTTAGCTGACTTATAAAGCATACTACAACTCAGAAGAATGGGTTTGGAAGTGGTTGATGTAGAGCTTTTCTGCTTATCTTGTGACTTTCACAGGTATTTTGCTTATTATCTGAATAAAGTGCCTCTTTTCCCATTCTCCTCCTCCACGCTAGGCCAGTAAATTGGGGTAAAATAGTTCTGTTCTCTTTTCCTCTGCCACCTGTAGCAATACCTCTATGAAGCAGATTATAGCTGTGACTGTGGCATGCTCCTCAGCAGCCATGCATGCTGGAACCTAAATTTATACTCACTGAAACACTATATTAAAATAATGTGTGCTTAGACAAAAGATAAACTGTTGTGAAAATTCCCTATGTTTCACTTGAACCTTACTGCTTCTAAGTACATCCTGAAGAGCCTCAGACGTGGGATTCTCTTTCCTTTTTCTGTTACTTCTAGCCTTGCTCTACTTTGCCATTAACTGGGAAAAGGAAGAGAGGTGAGTTAATTGCAAAAAATAAGATTTTTATTATCTGAAATGCACCTCTTTCATTTTTAATTATTATTGTTATTCCCCTTAAAAATCATTCCTGACCCTTCAATCCTAATAGGCATTTTTGATGCATCAGGTGGGATTATTGCTGATCCCTGGCTGCACAGATCTCATGATAATTAAGTAGTAATCACACTTAATTTTTCCTGTGCAGCCAGTTGATGTGACTGAGTGCACGGAGGATGCAAATTACTTGTGGGAAAGTGAGATTCTACCAGGTCTTGCCTTCAAGGTGGAATCACAGCTTAAATACAACCCTAAAATGACACTTCCTCCTCACTTGTTCCTTCTGTGTGACGTTTTCTCTTTAGAAAATTGTTCCCTCTGTTCAGATTCCCTGTGGGATTCCTATTGAGTGCTGCTGTAGCAGCAGAAGTCAGTGTGAGGGGAATTCAGGAGCCCAAAATGAGCAGAGCTTGCTTTGCTCCCTCACTGTGTAGAAGGAGAGCTCAGGGTGCTCTGTTTCCAAGCACCTGGGTTAAAATAGTGTCCTTTAAAGTCTCTCCCCAAGCAACCCCACCACGAGGCTGTGCTGTGGCTACATGTACAGCAGGGTAGTCCCGTGCCAGAGTCATTACTGAAGGTGGCCAAAATTCAAACTACAATTACAGGGCTGGCACAAATGTCACTGAAGAACTGAGAGCCTAGCACGACCTAAAAACATAATCCTCTGGACCACATTTTGCAGTAATACTTCTATCAAAGGGAAAATACTCTTGAAAAATGTTGGAGTGCATCTTCTACAAGCAAAACCGCATCAAAGAGAACCAGGGATGAATCATCCTTACTGTTATTTTCTCTATAATGTTACCAGATCTTCTGGGACTTTGATGATTTTTTTAAAATGAGACTTTAGGAAATTTTTTCTTATGTCACCTCTGCCATAGGCTAAATGTGGCACATGAGAAGAGCAACATCTTCTTTACTAAAACACAAAAAAACTCCCAAGCAAACACCATCTTGCCTTTTGTAAGCACTGGAAATTAATGCTTGCAGGAGCAGAGGGAAGAGGGAACTTTCCTGTGGTTTGCTTACAGAAATGTAGTGTGACCATTATAAAGGTTTAGTTCAGAGAGCTCCTGGCCCGTTGTGCCTGCCAAAGGAGCTGCAATTACTCAAACTTCTGCTTTTCAGAGGGGCAAGGACTTCAGAGCTGTTACTGAGTTCAGGTCTTTTCACCTCCTGAGTAAAGTTACCTGGTAAAACATTTGTGAGATGCACAGGGGACTGAAACTTTCCAGGACATGAACCTTGGCAAGACGTCAGGGTGGTGGTGCTCTCTTCATTACTTCAGCAGTACCTTTCCACCAAGGTATCTTTGACAGGAAGGAGAACTTGTGTTTTGTTTTAGGCACTAAAAAAATGCCTAAATTCTCACATTCTTTCTTTGCATCATATTTATTAGATTTTTAATTTGTTACTTTGGAAATTGTTTGTTGCTCTGTCAACTGTTTGTTGCAAGATTTCCCTTAGGGGGAAACAGAGATTCATATCCATGATCACATATCACAGTATGAATAAGGCTTGCCACACTCCAGTTGACAAGTAGGAAATATTAGTCAATAATGCTGGAATATAATTGGCTTTATCTTCTCATGTTGTCATTAGATACAGCTTCCTTCTTAGGGGGCCTGACCTGAGAAATAAGGACATATTTCAAATTCCAACAGGATTAACTCACTGCATTAAGGAGCTTCAATAGAGTTCAAATGCTGCTATTAACTTAAAACTTTTTTTTTTCTCCCAGAATAATCAGTGGATTCAGTTGTGATGGTTATTTTTGTTGCTGTTTGTCTTAGGACATTTAAATGTTTACAATTTTGATTGGTATAGCTGTTTACAAATAATATCCCTCAAGTTTTATGCCAAACAACATCTGAACTGCAAGAGTCAGTTACTGTAGCTCTTAAAATAATTTTTAAAAAAAGTAAAATAAAAAATAAATGCTCTTTTAGTCCTCCTTTCATAGCAGAAGCTATTATTGCCTTTGTTGTTGCTGCATTAAACATATGTTTGAATATGATCTTCTAACTTTCATTGCTGTTGGGTTAGGAACACAAAGAGCATGCCCCTGTCCTGATTAGCTACTCTTGTACAGCAGCACACAAAAAAAAAGCAGCAATGGTAATTTCTCAGCTCATTAGGTACATATTCATCTTAATAGAGCATCAAAGTTAAAAACTGTAATGCCTTCCTCTCATTTAATACTCCAGAGAACATTCACAGTAACCACATGAAAGCAAAAAGGATTTGAACATTGGAGCTGCAAAAGTAGGTGTCTTCGTTCCCTCCAGGCAGATAGAGAAGAGAGAGAGAACTGCTTTTTATCCTTATCCCTGCCTGACTTGCCTTGCTGTGCTAGCCACTGGTCACTGGGGCTCTGTGAATAACAGCTTTGACCTCTGCTGCTTTTTCTGGGAGGTCAAATTTTAAATCCACAGTCTGCAAATGTTTGGCATCAGCTGAAGAGCACAGTGCACTGAAATAACTTTCAGAGGTTTTACTTTACTTTTTTTTTTTATGATTATGTGGTTCCTGATAGAGAGACCCTTCATCATAATTAAAAACTTGCTGTGCCTTGAAAAAATTCAGGCAAAAAGCCCCCACCCTTAAAATGTTACCTTTACATAAAGTAGTTGTGCCAGCTTAAGCTCCAAGCCTTAAAAAGGCACCGTTTCCTGTGGTTTAGGAAATAACAGCGCTCAATTCACACTATTTACTGAAACAACAGCATTTCCAGAAACTACTTCTAAAAGTGTTTCAGAGCTGGTGCCCAGCAGGAGCTGCTGGGGCGCGTTTCCAGATGAGCGCTGAGCCGCGCGTCAATGCCGCGCTTCCCGGCGTGTGTGTGCCGGGGGACGCTCTCCTGGCTCCCCGCCCGGGGTGCACCAGCATGTGCAACTACATTTGCTCCTGGCTGTAAAAGGGTTCTGCAGCATTGCTGCCTTGACAGGCTGCTGTTCTACCTCTGACAGAGGCACAGAAGGGAGTGTAATTTCTATTCCATGAGCCGTTCTGTAGGATGCAGGGTATTGAAATGTTTCAGCACGGAGCCCCTGTCTCCCAAATCCCAAATTCTCAAGAGATTTTGTTAGCCTCTCCCAGCCACAAAACGATGGGCTAGGTAAAAATAACTGCTGGTAGCATGAGTGTTCATTCAGGATGGCAAACAAGTTTTTCTTCCAGATTGGAGAAGTTCTCATTTTTTTTTCAGTTCTACCACCCACATTAAGAAAGAAGCAGCTTTTCTCCTTCCTCCAATACCTCTAAAAGGAAACATTCAATATAGGCTATATTTCATTTGTGTATTTTGTTGAAAAGGTAATTTTATACATATAATTCCTACAATGTGTTTATGATAATTTTTTAATGTAGCAGAATTAAAAATAGAGAAATTGATTGCATAATTCAGGTTGTTTTTTTTTTTTAATATTGGTAGAATAGAAGATTGAATGAAATCAACAGACTTTGGAGAAGATGTTTTGAGATAGATGAAAAACTAGCAGTGACAAGAAATACTGGGAAGCTCCTTAAGAAATAGAATGAAAGAAAACGGTGAATCCATCCCTTTAAAAGGCATGAATTAACTGGACAAAGCAGAAGAAGCAGGCAGAAAGTGTAAGTTCCTCATCTGATTAAACTGATTAAGGCTCTCTGATTTCAGTGAAGTTGTGTGGGTTTATGTCAGCTGGGAGGATTTATCCTTAAAGGGAGCCAGAGATGAGTGATAATCTTAAAGAGCATCCCTTAGACAATATGAATGAGAAGGTAAAGCAGGCTCTGTATCCATGCCTGTGGATAGGAAATGCCACTTTGGGGGTGGTGAGAAGTGAGAAATGAGCTGATGAAAGGGAAGGAGGCTCTCTTTGAGAGTGGGTATGAGGAACTCTCTGCTCCTATACAGAGTTTGGACCTGAGTGGAATAAATCCTGTTTTTGTAGTCTTGCTGTCTTAATTTTCTCACCAGTATTTGGCTATGGAGGCCTTTGAATGATGAATATTTTGAGAACCAGGCTCTTGGCTCTAAGTCACTGAAGGAAAGGAAGGACTGCTGTGTTCAGATGGTGGAGCTCCATTCTGTGAACAACAGCAGCAGCAGCACACGTACAATCATGTAGCACATGTCCAGTGTTTTTCTTTCCATTTGGCAGCTCAGTTTAGTGTTGATTTTAAATTTTTTCTATATTGCTCGTGCATTAAATATTTTATTAGGAAAACTGCAAAATAACCTATTGATTGTTCCATCAATGTGTGTTAGAGAAATCCAGTGATGTGGCAGCTACATTCTGGCTTTGTTCATCATGGACATTACTTGTGCAATAATTCCCTTGTTATATATAACAAATACTGCAAATACTGCAACATTTAAAGCTTCTGTGCTGGCTCTCAGACAAAAAAGATTGGTCTGTGTCAAAACAGTTGGCATTTGAGCAGCATTTGGATTGATCACTGCGATCAGGATGCTTTAACTTTCATGAAGCAGTTTTTCAAGATGCACTGGAATACATTCTGCTGGATTCACCCCTGGTGGGGGTTTCCGGGGGGCACTTCAGCTAGCCATGTAATGGAAGAGGTAAACACACCTACATATTGGTTTGTTTTGGCCCCAAAATGATAAAAATTTAAACTAGTGGTAACACAAGTTGTTCTGCTTGAGTCATTAGTGCTGTACAGATTTTAACACTAATAAGGAATTAATCTGTATACTTGATGAATTTTCGAGTCTGATTAAAAGACTTTAGCTTCAGGTTCATGTACCTCCTGCTTGTAATAGCTTGGTTTCTGGCAGTGGATGTGTGTGGGTTTGAGACATGGGGAAGGCCAACAGCACAGTGGTGAGAAAATCTACCCAGATATGGGACATTTGCAGGCTTGGGCCTTTCTTTTAAGATTCTTTTGAGGAATACAGAAATTGAAAGACTCATTTCCTATCTGAAACCTAAGCACAGGTTCCTCTATGAAACATAATTGGGGAGATGAGATGTTCTAGTCCTCCTTTATAATAAATAGGGGATATTTCATAATTCACACTGCAAAATACATATTCTCCTGAAAAAGGGAGTCTATAAACAAGCAGCCACCTGCTCTATGTGACCTTGTAGAGGCTCTGTTCTTTCCCATCTGCTACCCTGTCTGGGTACTTGGTACAGCCTTTTCCTTCCTTTCTCTGTGCATTTTTTTTTTTTTTAATTGAGCTATGATTTAGCAAGAATAACATTTAAATTTTCTCCAGCAGTGTCTTTGGACATACACAGCACACTGATGTCCCTGCCCCATAACTTACAAACTCTCTGCAAGGTTGCACTACTTCTTCCTGAATGGCTGAACAAGAGGTTAAATGGAGAAAGGCCCTTCAGAGGAGATAAAAATCTATCTCTGGACATGTTATAATGAATCTGATGGTGAATCTCCCATGTTTTTTCAATGAAAGGAGACCACAGTTTGGGTGAGCTGGTATAATGACTGATGTCTGTCTGCATCTCTACCAGTATAAACGTACTCCCTTCTAAGTGAAATGCTTATTATTTTCACAAATCAGTGCATTTTTGTGTTTCATTAATGTTTCTCAAGTATTCTAAAGACAACGTGATGATAAGCCACTGACAAAAAAAAACAGAACTGCACAAATTAAAGTAGGCTGATTTGTAGTGGAGAGAAGGAGAAGCAGAAAACCATTCGTACCCTTCAGCTGAGAAAGCAGTAAAATCCTGACAGGAAAAATGCCCATGCTGGTAGCGCAGGAGACCTGCTAGCTGAGCCCCCAGCACCAGAGGCTTGGCAGGCCAGGCTGCAGTGCTAAGTACATGTCATTCCTGCTAGAAGGTGTCATTTTTGTGGCTAGTGTTCCTTTTTGTGGAGGCTGTTTTTGGCCAGTGTTTGTGCTCGGTGGCAGAAATCATCCAAGCAAGAACGCGACAACCGACAGTGACTGCTGCTTCCAGGGGAGCCCTGCTCTCATGAGGTCTTTATATTTTAGCAGAAACAAAGCTAAAGGGCACAGATAATCCTGTCAGGATGGCAATAGAAAAACAGGGAACAGGACAGAGCCCTCAGAAAAAGGCCTATTATTTTTCAATAGGCATTTGTGGTAAGATATTAAAGTCAGTAAATTCGTGAGGTGGGGAACTTCCATCCATGTGAGTGAGACAATAGACTTCTAGCTCTGGGGGGTTTTGGGGATGCATGGTCCTTTGGTTTTGGTGGTTTTTGGGTTTTTTTTTTTCTTGTTATTTTATGCATTTGTTGGGGTTTTTTCATGAGTTTGGGGTTTTTGTTGTTGTGGGGGTTTTTATTCCCAAGAAGTCAAAAGGTGTAAGAAAACGTAGCTCATTTTAATTGCTGGCTACAGAGTTTAAATGTGACTTCTGCTTCCACTTGGTTGTTTGACTAAGCAGTTCTGAATCCCTAAGGGTAAATGGTCCTTGCTCCAAGGACCCTTCTCTGAAGCAACATAAATCAATTATTTCTATATTTCTGGAAATTACTGTACACATTATCAGATGCCCAAAGGACTTCAGATTCGTATTTGATTCACATAAACTGGAAAGGTTCTGTAAGCATTTGCAGAATTTTCTTTTCTATTTTTATGTTGCTACAGTACAAATCATAAGGGTCTTCAGTTTGCCTTTTTGCCATGAGAAAAAAAAGTGGGTTTTGAGACTGTATTTAATCTGAGTCAGCACTAATTGTGTTGTCTGAATCAATACAGTCTGGAGAGATTATTGTGAGAAAGGGAAGGACACTGCGTTTAATGAAACAGGAGCTGCTCCCCTGGCTTTGTAAATCTGGCTAAGATGCCATTATGGAGAAGCAAATATTTAGGCTTGGAGTGTGAATACTTACAAGCTGCTGCCTGCAAAAGACAGTGGGATCAGCCTCTGTTCTGAGAGATTTATCTGATTTTCTTATCTCCTTCACAAAGCAAAGTTTATCGGATACAGAGCAGCATGGAACTGGGGAGGGATGAGTGAGCAGACTGCAGCTTGGTAAGCCCAAGATGATGTCCTCTCTGCCTTCCTTTTCTCTTTAGGCCTGACTTGTTAAAACCTTTGTGAATTAAGACAATAGAGAACCTGCTTTTGTGGCTTATGAAAATAAGGAAGCTGTGAAAGAGAAGGTCTGATGGCCAGCTGGAAAATGCTTGTCACCTGCAATTTTTGTGGAAGGGGAAGAGGTGACACAGAAGGGGAATGATTGGGGGTTGGAACTAGCTGATATTTCAGGTCCCTTCCAACCCAGGCCTTTCTGTGGTTCTATAAATTGTGTATCAGCAAGAAATCTTCCTTCTTTCTAGTAAAAAATGTTTCTGCTCCATGGGCTGTAGGAATAGATATATCCCAGCTGACTCCTAAAGCACTTCTCCAACTGAATATTTTCCTGTCATTATCTTCTTTATATAATAACTATATGCTCCTTAATTCAATTTACAATTAAAAAGTGAAAACACTTCTTTTTTGAAAAACACTTCACCTAGTTTTGTTAAGGCCTTGTTCTTTGTTTAGCTTTAATTTCATCATACTTCTTTTCTAATTAAAATCCAGTTTATTTCCACTAAGTTGTTTGAAACACAAGATCACTTTTCTTATTCACTAGACTAAATTGTATCTCAAAAACAGAGTACCCTGACATTTTTGCCTAATAGGATTTATTATACTTTTTTTTATAATCATTGTCACTAGGAATTGTGTACCATTATTTTAACAAATTTTCCAGTCAGAAAGACTGAAAAGCTTATGGTTCTTACCAGTCAGGAGTGGATCCTACTCTGAGCCACTATCTTTACTTAGACACAGAAAATCCTTCATACTGCTTTCTTTTATTTCAGTTACAAACAATTTATTGGGCAACTTGGTTAAACACATTACAGCCACTGTACTGGTCTCTTACCTGGTGTGTGATGCCCAGCCACCCTCTCCATGCAGCCATGCACAGCACATCTGTGCTTTGGCTTTGCTTAAAACAAAAAAAATTCACATTTTGGTCATTTTCTTTCTCCCGATGAAACTTTGAATGCAGCCTGCATGTGTATTACAGATTTATGAGCTCACTGTTCCCCAGAGTTTCCACAGCTGAAATGAGAGTCTAGGCACCCTATTACTGTCTAAAAAGACACTTATTTGTGCAGGTCAAATTGATTTGAAGTGTCCAGTTCTCATTTCCAAGGTTTTATTTCTGAAGGGATAGTTCAGGTTATTTTTGTGTGCTGTGTTAGTTTCACATGGATTCTCTGTTGAATAGAAAACTTTGGGGGTGTTGCTGGAAACCTGCTCAGCTCTGGGAACAGCAGATAGGAAGTCAACAGAGAATCCTCATCTCCTTTTCCCAGCAAGGGTTGCTGCTTACAAACAGAAGCCTGTGTGTAATTAGATGGTGAAACCTTTCTGAAAACCTTGTTGCAAGCGGGGTTTTGTCATAGGACCTCAGCAGGTGTTGTTAGTGATTAGTATCTTTATATATAATCCTTAACAATTTCCATATACTGTTGTAGAAGCTGTGTGTTGGAGGCTGGTGAATAATCCATGTTATTGAGGATACATCTGCACTGCAATTACACAGTTCTCTCCAACACTGCAAACATTGGAGCTGGAGACACACGTGGAGCCTGGCTCCACTTTGACAGTGAACAGTGCAGCATTAGCCTGCTAATTGTCATGCTTGAGACAGGTTTCCAAAGCATTCAATGTGCAGCTGACTTCCTCCTTTTGAGGATCTAATACTGTGTCTTTGTAAATTATAGCTTTAGAACAACGACGATGGGTTTGAGATTCTCACTTCTGCCAAGGAACCACTTTAGAAAAGTTGCTTGGATGCAAAAAAAGTCAGAATTTCTGAACTCTAAATAACCAAGGAGAAGGCTTATTAAAGTTGTTCTTGCTTTAGCTCTCCATATCTTGACATAACCCTAAGGATTTAAAGTGTGAAATCTATCAATAAGAGATGTTTCAAAGTCATGCTCTTACTGCCTTGATTTTTGGCTGAAAGCAAGAAGTGACCCAATTAAACTTTGAACTGTTTTAATTAAGTGGGCGGATATGAGAGTGGTGACCACAATTCTTTTGGTTCTTGAAACACATCCACCAGAATGCTGATAACAAAAAAAAGGAGAAGCCTTAGAGATGAGCAACATGGGAAAAAAAACCAAAAACAAACAAACAAAAAAAACCAAACAAACAAACAAAAAAAACCAAAAAAAACCCAAACCAACCAAAAAAAAAAAAAAAAACCAAATAAACCCAAACTGGAAGAACAGCAGGAAAAAAGATAAAGTTTTAAAAAGTCAAATATATATCACCTAGAGAGTGAGAATTTTGGTTCAAATTCAACAAAGCACTTAAACATTTACTTAAGTGCTGCTCTGAATAAGAATGCTTTCCTGAGTAGGAAAGGAAAGGAGCTGGCAGCAGTCTATGTACCTACCATCCTGTCCCTGATGTGGGGAGATCATCACTCTGGGAGATATAAATATTAAAAAGATACATTTCATCAGAGCAGAATATAGTTTTTGCTATTTCAAATGAAATATTTCTTGGGACTTTCTAAGCTAACAAAATATGATAGTAGCAAACATTTCCTTGGGAATGATTCCTACCTGGCAGGGAAATCAAATCATTGACCCCAGAGATTTCTTGTGTTGTTTGCTCCATTGGCACACTTAAAAAATAGAATTGGGAAAGCCAACTGGCATTTGCAGTGTTAACTTCCCATTAATGATCTTTGGAGGCTGCTGGGTGAAAACCCTCCCTCTTCCCTTCCACTTTCCTATTACCCTTAATATATTATTATCCAATTTAGCTTCTCTGCCAAGGGAATCTTTTGCTCTCTGATCTCTGCAGTAAGAGGAATGAAAAAGCACAAGTAAGCTGACTAAGTCTAAAGGAGCAAACTACACCAGGTTCATGCATAATGTAGCCATCACATCTTCTGTTCTTTTAATATTACTGAGTTCATATGATAGTCAGTGCTCACACTCAGAAGAGATAGAGACATATCTATTCCTTACTTATGGATATTATTTCTACCTTAATGATTTCTCTTTCCATCAACAGATAAAAATTTGGGAGACAGAGAATTCTTCTTCTCTTGAGCCCTTTTGATTATAAAACATTTTTTTGTAATTACCCATAAATTATGAGTGTTTAGTTTTCTTAGAAAATATATTTTAACATAGCTCTCACATACTGTATTATAATACCCTGTAATACTTCAGCTTCCAGATGCAAATGTAAGCTAAGTAGCATTCTAGATTAACAATTAAAAAAGACAACTGAAAATAAATTTAATTACAAAGCCAATCCACTTCAATGGCATAAAAAATTGATCTTATGTAACTTTAAAATGTATGTCTACTGCCCTAAGTCCCAAGGCAGTGGAGTACTGGTAAGTATGAAGTAGGCTTATTTCAGCCATGAGGGAACGGCTCATACAAACTTCCTAGAGCACTTACTGATATAAATAATATGAAATGTTTGCTGAGATACCATTCTAAGTGTTTCCTTCAGATACATGCATTATAAACAATTAATAGTGGAGAATCTGCAAGAAGATTCACTCTGCTGCTTTAAAATGGAAGAGGCTATCAAGGAAGTGTGCAGCCTTTTACATACATTTATGTGGGTGTGTGCTTAAATATATGTGTATAAAATACACACATAAAAAAACCCAAAAAATGCAGCTGAGAGCAATAAAGGGTAAAAATGCTTCCATTCCTTACTCTTGTTATAGTCCATGTTCAGAAGAACACAGCTACTCTTAGTTTGCCATTGCCAAGTTGCATGTACCAGACTGGGATTTTGTTTTAATCAGCATCATTTAAAAGGAAACAAATCACCATGTACGAGCTATTTCAGTTTGATGAGAAACCCAGGATGACAGAAGGGGAAGGAAGTGTTACAAAAGAATTTACTTCTGAGTGACAATTAAGTTTAGTTGCTCAGATTAGCAAAAAGCATCCTAGTCATCATCTGATGCACTGCAGAGCAAGAAGACTGAAAACATTAAACAGCAATTTGCTTTTATGGAAAAATCAGCTGGAAGTGGCTGCAGCCTTGTTTTTCAATATCCAAATGGAATTGTACAGATAATAAGACGGTGTGCAAAGACTGGAAAAAATATGGAGGCTTCTTCTTCAGGCACTGGTGGGTTGGTGTGAGGGAGGAAGAATCTACCAAATGAAATTTTAAAAAGATGATACTTAATGCATAACTCTTGGCCAGTAACTCTTTGTTCAGAAAAGTGTGAATTAGTGCTTTTTCTTCCATCCAGCTTTGCTAGAAATCCCTAATTTGATGTATTGAAATTGACACAGAAATTATAAGGAAGCTTAGGATGGGGCGAAATCCTCCCACATGGTACAATATGCTCCAGGCTCAGCAGCGACTCTCTCGGGAGCCAGAAAAAAGTCTTCAGAGCGCTTGTCTGTGTGAGAGGATTTGTTCCAAAGGGGATTCTTTGCTTTTGTACCAAGCTGGCATTGGGAAATGTAGCAGCCAGCTTCCCCACAGTGCCAGATAGCGCTTGGCAGCCTGTGGAGACACGAGTGGGAGCTGTGCAGTGCAGCTGCGCTGCCAGCGAGGAGCCACAGATGCTTCTTTCCACGTCCTGGGGATTGTCACTCTGAAAACTCCCTGAGAGATCGATCACAGGCACTTGGTCTTTGAAGGCTTTTGAGAACAGGTCAGACAAATGTGCCACAGATGGCCCTTTGGAGATGGGATGGGATTAGATGACCTCTCAAATTTTTTTTCACCCTGTTGTCTGCAGCTCTGCAATCTATCTTTTGAGGAATCGCTGGTGCCAATTTCAGATCCTAAATAGCCTAGGATGAATGAATCTTCTTGATGAAATGCTATTCCTCAGTCCTGCTCCATATCTCCCAGCTTTTTTTATGAACACGGTGTATTACCAGCTTGGCAGGCAAAGCACAGGGACCAGAGAGAGCAGCTGGTGAAGACAGCTCTGGTGTGGGTGCAACTGCTTTAGGGGAGGAGATACAGGGCAGGAGAGTGGATTTGGGCTGAAACACTACAAAGTGAGGGGATTAGCTGTTCCCTGCTCACTAACTGCAGTGCACTTTCTGAGCACACAAAGAGGATTGGGAGATGGATGAAAGGTGGACACAATTTGGGAGACTCTTTTCTCATATCCACTCAGCACAACAGTTATCTTGATCAGAGGAAAATGATCAATCACCTGTGATATCACACAATCCCATTATAATGACAGCTAATACAGCAATTTTATGAACTTTTTCTATCGTCTCTCTTGGCAGATCACAAAATGTTCTCAAAGGAAAAGCCTTTCCTTTGCTGCCAGGGAGGGTTTAGGCCTGGGATGGGCATAAATGCAGGTGCACATTTGGACCACATTGCTCATGCACTGCCTCTCCCCAGCTGGCAGGGCAATCCAGGGTCCCAGCAGGGCCCAGGTGCAGGGATAAGAGCTGGATAAGCTGGCCACATGTACTTGGTGGGAGCGCTGGTAAGTGAAGAGGGACAGAATTGAGCTCTGCAACCACATTCCCAAAGAAAGGTGACATGTAGTCATCTAGGCTGAGAGTCCAGCAAGGAGTGGAGGCACCAATCAGAAGCAGCAAAAAACCATCCAAGAAGTTGAGGTTTGACTATGATGTAGCCAAACTTAGTCTGAGAAATGGGGCATCTGTGAGAGGAGTGAAAGCTGCTCGGAGATTTGCCAGTTATGCGGCTGTGACAAGCTGCTTGTTGTGAATTCAGATGCCTTTGTAGCCAGCATCTGGCTCACACTGAGCATGTATTTTCAAGCATTTGAAAAACAGAAATAATTTCCTGTTGTGTCAATAATGCTTTCTGAATATTACTCAATTCTAAATTGGGTGAGGTAGAGTTCTTTATCAGCTGTCCTGAGGCATCAACTAGGCACTCAACCCATCTCACTGAATAATCTCATTAGTGTTTTCTTTTCCTTCTGGTTCCCTAGCATGTCCCAAAAGTTAGGATGAACACCCACCTTATGCATCTGAATCAGATACCAAAATCATGTGTCTTATTTCTCACTGCAGCAAACAGAAAGAGAGCACCCATTCCAGCAGAACTCAGAAGAGGGACCTGGATGTGGCAGGCTCCCCAGGATGACTCCCCCATCCCCTGTTGAAATCACTGATTGGCAGGTAGAGTGAATTATGGATAGGGTTTAGGGATAGCTGTGGCACTCTGATTGGTAAACTGCTGCTAGGATGGAAGATGGTTTAAAGAAGCAGCAGTCTGAGAACTTGCCTAGAGAAGAGCAGGAGAATGCAAACAGCTCAAGTAAAGTTAATGGGCATAAATAAAAGCCTTTAAAGTACAGTGTGCATGCCTTTGTTTGGGGCAAAGTACTCTTAGGTTAATGTAGTTTGAAGGCTGCCTTACTCCCAGATGAGAAGCCTGTACATGGTGGTTTAACAGGCTTCAATATATGCTCATTAACTTTACACTCTTAGCTGGCTCTTCATAAATTTCTGATGTATTGACTCTTTTGGGAGTTCTCTTGGGTTTATTTTAGCTCTTTGTTGTAGTTTTACCAGAAAACAACAATCTCTGTGATTTCTCAGGGAAAAAAGTAACCCTCAAACCCTTTCCAAAAAAAACCAAACAACAAACCCAAAACCCCAACCAGCTCACAATAGAAACATATTTTAAAAGGCAGAAAACTTAGCAGTGGTAACAGAGACAGTTGTTCACTGGGGACACAATGTACCTGTCACAGGAATTGCTGAATGCACCAAAAGCGTGAGGCAGGGTCAGTTCTTAGAATGTGATTTGTATGAAAATGTGTTGTGTAGTTTAAAGGTCCAGTTTTGACAATCTTTATTATTACTTTATGGGCTTTCAAATAAAACGTTGTACTAAGTATTGTGCTAGTAATATTTATGAAATGTTATTATAGAACGTGATAAAAGTTTATAGGAAAGTCATTACTCTAACCATAAAGCACCATCTCATCCCAAATACCACCAATGGGGAGGAAGTGGGCCTGCATCAGATGAGTCAAGTGACTTCAGGGGGCTGGTGACAGCAGGGGCATAGCCGTGCAGGGCACCTGAGCACATGGGTCAGGGAAATAAACCCCTGCCTTTCATCGGGACCCATCAGGAAGCTCCTTCCCCTTGCCGTGTCCCCGAGGCTTGCAGAACAGCGCTGCCGGAGCTGCAGAGAGATGGGGATGCAGCGCCTGCCCTGCAGCCGGTCGGTAATTATTAACTGCTAATGGCGAGAAAAACCATTATGGTACACAATAGGCTTTCCTTTCACACCACTAATTGTGTGATGAACTTACTTTGGCAGTAAATTGTCACATCTGCTGGGGAGAGAGATTACACTTAGGGAAATACAATAAATACAGTTGCGGCTTCTTTATCCCTGCATGATTGAGGCATTAGAAAAAAAAAGAAAAAGAAAAAAAGGAAAGACAACTTGGCAGATAGAACGTATTATTTGCTAGACAAGGCTTTTGGGGGAGGTAATAATTTTATAAGGGAATTGATATAGTAGGAAAACAGGTGAGCTTTCACAAGACCTTCTCAATTTGTTCTTTCCGCTCGGATTGCGCTTCTGGGAGAAGCAGCACCAAAGGCCCTGGCTGAAGTATATTTTTGGTGTCAGTGCTAGCGGGAGATTCCCTCTGCCCAGGCACTTCCATTTGCTCCTACTTCAGTAGCTTGATCCCCCTTTGCCCTGTTCCCTCAGCTGTGACAAGGCAGCTGTCTGGATCTGGAAATGAATATCCCAGCAGAGCTGGGAGTGGCATCGGGGATGCCTTAGCCGATGGTCACTTCTTCCTGCTGGCCACGGTGCTTGGGGTGGGTTCATTGTCACCAGGGTCACAGAACTAATCCCGATCAAATGGTACTTGGGCAACAAAATCAGCAAATAAAGAGTCTCGGTGTTGGGAATAAAAAATAGGTAGCAGGAAATAGAGAAATTCATAGTGGTTTGGGGTTTTTCCCAGAGAGAGAAGTAACTTTGGGACACTGAGGGACATTAGAGGCTGGGGGGAAAATATGTCCCCAAAGCAGTATCACTGTGAACTCTGTGACTTTTAGTTCCTATTTCTAGCCTCTAAGTTAGTAATTATTAAACAACTTTGGGCTTTTTCATCTGCTGGATCCTGAAATGTTCTAGAATTTAACACCTCTATTCCTTTTATTAGTGAAACAATATTAGGAAAGCAGAGCAATTCTCACTGAGTGCATTGCAATGTGATTTCTATTGGTTTTCAGTCTTAAGTCAGTCATGAGTTCTCAGGTCTTTTAAATAGTAGTTTTCATTATTATCTATTTCTACATACTAGTTTAAATGTCAGTGTCCTAGCAAATGTTCTGTAGATTTTTTTGAGGCTCCAGAAATTGTTCTCTGCTTTTCTTCACTTCCAGAAACTATTCTGTACTTATTCATTATTTACATCACAAGATGGATGACACATTAACAGACCAAGATCTGTTAGAAGGTAGCAGAAAAAATTGTGTTCCATGAGCACTAGGATAAAAGGGAAAGCAAGAAGGAGAAAATTTTGCAGACATATATTTATTATTTCATTTTTCTACAGTAATCTGTACACAGGAATTGGGTATTTATATCTTTATTTGGCTAAGGAAAAAAGATAATGTTACAATAGCACTTGTTGCATTTTTGGAGATTCAGTTACATGATAAAGATGTATCATGTCATAAAGAAAAGACAAAACACATATAGATGATACTTCTATCTTTTTTAATAACTATGAAAGGGAAGACTGGTTCTGATCTGTATTGCCACGTTCAAGCCAGGCCTTATAATCCTCAGCCCACCAGAATTTCAGTTAGTGGAAATGGAAATATTGGCCAAGAGATGGGCAACAGTATTATCAAAACATTGTTCCTAATAGTCCTGAAGAGTATTTCTAAACCTACCAGTGCAGCAGCAGTATTTCCAGGTGTGCCTACTGTTAAATGCATGTCTCTGTTCCTCAGAGCAATTTGCTTTTCCTGATGCTCAGTGTGCTGCTCTGTATAATATGTGCAGGCAGATTGTCAAAAAGTCACAGCGATCTTTAGGGTGCCTTAGCAATAATCTCAAATTGCTTGAGAGGAATGACAAATCTTTTATTTAAATGTCCTCTAGCAAGAGTCCTACTTTCAAACATATGTCTGTGTCCTGTCAGTCCCTCCTCTGAATGCCAGCTGCCTTTTCCTATATCAGGTCCATAACACTGGGTTTGCCTTGCCCAAAGTCATATTTACACAATGCTCCTGTCAGTTTGATTGAGACAAATGCAGAAAGTGACAGATGGGTTAATGGTCCTACCACGGTGTCATCACATCACTTCAGGAAATGGCATCAACATGCAATCATGGTGTGATGTGCTATTACACTTCATTTGTCTTTAGAACAATTCTGGAGGCAACAGCAAATCAGTGAGTGTCCCTTGCTTCACAATCAGCCATAAAACTGCACACCCTGCTCCTCTGAGCTGCTGAGATTGTGCCATGCCTTAGTTCCTGCAATGGATTCTTGAGTCTTAACGCTGTCTCTTGAGATGGACAAAAGTCAGAGCTTCATTTTTTTCAGGAAATTTTACTTTTATTTTAGTTCAGAAGAAAAAAAAAAAGGCAAAAACCACAACAACAACAGAAATCCATCCTAAAAATCCATCCTAAGTTCCAGACCAATTTTGTGCAAGAACCAGAAGCTTCATTGCAATTACCATTGCAGGTGTGGAGTGGAATTAATATTTTTGTAATTTTTTGTGCTCCCAGTATTGATGGGTGCAGTGACCATTTAAAGTAAGTCCTTTGAGGAACAGCTGAGGGAGCTGGGGGTATTTAGAGAAAAAGAGGCTTAGGGGGAACCTTATCACTCTCTACAACTCCCTGAAAGGTTGTTGTAGCCTGAAAGGATGTTGAAGCCAAGTGGGGGTGAGGTTCCTCTGCCAGGCAACCAGTGACAGGAAGAGAGGAGTGCTTTCAGTTTTGCCAGGGGAGATTCAGGCTGGACATCAGGAAGAATTTCTTCTTGGAAAGGGTTTTTGAGCCTCAAAATGGGCTGCCCAGATTGGTGCTGGACACTCTCCCTGGAGGAGTTCAGAAAGCAGCTGGATGCAGCACTCAGTGGTCTGGTCTGGTTGAGAAGGTGGTGTTGGGACACAGGCTGGACTCAGTGATCCTGGAGGTCTTTTCCAGCCCAAATGATTGTGTGATCCTGCTCTCCCCTCTCTGCTGTTTGCAGTAGTTCCCCCTCACCCTGCCAGGCTCTGCACTTCCCTGCCTCATGTCCACTTTGGAGATGCACTGGGAAGGTTTAGATTCCTTGTGCTGTCTGCAGTAGGAGAGTGTCTATTCATTGCCAGCTCCCAGCTTGAGCCCAGTAGCCTCAGTGCTGACACACAAAGTTTTGTAGCTCAGTTTTTATCTGCCTGCATTCACACCACTTCCCTCCCATGGAAGCACTCCACAATAGGATGCTTTGGTATTACATAACTTGTGTGAATAGCCAGGTATTTCTGTGAAAATGCATTGTGAAATGAGTTGTATTGCATTGTATAGGACATATAATCTGACATTCTCTGGAGGAAACAATTATTTGCTCAATAATGTCTGTTGCATTCAGCTCCTCAGTCTATGGTACATTCTTGTAAGGGCACAAGGGTGTGTTTCTTTGTAAAATAATTGTGTTTTAGTTTAGAATATCCTCTTTCACTAAACAAAGAACCTACATAAGCTGTGCAAAAGCAATCTCATCATTGTCATAAGAGAAGTGGACTTTTTCCACTTAATTTATTTTGAGAAAATGCATTTCCTGCTTATTTTCAAGATTGTTATTTTTAAGATGTGGATGTCCACATAAATTAGATTTCTCCCTGTCTGAATCACAGATACAGCTTCAAATTGGGATACCATAAATTGCATGAGTTACTTCTGTAGAAGAGTATCTGTGACATTCCATTTTTTAATTTTTTTTTTTTAATTCTTTGCTTCAGGTTTTCTGTGGATTGATGTGCAACAAATATTTGCTTTTGTTTTATAAGACCATATTTAACCCTATTTTTTTCCTCTAACAACAGGTGTCAGCAAAATGACAAGATTTAAATGGGACCCAGTAATAGTTTTGTAGTGCCCTCATAAGTTTAGTTATCTGGTCTCATTTAAAAAAAAAATCCTCAGAATATTAGAAGGTGTTCAATAAAAGGGTTCTTAGTTGTGGCCTCTTTGTCAATAGCCTTGAACTTTCCCTTAACATTAGCTTTGGTCACTGACTCTGTGTAATCACCTCCTATTTAGCAGGAGGCTCATCTCTGTCTAATGTGACCTCACTGATGGGCCAGGTCAGGCAATAAATAAAAGTAAATTGGAACTGGACTGTGGCCTTCTATCAAATTTCACAGTTGTGTTTAGACTTTTAAGGATAAGGTGTACTACATGTAATCAAAAGGAGTTGAAAGCAGCAGAAGAATGGTTACTGTCCAGGTGCACCTTAGGAGTTCCCAGGCTAACCACTCATTTAAACAGGATTCTTGGGATCTTACTGAAGGGAGACAAGAGCAGTTGTGCTGCTGGAGGCTCTTACAAAGGAACTTGTAAAACTTTGTTCCCTCTTAGCAATGTGTGAAGGGTTAAACACTTCTGCAGCCCAAATGTCGTGCTTGTTTTCTCAGCCTAAGTAACAGAAGTGTACAAACATGACACAAGAAAATGTCTGTGAGTGTCTTTACATGTTTGGGGATTTTATTTTTCTAAACTGTAAAGTCTCCATTAAGCAACATCTATTTCCAAGTCAAAAACAGTCCTTAGAGAACTTTGACACATACTCATGTATGTAACATCTTCTGTGTGGAACTGAGTAAGGGTTGGATTTTCTCCTTTCTCCCTTCTTTAATTCAGTTTTGTTATCCAAAATGGGTCCTAATTAAGTCTGGTTGTGAGTAATCTTGTGCACCCTTGCTCCTGCTTCTGTAGCATTCAGGTAAGCTTTATTCAGCTTGTGACTTCTCTTCTGTCAAAAGTGGAAAGAAGGTAAAATCAGATATAAAAATATTTCTCCCTCAATAAAGTAATGGCAATTTACCAGGGTCTGCATGGAGCTTTCCTTTGGCAGGGTCAGATAGACATCTTAAGAGTCTGACAGATGGTCTCTGACTAACTGAGACAAAAAGAAATAAAAATCAATATTTATGTTAAGTAAATGGTGGTTGGCGAGTAGACGGGAAAATATGCAAAGTTTAAAGTAATTGACCTATATAACATACAAATGGGGGGGAAAAAAGAAAAACTATGAAAACTTGTTCAAGATCTCAAAATAGGAGCATGGAGTTGTTCGCTGCAGGCCGTACCCCGATACTCTTTCTTCTTATCCATCCTACGTTTCTTGATGAACCGCCCTACTGCTGTTTTGAATTTGTCAAATTCAAACCATGTGGGAGCCCCTACTTTGCACAGAGCTGAGCTGAGCCTCACATTATGCAGTGCCTGTCACATAACAATACCTCTTTGAAATACTTTTTTTACATGAGATCAGCTCAAGTACCTTCAACAAAGAAATGTACCTTTTCAATGTTCCTCTCTCCTTAAGAATTTTCACATAGGCTAACCTCGTCCAAATATGTATATATTATTTATGTGTATTTTGCATGCACCTTTTTGATCTGCATATTCTTATCCAGAACTGCCCTACAGTTAAGACCCCTGATTTATAAAGATTGGTTCTGTTAAAATGTTACTTGTTTGTTTTACCATTTGGAAGACTGTTCATTGCTACTTGTTAAATGCAAGAAGAGATAAAGAAGGTTTTTATACATTTGTCATAAACATCTCTAGCACAGGGATCAGGAGATCCAAGGAAGAATGATGCAAGGTTAAAAGAACAAAATTTATATTGCAGATGTTTCAATTCATGTATATAAGTGTTAATGCTGGAGAAAGCTAAACAATAGCTTTGCTGGAAGACTCAGCTCCCTTCTGATTATTATGGACACATGCCTTGAACAGAAGTATAACAAACTATTTAAATCAAACAATTCAAAACCAAAGATGGAAAATGGTTTGTTACTGAAACTTCACTGGATGTGACCTTCAGCTAAGAGCGCTCAAAGTGTGCACACCACCAGATCTGAAAATAAATGATGGACAGAAAATTGGCAGGATGCTCCCTGAGGTCTAAATGGTGTAATGTCATGTTGTTTGTAACTGCATGGGCATTTGTCTCTGCAATCCTGCATGAAGGACACACACTGTGCAAACCCTTGTTAATGTGTAACATTGCTTTTCAGTGCTGATGGTGAGAGTTGAGTCTGATGTTTTCCCTTGTCTTCCTGGAATTCGTTGTGAAAAGCTGTCTGATACTTTATGAATTGCACAGTAGGGTCTGCCGTGAGATATTCAAGTACCTGATTATAGCATATGCCTGTACTTGACAGCTTCATTGACAAATTTGTTAAAACTCTTTTCTCTTTGTGCCCCCTCCAGGGTATTATGAACTGCATGTGCCAGGGGAGGTCACCCAGGAAGGCCTGTGTGCTCCAGAGGAGCACCTCGTTTGCCATCTCATTCATACCTCTCAAGATTTTTAAGATGAATTATTTATCAAAGAAGCTTCTGTCGCAAGTTCAGACAGCACATGTCTTCTTTAATTATTCCTGACTTTTTTCCTCCAGTGAAGCACATGGTGAGTTTCTTGAGAAGAGAGTAAAGGTTCTTTGTCTTCAGGATACCACAGAACAGACTAAAGAAAAATGTCTCTCTATTTGCTTGTGTGCCAGCAGTGACTAAAGACTACAATGTCCTGATCCACAGATCCCTGCTCAGATATTCAGCTCCCTACAGATGGGAGACTCCAGCCAGCACCAGCGGGAGCTGAAATGTGCTGGGCTGACAGTTCTGGATGCTGAAGGTCTTTTTGTCATGTAATCTGCATTTTAATAGACTAGACAAGACACCATCCAGTATCATCACAGTCTTGGTAATGAGGGGGGAGATATATTGAGAGGACACAAGAATTAATTACCCCAGCACTGAGATCAGGCACGTTTGAGAGGGAAGAGCTCTAGTGGGAAGGCTTCATGTGCACCTCCATCTGTGGACTGAACTTGCTGCTTCAGAAATCAGCCCAAGATTTTCCTGTTCTTTTAATTTTTCTAGAAAAGAATTCATGCTTCAGGTGCCTCTCTGCTGGGGAGTCAGTCAGCCTGTATTTACAAAGCAACTGCATGCAGAAAGACCAGAACACAACATCTTCTTTTTAAATCAAATTTATATAATTTATGACTTGCTATGAACATTTGCATAAGAACTATCTTGTTTGCAGAGACATTTCTGTTAGGACCTTAACATGTGTAAAACTCAAATAAACACACATCTGAAGAAGCCCTAGCATCCAAAGGCTCCCACAAACATCCTAAAACACCTTTGTGAGACCAACACCATGGAACAAGCTCTTCTAACAGGTAAGGATTTCAACCTCTGCATAGGGGAAGGTATTTCATATGTTCTGGTTCCCCAAAGCCTGTCACTGAGCAAGGCTGGTGATGTGGCCAAGTTGGATTCCTGCTCTGGTCCAGCAGGAGCTGCCATGACTCGTTAGGCAGAGCACACTGATGAGAAGGTTTTCCCATTAGCTCAGGAGCAAATGTTCATTTCAGCCAATGTTTTGTGAAAGACAATTGGTAAAATACCAACAATTCCTGCATGTTGGCTTTAATTTACCAGAGTAAACCATGCATTTTTCATTTAGGTCTAAAATGTGACTTTAGGTTTTCATGTAAGCTTATTCCTGTTCAGGAAATTGGAGCTATATAAATGCTTGATGTAAAAAGAAAAGCAAGCTAAGAGATAAAGTTGGAAAGGAATGAGATTAAGGGTAAGGGAAGGAAAACAGCTAAATTAAGAGGGAATTATTTCCCCCTTCTCCATTTCTGAAATGAGCAATGAGGGTTTTGCCTACCAAGTTCATTTTTGGAGCTGAGTAACCCACACAGCATCCACCTGCCCCAGTAGCTTTATGCCATGGTTAAGACTCTAAATTAGCCTCAGGTGGGCTGGGTGGGCCCAGGAAGTAGCAGGCAGGCTTGGTTTCTTGCCTGTGGAAGAAAAAGCATTGAATTAGAGCAAACAGGAGTTCCTTTTTCACCACCTGCCAACAGGTAAGAAACTTTGTCTTTTGTGAAATGATACAGCTAAAACAAATTACACTGAGATTTCCAGTTTAGGGGGGAGTGTGTCTCTCTCTCTCCCTGCCTGGTGTTAGCTGAAGTCCTGCTCTGCTCACTCTCATTTCTTTGGAGAGTCACACAATAAATCAAAGGGAAAAGGGGCTAGTGGGTGTCTGTGTGCTGCCTGTATGGTGGGCTTCTGGAGGAGATGGTCCTTGTGCTGTAAAGGGTGAGCTCTGCAGGTACAGGAGCCCTGTCAGAGGGGTTTGCTCTGGTCTGCTCTTCAGGGTTCTTCATGATGTGCTCTTGTGAGCATGGTGTGTGTTGTGGTCTCAGGCAGCAGCCTGGGGTTTGGTCATTCCTGTGGTGCCTGTCTGGGAGGTGTTAGTCACAGGGGCTCCTTGAGCTACAGCTGAGGATGTCTCATTTTCTGGGTGCTATGAAGAGAAGTGTCTTTCCATACTCTTAGTTTATCATGTTTGTTGGCTGTTGGCTCATTTTTCTTCCTCAAGTGGTTATAAAAAGAAAAAAAAAATTAGTTTGGGGAACAGAGTTTTGGTCCCAACAAACATCTGCCCTGGTGAATCCACCCTACCATTACCATATATGAGATAAACCTAATCTTTAGCTGCTGGGTAGGCTGGAAACCAGTTTAACTTGCAGCTGAGGGATGAGGTATTGATAAGGAGACTGTTCTAACCATCAAAGCTGCCACTGAGGCTCTCATTGCTCGTGCTGCAGAGCTGGAGTGCTGGCTGCCCAGGGTGAGGGGATTCTCAGCCATCCCTTGGGAAGTTATCCACTCCTGCTGGTGACCAGGAGCCTCAGTGATGGGCTCTGGCTCCCTTTCCTCCTCTTGGCTTGGCACCAAGTATCCAGCAACCTGATGGGTTTTTTCTGTTCTCTTTGGCAAACTTTATACTTTCATTTCTAACTATAAACTGCTGTAAAGCTTAAGATTTTTTTTTCCCTTTAGAGGTTTACTCTATATTTCTCCTCTCTTAATGATAGAAATAGATTTTTTTCTTTGAATTCTTCCTCCTGTTGTTTCTCTCCTTGCAACAAGACCCTTTTAATCTGTAGCTCTTCTTCCATATAGGTTGTCTCTATGTCAAACCATACACATTTTTCTCTCAGCCTACTTCAGTATTTTCTTTGTCACCTCTGTGATAGCCTTATTTACTGCCTTCTGTTTCAGGGCATTGTCATTATTTCTTTTTTTGATAAGGTAGAGAAAATTTGGAAACTATCAATACAGAATTGTTTGAATGTGGTTTCAGAAGTCTTCCCCTTGATCTGTGTGACTGAAAAAGGAAACCTTCAGTTCTTTGAAGACTTTTTTTTCCAAAGTGCTGGTGGAAAAATTGTGGGGTCCTCTGCTTCTACTGAAACTAGCTGCAATGTGAGATGGGGGAAAGAATCCACCTGAGTTATCCATTTTAATAGCAAATATCTGAACTTTCTTTTTCCCAAGGGTTTTGTGCCATTTCTGCACATCTCTGTTCTGCTTTTTTTATGATCTTGTGGTGTTTCATGTGCTGCTTTTTTTTTCTTTTTCATATTTTATTTCCATGCATAGAGTGTCTAAATTTGATATAAATTGCACTGGAAAAGAACTCTGTTATCTATATCAATAGAGCTCTGCAACAAACCTTTCCTGCCAAACCATATTTACTGTACATACTGTATTTTTAAACAGCAAAATACTTATTTTGAGTAGAAAAAACAAACTCATTTTCTTAATTAACTTTTTTATGGAGGGCTTAATGCATGTTCATTATAGAAATTGCAGCTCTCCTCTGAAAAATTGACTGTAAAAAAAGTTCTTTGTGGGGTTCCATATTTATTGTGCCTTAGTGATTCTCATATAAAATACATGCAGGTTGGGACTGAAAAGATGCTTTTGTTTTTCTACCTGGCAGCCTTGTGCATTCAAGTGGGGCTCTGGCTCAAGCTGGGTTTTTTGCCTCCCCATGCATCAGCACCAGCAGGACAAATTACAGCTTCTGTTTACACCTGCCTTTTCAGTGTGCTTGTGCAGGTGTGACAAAATACAGCCTAGCAAACCTTGTTGTGTGAGGGGACTCAAATCTGCTTTGCCTGCTGTTGTCTTGGCCCTGTAAAACTAACAGGACTTGGGAAGGGAGAAAATAATTTTTCTTTCTGGCATGGCCACAAGTACGTTTACACTTGAGGAACACGTCTGCTAGACAGACAAACAAATAGTTGACATCTTCACAGAGTCATATCCTGAAAAAGAACTGTGCTGCTAGCCAGGAAAATAAATCCTTTTGCATTAGGCAGCTGGGAGTGTTCTTAGCAGCTTCTATAGGTACCTGTGTCTGGGAGGCTGTAGGATGGAGTTTTTCCCTAATTCCCCAACAAAAGGAAGTTCTTTAAGTTGTTTAATTTAAAGTTGCTTTACAGCCCAGGGTTGATGGATGGCTTCTATTTGGTGAATATTCTGTGGATAGGCATGATCAGAACCCAGGTTCCTGCAGTGCTGCAGGGGAAGGAAATCCCTTACCTAAAATTTCTGGTGGGTTCCAGTGTGAGATGTTTGGTCATTGAGGCAAGCAACTCTGAGGCACCCAGGGCAGAGGATTTGCTCCCTGGAGAACAATTCATCCTCTAGCATCTTTGAAGGTTTTGCTGAGTGGCCTTTTGGACACAGTTGGCTACTTTGTGGATTAAAATTGATCCAATGGGAGATGGGTCACAATCACTTTGTCCCAGGGTATAAATTCACATGTGTGTTTACTAAAGCCTTGGTAGACCAAGTAAAGCTTTGGTTCCTGAGCTAGCACCAAGACACTGCTTCTTTGCAACCACCAAGATCTTCAGTTGTGTCACTCTGAAGCTGCTGCTTGCAGACAACTCTTCCTAAAGCAGAGCATTCAGAGGCTGGACCAGGCTCTGTAATGCTCAAGTGTCTGGAGATTTTTTTGGTGCCATTTTGAACTCTGTTATCTGCAAAGTTAAATGGACAGAGGAGAAATCCATTTGTCACTGTTCATCTATTAAGAAATCTTGATGGTTATAAGAGCAGTTACATCTTCCTCCCCCATCCACTCCCTTGAAAATATCCAGCCGGATGAGGGAGAAAGGAATTCCTTGAGTTCTTTCTAAATAAGATTTGCAAGATTTTCTTTCTGATGACAGTGTAGTTACACATAAATGGAAGAGGTGATCATTTTGTTGACCAGTTCCCACATGATTGCTCTATTTGAAATTGTTGTAGAATCCCAATGTGTGGCCACAACTATTTTTTTTATCCGTTATGATTTTTTTCTCCCGCTTGCTTTTTTCTGCATGTTCTTCTTATAATATTGATACACTTCTTATAATATTCATCCTACCTGAGGTTGCAACTTTATTTTTTATGTTGTGACAAGATGGACCCTTCTAGTCCGATTCATCACAACATAATTTTCAGTGAAAAGGCTCTGCATATTGTTTTAATCAAAGAGATTGCATTTTATTCTTTTGAACTGTAAAACTGTAAGTAGAAAGACCAGCATAAAAACCTTGAGAATTAATTAGTTGCAAATGGGCTTCTTGGCACATAAGGAAAGGCTTTCATTAATATGCTGTTAATATAAGAAAAATATGATTAGAATTCAGTGGGGGGAAAAAAATCCCAAACTTGTATAGTTGATTTGAACTGTATTGGGCATCAATAGCAGTTCCACACTTCTGTGGAAGATGCTTACCTGGAATTTAAAATATGTGCCCCTAAACATTTGGCTCCTAATTATTTTCTGCAGTGACTTCTGAAGCAAATTGTCATGTAGCCCAGGATGAATGGGTTTGCTCCTCAGTTTTGTACCCAAACAGCAGTACTGGGTGGGTATCCACTGAAGTGTTTAAGTATCTCTCTATGTCCAGGTCCTCCAGCTCTCCCAGTTGCAAGAAATAATGGCAAAAAATAAGAAAGAAGAGACAGAAACCAGAGGAAGAGTCCTCCACGTGGGGACCATCCCTGCATGCAGCAGTGAGCTGAGGGCCCATGCCAGGGCTGTTTGTTTAAGAGCAGTGATACATGTCCTTTAAGCAGGCGTCAATTTTGGAAATCCCTGGATTTTACACCATTTCATGGGTAGCACATTCCTCAGAGCCCTGTAGATTTATTATCCTTGTTGCCCCTTTCTTTTCTTGAAACAGGGGGAAGGGAAAGACAGGCTCTTTGCCTTTGTTCTCACCCTCCAAGTTTTGCAAGGGCCCTGAGCCTTGTTTCTGTAGATGTGTTTGTGAGGGCAAGACCTCTATCATGACTTAATGCTGGCAATGAGACAATATTATCAGAAGCCTTTTTGGGGCTGTTAACTGAGACTGTGTGTTCTGCCATCCAGGGAGTAGATTAATTCCCAGGCAGTGGTCTTGTTTCCTTCTTTCATGGTGTGAAAGTACTGTTTTGGTGGGTTAATTATCTGTATGTAGCAAGGAACAAAGGTCAGGGATGTGTGCTGATATTCTGAATGAAAGAGCATTTTCTAAGTAATTGCTGAGAGAAGTCAGGAGTTAAGAAAACAAGCTGGACTTCAGGCTCATACAGACCCTAATCACTCCTCTTCTGCCTTCTGAGATGCTGCTTGTGTAAAGGTCATTAAAAAAAAAGCTTGTGTTAATAAACATCTCCTTGATGCCAGGAGACATGAAAATACCATGAAGAACATTGTCTCTCCATTCCTGCTGTTCAAGCTGTAGTTGTTTGTTGTGGCTATGAGCGAGCAGATCTCAGGAAATTAATGAGCTGCTGCCTTTTTAAGCATGGTAGAATTTAATGGAAATGTGTTCTTAATTTCTGGGACCCCATTTTTTGCTTCCTCTCTTATACTTGCTGAGGAAGTATTTGTTAACTTGCTATTCATGCATCATAGAGGGAGGGGGAGATGTCTGGTGAGGGATGCAGGTCTGATGCTTCCATGTTTATAATGGGAATTGTTTTCCACACTGGTATCCTGCTGCAATGTGTTTGCTACTTAGAAACAAGCATGCAACATTTCCTTTTGGCTTGCTTTTCACATTGCTGTGCACAAGCCTGCATGTCAGAGTACATGGATTGGAATCTTCAGAGAATTGGCCTGTTCATTACCAATTAAAACCAGAAATTACAGAGGTTTTGCTCTGGTTTAAGGTGGCATCTCTGAGAAGTGACTTTGAAAACACTGTCTTAAGCAGCTCAATCTTTTGATGAAAACTTGAAGACTGAAAGCGCTATGTTAATTAGTGGAGCAGCAAATCAATAAACGTATCACGGTTGCTTCATCCACTGTCCAAATAAATGAGTTCAGTATTTTACATCTGCATTTCCCTTCTTTACCCTTCACCCCACTGAGATAAAGAATTTAAGATCTTCACTGCACTTGCAGCTGTATGAAGGACGAATTAGAAACTGCTACTTTCTGTGAATACAACAGACTGATGTATTGGAGAATTTCTTTCCGAAAATGACTTTCATTGGAACAGCCTGATAAAGTAATCTATTTTAGATCCATCTTTGCAAATAGGTCCTGTTGAAAAGGCTGACTGCTAAGACTGTTTGGCTCTCTGAATGAGTCTTGCTTTTGAAAAGTGTTTAAAGATTTAAGCTTAGCCCTAGACATCAATTTCCAAAAGCTTTTGGACTTCAAACTATGAGCTTGACTAGCCTCTAGAATAACATGAAAGGCAGCAAAATGTCTAGAACATCTACTGGAAAAGCCTCTAATATCTCAAAGTGCCCAATTTATCTCTGGATTTAATGTTAAAACTGATGTAATTTTTAAATGGGGAAAAAGTTCTTCTAAAATATAATCATAAGCTGCTCTAAAACACTGTTCTGAACCGACTGGGACAGATATAGTTTCTTACATACCTATTTTGCAGTAAGATATGCTGCTTGAGGGGGATGATTTACTGTTTCTGTCAAAAGGAGCTGCAGTTCCTGTTGCAAAATTGTTAGAGGCTGAGTCTAAGGGGATTAGCAGATTTTAAGTCTAAGCTTTTTAGTGTGTCATTTGGTTAATTTATGGTACCTCTTCTAGTTGCTGTGGAAATGGTCTGCTTTCTAATATGGTACCACAGATAGTTTTACAGAGAATTTTAATTGCCTTACAGTTAGCATTTTTAACTCTTCTCTAACCCCCTTCTTCCCTCATTCCTTTCCAGAAGTGAGGACTCCTGTTTGACTCCAATTTATCTATTTTATCCTTACTACTCCTGCACTGTAGCACACCCATGATTTAGATGTGGGGATGGGAATAAGCAGGTTTGTCAGAGTGATGGCAAATGTCTTCCTTAAATGTTTCCAGTTCCATAATGATAAAGAGGCCATAGAGGACTTGCCAAGATGTGGCTGCATCAAAACAGTCCTCACGTTTCTATGCCATTTTAATTTGCATTAAAAGGCAAAGAAACAAGTTTCTCATCATTTATCATCACAACTCTTCAGTCACATATGTTCTGCCATGATGATTGTTTAATCTAAGATGTGATTTAAGTGTTTTTGCAGCTTCTGGATATGCCTTTTGAGTTAGTTGTTTCATAACCTGGCACGAGACTCTGGGGGATATCAGAATCCTGACCTGCCTTCCTTTCCCTATAGTTTCTCCAAATAACCTCTTCGGGTGCTCAGTACTTGCCATGGAACATTCTGGATTTATTTTTTTTTCCAATAGTTTTCTGATGGTGTCTATTCTGTTGTCAGCTCTGTATTGGTCACTGTAAAGAAAACAGAGCCCTTCTGGACAAGGCTGTTGCCTTTTATTGCCCTTTTGTCCCTCCCAGTCCTCTGGGCTATTGTTCATTTCTGGATAGGTGGTATTTTGAGGTGTTAATTAATGTTTTACATGCTTGTCAAATGGTTCTCAGGCCCACCCTACCTAGTCCCTTCCTGGGATTATAAATGAGGATGTTTTGAATCCCAGTTTTCCTTGGGAAGTTCTAGTTAGAAGACCAAGCTGGCATCAAATTACTCCTGTGTCTCCTTATCACAGAAGGTTATTGGTGAAATTAATTTCCTTCTCCTAGTCTCCAATTAAAATACAGTTTATCATGCTGTACTTTATTGTGACTCACATGAAAAGACTTTAATGGATTATTTTTCAGCAGGTGGAAATGCTATTTGTAAGGCTTTGGGTGATTTCATGTGGCACTGCTTATACATATGGGAGGGGAAAGAAAATTCTTGATCAGTTGATGGATTATTTCTAAATTGGCTTTGTCCTTAATGTTACAGTTGCTAATAATGATTTATAATGCTTGACCATTTTCTCCTCCATTAGAAACAGATTTTAAAAATTGCTGCATTTGAATGTTCTGTTCCAAAAAACATTGGGTTTGAGATTTTTTTCAGCACTTTTATTGTCTTGTTCTGTTCTACACATGGACACAATGTGAAGGATTGTGTCTGTGTTCTACACATAGACACATCTGAAGGATCACCTTGAGAGCTGCAGTGTTGCTGGTGGCCATGACTGTATTTGTACAACCTGAGGAAAGCTCACTGCAATTATTAGCTATCAGGGAGTATTACTCTGGTACGAGTAACTATTTCAGAAATAATAAAGTTTCAAAGGATAATAGAGGCTGTTTTCTATTGGGATTTTTAATCTGCTAAAGCAACTGTCAAGTGTGCCCTTCATAACCTGAAAGCTTGACTCCATTCTCTCAAGAAACATAGCAAAATAACTCCTTTTTTATGAGCATATTCTCAAGGGTTATAGGTGTCAAATACCTAACTTTTAATATTAGGGGAATAACTCAAGTTTTGAACTATTTTAATGTTAGTTGGACAGATGTGCCTGATAATCCCAAATCAATTTTGGTCAGATTAGAATAATTCAACAGGTTTAGCTGTTGATGGCGGGGGTGGGACCATTTTGCTTCAGTTGTTCTGCCCAGCTATTCTAATTAATCTCCACTTAATTTAAAGAAATTACTTACTGTATCCGATAATGAGTTAATTTGTAATTCAATTAGCAGCGCCATTTGCGAGCCTTTAATGTGAGCAGAAACACCTGCTGAACTGCTCAGCCTGAGTGACACCTGGGAGAGGGTGAGATGCATCTCCCTCCCCTGGCATGCCAGGGAGGGCACGGCCAGGTCACACCGCTGCCCACAAAGATGGACTGGCACCACCTGCCTCAAATACAGGAAATTTGTACTCCTCGTAAGGAGCTGTCGAGTGGTGTGGCCAGGAAGGGCTTCTTTCCTGCAATGCCCTGTGTTTGGGTCCTGGTGTAAATTGACAGAACTACAAGCTTTAGGACACGCCATTCCTTGTGGGTTGTTTTGACCCAGCTGTTGGCAAGGAAGTGCTCTCACTCAGCTGCAATGCTAAAATATCATATTGCTTTTCCACACCCCAGGTTCTGTGGAGATTTCTGGTGGCCATTTAGCAAAGAAAATAGGTCAAAGTTTAATTTTTTTTTAATTTTTCTATTTTTTTGTCTGTAGTGCCACTGAAAGTGGAAAAATGCAGCACAGACTTTGGATTGTTAACAGTGCTCTGAAGGCTTGGGGGTTTGGGAAAAAGTTAAATACGTGAATTTATTGGCTGAATAGATATTTTAAGCTGTAATCTTGGCTAGGCTGCATTGCTAATACTTTTTATCTTAAACAGAAAGGAGCGGTTTGGTTTTAAGATGTTTACAATGGGAATACTGACAAACACAATTTTAAAACAACACCCCCCCCCCAAAAAAAAGAACCCACTCCCAAACAACCCAACCAACTAAAAACCCCACCAAATAATCTGCAGATCAGTCACTTTCTAAAACTGTTTTACTTCTGATGGCTCTTATTAGTTAAAAAATGGAAGTATTCCTTAGCTTTGGGAAGCTGTAATGCAGCAAGGAAGGTGGCTATAAAATCATCTGCTCAAAATGCTTATGCAAAGTACCCAGCCCTTGTTAAATAGAAATTTTTGGGGTGGTTATGATAATGTGATCTAAAGTGCAGATAATGACACAACCAGAGTAGAAAAAGAAAAAGCAGGTCTGCAGAAAAGTGGCACAACAGGAAGGATGACAGAGGGTGGTATAACACTTAGTTCACTGGGAAGGGAAAGGACAGAGGAGGAAAAAGAGATCAAGTGTCTGTACTTCCTACTAGACTGTGACTCAGGGTGGGATTTGAGCCAAGTGACCAGATTTAATGCTTCTAATCACTTTTTTATTCTGCGGTTCTTTTTTTCCCCTCCATGACTAGCACCATTTAAGAAAAGACTTAACAGGCCAATGTTCATCTTAATTATGCTCTTTCAGGTTTGTGCACACTCACAATGCCAACTATTCAAGGCAATCCAAATTCTTCCTGCCTTTGGCAGAGAGAATTAGATGCCTGCTCCTAACACTTATATCCTATGTGCTGTATGTCACAGCCCCATTGAAGTAAGAGTGGAAATGTTCAAATGAGGTTATAGCTTTTGAATATTTTAGATGTTTAGAATCACAAATAGAGGAAGGTAAAGCAGAGTTCGGCTGCCAGTTGAAGACTACTAATAGGGATCCCTTATATTTGAGAGTTGCTGGTTCTTGGCATGGTGGGTGCACAACTGTAGTGAGTTCTAAACATGCACACCTGTGGTATCTGCATTCAGAATTACACCAGGTGCCTCTTACAAAATTATTTTTGAATGAGCATCAATGCCAAGTGACAGCCACTGTTTATTTGTTTGGTTTTAGAGTGTTCTAGGGACTTGAAGGTTTTTGTTGTAATGTGGTTTCTGGGAATTGATGCTGCTGTAAGGCCAGTCCATGGCTCCTGTTATTTCTTAGTCTACATCACTGGAAGACCCTTCCTCTGTGGTGTGCTTTGAGAGCTCTTTATTTGTGGCATTTATGAACAGTAAATATAAAAATTCTGAAATTTTACCACTAAAATTTACATGAATTAATTAAATAACTGGGCAATGTAGTTAAAATCACACAGTCGTTTTTTCTTTTTTTTTTTTTTTTTGGTCACTTACTTTTATGACTTACTGTTATTTCCATATTCCTGAAGTATAGGTTCCTAAATTGGAATGCAATATTTAGAAATACATTTCCCTTGGTGAGCAACTGAAGGTGACATTAGCCCCACTAATTTAATGTCAGCCAAGAGCTCCTCTTGAACAACTTAACTCTGATCCTTAAACACTCTCTAACTCATTTCACAGTTCCAGCCAGGGTACTTTTTTTCCATATGGTTGTGTTAAACATATTCTCAGATTATTGCCAGTTTATCAGGGCACTGTAGTGTCACCAGTTTACCTACTCACTTTTTCATCTTAGTGCTGAAATAATCTTTGTGCCCTCAGCACTTTCACAAGTGTTTTTTCAGCTGTACGTGCCTCGTTATTGAACTGCATCGAACCTGATCCCCTCAGCACCCCACTCACTCAAATCTGGTTTGCTGGTTGTGCCTATATCTGCTAGAAGCTATACAACTGTTAAGTCTTTAAATTTAGAAAGGAATTGTGTAGTTCATTAATGTGTCCATTATAAAGATCTTTAATTATGTTGTGAACATCTGAGTTGAGATAATCCCATGGTAAAAGGCTAGCTTGTATCATTATTTTTGCCCTTACTGGTCAGGTCTTTGGCCTTCTGCACTTGAAAAGCAGAGGGAGATTTTTTCCAACTCAAATGTACTTGTTATCAAATACTTTGATAATCCCATACTAACTTTGAAGTTATTTTGTCTTGTGTTTATGTCAGACAATTACTTCCACAGGATCGTGGGATAATTCAGGTTCAAAGGGACCCTTACTCCAACCTCCTCCAAGCAGTGTTAGATGTGAAACAAGGCTGCTCAGGGCATTAACCAGGCAGACCTTGAAAACTTTCAAGTGTGGAAACTGCACAGCCTGTCTGGGTCCCCCTTCTCTGTCTTCATGGTGAAAAGGCTTCTATTATCCCTTTCACCTTCACAGTTTTTACAAATATCTGCAGCACTTGAAGTTAAAGGAATATTTCATCATTTTGATTAAGCTGGCCTCGGTTGTTACTTTAAAAATGTTAGAAAGTGTTGGACAACATACAGTTATTAAATCAATGCAAATCTGAACAGGAATGGTTTTGTACAAACTTTCTGCTTTGACACAGAAGAGAGTTTTGTTGCAAAAATATTTTCCATTCTAAAGTAAAGAGCTGTGATGTTTTCCAGACAAACAAAATGTTTTAATATATTGTTCTGTTACAAGATAGCATTCTGTATCTTCAGAAGACATCTGAGAGGCTGAAGGTTGCTGCTGCTGATGGCAGTTGTCACTATGCAGTGTAGATGCTCAAAGTCTGGTTATCACAGAAAGCACGCTGGGTTAGACAGCATCAGTTTGTGCTTCAGTTGGCAGAAAAGCTGTGCTGTCCCTGGGGAACCTGATCCAAGGCAGAAGGAAAGCTTTTCCCAAGCTGAGCTCTTTCTGTAGAGGAAATGACATCTGCTTGCATTGTTTTATACCTGTTTTGAGAGTCGCTGCTGAATGCCGTCTGCACTGGCGTCCAAGGCTGCCAACCCAACCTCACAAGCACTGCAATTTCCCTGTAATCCCTCCCATGTGAATTGAGGCACACTCTGAGTGTGTGAATTACTGGGAAGAAGGATGGGAATTGTGTCGTTCTAGTGGAAGCACTTTAGGAGCAGATACCGAGTGCGGGGAATGACTCCTGCACTGATCATAACACAGTGTTCTAAAGTGCTGTCCCTTTGTCTCCCAGAGCAGACTTAAGGGAGTGCTTTGGTTTATTAAATGTCATTTATCCCTCAGCTCTTTAAGTTCTTCTCAGTCTTCTCTTCCTTCTAGTGCTGAGGGAAACACAAATCCAGGCTGGACAATACTTGGTAGGTCATATACTCAGCAGAAGTCCAGCAATGTCACTAAGAGACAGGGAGCCAAATTCCAAATAGCAGATAACTGCTCATAATGATGGACTTCAAACTATTCAAGCTTCAAATTGCAATTACTATTTATAGCAACTTTAAAATACCAGTGTCCACATTTAAAACACCAGCCCAGCTGTAGGGCAGATGTGAGATATTTCACTGTGGGTCTTTGTTAGGATATGTGAAGTTGTAAGGATGGCTGAAATGGATCCCTAGGTTTGCTGGCTTGAACACTTTAAAAATTTTAGTGTAAAGCCCAGAGTGTTTGTTTTAAAATGTGATATTCCCAGTGCTCTTGCTGCACTAGGTGGGGTGAAGTGTCCATCCAGCTTGTGTCTTATTTCAAACTGTGAGCATTTGAGGATACTTAAGGAAAGAGCTTTAAAAAAGGTGTGAAGCAAAGGATGATATTTTTCCTAGTACACCTGCAATTTAAAGACTCCCTGGGGCAGTATGCATTAGCAAGTGTTCTGGAAGGTGTCAAGATGGCACACTGATGTGACTAGGCTCATTTTGATCACTAGTTAGATAAATACAGTGTTAAAATTGAACTAGTGTTTGTCATCTCTTCTACCCTAATAATTTCTTTCAAAATTTATCTGATAAATCTCATTCAATCTAGGAAATTGAGCCTGATAGTTAAACTGTAAAAATCTCAAGAATGAGAATGTTCAGCTAAGTGGCACACATAACCTAAACCCAGTCCTTTGCCAATAGTACACATTAATTATTATTTAAGTATTCAAATATAGTCTTAGTTTGAATTAGCTGCAAAAAAATGCAACTTGTCTCTGGAAGGCTCATCCAGTTGTTCTTTTTTATTGTTTCCATCACTATAGGGCACAGTTAAGGGTGTTTGGATGGCCTCAACTGTAATTATGCTATTGCAAGCAATTTATGAAATGTTTACATGCATATAATACATTGTATATTAACTTCATTAACCCTAATGTGCTTTGGATCAGGTCCAACATTGATGTGTTGCTGAATTTGTAAAATGCTTTGGGATACTTCAGATAAAAGGCACTGTGATGAAGTGGGAGTTAGTAATTACCATAAGCAGGAGGAAGTGGTTATATTTGACTCTAGCTATTGACCCATAACTCTTGGAAAGAAATTGAGAACGAAATGATAGAGGCTGCAGAGTAGCATCCCATCAGAAAATCTATGCAGTTTTCTAGTTTCTAATCTAACTACCCAGTTCTGAAGGCAGAGGGTGAGGCATTTTTGTCTGGTTACAGTTAAACAAAGTGCCGAGTATTTCTTTTTGTTCTAGAGACAATCCCATTCCACAGGCTCCTCCTTCCTCTCAGCTGTTGTGAACCATTCCTCCCCCTACTGTCTTGGCACCACACCTTGGCACATGATGCACAGTCTTTGTGATCAATCACCTTCTGGTGATCTGGTATTGGCCTTTACTTTGTGAAACTGCTCAGCTGAGTGTTGGCAAGGCTGCAGACTGACATGGTCAGGTACCCAGATTCCAGAGCAGGAATCTGCCAGGCTCCACATCTCATGAAATCTGGGCATCATCCATCTGGCCACCAACAGTGAAACTTGGTTAGCAAGAGACAAGGAGAATATATCTGAGAATTTACAGCAAAATGTGGCTCACTGAAGCCAGGTTAGGAGGAATGCAGTGGTTTTGCCAAGTGTGTGCTTGTTACAACTGTGTCTCATCCCAGTTTCCTACCAGGAAAAGCAGAGGGGCAGGCACTGAGTTCTCTGTAGTGACCAGTGACAGGACCTGAGGGAATGGCCTGGAGGTGACCAGTGACAAGACCCGAGGGAATGGCCTGGAGGTGACCAGTGACAGGGCCTGAGGGAATGGCCTGGAGGTGACCAGTGACAGGGCCTGAGGGAATGGCCTGGAGGTGACCAGTGACAGGGCCTGAGGGAATGGCCTGGAGGTGACCAGTGACAGGGCCTGAGGGAATGGCCTGGAGGTGACCAGTGACAGGACCAAGGGAATGGCCTAGAGGTGACCAGTGACAGGGCCTGAGGGAATGGCCTGGAGGTGACCAGTGACAGGGCCTGAGGGAATGGCCTGGAGGTGACCAGTGACAGGACCTGAGGGAATGGCCTGGAGGTGACCAGTGACAGGACCTGAGGGAATGGCCTGGAGGTGACCAGTGACAGGGCCTGAGGGAATGGCCTGGAGGTGACCAGTGACAGGGCCTGAGGGAATGGCCTGGAGGTGACCAGTGACAGGGCCTGAGGGAATGGCCTGGAGGTGACCAGTGACAGGACCTGAGGGAATGGCCTGGAGGTGACCAGTGACAGGACCTGAGGGAATGGCCTGGAGGTGACCAGTGACAGGACCCAAGGGAATGGCCTGGAGGTGACCAGTGACAGGACCTGAGGGAATGGCCTGGAGGTGACCAGTGACAGGACCTGAGGGAATGGCCTGGAGGTGACCAGTGACAGGACCAAGGGAATGGCCTGGAGGTGACCAATGACAGGGCCTGAGGGAATGGCCTGGAGGTGACCAGTGACAGGGCCTGAGGGAATGGCCTGGAGGTGACCAGTGACAGGGCCTGAGGGAATGGCCTGGAGGTGACCAGTGACAGGACCAAGGGAATGGCCTAGAGGTGACCAGTGACAGGGCCTGAGGGAATGGCCTGGAGGTGACCAGTGACAGGGCCTGAGGGAATGGCCTGGAGGTGACCAGTGACAGGACCCGAGGGAATGGCCTGGAGGTGACCAGTGACAGGGCCCGAGGGAATGGCCTGGAGGTGACCAGTGACAGGGCCTGAGGGAATGGCCTGGAGGTGACCAGTGACAGGACCCAAGGGTATGTCCTGGAGTTTTCAGGATGGTTAAGCCTGGATATTAGGAAGAGGTTCTTCACCCAGAGGATGGTTGGGCACTGGAACAAGTTCCCCAGGGAAGTGCTCAGGGTCCCAACCTTGCCAGAGCTCACAGAGCATTTGAACGTTCTTGGGCAAGTGGTGGATTTTTGGAGCTGTTCTGTGCAGAACAAGGAGCTGGGCTTTGATCCTAGTTGAGTCCCTTCCAACCCAGGATATTCTGTGATGCCAGCATAAGGAGGGTAAGCACATTGCTTCTGAGAAGGAGGGAAGAGAAAACTTGCCTTTCTAGTTTGTACCGTCAGCAACTACCAAGTACATCTTGTCCTTTTCTTGAGATTTATGTTTGAGGGTTTAAAGTAATTTTTTTTTTTTTTGCTTTTTGAATGGAAGATTGTTCAAGTCCTGTATGTTTATATATAAAGTTCTAGTGGAGGTGATCCTGATGCTAACTATTAATCACTGAATGTCACAATAGCATAGCCAGGAGCTCTCTGGACAGTAGGAGAAACATGGAAACACAGAGACTTACATGGAAAAGATAACTTTAAAATAATCATTGAATCTTCTATTGACAATGGATAATGGTGAAAGAAACATGGGGAAGAGGGCAGGACCTCCAAAGGTTTGAGGGTTGTGCTGCAATTTCAAGTGTAAAGCAAAACATGCTACTGAAATCTGTCTATCTCTGCAAATTCTGGTCCTGGGGAGAGGTTTAGTTTTCATCCCTCTTGAAACTGTCTGTGGCTCAGGAGCATGAATTCATCTGTCCTGCTGAGGGGTGTCCCTCTCTCTGCCAAGTGGTGGTAGGTATCCTGTAGATTGTAGTTCAGCTGTAGTGCTGTGCAGGGGCCTGAAGGCACCACAGACAAAAGGGCTGAACTTCCTCTCCATTTTCTGGTATTTAATGGCTTTCCCATTGTATCAGAAATATTATTTATTGTATTTCCCATCTTACTTGGTAAATATTTGTCATGGTGAGTAATCCACATGTACATCATAGGAAAGGTCACAGCAAATGTATGATTTGACAACAGAGTTATAAACCATCTCTTTCTTCTGGTGCCAGTTTTTGTGTACAAAAGCTACTTCTCACTGCTGCAGAGAGCACAGTGCAAGTCCCAGAAATGCAAATATTCTTAGTTAGAAGATGGATGTCAGAACCATCCCCATCATTTACAGGGCAGCTTTGTTTCTGGACAGAAAATGTCCTTGATGTATTTAAAAACACAATAAAAAAACTCCTCACAGCAAGGAGTTCAAACCCTCCTTTCCCAATGAGAAAGAAGTTAACTGTGCTGCATGGCACTAGATATAATCTGCTTACAAAGAGGGCATATTTTTGCCAGTAAAGCAATTTATTTAGAAAAACAGACATATCAATCTAAGGTAATTACAAATTGCTTAAGGAAAATTAAAGTAAGTACCTCAGAGGCACTTGTTGTGTAAGGAATTTTCAAATAGAAACATAGTGGGTGGAAAAATACAATATGTATTGTTTCTGTCCACAGTGTAGATTAGTTGCTGCATTAATATACACTAATGTACATTTATGCACTCCTGCTAATCATATCCAGAGCATTCTGAAGTAAATAGACTCGTTGGGTTCCAGCTAGTCCTGTTGTACAAAGCACAGCACTAATCAAGCAAGTTTTCTGTGCAATTAGGGAATAGAAATCACTGGGGACATCATGTATTATGATCTGTCTGCTCTATTTTTAAGATCCTGAAATGCAAACAGATAATAAATTGTGTTAGTGGTAAATTTTTATCATTCTGTCTTGAAATTGGTGTTAGACAGGCACCCAAATGGCACATATTGTCTGAAATCACTGCCTTCTTTCATCCCTTCCTCCTCTCACTCCCTATGCATGACATGTTGTTAAGCACCTAACTCTCTTTCCTTGCCAGAAAGGCAAGAATGGGGCTACTGTTAGGTCCTGAGCTGTCCTAGAGGCAGATGCTTTTCTCTGCCTTGCAGCACAGGGAAGGGAGGGACAGAGGGGGGAAATCAGAGGGAGTGAGGGAAGCAAGTGCTCGGATCTGTGCAGAACACACTGAAATGCCCCTTCTGACAGGGAGTGTCTCTGAGTCTGGGGGAGGGAGGGAGGGTGGCCTCGGGCGGGGCATCAGGAAACAAGAATTTGCTGGTTTTGTTTGAGTAATTACCATCAGGAGATCTCTGTCAGTCTGAGTCTTTTTATTATTCCTTTTGTAGCTTTTTCAGGTTTTCTTTATCCTAACATATCCCGTTTCCCATAAAATAATGTAAAAGTCTATCAAGTGAAAGGTAGTTTTCAAGTACTAAACCAGTAGTAGTTTTTAATCCAAATGTTGGTATGAGGATGCAAAATACACAGAGTGAACTGTTCCATCCCTCTAGGTAGGGGGGGGGAAATGTCTAAATAGGAATAGTTTTGAAGACTGCATACATCCCACTTGTTTTTACAGGTTGAAAAATAACCCAAAAATACTTGAAGGCATTTTATTTTCTCTGAATTAATGGTTTATCTCCAAGTGATACAAGCTGAGCACATGTGAGTTCTTTCTGGGGGGTGGAGGATTGGTGTCAGTGTGCCATAAGTAGAGCTCTCAAATAGCCAGGCCTAGGAGCTCTGAATAAGGGACACTTGTTAGAGGGTGCAGAAGTGGATGTGGACAGCAGGAATTTATCCCCAGTTTGCTCAGAGAGAAAAGCCTCCTTGCACATGTGTATTGAGCAGTGCATCCCAGGGGTGCCTGCTGTCAGGTAATCTATTGATTGCAGATGGATTGCTGCAGGAGGGAGAAGCTCTCAGTCAAAATATGGTTCTCTTGCAGCAGCTGGAGCTGACCAAATTTATTAACTGTCAAAAAAGTAGTTGGCATGTTTGATCATCCCCTTCCACTCTTTCCTCAGATTCCTCAATCCATGGGTATTTAGATTTTTTTTTCAGGGTGTTTGAATAAAGCGGGTTTGTTTTTTGCAGGCTTTGAGTAGCGGATAAATCAATAGTTGTAGTCCTGAGGGGCAAGGGGGTGACACTGTCAGCCAGCCATGGGATTTAAGCCACAGCCTGTGGAAATCATCTGTTGAGAAAGGTAAAACACATTCAGAGGCCGCAGAGAAAGGGAAAATTGAGCAAAGAAACTAAACTAAGCAAAGTTAGTGGAAACAAAAGAAGTAAGGGCTGCAGATGTTGGGCAGACAGAGCAAGACAAACCATGCTGTCTGTTCAGCGTTTCTTTCCATATTTCTCATGTCTGCTGATCTTTGGAATTTTATGGGAGGTTTGCATTCATTTTCTTACAAGGTTATTTTCAAAATGAAAATCCTGGGATTTATTAAAGTGAAAGGAAATAAATTTATTACATTTCAATATTGCAGTGGTTTTGCTATTGAGGTGCTGTAATTTATAACTGGTAGCTTTTCTTGGCATTTCTCCATTGTTTGATCTTAACTAAATGGAAAATTCAAATTGCAAATATTAATCTGAATTAAAGATGCTTCAAAAAGAGAAAAGACTTCCACTTTCCACCTATAGACCTTATAGGAGGAATACCTTGCTTTAGAAGGAGGAAAATTTAAAAAAACACAAAACCAAAGCAACAAAATAAAGCAAAAGCAAACATACCAAAGCCAACTGAACCCCCAAATATTAAACCCACACCCTCCAGAGGGTTTCAGGAAGATGTACCCCAAAGCCCTGGCTCAGTGAAGTGCTGCAGCACTGCTTGGTTTCCAGAGTGGTGCCTCTTTCAGCATCAATAACTGAGCACTTAGAGCACTGATCAGGCAGCTCGCTCGTTGGAGACAAGATTAGCTTCAGCTGATCATATCTGTAGCAGCTTCCGTCTCCTTCAGAGCTTGCTTCCCTCCCTCAAACAGAAAACAAAAAGAATATGTTTTTATTCCCCTGTGGAAAATGGATTTGGGCTTCTCTGGAAATGTTACCCTGCTGTTTATATAGGACCTGCTTGCACATGGGGCAATCAACAGTGCCTTTGTGTTTGCTGTTCATCTGTGTCAGAAGGTCATGCACTTTTCTCGTAACTAAAAAAGCGGGTGAAGAGTTTTTAGTAACTCAATTTAAAGAAAATCTACTTTATGTGGAGCGGTGTGGCCGGTGGAAACACGCCCAGGCTAGAATGCCCAGCCCGTCTCCAGCCAAAGGGGGCGCTTCCCCAACACGAAGCCGGGTACTGCGCCTAAGGCACTAAACTGCCCTCAGGACGCTGGCCGCTGAAACTCCGAGCCGCAGGAAAAAGAGGCGTCTCTCCGTCTCTTAGTATGATCGGGTTTATTGGGTCCCGAGGGACCAAACACTCCCAATGGATCCAGGGGATGGGAGCAGAAAGCTGATCCCGAAGTGAGGAAAACCTCGGGTTATAAAGGAAGTGGGAGGGGAGGGGGGGTAACAAATCAGGAGAGGGAAGGGAAGGATACATTGGGGATTGACATAACAATAGGACCAATCATGTACAACTAGGGGAGGGGCCCCGGTCCCTGAGCCAATCACCCGACACCCTGGCCAGAAGCTTCTGGAAAAGGAGGCAGGGGTGCCCAGTGACAGGCAGGCAACCGGGGGTGGGGAACAAAAATGATTCATGTTGAAACCATAGAAACTGGGGAGGGGTTTGGGGATTGACAGTTAACTGGGATTGGGGCAGGACCTTTTAACATGAACAATGGGGGTGAACAGAACAAACGCAAAACAAACCACAACATTTATGAAACACCACCATTCAGTGGTGCTTTGTTATACAATTAAGTATGCCCCTATAAGACTCAATGCCAAAGCAAAAATCAGGATGAAAAAATCCTTTCAGTCCAGAAGCACAGCTGGGCTGCAGCTCTGGTGCCTTGCAGAGAATCAGAGCTCTCTGGAATACCCACTTGAATGGTCACATAGTCCCAAATACATGCCTTGGATGTGGGCCTCAACCTCCATTGGATGGGATGAGCTTGGTAATTTTTGGTGAGAACATGGTGCCATCTGAGTGCTTGTCTGAACAGCATCTGCTCTGTCAAGGAGATCATGTAGAATTTGACTGCATTTCGGTGACTCCAGTCACTGGAGTCAGTTTTTCAGTACTCTGTCACAACAACATCAGGGCATGTCCAGGTCCTCTAGGTCCTATTTTTGTAAATAGAATAACTTCTCTTCACCTTTAATCTTCTTCCCACATCCTCTTCCTCCAGTTACCAGGTGAAAAGCCAAGGCTAATGAAGCATCCTTTTCCATGCTGGGCTCTCACTGGTGTCTGTAGGTTGTGGTTTTAATGGGCAGAGTGACAGAGAATAGAGCCCAGGAGCAGGGTTCAGTGCACGAGTTTGCTCCAGGATCACTATCAGTGTACTGCTAGTTAAAAAAAAAAAATCTAAAAAAAGGGGATTTTTTTTGAGTAGCTGATGGCAACTTACTTTTGCCAAAAACACGTCTGTTCAGGCAATGAAGTCAGATGAAGGAAAGGGAAGTTTACAGGTGCCATGGCTAAGTAGGCATATTCCTTTCCACCTGAATCCAAGCAATGTGGATCAAAACCGTGAAATATAATTGTGGCTAATGCACACACAACAACTTGGATGCAGAAGGACAGCAATTTTTAAGTTTTGAGATGCTTGAAGATGTGACTTTTGTCCCCGTAGTTGCTGAAGTTGTCTGTCTTACTTCTTGGATCCTCCCTGTATGGCATTTCTGAACAAGCATCAGAGGATTTGCAAGGCAATGCAAAATGACATTGGAGATACCAGCCCCAAACAAAGACAGGTGAATGTATGATAGATACCAAAAGGTCAAATTCTGCACTGACATTTACCAAGACGTCTCTATAGGTCTTGATATTTTTTTCTATTATCCCCATGCTTACATTTTATATTCATGTTGTCTAGATTCTGCAGTTCTCACCTCCAAGCACGCCTCTTATTTTAACCATCTCTTTCTACCTGTTCTCCTCTGTGTGGGCCCATATTTTAAAATAATTGCTATGTACCTCATTATATATATGAAGATTTTTTACTTGTTTTATTTCAAGGCAATCCATAGAAGCAGAAGTAGTCTCATAAGTCTCACATTGTGGCCTTTTGTGGCTACCATGAAGTGAAAGGAAGTTCTGCCCCATTTTCTAATGGTAGCTAGATAAAACCAAGCTATTAACTGCAAAATAACCAGAAAACCAAGCTTATCCTTAAATGAAGAATTTCTGAAGGCCAGGGAATAGTTGGTCTGAATCCTGAACTTTGCTCTTTGGATTTGTGAATGCATCAGTAACTTAGATTTCTCATTACTGCTTGCAGATCATGGGCTATGGGTCTTTGAGGGTCCCCAAGTCCACTGTGGTCTCATACTGGCTGTAATTTAAAAGATGGTGTTTGAAGAACATAAAGATGACAAAGTTAGGGTCTAATTTGTTTGGAATTGCTAAAGTTCTTTGTGCCCCCTCAGTTCAACATCCTTGTTCATGCTCTAAAATACACTGTTTCAAGTACTTGATAATTTATATCAATGTGCTGCTTCTCTTTCTTTCTGAATTTGAGTATCTGCCATGGGTTGTAAAAGGATCTTGCAAAATAGAAGGGATTTTTAAAACTGTGCTGTTTAAGGTTGTGGAGGGGCACTCACCTTGTCAAAGCTTCCTCAGTGATGGGCAATTGCTTAACAGGGTCTTTTGTACAGGCAGTGTGTCGGAAGCATTACTGTCACCTCGTGTATCTCCCCTTAAGTTAAATCAGAAGGACATATCTGACCACTAAAATGTCGTACCTAAAAAATGGTGTGAACTGCTTGTGAAGTTCCATGTGAAACAACTTCAGTTAAAAGTATTTCTGAGCTTTCTTTTTTCTATTGTAAACCCTAAGCCCTTACCCTCAACGAGAACATGATTGTAAATTAAATGTATTCATCGATGCTTCAAGACAAGACAATGCAAAACGGGACAATGAAGTCAGAATAATCCTGTGGTAATTGCACCACTCATAGCCAAGAAACTCAAATTTTCTTTTTTTCCTTTTCTACTCTTTTGTACGTTAGTTGTTTCATCAGCAAAAATCTGGGTCACACGGGGTGGGTGTTCATGGGGTTTTTTAAAACATTCCAGAGTTAGCAGAGCCACAGAAACGTGAAGCATTCTTCTTGCAGTAATATTGTTAATCATAAAATGATGTGTGATTAAGTGCAAATTAAGTTGTAAAACAAAACAGCTGAGTGAATAAAAAGATCATTAAACTGAACATAAGGTGATATTGGGAGCATAAAACTGCTGAGAAACAAGTTTATATCAGAGTAACAAATAGGTTCTCTAATCTGAGATCTGTATCTCTCAGCCTGTACTCAAAAAGCACTTCCTCTCTTTTAAGGGAAACGGGTCTTTAAGTACTCAGAATGCAGGAGCAAGTTTCCCTTCTTGTCAGTCTGCATGAGCAGAACATGATTGGGAAAGAGATTACAAAGAAATAAAAGGATATTTGAAGTGTCAGTGATGACAAAGTGTGATCCAATTCTGCTGCTGCTCTTTTTAAGTGGAGTGGTAAAACTGCATTTTTATGTAAAGTGACTTTCCCCTTTTGGTTCATCTCCCTTTTTAAAGTGCATATGGAGAATAACTCGTTCCACTACTGTTGCCTCCTTTCACGGGTGAGTTTTGATCAGAACTAAGCTTTTGATGTCAGGTAACGTTTACTCTGTTTCATTGGAAACAGTTGCGTGATCTCTGTCAAAGAGCGAGTGCTTTGCTCATCCTCCATCTGCAGCCTTCCTGTTGGAATTAGCCCTGGGCGCTCACCAGTCACATCTCTGAACTGCTGCATCCCAACACGCTTTTTGTTTCACCTGTGAATTGTGCAAGTGCAAACCTTCATGTACGCAGAGCAGCTCTGTAGTTTTGTCTGCTACTTCAGTGGATTCTTTGTGCCATTCCCATGTTGCCTTTGTGATGCAGCTCGTGTGTTTGCTGCTAGATGAGAGAGTCAACTTTTCTCTAATTTTAGTTTTCCATGACTCCACATCATTCTTAAATAAGACTTTATTTGGCGTGACACTGCATTTATTGTAAAAGGAAGAATAAGACAGGTAACACTTTTTAAAATTTGAAATAACCAAGCATAATATAGAAAAGAAAAAAGCCGCAAGTTTGCTTAGGTACTTCAGTGAAACCAGCAGTAGACTTTCCTACTGATAACATATCAAATGTAAAAGTTGTGGACCTGCATTTTAGAGGAAAAACTGTATTTTAGATTTTAGGTCACTAAAGAATATCATTGCCAAGGATTAGATTTGCAACTGAAAGGTACTATTAGTCTTGGTGAGGGAAACAGAATTACAAACCTCAAGTAGCTGTGCATAGCTGCAAAGCAGATGCTACAGCACACTTCTGATCTAACCACTCAGCCAACATCCACATTGGAAATGGAAATAGTTTTCAGGAGAGGAATGAGGTTCATCCATTCTCTCTGTATAAATACAGTTGTCTTTTCTTGTCTCCCTCATTGTCCTCATCCTATGAACTTATATGTATGAGGGACAGATTTTTTCCTGTGTGTAGAGAAGCAAGGCTTATTGCTGGCTTCTCTAACTTGGAAGCTTCTGTCTGTAACAATTTTACCAACAATGGGGATGTTTATTGAGTGGAAACCCACTAGAGGTTGGGCATTTCAATTAGAGAACATCACTCCTTGCCAGAGCCTACCATAGCAGATGTCTCACTTTCTAATACAGTACTGAATTCTTCCTGACATTTAAATTTTTGTCATGGCAATGCTCTTCTGCAGATATGGAGGCAAACTAAATTAATCTGCTGTGTTTTAAGGGGAGGAGAAAGAGTTTGAGTCTTTGTGCATGTGTGTGTGAAGAATATGGCATGACAAATAGCAAAACTCTTGATGGCTTTGTTACAGTTGTTGTTTGTTTTTAAGTAGTAGAAAAGTATTCTGAAGACATATGGAAATGCAAATCAGTCTAAGAAATGAGAACTATCTGATGGGCTGTGTGATGAAAAGCAGGTGTACTGTGTGGGAGGGCAATGGAATAGCCTCCAGGACTTTACTTGTGAGAAGGTCCTTTATCTTCCTCCAGCAGAAGTGTGGCAAAACTGCCTTTTCCAAAGTGGATCAAAGAACACTACCAGTACGTTCTTCTCATCTCCCATTTATCCATCCATGTCTGTCATACAACCCATTTATTTTAGGCTCCAAGGAAAGTGGAGAAATTAAATTTTCTGCCAACTTGATTTCAATGCCATCTTCCTTTGTTTCAGTTTAATTGGTGCACAGTGTGATGCTCTTAAATAAGCTGTTACCTAACACAGTGGAAGTGATGGAGAGGCAAGGGGATACCTGACAGTGATAGTACAGCTGCTCCCTTATAGGGGTACTGTGGCTTTTCAGATGTGACTTGGGGTCTTCAGCTTCTCTTCAGTAAATCACTGATGGTCCCAAGACCAAATAAATTCAGTGAATGTAGGCACAGAAACATAATAGTGCTTCGTACAAAATTTACCCTAGGCATCAGAAGGAAAAACTTGCCCTGTATTACTTAGGTGCCTGTGCACCTTTAAGGTTATTTCTCATGTCATGGGCATGCTGACATGCATGATCTTGCAAATTACTTGAGACCTGTCCTTTCCTGCAGCTATTCAAGCATCCTCCTAAATTTTCCCTCTCAGATAATTTTTTTTAGTGGAAGCATGTTAGAAAGGTATTGGCTTCTGTTTACTTGAAGGTGAAGAGGAACAGCCATTAGTTGGACATTTTCCCTCAAAAAGGGAACATTCTCTGTTTTAAAATCACAGTTAAAGCAGCCTTGCTCTTATTAGATCTTTCTGGCAGAGCTCAGTTACCTTGTCTGTAGGAGAAACAATGAAGGCAAGTGAGGGTGGAGAAAGGGGAAAGCAACGATGAGAGAACAGCTAGAAATTAGGGCCCACAGAAATGTGGGAGATAGTCTCATCCAGCTCTGCCTTTGGACCCATCTCTGTTCTTGCTGAAATCAGTGGCATGGCTCCCACTTCCTGCAAAGGCATGAGAATGCTGAGCCCACAGTGCTGTCTGTTTTCTTAGGATACATGTTTTGGAGATGAAGAGAAATGGAAAATCATCAAACGCTCTGTCAGCAATTGCATAATTGGCTGTTTATCTGCTGCAGTGTGATAGCTGCAGAGAAGAGCGTGGGCCTCAGCTCGCTGTAGGTCCATCCCTCCCCTTCTGCACACCTCTTGGTAAAGATGTGGGACAGACTTCCCAAGACAGATGTGCTAAAAAAAACCAGAATAACTGGAATCATCTATAGTCATGGGTTTTATGAATGATATATTGGAAAGAGCATTAAATACCAACAGGAGTCCAAGTGCGAAGCCTGCATTGTTTCTGTTCCAAGCTCGCAGATGGGTAATTCACTATGCAAGAGATTTTCATGACCAACATTTCAAGCAATGCTGTTTGCCTTGGACCAGCTTTCTTTAAAAAGAGTAAAAGAAAAAAAAAATCTTAATTTTTTGTATCTGGAAGTTTTGATTTCTTTTGGATAGACAGTAAAGAGAGGAAGCAAAGAGGCAAAGCTGCCTGAGGAATTTTCCCCCCCACTCCTTAAGTGACTGAGAGAACAGAGGAGTCTTTGTTAAATTCAGTTAAAGTAGAAAGTGGCAACTAAAGGTTGGATGGCAGTGAGTCTTTCATAAGATGTGTGCTATGCTGTGAAAGTCAGTGCCATGTGATTTCATTCTAGCTAGAAATTTAATAAAAACCATGAAAGTGGTTGAAGTATTAAAAATATTTTTAAATATTTTTTCAAAATAGAAAGCCTTAAAAGACATCTGAGTCTTTGTGGTATAAGCTCTTTCTTAGACTCCAGTGAAAGAACTTCTTGTATCATCCTTACTTCTCTCTTCCCTTCCTCTATTTGCTTCCACCAGTGGCTGTTGTCCAGCTTGCATTCTCAATCACCAAACTCCATACCAAAATACTCTGGGTTTTCCCACTTTGGACAAACTGAGCCTGCTCATTTTGAACAGCAGTCTCAAATGCATTGCTCCAGGAGACAGTGTTAAGTGTTACTCTGTTTGCCAGGCAACAAGCTGTGAGTTAATGCTCCTGGGTGCCCACCCTCCTATTTTTGTCTGATTCCTGCTTGTGTTTAGCAGACAGTGAAAGCAGAGTGCTGGTGATTTTGGTACAATTCCCTGTACTGAGTTACAGTAACTATCTAGAATCCTTCCTGGCTAGAAGGATTCTATCTTAGCATGCTTGCTAATACACTCCTCATTTTATGGGCAAAATTCCCTCTTGTAATTGGCCAAATGAGCCTTCCTAAATGACAGTGCCTCACCTGGTGCTTAAATGCCCGTGGAGCTGATGAGGATTTCTCATGTACATGTTCAATATCTGCACACATGCATGAGTGCATACTGCTTTTTTGATCTTAAAATGCAAGCCCACTCTGGGGAATGTTTTCCTTTCTCCCAGAGGGAAGCTTTTAAATATCTATATTTAAATAAACGTAAAAACCTCTGCTAATTAGTTGGCAGTAATAAGTTTTGCATGTTTGTTTTCTCACCCATGTCCACTTAACATTGTGGATAATGAAGACAGGTGATAGAGCAGCACTAAAATTTCTATCCAATCAAGATCAAGATGAGGTGTATGCTGGCAAGAGTGAGGAAAAACAATGGTGTAACCACACACAAGATACCTTAAGCATATTTTTCCCCAAATTGCAAATGTTTCAAGAGAAAAGCAAATATTTTGCCCTCTATTTTGTCCCAGTCATCACTGCTAAAGTTTAGAGGTTGCTTGCCCCTTTCAACTGCAGCCTCCACATGTGAAAATGCAACATTGCTATGGTAACAAGCTGCTTCTCCCATCCATAAAAATAAAGGGCCAGCTTCTCTTCCCCAGTGATAACATCTTATGTTTAACTGCCTTGAGCAGTGCTGACAGGGGCAATCCTTGTTACAATAGCTGGCTCTTCTTGGTCAAGCAAATTAAAAAACTACTTGAGGAAACTGACTGTGATGGACCCCATCATAAATCCTTAACTCTGACTGATATTTAGCACTCTAAACAAATGGATGAGTGTCCCTCTGGCCCTCCTTCCCTGTGAGGTGCAGAGCACTCATCTGGTTTCCTATTTGGAGTTATACATGATGTTGAATTCCAAGTGTTTTGTTTGTTTTTTTAAAATGAGGTTTCAATCCAGAGTGCTTTAGGTTAGACACAGTCTGGTAGCAAGTACCAGGGACTGCCTTCTAAGACACTTCACAGGAGCAGAGGTAAAATACAGTAATTACAAAAATATACACAGCCCTCTGGCTTAAGACATCATTGCATTGTGTCCTCTGCTAGGATTCCTGGGCACTTCCCTGCTGCTGTACCCAAATGCCTCTCACGTGCCCTGCTGAAGGACAGTGCTGTTCTCAACATGCAGCTGAAAAATGAAATGGAGAATGGGAAGGAAGAGCATTTTTACTCAAATGTATTTTCACATATTTAGAGCAGCCTGTGCTACAAATTACAGGTAGATAATTCACAGGTTGTTGAGTTTAGTCAAAGGTGTGGAGCTGAAAATCCAAGTGTTTCTGATCTCACCTCTAATACCTGAATGTACTAAGCTGGGGGGAAGGATGGTAGGACCTGTGCTGAAGGGACTTGCCACAGTAGCCCAAGAAACTGATCCCACAGCAGTGAGATGAGCAAGAAAGGCAAATTGGCACCCTAGTGTTCAGTTATCCTTATTCTGAAATGCTCTCTTGTTATTCAGGTGAAGTTGGGCACAGCAGGCTTAAAATTTGGTCGTCCCCAGCAGAGATGGGTGGTTTGGAAAGGTTGTCTGGAGTGCCAGTACTTTGGTACTTGAGTGTAGATCAATACCTATGGAATCTCTATGTATTTATCTTAAGACAGAAACAATGTACAGACATCTAGAGTCTGAGACAAGCTCCATAAAATGAAATAATTACACTTAATGCTAAATATTCTCCGCATAAAACAAAATAATTACGCTTAATGCTAAATATTCCCTGCAGGGCCTGCCACTGTGGGAAAATGTAAAGAATTTTTGAAGTGTACCAGAGTGTTCCAGTAATGTTTCAGAGTGCATCCAAAGCGTTGCCAATATGTCTGTGTTTCACAGCTAAAGCTAATCCTTCCCAAGGTCTGAGGGCGTGAAGCCATGTTTACTCGTTGGCTAATAGCAGGCTTCAGCCCCTGACAAGTCAGCCCACTGATACACAGCATGCAGTGGTAGCTGTTACTGCAAATGGACAAAAAAATATAGGTTTAAATAACTTGTATGGCTTTTTGTGCACTTGGCATGCAAGCATCATCTTGTGCAAAGGTTACTCAGGGCCATTCCAGCCCTTTCTGTACTTTGCTTAATTGGAGTCCAAAAGCATTTGATAGATAAAAAGATGCTTCTGCAAGCACATTTGAATTGAGGTCTTTGAGATTTCATAGAATTTTCCCCTGCCTTTACCGGTTTTTAAGACAAGGCACCTGGGGAGCACTTTTCATTCCTGCAGCCATAGCTCGTGGGCTTGCTCAGTGGTGGGAGGGTAGGTCAGACAGTGCCTCCGTGTTCAGCACAGCTCCCTTTGAAGCACTGATGTGATGCCATTCCGGGGTGATGGCAGTCCTTAGGAAGCCTATATTCCCATCCCTTTTAAGAGCCCAAAGGAAATAATTGGTTTGTAATGGTTGCCAACAGGGCAAACACTGTGAGAGGGCTGTTATGTGTTTCTCTGCTAAGTGATCACTCCATGGAACCTCCTTTACCGATTTTGAACACACCCGGGGCAGCTTTCGGTACTCCTCCAAGGCACCCCTCTGCGTGTGCTCTGCTCAGGCTGAAAGAGCCTGAAAAAGCTTTGGCTGCAGCACTGCAGGTGTGTGATGTGGGTCCACACTTAGTATATCTGGTCTGTGCATCTCTGCTGCACTGACTGAGGGGTTGACAATTGATTCTTAATTGTTAATGTTGTTGTAAGGTGGGGGGCTTTTTTCAATGATTTTTCAAGTGTAAAAGTCACCAAACACCATCTTTTCTCAATGTGGCTGTTTTAGATAATATCGGTTACTTTCTCCCTCTTTACTTTCTTACCTTGCTCAGTAAAAGCCTTTTCTCTAGTAGTCAACACTGAAGCAATGTATCTAAGAATAATTTTTGCCTTTGAATGCAACAAATAATTAAAGAAACTACCCACTGCTGATGTTCTACTTCCTGGGACTTTACTGTCATTATCAGTGTGGAGTATAATTGCCTTTTTTTTTTTCCTGAGGAGGGAAGGAGGCATGCAGAAGTTTGATCAAGCACTAAGATTTGTGTGCTTGTTCTTGGTGTCCTCAATTTCATCACCCTGTAAAATTACTCCTCTTCTACCTCTTCTTTGTTGGTTTTTTTTTTTTCTCCCTTGCTGTTTTTGGTTTTGTTTTGGGTTTTGTTTTTTTTTCCTTTTTATGTTAGTGGCAATATCTGTAAAATGACCCAGCAGTACACACTACTTGAAAGCTCTCAAACTTTATAGATCAGTCTTGAGAATTTGTGATGAATTTTATCACCCTTTAAATGAAAATGTTCTTCACTTCTCCGTGTTTCCTGTTCTTTTTGAAGTTTTAGTGTGAAACCCCATCAGATCTCAATGGGTGAATTGAGGCCGAGTACAATGGGTAGAGGGGTGTGTTTATCTTGGAACATTTCTCACTGTGGAGGAGAAGAGAAAGGAAAAGGGAGAATGACCTTTCCAATCCTGTCTTGGCCTTTACTTCTTGGAGACAGAATGAAAAAAAGAGAAAAAGACATCTAGGTTTGCCAAAGAGCATCATTAGAATGAAAACAGGCAAAACTCAATAGAAATTATCTTCCTGTAACTAGTCAGCTACAGGTTTAAACTTAGATTAAATCATGCTTCTCTTAGGGCAGCAATAAAGTTTGGGACAGCACAAAGTAATTTTGATATTTAGATCATTTAATTGAAAATAGAGGGGATTTGAGACTATAAGCAAAGCTCTGGGGGCTCCCCTTGTGCTTCTGGGGCATGGTGGCTTTTTGCCTGGGGATCCTGTTCCTCTGCTGTAGAAGCACAGGACTGTGCAGATTTCCCCTTCCTACCTGAGACTGCTGCATTAAAACACAAAGGGGAAAAAAAGATAATGAGCCTTTTTTCAGTTTATATCTGAGGGGTATGGAAGGTGTAGCAGAAGATAAATGCAAAATCAGGCTTCCTGTCCATATGAAACAAGTAATAATTGATGCACTTTTAACTGGGTGCACCTCATTACACAGCAGTAAATGTTGATGCCAATATCTTAAAGCTGGCTTGCATTTGAAAGCCCTGCATGTTTAATTGTAGGGTACCATTTAGAAGGGAAACTCTCCTCAAAGACCACACAGGCATTACTGGAAAGGATATTGTGGTGTGGGAGAGATCCAGTGGTAGGCATCCAATGGTTTGCTTCCACCTGAACTTAATGGATGGTAATGCATCTTTTATGTCATGTATAATGATAAATTTACTACTCTAATAGGTCCATATGCCATAAGAATAGACCACTGCTCCAGTAAGTTCCTCTCTTCTATGAAAAGTTGCTGGTGTATTGAGGAGAGGTTGACAGATAAATTGCTGGATGCTACCATCTTTGGTACAATGATGAACTATGTCTCCAGTGGAAACTATTAAATCAAAGTCTGTTAATGAAAGAAGGAGGGGAAAACAAGAAATTAGGTAAGGAAGAGAATCACTTCAATTCTCTTAAGTAAACACACATAGAATAGGACTGCTATAAAGAAGGGCTCTGCTGGACTGCTGAGCTACAAAGCAATACTTAAAACTATTCAAATATTTACTTCTAATAATACACTTCCAAGGCAGTTGGTAATCCTTTATTTTTCTTATTACCTAAGCCTTCAAAAAATATGTTCAATTATCTATTTAAAATATATTGAACTATCAATCAAAAGATATTCAAATAGTTTGGGTTTTTCGCAAATTCAGAATTACTTGGAAGAAATTCTATCCCATACTGAAGATTTCTGTAAGTCCCTCCTTTCTCTCCCCCATTTCCCTTTCTCCCTCTTACTCTTGTCCTTCCTTTTACCTTCATCCCCAGCATGCAGTATATGTCAGCTTAGCAGCAACAGAGAAATACATTCCAGAAGAAGCTACAATCACTTCTGTAGACCCTAAATGCAGATGGTCTCCCTTAAAATGGAGCAGTAGTGCAGCTAGAGGAGGGAAGAGTGCTGGCAAACAGGTGTGTTTATTTTTTGAAGAATCTCCATTGAGTAGGTGAAGGAGCTCTGTAAGAGACACCAGGAGATCTGCTGTGTGAGGATCTTAAGTGCATCATTAGCACCCATTATTTTGGCCTAACTTTAGCTGAAATATTTTAATGTAAATTAAAGGTAATTTTTCTTACTGGAGATCTCTTCAGCAGTGAGAAAAGCATAGGAAAAAAACCAATAAGATTGCCATTTTCAGCAGATTGTCAGAAATTTGGGCCAAGTGGAACTGTGTCAGCTGATCCTGCTGGAGGTCGTGGCTCAGGCCTTTTCACAATGGGACTAGATGGAGAATAGATGACATTTGTCCAGAATCAAAAATAAACACAATTATCATCATCATTACAGTCTCATTGTTTGCTGCACCAAAGAGTGAATGTCACAACTGTGGGGGTTTTGTAAGGGCTATTATTAGATCTTGACCCTGAAAACATGTGCCAAAACTCTGCTAAAAAGAACGAAAAATGACATTTTATTTGAAAGAAATTCATTCTCCTTAAGCAAAATAAAAGCATGAATTTAACACTCAGCTATCATCTTTGAAAAGGCACGGTAGAATTTCTTCTTTGTGAATAACGAGAGAAAATGGACAATTGTGAGCCAATTTCTGCTCTAGGGGCTTAAAATCATCTCTGCCAGGGTCATAGAAAAAAATCCAATTAACTCCAGTAAGCACTGGGTCAGGTCCATATTTTGTAGGGTATCTTGCTAGTAGAGTCTTCCCAACAGTTCCAAACTCATGGGGCAAAACAATTATCAGTGTCAGGCTGCAATCTACAAGGGCTGCATATGCTTGCATCAAAACTCAATATGATCCCCCTTTACTACTGCTGAAATATATGTCAGCTTTCATTGTGCTCCTTTCCTGCACATTTGATTAAAGAATTACATAAAGTGAAGCTGTTTGAAAATACACATATGATACTTGAAGGATTTCAGATTTTTAATTATTAGTTTATCATGCCTTATAAGTAACAGAGAGAAAAGTTGTGGTCAGGGCTGTGTGCGTCTTGGTTTTCCTTTCAAAGCAGCTTCAGGCAATGCTCTTGTACTGCATTAGCAGCGCTGACTTCTTCTCTGCTGGGGCCCAGGAAATGAAACCTTAAATAGGCTCAAGGGCTGCTAAACCAGTAACCCAGATGTCTTCATTGACTGGAAACCTCTGCAAGCACAATGAGCAGATTTATTATTTTTCCATTGCTATTGACATGGAGGTAGGTAGTAAGGCTACAACACAACAGTTCCAATGCAAGCAGATCTTTGGAGGCAGACTCAGTTCATAGTGAGTGAGTTGCAGGTCTCAGACTCCTGAGTAAGCTCTAACCAAGGTATCCTGAGTACCAAAAGAAATTATTTAGTGGCTGGAGTGTGAAGCCACCTTGCATTTCCTCTTTGGCTTTGAAACCTTTTTCATGAGCTCTATTTCCAGTGACTGTGGCAGTGGAATTAACATGCAGGGAAGAAAGCAAATGCAAAAGTGACTGTAAGAGTTTGTGAGACAGAGGTTGCACCCAGATAATTGTGAACAGTGGAGACCTGCTGGAGGCTATTTCAGCAGAGGACACTTTTTGGTTTGCAGTTCTGGTCTCAGAAGCCTGTTTTTTCAGTGCTCAGGCTTCCTCAGTCAGCTCCACCACACCTTTACTCATTGATTTTTCATCCTTTGCCCCAACCTTTTGATGACCAAAATGTCTTGCTCTACCCTTGGCAATCTGGGCAAATTTCACCTGTAACTGAGTTCTCACTCTGATATGGTATTAATCATTTGGAATAATGCAAAATTCATCTCCTGGTTTTGAGCTGTGTTTACCTAACAGGGACACAGTTCCCAGTCATAACTAAGTTTTTATGCTTATTGTGGCTATCCACTCCTACAGAGAGCTGGAGCAGTAGTCAGTGCACGTATTATTAAATGCATAGCCATTTCCCAAACATTTCCTGGCAAATCCCACTAAATTACTCTTGAGAATAAAAAGCTTAATTAATTATGCTGAATGTTCGGGCATCGGATCCAAAATACCACAATAGAGAATTTAAGGGAGGAAAAATATTTGAAAAGAAATCTTGTTATGTTCCTGTTTATGCCAAAAGCCATATAATTGTTCAGCTTTATTTGTGAATATAAAAATGGAAGTTTTATCCCCATGATCATTTTAGCAAGGAAAATACAGATAATACTTGTCAACCGTAAACAACTAATTCTAATGGGAAAGAAAGACTCTAAATTGATGAAGACATGAGCATGAGATAGGAGTTTATCAAGGAATTGCAGGGGATTCTGCCTGGGACAACAAATAAAAATAATTAATTTCACAGTATCATTACCAGCTGAAACAAACAGATGATTTAAAGAAAAAAAATAAAGAAGCAAAAGTAATTGTCACATCAAAATGTCTTACCAGTATTTCCTAAACTGTCTTATTTTCAAGAAAATACTGTCCTCCTTTTCCCCTTTGGCTTGTACCCACTTTCAGGACTTTTTCTCGTGGTAACCTCTGGTTCTCTACCTGTGGCCTGATGCTAATGGAACTCATGGTCCCCAATATTCAGAATATTCTGGCAAGAGTTTTTGGGTACAGACAGCCATTTCTTCTGCAGTCTTTCCCTCTGAAAAGGCTGCTTTTCATGTAAGCAAAGAAATGTAATTGAAGTACAGGAGATCCCATTTTATGCTGCCTTCTAATTTATGTAGAAGAATAAGCTGATTGAGAAATTTAATAATCATCTAGTAGTTGTTCAGATTCTATTTTAGATTTAAATATGATACCCGAATTGAAGCTTACATATCCTTTGGTTTGGCTCTGGTATGAATAAGACCAAGCCTCCAGAGTTTCCCATTAATTTTCTTTGGGAAGAACTTGGGCTGGATGCAGCTACTATACTGCATCTAGAGCAGACCTGGGTGCTGCATCTGCCTTTATGATCCAGGCATCCACACTTGCACAGGTGGAGGAAAAAAAACCAACAATAGCCTTGCTATTAATAATAGAGGAATATTGTATTTCGTGGCCCTAGCTGAGGAACAAAGATGTCACGGAAGAGTGGAATTGCGAGGCATAATTTTTGTGTGAGTTAAAGTTCAAACCCATTCTTGAAAACAAACAGCTTCTAAATTTAGCATGCTTTATCTACTCTTTTTCAAGCTCCCTCTTCACCACTTTGCACCCATTAGGCTGACATCCATCGTCCCCTTGGCCCAAAGAGGCAAGGGATCTGATCACTTCAGCTGGAGATGAGCAGAGAGAGCCTGACACCATCAGCCAGTGCCCACCCAGGCAGAGTGCTCTGATCTCCCTCCACTTTGAAATATTCAATTAAAATAGGTGTAAAGGATTGACAAGACCCACTGAAAATGGCTCAATATTTCAAAGAGAAGAACTTGTCATGCTGGGCTGCAGGGTGTGAGAATCTACATAGGAGGGCAAAGAGAAAAAGATTTTTAGTTATAAAATATTCAGGAATATCTTGGCTCAGCTGGGGAAAGAGGATAGGAATTTGCTGCTGGAAGATAAAGCTCACAAGAAGAGTATTTCAAATTTAAACATATCTGTATTATTCATCCTAGCTTGAAAGAGATCAGGCAGTCCCTGTGCTTGGAGAAGTTGATTTTTGTTTTTTTAAATCCTGGGTTTAAGTCATGGCTACTGTGGCCATCTTGACACCACTGATTAGTCTGTTGTGAGGTGGGTGCAAAGCCCCTTGAGTTTAAAAATGGGAATTTGCAACCCTAGGCACAAACAGCCTTTTCACTCTGGGCTAATTGTTGGCTTTTCAGCTATGTTTTTCCATAGTGGCTGAAGATTTTCTTTACTTAGGTTGATTTTGAAGTCTGGTTTACTCTGGCAAAAGGAGGAATATTTTTTCCTCCTTTCTCAGCAGACTCACTGCAGGCTGATGGCTGGTTTTATGCTTCTGACTCCTTCCGCTAATAGTAAAACCTGGTTGATAGTGAGCTTTTGTTACTCTTGACACAAAATTAGGTTTAATTCTCTCCAAGCTCACTAAAAATGCATTTGAAGTTTTGCAGATTTTGAGTAGGTGATGACAATTTCCTGAAATGACAAGAATCATGAATTCACAGTCAACCTGGTGCTCAGAGGAGCAGCCAGGAGCTTGCTCTTGTGAAACGTAAGTGACAGCACTACAAGGATTCCCTTCACATCTCAGTTCTCCGGGTGGTACTTGAGCATCCTGAAGCATTCAAGTGTTTGTGACTTCCAGCAGTAGCTGCTCTTTTCTTACACACTGCAAGGGGTGTGTAACTAGTTACTGTGAGAGAGCAATGAGGAATAACCAGAGAACCCATGAGTAAGGGGGCCCAGAAATCCAGCCTGGAAATGTCAGCAGGAGAACACTGAGGATATGCTGTAGGTCCAGCTTGCTCCTTCCTTGCTGGCACAGCTCATAATTGAACAGACCCAGGCAGGTTCCTGGAGAGAAATCTCAGCAGATGCAGCAGCTCTTGCTCACATCCCAACAAATCCATGGGCAAAGCTTGTTTCCCCCATGACTCTGCTGTCTAGTCTTACATGGAGAGCTCTGCTGCATTTACAAGATGTATAAATTCCCTTTTCTCCATGCAGCTGTATTCCAGGCCCCACCTCAAGTGCCAGCCTAGGGATGTGAAATGCTGTTTCCTCATTACTTGCTCACATCCTGCCATATAAATGATTTGCGGGAATTTTTTGAAAATGTCATACACACATAAATCTTGGGATGATTCTACTCGTGCTGGTTTGTGTGGCTTGTCTTTGTGAATTTATAGTTTACAGGAAACCAAATGTGTACCCTACTAGAAATTACTGGAAGAAAATGCTAGTCTTATTTAACTGGAATGGGGAAGGCAGTTTCTCTAGCACTTGTGCAGATACTCCTAAAAAAGCAGTAGGAAAATTATTGGTACTGCATTTCTCTCTTCCCTCTGCATGTGGAGCACACAGCCTGCAGCCTCTGGAAATCTGTGATTTCTGACTTCTCTTGTAAGTGCTAGTCACCTCCAGCTTGAGTATCTTTCTATGGGTTTGCATGTTAGGGGCTCCGGTCTTCTACACTGGCGAGTCCAGGTACTGTCTGCTGTTCAGTGGTAGGAAGTGCCAGGAAATCTCACACCTGTGGGTGTTCTGTCACCTCTTTGAGCCACTTTGCCAAAAGCACAGTGGCTGGAGGCTGCTGCCTCCTCTGGGAGGGCTGTTCCCTGGTGGGTGTCCCGTGTGTCCATAAAGACCTCCATCTTCAGGCAGTGTCCCTTGAGGCTGTGCAGTTCAAGTTGCAGTGTGGAAACAAGGGGAGGGATCTGCTGGACACCTCCACCTAAGAGGAATATTAGAGATGTGCTAATCCCAGCTTTCTCCTCAGACACCTCTTGGGCTGTGCTCCACATTAGGCTTAGCTGAGCTCAGCTGAGTTATGATGACAGCTCTGCAGTGCTCTCCTTGCTTTTATCCTTTTAGCATGAGGACCAAAGGTAGCTCTCTTCCCCACGTCAGAGAGAAACAGGCTAAGGATGGTTAAGGTCAGGGTTCACTTGGTAAAATGAGACTAAGGGGATCACTTGGTAAAGTGCTATAGCCACTTCAATTTTGGGAACAGGTAACAGGTCAAGACAAGGTTCAGGTGGGAGCTGAGGGTGCTGTTTGTGGGGGAGAAGGTCAGACAAGTTCACAGACATTGTCTCCCTCTATTAGTTTTTGCCCATGTTTATATTCAGACCACAGACCCTCAAGTAACTATATCTTTCCTTTAAATGAATGCTTTTCCATACCAAAAAATGCATACTGTTTCACAGCTGAAATACTTGCTTGAAGAATGAGTTCCTGCCATTTCTATAGCACTCATGTTTTGGTACCCCAATAGTCTTTAGGATGTCACTGCCACTGTTCTGGGTGGCCCTGAGGGGTTTGGTGATTATCACAGATCTGTGCCTGTATTCCTCCTTCATTCATAAGTGGGCATAAAGCAGATCTTAAGCTCTTGTTTTCTGTGGTACTTCAGAACAGCTTTATTCTTGACTATGCAGTGGAATTTGCAGATAAGGGAGCCTTGCCCAGCTTTAAAATCTAAACCTTTTGTATTTTCCAATATTAAGTGGAGGGTTTTGTTTCATTTTGCTGTTCAAGGAGGAAATTAGGTCTGGCATTCTGTTAAGTGACAGAGGAATTAATCCCAAACACATTTCCTTGTGTTTCAGGATGGAAACCAAGCAGCATGAATTAAACTCTGTGCACACCCTCTCTCTTGTGCACACATGCTGAAATGTGTGCAGTGCCAGTGTGGTCTCCTGCAGCTCAGCAGTAGGCTTGTGGCTACTGCAGGGTCTGGAAAGAGTCTAGACCTTTGTCCCTGTGTGGAAAAGCAGATCCTGGTATTCTGGAAACCTTGGTAAAAACTGACGTAAGGGGAGAAACAATGGTGTCATGGCCACTTCCTTGTCCAATAATTAATAGTGGGTGTTCAGGCTTCTCAGCTTGTCCCTGTCTCCTGGCAGGGAGGACAGCTGGTCATATTCTGAACTTCAAGATGGAATTTATTAGATACTACTGTTATTAGCTCTGGTGTTTCTGTTGACAAACAGGAATGGGAGTCTCTCTTGCCACCTCACTCCATCCCAGGAGAGCATTAAGTGTAATTAAGTCCTGAAGATAATTGTTAACTCCAGTGCTGGTTACATCTGCTGCCTGGGATGGACAAGGCTGTGTTTGAGCTGCTGTGGCTGGCTCAGCTCCACCAAAGCAAGCAGGACACGATGATGCACATGCACCAGTGTTCTGATGTTTACACAGGCCAAGTCTGCCCCCAAACATGCCAGCTGCAGTGGACTCTGGTTAGGCCATATACCTACAAGAACATTGTTCTGTAACACGGAGTCATTTCCATGATGGCAAATTCCCAGGAGAGAAACTGTTTCTGTTCTCATTACATTCGCTATTGTGTTTCAGTTCTAACGGCAAAGTAGAAAGGTCTCAGAAATATTCCACTCAATCCAATGGCATCTTAAAATATCTCTCCCTAATTAAACAATATCCAGTTCCTTGTGTGGAAACAGAATGAAGCAATTCATCTGTGTCATGGTTTTGAGGCCATGATGGACAGTGGTTTTTACTGTGTGGATTGAGTAAAGACCTATGAAATAAATTATTTCAATTCTTCAAGCTTAATCCTTGCCAGCCTCAAAATACAAAATTGAATACAGTATTAAATATTGAACCCTTGTTTAAACTGCTGTATTTCCTATCATGCTCCTTTATTTTGATGGCTTTTGCTGCAATCTTGTGCAATTCTGTCAGAAATTTTTAGTATTGTCTGATACGTGGTCTAACTTGACCAAGAAGAGGCACATTCAACAATATAAATTCCACCAGGACAATCAGTATATTGGCATCAAATAAAGTTTGATCATTGTTTTGCTATTGAATCTAAAGTTGAAGCTGGTAACATGGAGTAGTTTCCTGAAGTTACATGCAAATCCACCAGAATATATTCATTGTTGTAACAGTCCATGTTGTAATATTAATTATTTATCTTATTTTACAATTGTTGCAAAGGATCATCAATCAGAAAACTGTGAGGAGAAGTAGTGAAATTCCACATAACTCCCCTTTCCTAACTTCTCTTCAAGATCTTTCTCCATCCTCCTTGGTTCTGCAAGCAGTGCCTTAAAAGTGAGCTTAGATTGCTGCTAAACCCTCAGTACTCCCCAAGCTTATTGAAGCGAAATTTAACATAGTTTTTAAAATGTGTTCCATAGTGTGCACTTACATCAGGACAATGGTGTTAAATTAAGCAAGACATAATATTTGAAAAGGTTTATTAGGTATGTACGACCGCTCCAGGAAATGACAGGTGCAAAGATGCCATCTGGGGAAGTTCCTACCTACATTTGAATGGGATGTGAGCAGTGAAGGTCATCACAGAGGGGATGAGGAGCACTAAACCTCAAAGTTACTCCCTAATTCTATGATCCTTCAAAACTTGAGCTCTCCAGCAGCATTCAACTGAGCAGTTCTGTTAAATATAGTGTTCTGCTTCAGCTTTGCGTTTTGGCTGAGACTGTTTGAATTCTCATCCAGCCTCCTCCACTCTGTCTGTCTTGGTAGTTTTCCTGCTTCCTTTTTCCTGCTCTTGGCACTCTGTTCCCTGGCTCCCTTGCCACCCTTCCCCCCTTCCCACCGTGCCACAGCGCCTGAGGAGGGATGTGCTGCCCAGCGTGGCCCTGTGCAAAGGATAAGCAGGACCCTGCTCCCCGCGGGGCACCAGACACGGTGCAGGCTACAGCAGGAGCTTCTCTGTGGATGGATAAAGAGCAGCTCCTTCACAGCCTGCTTCATAGGTTTGGGAAAGAGAGCAGACAATGATAAGGGCTGCTGCTTTTTGCAATTTTTTTCAGTCCTTCATCTCACAATGCACCTGCCTCCTATTTCCTTAAATCTGCAGTAGAAAGATAGGCAGGAGGCTGGACGGGGGGGAAAAAAAAAAGTTTTAAAACCATAACAACAGGTCTCTAAGAAAAAGGCAAGTTTTATCTGCTTCAGCTGAGGCAGACTGTGAGTTGAATTCTGCCAAATTCTTTGTCCATCTTCCTTTCCAGCGATGCCCTTGTCTGCCCTGATCACAGTTCTCACCTTCTCTTCTCTTTGACTCTCCCCACGTGTCGGAGAAATTCATGTTTTCATTTAAAATGCTAGTGTTGCTGGCTCTGACTCCATATTTTCTTTTCTTCAGACTCCTGTGGTATTTGGATGTGTTTTTCTACAAACAGCTCAGGAATCTAAGGGTTATGTGAAAAGCTGTTTTTGTTTAAAGGAAGTATTTCTATGGACTTTTGTTTGAATATGAAGAAAAGTTTGCAAAATAACTTAAATGTTCTCCAGAAGATCAGATGGCAGCAAGGGTACAATTCTCTGCTTATTGATATCATGGAGTTTGATCAGCCTTGTGGTTTTAGGCAACGTGACACATGGTGGTTTAGAGCTGGAGGTCAGTAAAGCTGGGTGAAGGGGCTATTTTCTGCATCTACAAAGAGCAAAATCAAGATCTCACATCCAAACATGCTGGAGTTAGATAGGATTCACTCTCCTGTGCAGAGTCACCTCTCACCTCAGTATCTATGTGATCTAAAGTACCACATAAATGTCCCTTGAAAATAGGCGTCTAGTAAAGGCCTTGTGTTTACTTTTGCACGTCAAAGCCTAGAAGAGGTCAGAAAAATAATATTTCCAGTAGCAATATTCCCTTCCCATGGCAGTACCTGAACTCTATAGTAACAAGGACTGAAAGAAACCACCCCAATACAATAATTTTCTTTCTCTGGTAGGAAACAAAAGCTCTGACACATAGAACAGCTTTGCTGCTATTTAAGAGAGAAGGAGGAATATGGTGTTATGACACTTGTGCTGGGGAAACTGGAAAGACTGAAGACAGAATTCTTATTTTTATTGCCCTGACAGGTCTACGTCAGTGGACTGTATGAGTACATATTAAGAGTGCTCTCAAGAACTCCAGCAGTTTCTCTCCAAAGAGAGCTGTTGATAGAGTCTAACATGACCTCAGAGGTCATGGAACATCACCCTGAGGATTTCCATGTCTTTGCCGTCTTCATGATGGGTAGGAAATGGAAAACTCTAGGCAAGGTGTATTCCTTGCACCTGAACTCAGGAAATAAACCCAGAAAGATCCAGTTTTACTATCCCACCGTAGAAGAGAGGGAGCAGAGTCACCACTGCCCTGTCTGAGCAGTACCACTAATCCATAGACTTCACTCACAGCTAAAATGCAGCATGAACCCATGTCATTCAGGTGGAGAGGGGACACAGAGTGCTTTACCTTCATGTCCTCCAGCAGTTTTCTGCAGAGTGGCAAAAGCACATTGCTCTAGACCTGCCCAGCCTCTTCTCATCAAACAGATCTTCACCCTAGCAGTGAAGCTCAGTGGAAGTTCAGTCAGTGCTGTGGAAGGGTTGAAGGAAGCATGTTTTATTCTGTATTATGATGTTCTTGGATCTGAAATTTTGAATTTTCTACCAATATATCAGGCAATCTATTTGGTGATTGGTGTTGAAACAGTTACCCAATATTTTTGCCTCAAAACAGAGGCTGTGTATTTCTTTTTTTATAACAGATTTGTGTAGACCCTAGAAAATAGAGCCCAGATCTTTAGTTGCATTAATTCAGTGACTGACATGGTTATTTTTCTTAAATTATGAGTACTCATGTGGTGGTTTGATGTACTAAGTCAGTCCCATGTTTATTAATGTCTTTCATTTTATATTTGCTTCCTTATCTTTTTAATAAAATGAGCATATTACTGAACAAATGAGGTACACTTTCAGTGATATCAGCAAAAATGGATGCGATGACTGAATCATGGCCACAATTAAAAGAGAACAGATAAATCTGGAGACTCAACTGAGCAAATCACCAGATTAATATGGCAGATAACTTGTCAAGGGTTATGCAAAATGTATTTGCTTTGTGCTGCTTTGGCATGAGGGGAAGTTGAAGGGGACTATTTCGTTTCAATCCATGGCTCGAGCCTATCCAAGGCAGCATGGTGTGGTGACCTAGACAGCAAAGATAACACCAGTCCCTTCTGGCCTTAGGTCCTTGCCAAGTGACACTGCCCAAAACAGATGGCAATCCATCCTGGTTCGTTTAATTTGCCCTCGGCAGCTCTCTGTGAATGCGCTCTCGTTAAATCTCACTGTTGTTGCAAGTTTCTAATTTATTGTTGGTTTCTGTTACTTATCCCTTCTGCACAGTAAGACAGAATCTGTCAGCCACATAAATGCTGTTTAAATCCTATACATTAGCAGTTTTTAAATGACATTCCTTGCTGACTGTGACTGTACAGAAATGGTGGTAGCAGTCCCAGAAAGGGGCGCTTTTGGGAAATGAGAATAGCTAAGGAGTAAATATTAATAAAAGATCCCTAAAATGTGTGTGTTCACATTCATTACTGGAACATGAGGACACTTTATCATCATGATAAAAATGAAATGCCTTTGAGTTTTCTCTGCTTCTTCTTTTTTTTTCTTCAGTGTAATAATGTCCTGTGGTTGCCAGTGGCACTACAGCCAGTCTCTGCTGGAAGCTGTCTGTCAGGTTTTTGAGTGACTTGACCAGGCAGGAGAGAAGAGGCAGGTGACATTGTTGCTGGCCAGAAAACCAGTGCTTTTCATTCCTTCTGCCCTGCAGTTTCCCACAGTCCTTTCCCAATAAAGTGGTTTTGGGATCCTTAGTGTCCTGAGCAGTCTGGTGGGAAGGAGAGGACACACTCCCCTCATGCCTGTCCCTGATGGGCTCCATATCACAGTGAAAAATCCCATAGCCAAATAAGCATGGATGCTGCCTTTCTGCTTAGTTTTTTTGGGTTTTTTTCCTGGAATTGCCTCACTCTGTTGTAGCCAGGTGTTCTTCCAGAAAAGCAGATTAGGAGGAGGCAGTGGGTCCATGCCAGGAAGAAGGGTGTTAATGCTGCCACTTGGGTTAATGGACATTAGTTCTGCTGACTGTGGGTCTAATGATCTAATCTACACAGTCACTGCCTTTTCCTTACAGTTGCTATTCCTTGATCTAAATTAGGAAATGAATAGTTGTAAGATCATAAATTGCTCTGATGACTTTTAACCTAGAATCAGAAGTTGTTTCGCACATCTCCAAATAGATTGCTATTCTAACTAAACAATTAAAATTTTCCCAGCTCAGCTGGAAGCTGAGCCTGTGTCCCTCATGTGTAGTCTAAATTGTATGTAATTAGCTCTTTAATTTCTATTAGAATATGAAACAGCAGCCTAAGGTTCAACAAAGACAAGACAAATCCTGCAACCTTTACAGGAGCAGCATTAGTTCCGTGTTTGTGTGGTATCAGACTGTGGTCACAGTGGCAATTTATTCAGAAATAGTTCTGATGTTCTCTGCAAGGACTCCAGCTTCTGACTTCTCTCCAAAATAAATCCCTGTTACAGAGAGTTGATCCTTGCTGATGATGTAGGGAAAAAAAAGCAACAGTAGATGTTGGAGAGCAGAAACCATTCTGAAAGCAGGCAGGAGCTGAGCATGTACCCATCTGTGACATTTGGTTTCTACCACTGGAAGAATCCTTTTCCCTTAAGAACAAACTCTCCCTTCCACTCCCACCTCCTTTGCCTCATCTCCTTACCAGGAGCAGTGTTTTAAAGTGCCCCCCACCAGGAAGGGCAGGTGGGCAGGGACAGCAGGACACCAGCCCATTTCTCAGTTGTGGAGGCTGAGCCCGGGGAAGAGGCAGACCTGTCCACAGGGCCATGAAAACTTCTTCAAAATATTTCCTTTTTAACATCTTTCATCAGGAATTGCTGATTGGCAGTGCCCTGGAGGAAGGGTTGATCCAGGTTTTGTAGGGGGTGTGCTTGCTTTATGTTACATTAATATTTGTCCCTCTCCTTAACCCAGGGGGATTCAGGAAGTGTTGGCTCCTGTATTCAGCTTCTTACTACAATTAAGTACTTAAAATGTCTCCTTATCCCCTGGTACTAGAAATATTTAGACAGCTTATTGTATTATTTAGACAGCATATATCTCTCCTGTGATATAGGCTGATGAGGTTTAAAGGAAAACAAAAAAAAAACCCATCCCAAGAAACTGGGGAAAACTGAAAAAGTCCATGGGGGTTTGTCCATTTCTAGGCAGACATTTGTGTTGTGTGTAGCACTCTGTGGCAGTCACTATGCAGCTAGAACATTTCAAAATTTTCTCTTCCTGCAACAAATATCCTACTAATGGCCATTTTTCATTACTTATAGGTGCACTATCTCTGTTCCAGAGACAGGAGCTGAATCTCAGAGTCAGATAAAATCTAGAAAGATCAGAGGCACAGAAACACAAGAGTGAGGGCAGGGTTGATGCAGAATCAGATGATCACAGCAAATGCTGGGAAAAATCTCATCATTTTAGATGCCTGCTTGGTTTTCTCTGTTAAACACATTTATTTCCCCTTTTCCCATCATATAAAATCAAATCAGATAAATATACTGACAATTCATGAGGATTTATTAAACAGGTCTTAAAATAATGTAAGCAAAGATACCTCTTCATATCTCTCACAGGAAAAAGAATCCTGTTAAAATTTTAGTTTAAAAAATGAGTGGAGTTGTTTTGTTGGGGATTTTTTTGCCATTCACTATTGTAGGGCCAGGATCCAAGTCAGCCATTCATTTCAGAGTAAATGCCATCCTTATTTTACTCCAAACATGGATACTGTATGTCTCTTGTATATTATTAAAAGCTCCTTCACAATAACTCATGTTATGCTATTTCAAGATACTGGAGCTTTGTTTTGTCCCTGTTCTTCAGGGGACTGCCAGAACCATTTGGCTGAGGTCAGGAGATACTGACACCAAGCCAGTCTAAATGACAGATGAATCAAACCACATACCTAACTCAGATATAGTTTATTCATTGCTTGAGTTTGGTATAGATTTTGTTTTTCTGATCTCTCTGCACACACATGAATTTTGTTTCCAGCCATCATCTGCTGGGAAAACAGAGATGCTGTATTTAGCACAATCTAACTCAAAGCTCAGTGAAGTGTGCAGAGACATTCCTGTTGATAACTGAAATTTAGGTTAGAATCATACAGTTTTGAACAAAATTCACGTTATATTGATTAATCAAACTCTCAAAAGCAAGAGCATTGTCACACCTTTCCAAATGGCACAGCTGTTTGCAGAGGTGGCATTCCAGCATATGGGAAAAGCAGGATCTGTCCAGCAGTCTCCAGCAAATGAATCACAAATCCCAGAAATTGCCTCCAGTGAGCATCCTCTAACCAAGGAGAAGGTAGCTAAAGAACAGCTGGTTTCCAGGTGACTCAGAGAAAACAGCTGCCACCAAAACAGCCGCCGAGCACTCAGCACAACCTCAGCCAGGATTTTGCAGCACTTTCTAGGTATAAAGCCAGAATTTAGCAACACAGCATTTGTAATTTGCAGGCACAGGTTTATGGCGAAGGAATGGAGCCAGCAGGAAAGGGGTGACAAAAAGAACAAAACCAACAAAATAGAACAAAACAAAGCAAAAAAAACCCAAATCCAACAACAAAAAAGCCAAATTCTGCTTGCACAGTAAATGCAGAGAAGTGAGTTTATGTTCCAAGATGGGGAAGAAGCAGAATGCCACTTCTCGCTTTTGGGTGAGCATATATACAACAGCTGTTGTATCTGCATAACTTTGTGAAATTTGTGGCTACTTTTCAGAAAGCAATTTACACCAGATGTCTTCAAGGAATGAGCAGTTCAGAGGTGTAATTGGAACCAAACTTTGTGAACAGAGGAATGATCATTCAGTGGCCCATCCAGAGCTAGGAGATATACTTTGTTTTGTCACTCAGAATTTTTGCTGGTTTGGTCCTCATTAATTTGGCAGTGTAATAGACAATGTTGCCCAGGGATAAGACCAGGGTGTTTTTCTAAGAGCCACTTAGATATTTGCCATCTCTGTATTGTGTAGACCTGCTTGGGGATGAAATTTGGGGTAGTTATACCTTTAAGGATGCATTTAAACAGAAGTCAAGTGATCTGGCAGCATGGGAATGCCTTTGTTATCTTTCATTATTCTCTGCACAACAGTAAGATGACCCAGGACTAGACATAAAGATAAACCACTTGCTTTCTGGTTTTGTCCTGGAGTGCCTACTGTATATGAAATGGGTGATTCTCTTTTCATCTAGATAAATGTAAGTAACCTTACTTTGCATTTGACATATCAGATTTGGGAGTTTTGGTTTTATGGTTGTTGCTTTTGGTGGTTTTTTTTTTCCCCAGAAAGGGAGATGCTTTGAGAATCGAAAAAAAAATTAATAGAAAGTGAAATTATCCTAAGTAGAACAGAACTTTCACCAATTGAAAAAACTTTGAGCTTTAAAGAAAAATTAATTAATTAGGAGGGGAAATTAGAAAAAAACCTGTACACTGTACATATGAAGCATAAGTTTGTAATGTGTGTGCCCCATCAGAACAGCTACCTCTGTTTTGCTGTTGTATCCCATCCCTGCAGAAAGTGCGTGAAAAGTGAGCGTGGCCTGGAAGGGCATGGGGGGCTTACCTTGCCTACAAGTAATGACTTTTCTCCAGCTGTTGGGATTTAGTGGATTAGATGTTATTCCCTCTGCCTGTGGCTCTTAATAGCTGATTGCCACTCTTAATAGCTGATTGCCATATATATACATTTTTCCTACTTCCGATGGTTTTGTTTGGAGACCTGTTGAAATTTTTAAAATTTGGGATGTTAATTCTATAATTAAGGCTCAAGAGCAAAGTTACTGGGGGTGTATTATTGCAGTCAACAGGGCAAGTAAATCAAACTGCAGGCAGAGTAGCAGTTCTCTGAAAATTCCAGCTGTCCTGAGATGCTTTGGACTCTCTTCCTGAGGCCTTCTTCTGAAGCTGTGAACTGTTCCTCCAGTGCTTCCCAGGCTGACGACGTATCTTGAACCACTTCATAGGAGCCAGCTGGTGTCAGAGGGTAGCTGGTCAGAGAACAAAAAAGATACAAGAAACAAGATTTGTAAAAATAATGTCTAGAAGACAAGTTATGCATTAAGTGGGAGAAAGGGAGGCCTGTATGGTAATTTCCTAATTTTCTCCAGGGTCTTTGAGGTTCCTTCTTTGTGTCCCCACATTGTGTGGGTGCCTTACTACCTGTTGCATCATTCTTTATAGAGACCAAATACATTGTCCTCATTTTAGCACCATAGTACAAATCCTAATCCATAATCACACAGAAGTGTGTGGCAGAGCAGTAATGTCTCTCCAGATTTTAGGACAGTGTCCTAACTTTGGACTACACTTTCAACACACTGAACATCCATGCCAAATGCAAGGTGCATGCAGCAGCTGATGGCAGCTGGCACAGACTCATCAGCACTAAATTTGTGTCTAATAGTGTCTAATTTGTCTCTAAAGACCCTTGACAAGGGTCAGAGTTTCATGTGGATTTTACTTGTAGTTGGTATCATTAGTTGAATCTTCTCTTGAGGTTCTTTGGTGTCTATTAAAAAGAATCTCAGTTCAGAGCATGTCTAGGGTCTCTGTCCTTTTCCTATTTGTCTGCTTCAATGAAACTTGTAGGAATTTAATTACTTTGGAGAAATCTGTGATGCTCTAGTTTGGTTGAAAGCAGCCAATTAAATAAATAATGTATGAGGGAGAAAAGAGTTGCATGCTCATAATCAATGTAATCCCATAAGCCCTGTTTCCACTGGAAAGGAGGCTGGGACCTGACCTCCTCACCGTGCTGTGAAGCTTTTCACGTCTCTAACAGCAAGGATGTAGCACGAGCTATCTGCACTAAAAGTGAGCAATAACTGAAAATGATTAATGCCTCTATAAAGAAAGCACACATAAGAACTTAATACTTGAGTTTGTTTGAAGCTCTCTATGAAGCTTTTTCCCCCTAAAGTTTTCACAGTGTGGTTGTAGAAAATTATTTAGCCCAAATAGGTACATACACTATAAACAAAGGTTGCAGCTGCAGCAGGGTTAAATAATTTCTCATGACAAGTTACTTTTGTTTTGGTTGTTCCTCTAGTTAGATGTGAATCAACTGTGATTTCATTAATAACTTGCAGTGTTCTATTTCTTGTGGAAGTCCTGATCTGAGTGACTTAGCTTTTTGAGCAGGAGGGAGATGATCTCATTATCATTCAATAAGCCAAGCAAATTCTGCTGGTCAAAACTGCTGAAACTGGTGGGACAATGACTGTCACTGTTCTGAGTGCCCCTGTGATTGCTTCCCAAGGGTATTACCTGGGGAGACCCTCTTAACATCACACACCAGTTACTATTTCATCCACTGTTGCATGATTAGTAACAGCAAAGAGAAGTCTGTAATCTTGCTAATCTACTCTTTGCCAAACTGCACATTTTGTAAATGTGGCAAGAGTAAGACAAACCACTCCTCCTTTCTCAGCATAGATGAAATGAAGAGTGGGAAGTGATTTCCTCTGTATTCCAAAGGTTTCATTACTTTTTATAAAATAGAATATAGCCTGTTAAAAGGAATGATAAATTATTAATTTTAAATTACAGTTCTCTAAATCAATACACAATATACATTTTAGTCACAGTGTTTTTTCCTCTCTTTCTTCACTTACTTAGTAATTAACAAAATTCTGTAATGTGCTGTGGGTCTCCTAGGTATTGCAAACACAGAGAGTATGTGGTAATTGCAGTTGAGAACCCCAAGCTGGCTATTTATTTAATGCTGATGTATCTTCATGCTTTGTCACTATCTACAGCAGTGCTGTAATTTTGTTTTCATTTTGTACATTTTCCAGAAATCTTCCTTCTAAGCCATTTGACAATCTTTAACAAATGTATCATTTGCAGAATGCAGCTGAGCATTTGCCTCTGGAGCAGCCTCTCTCACAGGCAGGGGTTCTCTGGATGAGCAGCCTTGGCTCTGTCGCTCCTCCTCAGGCTCACACCTTCCCTTGGTGGCCGCTGGGCTGGGCACCCAGCCAGACCCCAGCACCAGCCCTGGTGGCCTTCACGCCCTGCTTGCTGCAGGACCTGCTGGCACAGGGAGGGACAGGCCACATGCTCAATTCCCCCCCCAGCAGGAAGTCAAAAATGCATTTGAACTCGGATTTGGGAAGGGCTCCTGAGCTTAGCTCCAGCTACAGCTTCCCTACCTCTGTGGGTCAGCTGTAAGCAGCAAATGTGCCTTGGGAGAGCCGTGGTGGGCAGCTGGGCTCTGCCCTGGGCAGCTCTGCTAACGAGGAAAGGAGATATTGTCTTTTAAGTCCATACCGGGGCTGCTTTCCAGCACAGAACAAATTTCTGCAATAAAGTGCTGGCTGGTGTGCTGGTTTTAGGTACTGGAGAGAAAGGTAGTAGTGCACACGTACTGGTGCTTTTAAGAAATTGTTTTGTCTATATTTCAAGGTGCCAAGTTGGTTAAAAGTGCTTTTGAAGGTCAAACAAAGAAACAGATAATTTTGATTCAGCAAAATAACCCAGATGGGTTTATGACACAGTAAAGAGGATCTGACCAGGCAATCCAGAGCTCACTCCCCACATCTTCTGGGCAATTTTACATTCTCTGAATGATAGATATTTCATATGTGTATGAGAACAGATGAATATGACTGGGAGGGGTGCTTGGACTGGATCTGCCCCATCAGTATCACTGAAATATGCACTGTTATACCAACCCTTGACAATGGTTAAGCCTGAGAGAAAAGAAACAATAATTATATACAAATAATCCGTGCTTGAAATAAGTATTATTGACAGAATAAAGGAGAAGCCTTCTTCTCTGGAAAAAACTTAAAACTAAAACTTTTCTAGCTAAAACTTGCTGTTTGAGGTGTGGAAAATCCCCAAGAGTGCTAGAAGGTCTCTTGTACAACACCTAGTACGTCACCTGGCCCTGAGCAGAGCTAGTCTCTGTTCCTGCAGAAACACGTTAAAAATCCTCCATCTGGGTTCATGAGCTCCTGAGCACTCACGTTTCCACAGCACATTTAACAAACTGTGTGAGAGCAGCACTGCTGCTACCAACAGCTCTGCCTTTCTCACTCCTGAAGGCCTTGGATCTGGGATTATTTTGCTTCATTTGCTGAAGACATTGGCACTAAATTCAACTCTGGAGACATGAGATGTTAAAGAATTTTGTACGCAGTGCTCAGATCCAATCCAGATTGTTTTAGCTTTCTATTTGGACAAAGCTTAGAAGGTGATAATCACCTTTCTATGTCCCAAATAGGGGTTTTGCCAGCACACAGCATTAACAGGCCCCACAGATTTGACTGTGCACTGTTGGAAAGTGTTCTGCCTCAGTATCAAAGAACATTTCAGGCAGCAGGCTGTTAAGGTAGCCATAATTTAAATTGAAAAAGGTGCTTTGGCTTAAGTGTGGGTAATAGACACTGTTCTCAAAACAGGGCTGAAACTTCCTGATGCCACCTGGCAACTGAGATGGGGACAATGTGGAGGAGTTCAAACCTCTCTGATCCCTAAACATTGCTCAGACAATTGTTTTCAAGTGTGTGAGGAATTTCTGCCTTCTGGTCACTCAGAACGTACTTGAGGTTTTTTTTCCCTCATGGTCCCATATCTGTTCAGAGGTGGATTCAGGAAGTACCAAGATAAATATAAGGGTTTTACTTGACTGCTAAGTAAGCTTTTCTAAATCTCCTATGCTGTACAGTTTGCATTAGTTTTAGATTAAGTTTATTTTTTAGATTATCCACACTGGTTCAGCAATCCCTTCTAAAGCCCAAACGATGTAATAAATAATAGCTGAGGAAATCGGGAACCAGGCTCCACGTGGAAGAATCTTTTTAAGGCATACCAGATGTTCAGACTGGGAGATTGAATCAGGGCACAGGTCCATAAAAGGAGAAGCATAATAAGTGAAATTCATTTTAGCAATTTATCTTGAAAAATTCCCATCACCAGTACGAGAACAGTTCTGTAGGGGAAGCCATGAATTCATTAGATAGCCTGCATTTGCAGAACCACCACCTTTTCTTCTACACTTCAAGGTGAGCTTTTCTTTAATAGTTTCTAGTGCTGTAATAAAAAGAAATGAGCATAAGATTCTCTAAAGTTCAGAGGGAGATAATAGCATGTAAATCAAGGACTAACTATATTAGTCATGAAAGCTGATGGGAAAAAATCCTGGCTAACTAAAATAACTAACTCACATTTATTTCTGTGGGATCAGAATGTCAGCCAACTTCCTTCCAATGCTAATACCAGCCTCTACTCCTCATATGGGAGAAATCTGGAGTGGGGTGGAAAAGAGAAATGATGACCTTGTATAAGAATGGAAGCTTTTTTTACATGACTCACACAGCTTCTGGTACCCCTATTAATACCAGAAAGGCTACAGTGTCGTAGACATCTTTTTGTGAAAATCCTTTCTTAGGATTTTTTCCCTTCTGAGAAGCTAAGAGGCCTCAGAAACAAAATGTAAACAATGGTTATCTGCTGCTGTGGAATGCAGCAGGTGGATCTGTGATTGGTCTCGTGTGGATGTTTGGGATTAGTGACCAGTCACAGCAGAGCTGGCTCTCTCTCTCTGTCCGAGCCACAGACCTTTGTTTTCAGTCCTTTCTATTCTTAGCTTAGCTAGCCCTCTGAGATGAAACTTTTCCTTCTATTCTTTTTTAGTATAGTTATAATGTAATATATATATAAAATAAAATAATAAATCAAGCCTTGTGAACATGGAGTCAACATTCTCATCTCTTCGCTCACCTGAAAACCCCTGTGAACACCATCACACTATAGTTCAGTGATGTAACTTACATTAAAATCTTTTGAGTTCAACAGTTCCTTCTCAAACCTGAGAGCAGAGTTCCATGTAAGCCTTGGGAGAGTACCATGGAATAAATGACACTCATCTTCTGTAAAAAGTTGGGATTAGAAAACCAAAGTAAAGCAGTTTGTTCCTACCTCAGCTTCTCAGTGAAAAATTTATCCAGCCCAACTTCTCAGTGAAAAATTTATCCTTTTTTTTAATAGTCTGAAATACTAGATACTCTTCATCCAAAACAGGTGGCAGACCTGACTTACCTGACAAAACTTACCCAGCTACCTTCCTTAAATTCCCTCTGTAGCCCGTGGTTGGGTTGGAGTAGGAGGAAGCAAGAGGAACGACATGAACACACACAAACTTGGGAGCAGAGCTGGAAATTAGGAAGTGTTGTTCCTCTGGAGGGCACAGAAGGAAGGCAGCTCACTCAGGACTCCTCACCTTCACTGGTGCCAATCCAAGCCCCCTGCCCTCACCCTGATTTTTCTTGTGGCTGGAAATGGTTTGGGCACACTGTCTAATAATGCTGTATTATGTTATTATCTTATTCTACCTTATTACATAATACTTACACTATTGTTTGATGGGGTTGAAATACTACAAGCCTGCATTTCTTCTATAGATGCCTTTATGGGACAAGATGGAGAGAAAAAGGTATCATTCGTCTAATAATGAATGTTTGAGATTTTAGCAATTACATTTTCTCCCTACTTTGCTCCTGGAAAGTGCCAGGTACCTATAGGGAAAGAGATTATGAAAGTTAGTTTTGTTTTCTTGCTAACCTAATGACTACAGAAACATACAGAGGTGGTGTTCCCTCTGCTAATTATTTAGTCAGCAATCACTCTGACTGTCCCTGACATGAAACCAAGAAACAGAAGGAGTATAATACATATAGGCTGGGGTTGCTGACCAGGAAAATATATCACAGTTGACTGGCAAAGGCCTCAGGACATGCTTTGTGGAAAACTGCATTTAAAGTAACAACCCAAATTTAATTAAAAAATGAATAACATTTCCAGCAGAATTTCTAGTACATACACTAAATGGCCAGTTGTCTGTATAAAGTTATGGTGTACAAACCCTCTTCCTTTTTTTAAGAGTGACTGGATAGCTAAAAGAATGTGGTTGCTTTTGTTATCTCTATATTTACTCAATTCACAAAAATTAAACTTGGGATATAAATTGCTGTCCAAACTCAGAATGAGAGTCTCCTCTCCTCTCTCCTCTCTCCTCTCCTCTCAATTAAATGTTATCTGCTGTAGTTACACAGGACTAAAAATTCATTTCAATCCTCTGTAGAATTTCTAACTGTGAGCATCCCTCCTGGACCCCCTCCCCTTAGGGGTGTTAGTTCATGTATGCTTGAGAAAATCAACTCTAAATAGACATAGCTCAACTATTTAGTTAAGAAAATCTGACTTATTAACTACATAACCCCTCTGGGACTGGTAGTACCTCTCCTTGCACACTAACAGGGCTACTGCAGAAGCATTATCTCAGCTTTTCCCAGCCTATTTAAACAGCCCTTAAATCTCATTTAAAGAATTAAAGGGAGATTTCAAGCGTGCTTTAGTGAGGAGTGCATTTTCGCCGTGAATTATCAAAACTAACAAAGCTAAGAACTTTGCTATTTTTAGGCATGTCTGGGGAGAAGATGCCACAGTTCCATGGCACCCCTGTCCTGTCCTGTCCCCAGGTGCAGTTTGAGGGGCTGTTTTGTTCCCAGCATGCAGCAGCAGTGCTCCCCAGCCAGGAAGGTGGCTCAGCCCTGTGAGAGCCATAGGCCTCATATCTTGAGAGCCATCTACTGGCACCTCGTCTGTTATCAGCATATTGCACATCCACACACCCCGCTCACTTACAGAGCTGGCACGGAGCAGGTTTTACATCTTCCTGCTATGATGGAAGTCAGAACCATTTTAGAGCGGTCTAAGCTCATAAAACATCTGCAGGGGATCTCTTGGAGTCCTTCTTGCACCGGGCTCCTCCGTGCCCTGCCTGCTGTGAGGCAGTGCCTAATGCAGGGCAGGGGATTGCAGAGAACTTCTCATAATTGCTGTGTCTTTCTCCTGCATGGAGCTTAATGCTGATAGCCTTGCACCAAAGCTGGGGCAAGTTTTAGGAAGTAAAGTGAAGGTGTGTTCTGGGCAGAATGTGCCATTTCCTTAGGAAGCCAAAGCCTTTGCCAGTCCTGTCCTCTTAGCCTCACCCATCTGGGATTGAGATCCTCCAGCAGGGCTGCAGCAGGAGGAGGGTGGGCATTGAACCAAGACAATTTGAGCCAGAGGGTCTCACTTCTCCCTGCAGCGTGGGACCATGGGACAGCGGGTTGTGTGCTGTGCCTGGAAACCTCACAGCACAGGGAAGAGCTGGGCAGGGGCAGCAAAGACATGGATCACCAGCAGAGGAAAACACAGCTGAGAGGTTGTGGACAGGGATGAGCAATTCTGTGGATATTACAAGTGCAGGAGTATCTTGCTCAGCTTCAGTTTGGGTGTCCCAATACGACATGCAAATTACACTTTTTGTGTGTTGGGCAGCAAATACCCGGGATGCTTTTCTGTTTGTGCGTCACAGACCCATGAAAAATTACTCTGCCACCATTTTCAGAGTAGATGGGAGTGGTATTTAGGACTGCACTCTGCCTTTAATTCCTCTTTCTTTAAATGGGAGCTATTAAACTTTCTGATTAAGGCAGCAAGGAGTTCTGTATTATTCCAGAGCTTTACTTGATGTACTTGACAAATCTTTTTTTTTCTTTTATGTTACCATTTGTATATATAATTTGACATCATTTTAGCTAGTGAAGAATCTTCATTTGCATTTTTTACTGTTTTGAGTCAATATGCCTTCAAATAAAGGTAACTATTATGTAGAAATTGTCTGACTGATCATAAAAAATGTTTCTATCATACACAAGCAATGACATTTTGAATTAAAATTTAATTATGTGGAGTGAACTGTTTTCAGGTTTCAATAATACTTCACTGTATTGCTGTTTTGTTTCATTTAAGGTAAAGTTAAATGCATGTGTGATGGCTTGCAAATCAGTTAGGAGATTAGTGTGGCTTGCTAAGAAACTCTACCTAAGTATTGGTGCCATACATTAAATGGGAAACAATATTAATTTTCCTTAGAACACCATCTCTGTGCTTGCTGTTGGAGCCTGTTGTGTACAATGTCAGTATTGCCAAAACATCCCTTTCAGATCCTGAGATGGAAAGTGCCAAATGATGTTTTACAAAACCGTAGCTCTTCCAGGCCTCTCCCTTCTCAGATGTGGAATCTGATTTCATAATATCTAAAGCATTATGTTTCATGCATGTGTGCAGGTATGAGTGTGTGTATGTGTGTGTGTATGCAATAGTTTCTAAGGATTTTGACTTCTGATCCAGGTGCAAATCCTTCTTATGCAAATCCTTCAAGAGCCTTAGTGTTTTTTCTGTTATACCTAATTTTCATTGACGCTCCGTTCCCAAGGACAGCTGGCAATGCTGCCATGACCCTTCACTCTCTGAGCTGAGAAAGGCCAGCTGAAGGCTGTCCACCAGGCTCTCACTGAGTAGCACACAGGACCACACCACCACTCTGGTCACCACTTTGGCAGGATACCATGACACAGCAGTTGAACTTATCCCAGTATTCACCTGGGGCATACAGGTGCCCTTTAGTTCCCAAAGCCTTGTGTTTAACAGGTAACAGTGTCTTTGGGAACACACTGTACCCATGCCATGTGCTCAGAGCAGCAGGGACACTCAGGACTGTGGAAGGGACACTCCTGCTGGCAGTACATGCAGCGGTCAGACACTGCCCATTGATGCCTCTCATGAGTAGGGCACGGGTTCCAGATCTCCATCCCTGCTCAAAAGGAAAGCATGGGCAGGATGTTATCTGTTAGAATGATTTAGCAATATATCAGAAGACACAGAGCAGGGCTCACAGATAAGGGCTGGCACAAGGTGCTGAATACAAAATGATTGTTTGTTGTTTCATAATGCATGAAGTAGGAGTATCAAATGATGTTAGCAGGTGCCGAGTTTAGGAAAGTTATCTTCTCACACAGTTCATGAAGCTCGTGACCACAGGTCCTCCTGGCTGCCATATGTTCATGTGGTTCGTGGGAAATCCATGGAAATAAAACCTATCAGGAGCTATTAACCACAGAGAGACTCCCTCTTATCCCTGAGCAGCACCATCCACCTGTTCTCAAGGCTCTGCTGGAGACAAGCCAGAAATGGCTCCAGTGATGAGCAGTGCTGCATCTGTCTGTGGCTGGGCTCTCTGCTCTACACATAGACACAGTTCAGGTGTTTCTGTTGACAGCACTGCCAAGCAGAGACAGGAGGGATAGGTCAGACTGCTTGGGATTTGTTCAGTTAAACTATGCACTTCCCTTGGTGCCTTGCAGGAATTGTATATATCTAAAAGGATACAGTCTGGTCAGTTGAGGTGAGCTGAATGCAACTTCTGCAAGCTCCACTTTCACAGAGGGTGAAGATAAAAGTTGACTGAGAAACACTATTTGAAAATGCTGGTTTATGTCTGAGTTGTTTTTCTTTTTCATTGAAACTGATTTATTACCTGCTAGGAAGAAAAGCAATCACTGCAATTCCAATGAGGTAAAGTAGATAGAAAGACCAAAGGTATGCTAAGGCTGCACTTACTTTTACATTATAATCCTTTCAGGCCCTTTGTCTTAAAAACAACTTTGGGCAAAGGAGCCCAAAGATAGAAAATGAAAACAAGAAATGGATGTTACATTTCATCAGATGGAAGAAATTGTTCACATGGCCAAGAAACTGATGTCACACAGAAATTATATCTGTGAATAGCTGATGTGGGTTTTCTCCCTGCAGGCCCTAGTTCTGAATTTCCATTTAATACTGTGCTGGGAAAAGGGCTGCAAAAGTAAAGCTCAAGTATCTCTCCAACAGTAAAGGTTCCCCCACCACCACCTCTTTGAATCCATTGCAGTGCTCTGTCCTGAGAGATGGATGTGATTCCTACTGCTGGTAGCAAAATGTCCAGTGTTCCAAACATGCTCATAAGGGTAAAGGTCTTTGTAAATCAGTCATGAGCAAAGAACCTTTAAGTTGGCTAACCCTGGTTGTAAACCAGAGTTATGAATTTCTTCTTCTCCCTTGAAGGTATTTTGTTGCTCTTCAGAAATCAACACTGCTGAATAACCATGACTTTTTATAAATAATACACTCCCTCCTACAAGCTGCATGAAATGTTAAAACTCCAGAATGGACTATAAACGGATTCATAAATCTTTAGGATCCATGCATTTCAATCCATCTATTTAAAACTGAAGGTAAAAGGATCACAGTATTTATTTACGTTTTCCATGCCCTTTGTGCACTTTTTCCTGACATCAATTTCATGTGTGGAGCAGCACAAAATAGTGTTCCAGTGTAAATTGCAATACTTTGTTCTGTCCCTTGGCATGTGCTGGCAAATTCAGCTGAAAGTGAAGCGTAACACGAGGCAGCTTTTTTGGCACAACAGGTCACCAAAGCAGTGGAATGTTTCAGTCAAAACTCAAAGTGTGAGACATTGCTGAAAGGCAAGTTGTCTTTCAGGCAAAGCTGAGACCTTTCTTCATCTTTATACATGAGAAGTCTTGCTCTGAAGCAGTTAATTACAATGAAAAATATGGCACGGTTTTCTCATAACTGTACATGAGTGGTGCTTGGATTCCATACTAGTTCCAGGGAAGAACAAGAGCCATATTTTGTCTCACAAGCAAGGGGGGGAAGTCTGTCATGATGTAGATGAATGTAATCTAGTTGTTGTTTATAGACCCAAAGGATCCCTCAGAGCATTAAAAATCCATGTGATATCCAAGAGTGGCATACTTTGCATGGAGATATGTGATTTAGCTGAAAGCTGTATAAAATCTGTAAAACTGCATGTAGGCAGAGAGCTCCCTACTGCCTGTGCACTTGAGTGAAGCCATGTGTGCTTTTCCTGCACACATGAAAAATAGATGATCATAAAATCTGCTAGAGATTCACAAACTTCTGACAGAAACACGTGTCTAGGCTAAGTATGCCAACTTTTGGTCAAACCAGGCGTGAAAATACACAGACCTGAAATAAGCATTGTTCTTCCATGGTAAGGGGAGAAATTCCAGCTTCATACACAGTAAGTGCATACAGGTTGTGTGTCCTTTACTGGTCTTCTGCTGGAATAGGTAACATCCTTTCCTTCTGCCTTGGGTCTTTGAACTGGCAACTGGGCTTCCAAGCCTTTTCTGGTGGGATCTTTTGAATCAGACCCACATTTTGTCAAGAATTACCACTGAAGATTGGTGAGCCCCACATTCCATTTTCTTTAGGATTGGCTGTGACCATGTTTGGGCAAATCTCTTGCAGGTTAAATAGATTCTTTTAACCTTTTTTTCCTTATGAACTACAACTAGTGGTGGTAGCTTGCAGTAGCTCACACTCACACACGTGTAGCTCTCATTCTCTCAAGAATTGTGCAGAGTGGGGTTGGTTGGGGTTTTTTCAGTTCTGTAAATGTGTGTTTCATAAACAGGCTGTGATGTGGTGGCAACAGGGAAGAGGCTAACTCAAATGTCCCTTGTAATTTGGTGGGATTTGTTCTTAGCAGCTGTAGAATGTTAGCCCATACTTCTAGTGCTGGCTCAAAGAAAACATTGTTCATGAATATTAGCTGAACTGTAAGAAGCTTTTTTTCACTGATATTCTTGGCCAAGGTTGCCTTCCTAGGGTCTTTAGAGACATCAGACACAGGACACAAAGTGTTTTAAAGATAAGGATCCATGAAGTTAGCTTCATAGTCATAGCTTCATAGATAGACAGAGAAGAAAGAGAACGGGTGTTGTGTACCCAGAGCTTGTGTAGCTGAGGAGGTTTTGATACACTCATCTGTACCATTTGGCTTCTCCCAAGTTCTGGGAAACTTTTTGGAATCTGCAGCTTCCCAAGAGCAGCACAGCCAAGATATAATACAAGTGTGAATAACTGAGGTTGCGTAACTCCTCTCCAGTACAGCGTCTGCTGGCCAAGCACAGCAACAGAAGGCATTACTCACAGACGTGGCTACGTGGGACTGGGATCAGGTGCAGTCTGGCCCCAGGCCCCCTCTGCCTGGTGCTGCTGCCCAGTCCCAGCTCAAGGAGTGCAGTGCACAGCCAGGACCCACCCTGCCCTTGCTTTGAGACATTTGAGGGCCTGCTACACCTCAAACAGCTGCTTGTCAGCTGGGAGCTGATCTCGGAGCACAGGTACACATGGCATGGCCATGTGGACTGGATAAATCTGCATTGGTATCAGCTACCCTTGAACACACTCATCAGCCTGTTTCTTGTAGCATGAGCATCTCAAAACTGTGCAGGCCTCAGAAAAGCTCTACAAGAGGTGGATTTAATACTCAAGATGTAGTCTGCCCTCATCATGTACGAGAAGGGCTCTTCCAAGAAGGTTGTGATTATTTTTGCTGCTCATCTGGCATTAGAGTCAAACATGCAGCCGCAAGGAACCCCACTGGTGGCTCAGTAGCATGACCTCAGTGTTTCAGGGAGGAGATGCTGGTCGCAATTTGTACCTCACACCAGCCTGGCGCTGCCTGCATGGTTTACAAGTAGTAGCTTTTGTGCAGTGGTGAGATGGGATGGGCACATCAGGGAGTACAAGACTGTAGATGTCAACTAGCCTAAGTGTTGAAGTATAGCTGGGAATAATGTGTTGCTGAGAGATTGTGTGTGCAGTGTCGCATTAAGAGGGTAGAATGCTTTGGAGCTAGGAACTACATGAAAAAATTATTGTATCTCAGTCTGTACAATTCAAAAGAAATTGCTAGAGAGCATAATTGAGAAAAGGGGCCTGTGGGTCTAGCCATCCCTTTTGGAGCAGACAGATGTATTTTTTTTTTTATCTTAACAAAATGTTTTTATAAGTTGAGTTCTCATATCAACACGGAAAATCTTTTTAAGGAAGATACCAGTGCTAGTCAGATTAAAAAGTGTCCTACTCTGCCATAAGGAGATTGCCCTTCAGACACTTTCAGGTTCACAGGTTCATCATGTTATGGCAATTACAGGACCTCTGGTGGAACTTCCACATCCCAAAGTCTGAGAACCAGTATACGAACAGAGGGGCTTCTTCATGTCCCCAGGCAGTGCCTGTTGTGTGAGTGGCTGAAAATGCAGCAGGGTAATTGTTAGTCACACGGTGAGCCTGCAGCTCGGTGGCTGCCGTGTTATATGGCACTCTGGGGACAGCAGGGGCCAGAGCCGGGCTCTGCTGCTGGATTTAATGGTACTCTGTGAACACTGGGTACACTTGTGGGATCATCTGGAGCGTGAGTTACTGTGGCAGGAGGGACGTGTCACAGAGGCTCTGGCTGCTCGTCTGGGAAAGACTGACCTAGCAGTTTCATTGCCCATGGGGTCTGGTTAAACTGGTCCAGAGATGAGGCCAGCAGTGCCTTTATGACCTGTAGCTATGTGGGAATGCAGGCAGGTTGGGGTGGAAGAAGGGAGGACAGTGAAGAAGAAGGGAATAGAAACTGCAGGCTTTGCTAATTGCAACCAGGGGAATGGAGAGGAGTGAGACCACACAGAAGAACCAGGGAAGTAGAAAGAAGAAACAAGGGGGGAGCAAAAAAGATAGGAAGGGAGAGGAGGACATTCCCCTGGTGAGGCTGTGTGACTGTGGTACCTGTGGCCAGCCAGGACATTTTTGATTTTTAACCACCTCAGTGATATGTCAAGCAGAGAGCTGAGTTTTAACAAGCAATAATGAATATGAGGGAAAAAAAAAAGAAGAAAGTTAAAACAAAAAGCAAGAGGGGATGGAGTAATAAAAGGAACGTGCTAGTGTATGAAATAACTGAATGGCATGAAAAAGCCATGAAAAGAGATAAAAGGAAGGAAAAAATTGATCTGGCACTAGGTGCTCAGCTGGCAGATGCTCTGTAAGCCCACAGAAGATGAAGGATAAGATTCAGTACAACCACTAGCAGGCAGTAAAAAATTAGTATTTTCTTTCTGCTTAGGTCTTGATTAGTAAATAGGAAACTGTAGGCACGGATTTGTGTGGGTCTTCATCAGTTTTAGAACATATTGGAATGTGCAAATTGATACCCTTTAATTGTAGCAAAGGCTTCTGGAGTACAGGTGGGCAGGAGAGGTCAATACAGAGAGCAGCAGGTGGGCAGAGCAGGGAGCAGACACAGATGTACAGGGGAGAAAGGAGCCAGAAGAAAACCTGGTTTAGAGCTTAGGGAGAAGCTAGACGGGGATTAACTGAGCGTGAAGTATTCCTTGGCTCCCGCATACCATGCCCCTGTATGAAGGGATAACAAGGAGTATTACCGGTGTAAGGATTTGTGTGGACTCTCAGCTTAGGGGTCAAAAAGGAGGTCATACTTTCGGGAACAGCAAACTTCCAGCAGGGTCTCCTCGCACACTCTCGGGGGTCTCAGGCTCAGAGGCAGCCGGACCCTACTCCTGCCTGCAGCGCCCGCTCTCGTAGCTCGCCCGTGCGGTGCCGGAGCCCTCGGGGATGCCGAGCTGCCCCCATGGGCGGAGGAGGGGGCGGAGGAGGGGCAGGGCCAGCCCAGCTCAGCCCAGCCCAGCCCGCCTGCCGAACGCCCGGCATCCGCACAGAGCGCCGGTGCTGCCCGGCCCGGCTGCTCCGCCGGCGGCTCCCACCGGCACGAGGTCCAGCGCCCGTGTTTAGAAAGCGCTTCCCTGCTGCCATCTGCAGAAATCGATCCGATCTTTTTTTATTATTCTCCAGTCTAAGGCGCCCTTGTCGCCCAAGCCTCCGGCCGCCCCATCCCGCCGGCAGCACGTTAAGCGCCGGTGGGGGTCCGGGGGTCCGCTTTACCTGGCGGGTGCCTGCCGGCTTCGCTGCGCCCGGGCACCGAGCGGCGGCGGGCCCGGGGATGCACGGAGGAAGGGGCCGAGTTGGGCCGCCCCGAGCCCTGCGGCGGGGCCGGTGGCTCCCAGCACCGCACGGTGAGGGGAACACCGCTGCTGTGCTCCCGCCGCCGGGGGAGCGAGCGGAGTCCCCCCGACCGTCCTGGCAACCGGCTGCTAAAACTGAAGCCCCAGATGGGAGGAGGGAGGAGGATCCGCGGCGCAGGGCGCAGCGGGGGAGGCGGCTCCCGCAGCCCCGTGGCACATCGCCGGCTGGAGGCGGCGGGATGCTGCTCCGGGGCTGCGCTCCGCCAGCGTGCCTTAGGTGTGGGGGCCAGAGCAGCCCTCTGTGCTAGAGTGATGGTGCATTTTCCTCCGGCTCCGTCGCGGGGATAGTGGGATGGTGCCGCAGCCCGAGAAGACCTTGGCCGCTGCCTGCCGAGGCTGGGCAAGATCTTCCCTCTCTCTCTTCTCCCTGCTTTCCCCGCAGTGCTCGTTTCTTCCCCTCGTCACCTCTCCGGCCCTGTGCCCGCTCCAGGGCACACCACACCTAGAGCCGTGACGGTGTTTTATTTTCCTAACGTCGCAGCCGCGCGTGATTAAACACGGACACCCGGGCGCGCGGTTGGCAACTTCAGCAGCGCCCAGGCGTCTGCGGTGCGTGTGCGCGGAGGGTGTCACGGATGTCCCTGCCCGCGGGCGCGCTTGCCACCTGCGGCTCGGCGCCGGCCGGGGCGGTGCGCGCACATGGCTGGGCGCGGAGAGGCGCGGCGCTGCCCGGCCCGCGCCCCGTCGGGGCCGGCGCATCCCCGCAGCCGGCGGGACGGCGCCCCGGGCGCAGGGGTGCGGAGCGCCGCCCGCGGCCGCGCCGGCCGCGCCGGCCGCGCAGTCCCCGCTCTGCCGCCGCTGCCGGCGCTGCCCGGCCCTGCCCCGGGCGCTGCCGCGGGGCGCAGCGGCTCCGCCGGCCCCGCCCGCCGGGCCCCGCATCCCGCTCGGCCAATGGGGGCGGCGCGGCGGCGCACGTGACGCGGCGGGCCGGGACCTGCTGCTTCCCCCGCGCAGAGGGATGCGGGCGGCAGAGCGGGGCAGGCGGCGGCGGCGGCGGCTGCGCGGCGGCGGCCCCTCCGCGCCCTCCCCCCGCTCCCCGCCGCCCGGCCCCTATGGCAGCTGCTCCCCGCCCCGCCGCCGCCCGCACCCCCGCGCCGCCCCGCCGGGCTCCGCCGCTCGCCCCAGCGTAGCGCCCGGCAGCCGCTCGCTGACCCGCTGCCGCCGCCGGCCGGGGCCCCGGGATGCCCAGCGGCCCCGCCGCCCGTCCCTGCCGCCCGCCGCGCCGCCCGGGGGGCACGCCGCTGCCGGAGAGTTGAGTTAGGAAGTCATGGTGCCCTGGGAGCCCTCCCCGCCCCGGCAGTGCGGCGGCGGCGGCGGCTGGACGCTCTGCGACTGCTGCTGCTGGCTGCTGCTGCCCGCCGTGCTGCTCGTCCTCGCCCGCCCCGACAAGCTGGCGGCCTTCCCTACCTCCTTAAGCGACTGCCAGACGCCCACCGGCTGGAACTGCTCCGGTAAGCACCGGAGCGCCCCGCGCCCGGCCCCGCCGGGCGCTCGGAGTTGCGCGGACGAGCCTGGGGGATGCAACTTCAGAGGGTGATGCCGCGTCCCGTTGAATGCACGGGAATAGCGAAGGCTAAAAGTGCCGGGCGTCGGGGCTCGCCGCCGTTCCCGGTGCGACCGCAGCCCCCGGGGCCCCGCTTGCCCCCTACTCCGCGGTGCCGGGCGCGGCAGCCGCGCCCTCCGCCGGTGCGGGAGGCTCCCCGGACACAGAGAGAGCCCCGGCCCCGCCGAGCGCAGCTCCGCGCTGGAACGGGGCACTCGGCGGGCGGCTGCGGGAGCCGGGGCCGCGTGTGCGCATCCTGCGGGCGGCTGCTGCCGTGCGCGCCGAACGGAGAGCGGATCGGGGCATCGCGTCGCGACACCGGGAACCCGCTGCCCGTGTCTTAAAGTCGGGCTGACCTTTGTAACGGGTTTCCTATGCAAGTCAGCAGCTGGTCCTTCTTCGATACCGCAAATAATTCGGGAATTAGACTGTGATAGCCTTCTAAGGGGTAGAGCGTTATTTGGGGTACTGCGTGGATCGCACATGACGTGTTAGATCGGGAGGAATTTGCTCTGTGAGCTCTTCGTTTTAAACATATAGCGATATGGTTAAGAGTGCTCGGATGTTTTTTAAAAAAATCAATGGATTCAGATCTTAATGGGTTTGGAGTCTGATATAGCTGTTTTGCTTAGTATCTTGCCACTCGCTGTTGGAGTGGGAAGTCAGCTAGCAAAATCTGAAATTCATGCTTGTATTCGTGAACTGAATGTTCAGTCAGATCTGTTGGTTTTTCCTGGAGAATACGAAGGCAAAGAGCTCGGTTCACTCAGCGGCTCGTGGGGAACCTGGCACTTCTCCTGTTAACTTAGAGGTCATCAATCTTCATTGGGATCAGGCAGACCATCACAGAAAACACACAGCCTGTTTGTCTTTATTATTGGGGGCTTTGTTGTGTCATGGGCTGGAGAAATTCCGATTTGGACTTTTGTCCAACAGATTTGTGATCGGATGGGGATAAGTTGATGACATTTCCAACCCAGAGCCATGAAATAGCATAATTACCGGGTGACTTTTGAGGAAACCGAGTCCGTGAAATGGAAAAAAAAGTGTGTGAGGTAGTGGGGAATAAGAACTGAGAGAAACACCGAGGGAGAAACAAGAGGAAAAGTGAAAAGCTGGGGACAGGGAAGGACAAAAGGAAATCTGGACTCTGTCAATTTCATCAACAAGGTTATTGTGCTGTGTGCACTAAAATGCTATCATCCCATATTGTTCCCCTTGCTAGACCAAAGCTGACTTCTTTTTTTCCTCTCTTTACATTTGAGGTTACGATGACAGAGAAAATGATCTCTTTCTCTGCGACACCAATACCTGTAAATTTGATGGGGAGTGTTTAAGGATTGGAGACAGTGTGACTTGTGTCTGTCAGTTCAAGGTAAGAAGATTGATATTTCGTTCTCTAATTCGCTAATGAGAATACAAATCAAGGATCTGCCTTTATAACCTATCACTTGGCAATTTATTTCTCTATGTGCAGAGAAGTTAGAGGGCAAACCAGGCTGTGTGTATAAAAGCTGGCAGGAGAACCAACTGGTGTCAAGAAGACATAAGTTTCTCTGGGAAAATGCAGATGCTGTGGCTTTAAATGTCCCTTTGGGTCTGCAGTTTCAGGTTGTGCATTTCTGATTTTTCATCCCTGCCCTTTTAACGAGGATTTAGAGTCCTTTCTAAATTCATTTCTGATACAGATCATGGCTTATTGTATTCGGAGTTCTGATCTAGTTAAAGAAATGGATCTGTAATGTGCTTATGCAATATTTTCAGGAAGGGCTGCATAGTGACAATGCTTCTGCCTGTTTATCTGCCCAGCTGATCAGATTAAGGAGCAATCCCTCTGTTCCAAAATGATGAACTTCCTTTAGGTTTTATATAGTTTTAGGAGAGCTATTACTGAGTAGTAAGGGGTCTTCCTTCTGTTTCTTCTCTCTTCCTCTCTCAGCTACATCTAAACCTCAGCCCTTCTCAAAGTCAGATGATTTCATTATGAAGGATTCCATTTAATGTTTTAGCTAACTCGCAGAACAGCTGGTCTTTAAATAATGACCTGAATAGGAGCTGCACAAATTAAAGGAGTTTAAAGCATGTACCAGCACAGGGTTGTATGTGTGTTTATGCCCCAATGTTTTTCTGCATTTTAATGTGGATTGCTGAAGTTGTGAAACTTACCATGCCGATTTGAGTGTTTACAGTAGAGCAGGCCAAACAGTGCACAGCTCAAGACTGGGCACATCTGTAATGACTGTGTTAGTATTGAGCTTTCATAGACCATTCATGTTAAAGCATTGCAACTATCGTTCATATTTCTAGAGACAAACGTGCCTTTGGAGATAAAACCCAAGTGATAAGTTCCTTCATTTTAAACAAGGAAGGAATTTTCTCTAATGAGAGCAAGACAGTAGTTCTTAAATGCTTGTGTTTCCCATGTTGGAAGGGAATTCATATTGACTGTGGGAGTCTTTTATTACATTTGGAGTTTGCATGCAATCAAATATTCAGTGTGAGAATGCTGTTTTGAGCATTTGCCTTGGCTCAGCATATGCATTGATAGAAGGGTTGTGGTCTGGTCTGTTTTATCTTTCTAAGAAAAATCTGTAAGGCAGTAAAATGTCTGTGACTTGTCCCATCGCCTGCTGGTAAGCCAGGGCAGATGTTGTGCCCTGAGTCTCAGGAGCTTAGAGCAGCCACTGAGAATGCTTGGGTCTTGTCTTTGGTCCCTGTTTGGTGTTGCCATTTGGAATAAAGCAGTGAACTCATAGCCTGGAGGGTGCAAATTCTGATGTTGCCATTGGCAGGGAAGAAGGCATTGGGAGCGCTGTTTTCCCCAGTCAGGGTGCTAATGCCTGGTGATTTGGGGTAAATGGAACTAGGTAAACCTCTCCAGGCTGTGTGGTCCCCTCTTTGAGAGGTGAACAGTCTAAGTATGCTGGGTTTAGCAGTTCTGTAGGGGGCAGTTGAAACAGATTTAAGGAAATCAGGCAATTGGTAATATGAATATGTAAATAAGATCAAAATAATGAGTTGGACAATTGTGGGTCCCATCACTAGGAAAAGGGTTGAAATCAACAGCAATCTTTGGTTTCGGTGGCCTTTGGATCAGGCCCTGTAAACCTCAGAGCTCTTTGTCTTGCTGTGAGCCCTCTGTGGAGCTGCAGGGCTGACTGTGACCTTGGAGGGCAGATTACCTGTGGCTGATGCTGTGCCAGCGCTGCCAAGGGCTGTGGTGCTCGGGGCTTCTGTAGTCAAACACAGCGCTTTGATACAGGCAGAGCTTGGGGGGATGTTCTTGTAACATCAGTGGACACTGTGACAAGCCAAAAGGATATGCCACTGGAGTAGAAAACTAATTTCTAGTGTGGTGTCTGAGGCTGGCTAAGTGAAACAGAGATGGCCAGGTAACTTATGTCACGAGTGATGGGGACCCCAAACAGAATCCAGGGCTCCCATTTCAGTGACAACTCTCTGTGGCGATAATGAGCAAATCAGTAGCAGGCTCCTCATTGCTAAAAGTGTTTTTTGTGTCTTCTTCAGGAATTTGAGAGACTAAGCAAAGATAGAGAGCTCATTTTGCCTTATTACTGATGAAGAGTTCTGGGCTGACCAGCCTGTGTCTTGAGGGGCTGAGAACATGGAAGTGGAGAGCAGGGCTACTGCAGTCTTTGTTTGGGTTTGTTCAAACCAGAATTACAGATGCTTCGTGTCTGCCCAAGTGGAGTTAAAATGAATTTATTTTTATTTGAAAGGATGAATATGATCAGACTGCTCTGGAACATCCAAGTTAGTCTTCCAACCCTGGAGAGCCAGCGGGCATGTGCTGAGAGAGGCTCATATTGGCTGGTTCTCCTGTCACAGTCTACTGTGAGACATGTATTTTATTGAAAAACATCATGTCCTGCTCTGATCAGGAGATGCAGATGTCCCCTGTGCAGGACAAGCCCAGACTTTGGTGCTGGCAGAGAGGGAAGGCTCTGGGACAGTGCTGGCTCCCGCAGGGGAGCTGAGCATGTGGGAAACCAGCAACCCTTCTTTCTTCAGACTCAGTGGGTCCAACAGAAGGGGTGTAGAGCTGTGCCAGCAGGCAAGTGGTTGGAGACATGGCTTGCTGGGGTCTGGACCTGTTTGCCCAAAGCCATAGGTCTGGCAGCTGGGCTCTTCCCTCTGACATGTCATGAAGGTATCAAAAAATGTACCAGGTATTTCCATCAGTCTCCTTCCTCTTGAGTCACCAAGCCAGTGGACAGTCACTGTTTTTTATGGGAGGAAGGACTCCTGTTTTCTTGCATGTCAAGTCTCCCATGTGCTTCAGTGTTTGTGAAGCTGCAACATCACCTGTCCTGATGACCCGTTGGACATCACCTGTCCAATTTCCAGCTTTGTTATATTTCCAGAATGTATTTCTGTGCTGCTTGGTTCAAGATGTGGGTGGCATTTTAGGAGTAGTTGATCCATGAAAGTAGAAAGTCAAGCTTTTAACAGTGCTACCAGGAGGAGGAGTTAGACAGGTTACAATTATCTTCAGGAAACAAACCACCTGCTTTCAGTGCACAGCAGTGATCCAAAGGCTCCCAAAGATGGCTGTGAGAACGGGCACTCGAGGCTGCAGGTGCTGAGGAAAGCAGCCTTTGTCAGCCTTGACTGACACTTGATGGAATTGCACAAGTCCATTTCCCAGCTCTACAGCTGTGTGTTAAAAACTGGCATGTGTGAGAGACAAGTGAACAGTATGGCACTATGCTGCTGGGTTTAGTGGGAGTTTTAACATGGATTTCCCTGAGGCTTGCTCAGTCCTTACCTGGGGATGAACAATCATCCCTACATATAGGGCCTGGTCTAGTGAGCCCTAAACCAGTGACAAAAATATGTCACTAGACTGACATTCAACACCTGATACTCTCCAGCACTAGCAGGAGGTATTTTGTGATTGTGATGAGCTGTGAGTACAGGATTCAGCATGGGCAAACACAAGAGTCTGGCTCTAGAGGGCTGGGAACCACCTGGTGACCAACATCACAACCCTCTCATTGGTGGTCTTGTTTTCTTTCCTGGGTAACTTCCATTACAGTTTCCAGCTCAAAGCCAAGGCAGGATCCATATGGAAGATATCCCTCCCTTTGCTCCTTATGGCTCCTGCCTCTCCCATCTGAATCCTAGTTTTCCAAAGGTGCTGGTGGGAATAGTGGACTAATACTTCCTGGGATCCCTATGTCTCTCAAATGCATTTTAAAATTGGCCAACATTTGGAGGAATTTCCAGCCTAGCTCATAGCACTCCTCTGTAGGGTTTGGGATTTCACCATTTATGTGGAGCTGTCTGCCCTTTCAGATCTGCAGCTGAGTCCATGTCAGAGATCATCCCTTGCACTGGGTGAAGGGAGCAGAGGAGTTGCCTTTGTGTTTCTCGGGCAGAAAAGTTGCCTCTGTGTTTCTTGGGCAGAGAATCCAACCTTGTTTCTACATGTAAGAAAGCCTGTTGAGATACTCCAGGCCAAATTCCTCACAAATCCTTGGGTGACAAGCAGATATTACACCTAAAGCAAGCATGATTTGATGCTTCATGCTTTAAAAAATATGCACGATTGTGTTAATTGTCCTGGTTATGTATTCCAGATCAGCCTCTAGCAATTGCTGTTGAGCTTCTGGATGAAGTTGGCATTTTATGCTTGAAACATTGCTCAGATTTGGAACATAATGGTGAAAATAGCCTAGAAACATTTTTAATCAACAGTTTAAAATCTCTGCATGGAGGAATCCTTCGTGAGGAGCAGAAGGAGAGGATTTCTACTGTTGTGGCTGCTGTTTTTCTTCCTTGTGCTGCAGGAAGAGGGTGCTGGGCGTGGGCAACATCTTGGGAAGATTGAAGAGAATACAATGCAAAAGGAAAATGTCATTTGTTTTGGCCCAATCAAAATGTCACTCTGACCAACTATGAATAATTTCTTGGCAGCTGCTCTGTGTGGAGGCCTGCAATTAATGCAATCTATGCAATTGTTTGTGTTAATCACTTCTGTAGTCATTCAGTTTAAAGCATTTTTGATGTTAATATCCCTGATATTTTAGTTCTGTGTGTTACATTGTGCCCAACAAACACACCTCAGACACATAATGGCATGATACAGCTAAATAGGATGTATGATTTCTTCTGAATTTTTACTTGGATTTAGGCAGAGGTGAGCATTTGTAAATAATAATTGTGATCATTCCATTTGTTCTAATTAAACAATGAGGCATACCAGGAGTAGGGTAATCACGAGATAATCATATCCCTGGTATAATTGCCATGTACTGGGCACATCCAAGTATTTCTAAGCCTCCAAGCATGATTATCTTGTGATAACTGCACCCCGTAGGTTGCTCAATTTTCAGTCTAAAATGAAATGATTATCTTTTTTAAATGAACGAGAAGGGGCAAAACTGTCTTCCAGTGGGAGAGGAAATCAGGCAGAGCTCAGCAGGAGTTTGAGCCAAAGCAGGGGTGTGTGGTGTGAGAAACTTCTGCACTGGCTGGGCTCGCTGTAGTGCTGCTGCTCCTGCCCACTGGCCTCCCTGGGGAGAGCTTGGACCCTTGTGGAGCATCCCTGCTGCAGCTTGCCAGGAACAGAAATGTCTGTGCAGAAAGAGGGATGGACTTTGATGGTTGGTGTCTCAGAAATAATTTCCCTCTGCCAGTCAGTACTTGAACAGTTAGACACACACTTGTGTGTGCAGACCTCCGGAGCACTGCAGGGGTGTGTGCAGGAGGAGGGGAAGAGAGAGCCTGTTCATTACTGCTTGTCTGGAGCCATCCAATGGAAACACAGCAGCTGTGGTTGCAGATGTGAGGAGTCATTTGCCTTGCCCTATTCCTTCTCTGGGAATGCCCCCTGCTCCTGCTGACAGTCAGAGACCTCTCTGGGGCACTTACTGAACACTTTACCCATTCAGATTACCTTTCCCCTAATCTCTTCAAATCTGATTTTTCTTTTTAAAAATACCCCTCCCTCTCCCTTGGTAGCTCTAAAGGTGAGAGGGGAATGTCAGTGTCTCCCTCTCTGTTGTTTTCCCAGGGTTTTAATGCTGGCAGGGAGCAGGGGGGGTGTGGGGGCACCCCAATGGGTGCTGTGCCCCCTGTGCTCGTGTGGCTAACGCTGCTGCTCTCTGTCCCTTCCCATCAGTGCAACAATGACTACGTGCCCGTGTGTGGCTCCAATGGTGACACCTACCAGAATGAATGCTACTTGAAACAGGCTGCCTGCAAGCAGCAGAGTGAAATCCTGCTGGTGTCCGAGGGATCGTGTGCCACCGGTAGGTATAACTCACCCAGGCTGCCTGCCAACCCTGCCATGCCCCCCAGGAAAATGGCCTGGGGATGACAAAATCCATTGGCATTCTTGCTTTGAATTCATTACTGGTTAATTTTTTGGGGGCATGAGAAGTCGCTGCCATCCTTCTCTTCTAAGTACTATAGGCTCACAGTCACTGATACACTGTACCCCTGGCACTGTTTGGAGGAGTTCAGCACAGAAGTAGGTTCATTTTTTAATTTGTGTCTTGTGCTCCTGATCATCCTGTGCCCTGCCTACACTTCTGAGCTGTTAGGACAAGTGAACTGGTAGCAGATTAAGTGAGCAGATGTCTGATAAATGGGCATCTGGATTACCACAAACCTCTCCATAATCTGGAGAGAGAGAATTGGAGCATTACTGCCTGCAATCCAGTTCCTTAGGTTTTTCCTTATCCTTGTAGGGCCAGATCCCCAGCTGGTATGATTCAACAGAGCACTGGTTGTAATGAGTCCTGCCAATTTATACCAGCTGAGGATTTGGTCCAAAGCACACATAACGAGCAGGTCTGTGCCACAGGTGTTTTGTTCTGGACTTGAGGAAACTGACTGGTGTGTGAGAGAGCTTTGCTCAACTCTGAGCCTTGTGAGCTGTTTATATCTCAGCTTGTATGAAAACAGCCAGAAAGGTGAATGAGCAAAATCTGCCAGGAAAACCCAGTTGCTTATGTGCAGGAGTTCTTGATGTTTTTCTTTCGTGCTCGGTATCTGTTAGAGGTGGGCAGTGAAGTTAACTTGAAAAGAGCAGGAGTAAGCCTTTGTTCTTGAGAGAGTTCTTTAAACTTAAAGCAGAATTTTTTCTTGGCTGAGGATGGAGGAGTCAATAAAAAGTACATTAGACAAACTTTTTTCAGTGCTGTAATTTCATGTTTCATACACCTGAGAGAAAATAAACTCCTTTCTCTGGAAATGTTGTTCTTCTCTGAAGCTGTTACCTGACAATTTTCCAGAAGAAAAAAACATATGCTGCAATTTTTTTGTCCATAAATTGGTATTAAATGGAGCTCAGGCTGACAAAACCTACTGTGGTGTAGGATTTGTTCAACTTAGTAAATTTTCTCAGCCCAGCAACTGGTCTTTTTGGTTCAAATTTTTGATTAAAGAGATAATTTCAGCACATTACTACAACTTTTCAACTTTTCTGAAACTTATTTTCCTGCTGGCAGTGACTGTGTTGGCAGTTCTCTTTGAAACACATTGTAGATTTCAGAAACAGAGAAGGAAAAAAAAATATTTTCCTGCAGCTTTGCTCAAGGTCTTTGGCCTCTTTTTCCTTTTCCCAAGGAGGAGCTCAGTGGAGAAGGAAACAGCCATTTTCCTTAGGTTTTCCCAATGGGATGGGGCAGAGAGAGAGGGTGCTGAAGAGCCCCCATCTGGGACCTGGGCTTCTGGGAGAAGTGTCAGTGAGCACCCTCCTGGTCCTGCCTGGCTCAGGGCCCTGAAGGGTAGGGCAGGAGGAGGGACACCAGGTCCTTTTCTGCAGAGAGCCAGGTACTGTGGGAGCTCACTGTGGCAGCAGGTGCTCCTTTCTTTTTGTGTGCTGGGGAGATGTGGCACACCTGCAAAAGCAAAGCTTCCCAGAGCCATGGGGGCAGTGTGGTGCAGAGCTTTCTTCCCTCTTTCCTCAGTAGCTCATTTGGGAAAGAGCATCAGGACAAAGGATCAGATCAGGAGAATTCAGGGCATGGTCACTGGGAAAACACTGTTATTCCCCTTTTCAGCCACCTTTTGCAGCTGTCCTTTGCAGCCTCACTGAATAAATCTACCGTTTGAAGCAATTCTTGCAACCAATTATTTAGCAAAGATTTTCCTTTTCTTTCTTAGTTTTGAGCAGTGATGGCATGTGCAAGTTCAGACCCACCAGATCTCTCTGTCAGTAAATGAGATCTAACAGTTCACAGGGTACTTTCATCCCAAAGCAACTGTTCCAAACTCTTTCTGTTCATCTTGATGCTGATAAATGCATAACTGTTCCACTAAGGGGGAGGATAGGATGGCAGGCTCCCTCCCTTCCCTGCAGAAGAAACTCCTTCTAGGCATTATTAAATAAATGCACAGACACAGGGCATTATTAAATGCCCTGTGTGTGTGCATTTCCGTGCTTTGCCTTGCTTAGGAAGTTTCTTACTGAAGCTCTGGGCTTGGCAATTTCGTGATGTTGCACTTTCTAAATTTGTGACTCTCATCATTCCAGTCAACAAAATGTCAAGTAGAGGAAAGAGAAAGCACTCAGTTTTGAAACTCAGCAACAACATTGAGAAAGATGGCATTTTAATAATTTACCTGAATACTTTGAATAATGGTAATTTAATGTTTTATTCCAACTAATTACAATTTGCTGAGATGTCCCGTTTCCTAAAGATAATGACACAAATTTACAAATGGGTTTTAAAATTTCTCCTTGGTGAGGATTTAGTAGTGACCAACTGGAGTAACTTTGTACTGCTGTTGGGAGCAAAGATTTATCAGTCTAAGTACAACAAAAAGAGGCAGAGACTTCTAAAGGCATTGCAGCATTCTGTGGCTTACATTACTTTCATCTGATAGAGAGGCTTTAAAGCAAAAAAACCAGAGACACGAGAAAGATGGCTTGAGTGAATTACATTCAGATTAGATCTCAATAATTTACCCAGGGATGCCATCAAAGGCGAGGTACACTGTAGTACACTTCACTGAAGCCTTGCTTTGCATGCTCCCAGCACATACTGGAGCACATGAATATAAATTCCTTTCTGTTCTTTTCTCAGATGCTGGCTCAGGATCTGGGGACGGAGGTAAGAGCCCTCTTTTAATATCTCTGTTCTTATGTGTGCACACATTGTCTTCCACAATTTTAGATTGTAAGTGAATATACTTTGCAATCTAAGTTGTTGCACAACATATTGTCTTTTGTTCAGCTCTGTCTTTGAAAAAAAGTGGTATTTTGCATTTCAGTCAAGTTGGAACCTGATCATGACATGCTGTTTTCTAGGGAAATTCAGAAAGCTGTGTTACTTCTAATAGGACTTGGAATTATTCATAGGTTGTGCTAGGAGCTCTATCTCCATCTACTGTTACAGTTGCACTCATTTGTTTTATATTTAGGGTAATATTTCTTTTGTTTTTAAAACATGAGCCAAACCCTTGGCTCCTCCTCACTGGAGGATTCAAGCCAAATATTTTGTGGTAGAGGAGAGCATTCTTTCAAAGATATGAAGAAATGTCACAGGGAAAGAACAATGTGTTTTTATAAGAACAGCAACAACAAAACTGAATGTGGAAATAGCCTGAGCCCTTTGTGGCGTACAGGGGATACTGTAAAATGTAGGCAAACCAGCATTTAAATAGGGGCTTATTTTATTGGTTTTTTTTTGTTTGTTTGTTTTTTGTTTTTTTTTTTTTTTTTTATTTCTTGGTGCAGTCATCATGGATTTAGCTTGTCTGACATCAGTCCTTCTTGGAAGTGTAAGTGTTGGGTCTGGGTAGTGCCCTGCCTTGGGGTAGGGAGTGTCAATTTGGGGCTGGTAGGTCAGGCTTCCCTGGGGGTCAGGGCTAGTCTGGGTATCTTGGGAAGGTTGTCCTGGAGAGTTCTCCCCATTTGTGCCCCAGCTCCCTGAGTAAACTCCAGGAGCTCCCTGGCAGGGAAGGGCAAGGCCAACATCAGGCTGGGAGGCTGCTAGGGCAGCCACCAGGAGCTGAACCAGCTTTTGGTGTGACACAGACAGCAGGGCTGGGCTCAGACCTGGTTTTATGGCTACTTCTGGCTGGATTCAGGTTTTTCAAATGCAATCATGTTACTTGGCAAAGTATCCCCTAGTGCTTGTTTGATTTTGGTAACCAGGAATCAGTGAGTGCAGTGTGTATGGAAGGTATTATTTTACCTGTGAAGTGGCCAACATCATGAGCATGAGGCACTTCAAAGGTCTTATTTTCTGGCATCACACTCAGGCTGTTTTCTTGAACTCAGCACACTTAAAGATGCTTCAAATCTGGCTCCCCAAAAACTGCAATGTAAAATATTGCTAGTTTTTTCCAGCTATTCCTATTTTACTCCAATGTTCTTTTAGATTGTCTTTTAAACCATTATACCAGAAAAATACCTTGTTCAGTGCTTACTAGAAATCTAAAATTTGATTTATATGTACAATAGGATTTTCACACCTATGGTCAATTAATTGGTTTTCAAATGATGTTGCACTAAATTCATCATGCATGTACTAAGGAAGACAGATAGTTTTCAGTTTGTTTTGTAATTAGGAGATGGGAAAACAAAGTTGGCCACTTTCTGAAAGTAATGAATTCCGTTCTCAGAAAGCATAGGAGTTTAAAGGCATGATTTCCAAAGATTTTCGTTTTAGAAGCTTGGGTTGACAGACAATGAGCAGAGCAGGGCCTTTGGGATGAATGTGCAGGTAGTAAGGAAGCAGGTTTAGGAAGCAGACAGAACCCAAGTTGGTACATGTGTTTAAAGGTCTACAAAGCTGCCTTGTATTATTCAAGATTTAGTAGGCAGCTATGGCTGTTCTTGAAGTACAAAAGTATATTTATGTGCCCAAAGAAGCTAAATCCAGACAAGTAAATGTTGTCACTACATCACTCTTTACTAGACATGGTTTTGTTGTAAAAGCTGTAATAAATTTTGGATGTCATCACAGCAAGTCTTGTAAAATCCACTCCAGCAGTCATGAGTGGGACGTGTTCCTGTGAGAAGCCCGAGGTCTTAGGCAATCTTCTGTGGTTTCTGATTTTTCTTGAATTGTTTTTTTCTTTCTTGTGCTTCTCCAAGGAGTCTTGGTTAACAGAATAACCAGTACAGCATCTTTTTGAGCAAAACTCCTGCCATAGATATGGTCCCAGCCAGCCAGCTGTGAGATAAGGGAACAAAATTTTCAACAGACTTGTATCTCGTGGTTGGATTTCTTTGCTCTGATGAGGTACATCTAGCAAGAAATTAACTCAAGTTGTGTTGTTCTGGTTCTTAGAACATGGCAAGTTTCCAGCTTTGAGGTGGTTTCCCCCATGACTGGCACCAGTTCAGCTCCCAGGGCTGCTGCTCCTTCAGTGGAGTTGTCCCATGGAAAGTGTAATTGCTAGAGGGCTCAGAAATAGCTGGAAAGGGGTTGGTGTGAGGGACAGATGTAGATAAGCACACCATGTGGTCATACAAGCCTCCTTCTCTCAGGAAACTGGTCAGAGCATGAACAAAACAGCCAGGGGCTGCGTTTTGGTGCCTTATTTTCCTTTTAGGTGTTCCCATCTGGGTTTGCAGGGCAGTCTTCTCAATTCACTATGTAGGATTTGGGGTTTTTTGCTTTCCTGTCATGGATGCTGAGATCAGAGGGGTCTCCGTTTTTCAGCACTTAAATGATCCTGAGGGCTTTCCAGAGGTGATTTAATCCTCCTTTGTGCAGCAATAACATACAAAAGTCCCCTTATTTGTAAAGTGATGAGGGAATCTTAATCACATTTGATTACTGAGCCTTCAGCATACACTTTTGGGGATATCCAGTAGATGGGTAGGACAGTAGGTGTTCAAATTTCTTACAGCAGAAGACATTTTTCCCTGTAAATGAAGATGAAAAATGCAGAATCAAGAGCCATTTCAGTGTTTTGATTGCAGAAGCTGGGAGTGTGGTGTGGAATTATTTAAAAACCCACATCCCAGAAAGATACTAATCAGAAAGCCAGAAAGGATGAATGTGAAAGACTTTATACAGAGAGTAATTTAAAGAGATTCCATTCATTTTCATCTATGCCGTTCTCTAGACAACTGGGTTTTTTTAGAACCCAATGATTCATGTTTTGGTCTTGAGCAGCTTTATAATGAATTCTTGCTCGTTTCCTGGCTTCCTTCTAACAGCAACAAACTCAAGATGCAGTATTTCATTATAGCTCTTAATGGGCTAAGAACATCTCTCCTCGGTTTCATTTTCACGCTGAGCACTCCTTTGCCCTGCCTGCATTGTCTGCACTCCCAGCTCTGTTGATTGGCTTTCATTCACAGTCTGGTGGATTCACTGAAGGTGACTGTCACCCTGGGTGTTGCTGTGACCCCCAGCAGGGCAGTGCATAAGCACCTACCTTGAATTCATTTCAGAGCCTTCTTCAAGTTCCATTCAAGTCCTAATGACTTCAGTGGGAATTCTATGGGGCCTTGGGTACACAGATCTTATCCCAGCTTGATTTTTGTGTTAATTCTTTATATCTAGACTAAGGCAAAATAAAAATAAAACAACCAAACGAGTGATAATTCATCAATATCATCATCACCATTTATTTTACAGTAGCATCTGGAGGTGCTAATTCTAAGATTAGAACTCAGGGTGGTACACCCTGACACTGTGAAGCAGTTCTTCACAGCAGGGGAAGGGAGCTGCATCACATTCCAGTTTCTGAATTGGGAATAGCACATGTTGCTTCAGAGCCAGCCCAGTGCTGGGGCTTTTGAGCCCCAGTGTTTGTCAGCAAGCCCATGTGACACCCAGAAAGAATCAGATTATACTGCTCTTAAACTTATTCCTGATCTGTTAGACAAACCTGAAAGGCAACAACCTTACATGACACCTTCTTTTCCCCCCTCTCTCTGCCTCTCTTGCTTCGTGTGTGTATTTTAAGGATGAGCATGCCTTGTTTGTTTGTTCATTCTTTCAATTTATCCCTTCAATCTTAGCCAGAAAAAAATGAAGCCTGCAGCTTTTTGTAGGTGCCAACATGTAGATTTAATGATAGATTTGGTATTCTGGTCTGCCTTTCCTGTTGACTTAGAGATGTGTGAATAAACACATACATATTATAAATCTATATGGAGCAGCAGTCATCTTGAAACACTAACCCAGAGAAAACAGGCAGGAAAAAAATTAACACTTTGGAGCCCATGTTATTTTTTTTTAAGGCAAACCATAATGCAGCATGTGTATGCTTCTTTTTTTTCCTTTAAACAACAGGTAAATGGCTACTTTGACCCAATTGCCTTTGTATTTTCTCCGCACTAGTTTTGAATGGCTTACTTGAATTCAGCAGCTTTGCTGCTTTTCCAGTGATTTCCCGTTCTTCTTTATTACAGTGTTGATTGATGGGCAGGGCTATGCAGAACACGCTGAATATTGCTGTAAACACTGTCCCAGCAATCACACTTGAGCCAAAATACACCATAAAACCTGGAGTGTATATTGGTTTGAACGAAGCAGTGTATAAAATGCAGTGCTGATGAACACACACATTCACACATGTTCTCAATATAGGGGAGAATACTCTGACTGTTCTAGTTTAACCTTGGAAAGAAAGAGAATTCATGTTTTAAGCTACAGATTCTTTTCCTGGGTGAAATAGGTGATTCAAGCTTCTCTCATGTGAATTCAGACTGTCTGCTGACCCCACGTGCGATTGTCAACTGCAATAAGGAAATAGGAAAGCTTCTTTTACTCTAATTTGATTTGGGAGATATAATTTAAAGCAGCATCAGAAGGTACAGAATCAACTATAGCAACATGCACCGACTGGGTAAATACCTCTGGAGGGAATGTTTAAATCTTAAATGATTGACCTGACTGTGGTTGGTCAAATATGTCTCCTTTGTTAAACGGGTTTTTACCTTGTTAACCTCAGCATGGCACTGAGCCCAAACCAATAAGCTCTTTGAAAGGCCGGGTTTATTAGCTCAGGCTCTTTGTTGTCCTAACATGATTACATGACTTCCAGTTCAGAGCTGGTGCTCATCTGACCTATATAAGAGTTAGGTCAGGGAAAGGCAGTTCATGTCTCTTTTTGGCCTTTAAAAATTGGGAAAGGATGAAGTTCCCATATGTTTTTGTTGACTAGAAGAGAAGCACTTGGGCATTCACAAGTGCTGGACTCCTAGACCCCTGCCAGGGGCATTTTGTGCTGGGTAGGACGCATTTTGGCCATTTTGGAAAATCTTAGGAAGTATGGAGATGACAGAAATACCATATTTTGGAGTCTTCTTGGGCTCTCATTTAAGCTAAGTCTACTGAGCTCATCAACCCTTCTAGGCTGAGATGCTTGAGCAAATCCCCATAGCTCCTAGAAGCTCTCCAGGGTTCTAAAATACCAGCCCTGGAAAATAGTGGGCTTGGATTTTGTTGCCTGGATCTTGCATGTGTTTTTCTTGCTGCTTCTGAAGCTGGAATGCATAAACATCCGGTGAAAAGTGCTGTGTTTTCTACCTGTGCTTGCTGTGTTATTGATGGGCAGCAGTCCTTGCTGTGCTCCTGGTCCCATCAAGCAGGCACTGAGAAATGCCACGGGGAAGAGTTTTGATGGGCAGTGAATGATTTGTGGCCCTTTTTCAGCCATTCATGCAAAACTGAAGAAAATGAATAGGAGATGCCATGAAGATCCACAGACTTGTGTAGGCAAGAAGTATGAATGACGTTCATTCATAGCCTCTTTCCTGCATTATGCAATCCTTTAGGTTTTTGGCACTTTGTGTAAGTAGTTCAGAGCCACACAGGGATTCTATGAATGGAAGATGTTCACCTACATTAAAAACTACTAAGGATGCCCTGGTTTTGCTTTAGAAGTCAAAATTGCTTCTCTGCATAGAAACAGAGAGAAAAAAAATCCAAAATATGCTAGCTAATCATATGCAATCTGTAAATCCACTAATAACTAAGTCATCAAATCATCAAACAAATCCTGTGATACTCCAGCAAACAGATTAAAAAAGCAGTGCCCGATCACAAATACTCATTTATTGGACTGTTATTGTAAACACAGCAAGAGAGAGATGTAGTGGTCTAGATTTGTCTGCTACATCTCTGTAAACCTGGATTAATTTTCCTTGTGACAACTGTGGAGTCACTAGAGATTAGCCGTGATGACAGTGAGAGGCAAATCTAGCCCACTGTTTTGCTTTGCAAATCCAGCCCACTCCCTGTTGTGCTGGGAGTTCTTCCACAGAGGAAAATAATGGTTTTTAAGCTTTCAAATGGCTCTTCCAAGCTTGCTTACAAACACCTTCCATCATGGGGCAAGAGCATGTGTTCAAGCACATGCTTCATTTTTATCACATGCTTAAATGCCATTGACTTTTACATTTCTCCTCTGAGTGTGGATGTCTTGCACAAGTGGGATCTGAGGCAGTCTGGGAGTGACCAGAACTGCTTCAAATCCTCATGCATCTCGTCATTATGTATTCTGTGGTTTGGTGGTTGAAGGAGCTGATTCACTGTGCACTTGCTTTGAGCAGGTTTTGGTGTGACATAGGATTTTGTTAGATGCTCTCATGAGATCTTAAAAAGAACAAATGGGATGAAAACTGCCAAGTCTCTCTCTAAAGCTTCGCGTATTCGCTTTCTCCAACTCTTGCCATTCAGATCTCAGCTGCATCTGGCAAATTTAATGTATTCTGCACTTGATGTTTAAATTCCCTTTTGTCTAAGAGGTTTTCTTTCCTTTCAGAGATTGGGAAATGAAACCAGAAATTTTGCCTGCTATATTTGAAGTCAGTGGGAGTTCATCTTCAGGAAGGGCACAACTGATTCCTAGACACTTAGCAAACTGGAGACAGCCTCCTCCTTTATGTAAATGCACACACAGGACAAGTTTCATGAGTGTGGTGCAAGCCCAGGAATCCAGAGCAATTCATAATCAAATCCAGATGAGTTAGAATTTTATGGAAGAGCCCTACCAGTTCTTAAGATGTTGCCATGAGTATTCTAGCCCAGGTTTTTGAATACCTTTAGAGAACATGCTTAGTTTCTTCTTTAAAACAAGCACATAGCTTGTTGCTCAGGAGAATACTTGAACAGGAGCCCAAAGTGTTCAACAACAGGGAGATCTCTAAACTGCAGTTTGAAAATATCACAACTCGAGGAAGAAGAGGTCAAAACCATTCCATGTTATTTTACATGAATTTTTTTGATGCCTTGGACTTGTTGATACCATTTCTTTTTGCTACATGGGAGTTAGATCATGATGGTGCCTATTTAAGCCCATTGAAAAAGCAGATATCAAAGCAGGGCTCTTTTAACCCCTACAGCCCCAAATATCTTGCAGGTAGCAGTGTAAAGAGAGCTGGTTGAGGAATTTTAGTGTTGGTTTTCCATGAACCCAAGAACATGAGAAAGTTCTAAAGGTCTGAGAGAATGTAGATGTGTAGGTATTAAAAAGGGTAAGGGGGAAAAAAACCCATCATATATTTATAGGCCTGCCAATCTGACATTGATTGAGGTAGAACAGGACATGCGGTCCCGGACCTGCTCAATAAAGAAATAAATGAGAATTAATGCTGAGCAATATGGGCTGATGTAATAGATTCTGTCAACTAATTGAAATGTTATTTATGAAGCTCCAAGTTTGGTTGATATGGTGTACGTGGATGTCAGTGAAGCGTTTGGCATGCTGCTACATGACACTGATTAAGGAACAAGAATCGTGCAAAATTGACGTGGTACGCAATTAGTGGAGTAAAAACTGCCTTTCAGGATGTAATTATAAGTGGATTTATCATTGTTAGATAGACAGCAAAAAGATCTGCCTTGTGCTCTTTATTTATTTGTTTGTTTTACAGTGGCCTAGGTGGGCACATACTATTCTCACTGCTCAGGTTCTCAAAAGTCATATCTGGGAAATGAAGAAATGAGTGGTTCACTGTCACAACCCACTCTGATTTACGTGGTACTCTGGTGCCAAAGCAGGTCCTTTAATGTGGCCAAACAATAAGCCACAACCACAGAGCAAAGACAAGAAAGCAGAAAGTGAGTGGGGAAATGCTGCTGGAAACAGTGATGCTCCAGAGAAAGCTGAGTTTTGGTAGGGACTGTGCTTGTGTGAGAGTGCCCTGCACACACAGCAGGGCCAAGGGCCACTGGTGTGTTTAAGAATCAGGCTCTTGAGCAGGAGTAAGGATGTCAGATTACCTCCACCCACCCCAGAGGAGGTGACTGCAGCTCCAAAGGCCCTGAGAAGCGGGGGAGCAGGCTGTGTGCAGCCAAGGGCGTGGCTGCCAGGCAAACGCAGCCCTGGAAGCTTTGATGCCTTAGGCTTTGTCGGGGAAAGGAAAGGGTTGCTCAGGTCACCATCAGTAAGTACCAGTGTGGGGAACACAAACGAGCAGCAGGCTCTTTATGCTGACAGACAAAGGTCTAATGAGATGCTGGGCTGGCAATTAAAGCTAGACAAACTCAGAGTGAAGTATATGTGTGTTTGTAAATGAAGGCAATAGCACAATGAAGTAAGTGATTAAAAGTTATGTAGGATTCTGCAGCGCTTGAGGTTTTGACCCCTGGGTGCCTGGATTGCTCTGCTCAAATGGGGATGAATTTGAAAGTCCAGGGCCTCTGTCACATGGAAGATCACAACAGATGCTCAGCAGCTCTTAGTTCTAGGTACCATAAATTAGTTTACATGTGAATTAGGCAGAGTATAGCTTATTTTGTTCAGTAAGGTTGCTGTGCTAAGCAGTCCAGAAAGGGATTGATTATGTGGATGTATTTGTTCATTTCAGAATCCACACAAGTGTGTTTCTCTCTGCCCTCTCCCATCTGACTGTGTACATTTACATCTGCATGAAGGGAAGCAATGTGGGCTTTAGTAGCAAGTGGAAAACTTCATGCATAATGCTCTGCTAATTGCTCTGTATTAAAAAATAGGCCAGACTACACTGCATTGCATCCTAACACTCTCTGTGTTGCCAGTACTGGGTAACTTCAGTAGCTCCTGATCTCATGTGAGTGTGACAGACCCCTTGGAGCTTCTCCATGTCCTGCACTGCTTCCCTGATTCCCAGTGTATTCACTGGTCTGTTCCAACTGGTGCTTGGAGGGAGTCCAGAAGGGGAGGAGGATCCCCAGATGTCTCTGGAGGATCTGTCCAGGGCTCTTTTCCCTCTCATTTCTCCAGGGGAGGATCACACCCAAGGAGCACTGAAGTTCCAACCAGTATTGATCATGATTGAATATAATTTGATTTTTATCTGTTCCTGCAAAGAGCCTTCCTGTGTTTGATGTGGTGTGTGTGATGTGTTTGGGAGGCAAGAGAGAAAGTACTAGAGTAGTCTGGAATTGCTTTGGCTCATACACATGTCCACTAGACTCAGAGAAGCATCTTCATATTTGTTATAATAGGGCCTTGATAAATAAATAAATAACTTCTTCTTTTGTACAGTGCCTGAAATTTTCATCAAAAGAGGAGGAAGCCTCTTATATGAATTACAAGGCCAGTGCAGGACAGGTCTGTGCTGTAATTCATTTAGACAAATGTTGAAGTGAATTGATGGACTCAGGTTTGTTTAGATTAGTGGCCTTTTGAAAAATGAGTTGTCCCATGTGTACAATTTTTCAATCTGTTTACATCTAATTAGCTGTTCAGATTGGCTAAAATTAAGTGGTGTCACCTGTAATGCATTCAGAGGTGAGGTTATGATAAAAGAGGCTCTTTTATAATCTCTCCAGCCTTGGAGTGATTTCAAAGATCCTTGGAGCACTGGCATGGTGTGAACTGAGGGCGTGTGGAAGATCTGTCTCTAAGGTGGAAGCAAATATAATCAAGCTGCAATCTCACAAATGCAGTGAATTGTCTACAGCACCTCTCTGGTACTGATTCAGAGAGAGAGCAAGTTTTGCTGCCATCCTCTCCCAGGGCTCCTTTTTGGCAGATGTGCCTGGCTGGCTGGGGTGTGGTGTTGGGGCAGCTGCCCTTGTACACTGGCATCTTTACCTGTTCCACTATTGATTCCTGCACGCTGCATATTCCTCCCTGGAGACAAGTCATTTGAACAGCTTGAAATCTAAAAACTGATTGCTGCAATGTCAGGTTTCTAATTCTGCAGCACAGCTGACAGCTCTGGAAAGTCCCTATCAAAGGCAGAAAATACAACATTCTTCAGCAGACTTTGTTCTGCCACCATACGGCCCCAGTTCTATTTTGCTGCTCCAAAGCCTACAGGCTTTCAAATGTTTCTGACCAAAAATTCTGCTATTAATATGGAAGTGTCTTGGCAATTAAGCTGTGCTTATTGCTGCATCAGTGCTTTTAGACTGTGACCAGCAAGCAGCACCCTCTGCATGGCAGCAGCAATTCACTTCTCATGCTTAGTCATGGATACACATCCAAGGAGATTTTGGCACTGGTTTTCTCCAATATTTTTGAAAGTTTTGTTAGTCTTTTCTTTTTTCCTTGGCTCTCTGGAAGCTTTTGCTAGGGATGTGCAGAGCAATCCCCTGCCCTTGTATAGCAATCCCCCAGAAACAGAGCATTTGAGTGTTTGCAGAGCTGTGAGCTCTGCCATGGTGAGTTTTGGGTGCTGTCACCTGGCCCCTGTCTCCAGCATTCTGTGGCATGGCACAGCAGTGCTGTCCCCTCTCAACTGGACATCAGCCCCACAGTACAGGACACCATGGGCTGTGGATGAGTCCCCTCTCCCCATTTGTCCAAGGAGTGTCCTGGTGTCCTCTCGTCCCAGGATTGGTGGTGATGCACCCGTGTGTCTGTGCTGGAAATGAAAGCTCACAAAGTGCTCAGAACTTCAGGGGCAGGGTCCTGCCATCCCTCAGGTGAGCCAGAAACAGCAGCAGGGCATCTTTGAAAGCTGGCTTCACAACCTTGAGTACCCTGTGATGCCTTTGCAGGCACTGGAGAGGCTCAGCAGATGACTTGGTGACAGCACCCAGGACCTTCGTCATCACAAGCCCCTCCTGGCCCAGAATTTTTTCTGGTTTCCTCCTGGGGTTTTTCTCCTCCTGCCCCCATGTGACTGTCCCTTGCTGGGGTGTTGTCTGAGCCAGACCAGGTTCCCTTGTATCAGCAGGGAAAGGTTGTATCTCTCCTGTGCTGTGGGATCCTGGAAAATGTGTTCCATCAAATCTGAGGCCCTCTATCCCAATGCTTCATCACTCTCCTAAAGGTGAGGATGACAAATGACTAAGCAGTGTCTACAGGCAGCAGCAGTAATTTTGGGTTTTTGTTGAAATGAGAGCATTTTACACGGGGAGGAACTCTTTTAAACCAGTGGAGTAAATCTGTATCTGAACCCATTAGTGCTACTTAAGGGCTCAGGATACAAAGGTGCAGCATGTACTAGCACCTCTGCTATAAGGAACTCTTTTCTGGATGCCTGTAGCTGCATAACAGCTGCTTTTAGTCTGAAATTTTCCTTCTATTGGCAGGAGGATTTTCTTGGATTCCCTTTTTATTTGAAAACGCTACCATGAGCCACTTTTGAATTGACAATAATACATAAGAAGTGAAAAGTTTTGGGTTTAAGGCATTCATTCTTACTTGAAAAGAGTGGTTTTAACAGGCATGAGCTGGTACTGGGCTGTCTTTCACAGCATTTTCTGTTTTCCTTTGTGCCTATCCATCTAACCTGTACCTGAGGTTTAGGTGCTTTATTCCATCTCAACTCCTGTGCTACATTTGTTGGGTAAAAGAGAACCTGTTGATTTTCATGGGCAGTTTTGGTCAGGTAGATCTGTTTTACAGAGATCAGCTATACTGAGCATCATCCATGGCTTGATACAATCTCAAGCCAGTACTGGGGTGGACAAACATGTACTCTTAATTTGGAAATAATGCTGAGAAAATCTGTCAGTGATTTATGCATTGGAAAGAATATCTGAAGTAACTTTCTAGAGCATTTCAGTTATCTGCAAACAATTATAAATGCAGAGCACAAGAAGGTTTAAAGTAAATAAACAAATGGGAAGAAACTTCTACACATAGTATCCTGGGAAGTCACCAGGCTATTTCACCATGTTTTCCTGTCTCCATCTCTAGATTTTCCTGCTTAATTACTTTTCAACTTAACAGGAAGGAGAGATTTTGCTTTGTCTTAACTAGGGAATTAAACAGCTGCTAGGGGCAGGAAAGATGGTGGCACAAGCAATCAATCTTTGATCATATTAGACGAGATGTATCTTCTTTCTTGAGGAGATTACTGGTGCAATCTGTATAATTAGGAGTATGTACCCCCATTTGTTTTAAACAGCATGTGGTGGCTGTGCACACAATCTGAGCTTTCTCCCTTCCCATAAAAGTGCTGTGCCTTCAGGATCAAGGCCATCTCTGTCATCTCTGCATTCTCTGTGTTAATGGCTCTGTAGAACTAGCTGATGAAATGCCATTAATTTGGAGGGATGTGGAAGGAGCATAAGATGCCCAGCAGACTCTGCTCTGACTGCAGTGAACTGCACGGGGAGCTGTCAGACTGCACAAGTTGCTAGGGCCAGGTTAAATTAGTGCCCAATTACTTGTTCAGTGGCAGTTGGTGCTAGCATGTATGATTCCAGTGTCACCATATAAACCCTTGCAAATTCCAGTCCTAAATTAATGGTATGGAGCATTCCTTTAGTCATGTCACTTGTCAAATGGCAGTGTCTCAGAGTGGGGCAGGCAGTGAGATTCTTTCTGGATTTTAGGACTTAGTAATAACTTTTAGTGTTATTCATAAGGGGTTGGACTGGTTCAGCTTGATGTCTCAGCTGAGCTTATAAGCAGTTTTAGCAACCCTCATCTTCATTACCTCCCTTAAGGGGGAAAAATGGTGATGAAGGTGGCACCATCTCATGGAGACAAAACTAAAAAAACATCTCACAGTTGTGTTTGTGCAAAAAGAGGGGTGGGAGGGGACACTGCAGGGCAGCCTGGCCTTGTGGCCCTTTGGGACACAGGCTGAATACATCCAAGAGAGGTGGGCAGGGAACACGGTGAAGCACAGAAGAAATAAGTGGTGAGGAAGGGAAAGCTATTCTGCTATCTCATCCTCCTTGCTGTGGTTGCACTGTTATTATCTGGAAAGATTTAATGCCAGAGGGTTTCATAAAAGACAGTAATCCTGCAGGTTGTGTTACAGAACTTCTCTTCCTTTAAGGCAGGTGGTCACACAAGGCTGCTGGAATGTGGCTCTCAGCAATAGCAGCCAGTAATGCCATAAACACCATCGAGACAAATGTCACATTTACCAGAGGCAGCCACCAGATGATTTATCTAAACCTTAGGCTGCTGCTGGCCAGACTAAGTTTTGGAATATTTTGCATTACACAGCCATTAAAAAAATACTTTTAAGAATAACAGTCCTCTCCTAGCTTGGGTTTCTTCAAAGGGCTCAACAAAGATTCCCCTCTGTTTGGAGGAAGGGCAAACTGTGCTTTTCAAGAGCTCCTGTTGTAACCACCAACTCACTGGGTAGTTTACAGGCATTGTAGAGGATTAGCTGGAGAGTACTCCAGAGGTGCTCTTCCCTTGTCATCCTACAGCTGACAATGTCAAATGAGGGAGAAGAATGTAGGTAAGAAATGCAAATAAGCCAAGGAGAGTGAAAATGTTGCTTTTTCCTTTGGCTTGTCTTTCAAAAATAGAGGGTAATAATTTCTGATCCTTTAAACCCACCCATGAATGAAAGGATGTCACGGCGTGCTCCAACACATTTCCCTACTAGTGCCTTCTGTGTGGAAGCCATTCTGACTATGAAAAGCTGTACCTCTGCTTTTACACTCAGAATTGTAATGTTGTAAAAAAAATGTGAGTTTTTAGGCCAACCACAGTATCCTTGTGAGAAAAAGAAGAGAAAGGTTAGTGAAGCCTGTCCTTGATGTTAAGCAATCCCACCTGACACTGAGAGAAGTGGGGTGGTAAACTGAGCCATGCTCACATGGAGCAAGCACAATCAAGCTTTTCACTCATTTCAGCTTCTCCCGGCCAGTCATTTTCAACTAGATCTAGTCTTCATCTGGATTTAACTGAGAAGCTGGTTTTGCTAATGAATTTTTAGGATTTTACTGGCCCTGGAAGTTTTTGCTGTATTGCACTCAGTAGATTATATTAAAAATGTATACCACAACTGAAGCAGTTTTGTAAAACAAGCTTTAATGCAGCATCTGCTTATTTGTGCCTTGGGGATGTGAGACAGCAGCAAACTGCTTACTGCTTGAGAAATCAGCACACCACCACGGGCGTTGCTCTGGTGTTAGAAGTCAGGGCAGTGCCTTTATCTGGATGCAGATCAAATTGCTGTGTTGATAATTAGAAGACAATAAGCTTGCATGAAATTGAACCAAGATGTATTGAAATCAGGTAGTAATTTTCCTTAATGCTGACTGGAAGTAAGCCATGTCAAAAGGTAATCAGAATGCATTATTGTTTGCCATTATAAAAAAGTCCATTTAAATAGCTCTCTCTCACTGAGGGCTATTTAACCTTTTGTAGGTATGAGCACTACAAGGGAGCCTAATGCATATTTTGTGTGCATTATTCTGCATAAATACATGCTCACAATTTTTATGTTGCTATGTGCATATTCATCATAAATCAGACTGAGGTCAATGTATTTCCAAATCATGTCACTGGAGATAGCCAGGAGCAGCTGTTTCCAAAGAAGGTGAAAGCTTCATCCTTGAGCTACCCTAGTGAGAAATGGCTCTCTGAAAACCACCAACAAATGTTTGGCTTGTGCTACAAGATGGGAGTGTAAATGTGAACATGAATGGTCTTATATAAAAAATGAGTTTGTGTGTGAGAACCAGCTGTAAATAAACCTAAATGCTGAGGTCTGGCAGTATGATAATGATCTCAATAGTGATCCCTTGGCTGGAATGAAACCAGTTTCACTGAATATTCTGTTTTCCTTGGATTCTGAAAGCTGAACACAAGACCCTTCTGGCCACTGAGGACCTTTCCCTGTGCTGCCCCTTACTTTGTTGGACTCTGTTCCTCTTAGCTTTAACTCCTTGGTAAAAGATAGGTGGTTTTTTGGGGGAGTGCATTTTCTTTCCCAGCATTTCAGCTTGTCCATTTCCCCCGTCCTTTTTACACACTGCTTTCTGTGCTAGTAGGACATTACCAGTTATACCTCTGTTGAGTACTGTTACTAATGTTTAGGTGATTGACTGTGGTGTGTTCCCACAGCCTGACATAACTGGTTTGTTGTATTTTTCCATAGAACGTCTTTCAAACCAGATGAGCTTGTGCTTATGTTGATCAGTAACTAAAAGGAAGATGCTAAGGCAGCATTTGAAAGCTCAGAGATACAGTACGGCTGTGAGCTTTGGCTTGCTCTCATCAGCAGCCTTATGGTGGGTTTAATTTGGAAATCATTATTTGGACAAAACTGGGGCAGAGCTGCATCTCAGCTGGTCCTGAATAACCTCACAAACATCAGCCTCTCGGTGCCCGTGCAGCTCAGAGAGCAGATGCGCTGTTTATTTACAGACAGATGTAACTAGGAGCTCAGATCTGCGCCTAATTTTGCTCTGCCACAGTGAAGAGTTCTAAAATAACTGTGTGGGCACCTTGCCATCACTCAGGCAGCAGGACAGGAGACACATCCTGTGGAGCTTGGCCAAGGTAACATCCAAGAAGCTTGCCATTGACTCCTCTCCTGCTCTCAGCTCCACAGCACCACTTCAGGTGGTGGTAGCAGTACGGAGCAGAGTATTAAGATGGAGTGTTGTTTCTCTTTATGGTTTTAATTCAACTATTAAAACCATCAGAAGAAGCCCCTGCTGGAACTGGAGACGTTACTGTGCTGTTCATTTTGCCAGATGAATTGGAAGAGTTTTAATACCCTTTCTGCACTCCATGCCAGAGCAGGCTGGGTGCAGGCAAATAGAGATGACCAGTGATATTGGCTGGAGATTTCTAATTTCTAAGGCTGCAGCTGGAGGAGTGAATCTGGTGGTGGTGTAGCTCTGCCTGAAGCCTGATAGCTAAATTAAACCAGCCACAGCAGTGTGGAGGCATTTAATGCTTCCCCTAATCATGTAATAGTGCAAAAGGAAGTACAGGTGATCTGAAACTTTGCTTCCTGAAGTCTGATGCCTCAGGAAATGCCTTTGTTTCTGAATTTTCTGCATGTAAGTATTTATTCAAGCACTTAAGGATCATTCAGCCAGGTGCTTACAAAACAAATACATTCCTGAGAATTTATTAAATGTTTTTCATCTATAATGTCTTGAAAAAAAGCCGATGTAACCTCAGCAGATACAATGGCTTGTGCCGTTCCTCAAGGGGGTCAAGATTCAAGGGTCTGAGTTTAGTGCCTTCTGCTTAAAGGAATTTTAATGGGTGCTCCTTTTCCTGCTTTGTTCTTCTGGAAGCTCCCTTTCTCTAAATATGAAGGCATTTTGTGGCTATATCTTAGACCAGAACAGAAGGAGAGAAGAGCTGTGTGTCTGTCAGTGTTTGCATATGCATCACATAATATATGAGCATATAATAAGCAAGACCGAGTTACTTACAGTTTTAAAAAATCAAAGTGATTGGTTCATTTATTTTTAAAGCAGGATTGTCCTTTTTTTCTGTCTTTTTAAAAAGGCCTGCAGCAGGCACAGACTATGGAAACCTGCATTATTAAAATTGACAATCACAATAATGCTCTAAAATCCACAGGAAGAGGCTCTGATGATTGAAAAGCCAAGGAAATAATCAGTAGTCAAGGGCAAGACAGGGCTCCTAAAGGGATTCCAGCTTGTAGAGAAGAAATAATACACCAGGAAGTAACAAATGGAATTAATTGGTTCTTCAAGTAGAACAGTTACAGAAGGAAGGAGGATTATACATATGTATTATTATTTAAATAACGTGGATGAATAGAGGACTACAGACCTGCGGGTAGCACACAAACACTACTGAGAGACCCAGGGCTGCTGAAATAAATCTGCATTACAGCTGGGCAAGGAAAGAGGATAATAAGGTGCAGCAGGTCCACTTGAACTTACTTTTGCTGATGATGAGTTTGTTAAAATGTTAGACCTTCAGGTTTTAAGACCCCATTTTTGAACACTGAAAAGTTCCACTTGCTTTTCATTTGTGGTTTTGGTTTTTTTTTTCCACGGGTCCTTGGTTGCTCCAAAATAAGCAGCTTCAGAGTTAGAATTCTGCAAGCCTGACATTTAAATGGCAGTTTCAGTTGTATGTAATTTCCTTATTCAGTCCTTTTGGGAGTATTTTAGTGTCCTATTATGCAGTGACTGTCCTACAAACTGGAATTGTCTGTGTACAGTGGATTGCATGTCCTCTTCCATTTCATCTTTGGCTCTAGGTGGGAGTTCTGGGAATCTTTTAAGATTTGAGAGATGTTGTTTGTAGTTTGGCTGTGTGCTCTTTAAGTATGGAGGTACTGGATAAACATAAAATACCGTTCTAATTGTGAAGTGGAAAATCTTCAGCAACTCTAAAGGTAGAAACTGGTCATAGCAGCTACATTGTTTCTGTTAGAGGAAATCCCTATAGCATCTCTCAAATAGACTTTGTGTGTTTCTCCTAAAAGGCATAAACCAACTTTTTGCTTTTCCCAGCTCTTATAATTATAAGGGATAAAAATGTTTAGGATTTCATTGAGCCTTTCTGCGTGAGTGCAGATGTGACTCTTGGTGACTCAACCGTTTCCCAGAACTTAACTCACCCTCTATGTAATTATTTCAAAGAGTTATCCTTCCAAAATTAGAAGAAAAAAACATGTAATTACAACTGCAATATTAACATACTTAATGTCTGCCTAATGTCTGAGCATCAAGTCAGAGACTGTATTTTCAAGAAGTATATAAACTGTGAGCAAAATTACTTGGGCCACGCAGTGTCTTCAACAAAGATGCTAAATATATGAGCTATGCATCATTTATGCCATGGAACTCATAGAGAAACTGAGGAAAGTTCCATTTCATTGTACTTGCTCTTTGCCTACCCTCTTTCTCCTTTACACATTGATCCGGCTGTTTTGCCGAGCGCAGCAGTCTCGGCTCAGCTCGCCGGGGGCTGCCGAGGTTCTGCCCTGCCTTTTGCTGGCCTGGCGCTTTTCCCAGCCCCTTTCAGGACAGCCCCCAGCAGGAAACAGCTCCTGTGTCCATAGCTTCGTCCTCTGCCCACTGTTGGCTCAGCAGAGGGCCGGGCACAGGCCAAAAGGGACAGCAGAGGAGCCAGGGAGGGTGAACCTGTGTGTGATGCTACATGGTTGAAGTGGTGAGCAAGGATTGTGGCTGTCAGTCCCACTGCTCTCTTCTTATGGAAGAATTCTCTTTTTACAAGGAGCAAGTGCCTGTTGTGGAGAATGGGGGGCAGGAGACAGGTCAGGCCAGAGGTGTGTGTATTAGCAGCAGCAGTGGAAGAGGAGATGCTGTTGAAAGCCCTAGAGTTGCATTCTGTTTAAGGGATTAATCAAATAGAAACACTAGAGCCTTAGGTAAAGTCGGGTTGTATAAAATGAGCATCATTTATGAGTCTTGGTGGTTGTTTTGTTTTAATATAACACCTGGTTGTACTCCCTCATTTTGTTTTTTTCAAGAGGACTTTGTTTCGTGCAGTAGTAGCTGGTTTGACTCCACCTACTTGAAAGATGAGTTTTGAGATTGCTCAGCCTGATTAAATCTTGCTGGACTTGTGATCACAGGGAGCTGTGAGAGCTGGAGTGTGGGAAAGGAAGGCAGCACACTCATGGAAGGGGTAGAAAATGTAACTTGCAGCACAGTGCTACAGTTATGTGACGTGACATGCTCATGTGAATCAAATGTGCTATTTTTACAGCATGTATTAAATGTGAAATTGTGACTGGTGTTAGAGCAGTGCCAGAACTCCTGCCAATGTGCCATGTAATTTTATTTTAAGAATGAAAGGTCTTGAATGAGAACCCTCTATTTCCAGCAAATTTATTCCATTTCTCTAGGGTTAGCTATGCCCATAGGTCGTTGCCCCCTTTATGTTTGATTTCTTCCTTACACAACATTTGATTTCATCTCAGGATATGAGCAGAGAAAGCCTAGGTGCCTTCTGCAGCTGTAAAGTCGTGTACAGTGTACAGTCATGCACAAGAACAAGCCTTTTGTATGAGGTGTGCTCCACATCTTCAGCCAGTGTTGACTGAAGTCACTGGAGCTGTGTTAGCATAGGTCAGCAGTGGAAGAGCATAACCCAAGAGGTGAAGAGTTGAAGCAATCTTGGCTGGGAAGTAGCTCCTCCCAAAAGTGGAACACCAAACCCGTGGTACTGTGTACAGCAGAGACAGCCCAGGGGGTGTTATAAGTACAGAGATGATCCCAGAGCATGGTAAATGGTTTGTGGATCCCTGACTTGAGACATTGTTTTTGCCATAAAAATGTGAGGTTTCAGAGGAACTGGCTCCCTAAAGTCATGTCATGCTGTGCCAAGGAAAATGCCCGTCTGCTTTTGAAACATGGGCACGGCTTTGATCCCTCTGCATCAGGAGGAGGTGATTTATGCCAGGGACAGGCTGGCAATGGAAAAGGAGAGTCCTGGTGGGCCCCAGACTCTTGAGGAGGCCAGTGGGGTGACAGGAGCAGCAGTGTGTCACTGTTTTGGCTAATTGGGGTCTGTCGAGTTCAAGTACAAAATGGGATCACTGGGGGCAAAAGGAGCAATATGCAGATAAGCTCGACAAAAAAAGAGTAGAGGGAGTTCTGATATTCACTTCTGAAGTGTTTCTCTTCTCTCATGTTCACCTAAGTTCATGTCTCTAAAAATAAGCTTTAAAAAAAAGAAATCCCACAAATATAACATGATTTCAGGAAATTATTTTATAGTAATTATAGCTAATCCAATTAAAGGTGATTTGTAATGACTGCAAATTAATTACAGAAATACTGGATTTAATGAGTGGATTACTATTTGTTTTGATAAAAAAGGAAATGCAGATATCAAGCTAGACTATTTAGTCCACTTAGATCACACTGAGCTCAATACTGCTAGATTTACAGCACCATTTGTTTCCACAACGAGGGAGAGCACAGTCCCAGCTGAACACATGGAGACAAATACCAAGCCCTCTTCCTTTCAAGCAGTCTATCTGTACAACATGGTCAAACTTTCATGATTTTCCTATAATGGAAATCAGATGTGATGTCTGGGGTCAAACTTCTGTGATTGTTAAGTACAAAAGTCTCTTTATTTAGTAGTTTTTTATCTTATTTTCAGTATGGTCTTGCTGGCTTGTACAGGGGTTGCTGCTTGACAAGATGTTTCCAGGTCCACATTATGTACCTGTTCTTCCATCCACAAGAAGCTGAATCATTGCTGGCTGGGCTGATCCTGTAGTAGCCTAATCCTGCAGCTGGGAGGATACGTGGGGAAATAAAGAAGTGTGTGTTTGTAGCCAGGCCAGGCAACTGGCAGCCTGGCAGAACCAGGGTGCCCTCAGGAGAACATTCCAGTAAATGCATGGATGTGGGAGTATTGCATCCTGCAGCTCTGAAGTGAGGCAAGGGCAGAGTTGGGATGTCCAGGGCTTTGATGGGTGGTGCTTTTGGCTGGGGGGGGACACAAAGCAGATACCATAGCTCTGCTCCTCCACCTTCCTGGTCACAAGTTGTGTGATGTTATCCTGCTCCCCATGGGTCTGAAATATAGGGCAATTTGAGAGCTAGCACTGAGGGCTGCCTATGTGTGTTGAAGGTGAAAGAAACATGTGCTCATAAGGCACAAGTCTTGGGAAGTCACCAGGTTTATAAAGCTAAGAGGAGCTCCCATATCAGGGAACACAAGTGCCTTGAGGCTGTGATGGGGGACATCCCAAGTTACCAAGCACTGCATGAGTAGAAATGCAGAGGCTTGTTCCAGAGAGGTGCACAGACCTCAGCCAGGTGGTTCCTTAGTGGGCTTGCCACCTTCACCACCCTTCCCCTGCCTTTTCCTCATCTCATCAAACCTGTCACTTCATTTTGACTGTCCATCACCTTCTGAGCTATGTGCCATCACCACACCATCCACTTGCTCCCCTGAATTTTCTTCATCATCAAAGCCTTTGCAGCTCAAAGTCAGTCTTAAAGCCTTGGCAATGCAGTTGTATTAGCAGTTTTCCTAAGAATCTAACTCTGGTTTTGTTGTCAAAGGTGATTGACTAAGTAAATGGAAATGAGCTTCCTTCCCAGCAGCTCTTGCAGCAAATTAGCAATGGAACAAACTCTGGTTCCTAAGGAAGTCAGAAACTACTGAGCAACCTGTAATCAAGGTTCTCCTAATGTTGTGTTTTAAGTAGACCCATTATCATAGCAATGTCTTCCTGAAAGTATTTAGACTTCATTACCCTATTAGAGAAATTAGCATATTTTAGCTGATAAGCTTCTGGTGCATTCAAAAACTTGTAATAATGCTGGGTGTTGAAGCTACTCTAAAACATGCTTTCATTAAAGGGGGCTTGTGCCACATAGGAAATGTATAAATAGAAAAACCATAATTAAGGTGCCGCATTATCTTGTTCTAAACTTAGTGTGTCTGGAAATTTAAGTGTACAACACTAACTTTAGAATTTTCCAGCAGAATTTTTCCATTTTATTAGTATAGAGGGAAAGTAACTGCATGTGGGTTTTTTTTGGTTGGTTTATTGTTTTGTTTGTTTTGTTGTTTTGGTTTTTTTAAGAGCTGAATTTCAAATATGACTGCAATAACTGTCTTTTTAGTGAAAAAGTTGGAATAAGTCTTTTTAGACCACTGATTCTAAGAGGTAACTGATCATCACTGTGGTATTCAGAGGAGAGATTGTACAGGAGCACATCAGGAAGAAATGACAAGGAGGATCAGCAGGGTCAATGCAGAGCCCAGTGAGAGCGTTGTGTGTAATTGCAAAGTCAACAGAGAAGAGCCGGTTTATGCCAGAATTTGATCTTGAACAAAAATGAAAAATAACAGAGTCCATAAATATGGATGTAAGGAGACCTTCCTTTTTTGCTTTTTGCAAAAATAGCCAAAATTCAGATTTGTGAATGCTTTCATGGTCAGAAGAATGTATAAAGCCAGTTCCTGTGGTTTGGGTTCACAGCAGCTCTCTCCTCCAAAGGTCCTTAATGCAGCATGATTTCTAGCACAGCCTTTCCATCAGTGGGAGCTCCGGCTGGGTATCTCATCTGAATGAAGCTGCCTATTCTCGTGAGGCTTGTAGGGAATTAGTATTCTTTTAAAATCTGATCCAAAAGTTGTGGGAGTCATGCAGAGACTGACGGAAAGAGAAAAATCAAAAAAGTTATTGTGCTTCTCTAGCAGGGATGGAAAGTGGCATGTGATCTCTGGAGGGCAGATTTAACTATAGAAGAGCTAAAACATTTTTGTATTTGCAGTGCAGGGCTGCCCCACTCTGTTCCAAATGAGAGTGGATGCCTGGCTTTAACAGAGCTGTGAAAGCTCAAGCTGCAGCCCATATGCAGAGCACTGCATGGGCCCTGGGGTAACAGGGAAAGCATCCAAGGAGAGGGGATCAATACAGCCACTTGATTAGCAAAAGGGTGATGCAGAGCGTAAGGCTGGATCAGTGGACAACTTCTGGTTGTAATTACTGTCACCTCTTCCAGGTCATTTCATGGTCTTCCAGGTCAGGGAGAGATTTTACAAGTTTCGTCTTTTGAAGTAGTTTATGTTTAAAATTGAAAACAAACAAACAAACCCACAAAAAAATATAAAGCCTACCCTCATTCCTGGTTCATTCACAGAAATCTTACACCTATTATTCATTGCACATTTCCATAAGTTAGACCTATTTCACCTTTATAAGAGAGACTGCAAACAGCGCACTGGGAAATCTCTCAAGAGCAGGTTTGAGTGCTCATACTTCTTAATGGGTCTTGGATAATTGGCTGCCTTATTAGTCAATAAGTGACCTTCCATGTGCTTACAGAAAATGATATCTTGATTGATTGCAGGCATGTTGTGTGTTTTTGTTTGTTTGTTTCTGCTGATAGGGAACACCCCAGCAGCGTGGCCAGAGGCAATCTAGGTGTCATTCCCTGGGTGCAGCTTTGTGATATATTGGCCAAGTAGCACACAAAAGTAGCAAATTCCCATTCATCAGCCTGAGCTTCAAAAGCGTGTCAGGGAGAGAGGGTTGTCTCTGCACTAATGATCTAATACACACTGTTTGTATCAAAACTGTCATAGCAAGGACACTGGTGGGAGTAAGAATGCAGTCAACTCAAAGCTGCGCTTCTGGCATTATCTGGCACATTGGCAAAATACATCCTCAAAAATGTAATTATGCAGAATTCAGAGAGGTCTTTTGAAGAATGTGTCAAGCTGGATGTTTACTGTGATGGTAAACCAACTCTGACATTGCTCTCTGGGATGAAATGTGATCATGTGTGGGTGTGTGTGTAATGATGTGTATTCATACACACATAGGTATCTGCATATGATACGCTGACAGAACTTGTATGGCATTGCCTGGGTGCATATTTATGTATTTGCTCTCTCACACATGCAGCAAAGAGGTGATTAGATGCCAAAAAAAGGTAGATTTTCACAATAACTTTGTAAGGCCGACGTGTAATTCTCTGATGCAGTGTCTTACATAAAAGTTTCCATGTGGCTTAGGCTTAAATCTGTCTTCCTCCTGTGCTCTAAAAGTAAGTTCTGTATTTCAAGTGGGGTTTTGAGGTCAAGGGAGCCGCCTCACAAATGCATAGCTGCTGGGTTACCTGTGGTGGGCAGGTCAGTGGGCAGCAGGGGCTCGTCTCCTGCCCACGCCAGCAGTGCTGTGCTGGGCAGGGAGCAGCCTGGGAGCGTCCCAGATACAGCCAAGATGCAGGTACAGGTAGTGCAGGGAGCAGGGAGTGCTTCCAAATCCTGCCTTTGGCCTCCCTCTGCCTGACTTTTAGCGCAGCATTTGACTTTCATGGCCTCTGCTAAATTTATAGAGGTGGTTATGCCAGGAAACTCTGCTCTGAAAACGCTTACGGGCTCCGCAGAGAAGACAAGCAAGCGGGCAAGGAAAAAGTAGTAGCTCTCCTTCCATTTTACTGCTAAAGAACTGAGATGCAAGAGATTAATGGATGTGCCCAAGGTCATATTGGAAATCTGCAGCAGAGCCAGGCGCTGAATCCAGATACTCTGCATCCTAGCTCAGTGCCATAGCCATATTTTTTTCTTCTGATAGTATTTAAAAGAAATACTGTTCCTGGAGAGTGGAACAAATCAGAAAAATAAGCTGGTGGTGTGCGAATGAGAAAAGGTCATTTGTCCTGTTTCATCACTTTGTTGTCCAAAGATCTAATTACTTCGGGAATTACCTCAATAGCTTTCAATCAGTGCCTGTCTGTCTTAGGTCATTCCACACACCTCACCTTGTCAGTTTAAGGTGCTTTGTAAAGATTTTTTTTCTCCCTCTTAATTAAAAAATAATGCTTCTGGCCAGCTCTTCTGCACGTGTTTTTCAAACCTATGCATGAGGCTGAATACCAGCAGAAGCAGGCACTTGTACTCCTGACATCTGCTGATTGCCGTGTAAGAAGCGAAGCACTTTTACCTGTAATATATCAGAGCTTTCCACAGATTGGAGGTGACTTATAAATTACACTGTGGAACTTCTTCACCTGCAATTGAAAAGTAATCGCCGGGGTGCTGGGAGGTGTGGGCCATTCAAGAGCACAGAATTCCTACACTGTGCTATCCCTCATGGCACATTTTAAAATCAGGAATGACTCTAAATCAGCTTGTTTTAAAAAAATGTTTCAGTTCTGTTATTGCATTTCAGTTTCAGGATCTTTAATAGTGCACTTATATTTTCAAGGTTTTTTTCTCTGCAGTTATAGTGTTGGGCAAGACATCTCCTCAAACTTTCCTCCACCCACTCCATGGAATCACTTCTGTGTTTTCTTGGTTCCAGCACCCAAGGCCTGAACAAAACCAGCAGGTATCATACATATCACAGCAAAACCCTGACAATAGGTGGTTCTCTGCAGATAGCAGGTTATGCCAGCACTGACCTGGAAGAAATAGAAAATCAAAAAGAATGTGCTCATTCTCAGTGAACAATGCTTTCAGCCTGAAAGGTACTTGGGATCAGTCCTCAAGTGGTCCTCTCCCACTCAACTCTGTAACTCTTCCAATTCTTTTTTACACTGACCCAGATTCTGGATAACTGGTTCTGGGGAGGACTGTAGGTATATCCCCGAGTTCTCAGGAAAAGCTTCTCCTGGCCTGGCTTCTGGCTCTTGCTGATCTTTGCTTGGAGAGGATGGTTGCCTATTCTGACTTTGGTGGGAAGACTTGAGTGTTAGATTCAACAGCCTTTCTCTCTTCTTTCCACTCTAGCTCACAAATCTCAAACCACATTTTCCAGCTGCTAATTTCAAGTGAGAGCTCCAGAAGTCCTTCAGCAGCAGGCACAGCTTCTGGCATGTGTCCAGCCAAGGCTGGCTCACCTTTATGGCTTGGGGGATTAATATACTGGGGTGCAGGAGCTCTGGTCAGGGACACAGTCTGCATTTTGCAAGACAGGCAAGTACTGAGAAGAGCAAGTCTTTGCCCCTAGAAGTTTGCAATCTAAGTAGGCCAAATCTCAGTTAATGGCTTGAAAATAATTTTTACAAAGCTATAATTAGGTTAGATTGTACCTTACCCTCTTTTCTTTCCCCCTTCTATGAATGGAGTCAGTGACCTAAAAGCTTTGTGACTGACTCCATCCTTTTGTTTCTATAATTAACACTGTTTACTTAGTATTTTCCTCACTGCTGAGAGGGACAAAAGCTTTTTTTGTTCCCCTTAGATGCAATTTGTATGATACTGTATTTATTTAGAATTAATGACAATAACCATGTCCTTTCTGGGCCCTTATGCAATTAATCAATCTCCCTCAAATTTTTCAGGCATTAATGAGCTCACTTGGGTGGCAGAGAAAACGCAAGAGTGAAGTTGCCTCATTTCACAGCTTTCCCAAAAATGTACCCTCATTTTCTTTTCCTCTTCTTCCTCTCTGCCTTCTCTTGCTCCTTCTCTGTGCAGTCTGCTGAACCTGATCAGTGTAGTACAACCTGATCTTTACCTGAGAGCACAGTTGCAAATTCAACCCAGAATAAGTGCAAAGTGGCTTCTGAAAGGAAAGTAGAGAGCTTTTCACTTTTTCAGCTACACCTTACAGCATTTGTTCTTCTGGGGACATAGAGGAGTAAACTTTTCAATGGAAAAAAACCTGTTTTGTCAGTCTCCTTGCTTATTTAGTGTTAGGACATTAGCTTTCTTCAAAGATCTTTAAAGCAATGGACCAGCCAGTTCACTGGTGACTAAGCAGAAGAGCAGCAGGTGAAGTCCAGACTTTTTGTAACAGCTTCTGTGGCTGTGAGAGGCCACAGAGCTTTACTGCTCTTAGTGTAGAGACAAGCACCAGGGGCTGGGTTTTAAGGCAGCACCCAGTTCACCTGAGCAAAAGAAATCAAAGAAGAGTCAGCCAGTGAAATGGAGCTCCACTCTTTGCAGAGTGCCAGACATCAGTTATCACCCCCATGGGAGTAACCATGAAATGCTCACTCTTGGGGATGTAAAGTGTAAATCAGGGACTTTGGTAGTGCTCTGCTGAGGCTCTTATTTGCTGGCAGTTGTGGATCAGATTTACATTAAGCCCCAAATTGAATAAAGCCATGTTACTTTGCAATTCCTTTTTCATGTCAGCAGCTAATTCAAGTTACTGTTGACCAAAGGTCCTTTCACAGTCACCTGGCAACTTCTACTGAATCACATTAATCATCCTCATAAAGATGTGCAGAGGTGAAAGAGCTTTTACCATTTTCAGACTGAAAGTGTCTTTTGAAAGAATAAATGGAATAATTTTGTGGCATTTAAAATACCACTGTGCCACGCTTCAGCCTGCACATCCTTGGGTGAGTTTAAAATTGCCCTTGTGTTAAGCACAGTGAAAGGGTCTCTCCAATGTGTCTGTAACACTCTGCTGCAGGTCACACAAAGGATTGCTTTTTTCCCCCAATAGGGAAAGAATAGCAATATCAGTTTTGAAACTTTTGGACTGATCCGTCAGCTTAGTCCTTTACTCAGAGTGACCTTTATCATCCCATATCTTATTAGAGCCAGAGATTAGTGACTTGTCTTTTGAAAGATCAAACTCATCATTTCTAAATGCTGTTTCATATCTGTATATTTATATCATACTCTCCCTTGGCACTTCAGTATGTGATATGAAGCATTGGGTTTTAGCTCTAACAGTTCTAAGAGGGGAAGAACAAAGCAGTAGTGAAGTGTCAGCATTATTACAGCTTAAAGAAGAATATTACAGTGTTTGCAGTCAGTGTGTGTCTTCTTGTGATGAAGCTATGTTCCTCTCTGGGAAGAGTACAGTTATTTTACAAATAACCAATTGAGGTATAAATAAGCATAATAGTTTTACTGAGATCATAGAAGGAGCTTTGAGAGAGCCAGTTCATCTCTCATAAATCTGATCAAATCAGCTAATGGAGAAAGATTTATGCAAGAACAGAGAAAACAGAGATCACTGGCTGTGTGTAAGGAAACATCCATAACCACCCCAGACTGGTGCTTTCAGAGGTGTCATTCTTTGTACCTGGAACTTGGTTTCTAAGTATTCCCTACAGTGAAGTAGAGAGCATTTGTGTTTATTAATGCTCTTCTTTGATCAAAACTGAATGCTCAGCACAGTAATTCTCATTGTATACAGGGTAATATTTCAGTCAAGTGGTAATCCTAAAGACTGATAGGGAAAACCTTTTTTTTTCCTTTTTGAAATTATATTTTTTTAGCAAGAGCCAAACTTTGTAGTATTTCTTGAACAAAATACATGAACGTTTATTAAACAAACTAAATAGAGAAAAATCAAAATATTTAATCATACAACTACAAAGGGAGGAATGAAACAGCTTGGCAAATTGCATTTGCAGCACAGTAAAATGTGTACCGTGTCTGCATAAGTAGTAAATCAGCATTTTTATAGTACTACTGTGTGAAGCCTCAAACTAGAGATATGTAAATATTACAAAGTACAGATACGTTTGAATATAAGAATGTAAATACACCAAACCATAGACCAAAATTAGGCAATCACCTCCTAATAATTATTTGTAAACATCCTGTTAATCTTAGAACTCTCTATTTGATGTTTCAAGACTCTGTTCAGGGATGATGCATTGCATGTAAGGCTGCATTCAAATAGTCATTAGTTTGGAAGTTTCCGTTGTTAGCAGGATACTGGGAAGATAAATGATGAATTGTGGTTTCCTGATTCCATCTTTTCTTTGCTCCCCATAGGCCTCGTGCTGTCTCCTCTTGATTTATGTCAGAATCAGAACTTGCTTTCAGTCTGACTGGTCTAGTCTGAGTACAGGCTTCCTTCTGGGTCTGCAGCAGGGAAATCAAACCTGTTGGGAGCTGCCACACATCTTGTCCCTGGGGCCTGAGAAGACCTTCATCTCCACACTGCTGGTTTTCTCTGCCATGGCTCACAGACTGCCTGTCTCTAGAGGCCTGCTCTGGAGGTCATTAAAAGCATTGGGAATGCTGATATTGGCTTAATGGCTCCCTGTATAGCTAAATATTGTCAAGAGAGCTGTAAATAAATGCTTTGGCAAGATGGCTCCTTTCCCAACTGTGCATAGCGAGGGGTGGCGTTTGCTGCCAAGTTTTGTGGGATCTGTGGTCTTTTGAATTTATACACAAGCTTAGAATCCTCTACATGTGATTTATTGAAGATCTGAGATTTCTTTGATTGCTTTTAAGGAGTTTGTCTTGTCACTCTGTGGTAGAAAGCAAGCTGGCGATGCAGTCTAGAAACCAAAGGGGGAAAAGGTGTGCTTCAGATTGATAATTTTTGATGAAAGGTATTTTTTAAGCTGGATTCATGGTTCCTGGGTCCTCTCTCATCAGTCTGAATGCTCGTCCTTGTTTGCTGAACCCTTGCTCTGCAGCCATGCTGCTTTGCTTTCTCACTTCTCTTAACAGTGCTGGGTATTAAGGTGTTTTATCCTGTTCTCCCAGTTTACCGTCATCCAATGTATCTACAAAGAGTGAAAACACAAAAGAGGCCTACAGAAAACCTGTGATTAAAGTGGAGAAGAGGCTGGAAAGGCAGGTCCAGGATTCAGTCCAAATACCCAGCTCAACAGAAATCTTTTAATTGCAGATCAGACCCCGAACACAGATGTGCTGTTGCTGTGCTTTGAGTCTGAACCTTGATAAAGCACTTTGACATGAATGGATCTCTGGGAATAAACAGCAGGTTGCCAGTACAAGACAGTTGTTCCAGCACTGCCCGAGCTGTGGATGAGCTGCTTATTGTTCAGGGCCTCTGCCAGCACTTTGACAAGAGAGTACAAAGGAGATGATGAGCCAGAGGAGGGTGGGATCTGAGGAGGAACTTGCTCCAGTTAGCAGAAGGCATCTCATCAGCCCGAGCTGAGCACGGAGCACACTCAGGGTGAGCTCCAGTCTCGCCTTTCCCCTTGAACAGTTACATAAGTGTTTGGAAAAATAACTTCCCTTGGCAGAACACGGTGTATGGAAAATGAACTCGTTTCTCATGATGATTTAGATGCCACAGAGATTATGAAGTTAAGGCTCTTGTTTTAAAGGGTTGCAGGCTTTTAACAGAGATCACAAGGAACATCATGCTTTGGGATTTAACATTTATTCATTCAGTTCATCAAGTACTGATGTGCACATAGTACTTTGTTGCAAGCATCACAGTGCTGATAGTAGCCTGAGGTTATGAGCAGGGATCTCTAGACAGTACAGAAAAGGTTGGCCTTGTGTAGTTCTAACCCAGTTGTCATATAATTTTTCCTTAGATCTGACTTGCACGTTTTGTGCTTTGAACAAATACAAGCAGTGCTTTAGCTCACCTCCCCTGCTTTCTGTTGATAAAGGGCTTTACCAATTGATTCTCGAAGGAGCAGTGAAATGGGTGATTTTTCTTTCCAGTGAGTTTCAGCCATACCAGAACTGTGATGAAATCACCAGAGCCTGTCTGTGCTGAACACCAAAGTAATCAGAATGAACATACTACTAAATTTTCACAGAAGCCTTTGAGTTAAAGTTATTAAACACCTTCCATTTCCTTTGAAAACATTAACACAGCCTGGGTGTGCAGAGATCATAGAGTAATCAGAGTAGGGTCTCAGCTGAGTTCATGTCAGAATTTCACTGGCCACATTTGGGAGGAGGGAAGGGGACATGAAAAATACAGTGTAATGTTATCAAAAACAGTATCCATTGATTTAGATAAGGAATGATATTTCCATGTGCATTTCCTTCTCTCTTGTGCTTTATTTTCCTCCCATTTTTAAAATCTTACAAAAATGCTGTCACTTTTTCCATAGAGGTGAAAAGTTTAACATATAAATTCCAACAGAATAGTTGGATCTCATGGTAATTCCTGCGTGTGGATCTTCCATCAGGAAAGAAGTTATCCAAGTTCACAGTGCAGATTTCCTCTGATGAGAGCCAGCTGAGTAGCTACACACAGAAGTGGCAGAGACCAAATGGCCCATTGATCCCAGTTCTTTCCACTTCCCTGACACCCGTCCTCTCTCTCCAGACCAACAGTGTCCTGTGATAGCCATTGCACTTCTTCTCAGCCTCTGCCTTAGGTCAAACAAACCAAAGTCTGTGTACCTTTCCCATTTCCCCTTATGCACAGAAACTAGGTTGAGAAATTAGGATTCATTCAGCACGGCCACTAGAGCTTAGCATAGCACTCCAGGAGTAGGTGCTGAGAACATGTCATCTCAGAAACTCTAAGGTTTTGTTGCCTTTCTCACAGTGGCATCAGATTTTAGGGTCTGTCCATCACTGCCTCATTGCCCCTGTGTGTTGTGGTATCTCCTGACTAAAGGAGATGATTTAGTCATGAGTGTTTCTCATGACTAAAGGAGTTCTGGTAATTGCTGCTGCCATCTAAACTTCACTCCAAAGTCTGGATGCTCGGATATCACTGGAAGTTAATGCTGGAAGTGACTTCCCTGTGGATTTCCTGGAGAGGTTTTTATGCTCAGATAGAGTGTAGCAAGTTTATTAGTGCCCATCTACCCCTTCAGCTCATGGCAGGTTGTCTTCTGCATCACCCCTCTCCAAGGAAGCAAGGAGTGCAGGTCAGGCAGAGGGGTCACTTTGTCACAGGTACTTCCTGATGGATAACATGAACAGTGCCTGTGCTTTGATATGCACTGTGGCTGCTGCTCACAGGAGCTTTTTCAGCATTTTGCTGACTCAGACTAAGAAGGATGGAGATGATGTTGGTTTTTCTAGTCAAGAAACTGATGATAGTTGATGAGCTGGTTGGCATCAGGCTTGTTCTCCATTAATGCTTTCTGTAACTGCATAGCACAGTGCCAGGACCTGCTGTACACAATGTGTTTTCATTTGCAGTAAGCTGTTTGGGGTTTTTTTCCTCAGAACTCCACCCTATCTATACTCACAGTAACTGTTGTCCTAGAAATCTTCATGAAAGGTTATTGCAGTTGTAAGAGAATTTGATGAAACAGCAGTCTTAATGCAATTATTTATAACTGATCACAGAAATGAAGAAAATACATGTTGGAAAAACTTACTAAAAAGCTGGTAAAAGCAATATTGCTCACAGTGTTGATTAACAGCATTCAGTTGGTTTGGATTGCTCGTTACAATGAAATCAATGGCCTCGCTCACTTTCTTCTCCATTTGTGTAAATACAATCCATGCCAATGAATATGGTGTTTGAGCACATCCAAACTGTTTGTCTTGGGGACTACAAGTAGCAGTTTATTTATAACCTCATTGGAATCAGATCAACATCCAGGCCAAGCTTTTTTTTTCTCGCTCTCTATTAAGAGTATGGAGTAACTTTCATACAATTATATATACATTGCTAGAGCAGAATTCATGTAGTGCAGGGGAGCTCATAGCACTGGACTATTTGCCATGTCACTAATGTTTTCAGTAGCTGCAAGCTAACCCTTTAGAAATCAGTCAATGCTTTCACTAAATGGTAACATCTAATTTTTGAGTGCTTTTACAAAATCCACACAGTTGATGAAAGCAGATTAAAGGAGCATGAAATTAGTGGGGCTTGCATCTCTTTATGGTTTGTGAACTGAACTATTATTGGTCTCCAGACCTGATTCTGAATCTCAATAAATGAAGGCCAAAGTTTCTTATATTTAGATTTTCTAAATAGAAGAGCTTTTAAATTACCTTCTTCACACCAGATGAGCACCAAATCTCTTGTACATTTGTGTATGAAATTACCCTCCGTTCTTCTCTTTAAGCTGTAACAAAAAAGAGTAAAATGTTGAATGAACTAACACTTTGGCATGAATTTAAGGGCCAGTGGTGATTACTAGGGCCTAGGGAGAAGTGTTCCCTGGGGCCACATGATTGCCTTGATTCTAATGATGGGCTGGCGCTGACTGCATTTGGAAATCAAATAATGCACCAGACTGTTAAACTCTCACTAAAATGGTGGTGTCTGTGGATCAGAGCTTGCAATATTAGGTGAACCCCAGTCCAGAGTTAAAGAAGAAATGCTCTTTAGGAGCACCTGGAAAAGATCTGGGCTTGTCTACTGGTCCAGATGACTGTTTTATTATTTACTGTGATAATATCCATACGGTGTTAAAATCCTTCTGGTGGAAAAAGAAGACCCTGAGAGTTCCAGTTCTTCAAGTAGAAAGGTGAGTAAGTAGAAACTGGTTTTGCAAAAAGACTGTAGGATGCAAGCAAAGCTGTAAAAATAGTTTGTGGTCACACCTTAGTGAAGTAACTTCTCTCTTCCTTTTATGCTGATTTTGTTTCCCTTTTCAAGTATGGTGCAGAAAATGATGTGCAGGTGTCATGAAGGTTTATATACTTTATAGATCTTCTATGAAAGCAAGAAAGCAATGGATGTATGGGTTTGTAGTGCTTGTAAGAGCCACAGAGATGGGATGGACGCCAGGAAGGTGCCAGGGATGAAAACATAGTGGGGGGAGCAAGGGAAAAGCATTGTACTGCTGGAGGAGATGTTATATTAAAGCAATACTGCCCTCCTGAAGAGAGAAATGCTGGTCAAAACACTGTTCTGAGAATGCTTTTACTGGCAGAGAGTGTTGTGTGTGTTTGCAAGGTGACACAGGCTGTAAGACAGCATGGAAAGGATCAAATCCCCAATAAGGCAGATAACTTCTAGAAGCAAGAAATGGCAAGTGGAGGAAGGTCCCCACTGTATGATGTAAGACAACGAGAGCTCAGTGGTGGGCTTGGGCTTGGTTTGTTCCCTCTGGGGAAGTGAGACATCCCTGGGATTTATTAAATTCTCTATAATCTTAGCTTTTCCTTAAATTGGTGTCTGAAGAACTGTTGAGCCAGGTGACAGCTCCATTTTTGATTGCATGCTCTTCATGTTTAGGGTGGCTCAGTTGACATTTTGGCATGTTAATCTCACTTGATACACATAAGTGTAAGGTACACACACCACTTTGAATGACTGTTCGGGATGTGAGGGTATGGGCCACATCAATTCCAGCCACCTCTGAAAGGAGGTGCAGTGAGAAAAATGTTTTGTTTGCTAGGAGGTTTAAAACTTGTGCTGTCAAAACCACTTCACTGTTAAGATCATCTGCTTACATGCCAAAATTAAGAAAAAAAAAATGTTTATGATACAATGAGAAGCGGAACAATCTGTGATTCCTAGAAAGCTCTGCTAAGCAAGGCTTCCACAAATGTCAGAGTCTATTGCTTAGGAAAAAAAGATGAGAAAGGAAAAACTATTTTCCAGATGTAAAGTTACACTTTGATTTTTGGTATTGTTTTCACTTTTAAAAAATTATTCCAGTGCCTTGGTCACAAAAAACCTGGTCTTATATTTAATAATCTTAATGAACATGGGTTCTCAGCCATCCCCAGATAGTTTTAGTTTTTAAATACAAAGACTTATTCTTCTGCCTTGCTCTTCTTCACGGGTCTGTAATTATATTCTTTTTTAGAGGGTAAATACTGCTTCACCTTCCCAGTCTGTAGAGATACAGAAGCACCAGCCCTACTGGCATTGCCACACTAGGATAATATGTAGCACCGAATTGGATCCCAGATGTCTCTAATATAAGAAAAATGCCCAGTGAATTGCAGCTTATGCCTGTTCACCTGCTCCTAGCACAGAATAAATGTGTTGTAGCAGCTGGGGATGGAGGGCAGGGTCTGCTGCTCCCTAGAAGAGCCCCTGTAAAAGTCAGGTGTTTGCGGTGAGCCTGCACCACAGTGTAATGTACAATTAGAGTCACCCAAATAAGAATATAAGCTTGAGTTCTTGCACCAAAAAATCCAAAAGTTTTCACTGAAAGCAGAAACTTCTGCACTGAATGCCACATTTGGGTTAAGGATTTCTTTTTTTTCCTGGAGGAACGTTAAATTTTCAGTGAAATTTAGTTTCTTATAGTTTCATTTTTCACCTGTCCAACCATCCATCTATTCACCAAGCACATTAGCTGTGTCTGTGCTGCCTTTGGTGGCTGTGTTCAGGTCTGGGTTTGAGCACAGAGCTGTGTCTGAAGACAGCTGTCAGTGCTGCTTTTAATGGGCAGAGCCTGAGCGAGATCCCTTCCCTCTCCCAGGCCTTTCAGAGAGCTGGAGGGTGACCCAGCAAAGCAGACAAGCAATCTGCACAGCAGAGAGTTTCACCTGGAGCCTTTTGTGTGCTCCTTTTTTATGTGCTGGGTTATTACTGAGTTATTGCACTCATACCAAGGTACATAAACGTTGTGGGGTTTGGGTTTTTTCCTTCTCCAAATGCACAGCTATAAAACCCTCCTTGCTGAGAGAAAAGGCAGTGTAACAACCACGTTTTCTTCTATGTCTTTTTGTTTCTGTTTGGTGTCTCCAGCTGAAAAATATTTCAGCCATCAAAGGTTTGATCCAAGCTAAGAGAATATGCACATCCCTCTGTTTTCAGCAGGAACTTACATTCATAAACCGGTTTTGATTAATATTAACACCAGGTTTTAGATTCTCAGTTCAGATGACAGAAGAGACCTTTGAATATAGCTTGGCTGCATTGCCTGCATACTTAAACATTTTCACATATTTCAAGACTGAGCAAAATCAGCCCTGTGCCTACAATGGTGCTTTTGAGGTGAGGGACTCGGAGAAGGGCCAGGCAGTGACCTTTGAAGACATCTCAAAAAAGAGACAGGGCACCGTGATATTATGCAATATCACAGGGAAAGAAATCAGAATGAATCCTTTTAATCAAATAAAGATCAGAGTGTTAGGACCAGAAGATAGCTTTTTCATCTACAGGAAATGAAATCCCAGATGAAAAATTCTCGCCAGATACTCGCAAATGTATGCTCACTTCCAGCTAGCATAAGAGCAAAGATCAGATTTGCTGTTTCACCTGTAAACAATTAAAGAAGTGAGAAGTCAAAGAACTGTCTACTAGCAACCTTAAAATGTGTCAGAACCTGAATTTTCTGGCAAACTTGATTCGAGTCTCAGTCCCATTAAGTTCTCACAAGGCCTGCAAGTTAGTTGTTAGCATCAAGAAAAAGTAACTGTTGGCAAATGATGGTACCATGGGCTAAGTGTTAAAAATAGCACTTAGCTGTTGTGTGGTTTGCTTCGAATTTAATGAATGAACACAATATGATCCTCTAGGATAGGTGCTCAGTTCACTGATGGCAGTAGAGATCTTCATGGCTGGCAGAGTTCCTCTCTGAGAAATTGCCCCAACTTCTCTGAGCTGGGTTTGTTTTGCTTTTGTTTGATTTAGAATACCATTATTTTTGAGACCAGGCAATCACAGGCTATTATGATTTCTTTATCTTATATCCTGCACAAGAGAAGCATAGGCCAAAACTTCCTAGAAGGTCAGTCACAATATCTCATTTACCTAATCAGATCAACACTCCACAAAGGGGTGTGAGCCAACGAGCTGTGCAAATGCTGTTCTGCAGCTGGTAAGCTGTTGTAATCTGCTACATGAGGGTCAAAGCACAGAGAAACCAACCTAAAAACCTCTGTGGATTTTGGTAGATCATACCCTAGGGCTTACTGACACATGCAGGTTTGGGATCTGCTAGAAGAGAATGTTGTACATGTTCACCAACAAGTCGTTCCTGAAGGTTTGGTCCTCATGAGCAATATTCAAGATTTGAATGGAACATTATAAAGGACTTCTTTATTTCTAGTTTTTCCATTTCATTTGTTATCACAATTAAATTCTGCATTTCATTTTTAATGATTTGTCTAGCAGGCAGTTGAAAACACAGGCTACCTCCTGAGTGAGTGAATGGTCTAAAAGTTCATTTAAAAGAAATTGATTGACCAAGATAAATCCAAAAGCATGTGTGGCAAACTAAAAATTGTATATTATTTATTTGCTACCTTTTTCAGCCAATGACCTGTACACCAACATCAATATCTGAAGATAGGAAAATTGGTTCAAATAACATAAATTTTCTGTTGTGTTAATGCCCATCTTTGGCTCATCATGCCTGATTTTCTAATAGTCCTCCTTGAGTTATGTGTGTGCTCCTTTTGTGATAGGTACTAAGTTTAAGGTGTTCATAACTTTGAAGTAAGTCCTAAAGGTTTATCAAACTTTCTAGACTCACTATCAGTGTTATGATTATATGTGTGATCTTTCTTGAGATTCTAGAGAACTGGACCTAGTGGCTCACTGGGTCCCTTCCAAACCCAATTTTCTAAGATAAGCACATTTCTGAGATGGTAGGAATGGTGATTTGGGGTTTTCTCATTGGATCTGGTATTGGGCCATTGCTATTAAATGATTGTAAAGGCCACTGTAAGGGGAGAGGTGCTGACTTTCAGACACAACATCATTAACTTATGATCATTAGAAAAATCCCATGATACTTTTAGAAAAAGTAGAGTAGTTAACCTTAGTGGCTTGGCCAGATTCCAGCTTTTGTAGTTGCATCCTGCCTAACTAAAATTGCATTGCACTCATTCAGTTGGATGGCATATTCTTCACCTTTTACCCCAAGCTGCTGAGTAGTTCTGTTCAATATTTTCTATATTTCAACCCAGAAATATCTTAATTCAGCGTTATTTGTTTTGAGTGATAGTTTTTAAAGTGCTTTGAAATCCTTCTGGCTGAAAGTTGCTGTCAGCTGTAAATGTAAATTTTCTTTGTTGCCAGCTGTAAAATCATACAGGATTTGACATCAAAAGATCTATGCCTTGCACCACTATGATTTGAGCTGAAGAGCTCCTGAAAGCCCAGGCAGAGTGTGCATTAAACACAGCCCTTTGCTGCAAGGATGCCAAAGCCAAGCAAGTAACATAATCTAGCTGTGGATCAATAGTGTGCCCTTCAGGGACACTGATACTCCAAGGCACTCAGGGAATCAGCTACGTGGTGTGCACATGCTGTGCTGGGAGTGATGGTCCCAGCTCTAAGGAAGCATGGCCATGCTCCAAACACTGCAAGAGGTCAATGTCCTGTATGCTACAGCCTTGTCTGAAATGGGACTTTTGTAGGCAGCCAAGGGAAGATTTTGCTTGTTTGCACTGAGACCTGTTAGGGGAGTTTGGAGTGGACTGTGAACTGAATACAGTGGTGATTGTTTTCTAAGCAAATCTTACAATATTTTTGACAAAAGTCTACCATCCATGCATCAAAGCAATTGCACTTCAAGGGACTTTATCTCTGTAGATAAGGCTATGTGATACAGGAATTAGGAAGGGAATAAAGCTGGAATTAGCACTAAATCCACAGTAATATTCTGCTGTGAGATACTTCGACCCACAGTTCTTTTCAAGTTGCACTGTGTGCGCTGCCAGCCCGCTGTATGTGCTTGTAATGAAACATTAAAGGAGGTTTCAGGCACCTGAAGGTGAAAATCACCTGTTTATTGTTCTCTTGGTAGTATCTACTGTGAGAGTCAAAACCTGCCCATGTTCCCCAAAAGCAAGCAGAGAATTCAAGGGTGAACATGAAAGAGGAAATAAAAAATCTGCCTAGGGAGAGAGGTAATAAAGACAAAGCTTTGTGCTTTGCCCATGTGTAAATTCAGGATTATTTTCCCTTCAGATAATTCTCTTTATTTCTCCTTGATTTTTTTTCCTGTGGGATGCAGGCAGACTGCACCAGCACAGGAAATTCTGCTCTTGGGATGGCTTTTGCTGGCATCTGTGGCTTGATCCAATGCTGACCAAAGACAACAGAATGCTCCCTGTGGACTTCAGCGAGTTTGAGAGCGGAAAGCTCAAGTGCTCCCAACAGTGTCTTTATTCTGCCAGTCTCTTCAGAGGGGAGATGCTTAAAGCCACCTTTCAACCAAAAAGCCTGAAAGTTTTCAAGCTTTCATGTGCTCAGACTGGGGAAGTTTTTTTCCCTTTTCTGCTGAGAGCCTGTGGTCCCTGTTCATGGGCTGATAACCTGCCTGGTGCTTGATCTGTCTGAGCAAGCACCTTTCTGTAGGGCTTACAGAGCCCAGCAGAGCTGCTGCCTGCAGAAGGGGCAGGCATTTCCCTGCCAGGGCTGTCTCCTGTCCTGTGCAGCATTGCCACTCAACAAGCAGTGTTATATGATCTGAGACACAACTTATAAATGTCATTAGAGGGCCATGGGTGTAACAATTATGGCCCAAGGAGCGAGGATAACGATGGCTTTGTGCTGAATGTGGGGCTAATCAGGGACCCTTGGCACCAAGCATATTTTGTAGTTCCTTGTCCTGGTGGAAGTGGCAGGCAGAGGTGACAGCCTGCCCACAGCCTCTGTTGCAGGGGTTTCTGGGAGCAGGGAGACCTTCTCCCATCCATCATGCTGCTTTCCAGTGAGACTGGAGCAGGCAGGGAGAGGGGAAAACACTGGCAGTTTATAAAACAAACAGCTGACCTCTTCAGTCTCCTGGCAGCCCGACTGCAAATCTGATTTCAGATCATGTTTCAATATATTCAGTAGCAGCTGGGTTTTATTCACACAGAGCCAGCCCCCTTCCCTAATGTGATGACTTTCCTTCCCTACCCAAGGAAATACTGTGCCCACCCTTCTTCATTTCTACAAATGGTTCAAATTGAGCCCACAAGGATTATTTACTCATCTACGTGCCTTGCTTCATGAAACACTGAAGTCTGTGAAATGAATCATAGGCAGAGGTGGATTTGTTTTTTAAATACCATGATACCTTGCTCTTGGCTCTCTTAATATCCACTTGTATTCAGAGCATGCAGAACTGCTACCCAGACATTGCTGCTATAGTAGGCCTGGATGTGCTTATTATAAATTTATTAAATTGCTGCTGGTAGTCTGGATTCCCTTAGAAATGCACAATTCATAGAAATATGAACTTTATAGTTGAACTTAATGAGTTGGCAGTTTTAACAGCTGAAGATGTACGGTCTTATTTAGTTGGGCAAGGCACAAATGTTGATGTAGTTAGCATTGCTCCTCCAAAGCCTGGTGATGGGGGTCCTGGTATTCTTTGTCATTTTATTCCGTGTGTTCTGGCAGTACAGGCTGATTTTCTAGTTATCTCCATACCCAGCTATTTTTCTCAGGTATTCTCCAGCTGTGAACACAAGTTTACATTAGCCCTTATGGAACACACTGCTCTACTGGAAACAGCTCTTCCACCTCTAGCGAAGAGTGGTGTTGCCATAGTAATTTCTTCTTACCTGCCTGTGGAATGTCTACCCTGTTTCATTGCCACAAGCCCTGTCTTCTTCAAAGCCTTCAAAGCCTTCTGCTCCATAGAGGGATGCTTCCAGAGGAACAGTGACTGGCAGTGAGAATGTTAGCCTGGGCTTCTGCCAAGTTGAGCTCAGACTCTATTCCAAAGACTGTGCTGAGAGTGGCTGTGTTCTGGTCCTATACAAGGAAGGCATATGGTGCATAAACCCAGCTCCTACCTTCAGCATGTGCAAAGTGAGAAAATCCAGTTTTGTGGCCCCAGAATGAGGCCAAATCTGCCAGGCCATGGCTGGGCAGTGGGAACAGATAGCTCTGCAGTGTCCACACAATGAGCAGCCTCAGCACAACCTCCATGCTTAGGTCTCTTCATGTGACATGTGGACAGTGATTTTCTCTCTAGAAAATGTTCCATGCAGATACAGACTCCTTGCAAAAGAAAGCTAGGGTCTAAAAAGGGCAACTAAGACCAGTGAGACACCATAAATGGCCATCAAAACCATCCTGTCCACTTCTGTTGCCTCCAGCATTCAGCAACCACTGTTCTCCTGTGCAAAGCCACCCCTTTTTTCTTGCTCAGGACTCACATGGCTGCTCCTGCAGGTTAATATGTGCTGGGAGTAGATGTTTTCAGGATGATACTGATGAGTTTTTCTGGGGCATTCAACAGATTTGAGAGCAAGTGACAGGTGGATGAGAATGTGGTAGCTATATTTTGGTTACTGTAGTCATCTCACCAGAACAAAGCTCCTCAGGCTCAAGGGACAACTCATCGGAGGATGAGATCTTTGGTGGGGTTTTTTTGGGTGGCACTTACCTCTTGTATACTAATGGTGGAATTTGCTGTCATGTGATCAAAAGGTGACATCTTTGCTTCTCTTCTAGCAGAATTTTTCTAGCAGATTCTTCATCTAGGAGCAGAGAGGTTTGCTTTGAAGCTTATAGATGGCTACGTGGAACAATAATTTTTACACCTAAAATTGCAAACCCAATTAAAGCATGAGGACGGGTGCTAGAGTATCCAAAGATAAGAAAAATGTATTAGCAATAGTCTGAAAGCATCATCTGCACCCCTCAGCCTTTTCAGTGGAGCAGGGTACAAAATTGCTATGAATTCAAGTGTACTTAAAAGGTTTGAAAAAACAGATCTGCAACAATATAATGATCTGAGTAGACAGCAGAGGTTATGGTTCCCTCCTTCCCATCTAACTCCTTCCCTCCTTCCCATCTAACTCCAAAGTAAGAGGCAATTGTGACATTCAAAATTTGTGGAAGCAATTAAGGAAAAAGCCCTGGTGTCATGAGGCCTGTCCAGGATTTCAGGACTGGTTTATGGGCCAGCTGGACAGTGTGGAAAAACAAGCTCAGCCAGAACAGCATGGAAAGGCAGAATATGAAGGAGGTTTGGCCTTTTGCAAAGTAGACACCAGGGAATAGTGTTCTGAAACTCTATATAGGTGCTGGGGAATCCACTGAAATATTATACAGGTGCTGGGAATGCACTGAAACATTATATAGGTGCTAGGGAATCCACTGAAACATTATATATGTGCTGGGGAGTGCACTGAAACATTATATAGGTGCTGGGGAATGTCTGCTGGCACTAGACCAGTTGCAGAAGATAAATAAAAAAGGAACAGTGTTACCAAAGACTGCCTGGAAATAAATCATTGAGCTCTGATTAAGTCTCAGGGATCTCAAGCCAAAAGAATATGAAGAAGGAATGCAGATAGGCTGCAGGAAATTGAATGTCTCCAAGAATGACCTGTATCATTTTTTCCATTTGTTAATGATACCTTTGATGTGATTTAGAGCTCAGCTAGTTGGACTATTTAGATCCATCCATTTGGATACTGGTAGCAAGAGAGAAGAGTAGCTCACAGAGACAAGGTGTTTATGACCCTGGCAAGGATTTTTGAAGCTGACTATAATGTTTTTCAACTGCTTAATGTCCTCATTGGCTTTGAAAGGGTTCTGAACCAAATACTGGAGAAGCAAGCATATAGCAGGTGTGCCATTTCACCTTGGCAGTGGTGAAAGACCACAAATTATTTGGGATAGCATTTACTCAGATGCTTAGATTTGCCACTGTTTTAGAAGCATGAGAAATAACATGATTCAAAGCCAAAGTTATAGTACTGCTTGGTAAGTAGGAGTGTATTTCAGCATCAGTGTTTAAATAGGAATAGGTTCAGAACAAGAAGAACCTATTCTGACCTGTCAGGGAGGCAGAGACAGTCAGTACTTACTGAAAGAACAGGGAAAAGACAAGTACCTGTCCCACAGGCATGTGTGACCACAGGCTGAGATGAAGCTTCTGATACTGCATAACTTCTGTTAATCTATTTATATTGTAAATAAAAAGTAGCCATTGAAAGAGCAGTAGTGGTTTAACCCCAACCAGCCAAAATACAGCCCTATGAGTCACTGTGCATAAAATTAACTGTACCTCAGCTAAAATCAGCACAAAATCTTATGTTTCCAGAGGGAATATAGATGATCTGTACATGTTAATATCCCCTATCTAAGTTTGAGCTTCTGTTTGCAAATGTATTTTGTAAAGGGCAGGAATAAAATAAGTAAGAACAAAAAAGTAGAAGCTGATAGAAAAACATAATGGTGTATATGCCACTGAGATTAGCTCAGATGGTTAGAGCATGATGCTAATAACACCAGGGCTGTAGGATTGATCCCTGTATGGGCCATTCACTTAAGAGTTGGACTCAATGATCCTTGTGGGTCCCTTCCAACTCAGAGCATTCTGTGATTCAGTGATTGCATTTTTTTTTTTTCTTTGTTTCAAATAATGGTAGTTTGGTAGAATAGCTTAATGGATGTTTTTCCTTTGGCCAGATGCAGGTCCAAGAGCAAAGTGGAATCCACTTAAGTAGGATATGCATATATGTCTTATAGGTCACATACTGCAGGGAGTATTTTAGTAAACCTGACCACAAGTCTCTAGACACTACTTCTGATAGCTGAGAGTGTCTAATGCACACTGTTCTTGAGGGTAATTACCAGGAAATGCAGAGGGATCAATCATACTTGATGCGCTGAGCAATTATATTTATTCCCTGAAAAGTCTTTAATGTTCATGGGATGCAAAGTGTGTGAATTTCATTTTAGCACGGAAATATTGTTAGGAAAACAACAGCATTAATGAATCAGAGAGGCACAGTGTAAGGCCATGGAGCTGCTCAGACATTAGGGAGATGATTCCCATAAAATAATCCCATTTTAGATATATGAACTAAGAAAGAAGTGGAAATTTGAAAGTTGGGTTGGGGTCTTTGAGAGGAGCCATTCCTTATGTGCAGACCAAAACCGTACAGGGGCAGATGTGGTGCTTTTGTCCATGAGGGCTCTGAGATGGGAAATGGTGAAGAAAGTGAACCCAGATCCAGATATGGATGTGATGAAGAAGGCTGTGCCTGATTTAAAAGTGATAAATACCAGGTTCTTCGAGATAAGAGAGAGCTGTGTTTTGTGCTCTGCTGCAAGGCTTTGGATATGCTGGCGGGCCCTTGGAGCTCTTTGCAGGCTTAGCTCCTGGAAGTGGTCCATTGTGTTGGCAGAGTTGGGTCGCCCGCTTTGCAGCCAGCTCAGCCGCCAACTGTCAGGTCACTGGAGGTTTCTGTTCCTCTAAAGCATCTTTCTTGCAGCCAGCACAATGCATGGCTTTGTTTTTCCCACTTGCTTCATTAGCTCTTTGATTAAACTACCTGTGATAGTAGGACCAGAAAAGGGGATCTGTGTTTTCGTTAATAAAGTGGTAACTGGGAGCTAGGAGAGCATCTGGTGGGTACTGGTTGTGTGGTGCAGCTGGGATCCTCTCAGATGGACTCCTGCTACCCACCCTGACTTCTTCCAGCCCTCCCCTGACTTCTGCAGCTGTCCATGGCGTGCCACTGATGCTCCCACCAAAGGCTGGAGGGCAGAGGATGAGTTCTGCTCTGCCCAAAAGCAAGACCATTAGTGAACTTCCTACAACCATAGTTATCTTAGGAAAGAAAGGGCTGCCAGCTCTGGTTTGGACAGCTGGGATTTTCTGGCCTGTCCACATTCTGGGCAGTGATGCAAAAGCCTGTGCTGTCCTCCATGAGTGTACAGATTCAAAAGAAACCTGGAAGCAGAAATCAAAGCTGATAATTGTTTCTGGTTTGTTGGACCAGTGTGATCAGAAAGGCGGCGCTGCCCGGAGCTGGTGGTGGGCAGTGGGGGTTTGCCACCACCTTCTCACAGTGCTGCAGGAAGCACAATGCCAGCCCCCATGGAATGGGCAGGGGGAGCCTGTTTGAAATCCCAGAATAAGAGATGTGATGCAGACACCAAGTTTTGTTAAGCTGAAAGAAGACCTTATCAGATAGTGGGTCTTTTATGAATCACCTCTGTCTGGAGGGCTGCAGCTCACTGGGGCTGCTGGCATTTTGAGTAGTGATATTTAACCAACGATTTTTCTTCGTTTCTTTCATTTCTGCTCTTTGAAGTGTCTTCCTGAGATTTGTGATGGGGCATCCCTAAGTTCCTCCTCCCACTCAGCCAGGCCAGACTTTTTGGGGGAGCTTTTTGCTGCTGATGCAAAAGGATGAGAAAATTCTCAACTCCCATGGTGAGAGTTTCAAGAGCATTCAGCTTTTGAAGCAGGATGTCTTCAAAACATTCAGGTGCCAGGACTTTAGGCAGGCACAGAGCCCATGTGACTACTCTTAAGGGGTGGGTCATGCCTAGGGTGTAAACCAGTGTGTAAACCAGATCACACACACCGCATAAAGTCTGAGCCTGCGTTTGCTCTTCGCTCTGTCAGTGTATTAACATGATTCCACTTGCACCCAAAATGGGAAAGCAGCTTAAAGAAGGCATTTGGAAAATAAAGCAGGCAAATAATCAGGCTACAGAGAAGAATGTGTCTGGGTTTTTTAAGGTGTATTCACAAGTTAATTCAGGTAGGAAATTATTCTGACAGGTAGAGAGTAAAGTTTACTCCTGTAGGCTATTTGTGCTTTATTTAGGGCTTAAATGAAGCGCAAAAGCTCATGAAAGGCAGAAAATTCTTCAACGTGGAAGACAAGCCTGTGGAGGTGAAATGTGGCTAATCCAACACCACCTTGCCCCCAGTGATTTTGAGTGCTGCCCGAGAGCAGTGCAAGGAGCTGGCAGCCCCTGTTAATCCAGCCCGTAGCATGCTCAGGGACCAGGGTCAGAAAGATGATTTCTCCACTACCTCTCTCCACATATAAATGGACTCTTTTAAGCTTTCCTGTGTATGCTTCAGGGTGCCAGGCTCCCAAGGAGGATAAAACACCCCTTGGAAACACACATGGTTGTTTTCAAAACCACGCACTGCTGTCAGTGGGGTTATGAGCAGCCTGAACAGGGACAGTGCTGGTAGCTGCCAGAGGGTTTTTTAATGTGTGGTTTTCCCCTGAAATGAGTAGTTCTCTGTTTTTCCTATGGTTGAGACATGGATACAAGCTATGCACCTTGCACTTACATTTTAATGTAGAAATGTTATTGCAGAGTCTGAGGTAATTACCTGGTTGTTCCTTTTACTGCATGTAATTACAACAAAATTCTACGGGGATAGTTAATAGCAACTCAGTGTGAAAATAAGGTACTTGAAAGCAATGGTTGGGTTAGGTGATGTTTATGCTTCTTTCTCTCTGAACAGGATTTGAAAAGAAATGTACCCACATCTCCCATGTACTAAGTAGCTTTTCCTAAGAAATTTTCATGGTGAACACACAGGGCTTGGCCCCAACATGTTAGGAGGCAGCTCTGCTCCCCTGAAGTCTGATGGGCCCCACCTGAGAGGAGCTGAAAGCTGACCTCCCTTCCATGAGCTAGGGGGCACACACCCTCCTTCCTCATCCTGCTGTGTGTCTGGGGCCACAGCAGTTCCTGCATTTTAGGCAGGCACATACCAGGTAGAATTTATCCCCAGGGCTTTTCCTGAAGCCAAATTTTCACAGTGTCTTGAGCAAGAACAGCATTGCATCTTCTATAGCAAATACTTAAATGTGATAGCTGAAGACTTTTCCCTACTACACTGGGCCAGATCCTTTTTTTCTGCCTATCTGTATGTGCACATCAAATTTCACTGCTTAGCTATGTTTACATTGCTTGGCTATGCATGGAGAATCTGACTGCCTTACCTGATGCTTTGCTGCCATTTCAGTGGCTAGGCTTCCTTTCTTCTTACCTCTGTGCTCTATCTACTCAACCAGACATAAAGGGTTTTGTGGGATTGTTAGCAGAGGTAATGGAGAGAGTCCTGTTGATTAGAACAGGACCTGAATCAGACCCTTCATTTTTCCTGGCTGTCACATGGGACACATCTATTGTTCTGGCCTTTCTTTTCTTTCTTTTCTTACATCAGAATTCAATGTGGACATTTTTTCTATCATTATCTAAGAGTTTGTGGAAAGAAAAGTTGTGTTTTAAAAAGTGCCTGCCTGGCTGCAATTTATTCTGCTCACTGTTTCCTGATTCTAGCTGTGCCCTCTTGCTCTAGCAGGGTTATAGAGGTTGAGTTTCCCCAGCGCTAAGTAGAGAGAAAATCTCAAGGTGATCAGGAACCGTGCATGTAATGTTCTTAATTGTTTTTTGCATCATTAAAATGTTCACACATTTCATGTACTTCAGGCTAAAAATTGCCCATTCAGCTTTAACAGGTAATTACAGGAGTGACCAGGCATTCACAGGCCACCCATGTGCTTTTTGGAGATGACAGATGGATGTGCCTGCACCCAGTCCATTGCTTTGGATTTGCTTTCTGGAAGGCTGTGTTATCACTGTGCAAATGAGCTGGAATCCTGTCCTGGGCCTGACTGCTCTCCAAGGAAAATGAGGGGAACAAAAGCACATCCTGTGTAGCCCCCAGCAGCTGCATGGAGTGGGCACCCGAGGCTGAGGAACCATCAGAGGCTGCCTTGGCTGTGGAAGGGCTGCTCAGTGCTTGGAAGCAGGAGCAGAGGGGACAGACTTTGTGTGTGCCTCTGGCAGGTGCTGTGCAGAAAGTGCAGCCCTGGGGACAGGGAACAAAGCCCTCTGTGAGCCCTCTGCACTGTGTGGCTCTCGCACGGGCCGTCGAGGCTCCTGACCCATATTCAGTGTCAGGCACTGCTCTGGTTGGAAGTAGGGCTCTCTGAGGTTCCCAGCTTTCCTGTCCCCAGATCTGGAGCTGGCATTAGGAGCTTCACTGCTTCTGTCACCTCCTGATCTCCACATCAGGGCGCAGTCACCACAGGTAGCATAATTTTGGTGTGAGGGTGACGAGCTGAGCGCTAACACTGGGAACTCATCACTGACTGCTCTGGGAAATGCATTACCTGTATTTCTGTATTAACGTAGATTTTGCAGTCCATTTAACAATTGTTTTTAAGTGTCTTTGTTTTAAAGAGGGCTATGCCTTTTCTCTAAAAGGTGTTTTATTATAGTGGAACAAAATCTTGGTCAAGTGGAACAGATATATTCAAACTACTGTGTCTAAGGAATAAACTTCTCTCCCAAGAGAGGAAGATGAAGGTAGGCTCCCCTACCTCTTCAGGATCAGATGAGCTGAAATCTTCACCACAAGGTCTTAGGTGTGACCAAATCCTCCATATTTGCAAGAGTCAGAAACTTTCAGAGATTATGCAAAAATTTATACTGGCCCCATACATGGGCATTCATCACACACCCAAATGACATGAAGATGTTTTAATTACATTACCAAAAAGTGTGCCATGATTTTAGTGGGAATTTGTGCAAGTGAAGATTTGAGTAGTGCACAGTATGGAGCCCAGCCATTCCCTGGCTTGCAGGAAAGGTGTGGTCATAGGCATGTAGTTCTGGAAGTAGCTTCAACTGATCATCTCATCCATCCTCCTCAATCTGATGGGAACAACTACAGTTAGACTGTCCCTTGCTCAGACCTTGCATGGAGCAGTCTCAGAAGCCACCTCTGAGCACACCGGCTTCATTTCAGTGCAGCCTGTTCCAGCCCACAGTAATTATTAGAGGTTGAGGGGACAAAATCTCCTAATATCTAACTTAAATCTCCTTTGCTGTATATTATGTCAATTATTTCTTGTCTCAGGAATAATGGATGTGGAGAACAATGGACTATCCTTCTTTTTATAGCAGCCTTTTTTACATTCCTTTTTGTATCAGACAAGTAGTCTTCTTTCAGTCTTCTTTTTTCCAAAGTAAAAAATTTCCATTCCCCTAAGCTCACCACAGAACTGTGTTTTCTAAATCTTGTCATCCTTGCAGCTCTCCCCTGGACTCTGCAAAGGTGGCTGTCCCTTCTTAAATGCTCTGCTGGAGCATTTCTCTACGTGAAACCAGAGCAGCATCAAGCAGAGTGGGATAAGAATGCCTTATAAATGTGTCAAAATGTGGGGGAATAAATAGGCATCAGACTAGCCAAAATATTGATTTTTTTTTTTAAGCTCAGAATAAAACTGGAATTGAAGCTTCTAAATTTCTTTTGCATTACATATTTTCTCTGCCAGTTGTCCTGTTTTGACCTTTCCTGTTCCCAGGAGGTTTGTACTGGCAACTTCTATTGTATTATAACAATCTGGTCCTGGTTAATCAATGTGCAATGCTCTCAGTCCATACTCAGCTACATGTCTGTGTTTCCTCCTCTAAATCATTCATGCTTTCTCTGTTTTGGTGTTCAGCCACTCCACTAGTAAAACTTCTGAGAAAATTGCTTGCCCTCTTCATCAAAGGGTAATATCTTGCATGTTCTTCATCTTGTAGGTCTGAGTTTCCTCTAAGTAATTGTTCTTACTCTGCCTTGGATTTCAATTTAAAAAAGCCTTAACCTGATATTTAATCAGCATTGGCAGCAAGAGACCACTCATGGGGTTTTATGTCCTGCGGGTAAATAGCTTGTTCCCTTCATTGTTCATTAAAAACAAATACAGTTTGCACCCTTTGTCTCTCCCCTTCAAACAAAAAAAAAAAACCAAACCAAACTTTACTATATTCCCCACCAGTGAATATTTCATTATTTATTGTTTAACTGCTGTTTCATATTTGGCATAAAAGATGTAAGACAGGGTGGGACTGCTGGAGGAATAGTTATTGGTGGTGAGGGGGAGCAGCAGACCCAAGACAGCTGTGGCAGTGCCATTTCTCACCCAGTGGTGCTCGGTGTCATTAGCCAACCCTCTCAGTTGGCATGGTGAACCCTCACACCATGGAGCTCTTGGAATGGCTCCTCTGTGGTGCTGCACCACGGAGAGACACCATTTCCTGAGTCATTTCTGTTGGGTTGAAATGAGATCCACAGTCTGTGGACGCGACCTCTCAAAAGGAGCCCCGTGCTCGATCATCCTCGCCGTATTTAACTGGGGTTTATAGTGTCCACTTGAGTCTACTGACACAGTGGGTGAGAAAATAGAGAATTAATCTTCTATCACATTGCCTTCTGTAGAGAAATTTCCTAATTAAACATAGCAGAAAATTACTTTAAAAGTAGCAGGGTGGGGGGGGAAATCCTTCCTCTATTGTGAGCATGGGCAGTTTTAATTGAAAAAATGTAATTTATTCATGCAAAGTGCCTCATGTCCACAGTGATTTTGCTAACATGGGTTTTGCTTTGCCCCTAACAAGGACTTGTGTTAGGAAAATGCAGGAATGTACTATAATTACTGTTTTGCTTCTGGTCGGTTTGCTTCAGCTTTTCTGTTCATATTTATCGGTGTTTCCAAATTTGAGAAAAATCCCTTGATAATTGCCTCTTCTCTGAGATCTTCTCACTATGACAGTTGTCACACACACTGAGAATTTTCCATTTTAATATTCCACTCTATTAGCTGCTAAGAGCACAGATAAGATAAGGAGAAATGGAAGTCCCTTTTTTAAGCATTTTTGTTTTAAAATGATAACTTTAAATGTATTACTCTGTTTAGAAAGAAAAATCTGAGTGGATGGCATGATGGGTAATGATATGTAAATGACCATTCATGCATGAAAATCAGGGCCACAGTTGAATGTATTAAGCAATGACTGATATAATCATTATTTTGGATTTTGCATCTGAAGAAGGGGGGATTGCAGATATCAACTGAATTGCATATTTAAAGAAAACATTAATGTGCATGTAGAATAAAGAATATTTGTGACAGTTTTGCATTAAGTATTCTAGTGTTATGCTGTTTGAGCTTAAATAAGGTCAATATGCTGAGTTGAAGCTTTTTATATTAAGTCTGGCTCTCGCTTTAGCAGATCCTCCCTTTCCCTGTTCATACAGGACACCATCAGAGTGCCAAGTTTGTAATGTCAACTCTTTTCAGCTCCCTATAATGCATTTATCTACAGAAAGCTGCCTCTTGCTCACATGGGGGAGAGCTCAGGGAAAGCCAGTTGCTCACATTTTTAGAGCAATATTTTAAAGTTTACCATGGCTGTGATGCCTTTGTCTCTCTGGGGTTTTACAGGCACTTGCCAGGTCAGTGGAATGGTGGGGGAAAGTTGATGCTGCAGGTCTGCTGGAGCTCTGGGGGTTATTGCCCAGGAGAGGACAGTATAACTCACTCCTTTGCCTCCCAGCCAGGGCTCTGCAGCTGCTCTGCTTTCATGAGGAGACTGAAATAAGGAGAGGACACCTTGAGAGGCATAGGCACACACAGTTTGTGGTGGTTGGGAGTGGGGCTGTGGCCCAGCCTCATCCCCAGTGGGCACAGCTGTGAGCAGCACTGCCAGCAATGAGCCATGGAGTGCCCAGGGGCACTGACCAACCACCACAGGGAACAGAGGGCACACAGGTGCAGGGCATGAACAATCAGAGGTATTAAAACTTGGGCTAAAGAACAAGAAGGGCAGATGCTTGCAGCCTTCTGAAGTGAGATGGTGTTACTCTGTATGGGCTGATGCCTTGAAGCCTTCTGATATGATAATGTGTTACTGTGTATGTGGGTGAATGCTTAAAGCCTTCTGAGATGGTATGGTGCTACTCTGTGTATCCTGGCCATCTTGTCTGTGACATATTCTGTGACAGAGAGGGGATGTTTTCCTGTCTCATCTCATTTTGGGCTAAGATCTTTAACAGAAAAAGAAAATTCTGTTTTTGCGTATGAGAGAAATAAGCTCCTGTTGTACAATATCTACAGTAACAGATTCCTTGTATCAAAGGCAGAAAATAGCTATGGTACTAACTAAAACTAATGCACCTCAAGTTTGGAGAACATTATGCTGAATGTCCACGATACATTCTCTGCCCCCCTTGGCAGTAGCATATGATCAATTTTGCTACTCTGTCCTTACCTAATTATCTCTGTTGCTAATGAAGGGAAGTAGAGAAAAACATGTCTTAGTAGGTTAATAAGCCATCCAGAAAATTATATTAGCATGATCAATCCTTAATGATTATGGTTTCTCATAATATTAGATCACCTGAAAGGTGTTTTTGGCAGAAATGTGAGGGGCAGTATGTATCATTTCGCAGCCATTCTTCCAGGAGTGCTCAGCTGGTGTTTGGAGAAAAATTCAGTCTAACTTTCGCTCAGGAGTTTTGACTGCTCTCACAAACATTGATTTACTCAGTGGAACTGGCTTATTTTATCATGCAAGGATCTGAAAGGGCAGCAAGTATGGGGAATTTTCTGCTTTCCCTTCTTTCACAAATACTTGTGGGCAGGCAGTGTGCATGTTTTGTGTTGCTTTTCATAAATTTGGGTGAGTAAGCTGTCAGTCTCAGATCAGTCTGACCACCTTGCAGCTGGCATTTCCCCCCTTCCTTTCTCCATGATGATGCACCTTCATTTGCAATCTGGTATCTGGATCTAGCATCTGTCAGGATTTCTTTAATTTCTGTGAGGTTTTTGTCACTGTTTTTTCTTTAAGTACCCATGTAGCCATCACTGCAGCTTACTCAGGCATGTTTGTTTCAGGGAAAGCATTTCTCTTAGAGCATGTCCAAAGAATTAAAGCAAATAGCAGAGGGTAACGATCCTCAAACATCAGACTCATCAGACTCCTTTTCTTATTTTATTTATTTAAAGATTTCCCCCAAATTAAACTGAATCACAATCCTCCCTTTTAATTTGTTAATTACACTTCTGCAATGGTAATGCAATCAGTGAATATAGCTAAAGTGTTTGTGTGTGGGAATCAGTATTAATGAGAAAGAGCATATTTGCAAAGTGTGATATGTATCAGCTGTTTGCCTTGTGTCTGTCTGCTGGGGTAAGGCTGCTCTCAACTGGACCCAGCTCAGCCAAGAAGGCTCAGCTGCAGGAGAAAAAGGGACGATTCCCTTCCAGGTCATTCATTCCCTACAGTCCCTTTTACACTTCCCGTACTCAGGGAATGCAGGGGCAGGGTGCACTGCCATTTGGGGCAGGGGAGTGCCCCCATTTTGGGCAGTAGAGCCCCTGGAGAGCTCAAGCTCAGCAGCTGTGGTCCCCTGGCCAAAGCAGCAAGCCAGGGCTTTTGCAGCCTGCGTGCCCCGAGTGACTTCACAGGTGACAGAACTCCGAGCGAGCTCATAAAGGTTAATCACAACTAAGTGAGAATGAAATCTGGCATTTTCCTGCTGGGCTTCCAATTTTCTGTATATGCAGTGTATTGAAGCTAAGTGAGATTAAATGTTTAAACCTTTTGTGCCATGTGGCTCCCCCTATATCATAAACACGTCTGTAAAATTATACTCAGAAGGGCAGCATTGTTCTGGTGTTAATGGATTCAAATCCACGCTTTTCTGCTGCTTCAAACTCAAGGCTGAGTTTGAAGTGTCACACTCAGCCTGTTTGTTCTGCTAGTGGAGGTCTGGGAGGCTTTTTCTGCCAGTCATGTAAATTTTGGGTGACAGCACAAAAGTAGATCCCCTGTTTATTCACAGACCTGATTCATGGAGGTTCCTGCTCCTAAATGCAGGCCACCCTTGCAGGAGTGGCTGTGCTACCCATTCAAGAGCTCCTTGCCTTTCTGCCTAGGTTAGCAGCAGTGCTGCTGGTGTTTCTCATGGGTATTGTGCTGGGCACAGTTATTTCACTGCATAAACCAAGGAGTGCTTTAAGTACTCATGCACTGCTTCAACCTGCCCACTAATAATGGGAATAAAAGGGGAAAAATGGCTTGATTGGGTTTTTTTTTCCAATTTGTCCTGAAAGATTGTCTTCCTACCAAATATTTTCATGCAATTAACTGATGCCATATGTTTTCATGTTTGTTGAAGAGTAGGGTTATGTAAAAGATATGATCTGTGTTGCATAAATATTGTATCCCCTCCAGCAAGACTTGGAGGGTTTGCAGCTGCCCTCATCTCAGCTTCTGTCAAGTTCTTTAGGTGCCAGCACTGCTGTGCACCCCCAGCTGCAGCAGAGACCCAAGGACTCCCTACCTACAGCCTTGGGAAGGCAGAAATACCTTCACATGTGTCAGGAGGGATGTCTTAACTAGCTCTGAGATGCATTTTGGCTTTGTTTTTGTTTTTAAAGGGAGTTCTCACACGGAAAGGAGCAAACTCAGGGATGAGCCCTGGTTATGCAGTTTAGAGGCTCAGATCAGGTGTGCTACTGCAAAAGTATTAAATTCTGGGGCAGGAGCTGTGCAGGGGGATTGGGGATCTACTGAGCTGATGGAGGAGGAGGCAGCTCAGGAGCCATCTCAACACTCCCAGTGATGAGATGGCTCCCCACTGAACTGTCCCATTCTGAGACCCTGCTACTTGAGACCCCTCAAGAAATGAGCTTGGCACGCAAACTTGATGCTCCTGAGCCCCAAGGCAGCTCCAGCTCTATGTTACATGTGTGTAACCTGCATTAACACCACAGAAAGGAGTACTACATGGAAGAAAAGTGGGAAGGGAGAAGAAAACTCTGTTCCTCTTGTTGCATCCAAGGTAGATCCAAGTCATTTTTATAGTGGATCCACTTTACACACTGCTGGTTATGTAAATGGGACTTTCAACTAAATTGGACTTTCACTTGCTCTGGCACTCCCTTCCATTGCCAGAGTGATTTTACAGCAGCTTTAGTCTAAATTAAAACCAGGACCAGTGTCTGCCATCCATGTTTTAGGATTTAAAACCAGTCATTTCCCAAGATAATTATGGTGCAGTCGAGACCAGAAGCAGCTTCCCAAAAATTGGTTAATATCCAGATTTGGGTCTCTTCACTGGCTTAAATGGAGTGGAATATTATCTCCTCTATAGTCTGCCTAAAAGATAGATTTGATGTCTGCAAGCAAAGACATGAAATTGCTATAGGCTTCCATTCTTATAGCCTGCCACCTGTTTGATTTATGTGATAAGTGATCTCAGATGACCCTCCAAGGCACTGAACCATTAGAGAGTTATGTTGCACAGAGATAAGAAATCTTCAGAGATACCTAAATCTTCTTTTACCACTGGGAGTTTCATCTGTTCTGGAATAAAGAACATTTTTATGTATGATGTTGCTATCTTGCTAGCCATACTAATATTCAAAAGGATACACAGACTTAAATCAACAGCAAAGTGACAAAGATCTTAAAACTGAAGTAGTCACCAAGTGGATGCCAGACAGCTCTTTTAGGTTTTATCTTTGTTCCTTTCATTCTGTTTCTTGAAAGATGAGTAGCTGTAAGGGTTCACATTTAAGACTTCTGTTAATCTTTCCACCAGGTAGGAAGCTGGCAAAAGCACCCTTTCACTGTGGAAAGCCCTGGAAAGTCACATCACCTGTTTGGGACTCGTTTATTTTAGGCTTTGTGGCTTTGGATATTTTATTTTTTTCACTGAATTTCTGTAAATTCAGTGATGTGGGTTTCTCTTTGCCTAGAATGAATGAAAATGCTCAGAACCTCAGGTGGGATGTGAATTCTTGGCAGAGGTCAGGGAAAGCACAGATGGGTAATTTCTGGGGTTTATATCCAACTGTAACATCCTCTCCGACAGAGGAAGGCAGCGCTGCCTCGTATTCCTCTAACTGAGCCCACCCCTCGTGCAGTATTTCTTCACAGAATTTGTAGGTACTGTTGTTCCAGCATGTATGGAGTCCATACATTCCATCTACAGGACTTTTGACACACAGGACCAGCCAGCCAGAAGCAGCTCACACGTGACTCTGCTTCAGGGTAGCCTGTGATGGCCATTTTCTGACAAATAAGAAAAGCGTTAAGATATTGGGCACTTTTCCTGGGCTGCAGCTTCCTACCTACCTTGACACAGTGCTGAGGTTAATGATCTGTGTGGCCAGGCAAGTCAACCTGAGGGAGGAATCAGACATCATCTTTTTTTTATTTCTCCTTGATCCTGAAAAATCTTCTGGTCCTTGCAATTTGGGCTACAGTAACTTCCTTCCAGGCTCTTTAATAATTGCCTTGATTGGTGATCCATGGCATTGCATCCTCTCAGCTGTGGCCATGTCCACTTGGTTATTTTGTTTGTCCTGTTGTGCATATTGAAATACATGAAAGCAGGGACTGATGCCACCAAAGCTTTGGCAGTATTTTAGGCATGTTTTTCCAAAAAGATGTATCTATTTCTTGAAAATTCTCCTCAAGGAAGTGAGGCTTCTTTTTAAATTAATGCAAGGCAGAGATGAATAGTCCCCATGTGCTATTTTGGCTTTTTACTCAGAGCTGTTTATGAGGAGAAGCTCTTGGCCAAGTTAAATGAACCTACTCTTCCTCACAATGGCAAATACTGTCAGTGCCGGTCATTGTACACCTTCATAAAGGTGCTGGCACCCAAATCTGCAGTGCTGGCAGCCCACAGACACCAGGCAAACATCAAATTTTGTAGGGGGACCACACAATGGTGCAATAAGCACAGCTGTTTCATGTCAGCATTCAGAAAGCTTACAATAGGGTTTTATTCAGTGAGCCATTCCTTTTGTAACACCATTAGAGTTATTTGCTAGGAGAAACTGGCCTCGACTAATCGCTTTTAATTTTTTATCAAATGCACTGTGGGAGCTGCAGGAATATGCATGAGACAGCAACAAGCAAGTGGTGTTTGTTTAGAATAAATACACTCTGAGTAAGAATTGAGTCCATTCCCTCCTGGCCACGGCTGTAGAAATGCAGACAAGTCCCTGCAGAGGCCTGTGGAGGGTCATGGCCTGGCTTCAGACAGGGATGCTGCAGGAGCACCTGCTGGAAGGAGAGAGCTGCAGGCAGGCAGGTGCAGAGGAGCAGCGCTGTTCCTGGGAAACCCTAACCATCCCAGCCACTTTCAGCCACAATAAGCAAGCTTTAGGGAGTGGGAATGCTGCCAGGGGAGACCCTGGAGCCCCCAGGCAGGGTGACAGCTGGAGAAGGCTCCTGGGCTTCCAGAGATGCTGAGCTGGGCTGAGCAAGGGGCCAGCTGGGCTGACAGAGCTGCTCCAGGTGTTTGGGAAAATGCCACTGGAAAACTGGGGGTGGTGGGAAAAGAAAAGATGACCCAAGAGAATTAGAAGGCATGCCAGGAAGGAAGACAGGAGGTAAAAACTAAAAACAGAGCAGCAGTGTTTAGTAGTAGTGGAAACAATTTTTGTACTTGTTATTCCCCAAACTCAGGGCACTCCCAGACAGTTTTCTTGCACTAGGAGACTCCATATCCAGGGCAGAAACACAGCCTTCACCCACAAGGTGTGGCTGAGCTCACAGGGCTGTGCACAGGGATGAGCTGCTCCAGAAGTGCTGCTTTCCTGTCTGACATCAACTCAGCATTGCACTGAAAAATCATGAATCAGCCCTACAAAAGTAGTTTTTAAAAATTATAAACATGAGAGTTCCTGGTGTTAGTTATAATCACAAGCATTTTCACCACTGCTCTAAAGCTTAGGCATACCTTTCAAAACAAATATATACATGGAAACTGAGATCCTTATATGTTCAGATAATCCACTGGTTATGATTTTTAAGAAAAAAACCATAAGCTGAGAATCACAAGAGCTGAAAAACACTGCAAATTGAGTCTGACTGGCATCAAAGCAGTGCCAGGCTCTATCTACATGGTCTTTAGCAATAAGATAAGAGCACATTTTATCAGCAATCTGAGCTGGCTGGGTGCATCTCGTTCCTCCTCGAAAACCCTGCTAGGTATTTACATCGTGCTAAAGTCATCCCATTAACCTTTTCCAGCACTTGCCTGAGAATGGCAAGGCAGAGGTATCCAAGGATGGGACCTGAGGCAGTATAAACCCTGAGAAAGGAGCTCTGATTTCCCAGGCAGCCAGCTCAGGTATGGCACAGCCCCAGTGCTGTTTAAATCACCTGCCCATATAGCAGAGAGGGGGTTTCAAGGACTCACCTGTGGTGCCATAAAGGAACCATCAAAGGCATGTTGGTGTGAAGGAGAATATTTCATTTCAATATTAAGAAGTTCTGTGTTGGGTCCTGAGCTGGGCACAGACACTGTATTCCCTGCAATAAATGATTTCCCCGGAGTGTTTATGCGTGTGAGAGAGGGCAAATTTGTATTTATTGAGATGGAGCCAGCTGGCAGGAGTAAAGCAGGGCAAGGCACGTCAGAGTTTGAATTTATTACCAATCCTGTAGGCCATTTTCCTTTCATTGTGACGGTAATGCCGTTCTGAGCCTCTGCCAGACTTTGAGGGCAGAGCCATTGGCGAGTTGACCCCCTGCTTTGCACCCTTCATTTTTCTCACTTTGCAGGTTTTGACTGAGCTAATGCTCTCAGGAAAAAAGGCTTATTGATTAGAGTGAAGTCGCTTGCAGCATCTGGGCTTTTATTGGTGCAGTTTGTGAGGTGTTGTTAGCTGTCTGGTAGTGCTTGTTCTCACACATTTAGTAAATTCTTGCTGGCTTCTCTGCCCTCCTTGCTTAGACCTTTCTCACTTTACCCACTCACCTTCTCACCTGCCCAGAGCAGTCCTGTTAGGACTGAAGCCTGTGGCAAGATCACCTCGGCTGGTCTGAAGATCATCCTCCTCCACTACGTTTTAATTTGCACATTGTCTTTCATTCTGCAATACAAAAATGGCCATCAACTCTCATCTCCATGCGATCTTTGTTTTTACCTCGATTTTATAGGTGAAAACAAGCATGTATGCTGTTAGGACGAGCTAGAGCAAGCCTTTTTTTGAAGTTTTCCTTTCAACAATAGCAAAGATATCCCACTATGAGGAGTCAAGTCAGAATCAGGGGTTGTGATAAGCACGTGTCTGATCACATCGATCAAAGGAAGACTACATCAGAGTAGTCATAATTCATAATTCATTATAGTCATATTTTGTATATTCAAGCATGTGGTGATGTTTTATATTGTTTCTTTGTTGTGTTCTCCTGTGTAGTTGAAATACATTGAACAAGGATTGTTGTAATAGTCCTAAAAAGCTATGTGAAGACTGAGCTGAGGCTTTCTTGAGTTTGCCCTATTACCTTCAGAGTCTTGTTAGCAAAGAGAGGTTCAAAGATCTGTGTCTAGCCAGTGTTGCCACCTGATTGTCTCTCACTCCCATGGCTCCCCAGCTACTCTTCCCACACCCCTCACTCCTCACAGTATGGTCTGTGGGGCAAGGTACCTGCATGTCCCCTGTGGCACTTTGTGTACCAGACCAAGATGCTCTGCATAGCCCTAACCATCCCACTGGAGCTGCTTTTCTGGAAACTGCAAGGAATTCATTACCATCCTGCCTTTGCCACTCATCAAGCACCTTGGGAAGACACTGAGCAAGGGTTATTCAGCAGCTCAAGCACAGAGATTTTGATGTCTACATTTTAAAACCTCTAAACCACTGATCCATAGAGCATGAGTCTGGGAAGCTGTGGGGCTGAAGTCCTAGTATGATTTTTTGGGGTTGTAGCTACAACCATTTTGTAGGTCTGTACCTACAGAAGACTTCAAAGCGATTGAATGTAAAGAGAAATTAGAGGTGGCTGCAGTGGCAGTGGGCATTTTAGGGGCTTTTAGTTTTCTCCTGATGTTACAGGAAATAAGCACAGGGTCAAGCCAATCTACTGATGATACTTTCAATCTGGTTTTTTTTCAGCTAGGGAGACAGAATAAAATGCCTCAGAAATGGTTTCTTTCTTGTGAGACATGCAAACAATACAGACATTCTTGAAACCACAGCTATCTCATCAGAGCACTGTGAGAATGCCAGAGAAGGACCAAATGATTAAAACTGGAGCTGTTGTGATTCCCACAGTCCATTGACTCTGTAAATTGTGTGCTTCACAGCTGAGAATTTATATTGCTTAGGAGATTGACATAGTCTCTGAAGTGACTTTCAAGTAATGTTAGTGACCTTCTAACCCTTGTTAGCACATTTCTTTGGACACTGAGTTGATAATCTTACTTAAAATTTCTCAGTTGTGTGAGTAATAAGTGGTGGGCTTCAGTGATTAGCCGCCCTGGAGCCCTACTATGTTCCTGTAGGGCCTTGGTGTTAAAACCTCAATAGTTGCTAATATGAAAACTACCTAACATGCATGAGAAGAAGACTCATTCTCTGATTTAGAAGAGGAATCCAGAAACTAGATTATTTTTTGCTAACAATTTTTTCCATTTGGGTTAGAAAAGAAGTGCAAATCAGCAAGTGCAGTGAGGGGAAAAAAAGAAAAGAGTCACCTTAGAAAATAAGCATCCACTAGTCCTCAAGCTAGAAAGCAGCAGGAAATATTGAGAAAATAACTCGTTGTAAGATGTCTGATTTATCAAAGCAGTTATCTGCACAGCATGGAGAAAACAAGCCCTGTGTGTGTCAGCTCTGGGTGTGGGTGCACATGCCAGTGGGTATGTTTGTGTAGGGAGAGAGAACACACCTATAAACAATGTAAAGAATAATGTTATCTGTATTACTGACAACAGAAAGAGCATAAACAGGAGATAAACAGTTGTCTTTTTGAGTAAGTACTGCTGCACATTTGCACAATTAATGACAACATGCACATTGACTGTGGAAAGCTGGTCACAGGGCTCCTTCAGAAAAATACGAAGGAGTGACTTATTATTTTCAAATAGAAATTCAGAACTGCAATGTGCTATAGCGTGGATGATCTTCTCCAAATCAGTTACTGCTCTTCAACATGCTCTGTCTTTCAAATGCCTTTTTTAATGGTTTAAGTAGCTATTTCACTTACTCTGTGATGTAGGACTGTGTGAGGTCCCCAGCCAAGCAGCACGTGCTGGGCAGTGATGAATAGAAACATTGCAGGGAGGAAGAGAGCAGGGCATATGTTTTAAATTAAAAGGAAATGCAAGGGAAGTGATTTGCAGAATAACAAAATAAAGAAGTTAAAGCTCCATTCCATAAAGTATATATTCTCACCCTCCTGAACTGGAGCAATTGTCATGTTTCTGATAGGTGAGGAATGCTTGGCTCTTGTAAGAAGACATCTGCCCATAGGTGCCATAGTCACTCGTTACATGTCCTGCCTAAAATCTTAACCACTGGAAATCCCCTGCCTGGGTTGGCTGTCAGAGTTATCTCCTCAGTAAAAGAGATTTCTTTGTTTAAAATGTAAATGAAACATTGCAGGCCTGGATGCAGCTGCAGGGAGGGGAGGTGGGGAGGATCTCACATGAGCCTCGTGATGTTGTGGGGCCAGAATTACACAGGCAGCACATGGAGATGCTAATGGTGTGAGGATGTGGCACCTGGACTCCTTGTCCACCCTCATACATTGGCTTTTATAACATGTGAGCCTCAATCATTTAAGGAAACAGAAAAACCACAGCTCAGCCCTTCCCTGTAAAGCCTGATGACACAGTAGAACAAAAATCCAGAGTGTGTTTTTCCTGGTTTCCCCTTTGTTTTTTCATACATGAATTTTATGGATATAAAGGTGAGCAAATTTGTACAAATAGAGCAAAGCTACCTTTTTTTTTTTCCTTTTGGGATAATCAGATAATCAGAATGCTTTTCATAGGTGAATTTTTTTCAGTTTAATATCATCTAAATTCAAGCATGACTGATAGGAAATTAATGCAGCATAGTCCATACCTAAAAATACCAACACTTCCTTTGACTATATTAAGGCTCAGGAAAAAAGCATTTTAGATAAGATCTACCTTTGGTATTTCTGTGATTTCTATCACTGCAGTATCTAAGCTTATCACAGTATTTTAATATACTTGTTTCCACATTCTCTGTTGGGAGGAAATGATATTATTCCTGTTATCACATAGTGGGAAGCATGGCAGAGGTTATATAACATGTCCAGGATAGGGAGGCAAATTTGTTGAAAAACAGGCATTGGAGTCAGCCTTGCTCTTCTAGGGGCAAAAGCCCTTTCTCCTCAAACAGCTTTCAGAAAGCCTGGGATTCTCATCCTTTTTTGAGTAAATAACAAAAGCAGCTTATTCCAAGTCAGAGCCCCCTGACACAGAAGCCTCTGCTAACAACCTGGATGTACATCAGGCAGGTGATTTGTCCAGTGGGTATCACTGGGGCTACCAACACACTCCAGCTTTGGTGGGTTGCACCCAGGTGTGCAGAAGGCTGCACCACCACGGTGCTGACTCCAAATGCACGAGAGGTGACACTGCAGAGGTGCAGATAACATCATCAGTCTGAGCAGAGCTGATTGATGCCTAAAGTCTGCCTTGGTTTAATAACCTGCAAGTGGCAGAAGGATATCACTGGGTACAATGCTTTGCTGGAGTATGGCATCTTTCAAAAGATACCAAAGGGTGTTTATACACTTCAGTAGAAACATGGATAATGTTTCTTTTGGATCTTTTAACAAACCTTCTTCTTGGTGCCTACCTTAGTGGTCTCATTCTGTCTTTCAGTACTCAGCTCTTAGTATTTTTTTGCAGTCCTCTTACACTCAAATTCTGATTTTTCCCCTTAGTCCCTTCTTGTTTTTGGCTTTACAGACCAGGTACAAACCTTACACAATTGCAGACATCAGCATTGACTTTCCCCCTGGTTTCAAATTTAACCTATGCTGGAGATTGTCCTCTCCTCTGGACAGCACTAAATCTTCCCTGCCAAAGATAACTAGTCCTTGGGGCTCATAGCTGTGCTTCTGCAGAGAAAAATGTTTTGCCTTTGGAGTGGACTAGATTGCACCACAAGGCAGGTAATTTCAAAACATTTTCGAGGAAAGCATCCCCTTGGGGCCACCTCAAGGCCTTCATGGGTAAAGGACATGAGGCAGCATGTGATGCTATCAATGCCCCTCCATTATTTTCTTAGGGAACAAAGCGGCAAGGCTCAGTGGGGACGTGACCTTCCTGGGCTGCAGCTTGTAGGGGTCATTGATTAAGGGGAGTGGGAAAAGGAAGGGTTTTTCTCTGGTTTTCCTTTTAACTGTGTAACTGAGGGGATTTGTCACAGGCAGCATGGAAATCTCTGTGTTGTTGGCCTGCTCAGGAGCACTGTTGGCCGGCCGTCGGCTTTGTGAGCAGCACATTAAGCTGATGCAGTGAATAGATTTTTCTAGAAAGAGAGAAGTGCTTTGCTACAGTGCTGTCTTTACTAATGTATATTCTTCTGCTTTCCATCAAACAGTCAATGAAGGCTCAGGTGAAACCAATCAAAAAGAGACATCGACCTGTGACATTTGCCAGTTTGGGGCGGAGTGCGATGAAGATGCAGAGGATGTTTGGTACAGTAATTTGCTCTACTCTTCTATTTTAATGAATGTTGTATTATTTAAAGGTACTGTGGTTTGGAAAGCATTACAAATGTTAGATACTCTGTTTTATGCACACAGAGATTCATCTCAAAGTGACTAAGGTGGTTATCACTCTGAAAAAATGTATTTTGGAACATGCACGATTTAGACCAAGTTTAGAAACACAGTTATCCATTTTGTTGCCATTATAACTTATGTTATTCCATCTGGGGTTTTACAGCTTCATACTTCAGTAAAAAATAGAATTGGGAAAAATAATTGACCTAAAGCTTTTCCAGTTAAAAAGTATCATTAGTATGATCATCATGCTAATTCATGTGTGGCATTAGAAAGGCTGGGAAATCTGTCTCACTTTTTCCTATTTTGTTGGAGTTGAAAACCTTGCCCTCAATTGCTTGAAAAAATGAGAGTGTACATTTAGACATTTTCTCAATGGAAATGGTTTTAATTTTTATTTTTTAAAAGGAGTTTCAAAATGATTCGGATTTTTTTTATTTTAAACCTTAATTACAAAAGCTGAAGGGAAATAATTCTATCAACTCAGACTTTTATTTTTCATTTTGCCTGGGATATATGCAAACTTACATTAAGCCAACTCTGAGCTAATCATTTCATTGTGATTTTAGAACAGCCAATAGATCAAAAAGGTCACTATGCACAGAGCTGTATTTCTAACACTGCCCTAATGCCACACCTCATGTTTCTCTCTAAGTAACTAAACAGATTTAGAGAGAGAATGCTGCTGTCTGGATGGTGCCTCTGGAGCTGTGAGCTAATGGTAGCTAAAGGATGGATACACAACCTAGTCAGTGAGGTGTCAGTAAAGCACTGAGGCCAGAGCTCTAGTGGGGAGAATCAGAATGGAGCAGAGAGGAGTCAATAAATGATGGTGAGCATGATAGCTGGGCCCAGTGTTGGGCAGCTGACCCCACCCAGGCAAGGCATCCGTGCACCCTGCTCAGGCATGAAATTAGGAACAGTTCTGCTGTTGAGTGAAGGAGCTCAGGAATATGGTCATGGTTATCCATTTATGCTCTTTTTGGTTTTGTCTTGCCAGCCTCTTAGTAATCTCTGGTTCTAGTCCTTAAAAAAACCTCAAGCAAAAAAACCACTGAGTCCTTGCTTTGGCTTCAGACATCAAAAGGAATTGTGGTGTTGAAAAACAGGAGCAAGGTGCATCATGGTTATAGGTTTCAGTAATGTAATGAAATTTGTGAGTAAGAAATTGCCTAATGTTGACTTTGCTTAAGAAAATTACCCCAGGTGTTACGAATTTCATTGTCTCCTTGACTGGTTGTCCTTGAGAGCTTTGGTGGTGCAGTGTAGAAACAAAACCACGGTGAAATTAATATATCAAAATTCACAGTCTAGTGCTCATGTTTTCATAATTAAGTGTGCTTCCAAATTGGAAGGCAGGAGAAGAGAGGGGCAAGGAATAAAATTAGCTACAAGATAACATTATTAATCATAAGCACTGAGTAGCAGTGTTTATTTTTTTCCAGAAATAGCTTGGTAAAACTGCCTGATCCAACTTACCCCAGTGTTCCCACTGCAGCTTTTGCACAATCTAATTCCTCCCCTTTGAAACAAGTTGGCTTTTACAGAGCAGCAGAATGATGGCAGGAGCTGAGGTGCTCAGTCTTTATTGACAGGCACTCTTCCTGCAGGGGAAGGTGCTTCTGGGGGCAGGAAGCAGGGAAGGGCTGGCACTGGGAAGATGCTCCCAGACAAACTGTTAGGAGGCAGGAAAGCCAATTCCCATCCAAAAACCCAAACCCCATCTAAAGCCTGTGAAAGGTGTGCTTTGAAGTAACCAATTTCATATGCCATAACTGAGCTCTATTTTCCTGTCTTTGCCCCCTGATTAGTCTTGGATAAGCATCTTCCTAAATAATGAGCCTTCTGGCTGTCAGCTTTTCATTATTTTTATTTCTAGAATAAAAGCAGAATAAGTATGGAGGTTGTTGATCCCTCTTTCCAATCTATGTTAGCTGAATTGTCATGTTTGGCACCAGAGGCACATGTTGCCCCACTCCCCTTGCCAAGAAATGTCAATTTATTATTTGTTCACTATTTTTATGTGGATCAAGTATCAGATGTAAGCAGGGCTCCTTTAGCTCCCTCACCTGACTGATGAGGTTTGTAAAATCCAAACGGGGCCAGCAGTTCCTGGTGGTCCTGGGACCTGCTTTACAGGATGTCAATCCCAGCAGCAGCAGTGAATCCCTGTCAGTCAGGAACAGGCTGAGGTGCAGGGTCAGTGCCTGATCCTGCTCCAGGTGAGAGGAATGGTAGCAGAGCCAGACTTCAGAGGGCTGGAGATGCAAGGCTGGCTGTTTGCCTGCTATTTCTAGGGTGCCAGAGTAGATCAGAAAAGAGAGCACAGGTGTGATAGCAGATGTGGTTGGGCTGCTGATGATTTAAAGTGACAATTGACATTCTTCTCTATTGTCACAGTCTATATTTTGCAGACCGTTATCTCTAGTTTAACTCTACTTTTTTTTTTTTTTTTTTTTGGTTATTCATTGCCAGTTGTCACTCATCTAAATTGTGCTATTGTGTTCTGTCACCATTATTTTTAATTCTTTTTATTTGTGAAAAACCAATCTGTTAATGGCTAGACCTCTGGGATTCTAATGGGGGGGTTGGCACACAGAAGATTACTTGAAGCAGTAAGATTTGTGTGAACATTTTCTGGAAAGTGCTGAGGAAAGGCAGGAAAGAAACCTCTGTAATAACAGGTTTTCCATGGCATGCAGAAGCACACATGTGTTATTATCCCATTCTGCAGTCAAGTATCATGAGAGTGAATGCAATTTGGCATTCCATTAGTGAATCTCTTTCTCTAAGTCAAAAACAAAGACTGTTCACTTGAAAGTCTTTAACATCTTGCTGCTTTAATATGTGAAAGCTTCTTGTCACTAAGAGGATCGTGTATTACTGGCATTATTCCCACCTTTAATGCATTTTGCACCAGTGGGCTTCATGAATATTTAAAGCAGGGCAGTGGCTACACTCTTTAGCACGGGGTTGCAATCTATTGGTAAATCAGACATTTGGTGTTGCTTGCTTTGGGTTTTATTTCTGAGCTGGCTAAGGAATAATTGATTTTGTATGACAGGGCTACTCAACATAACACCCCGAGAGATATACTTAAAAGGAATTGAAGAATGAGGCGTAACGTTTTGAGCCGTGGTGTATTGCTCAGCTCTTCCAAAAAGCATCTATGAAACACTCACTGGACATAAATAGTGCTCACCAAATGGAGTGCCTGCTCTCTGCTGGAGTGGCTCAGTGTCAGTGCAGAACCATGTCAGAAACCTGGGCTTCAGCATTAATCTCCTCCTTGTGAGCCACTGAGTAAATAAGAGCACTCCCTATACTGGACAAGCCATGGTTTGGATAAATACTGGGCAGCTGTTTCAGAGGCCCACTAATATGTCCAAAGTGGAAGGAGATAAAGAATAAGAAAGATCCTTTGGTTGAGTTTCCAGTTGGAAAATGCTGACAATTAGAGGATGGGAATATTTTCTTAAAACGAGATTAAAGCCTGCAAACCTCTGACTTGCAGAGTTAATCAAAATCAAGATGATGAATTGAGGTTAAATATGCATACTTTCCCTTTGCATTGCAGTGCCAGCAGGTCAGCCAGCAGCAGTGTGGAAGTGCAGCAGTGCCCACAGTAAGATGCAGGTTGCTAGCTGGAAGGCAGACACACAGTGGTCTGCTCAGGGAGAGCTTCCCCTACAGCCTGGCAGTGTCCAAGGAGGTGAGGAGATCTCCTCCAGAGTGCCCCTCTGCCTGCTCCTTCCTCCCTCTGGAGGCAGCAGCTCCCTGGCAGGAGGTGCCTGACCCTGGAATGGGCCACTGGTTTGTACCAGAGATAAAAAGGTGCCTAAATGCCCCTGCTGCTTCCTGCAACTTGGTCCCATTCACCCCAAGGACTTCTCCTTGGCTGGGAGTGGAGTATCATGCTCTGCAATAGGCACTGTGCTCCTGGTAGGAAACTTTCTTCCTTCCTCACAAGCCTGGCCCACAATGGAGGAGCCTTTTCCATTCCTTGCAAGTGGACAAGGATCCTACTGGGCAGGTTCAGCTCAGGAGAAGATGCTGAAGCCATTCTTGAAGGTCTCTGATGACCACAAGCTGGGACATGGAGGGAGGCATCCAGGGCTGGAGGAAGGAGCTGGGCTTGTTCAGTGTGTGGGTCAGTGGGGAAGGAGGGCTGGTCCCAGGTGTGCTGTGCCCTGGGTGGCATTCCCAAGTGGCATTCCCAGGTGAGGAGGTGACACTGCAGCATAATTACAGCAGGTCCCTGTGTCCTGTGCCTCTGTCCACATGGCTGGGACAATAAACTCCACTCACCCCCAGCAGACAGGTACATACACAAAAGCTATTACAAAGATGAGCTCTTTCAGCCCCTCATTTCATATTTTACTCCTAATCACTGGTACATTTAGTTTGGGTAAATGCTCCTATAAGGCAAGTGAACAGTCAGAAGCACGTGAGGAGGGTGAAACCACATTCTCATGCAAATAAGTGGCTCTGTAAATGGGAGATATCTGTGCAAATCATGCAGCTGCCATCTGCAGCGACCCCTGCAATCAATACTGCCCCAGCAATCAATATTTATCTTTATTATTGTATAGAAAGAAAACATAAAAGAAACTAATGATTTTGCCAGCTTCTCGATCCACACAGCAATTAGGTCAGTCAGTTTTGGCTCCCTTCCCCCTTCCATCAGTTGCTCTCAAGCAGAGCATTTGCAAACAAGATGCTGTACTGCTCTAAAGTACTAAAAGGTGGTTTGAAGTCTCACATACATTACACGGGTATTGGCTGCTTCATGTTCAGCAGTGTGTATAATAACTATGTGTGACCTACTTGTTCCAGATGCAGAAACAACGAGCTGCTTTAACATCTGCAATGTCCCAGACATTATACAGTAGATATGCTGCTGTTTGCTGCTGCTTTTCCTTCTCTTCTAGTGAAAATATAGATCTGTGTTCATAGCTGGGCATAACACTTACACATACATGTTGGACTTGTGCTCCAATAAGCACAGGAATGGAATAAAATCATTAAAATTGCACAGTTCTGCAAAAACTTACATTTCTGCTTAGCTTGAGATCATACCTAAGGCATGAAGTAGAGCTGCTGCTGCATAAATCTTCACATGGAGATTAGTAGTCATGTCTAATAAGAGTCCAGGCAAGGGTTTGCAGAGGGAATTAAAGGCACTGGAGCACAATCTCTGCATTGCACAGCAGCTGATGACCAAGCAGGTTGCACCCTCTCACACCCATGTCACTTATCCTAGCCCCAGCCTGATAGCAGAGCTACCTCCAGTGCCTGCCCAGAAATTAGCCCACTTCTGTCTCAGTTATGTGCTAATGTTTCAATTGGTGTGTGTTCTGTGGTTAAAAGATTTTGAAATAAAAGGAAAGCAGCTGACTTCCATGGAAACTGTTGAGATAAGTGTAGGGACACCATTCAGTGGGTTAAGAGTCAGCAATACTGGAAAAAATGTAGCCTAAGCAACTGAAATTAGTCAATGAAGCACTTGCAATGAAAAGCAAAACTTGAGGAATATTAGAAAAAGCAAGATGATGTCTACCCCATCTGTATGTGATGTTTTAATTACAAAGCCTGCTCTAAGAAAGGGCCAGGTTGGAGGCTTTTCTAGGAAGTTGGTCAGCCAGATCCTGCTGCCTGTAGTATGAGAGCTGAAGAGAGAACCCAGCCATGCTTCTTCATTTGGGACTTGGGAAAAAAAACGCCATATGAACAGACACAAAAGTGGGAAAACTAGCAAAATACAAAATTGTAGCTTGAATTGTTGTCCACAGCACAAGAACAACATTGCAGCAGTTCCAGCTTAGGTGAAAGATTTGGCTTATTAGAAACCAGTGTCTAGACATCATGTTAGGGTCAGAAAATAAGGTCCCCAGGTGAGCATTGCATGAATGCCATGGTTCCTGTCACGTTTCTCTTTGGCAAGCTGCTGAGGTACTACTGTAGGACTCTTTCAGAGGGCAGTTTCAACCTACACTGGCCTAGGTGTAAAAGTGACTTTGTTCCCAAGCATAAATAGGGAAAGATCCCCACAGCCTTCAGAAAGACCCAAAATCAAGCCAAAAATAGGTGATTTTCCTCTTTCTCAGAAGGAGTCTGCAGAAAGAGCCAGGAAAGGTATGGAAAAAGCAGTTGGCTCTATCTTCAGCAGCCCTGAGAAAAGCTGTGGTCCAGATCTCCAGAGGAGGATGAGGGAATGAGCACCTTGTGTTTCTAAACTGATTGCACTACTAGTGCCCTGGCCAGAAAGGTATTGCTTGGAAAAATGATGGCTTGTTTGGCCAGCTGGTGAAATTGTATATATATATACATATATATTTTCTGGGTTTAGTTAAAAACAGCCATTTTTCCCAGTCAGGTGAGTTCCACAGAATCACTTTACCATCTCTGCATCCTTCATCCTGTGCCAAAATAGCCTATTTAATTTTGAAGTGAGACTGATTCCCAACACTTTTAGGATGATGGTTAGGAGAATTTGACTTTTCTCTCTGTTGAGTCAACACAATCTTTCAGAGGCATGTGTTCATTTGAGTAAGTCCTGCCTTTCCAGATTCTCAGGATTTATTTTCTTAATAACATGCTTAAAAAAAACCAAGACTTGCTTTAACATAAGCCAAGATTGTCTGGAGTTACTTATACTTCATAGTGTTTTATTACCAATACACTTTGGAACACTCTGGTAAATAATTCAGCCTACACAAAGAAATTGGCTATATTTTCTCTATACATCGAGGAAGTCTGTCGTGTAGACTATATATCATGGCTCTAAATGTTCTCAGATAAATGCAAGCCCACATTGTATTCCATCTGTACTACTCACCCAAGCAGGTTTTTAAGGACCCTATATGACACATCCATCTCTTATCCAAAAACTAGAATCTCTAACATTTGGTTTTGTAATAAAAATGACATTTTTTATCTTTTGCAATTACGGCAAAACCTGCTGTGTGTCCAGGGAATAATACTCTACACAATCATAAAGCTTATAGATCCTTTTTTTTCCTTGTGCTCCTCTTTTCAGATGCTCACCCAAACTTGGTTTTCAGAAGGTGAACTTCCAACTTAGGGAAGTCAAAGGAAGTTATCCCACTGACTTCAGTGAAACAAAAGTTCCCTCCCGGTTTGATAACTATGGAGTAACTTCTCAGTAGCCTGTGGAGCCTTTTGCTGGTAGAAGGGAGAACAAACTCAGTTGGAGTGTGAATGCTCTGTCAGTCTTACAGTGCAAAGGAATAACTTGGAAATTGTGATGATAAAAGCAGAATTTGCCTTACTGACTGCTTCAGTTGCTTCAGAGGAAATATTGATTTGTGAAAAGCCAAAAAATAATTTCTGAGATTTTTGGGGGAGGTTTTATGTCTTACCATACCATGCTCTTGTAGGAGCAAAACACAAATTCTTCTGAAATTCAAGGGGAGGAAGGCTTGTAAGAGACAGAGTCATCATTTGTTCTTTGCAATTAGTAGTCTGTCAACATTAGAGTTGGGGGGAAAAAGCTGCAATAATTTCAAAAGAATAGCTCAGCACAGACCAATTTTCCTGTTAGGTTTCTGTGGCCAAGATCCCTATCTGTGTGTGTGTGTGGATGGGAGACATGGAGAGGTGGGTGGGTTAGGGTTAGGGAGGAAATGTAAAGCTGACTTGCAATTAGTCCAGTTGGCTGTTTGCTGAAGAGTGGGGAGGAGCTGCAGTGGCTGCTCATATTCAGGGAGGGTTTTGGGGACAGTACCCAAGGGGGGGAGGGAGATTGGCCTCTCCTGCCTTCCCTGTGCCTGGCTGGGGGGCTGGAATGGCTCACCCAGCAGGAGCAGGTGAATTAAAGGTTGCTGTGCTGGGGGCAGCTGGGGGATGTGAGGTGGCAGCATCGAGGTGGTGTGGCTGTGGCACTGTGTTAGCACTGCCCTGTTGCTGTTACAGGGGTGCACTTGTGTGGCTCAGCATCGTGTGAGGCAGCAACAGCATCCCTCTCTCTTTCCAGGCAGTGTCTAGGTACAACATGACAGCATGGTGGAGAGCCACCATTTCATGTGTCCAGATCAACAGGGGAGCAAATGAACTCAGAGTTTGGGGGTTTTTTTACTCCTCTGCCACCAGCGATGACCAGCATTTTTAGTCTTGGGTAGGAAAGCGTCCTGGCCTTCTGAGCACGTGCCTTGATCTGCATTGGGAGGAATGGCTTTGGCAGTCTGTTTTGTGCTCCTGCTGTAATACAGGGTGTTGTAAGGACCACCCAGGTCCTGCTGCTTTGTGAGAGGGACACAGGAGGGTCCCTTTGTGCCCTGCAAGGGCAGCGCTGTGCGCGGGTGCTGCCCGGAGCTGTGTGAGGTCTGGTTTGCGCCCCCACGGTGATGTTGGTTGTGTAATCCCATGGCTGGGAGAGCCTGGGCTCACCAGGCTGTGAAAGTGCACATAAGGGATGATAATATGGTAATGCACATCAGATATTAATGTGCATTGACACATAATCGTCTGCGTACATCAAGGCATTACAGCATGAAAGAGCAAGTGCAAAGGCCTTGCAGAGCGACGTGCTTTTGCACCTTTCTTCTCCCCCTGTTCTCTCTTAGCCTTGTTATTTAAAAGGAAGCTTCCCTTCCTCCCTGGCCCCCCATTTAGGCAGAGTCATCCCCCAGCAGTAAGGAGAGCGGTGCCTTCCTGACGGCCTATTTAGGCGCAATAAAAAGCCGATTGGCCTAATGCGCAATCAAGAAAAGAGTGACATTTATTGCTTTGGTTTTATGATGCTGTGAACTGAGCAAGATTTGGAGCCTTACAGTGCCTTCAGGGGGCAGGAGATCACCAGCAATGAATTGTATTTATACCTTTTCCAATTTCCTACTAGCGTTTTAGCAATAAATAGACTGTGTTGTTATTGAGTTTTATGTAAGTATGTTTACGAAAGCAGGAATACAACTTTGTAGCTCAGAATTACATGTGTTGGCTAAATAGATCAACAGAGAGAATAACTATGTAAAACACTGGCAAAGCACTTACCAATTTATTATCAAATGTCTTAATGGAATGCTTCATCTCTTCCATCCCACTTTATGTTCACTATTAAAATAGAACTGCATCCATTGCAGAAGGTCGGAGGCTCCTTCACACACCCGTGTAGGAACATCAAGGCCACGGTTTGTTCACACATCTAAACCATTAAAAATACATCCCATGCATTAAATATGAGCCTGAGGAAAACTCAGTGGGAGCTGACGCACAGGGCTGACCTCAGCTCTCACAGCCCCTGCCGAGTGGCAGGTGTTCTTCCTCACAGAGCCCAGCTCCTGCCCCAGTCCCTTCCCATGTGTGGGCTGCAGCTAAAAGCCTGTGTGAGGTGTCCCCAGACATGCAGATTTAATTGCTGTGTCTCAGCCTGCCCATTTGGTAATGGAGCTCTCCCCTGTGGAACAGCACAGGTGCCCCAGGGACATCCATCCTGGCCAGTGCACAGCACTTGCTCCTTTCAAGGAGCTGCAGGTGGATTCCACTGATCTGTGTGCCAGCCCTGAAGAAGGTTACTCTCATCCCTTTAGTTTGCTGGCAAGGACATGTCCTTGAGATGGCACATTGCAGTCATTCGTCTGTCTTCCTTTCCCTGGCAGCAGCACTGTCCCTTGGGGCTTGATCCCAAAAGCAGCCGGCCCGTGGTCATCATGAGGCAGATCCTCAGCCAGCAGGAATGCCTGGTTTTGTACAGCAGCTTTTACCTACAGCCCTGAAGGCTCTGAGGAAAAGAGGGTTACTACTGCACCCTCCTTCTTGCCAATGCAGTGATTTGCTTGGGTGCCAGGCTCATACCTGTGGGCTGAGGTAATGTGAGGTTATCCTGCACACAGATGACCTTTCTGCCTGTGCAGGAGGTGCAAACAATGCCTGAAGGAAAGCCTGGAAGTATCCTGCTAAAATTTCATTGAATAGCAGACTGGATTTTGTTTTGTAGTTGAGGAGAGCTGACCAAGCAGGGTATCCTGGAATGGGTGGCCAGTTCAGATGGTGCTGCCCCAGGCAGGTACCCCTGGTTAGGGTGGGGTGCTGATAACACCAAGGTTGTGGGTCCAACCCCTGCATGGGCTGTTGTACCTAAGGTGATCTTTGTGGGTCTCTTCCACCTCAGTGCTCTGTGAATCCCTGAGGAAGCAGGAGGCACACATGTTTAAGGACACAGAGGGGTTTATGGGGAGAGCTGGGCTGGGCTTGCACATGTGGCGGCACACTTCACACTCAGCAATTCCTTTACCACAGTTTTTGTTCATTTTAGGAAGGTCCCCACTTCCCTTCCCCACCAGCAGTGGATAGCTCATGTGAGCAAGGGCTGGGGCTGGCAGCACACTGGTCTCTGCTAGCCAAAAGGCCATCATCCCTTTACTTGCAAATCAGAGTCCACTTTGCACTTTTAGAAGTAACTTCTAGTGTTAGCAGAAGTTTAAGCAGAAATTTGTGGTTGGTCCCAGACAGAGCTGCAGTTCTTTGTGAGCAGATGGATCCTTCCTGCCTGGCAAGGCCCATGCCAGGACCTGCAGCTAGATAGTGCCCCATGCTTCCCACTGGATCTTGCAGTATTCCCACTGGCTGTTCAATCCAGGGTGAAACTGTGGGATTTGTGGAAACAATTTTCATTATTCTGCTAGCTTCAAAATAGGAGTGAACAGTATCAGCAATCTGAGGCACACAGCAATAAACTGTTCATGAAGGACAGTCTCAGATGTTTACAGAGAGAGAAACAGTCAGCAAAGCTTTGTTTTAGCACAGACCATGGAGACGTGAAGGACACCAGGGGCAGGCAAACCATAGGCGTTTATTTTATTCTGTGAGTTCTAAATAAACTTTACACATTAGATACCTGCAGACACTCGAATTGACATGTGAACAGAATTAGATTTTTTTTCTCTGGTCACACAGCTACCACGTGGGCTTGTCCATGAATCTTCAAACCCAGTCATCAGCCTTGTGATTCTCTGTTTGGCTTTAAAGCATCCAGTATAGCAAAGATCACTTTATACAGCTTAGTATCTTTAAAATAAGAATGATATTTAGAAGGACAAGAAAAGAGAGAGAGGGGCACATTTATTTTGCCCTAAAGTTGTTAGCCTACAATTCAATGTTGAGGGCACCAGAGGCATTGGGAAGCTAGGTGAAGGTCATGCTATAATTGGGGCTGTGAATTGTGAAAAGGAAGCAAAGGTGAAGTTTGTAATTTTTTTTGTCAAAAATTAGGAATTAGGACTCAAGTTGCACTGCAGATAAAAGATTTTTTTCATGAGCTGCAGTCTCCAGGATGACTTCTTGAAAGCTGGAGGAGCATGAGCCCAGCTCCTCACTGAGCTCTGGGAAGCAGCCAGTGCCCAGGGACTCTCTTCAGGCTGTACAGCAGGGTGTCTCCAGGAGCAGCCCATGGTTTTGGAGTGTCCTCCATGAGCTGCCATGCAAAAAATGCTTGAAAAATGCTTGAAAAATCCATGGGTGTTTTTAAGCACTGCCAGTCCATCCCTGCTATGCAGCAGCAGTGTGGCAGCTGTAGCCCAAGCTCCTGGCTCTGTCTCCAGCTACATTCCCAGAATGTGTTGCATTTGGTATGCAAGGAAGGCCATCCGTAAATATATTCACCACTTTAGTGCATTTTAGCTTGACATATGTCCAGTAAACAATATTTTGGGCTCTTGCAGTTAAAAAAAAAAAAATCACCTGATTATTCAGCGCTTCCTTCTGTTATGATGCTTTGGGGTCCTTCAAATCATTTTCATTATGCACTACATAATAATAAAAATCTCCATGCAGTATGCTGATAATTCTGTGCGTGGTCTCTGTGATTTCTAATTGTTTGAATAACAGGATGCTATTGAAATGCCATGCAGAAACATTGCATCACACTGAGGGAATCAAGCTTTTCTCCTTTTACTCCTGGTGAAGATAAACATTTGAACAGTTGAAATAAGTAAAATATCCCAGGGAAGCCACCGTGCAAAGTAGGCATGCTAAAGCCCTTAGTGCAGAAGCAGGGCTGCAAAGGACAAAAAGGAAAAATAAATTAGATAAATAAATAAGTAAGTAACAAATATTGAATGGAAGGCACTCAAAATGAGCCGTGCTTTTCTTCTCCTGTGATCTTAAAGCAGAAGAGAAGCACTAGCAGACCCAGGAAAGAAATACTGCGTGCTATTTTTGTGCTGCCATTATAAAATATGTATTGTTTATTGTTCTGCACTGCAGCTAAAGTTTTGCATCAACCTCAAAAATTACAGCAAATTTTGTTTTGAAGGAGACACGCAGAGTCTCTATTCTTTAAGCCTCTTAATGATATTCTTAAGAGTGCAGTGATAGGATTTCAGTCTCCTGGCAAGCACAGACAGGTTGTAGGGTATGATTCATAGAAAGTGTAAAACACTGTGTGCCAGTGTGCACTCTGAATATATTTTATGCATATGTATGTCAGTGGATATATGATGTTCAGTGCATGCCAAAGCAGGCAATGATGCCAGGCAGTTTTAGGTGCCATCTTCTTGGGCTGTGCTCCACGTGCTGCAGAGACCACTCTGGGGTACCTGAATTTGGCCAGACCACCAAAGGTCCCTGGTGACTGCACTGAGTGTGTCAGGACCTGTCTCTCTGTTAGGAGTGTCATGGTGCCAGCCCATGGCTGCTGCAGGGCTGTCTGAGACCACTGTGAAGCTCAGAGGTGTGCTCGGAGATGGGCTGAGGGTCAGAAGCTCAGATTTGTGTGCTCCTTTTGACACTCACATCAAAACATAGGTGTGTCCAAGCAGCCTGGAGCAATCCAGTTTTGCTGCCTGTGTGTGCAGGTGGCTTTGTGGGTGGGTGATGTGCTGAGATGGGTACAGGGGTGACCTGTCCCTGCTCCCCAGTGAAGGGCTGTCACAGGCTGCGTGTCTGAGCGAGCTAGCTGAGCTCCCAGAGGTTCACCTTGCCCAGTCCCTGCCTGGAGCTCATTCAAATGTCTCTGCATGATGTTGTGTTGAGACATGAAACACCCCCAAAGCTGCCTGGGTAAATGAGAGCTCCCACCAGCCTCCTGACAGCCGTGCTACAATGCCTTGTTCCAGTGTCGAGGTGTAATGTTAAGCCTGGCTTCATTTCAGCTTGCCTGCTGCTAATGTCAACAAAGATGCCCTGTGTACCAGAAAGAAAAACCTTGGTGGTAGAGAAGGCATTTGGGACTGATTGCCAGGTTCTTTATGCAGGCATATATACTGCCAGGTTTGCTTTAAATGGGCATTTAATGTCCTACTGAGAGGGGCAGGGGGCCTGGAGAGGTCTGTGCTGACATCTAGAATTTTGGGTTTCTGATCACCATGTTCTGATCAGAGCAGAGGAAGATAAGGTTGATGTATCACAAATGTACAACAACTGTGTTATTATTTATACACTGTTTTGTGGCAAAGGGCTTTGGGGTTTTTTATGCTGTGAAATTTTGTTGGGGCTTTCATTGCCTTTTTTTTTTTTGTGCCTGTAGAAAATATATAACATTTAAAATTATTGCAGAATGGAACTTCACCTTCCCTGTAAAATAGTGCTCTCTGAGACATGGTGGGATCTCACACTTGACCAAATTAGCATATGTGCTCAAATATCAGAGCTCTGACTAGTAAAAATAACACTAGATTTGCATGTTCACATTTTTAGCTCTTGCCTCCCTGTCTCTTTGGTTTTATGCCTTTTTTCTTGACTGACAATTCTCTTTGTGGCAGATTTATTGCTGTTCTGCTGTTTAGACCCTGTAATCAACTAGACACTTGGCTGAAGACGTTAGTCATTTCATTAAGTACTTCTCTCTCAGATATCTCAGGCACAATTTTCTGTTGCTCTGGTTCCAAAAAGCAAATGACCCATGGCCAGCAAAGTCTGAATATGAATCTTTAATAACCAGAGGTAGTACCAACAATGCTCTCAGGTTTCCAAACAGTAGAGGGCTAATTAAAAGATGCTGAATGAGGAAGGACTGCCATCGCCATCTCGCTCTGACAGAAATGTGCCTGCATCTGTTCCCAGTGAAACCTCTCCTTTGGAAGCATTGTCTCATTTATCCTCCTTGCTTCCCATCACAGCTACATAGGAAACCTTCCTTATGCTACGTGCAGATACTGCATAGTAATTTTTTTAAAATTATTTTTCAGTAATACGTTGCTGGAAATAAAGACTGAATAGTTGTCTTAGGAGTAAAGATAAAACATGGAGTGCGTTTCTTTTTGTCATCACAGCGTCACTAATGATTATATGCTATTCATCAACTCAGGAAATAGAATTATAGTATTCTCCTACCCTTCATGGGCAAAGAACCATTCTCTCATTTTATTGAGACTCCTCCTTAAAACACAGCTCCTCCTTCCAGGGACAGCCCTTCATAGCCATGAATCCTCTCTTCAGTAGCTTGCTCTCTGCAGGCAAAGGTACTCTCTGTGCCCAGAAAATAATACCATATGTTATTTGCAGAAGCGTGGGGTGTTAGGAGACTGTGCACTCACCCATGCCTGCTTTATTGACCCCATTAATTTTTATGGAGGCTGATTGAACAGGAAGCCAAGTTGGCTGCTCCAGCTTGGCCAAGCAGCCTGGTGCAGCACATCCCCATCACTGCTGGCATATGGACCAGACTGAGGGCTGGGCAGCATTTCTTTGTGATCAGGATCCAGGCTGGAAAGGAGTTCTTTGTGCTCCTCTCTCATTTCCCTGGGCGGGGAAGAAGCACGATAAACAGGTGAAATCCCAAATTGCCTGTGGGTTCCCTTGTGCTGCTGAGCACCCTCTTTGCAGTTCCTGCCTTGATGGAAGCTGCCAAAGCTCACAGACCAGAGTGCAGCAACACACACCCCACAAGTCAGCAGTGAGGTGCAGGGAGGTGCCTGTCAGCATCTCACCTGCCTCAGGCTAAGCTCAGCTCTCCCCCAGGCATCCTCCTGGGCCTCTCCTGCATCTTCTCTGCAGAGCTGCACCTCTGCCTGCAGACACTTTCTGGTTCATCCTGGGTGTGGCATTCTCATGGCAGGATCCAGCAATGTCATCAAGCAGTGTTGCAAGATCCACCATGGGGAGGTAGCCCAAAATCCCCTCAGGAGGTGCCCAGGCTTGCCCCTTCAACATTCTTTTTAGTTTGCTTTTTTGCTTCCATGATCACCAAAGTAACCACACAGATTGCTGGATGTTCAGCTCCTCCAGGATTATCATCATGTGAAATGAAATGGAATAAAATAAAATGTACAAAAGAAAGGGAATGCATTGGAGACTATCACAATGACCTGGAAGAAAAGACATAAGAAAATGAGCCTTGCTTAATGATTGTTTATGATGGCAGCCCAAATCAATTAACATATGAGCCCATTGCTTGAAGATGCACAAGGCCTGGGAAACAGCATTCCTTCCTTTCTCAGAGGAGCTGCAGGGTATCTGCTGACATCTTGGAGGCTCTCCTTCCTCACAGAGGCTTTTAAAGCTGCATTTCTGACTGCAGAAAGCATGGTTAAAGCTTACACACTTATTCTGTGTATGCTCTTGGGTACAGTTTCATTCTGTGACCCCCTAGGAGACCTCATTGACCTTCCCACAGTGTCTTGAGCACCAGGAGTGCTCAGTCAGCCTTTCCATTGCCAGGCTTTCTTCAGTGCTACACTTAGGAACACAGAAAGCAAATAGATTTATTGATAGAACTATGATCAGAAGTCATAGGCAGGATGATAACATGGTCAAATGATCCAATTACTTAAAATTCAAGGCATACTGGAGTGCCTCAGGGTCTGGGAAGCTGCAGGCAGACAGACAGCCATTGGACACACCCTTGGCAGTGGGATGGGTGCTGCCCAGCCCTGTGCATGACCAGGGTTAGGGGGAGGCTCTCTTCAGGGTAGGGTCTTTCTGTGTCCCACACGAGCTGAAGGAACTCTGTGTGCCCAGAAAATAACACCATTGGTACTCTCACCTAACACACACCCTGAGCCAAGCAGGGATGTCCCAGTTTGCTTCTTGTTTAACACAAGAGAGCCCCACTCTTGCATTTTATAATGCTTCAAGAAGTGAAGGCACCTTTCCAGGTTTTCATTCAATCAAATGCATTAAGTGCTGTTCATTATGCATTTATTACCTTGCTGGTGGACCCCACTGAAGTCTGAGCTATTCTCAGAGGGTGCATTTGCCTGGGCACACATGTTTGGAGTACACGCCTCACCTTTTCCACTGCAATTTGCCCTTTTGGAATTTGGCAGCATGATCCAAATGGGCAGACTTTTGCTTCCTCCAGTTTGAAAAAATGTGTTGGAATACCATAATTTTCCCTGATAAGAGGAGCACTATAAATTAAAAAGAACCAGCAACACAGGCCCATTAATCTTCCTGATGCAATCCTGCCTTTTGCACTTCCTGACATATATTTGATGTCGACTTAATTGTGCAGCCTTAAAGTAGGATTTGAGTGTCTAAGTGCAAAAGCAGTAATAAACTGTGGATGCAAGCTAGAAGTTGTCTGCTGAAAAGTGTGCAAGGAGTGGATGATCCTTGCAGCATGGAGATCAGGGTGGCAAGTTTGGTGTTTTTTCAGCATCCCTCTAGCAGGCTCTGAAAATCAGGCTTCACACAGGGGATCCTATAAGGCTTTGGAGCATATGGTGTCATCCTGGGGGAGTCCTTTTCTGCTTCAGAGTGATCTGACCCCAGCACAAGCAGCACGTGGCTCATGGTGCTCATGTGGTGTGTCCTCTTCATGTGGCTGCTGCAGAGGTTTGCTTGGAAAGGAAGGATGGTGTTACGGTGAAATTTTAGAATGGGGCACAGAAAAACCTTGGATCTCTTCTCAGTTTTGCTGGAAGATGTCAGGAAAGTCATTTTGGGTCTTTGTGTTTTGGAAGGTATCAGAAGATGTAAATAAATGCCTAGTGGGCTCTGAAGCAGTCTTTGAAATCAGTGGGAAATAGGTCTCTGAGATACCAGAAATCCCACACAAAGTGTTTGCATGCATCTTTAGGCATTTAAACACCTTTAAAAATATGTCTCTAAAGTGTCTAACTCTGAGCATAGGTTTCTGCATCCCCTAGGTATTCTTGAAACTGCATCCAAAGTTGCTGAGATTTCCCCTAAAGAGCACCCTTTTGTTGTAATTTTCCCGTTGGCTTAATTTTCTCTTGACTGGAAACATAATATATATTAACCTTCACTCATTTTTCTGTAGCAAAATGTAGAGAAGTGAAGCTGTTTCTTAGCTGGTTTATTACAAAAAAAAGGAGCATATGGCTGATTGTGTCCCATCTGAAATGCAAATGGTAGAGCTACGTGGAAAGAATTGCTATTACTTGAGCAGTAAATGTTTCCTAATGAAGTGAGTTTGACTAAGGTGGGAAGCTGGAAATGGCTGCAGGAAGAAATGATGATGGTTAATATTTCAGTGGAGCAGAACATTCTTATTCTGCTGATAAGGAGATTCTTGGGAAATGCGCTGGATTTTTTTTCTCATATTCTGTATGTTTATCAGTGTGGGGAAATTGCTACACACAGGGAGCTAGACGCTTTTCTTCGAGTTAGGAAATCATGTAATTTAATTTATAACCACAGCTTTTCACCGCTGGCCTCTTTTTAAACTGGAGTTTTCTGTATTTCATGAACATTTGGGGTAAATAGACCTACCCAGTGTAAAAAAAAATTCTAAAAGACAACTACTGGTTCCACTGTTTTCCATCACCCTGGGCACATTCCTGCAGGCCAGAAGCCAAACGGGGTGATGAAGACATCTGACCCAAGCTCTCCAATTTCCTTCTTCCTCTTTCCACCCAAGTTTTTTTTATATCCCTCTACACCTCTGGTAGTCAAAGGTGTCCAGATGTCTGCTGCAAATGGGAGGTGGACTGACTTTTAAACACTTCCTTAAATCAAGCAGCGAGGCTGGAGGCTTGACATTTCCATTACTTAGCTTTGCAAAGGGAGAGCTGTGGAGCTGGCACTGCCAGGTTCAGCACAACCAGTGGGCTGGAGATAGAGCATCAATCTCATGGCTCTGCCTTAATGTCAGAAGGAGCCAGGAAGAGTTTGGATAGCAGCATGTGCACAATTACGTGCTCAGAAGAGCTGGAGCAGCTGCCAGGTTAGACCTCTGGCTTTGTCCCCAAGCAAGATCACATTGGGTTTGCTGAGGCTGAGCTGTCTGTTAATGGCACAGTTGGGGACAGAAGATTAGCGTGCCCTTCCCCTGCCGATGCCCAAGGCTGTCTGATGTTGCTAATGATAATGAAATAGGAGAAACCTAAAGAAAAGAGTCTGCAGCCTGCTGTCAATGGAAACAATTATGTTTCTCCATCTTGGAAGCAGTGGTGAGGCTTGCTGGGATCAGGATATGTCCATGTTGGTGTGTTAGTTCAGATCCAGAGCAGACTGTGGAAGGAAGGGAATACCTCCCTGTGCTCTGGTTCACATCACAGGGCAGCCCAGGAGCTCAAAAGCTGGGTTCTGGAGTCTCTGGAGATGGCCTAAACAATCTGAGGATGGGGCTACCACTGCCCTGCCTGCTTTTGCCCACACTGTGCTCTTGGACGTGGGAGCCTTCACCCCTCACGGAGAATGACACCGGGACAGAAAACCTGCCTGGGTAACACCTGCATAGGGCTTTTTGCTTGCTGAGTTTTGCAGGTGCTTCAGAAAGTGCTTGTGCACAAAGTCTACCCTAAAGCAACATTCTTCTGGTTTTAATAGTGAGTAGCCTCTCTGTGTCCAGGAGCTGGGGAGATCCCACCAGCCCGAGGCAGAGTGCGGTCACATCCCTGCTCCAGTCTCAGTCTTGGCAGGTGGTTTAATCCCAGTGGGGTGAAGTGAGGCTTCAGTTTCACATCTGTTACAATCAGAGTGCCTCTAGGTGCTGTAATTATTTTCAGAATTAAATCATAAATCAATATAAACCCACATTTATATAGTATTCCATACAATGGACAGCACCTGAACAGAGGAGAATTTTGTGGCTCTTTAGTTTGCAGGAGGGCTCAGCAGCTTGCTTTATCTGCACATCTCTTTGGTTTACGGGGGATTACAAGTGGTAATGCTGTGGTACAGTTTTCCATGTAAAACACACTTCTTTTATCTTTCTTTTTGCTTGCTTTTATGTGCCTTTTCCCTCTCCCTGCATCTCATTTCCATCTAGAAATACAAATGACCTCTTGACAGAACTTTCTGCTTTCATTATGTTGATTTGCATTGTACAGTCAGGATAATACAAACACTTATATTTCTGAGATGTATTTATGATGTCTTGAAAAAAGTTTCTCATATTAGCCTCTTCTTTTTTCTCTTTCTATATCTTTTCAGGTGTGTGTGCAACATTGACTGTTCTCAAACCAACTTCAATCCTCTTTGTGCTTCCGATGGGAAATCTTATGATAATGCATGTCAAATCAAAGAGGCATCATGCCAGAAACAGGAGAAAATTGAAGTCATGTCTTTGGGTCGATGTCAAGGTAACTCTCATAACAGAACTCATTTCAAAGAATGTTTTCAATTTTTGTTCAGGGAGAAAAAAAGAAACAGAACCAGGGCTGGCTTCTTATTTGGTAATTGTTATATTTCCATTAGATTGCTGCAGTTGATACTGTAGAGCTCAGGCTGTGGTGAGAGGCAGAGCCCTCCATGAGGCAGACACAGCGAGGCATGAGAGGAGGGCACCACTCCTAACCCTGCCCAGAGCAGCAGCAGGGCACTGCCCAGCCCTGCACTGGGTTCTGCATCAGTCACCAGTCTCCTGCCCCACGCAGCTTGCCCAGAGCTCTGTCTGCCAGGCTGCAGCTGGAGCAGGACAGTGGGAATGCCCCTCAGATACATTCTGCCACCCAGGATGGATCCTCTAGTGCTCTCTTAACTGGAGCAGCATGAGGCAGTCTCGGGAGACACTCTGAAGAGGTGCTCCCAAACACAGTGCTTGGGCTGGTTCTTCAGGTGACCCTTGCTGGGCCCCAAGATGCCTGGAAGGAAGTTTTCCAATCATAGCTCAAGGCTCTCTCTGTTCCTCCATAAATACAGTGCTTCTCTGTGCCCATCTCTTGAGCTACTACATCACCTGTAACCCTTGAGCTGACTTTAAAAACCCTGTTTTTCTCAAAAATGAAAATGAAGAGAATTTGCCTTTTAATAGCTCCTGTAGATAAAGTGTCTGCTGAGGCTCAGACTCTCAATAGCCTTTTTCCTTAGCTTCTGACCCATAAATCCTCAGTACATCTACTTACAAGGCCATAGTATACAGGTGTATTAAATACATTCCAGTTTACTCCTGTCTCTTTAAAGTTAACCGCCCTAAGTGGCAGTTCATTTCAGGGTACATATTAAAACTCCCCAATTACTTCAAGTAGAGCAGAAATGACAACTCCTGCTTCAGCCTGATATATTTATCCCAGCTGCAATCTGTTATCACATATTGTTAGAAAAAAGATCCTGCTGTTTTCACCTGGCAGGCCCAGGAGAGCCTTGCAGCCAGCAGAGATGATGTGTGTGCAAGGGAAGTTAGTTCTGCCTGGGCACTGTGGTGGGGGCATGGGCTGTATTGAGTCCAGGCTCCCCAGGCAACTCAACACATTTCTTTTCACACAGACAATACTACAACAACTACAAAATCAGAAGATGGGCATTATGCAAGGACAGATTACGCAGGTACGGTTCCTATTCTGTGAGAATCACAATTCACAGGATCTGTGTAAGTCTCTTTTCTCCTTCATTTGCTGGGGTGAAATGTCCTCATCTTCTAGTATGGTTTTCCTGGTTTACTGCCTTTCCATTAATCTTTCTTTTGCTACAAACTATCTTCTTAATAAATGGGCTTCTTCTATTTTTGTCAACCTACAGCTACTCTGGCCATAAAACACCTGTTTTGACAGAGGAAATAAGTACTGTAAATTATTTGCCAGAATTAGCAGACATTATTGAAAATTACAGAATCAGCGCACTAGATTATGCATATTTTTGTCATGATATACAGGTTTAAGGAAGTGAAAATCCAGCTCATAGCACTGCTGGGATACCATGAAACGCTGCCATAATAGATATTACCTGTCGGCATTTAACTATGAAGTTAATAAGGTTCTTAAAATGTGGGGGGGTTTAATGATAAATGGGTTTAATTTATTTAGAAGCTATAGTAAAATATAATGGCTGAATAGCCCTATATGGCACTTGAAATTAAAAACATGTAAATACTAGTGAGGTTTGGGAGACATTTTTTACACCCTTTGCCTGGGAGGATTGATTTAGAAATGGAACGCGTATGCGTGTGCACGTGCATGCAAATGTTCACAGCTCACACTGAGAATGAAAGCCTCTGGGAAGGTCTGGTGAAAATGGGTCAGGTGATGCACTCATTGCTTCAGTTTCCTGATATTTCTGTGGTTTTAAAGTGTTTGGAGAGAGTAGGTGTGGATGGCTGGGCTTGCCTGAGCTGCGTGGCTCGGCTGAAAAGCCAGGTGACGGTTTCACAGGTGTGAACATTTCCTGCTGGGAGAGTGCTGAGGCAGTATTTAATCCAGCTGGTCATCTCCTGTGCCATCCCTGTGACAGTGGGGTACCCAGCCTTAGAAATGATTGTTCTGTTCCTACTTAAAACAGTGTGTGATGATTAAAACATAGAGCTCTGAATAAATGATGTTGTGGTGAGGCAGAGTAGTGTGAGGTGTTGAGGGTTGCTGCAGTGTGAAGCAGGGAGGGTAGAAGTTGCTATGGAAAGAAAATGCTGGAATGAATTTCTAGAAGATCAAGGGTGAGCCATGGTCCAGGTGTTTCCTACTGCCAAGGAGCCCTTTCATTGGTGAAGACAGAGACATGCAAAGAAAAAAGTCTTCAGTGTCTTTCCTCTGAACTCTTGATTACCCTCAGCTTTTTGTGGGAGGTAGTAGTCAGCTTTCTAAAAAGGCTGGAAAGGCTGATGTTGTGTCCTTTGGGGATAGGAGATAAGGCCAAGTAGGCCAAAATTATTTATTTTAAGTTAGAAATAAGATCAAGTAATGTTATCTTAAATCCTTTTTCTTTCTTGCTGGAGAGTTGAGGAGAGCACTGGCTTCCCCAAGCTGAGCTGAAGGCCTGGAGCTCCTTTTCAGTGTGCAGCCTGTCCTATGCTGCTGCTGCCTGGTGGATTTGCTTTAGGATGGCAGGGACCCACATCAGCTTGAGAGGAGACAGCAGGAAGTACCTGAGTTGCAACAAGAAGGGAGGGAAAGGCAGGTTGGGGATGAGGGAAGAGGAGGAGGTTGCAGTGGTGACAACAGAAAGCCATGTCATGGGTCATGGAGGAGGAGGAGCGCAGAAGGCACCTTGAGCTCAAGTGAGAAGGAGAAAGAGAACAGCTCTTGCTTAGGAGAGATGATATTTCAGCCCACATTCAAGAGAAGAGGTGCTAGGTAGAAGAACATTGACTGCAGCAAAGTGTTGTCAGGGGTTGGGAGCCAAGGAGGGAGGAATCTGGGTTACCTGACAGGGAGGAGGGCAGAGCCAAGGCACAGAGGAGCAGGTCTGTAGTGGAGATGGTCTCCAAGCACCAGGAGGTCAGAAGGAGTGTGGGAACAGATGGTCCAGTGAGAGATGACAGAGACCTGTGGAAAGGACACTCAGCACCTTCCTCCCCACAGCCATGGGAGTGATGGAGGCATCCTGAATCAGCAGTGAAGTCCAGCAGGTACCTCAGGCACAGGAAGACACCATTGTTGCTCCTTAGAAAACCACTTCTTGGGGCTTCTGGTGTGCCTCAGGCCCCAGTGGGCTTCTCAAGGGTGGTGGCTGTGTTCCCTGGGTCTCACCAGGTTCTATCCACTGATTTAACCTCAGCCACAATCACCTGTGCTAGCTACGGTTAAATTTTGTGTGCACCTATTCCTCTGGCTTAAATTTTTCATTTTTACATACAGTAACAGCATGTAGGGTGAAAATTGCTAGTTTATGCAGGGCAATCCATTTGCCTCCAGTGCCCCCAAATGTGTGGGGCATAACTCCATCAGGAGACCTTAGGGGAACGGGACTGCTGTATCAAAAAGCTGCACCAACTCCAGCCTTCTGGAAATAATCAGGGAAAAAGAAGGCAGCAGTATAAAGCTGAGCCTCAGTGAACATTCAGGCATCAGCGTTTGCCAGACAGGAAGCTCTGTGCCATCCTCGTGTTCTTTCAGCTGCAGAAACATTTGATGGTGATGGCTGTGATAAGAATGTGGTATGTGCTACTTTTTTCTCACCTTTGTATCACCTCAGACAGGAAATGCTGCCCTAACCATGGGGAGCTTTGTGTGAAAAGCAACAGTTCCTCAGCCTTTGAAGCAATTTCCCCGAGCCTGCAGCTTTCCAGAGAATACCTTTGTTCTCTGCCGTTTAACGGCGCTAAAATTCGCAGAGACCATGAGCACCGCACGCTTTTAAAAACATTGGCTTGTATGGACAGCCTTTCCCAGGGGAGAGTATAGCAGTGGGCATAATTGATGTTGTCAATTATGCTAATGCAGCCAAATGCTCTTTGCAGGGACTGTGGTGGCTGAGCAGTGAGGGTTTTTCCATAACCGCCCCCGCACGCCCACCACGGGAGCCCACAAAGGCAGCAGCTCTGCAAACAGCCACAAGTCCCAAAACCCAGCTGAGTTTTTCCATATCCAACTATTCAAACTGTCTGTTCCATCAGCATCTTAGCTCCCTCCTGTTCTTGCCAGCCTGCTGATGCTCACCAATAACACACAAATCTTTGGTTTGCAAAGCCAAGGGTACTCGTTCCTTCGGGGGGTAAATTTTCGCTGTAGGTTTGCATCACCTCGGTTTCTAAGGGCTCTTGCTTTACACAGGCAAGATTTATGCCAGCACTCTTAAGTGCCAGACCAATATCACCCAAAAAATGGTACCCCCTTTTACAACAAAGCAAACCTGAGAAGAGTGAGCTGTAGGAGGCCCTTCTCTGACCCTGTCCTGCCTCTCCAGGGTCACCATTCCGCCTTTGCCACGGCTGCCTGTGCCATTCATGTACACTTGTGCCTCTGTGCAGTTCTGGCCTCTCCTCTTTCTGAAACCCCAAGGTATTTATTAGACTTGGGGAGATTTTCACTCTCCTCAACAAATGGCAGATCGTTGACCTTGATCAAGTGTGTGCAGTGAGATTTGGTTTTACTGAATAAATGAATGGGTGCGATTTTTCCCTCAAATCCAATAGAAATACACTTTATCTTGCAATTTCCAGGAAAGAGCATTTTGAAGCATTTGAAGTGTAATGTGTGTTTAAGAATGTAGTGTTTGAGCTGAAAGTCCCACGATGGATGTTTTCTTGAATTTCCCCATTATATGCATAAATAAGGCTGTTTTGGTGGCATTTTGGAATTCAGAGGCCAGGCAATCAAGGATTTCTCATCTTGTTAATCCATTTGCCTATTTATTTGTATTCTTCAGTATTTATAGTCTCTTCTTAAGATCTGGATATTAGCAATTACCCCCCTAATGACTTTATCCTTTCTCATTATCAAATTACAGAGGGTTTTTTTTCAAGCCATTTTAAGCACCATAAGGAATAAGTCAGCATGGATGTACCATATTTCAATGTTATATATTCATGAAAATTGTCGGCGAAGACACTGACAAATTTGATAGACCTATTCCATAATATCATCTTCCAGGCCAGACAAACCTCCCCATATGAGCATTGATTAGATCAAGTCTCAGCAGCTGAATGCCAGCAGCGCAGAGAAACTGATGGAAGGGGGAAGGAGGCATTTTCAGCCCAAATAGTCTCCTCTGGTGAAAAATGTGCATCCACAAGTGGTCGGTTTGAGCTGTATTTTTGGGTTCCTCAAGGGCAGTAAACTCTCCCTTGGCAGCAGCCTCAGGTGGTGCCTTCTGGGTTCTTGGGGAGTCCTGGGACTCTCCTGCAGCCACTGCCTTGGCCCATCTTGCCAGTGCTGTTGCTGTGCCCAAAACTGATAACGAGCGCAAAATGCTGCACGTCTGCTCGTGGCTGCTCTGTTCCCTGCTCACCCTCCTGGCTCCCCATGGGATTTCAAACCTGCATGACAGCCTTGGATCTTTTTCAGAGCGCTTCCTGGCACCGGGGCTGTCCTGGCACTCCCAGGGCTGCTCGGGAGAGTAATCCAGCAGATGGATGTGTTGCCCAAGCAAACTCACAGCTCCACCAAAAAGGGCAAAATCCATCTGTGTCAACACATCATCTTCCCTTGGCTGGGGCAGGGCTGTGGGATGAAGGCCATGACAGCCATCGCACGTTACAAGGATAAAGAAGGGTCTCAGACTCCTCAATGAGACCCTTCAAAAGTCCAAGAGTCTTGGACTCCAAAATAAATATAATTCAGTCACAGTCATCTTCATTGTCTGTAACGGGCCTGGAGAGTAGCCAGGAATCAGAACAGCAGTGCTGAATTTCTATAGTGACAATTTTTAATGTTTTTTCCCCCCCTGGACTAAAATATGAGAACTTCAAACTAGATTCCTTCTCCAGATCATAACATTTTCAAAGTAGGTTAAGTTTGGAGTCTAAACCACTTGACATTGTCTGTTTAAATTAAATTTTGTGTCTACTAGTGTTCAGCCATTTGCTGAACTGCTGAAGAACAATAAAGCCCCAGAGCTTAGCTATGGGATATAAACTGTGGTGCATTTTTGCTCTGCCTTTGTGAACCAGGCTTTCCTTTCTTCTTAATGGAATTAGCAAGTGAGACACAAAGCTGAACACTGTGCAACCATCACAGCTAGAGAGAAACTATTTCTCATCTGCAGCTTTGTAAAAATGTGAGGGAAATTACATCCTTGCATATGCAGATTTGCTTGCCTTTCGATTCCTCAGACTCAGAGGTTCTCACACTAAATAAATAGATTATGTAGAAAGCCTTCCTGCTATTCCATCAAATCGCTTAAAATTGAAAAAAACTAGATTTTAATATTTTGACAGCTGTGTGGCAGCATGAATGCTGTCTAGCTGCAGCCTCCACCTGTGCTCACACACACACACAGACACACACACTCCAACCTGTGGAAGAACAAGAATGGTACAATTCATACATTTTTTTTAATAGGAAGCTTTTTAGTGTTGCTTGAATTGTTGTTTGCATTTACAAATTGCTATTTGCATTTTTTGCAAGGTTTTATGCACAGTGAAAGTCCTCAAAAAGTGGTAGATGAGCTCTGCAAAACACAGGAAAAAAAGCCCAGTCTAGATTATTCTGAGAGGTTTTCAAACACAAGAGAGATCCCTGTAGCCTGGTGGTCTCCAGCCCTTCTGTTGCCTTGCAGCTCCTCCAGTGTTGTTGGTATCCAGAGGAAAATCTGAAAGGCAGTGATAGAGCCCAGCTATTGGGTCAGTAAATCCTACTGCCAGCTACTTCTGAACTCAAGCCTGAGTAGACAACAGAGTCAGTCCCAACCACTCTCATGGCCCCCAAACCTCCACTTGTCCTGGGTGTTTTTGAAATGAAAACCTGCAGCTACTTCTTTTGTGATTTAACTCCAGGGCTGTAAAAGGTGGAGTGTGGAAAGTCCCACTTAAGCCTATTCCTGAGTCATGAGGAAGACTGGATGTTTTATTTCTAAAATAGGAAAGGCTGGGGCAATAATGCAGTTGTCTTGTTATGGGCACTGTAGCACAGGCTACCCCCAAGTGCTTTTCTTCTGTAGACCCCTCTCAAATTTACCTTCAGATGCTGCTTGGCTCTATCTTGCTCTACATCATTTTTTTGGAATGGGAGACAGACACACTGTCGTAGGGGTCACGTAATAGCCTCACAAACAAGCCCCCTGCCAGGAAGGAAACTGCAGCACTCCAGAGCACTGTGCCATGTGATTTAACAACACTTACTCCTAACAGTCTCCTCCTGAGGAGCATGCAAAATGAAAACAGGCTTATGGAGATTTTAAAAACAAGCGAGAGGGAGAGAGAAATATTGCTCATTTAATCTGCCAGCCTCAAGAGAATACCTCACTTTTTATGGGAGTTCTCCTCTAACTTTGAATTGCACACGCTGAGCTTGGTAAAATGTGCCTCGTTCTTTTGGATTTCGGGGGGGTTTTTGGTTTTATAATGAGATAAATTGTGACTTTTCATTACTTACAATTTCCCAGTGTCATGCTCATGGAACCTGTAATTGTTAGCATTAAAACTTAAATTAGGTCTCAGGTGAACTGCTAGACATCTCTTTGCCTTAGACTGATGTAGCTCAAGGAGGAAGAACATTTCCATTTGTGCCTCTAAAGCTTAGCCCTTAATTCAGTCACTAATGAATGTGAATCAAAAGTTGCAGAATTCGTTTGTGCTTTTTTCCCATAATAAACAAATTCAGTATTGTTGTGAGTGAACATTATAAAGAAAGCTATTTGATTTGCATTAAAGCTTGGGAGCCTGAAAATTCAATAAATCCAGGCTAAGAATCTGATCTGTAGGAAACAAACAGGGAAAACAATTCCAACTTGTAACACCAGTATTAGCACAGGCAGCCTAAAAAAATACAAAACCAGACCAGGCTATTTTACTGTTGTCAGCATCTCTGAAGCATTTAACTCCTGGAAGTGAATTCAGGTGTAAATGATATGTGGGGTGAGGGTGGAGGTTGTAATCCAAGTATATTTTTTCATATGGGGTTTCCATCAGAACTGTGAGAAATTCATGAAGCTTGCTCCAAACACTTCTGCTTGCCCAAGACTTGCTTGCTGTGTGCCTTACTTGTTGATTTTCCCCTTATGCTATCATGTTAGCAGTCTTCTGTAACATTTTGTTCTCTTAAAGGTTATGGATAAAAACAGAAATTCTATGTGCAATAGAGATGAGCAGACCTGAGTTCATGAAGGCATTTCTACAGATTCTTCCATTTGTGTCCCCTTCCAGAAGCACACAGGGTTCCATTTACATATGTTTGGTTGTAGGCACACAGTTTGTGGTCACTGAGAGTGGGGCTGGGCCTCATCCCCAGTTGGTTACAGCTGTGAGCAGCACTGACAGCAATGAGCCATGGAGTGCCCAGGGGCACTGAGCAACCACCACAGGGAACAGAGGGCACACAGGTGCAGGGCATCAACAGGAGGGGATAAAAGGTTGGGCTGAAGAACAAGAAAGAGCAGAGCTTGCAGCCTTTTGAAGTGATGTTGTGTTACTGTGTATGGGTGAATGCTTAAAGCCTTCTCAGACTGTGTGGTGATACTCTGTGTGTTGTGGCCATCTCAGCTGTGACATTTGGTGTTATTTGGAGCACAGGGACCCATCTTCACAAGCAAACCTGAACCTTTCAGTATTTGCTGATCTCTTGGTCCTCTGCTCAGTATCTGTGTTTTGATCAGAAGAATGGGCAAGCTGAAAGGAAGGTAAAGCTTGCAGAAAAGAAATACACTTTGCTGCTTACACATAAAAATGTGATCCCAAAACTCAATGCAAGCTGATTTGTGCCTGATTTCTCAAGTTGTCTTTAACCACATACTACTTCCTAAATAGGGCCTCTAGTGGAAAGGGTAGGCACCCTCAAAAAATTACATTTATGGTTTGCAGTCATGCTAGTTTTTATGCTCTACTTACAGCTATTCACAAAATTTGTTTTTCCTAACCTTTGTTTTCTGAGGTTTATGGGAATGAAACAACATGATGTACAGCCAATGTTCGACTGCCATGGATATATGGAACATGCACCATAATTCCTGGCTGCAGCACTGCCATTGTGAAGGGATTTACAGTTAACCAAAAAGGTCTCTTTATAACTGACTAAATCACTTTGTAGCACCTAGTTAATACTGCATCTTCACCATTTTCAGGCCCTTCCTTTGAGATTGACCAGCATTAAATAGCAGAGTTCTGTGTGAACACCAGCTAAGGCCATGAAGTGGCTTCACAGATCTGTACTTAAATTTAGACAGCCCCAGACCTGCTGCACACCAGAAATCACAGGGAAGCTTAAATTCTTCTCCCTTTGGGGTCTAGAAGGACTGTGCAGCCCATTTCCTCTGAGGGACCAACAGCCTGACCCTTAGGGTGAGGCAGGGGCACATGTGACTCCTAGGGGACTCTGCTGTGGTGCCTGGGTTTCACACTGTGCTGCTGTTGTAGGTGTCAGTCTGTAACCCCAGCACTTCATCCTCGTGCCAGGAGCATGGTAGCTGCTGTCTTTGGCACTTTGACACCCTGAAGGCATTTCCCTCTTGATAGAATCTTCTTTCCTTTCTCAACTCCCCTGCTTCCCCGACAAGAAAGGAAATTCAAAAAAGAAAAGGTATCTGAGACAAGATTCTGTCAGTCTTCCTCAAGGAACAGGCTGGGAAATTAACCCTGTTTTCTGGACTGGGGGAGGAATTTCCCTTTCCATCCTTCCTCTGGGCTCCAGGCACTTTGATCATCTCAAGAGTCATCCTTGAAGGATACTGTTGAAAATGGTGCACAGCAGCTGTCTGCCATCCACTACACTTATTTGAATTAGTTAGATAGATATTAAGGAGCACCACAGTGTATTTTTATGCCCAGCAGCTCTATTTTAGGCCAAATTTCTGTGAATTTGCTGTTAGGAATCCTTTCTTTCCCAAGGATTTGAGAGTTAAAGTTATAATGAGATGCTAGAATATCCATTTTCAGGAAACATCAACATTTAAATATTTGTGTTTGATCTAGTCTGAAATGTAAAAAAAATTATTTTGAAATATTCATAGAACTGAATTTTCTCAGAATTTTGTTTCATGGGATGTTTTGGCATTCTTTATGAAATGTTAGATATCAAAATACCACAAGATGAAAGCATATGACAGTTGTAATAAATAAATTGTAACCATAAGGAAAGTTGCTACTTAGAACTGACTGAAACATCCTTTTTTGTAGAAGGAGTATCATCATGTCAAATTGCAATACAAACACGAGATAATTTGATCATTTAGACACGTGCAGTGGTAACCTGAGCCTTTTTTCACCTGGATTCAGGAGTATAAATGCATCTGCTGGAATTAAAGGAAGTACAGTTGGAGAAGAAAAGAAGGAGCTGGTTATATTTATTTTTAGTAGACCTTCAGAATTAGACTAGATGGAGACAAATGCCAAATTTTGCCTGGTTTAATCGATTTGGATAAAGAAAGTAAAAACAGACAAATGTTTTGCCACAACAGTTTCACTTGGCTGATGGTTCCACTTCTTTCCATTGAACACACCTGCTAAAAGATGCATTTACCTTTTCCATTGAACACACCTGCTAAAAGATGCATTTACCTTTTCCATTGAACACACCTGCTAAAATGTGCATTTACCTTTTCCATTGAACACACCTGCTAAAAGCCACACCCTGCACTGATTTTTTAAACAATGCAACATAACTATTCTTTCCATATTAACATTTAATGTAAGAAACCACGAGTGACAGAAGCTTGTTTCTGAAGGAAAAGGGAAATGATTTAGAGAAAGTATGAATTTCAGTGGGAGATGCAGCAGTTTGAATATAAGCTGTGCCTTCTCCCATGCTTCTGTCCAAACAAACATTCCTCTGCATTCAGGATAAACCCAGCCTTGGCAGTTTGAGGAGCACCTCTGTATCACTGAGCAAGCAGAAGTGCTCTTAATAACTGAGGTTTGAAAAGCAATATTTACCTGCCTAGAAAGGTGACTTCTTACACACTTGGGCTGTCATTTTACCTTGTACCCATGAGTGTTAAGTGACTGTGAAACTCTCCTCTTGGAAATGCAAAGGCTGTAAACAAAATGTGCTATTAGAGTACCTGTGCCAGTGCATGTCAGAATACTATCAGCACTGAATCAAAATGCACTGCTTTGCCTACTGCTGTTACCACAAGCCTTAGCCATTTTAGACAGCATTACATAATGGCAAAATATTTTTCAGGGGGGAAAAATAAATTAAAACTCTCTCCCTATGGTTTTAATCTCCCTCTTATTTTATCTGTGGTTTAAAACTGTGTCAGGTATACATCAAAACCACCCCTTCCCTAGAGTATTTAGTTTACAATTTCATTTAATAATGGAAGTGTGCTTCCATCCAGCTAGGATGGGAAAGGATTAAATAAAAAGCAACTGTTCTAAAATCAAGTAACAGTAGGGCAGCCTGTCTCCATGCTCTGCAAATGAAGTAGCCATGGAAAAGCTTGTTATTAGTCTATAATATCAAAACTGATAAACTATTAGTGTTTTGTCAGGCATGATAAATGCTAACCATTTTCCTCTGCAGATTGCCTCAACAAGAACTGTGACTGTTTTTAGACACATCTGGCACTGCAGATTTTTTTTCCATCCTGCATTTCAGTGATTTAAAAGGCCTTGGCTGGGCAGAAGGATGTCAGCTGTTTGGTTTAAAATACTGTTATAAGAGTCAATAAGATTTAAAGAGGCAGTAGGTAAAATTCCAGCCTTGCTGAAGGTAGTGGGAGAATGGCCATTGAGTTTAATGGCTTTGAGATTTCTCTGTATGGCTTTTTTGTCCATTTTTATTCTTAGTAAATTTTCCATTTCATAGCATTGCCCTTTCTTTTCCATTCAGCTTCTCCTGCTTTCAATATTAGCTCTAGGAGTTAAAATACCAAACCCCTTATTTTCACAAATGCCATCTTTACAGCTCACTTCTGTGGCACTGCTGCAAGACAATAATAACAGGTGTATAAAAATAGCAAATGCAGGTATTCATTTATTTAAAAAAAAAGATGTTCTTAATAGGCTTTTCTGTCTGTGCTTCAAAATGAGCTGTGTGACCAGTGATGAATCCCAGGACCTCTGGGGCCTAGAGAAGCTGTTCCACTTTTTATGGAAGGAAATTGCAGGGTGAGCTCCATGCTTGCTTTCTGTCCCATCACTCAGGAATGGCCAGGGGTCTGGATGGAAGGGTTTGATGGGAGATGGGCCACCAGATGCTGTCTGCTGTTGGTGTATTTGAGCAGGGAGGGTCTGGGCTGGGTCTGTGGGGAACTGAGCTCGAGGACACTGGAAGAGTTTGGAGTAAGTGGACAAGGGGAGGTGACAGCTCTATAGCAGTGTCTTCAGTGTGCCTTGGAGGGGTCTCTGGCAGCCCCTCAGGCTCTGATAGGCACAGGGTGTGTTCTGCAGCCTTGGGGCTCCTCTCTGCATCTCAGAGATCAGCTACTGCCTGATAGACCTGTGGTACTGGAGTAATAGGCAAAAAGCTTAAATTTGTGTGGTGACATTGGAGCCTTTTGATGCAAACTCAAGAACATGCAAAGGTTTTGGCTCTGTCCCTCCATTGCAGGGTTTCATGACAGATGGGAAAGAGTGTATCTTTGGTAAAATAGCAGGTTTTTCTGCAGTGACATTTTCTATTGTTTTATCCATTTTCTCCTACACTTAAAACTGGGACTAGTAAGGGATATCTCTCCAGCTCCAGGCATGGGAAAGGATGCACACTGCTTGGTGTGCTCCTGTTTACCAAGTAGGAATTTCAAACATACAGTCTGCTGAAAGCCAACCCTCTGGGCAGCCACAAAAGATTTTAACAATACAGCTGGACTGATACAAAAAGCAAGGTTGTAGACTGTGTGGACCCATTGCCATCACAGTTTTACAATACAGGACTCAGGGCAAAGGGGTGAGTAAAAATAGCATCAAACCATGTAGGATTCATCCCTCAGCAAGTGTTTGATTTGTATGGAGGAGTGATCACGGGGTTGCAACATGCCAATAAAATGTTTCTGAGCATAACAAAACTTTTCTGAATAGCCTGAACAAAAGCAGTGAAAAGTATGGCTGAAACCATGCTTTTAGCCAACAACAAACATATCTCTGAGTAGTCACAGGCCATTCAGGGTCATGTTCTGGCAACTAAAATAACCAGGATATTCACAAGGGATTTGCCAGGCATGTGATCCAGGAAGTGTACAAAAATACCACATATAGGAGTCAAGTATTTTTATTTCAGTCTCCTATTTTCTCACACACACTTCCCCCAAAATTCTGCAGCTCTTTCTTTAGTTTCCTGGATGAATCCTCTCAGGCAGCATGTTTTTACAAGCACAGATGCTACCTTGGAAAAAAAGAAAAGAGGGAAGGGAGCCAAGTGGGTGTTACACTTCAGCTTGGCAGCATCTTGCCAACATGTGCCCCAAAAAAAAAAGGAAAAAAGAAAAAAGGACTGCTTTTAGTAATCAAAACTGAATATGAAATCAGTGCAAAACTAGGACTGTAAAACCTTCAGAGTGTCAGAAGGACTGAAGGAAACGCCTTGTAGCCAAAATGACATCCCTGACCTACTTGTCCGCACTGTCACTTACCTGGGTAACCTTTTCTTACCCGTGCCTTCCATCAAACCTCTGACAATTTTGCCATTCATACTTGCTTTCAACTGTAATTTTTTGAGATTGTTTGAAGTGTGAAACCAGAAAGTAAAGTCTCATAACACCATGCTGGCAGACCTAAATATAAGTCAGAGACCTTTTCAAGCACCGCTTCTCTGTGGAAAACAATCCATTCAGACCTGGAGTTCCTATTGGAAATTAGGGAGCAGCCTGGTAATTGGATTAGGGTGTGCTTTTATGTGCAGCAGTTTCTCAAGAGGAAGTTCCTGCTTTGTTTCATTGATTGCCTGCCTGATCTTTCTGCCAGTAAAAGCCATGCAGGCAGCTGAAAGGGTGAGGATGGATGGAAAATGTGTTATGTAAGATGTGCCTGTTCTCTGAGTATGAGCGGGTGCATACAGGCTCTAAGTGCATCTCCACACAAACTGAAGCATGCTTTGTTAATCTACAGTTTAAGCTTAAAAGCAATTTCTATCAGTGTACTCCTTACAATCTGGAAGAGCTGCTACTTGCACCAGTACTTCAATTCCTGCATAGGTGCCAAAGAAGGGGAAACTTCGGGACATCTGGGGTTGGATGTGCAAATTGGAGTCTACATTGTTCTAGACATTGGAAGGAAAAGGAAGAAAATGTATTTGTCTTCCACATTTCTAGAAGGGGTTTGGAAATACCAGATAAAATTTACAGGTGTGAGCCTGAGAACATGCCAGGCTCAATCATACATGGTACAGGAGTTAATGTGGCAGGAATTGCAAGGGCATAACTTAGGGCACAGCAGTGCTGCTCCAAGAGGACTTGCACCCCATTACTCCAATTTCATCATCCCCATCAAGGAAATTATATCCTAGGTGGGCAAGATGAATCCTGATTTTTTTCTGGATGGGCTCCCTCCCATTTTTCTGCTGGAGCCCCCACCAAGCACACCCTCAGCTGGGAGATGGAGCCATCATCAGTCATGCATCTGTCCCCTGGGGCAATGCCAGCCAAACGATCCTGCTCCTTCCACACATCAATATTCCTGACACCCGTCTTCAAACTTAGGTCATGCATATCCATCTACTTTTCAAAAAGTGTCAGAAGGATACAAATATCCCTTCACTATTTTTAGAGCCATATCAAAAGTATTTATCAGCTTTCTGGCACCTCATCCCATTTGTCATAGTTGATGCTATCTACCAGTTGGCAGTGGAGGATGAGGTGCTCTAGAAATGCAGTGGCAGGTGGATGAAACTCCATAAGCTGAGACCACAGCAAAGGTGACTCCTGAGAGTTGTTGTGCCTGTTGTCACAGTCAGGAAGTGCCTGTCATGGTCTTCTGAGAGCAGGCAGAGCACCAGGGCTCACGGGAGCAGCTCATCCCCACCTCGGTGTTTCCCAGCCCAAAGGGAGGTGGAGGGAGCAGGGAGCTCAGCCTGGGAGCAGCCTGAGCTGTGGGAGAGGAGGAGGCCACCATGGGCTCTGGTGGTCATCACCTGGTGATGCCCAAGGAGGGCTTCCCTCAGCACACACCGTGGCTGTGCATCCCAGCTGCAGCGTGCATGAGGATGGAGCTGTCTATTACACATAACTCACACTGCTCATGCAGGGTGGCACAGGAGAAGTGCTGAGAGTCGTGTTTTGCCATGCACACATTGCCAACAGGAAGCTCTTGCAGCTCCCCCACAGCGCACACCTCGAGGCCTGAGCTCTTCCATGTGCAGGTAACGTGTTCTTGGGCCTGATGCCACAAAATCGGGCTGTTTTCATAGCACTGTTGGTTTTTAGAAGGCAATGTATTCAGGTTGAAACTTTGCCCACATACCATCTGCTTCAGCCTTATCTTCTTTGACAAGAAAGCTGAATATATAATGTCCACTTGGCTTTCCTGGTGTTACATAAGGTTGTGGTTTTTGTGTTAGGTTTGCAGTTTCAGAGCTCCTCAGCGGCTCCTGCAACATGCTCCTGCTCTTGTTTTCAAGTGGAAAATCAGTGACAAAAATCAATACCATCTTCATAGCTATAATGAAAGTGACCCACAGGCTTTTTTAGGATGACCACAAGCTTCCATCATATGTCTGAGGCCTATTTGCAAATATTGATTGGTATTGCAGATTATCTGTAGCCATTTCATGTGAAATCTTAAGGTCTTGCAGTTTTGCTCTCTGTGCTCGGTTTGGTATCAAAGGTACAGCTATAAATCACAAGACCCACCCAAAGACACTATTGATGGCTAAGGTTGCTGAATTGTGAAAATTGGGCATTTCATGGGGTTTTTTAGCTGTTAAAGGATGGTTCTCAGTCAGTTCCAAGTGAGGGAAAGCACTGCTTTGGAATCACAGCAGACTGTTTACTTGAAGTTGGGGAAAAAAAAGTGGAACCTTCATATGCAAATGTATGGCATTTGGAAATGTCATATAGCCACATCTACATATAAATAAGCTGCTCTGGAGTGCTGCACTAACCGGGCTGCTTTGATATAGAAATTGCATAGTAGCACACAAAGCAGAAACAGCAGGACGCCACTCGGTCAAGTTCGGGGAGTTTTGTTCCTTAATCATCACATAACAAAGTTAACTAATAGTGCTGTGTCACTGCAGTGCTAGTCTGGGAAGGGTTGTGAAGAGCTGCTGGTTAGTGAGAATCATGTCTGTGTGCTGCTGGGGCTGTGCAGCAGGGATGGTGGCTTGTCTGCTGTGCCCCAAAAGACAGTGCTAAATGTAGATATTCCTCTGGCAGCGTCCCTCCTAGCCATCCTCTGCAGATCCAGGCCTGCTTTCTCTGAAGGAGACACAATTTGATTGAAAGAAGCATCTTCTGCTGCTAACATCCACATGCTGGGGAGGTGTTTCCATCTCTGTTTAATCTGGTATTAAGCAGTAAATTGAAACTCTCAGGCTTACTTTTTCAGAGGGGAGGACATAGAGAAGAGCCCTGATCTGGTGAGTTCCTGTCCATTTTTTACCCCCCTTCAACACTGGCTCTAATGAGTAGCTGGAGGAGAGGTGGATGGGAGAGAAAACAAGCTGTGGGCTCAGCTGTTGGGAGGAATTTCTCACAGAGGGTGACACCCACTCTGCTCCTGCAGTGCTGTGTGATGGATCCAGGCTCGCCCCTCTGCCTTCAGGCACGCAGCCTAATTGGAGGGAACCTCACAAATCTCTAAACTGACACCAACTCTTCTTCAACACAGAATTACAATAATAATAAGGTTAACTCATCCTCTAAGGGCTCTGTCATGAGCTGCCTAAGGAGCTCATGTGCAAGGAGATAAACTTTATTTCTTTACACTGCTGGTTTCTGAAGGGGAGGATGCTGCTCCCACAGGGCTGGTGGCATCTCTCTTAGGCAGGGGAATCTGAGTGAAGGGAACGTCAGCAGCTTGCCAAAAACAAAGAGTAGCTGAGTTAGCACGAAGAGGGATTTCATCTATTCTAAGAATGGGGTTAACACAGATTTATTCAATCCTGACACAAAAGAAGGCAGCACAAACTGGGCCCCTTTACCTAGGGCTTTGATAAACCCTCAATACAGCCCCGCATCATTAAATCACAATCTAGCAATGATTGCAGCCCTCAAGACTGGCCCTGGCAGTGGCTGCCTTAAAGAGCTCTGTCTGTGTCACTTCATCCACAAAAGTGTGGGGAGATGGCTTGGGGACAGCTGACACACAGATGACACAGGGAGCTGGGGACCTCACAGTGGAGCTGCTGCAGGGAGAGCTCAGTGCATCAGCCTCCTCTGGATGTCCTGGAATCAAGGGTGGAGTGCAGCATCAAAAAGCAGTGACTGCTGCTTCAGGGGTGGCCTCGGTCAGGGTGAGAGGCTGAAATGGGGCAGGGAAGCAGAGGAGGTCAGACAAGGTGAGCAGCAGCCTGCCTTACCTCCCTGAATGAGACAATCACCCCAGGGAGGAGCTGAGCCTAATGTGAGCACCTGGACATGGAGAAAATGCTGCTTTGGAGCAACTCATTAGCCCATGTGGTGTTTTTTCTCTTCCAGTTTAGCTTATATTGCTGGGTGTTCCCATTCAGAGGTGTGAGCAGTGCTTGCTGCCATGTACCCACATCACTGTGCAACTTTGGGTTGTATTGCAGCTTGTATGGCAGTAAATACTTGGTAGAACCTTCTTTTACATGCAGGAGCCTTGGCTTTTAGGGACCTGTACAATCTCTAGGGTAAGGCATCTGTGAATTCAAGGGGACAACACACACTGTGAAAAACAAGGGTAAAAAAAAAAAAGAAAAGCAGTCCTGGTTTACTTTTGAGTAGACAAATGGTCTTGTTATGTATGCAGGAAAATGATTAACAAGTTGCTTGATTTCAATCACTTTTCTCAAAGAAGGAAGATATATTCACAGATGTTGTAAATAAAAGTGCTTCTTGATTTCCAAAGTTCAGCAACAGCTTTAACATATATAGCATAGCCCCCATATATATGCTGACAAGCTGAAAGTATTCTGTTCTCCATTTGAACATCTGGGGATTATTAGTGTCTTAATTCATTGGTTTCTATTATTAATTATGGCAGCAGGCTGAATAATTACGATGCATTGCTGCAAAGACAGAGCACAATATTTTTTTTTCAAAGTGCACTAGGACATCTTGCCATCATCTCAAACATAAAAAGCCCTAGATTATTTTTAAAAAGGAAAGTGGATTTTATCTTATTCCAGGGAACTGATTTGCATAGGGACATTTAAAATTAATAAATTACTGTGTTCAGCAAGCCTATTTTGTGCCTGAGAAAAGAAGTGAATGTAATTTATTTCACCATGTTCCATTTCTTTTTTTCCCCTTGGTGAAGCAGCTAATATGGGAAGGGTATTTTTTGTGCAGTTCATGTTGAAAAACTAGCTTCAAGTTTGTACTTGGAGTGGCTGCAGGAGGAATTTAGGCTCAGGCTGCAACATAGTGGTGCCAGACGTTTTCAGCTGACATTTGGTGTCTCATTTTCCTCTTGCTCTCAGGGAGAGTGGGCTGGTGAGCTCCCTCTTGAGCAGCAGCAAGCACTTCCTTCGGAATTCTCACTCAACGCCCACCCAAACAGTGATTTTCAGGCGAGTTGCTTGCACACATTTCCTTCATTGTGAAGAGGCACTCTGGGATTGTAAAAGGCAGGTTTCAGGAGCATGAGGGGGGAAGGTGCCCCCTGGGCTGGCCCTGAGCAGCTGGCAGAGTGCAGCAGGGCAGGTTTGCCAAGGACAGTGTGCCTTGGAGCAGGTCAGCAAAGACCCAGGAGAAAGCTCTGTTGTCTCGTCAGAGCTGGGTCTGAGCTGGGATTTATCATGGCAGAAATGAAAGCCTGCCTAAGGACTTCATCCCCAAGTTGCTGTGGGATCTCACTTCCTGTTGGATGCTATGAAGTAAACCTGCTAAAGCAATTCTGCACTTTCAGAGGAAGCAGCACCATTACCATTGCTGACTCTGTGAAGACTGAAGATGAGTAATATAAATATGCCTAGGCTCATCCACAGGTTCAGATTCTCACCTGTAGTACATCAACTAAAGCTCTTTCCCAAAATTCAGAGCATTCCCTGCCTTAGCTCCACAGGTGGATACTCTCTGCATGTTTGTTTTCATTTCAAACAAGAATTGCACACAAAGTCTCTTTCATGCAGGGCAGAAGAGATGTCTTAAGAAGGTTCCCAGTGCTGTGCTCTGCAGCATCTCTTTGGGACCTGTCAGGGAGGTACAAGGGGAATATGCTTCCAAAAGAGGTTGAGAATGTTAAAGGCATACATTTGACCCAAAAATCCCTTTTTCCCTTCATGTGTCCTCTGATAATGTGATGTGTAAGGAGTCACTACTTCAATATCAGCAAGAGCTTCCGTCTGCAAATTTGACTGACCTCAGCAGTATTAAAAGATTAAATTATTATGTAAGTCAATTCTCCTTAACCACTTTTTCCAAGGAGATAGGTGTCAAAATAGCTTCTGCTGCACATCATTCACTGTCTCATCCCTTATTTGATGAAATATATGTGTCTTATATGTATTTTCAGGTCTTCCCTTGGTCCAGGGATGACTGTACACTAGGTGTTAACATTGTATGTGAGCCAATATTTTCTCATATGGGCATATTATTTCCAAAGCTCCAACAATACCTGTTGTACATCAGCAAAAATGCTAACATCAGAATTTATAGGCTGTGTATATTCTACTTTGCTTGCTTGAAATCACCTAGAAAGTCTCACTGATTCACACATGAAGAATGACAGACTTATCAGCCCTGCAGAACTAATTAAGTGCCTGGCAGTCAGTTCTTGGATACAAGAATCCTATTTTTGCCTAGATTTTTATTTTAATTTCTCTAAAGTGGATTGTAGGACCTTATGTCTGGAAAGAATTTTCTGGGCACTCCAGACAGTACTTCATATAATCCTCATCAAGGGCACTAATGGATTTATTCCTTTGTCAGCAGCACTAGTGCACATGTTTGGTGGTGGAACAGAAGCTCCACGTTTGCTCAGCTGGGAGCTGGGGACCAGTGAGGGCTGCCCAGAGAAGAGTCTGGCTGCCTGCTTTTCACCACTTGCAGAGTCACATCCTGCCACCAGGCAGGCTGCTCCAGCTTTTGAATTTCAGCTTTCACTGAAATAGTCACCTGAGAATCTGAGGGATGTACATTCAACTTCCAAAGACTGAAGGAAAGCCATATCGTTAAACCAGAAATTAAAATGATACAAAATATATTTGAAATCATTCTTCTGCATCGTCTTGAGGAAAGACAGGAACAGGCACGGATATTAAGGAATTTAGACAAGATAGCTTTAAATAATTTATTTAACATTTCAGAAGACAATCCATCAGGGAAAGCAAGATCACTGAGTGGGTGGTCAGCCACACTGATATCTTTTTAGGATCCAGTTTATCCCAGAGAAATAGCTCATCATCTCAGCATCTGCCTGCCATCCAGAGAGGTTGGAGAGCAAGGGTTCAGCTGGGACACTTCTCCAGTGAGAGTTGATAAGCTGTTTCAAGCTACACAAAGTAGCATCTGGCCTCCATGCACTTAAAAATAACGTGTTTTGACTAGTGTGTCTTATTTGATAGGCTATCATGTCATGTGCTGGCACTAACAAGGGATGTGAACAATATGAAATGTCATGTTAGGCTAAAGATTAAAAAAATGCTGCAGAAATGCAAAAGATGTTGGCTTCATCAGAGTGACTTTTTCGATCACAAAAGTGCTTCAAGAAAAAGATTCTTGAGTACAATTGATCTGGAGGGGGAGGATGTATTTCTTTTTTGAAATAAAAAGGACAAGCATTTTGAGAAACATGGCAGGAATTTCTTTTGTCCAGAGGTAGGAGAGACTGATCCAGCCAGTCCAATCTTTACCTCTAGTCTTTGCAGCTGGCTTCTGCTTCAAATCCTGTCCATCACAAAAAGGTACAAGTCTGTCCTTCTGGCACAAATAAAACTTGCCCACATTGTTGCCAAAAACAATGCAGCAAGTCTAAGTGTGCGAAGAGGAGCTACTGAATTTAACTTTACTGAAACCTGAGTAACTTTGAATTTGTTCTGTGTTATTGCTTTATGCATACAGATCTACAGTGCTTGGAAAAAAGTGGGTTTGTGTTTATCTTAGCTCTTTGTAGGTGTGAGGTTGGGGTGGTAGAGGGGCTCCTTATTGTAGTGATACTGTACAAATTGCATCCAATACTGAATTTATAAATAATCCAAAGTTTTTTTGGCTGGAAGTCTTAATTTATTTAATTTAGGTTTCATATTTTTAAAATATGTACAGTTCTTGTTTGCTTCATAACCTCAGCATGGTTTTTATTTATATCCTCTCTTTTTAGAAACAGTTTATAGTTCTTGTTTCATGATGATGTAAGCCCTGTGATGCACTCATAAGAATTAGTATCTCATCAACAGCTGGATTGCTGAAAAGTGCTCGGTCCTCCCATAAATGGGAGTAGTCAGTTTTAACATGAAGGGACTTTTAGAGCATGCCTGGGTGTTTGGGTCTCTACACTGGCTCTGAAAAGATGGATTTTGTAGTGAGAACAATAACCTGGTTTGAGGCAGGGAAATTCTCAGTCTGAACGAAATGATGTTTTTATTGTGCTCTGTATTTCAAGTAGACCAAAAATGTGTTTTTCCCCCTCTCTGCCTTTATTTAAATCTCTGACTCTTTTGGAGCAGTCATCAGTCAAAATGAGATACAGATAATTTGTGTCTAAGTTTTGTGGGCTCTTCTGAGACAGGTGACAAGTGTTCCTGTATGAAGTGTTTACCCTATGAAGTGTTTATCCTACAAATGCTAGCAAAGCTTGAGCCATCTCATTTTAGATTCAGTAAAGCATTTTCCATCACAACATTATGTTTAGAGGTGTAATTACAAGTTCTGCATGATCCTGGATTTACTTTAAAGTGTGCTAGAGAACTTGTTAAAGAAAACAACATGTGGGTTTCTGCCCACGTGATTGCCAGCCCTACAGCCTACACACAGCAAGGGCATCTGCACATCCAGATAGGTCCTGGTCCCCCTTTCAAGTCCCAGGTGAGTCTGTCCTGAAAGTTACAATTTCCTCCCATCTTGAAGTGAGCCTTTAAAAAAAAAAATTAAACCAAAGGATTCCATACCATTTTAATCACACTGCTGGCAGATCTGAGACAGGAGGATTCTTGCACTGAGTGGGGGTGCACAGACATGGCAGAAGTACCTCAATTAGCTGAGAAGGAACAATCAGAGATACACACAAATGTGCATGTGCACACAGAGCAGTCTCCTGTTCTTCAGAGAGGAAGCAAACTTCCTCTGGTAATGAGGATTTGAGGGAAATGGCATTATATTTTCCATGATAGGAAAAAAAAAAAGTGTATTAATAAGGATCCCATAGTTCTTGCTGCAGTTTCCTGGACAGAAATAAATTTGATTGTGGGCCATAGCAGAGGTCAAGCACACCCAGAACCCATCAGGCACAGTGCATAGGTGATCACTACATGAATAGGGAGTCCCACAAGTCCTGAGCACTACATTGAGATCTACATGTATGTCATGGGCAAGTCCCTTGGTAGCTGACACATCACACACATTTATTCTGTCTGGGGGGATTTCCAGGACAGAATTGGGCTTGTGTTCAGCATATGTGCATTTGAAAAGATGCAGTAATGGTCCAGAGTGGAGAAGTCCTGAAAATCCTAAGGATGAGAGAGAAGCTAATGCTGTCAGCAGGGACACAGAGTTGCCTGTCATTCTCATTTGCTGGGAGCTGGTTCCACATAAGGACAATATAACCAACTTTATTAGTGCAAGTGGTTAGAGACTCTTACAACTCTCCTTGGACAGCAGCGACAGAAAAGAAATTCATTATGAAAATCTGGATCTTGGATCTGCTGCACACACTTTTCCCAGAGGTGAGATAATACCTAAGCATGCCTGCTGCTGGTATGACTGGCTTGGAGGCAGAACACAAATTGCAATTGTTTTATAACACTCAGGGACTTCCTTTGGAAGATAAAAATGCTTCAACTTATTTGCGTGCAAGCTACATTTCCTCAGACATCCATCATGAGATTTATTCTTCTGGTTTTAATTAATCATGGCTAGAAGACACTATCACAAAAAAAGGAGTGTTAGCATTTGAGATATCATAAGTATTGGTTAAATGGAAGAATTTGGCAAACTTACCCAGATTAATTAATACCTTGGTGGCCTACAAAATTCATGTGAGTTCATGGTGGTGGCACTCTGTGAAGTTGAGCACATACCTGTTTCAAAATTAAATGAAGCCTTCATTTTCCTGGCTGCATGAAGGGATTTCCCAGGATTTGCAGTCTCAGTGACTCTTTAACTGCTGCAGAAGTAGCTCAGAATATCAGAGTAGTTTAAAGTGCTGGATGCTGTGGGATGTGGAGGAGGCCACTGAGCTTTGAGGCATGGGTGTGCAGCACTGATGATAAACTTCAGCTCTGGACTCCTGCTCTACTTCAGCCATAAAATTGCCTTTCTGTATATGTTCTGTTGAATTAAGAAATGTATAATGTGTATTAGATGCAAATGTCCAGAGTCTCTCTCCCAACCTTGTCTCAGTTTGAGGAAACAGTCTATAAAATAAACCAGAAATAATCAGGTAATTGTATGTGCTATTCTGTCATCAGATTTTGAATAGTCACATTATTTTCTCAGGTGTCTCATTTGCTCTAAGTTGACAGGAATTATAAAGGACTGAGATAAACCCTTGCAAATCTCACCAACCTGTTTGAAGGGGCAAACCCTTGCTCTTGCTTCCTGTGAACAATATCTTTCACATCTTGCTCTCTTTTTTTTTTCTTTTCCTTTCTTTCATATGTTGAGTTCTTTTCATCACTTCACCTTATCCTACATGGTCAAGTTAACGTTCCACTTCACCTGTGTTCACAGAGAATGCAAATAAACTGGAAGAAAGTGCAAGAGGGATCTACATCCCTTGTCCAGAGCATTACAATGGCTTCTGCATGCATGGCAAGTGTGAGCACTCCACAAACATGCTGGAACCGTCCTGCAGGTAACCCTTCTCCTACCAGCAAGGGAAGGCTACACACATGGAAATATTGACTTACAGCAACACTTAATCTGGATCAGCTATGGAAAATAATGGCAACCATGACCCTTTGTGCTACAAAATCCATCAGACTTAAATTATTCAACGAAGTCCCAAAAGTGTATTGAGTTATGAACAATGTTAATTGACTGTAAAGCCATCCAGTAACCTTTGGTTATATTTAGATGTGTTTTTAAAAGCCCTTCACAAAGCACTCAGACCTCTCTAGGTGCCCTCCTCAGCCTGAGGGAGAGGAGTGCCACCAGTGTGTGTCCCTCTGGGGCAGGAGTGGTGCTCGTGGGGCAGCTGGCTTCAGCAGGAGGTGATTCTGGAGGAGCTTTGGGCAGGGAGGAGGAATATAGTGAAAGCACTGTAGTGCTCCTGCACAGGGGCAGATATTGCTTCTGAAGTCCACCCAGTGGCCAGGTGGCTGGAAAAAGACTGTTACACATGAAGCACCATTTTCCTGGGACACTGGAATGGGAGCACAAAGATACACACCAGACTCTCCCCAGGGCAGAACCCCAAACCAGCTTCTCCCAGCTCACACAAACAGCCAGGACACATTTTGCTCTTTGCAGCTTCTGCATTTTAGGTGCTCCATTCAGCTGAAAAATGTCATTTCCTCAAGGTGCTGGCAGCTGTGGGAATGCAGGGGAGGAAAAGCAAGGAAGCACAAGGAGTAACCCATCAGGGTTAGTGCTCCACTAACACACCTGAGAGGAGCCCAAGCCATCTGTCTCAGTCCCTGACAGTTGCTGCTGCCGTTGACCTGGATTTTCACATCTTGCTTGGGCAATTAAGGGGAAACAGGGCAAGAACTAGAACTGTAAAAGCAAAATCACAGAGCAGAGTGGAGATATCAGGCTGCAGGAGGGGAGCTGGTGAGCAGAGCAGCAGGCAGCAATGGGGTGGATGGCTGCAGCATCAATAGAGGGGTTTTTTATAGCAACCAGACGAAATGTAAATGATGTATCCACTTTCAGGAACATCTAATCACATTTCATATGGAGCCTGGATGATTGCTTATCACCTCCTTAGGGGTAATCTGCATAAGGTACCACAGCTCGATGGCTTTTCACCCTCCCCCACCTCCCCAAAGACAGGGAGAAATCTAAAGTATGTTGTGCAAGGAACTAAATGGGTTCTCATCACAACGTGAAAGTAGTTCCACTTGAAGCCAGTTATGTCTTGGTCCCCTGGGCCCCTCCTGACACTCTCACAGTGTTGTTCACTCTCACAGACCTTGGTGACACTGAGGACCACAAGTCTTCCCTCTGAGAGGTTGAGCACTCACTGATACTCTCTCTGTGGGAGTCCATTCTGAAAAAAAAAAAAAAAAACAACACATAAGCTTATGCTTCAATCACTATTTTTTTTCCACATACAATTTTTCCAGCATTCTTTGAAAGCAGCAGGTATAATGAAGAACAAATATTTTTTATTTCAGATGCGATGCCGGCTATACTGGACAACACTGTGAAAAAAAGGACTACAGCGTTTTATATGTGGTTCCAGGTCCAGTACGATTTCAGTATGTCTTAATAGCAGCTGTGATTGGAACCATCCAGATTGCTATCATCTGTGTTGTAGTCCTTTGTATTACAAGGTCAGTATCTCTGGTATTTTACAGTAGAGGGAGAAAATACTTTTGTTTTTCCTGCAATGTGCGCTGATTATACCGATTTCTGCAGTGACACTACTGATAACAAATGCTATTTAATTCACCAACAAACAGAAGATATCATCTGGTCCAGCCAGCCAGTGCTCCTTCATTATTATGACTGAATTTTTACTTCCATCTTAATCAAACTTAGGTAGCAACGGTGCCTACAGCAAGTGAAGTTCTCTATTTTGTATTCAGATGCTTGGACAAATATTGTTCTTATAAATAGGGGAAATATAAATACAGCAGCTGGATCAACACTTAATAAAACTAATCATATCTCCATCTGGTTTCCTTAAGGGCCCATTCCCTTAGTCCTAATCAGGCAAAGCATACAGACTTTTAAGCCTGTTTGCAGCCCCGCTGATTAAATGATTTCATTAGGCTTGAGTGCATGTTCAAAGGCACTGCACATGTTTTAGGGTCGTCCATATATGATGTACTCAAGGTTTTTTTCTTTAGTGAGGAGCAGAGGGCTGTGTGAATAGAAAAAGCCCCAGGGTAGTTCAGAATGAGAGGGGTAAATGCAATCCTTCCCCTCCATGTACTGCTCTACTCCCCCACTTGACCGTGTTACTGTCTCTGGGAGGGCTTGGGGTAAATTCTGAAGGTCAAGCATCCACAGGCTTCTCTTAGAAATCACAAGGTTAAATTAATTCAGCAAGCAGCACTGATAAATCCCTCTTTTAAAAATTATTTTCTTTTTAAAATTAAAAAAAAATGTCAGATATCATACCTCCATGCATAATAAAATCTTTATTTCAGTCCCCATGTTGCACTACCTGGCTGGAAGACAAGTGTAGAGCATTTGTTCCAGGAAAAGAATAAAAAAAAATCATAGATCCTTCTATGGCCTAAAGGCACAAAACAAAACCTTTTTTAGCCAGAGTTCATCACCTGAATGGCAACTGCCAAATGAGGCAGTAGATTACAGGAGGTGGTATTCACTGAGGTAATTCAAACAACCAAAAATACAGCATGTAGTGAGAGAAAGAAAGTGGTGTAGTAACTGATAATGGAATAAATGTGTATTGTTTTGTCAAGTGAGTCTAGTTTTGTCACCTTGATGCAGTGAGCAAAGTACTTGGTACTGAAGAATGAAGACAGGGAGCTCTGAGTGATCCGGTACTGTAATGCAAATTACCTGCCACACTGTTTTCATACAGAGACAGTATCTTTCCCCCACACTTTGTAACCAAGTCAATTTATGATCTTTTCACTTTTTTCTGTAATGCATGTAATTACTGCAGAGCATCCTCCATCCCAGCATAATGATTTGAGATACATTTGCAGAAGTGTGCTCTTAAGTGGCCTAAGAGAAATCCACATGACAAGAGAGCGTTGTGGCAGCGTATGCATGAGCAATTGAGTTTTTGAAGTTCTCTGCTTTGGAGAACCTGACTGTACTGGTTTGAACTCCACACCCTGAATTCTTGAAAGTATTGAAACCACCTTGCCAGGCTCCTGGGAGAAGGAAGGGAAACTTCACTTAGAGGGCATTGCAGCCAAATTCTTTGCTGCTCATTTCAGTGCAACTTCAGCTAATTAATTCATCAAGCAAATTTGGTGCACTGCATCCATGTGAGCTTCACAAAACTACCATTGTAATCTTCCAGCTATCATTACTGTTGTTGCTCTTAAAATTTTACCTGTACAGTGGTGCAAATCTCTGGGGGTGTTCTCCATTGCTGGAAGGCTCTCAGCAAGCCCTGGCAACTTTTAGTGCTGTTGTTGCACCAACACTTTAATCTGAATAAACAGGCTGCTGACAGCTGAGGTTTGCCCCTGCCCCTTCCTCTGCCTCCTGAGCACTTGGCCCTCCAAGTTGCCATTCCATTTCTGCAGCCAGACAACCAACAGAGTCAGAGGATGGACTCAGCTGAAAATGCAACCAACAGAAGTGATGATGACTGGGGTTTAAGTGACTGAGTGCTTGGCTACTTATCACTAGTGCCAGCAATGGGAATAAGTTTCTGAGGTGGAAGAGTAGGGAACCAGAGGCCAAGAGGCACAGCAAGGCACAGTCTGCCCAAGGACTTTTAGTTTAGAGATAAAGCAAAAAAAGAAGCAGTGATTAAAGTGAAGGAGGATGGCAAATAATATAGGTATGGCCTAGTGTCATAATGATTCTCAGCAGTTTTCTTTACAGCTTTGCATTTTTAGTGCTTCCCTAATGTTTAGTCACAGCAGCTTATTTATGTGAAGAAATAACTTGATTAAAAATGAATGCATAACGTGTTTTACCTGCTATGAATCACATTGTGAGTAACTCGAGCTCGGGAGCAAAGCTTCAGTGGAGGGAGGGAGGGAGGGCAGCCTGTGCTCCAGTACTTGGTTTACATCGATGTAACTGCTGTGCTCATAAATGAATGCACCCCCCACACAGTGCACTACAAAGGACTTTTGATTAAAGAGTTAAGAACCAAGGAAAACCTATCACTCGGTTTTAGCAGATGATTAAGTCTCAAAAGCTGGTTAAACACCAATGCTCCCCTTAAGAGCCCCTGCTGCACTTCAGACACAACCCACCTGTAAATGCTGTAGCATTGTGTGTAAGCAGCCTGGGGCCTTCCCAAGCTCCCAGCCGTGGGTAATGTACAATTGAAACATGGGCATTTTTGGTTCAAAGATACTTTTTCATCATTAATTAGAGTAATCTCTACATTTGAATTAATTTCTCTCAAGCTTGAAGCGACTGTGTAGATACTGTCAGCGTTGGTTGGGGAAAGTGCCTATGAAATGTTCATCTCCTTGCTTCCAATTCCTGGATCCCAGGAGCAGTTGGTATCCACCATGCACAGCTGCATCCCCTGGCATTGCTGACCATCCTCATCATCCCCCAGCCACCTGACTCCTCCACATTTCATAGAAAATCAGTCTGGTTGTGCCCACTGTGCCCTGGTTCCCTAACCCTACTTCACATGGCTGAGTGCTGGGGCAAAGCAGGGCTGTAAATCCAGATGCTGGGGGCTCAGGGAGGAGCCCTGGGTATTGGTGGGGCTGTCTCAGCCCATGGAAGTGTCCCTGGCCGTGGCCAGGGGATGCACAGGGAGCCAGCCTGTGCTTGCCAACAGCAGCTCCCTGCCTCACTCCCAAAGTCTGATGGCCTTTCCAGGGAACTCACAGTGAATAATGAGTTTGTCATGAGATCCCAGACTGGCTGAAGTCTGCCTCAGTTCTGTAATGAAAGCTCTGCCGTGACCCCTGAGAGCACAGGAGAGGCAGCCTGGTTTTTCCTGGAGCAATGATAGCAGCCTACTTCACTGCTTCCCAGGAAGGAACCAGGCAAAATATAGCCCACAGCCATACAGCTTCTCATGAGGGGGTGGTCCTGGTGGCTTAAAAGTGAGGCAAGTCAGGACAGTCTGACCCATATTTTGCTAGACACTTACATAATTGTATTCCAGCATTTTTAAAATGTTTCCTAAATTCTTATGCTCCTGTTTAGCCTTTCAGTTGACGTCACAAAAAACTATAACATCACTCCCATTCAACAGGGGGGAGAAAATGACCTTTTTCTTTTATTTCACTCTGTTCTGCTCTTAGTTATTTGACACAGAGCTGCAGGCAAGTGCTTTAAACTCTCACTGCACTGATGTGCACTCTCCCAAGTGCATGAGTTGTAGGGTTTTACCTAATGCTGCTGAAAGCCTCCTGTAACAGAAGAACAAGTCAGCCCCATACAAAGGGAATTTTTTTTTCCATGTCAGTGTCACTGGAGTATTGTGGAGCCCCTTCTCATGGCACTCCAAGAGAGTGTTTCAGTCTCTGTTGTGCAGCTGCCCACAGTTTCTACCATGACCACCCTTGGCTTTCAGCTGATTAGAACATCCTTAGTTTAACCTGGGATTAAACTTCTCCATGCTTTCTGCCTGAGGGTGCCTTTCCATGAGAGAAAGCCAGAAACACACCATTAGCTTTCCATTAGGGAGAAATGTAGCATCCCCACAGCGGGTGAAAGGTTGAAACGGGTCCTTGCTGAGGAGCACTGGAGGTCCCGAGACATGAGGGGGTTTGCCCCTGCAGCTGTCCAAAGGAATTTCAGATTTGGGGCTTTCCAGCACAAGTGCTTTCCACAGCAAGCCAAGCAGCCCTGGCACAGTGCAGGCACCTGTAAGTGCAGTGGCTGTTGGCTCATGGGCTGAGCATGGAGCATTGCCATGGACACTCAGGGGGGCTGCAGACACTTAGGGTCTTGGAAAGGCAGCCCCTGCAGCCACTGTGTAAGCACTTCACAGGCCTGGGACGCTGGCCAGGTGAGCATGGGACCGTCCTTGCCATGGATCCGTGGACCACGGATCTTCCACCTGTACCTCGCCCAAAATCAACCCAAAATAATTTAATTATTTAAAGCTGAACAACGCAGTGTGCTTGGGATCACTGCAATGTAGCAGGAGTACCCAGGGTTCAGGAATCCGAACATCTCCCTTGCCATAATTTTGTTCACAGTATGTGTTTGGGGGTTCTGGTGGCTTTTTTTTTGTGGTGCCATTGCCATTAGGCAGCTGGTTTCATTTCATAGAGGAGGAAGCTCACTGAGGGCTGGAGGATGCCCCTCTCGCCCTCGCATCCCTGCTGCTCCCACCACCTCCACCGCCTCTGGAGCAGATGTGTTGCTAAGAGCTGTGTATTCTCACAACTCTCTTTTCCAGGAAATGTCCCAGGAGCAACAGAATCCACAGACAGAAGCAAAACACAGGGCACTACAGTTCAGACAACACAACAAGAGCATCGACAAGGTTAATTTAAAGAGCGCATGTTTCCACAATGGCAAAACTAACTGCAGAGAGCTTGGACTACAAAATACAGTATTATAGACAAAAGATTAAGACAAGATCTACACATGTTGCCTTGCATTTGTGGTAATCTACACCAATGAGAACATGTACTACAGCTATATTTGATTATGTATGGATATATTTGAAATAGTATACATTGTCTTGATGTTTTTCTGTAATGTAAATAAACTATTTATATCACACAATATAGTTTTTTCTTTTTCATGTATTTGTTATATATAATAAATACTCAGTGATGAGAAAAAAATTGCCTTTCTTAAATTTGCTGTATCTCATAGCTGTGTATAGTCTTGGGATATTGTGTATGGACACTAACAAGTCTCTTTTTTTTTCTTTTTCCAGTTCTAGTGGCAATTTTGAGTCTACTGAACTCAGTAGTAGGGTTTTGAGTTGGTCCAAGATCAGCGACAATTATGGATGTGGGAAAGGTGAAGAATAATTTAACCTACATTGAGGAGGGATAAAATATTTCAGATCCGGAGTCAACTACATTTCATCAGCCTTCTTCTCCCATGCCATCTATCTTTACTCTCCCATAGCTTAGGAAGTCTTTGCCTTCTAAATTAAATCCTAACCGAAGGGGAAATGGAAATTCTCGGTAACCGCAATGAGAGTGTCGGGGGTAACGTTTCCATTTGGGATGGAATTAGGTGTCTGTCAAGGTGAACCCCACAAGAACACTTGGCAGAATCTCCAGCTCTGGTCACTGGAGTGAGTGAAAATTGCTTCTCACTCTTGATTGAAAATTATTAGGTTAAAAAAGTTAATAACATAATAACAGCTGAAATGCCAGTCCCATTTGCACCTCGTGAACATGCTGATATAATTTATTTTTTCAAAGAGAAGGTGAAAAACACTCAGAAAATACCTTATGAATAACTTTATGGGTGACCCTACTCCATTAAATGTAATGAACCCAAATGTTGGCTATACCTCAGGACAATAAGGGCATGGGTTTTGTCACATCCACATGATGGACAAGATGCAAAGTTATTTCTGTTGATAGCTGAAACTCTCCAAAGCACATCCTTTCCAGAAGGTAATTCTGCTCTAGTTTGGGCTGTGAATTTTGAAGACAGCAGAGTGAGACTGCAGGGCAGAGTGGGGTAACATCACTGCTGCTGGATAACATCCTCTGCACTGAGTGCCCGAGCTCTGATCCCACTGGGCAGCAGAACTGAGCTAAGGAGCCCTGTAACAGCAGTCCCTGTGCTCTCCTCTCCAGAGAGACTTTGCCCAGGCAGAACGTGCCCAAGACAAGAGTTAGGAGTATTTCTCACTGCCATCACCACGTCAGAGTCAGACCTGGGGTTACCAGGGATGATGTCTCATGAGTGTGTTTCCATTTCCTGCTTCAGCATCCATCTGGTCACTCACAGCAGTCACCACCAAGCCCACCAGTGACAGCCCACCCGGCCTGGCCTTCAGACACGGGTGCAGCAGTACTGCTCCTCTAACATGACTTTGGTCTTCCCCTCCCTACCCCAGCCTGCTTTAAAGTGAATCCATTGCATGATGTTCACATGGTCTCAGTTTTTGTCTTGTTCTGGGTTTCTTGGCTTTTTAAAGGTAATAAAAGGTGATTGGCAAGAGATGCTTCCAGACACCTGGTCTGTGCTGATTGATGGGAGTGGGAGTGGTGCTTGCACAGGCAGAGGGGCAGATGATGGCACAGGGCAGCTCCCTGGCACTGGGGTGCTGGCCCTGCAGGGACCTCCTGCTCCCTGGAACTGTAGGCTGGGCCAAGGCAGAAGGAGAGGGGGATGTCCAGCAACCCCCTGCTCCTCAGCCCTCATCCAAGCTCTCCAATATTGGATCCTTGTTTTCAGATTGGAAGAGTGATAGAGTGGGGCAGGAGTGCACAGCAGAGGCTGAGAGCAGATGTGACCCTGGCTGGCTGCATCACAGGGATGTTTCCAGGCTCAAACCCACTGCAGGATACTCCTCCTCTCTGTCCCAGTCCTTGCAGGTTTTGTGTCCCACTAACAAGCATCAAAATCACAAATTTTGAGCTGATTCCAAACATCAGTGTCAGTCGCCCCCACTGGGACTATCAGGTCTGGATTGTTTATTTCAATCGCTTACATTAGATACAAAAATCCAACATTAGCACATACACATTGCCATGGAGCTATAGCAATAAACCTAATTGAAAAGGCAAAGTTTGGCCTGGACAAAAATAGCACAGCATCGCTTAGGAGTGAAAACAGGAGTCCGACACACTGTCTCCAAACTTCCCAATGTTATGCTCCTGCCTTTCACGGAGCAGTGGCACATTTAATCCCCAAACAGCATTTGCCAGGTGTCATTAGCTGCATCCCCAGCTGCAGGGCCTGTCACAAAGCCTCACACCTCCCCAGCAAGGCCAGTGTTTAAATACCTGCTGCAGACAGGAGGGCAGAGAGGAGAAAGGGATTGTCTTTTTAACACATGGGGCAGGTCCCACCTCTTTTGGTCTTTCAAACTTAACCTTCAACATGCTGGCACAGGCACACAGTCTGACAGTAACAGTGCCTTGGGGCTGTACATACAGGAACAGAGATTTCTACCAAAGACATTTGCAGAAACTACAAAACATAGCCAGTTTGGAGATGTGGAATTTTCCTTTTCTGAAAGGTCTGGAAAATGTGTGTTAGAGCTCCATGCTGGCCAGAACTCGAGACATGGCAATGTTGGTGCAGTTTAACAGAGGATGCAGGGAGGTGGGCTGGGCACATGGGCAAAGCCATGGCTGTGAGGATTGTGCCATGCACCATGGCAGAGCCCAGCTCCTCCACCTGGAGTCACACAGAGGGGGGAAAATGTGTTGCTGTTTGTCCTTTTCTCAGTGCACACTTCGGCAGCCCTGAGCACAGAGCAAGGTCCCTTGTGATGCCCATGGAGACAGACTCAGTCCTTGGGGAGGGCAGGAATTCATCTGTTTGGGCTGTTTCACAGGCTTTCTTTGCATGGCACAATGGCAACTGCAAGTAACCTCAACTACCAGCATTTACCTACTTTAAAAACCACACTGAATGACCAAATGTGCAAAAACCATTGAAAATGCCAGTACTCCACACTCAATGTGATGGCCCAATAGCCTGCAGTCATTTCCTGGCTGTTGTTTTACCACAAACCACAGGTACAAAAAGGTAAAATTAAGAGGTAAAAATAGGGCTGTTGGCACACTCATTCCCTAAGGAACAGCCTGCAATGTTCCTGGAGCAAGAAACCATGTTCTTGTTTTGTGTGTGATGCATTTATCACAACAGCATCCTGACCTCAGTCCTCAAAATAAAGCCAGACATGCTATTGGGAGAGCTCCTCACCCTCCCCAGCCTGGGGTGGTCAGATGGTCATGCCTTGGGTGCTGGGCTGGATCCCAGCCCATAAGGAACTCACCTGCAGCACAGGGGCATTGTGGAGGCGTGTGTGACACACACCTCACCCTTCCCCACCCCAAATGCTGCATTACAGGACAGGCACAGCCCCATGCCTCACCACCATGGTGCTTCTCCTTAAAGCCTGATCAGACGTTCATTATCAGTCCCTTTCATCCAAAGATAACAAGACACGATTTACAGAACATTTTCATCACAAAAATATTATAATTAATGAAGGGAGGCTGGACACCCTATTCTAACTGCTCAGAATAGATGTGTTCCTGCTGCATCAGGGTGTCACCAGCGTGGGCAGCTGTGCTTTAGCAGAGGCTCTGTGTGCCAGCCATGCAGGGCAGGGTGCCCAGGTGTGTCCCGTGCCCAGGTTAACCCAGCGGGCAGGTGGGCGCGGGTGCCGTCTAGCGCTGCCTCCTCTTTTCCAGAAGCAGCCCTCAAAAAAAGCCTCATCTTCAAAGAGCTCTCTAAAGCTTCTTTGAAAACAAAATGATTAAAGGCTATCTTGCCTCTCATCCAACATCAGACGCATCGCATGCCGCATCCTTGCTTTCACCCCTGATTATGCATGCGGCTTCTCCCAGCTCCCGGTTCTGCGTCGGCATGGAAGTTACAGCCCCGAATTAAAAGCGCGGTTCATTACTGCACATCAAAGCCAGCGCCGTGCCTCGGCCAGCCTGGCCTTTTCTTTAATTTATGGGTGCATGGCCAGGCTGCAGCTCTGCTTGTCAGGCAGCTGCAGCCCCCACAGGTTTGTAAGGCAAGCTGAGGGTGTCTAGCACAGCTGGTGGGGCTTTTCCAGAATAATCAACAACCTCAGCTGAACTTGAAGGGAGATGGAGAAACACTGGGCAATCACACATTAAGTTTTTAGAGTAACTTAAAACTATTATTATTAATAATATACATAATACAAATATTGTAGCTGTAGTTCTGGTCTCGACAGGCCGCAGCCGGGCTTATGGAGCCTCTTACACTATGCTCTGTCAAAAATCTCATTTTTTTGCCCCCCCACACACACAGAGCATCTGGGCTGCTGCACCCTGACAGTGCCACCAAGGCAGCCTCTGCTGGCACATGGAGGCAGAAGGGGCATAAGGAACAGGCACAGCAGCTCCTACCCTGCCAGCCCTTCTGATGCTTTGCTTTCAAATGCCTGTCATATTAGGTGAGCCTAATTTATTTTAGTTTCAGTGTAATTAACAGTTTTGTCACAGCAGGAGGGCTGTTAAAAACAGAGATGCAAGTAAGAAGAAAAAAAAAAAAGCAGGATTTTTGTCAACTTTTCCTTTTTTTTTTTTCCCCCTTTTTATTTGCCGTATTGAATGCGAGCCACAAGGCAGTAAAATATTCCGCAGTCTCACACAGCAGCAGCCAAGCTGCAGAATGAAAAAAAAGCATGTGAGGAATCCGCTCTATAATGCTAACGAGGTGGCACCCGCCCCCCCCCCCCGCCGCTCCGTCAATAAATCGGGAGCCCCGTTCCGCTCAGTTCGGGGAGCACGGACACCCAGGGAGCAGCCCTGGGGTCAGTCCCTCTCCCACTGGGTTTTCCCTGGGCTCTGGGAGCCGTGGTCCAGCGCCGGGGCTGTCACCGCAGTGCCCCGGACACGGAGGTGACAGAGCCAGCGCCACCCGCTCTGCGGGGACCGCGGTGCCATCACCTCCCACCGCCCCTGCCCGAAGGAAAAACCACAAAAAATGTTCAGAAAGTGCAGTAACGCCTCATAAACCTGCCACGAGAGAAGCTTTAGAAGGGGCTCGGTTTACGTGGGGTCACTCGGAAAAGAAGCGCAATTACTGGGGGTGGGATCCGGGCTGGAAATGCAAGGCGGGCGCTCAGCCCCGACGGCAGCGCTGCTTTCGGCGGAGCAGGATGAGCACAGAGGTGAGGCACTGCCGTGTAATGTGACCTGAATTAGCGGCTATAGATAGTGCTTCCTGCGTGTTTTACATTTTCAAATAAAAAGGATCTTCTTGTTTAATGGTTAATAAAAATGATTAGTGCTCCCAGGGCACGGATCCTGACAGATGCAGAGCGTGCTGGAGGGACCGGCTACAAGACACCAGAGAAGGCGAAACCGATGATTTTATTTTTTTCTCCTGTGGAGTACATCACTGCCAGCATTTGCAAGTTAATTTGTAATGTAATTATATGTTGCTTCTGTCACAGGAGCTCAGCGTGTGTGTGGGGCCAGTGTCACAGCCCAGCCAGCAGGGCTGCAGGGAGGAGCTGCCAGGAGCTGAGGGGCTCTGTGTGTGAGTGTGCACACAGCTATGGACAGCCTGGGATGTGTAAAGGTACAAATGGATGTACAAATACGTCTATGGAGAAATAGATATGCACCTGTCTGTGTGTATGCACACACGTACCCTATCCACACACATGGATATGCCTGCATACTCAGATCTAATAAATACACATGCACGTACAAAAACTTAATTTTGTATAGAAAAATAAAATTATATTTGTGTGATGGATACTGTAGAGAAGAGCCAGCTGATTTCCCTGCACCACTTCCTGCATCGAAGCCACAAAGAATAACAGGGCAGAAGAGCTGTGCCCTGCCAAGCTCCCCGTGCAGCTCCCAGCACTGCCAGCTTCCTAAAACATCCAAAACCTGCCATGCCAGCCTCGTGGCAGCATTACACCCTCACTCTGGAAGCTGGGTTGACTTTTTTCCTTTAATTAATTTATTATTATCATTATTATTTCTTTTCATAGCATGCCACGTAGAAGATTATGGTCAGTAATAGTTTTCCAAGAAATAAAGTCTATGAAAGTAATTGTTAGGAACAAGCTGCAATAGCAAATTGCTGAGTGGTTGCCATAGTGCAGCAGCACAATTTGAGATTTAATATCATTACTAATGATATTTACTTGGCCTGCAGGAGAGAGTGAGACTTGTGCTCTCTAAATGTCATTTGACTGCTAATATGTCAGCGTGCACACCCAGCCCGGCCGTGGGAGGCACCGGGGCCAGCCCTGCCCCAGGCAGCGATGCTGGGCTGCTGTCCCTGCCCAGGCTGTGCCAAGGAGCCCCGTGGGACAGCAATGGAGGAGCCCACGGAGTGTGTGGCAGCAGTGCTGGGGCTCTGGGACACCCAAAACCAGCCCCAGAGTCCTGCGCGCTGATCTCGACTCAGCTGCGAGCTCGGCGTCCTCTCCTCCTGCATGGGAGGGGAGACATATTGCCTTGCTGTGAAGTGAGCCATTTAGCTTATTAAACGCTGCTAAGGGTGCCCTGAGGTCTGTGCACATGTGGGACCATCAGGAGGGAATGGTTATTATTATTGTTTTTATTAGTCATAGTCGTTTTCCCAGCGACAAGGCTTGTGTCCAGATGTCTTCCCATCCATTGCTGAAATTTTCTGAGGCCAACACAAAACTGTTGTGAAGATGGACTAGTCCAAGTCCCACTTCAAGCAGTGCAGGAGCAGAACATCCATGCAAAAATAAATATATATGTTTTTAAATTAAAAGACAAATGAAAGAAAGGGTCGTAGTTGGCTAAAAATGAATTGTGCAGTGCGTAAAAGAGAAAACAGATTAGGGAAGATAACGTTTTAGTTTAAGTGTTCCATCATTATTAATTCATTTGGTGCTCTTTATGATAATACCAATCATTTGGAATTCATTTGGTGTTTATGTGGATGTCATCTCGACTCCTGCAGAAATTCCATAGTAATTCAGCATTAATGTGCTATTAAAAATTGTTACCAGCCACTACCTTCATTACTCCCCCAGCCCAGCCTAATCTTTCTTCTCTCATTCTCTAAATTCAAATTCCAGTGTTTATTTTGCTTTTATCTTTATTAGGGTTTTAAAATGTAATGCTTCTATTTAAAAATTCTCCTTATGCTACATAAGTATTGTCTCTTTCTTTTGACAGCATCAAAATTATGCAAATAAAAGAGGGGTGATTCTTCATTTTACTGCTGGCACGTGACTGAGAAGCAACCAAAGAGGCTCCAGCTTATCATTTACAAGAGTGAATTCACCAGGCTGGTACTTATGTGTGCAGCAGAAGACAGTGAACCAAATGTGGATGAAATAACACCTGTCCCACATGGAAATCTCTGGGTTTGGGCACTGCAGGGGCCTCAGGGGAAGGGATGCAGCTGCCACAGCCCTGCCAAGGGTGCAGAGTCCCTTTTCTGCACCCACCCCACCACTGGAGCATCCCTCTGCTTCCAGCTGGGAACAGCGGGGTGGCAGCTGCCAAAATGGATGTTCTGGGTCCAAGCCCCAGCAGCAGAGGAAAGAAAGGCTGCACTTTGATGTAACATTAACAAAACAAAATAAATAAAGGAGATTAAATGCAAAAACCTTACATTAAAGGAATATCAATTAGCTTTTCTAGTCAGGAACTTGATGGTTAGAAACTGCCAGATTGCTGAGAAAAATAAAAAAGAAAATCCCAAGGCTGGAGTCAGCCCCCAGCTGTGCCTGTCCTGTTGTGCAGCTCCATAATTATATGATCCATACTATTTTCCCCCTGGATATCTGCTGCTTTGGACCACACACATCTCATGGCACACTGGGGCAGAGTGAAGCCTGGGCTTGGCAGCTCTCAGCACCCACAACTGGAGTGCTGGCCTTGCCACAAGCAAATATTACTTGTCTGAAACCAGAGGCTGCCCCAGCCCCTGTGTGTGAGCAGAGGCTCAGGGGCAGGGATTCTCAGTGCCCTGCAGCCCAGAGGAACAGGGAGCACAGCACAGAGCTGGCACCAAGCACTCTGAGCATGGTTCTCATGCAGAGCAGAGCCAAAGGGCCATGGGGGACAGGCAGGGCCATAGCAGGGCCGGGTCAGCACCAGGTGGGAGAAGGGGAACAGCCAGGGCTGGCCACAGCAGGGCTGGCACTGAGCACCCCTGGGGCTCCCCTGGCAGTGGAATTGGGAGGTGACATCCCCATCCCACAGCATGGCCAGGCCCCAGCTGAGCATCCCCTGCCACAACCTCAGAGCACAGATTTACAAGGAGAATCAAGCCCCTTGCAGAGGAATTTTCCACTTAATCAAAATCCTGAGAAGGATATGAATGCTTATAGGTTAAAGGAACCTGGCAGCTCTAACTTGTCTGTCATGTCTTTAAGGATTGCCATTAAGTCATAAACGTGACAAAGATTAAAGAGTTTATTAATGTTATTAGAGAGTTGAGATAAAATGCTGTGCCTTGCAGGGTCTCTCTCCCTCTCTCACTATTTAATGAAAACATTTTCATCACTTTCTGAATCCATTATACCAAATATTCATTTCAGGAGTCCTAAGATGATTTTATTTTAATTAGAAAAGATGTGGCAACCACCTGAAAGTAATACAGTTAAAATACTTTGCCCCAGTTCCCCTTCTCACTGCTGCCATCAGATGAGAGTTTGCTGTGCCCTGCAGAGGAGCCCAGGGTGAGTGAAGGAGCACAGGGAAGGTCTCTGGCACGGTGAGACCATCCAGCCCTGCCCTGCAAACGGCTCTGGGCACGTCCAAAGTCACCACCAAGGCCATGGGGTGAGGAGAGACCCTGCATGCACAGGCAGGACCAGGGGCACATCCCTGGGGAGCATCTGCTGCAGGCACAGGAGGCAAAGTCAGGTGCTGGCTGGTGGAGCAAAGCAAGTGAAGGAAAAGAAGCTCAAGAAGATGAAAAAGGGAGTTTGTGATGGCCCATGAGAGGAGCCCTATCCTCTGCAAATCTCTGGCAATGAGTCACAGAACCAGAAGAAGAGGAGCAGCCAAAAGGCTTTCTCGATGGGGGTGCTAATTCATGGTTAGAGCAGGTCCAGTCTCTTCCTGATAAAGATTGGGAACCAAAGCAGCACTGGGACAGTCACACATTCTGTGTGAGCCTTCCCTTCCAGCTCAAGACTTTGTAATGTGTTTGTAATGCAAGCAGCTCACAAATGCTCCTCCTTCTTAAACTTTCCAACTAACCCAATTTAATTTGTTAATTTATTCTGTAACCTGATTTACTGTTAATTTATCTTGGTGAGTAAGATATCCCAGCTTTAAGTTCCAGTCAAACAAAGGGGAGGGCTTGATGCTTTTGCTGCACAAGATCTTCCTGCCACATTGTATTCCATTTTAACACCACCCTGAAGCATTGCCAAAATCTATTGCCACTAACTAATGCAAATCCATACACCTGCAAACTGATGCCATGCACACAGCAGAGTGCTCCTTGCAAACACACCTTTAGGAGGGCAATATTGGCTGCAGCAGGCATCACTTGTTGCTTAGCAACAGCCATGGCATCACTTGGGGCAGGCCTATCCTAAACAGGAATGGTAAAACCCAGGCATGTGGCTGTCCACCCCAACCCACCCATCCCTGCAGGTGCTGCTCACCCCTTCTTAATAGATCCAGGATTTGCTATTTTTTAAATTTTTTTTTTTTTGAGGTATGTTTCAGTTTAGGGGTGTTAAAAACAATAAAATAGTCCTCAGCCATTAAACTGACTTTAAGCAGCCACCCCAAAGCTTGCAGTCCCATTCTGACCACAGTGGCAATGCCAGCCCAAGCACAAGCTGCTCAGGTTGTGCCACACCACTGCCAGCTCAGCGTTTTGCACCCAAGACTTCTAAAAAATTTACACACAGCTTGTTGTAATCAACTCAAGAGAGCAAGAGGGAAATCAGATTGTATTAGAGCCATCCTGAGGGTATCCTGAGGCTGTTTTGAGTTTTCCTGGAGCCCAGGGAAGCCCCTGGAGCCAGAAACTGTCAGCTCTCACCTCTACTCCTGTGACCAGCCCTTGCTGTGACAAATGGCCTTCGAGTGGTGTGTGCAGCCCTGCACCCACCCACTGTCCATCCATCCATCTGTCTGTCTGTCCATCCCTCTGCACTGCTGTGCCTCCCCAGCTCCTGCCCTGGGCTCTCTGCCTGCCCTCTGCCAGCTGTGGGTGCCAGCCAGCTGCTGTCCTGGGCCAAAAGAGTGGCAAGAGAATAATCCAGCAGCATCCATTAGCCCTGCCTTGGGGAGCAGAGCAGAGGGGCCCACGGGCTCAGGCCAGGTTTTTAAAGCCATTATGGTGTGGCTGTGGGCACGGCTTATTCACAAAAGATGAATGCAGGGTTTGCAATCAAGGGGAAATTAGCATCTCTGCCAGCAGGGAGGGCGAAGATGTGAGCCAGCCAGCACTGCCAACAACCTTGATTCTGTTTTTGGCAAAGCTGGCTGGCTTGGCAAACACAATGGTAATGAGATAAACTGAAATGCCAGGCAACAGGGCTGCTCTTTGAAGTAACTATCCTCCAGGGCAACAAGGAACAAGAGGGAAAGGTTTTTAGAGACATGGTTTGGACGGACAGGGAACATTATTTGCATTCCTGAAGCCTGCCCTGGGTTTGCAAGGCTTAGGTGTGCTGGTGCCAAGCAGCCAGAGCAGGGGCAGGGAAGCCCAAGCAGCAACAAGGCAGCACAGGGAGATGGGGAGCCCTGCAAGGAGCTTGGCAATGCTGAGGCCAAACCCTTATTGCCCCTGAGAAATGCCTTCTGGGGGGGCCACACCTTCCCAGGGCACTGAGGCGCTTTGCTTCAAGCAGTCAACTTTCAGAAATACATCATCTGTGTAAGAGGACAAGCTGCAGCATTAAATAATAGACTGTCACATGCCCCAGTCAGGAAGTACAGGTAAGCAGTGAGTGGGAATCCATGTGGCAGGATCTGCAATGCCAGGGACACAGGAGAAGGAGCAAAGGGCAAGGGAAGGGCAGCACATGGCACAGCTTGTGCTCCCTTGGGTTGTTTGTGACTAACCTGGGAAGGGGCTGGCACAGGGACACCTGAGTGCAGTGTAAATGGGAGGCTTTAGAATGATTTCCCAAGTGACACCCTGACAGCACCAGCTCCCTGAGCACACTGGGCATGAGGAGCAGGTTCAGGAGAGGCCCCTCAGTGCCTGGGCAGGCAGCTGGGATGGTGAGCATTCCCAGCCCTGTGGAGGGGACAGGATGCAGGACACATCCTGCAGCTCCTGGCTTGCCCTGCAGACAGCAGGGCCTGTGTCCATGCCCCTCAAACACTTAGGAATTTAAATATTTTAAAAAGTAATGGAAAAGGCTAAACAGCTGAAAGTTCTATTTTTTTTTTTGGCCACAGCCCAATGACAGAATCACAGCAAGGTTTGAGTTGGAAGGGACCTTTTAGAGGTCAGCAAGGTGATGACCCCCCTGCAATGAGCAGGAACACCCTCAGCTAGACCAGACTCCTCAGAGGCCAGGCCAGCCTGGCCTTGAGTGCTGTCAGGGATTTCTGCTGGACCTCAGAAACCTTTCCTTCTAACAAAGAGAAGAACCAGAGGGTGAAGCCTAGGTGCATTCCCCAAATCCCTTTAAAAAATACAACATCTTTAAGAAAGATCATACAGAACACCTCCAGGGGATTAGCCCAAGGCTCCTGGCCAGGCTGGATCCCTGCAAATGGTGATTTTGGAAAGAAAAACTCTATTCTATCAGAAGTGCCACGTTTTCCTCTGCACCAAAAATAGTCCCTCTCAGAGCAGAGCCAACCGAGGCAAAAATGTTTATTACATAGGAGAACTATAAGAGAGAAGTGCCTGAATCAGAACAAAATGTAAAAGTGGGGAAACAAATGTAAAAAGCTCTATAAAAGTTTTAATGGATTCTTTCAGATGTGGAGTGGCATTTTAATGTGATACTTAAAATTATTTCTCTTTTTTTTTCTCTTCAGCTCTTAGGCAGACCATTAATCCAAGGGGCTTTTTCTGCCTGCAGAGCAGTAACTCTCCAAAGCAGGCAGCTACCTGCTGCTGGCTGGTGGGCAAAGCACAGTTTTGGGGAGGGAAAAGTCATGGGCTTTGCAGCAGGGGGAGGATGGTGTCCCAAATTCGACACACCCCGCGAGACCTGAGAGCCCCCGAGCCCTTGCTGCAGGTTTGGTGTGGAGGGACAAACAGCCACCCCAAAAAGGAGTGGGAACAGCTCCTGCTGCTGCTCACACATGCACACAGACACAGCACTCCAGCCCTTTCCTCATGCCAAGGATCTACTCTTAGGATTTGGCTCCAGCCTATGCACTTCCAACACCTTGAAAGTCTCAAACTCTGTGCTTAAATATCTTTGGCCTGATGCTGACCTTTCCAAATCCCAGGAACAGCCATTTTTTCTTGCTGATGCAGATGCAGGAAATTCTTAACTAAATCCTAACTGAAAGGCAGAAAAGCAGATAAGCAGGCTAATCCCATCAGACCCCAGGCTCCCTGGGACTGCAGGTCCAGCCCCTGCTCTGCAGCCCAGCTCAGCAGTTTGCTCACCCCTCTCTTGGCTCTGCCTCTCCAGGGCTGGGAAGGAAAGCATGCCCACTTTCCAAGGAAAAGGGAAATATTTTGCTGCCCTAAATTGATTTCCTGGCATTTGTGGTGCATGAAGCCAGTCTCTGGCTACTGCTCCCTTCACAACAGACCTTGCAGGAAATGTGGGAAATGTATTCAAAGGAACACACGTGGTTTGGGTGATGGGGTTTGTTTGTATTTTTTAGGTTCTGGGTGCATAAAAAGCCCTCCCCTCCTCAAAATCCAAATTCTCACCAGAAATATGTGATAGTACTCAATCAGTAATAGCCATGACTTTTAAAGATATGTTTATGTTACTTAATAGGGGCAAATAGTTTCAAATGCAAAAAGTATCCATTTTGATGCCTTCAGAGACTCTGCTCTGGTTTAAAGGAAATCAAAAAGAAGAAGATGGAAGTAATTTAATCTAGAAAACTGTCACTTTTGTCTGAATTCTGTTTGCTTTCTCAAGAAGGGGTCTGGAAAACCAGTACAGGGGGAAAATGAAATCCCAGCCATTCACTCATTAACGAAGGAGCACCACGCTCAGCAAGAGCAGCAGTGGAGCTGGTTGGAAATAACTTTATTAAATGAACTCCCCTGGAGGTTACTTGTGTCCCCTTGCCTTTCAGGCTTCTGTAGGGCTGCTCTTACTGAGTCTGCTCACCAAGGAGAGTCCTGTGGTCCCTGCCAGCCCCAGCCATGGCTTGGTTTGCCTGTGCTGCAGCTGCTGGAGCCCAGCCCTAACCCAGGGACAGCCTGGCACGGGATCAAACGAGAACTGGGCAGCCTTTCAGCCTGGAGCTGTCTACAGCCCATGTCCCAGAAGCTGACAAGTCCTGGGCTGGAGGTGGAAGCCTGAAGGTCAAAAAACAATCCCTAAAATGCCTAAAAGTGCAAAAGTAATTTCAGAAGAGGGAGAGGGACATTGAGGATGTGCTGCACAGAGAGCACATGGGGACGGAGCCATGCCTGCAGGACAGCCTGGGGCCTTGGCCCTGCTCTCCTCAAAATTACCCTGGGAAGGCAAGAATACAATATCTACAGTGCTGTGTTTCAAAAATACTGTTTTTTAAATGCATTTGCTCTACCAAGTGCCACTTAGAAGACTGGCTGCGAGTGATCAATGTCATTTCCCCCTCAGGGAGCCCAATTCCTTCACCCCAGCACACATCAGCTGCTGAGGCAGTCACAGCTGCTGGGCCAGAGGCTACATGAGGAGCACACCAAGGGCCCCTCACCCCTGGCTGCAGTGAATGGCAGAGCAAGGCTGTGTCCCTCAGCAGGGCTGCCCTGATGGACACAAACTGCCAGCAGTGCCTCTTCCATCCATGCCAATGGATCAGCACTGGGGAAGGGCAGCCTGGGGACTCTGGGGTGGACAAATGCTGCACTGGATGGCCCATCCTGCTTTGGGCAGGAATAGCAAGGGGGATCTCATCTTCCCTCTCTCTTTCTCCCAGATCTTCACAAATGAAACATGTTTGCTTGGTATTAAATTGATGCATAGTGATGTTGCCATAATCAGTACTTGGATAAAGTAAGAAAAAACCCCAGAATATTAAGAAACACCAGGCTCAAAACCAGGAGTTCAGCAGCACAGCTGAAGTACTTTCAACCCTCTCTTATCAAAAATAGACAGAGAATGAAGGAACCTCTTGACCATGTCCTTATCTCACCCTTGTGAGCTCCAGGGACTGCAGGGTTGGGGGGTAGTTGTGTGCTCTACACAGGAGATTATTAAAGGTTGGTCTAATGGATGCAGAATGTTTGTACATCACATATTGCACAGGTACTCTGTGTTACACAGCTTCCACTTCTTCAGATTCACCCACACCACTGGAAACATCATCCCCCTGTGGGTTACTGGAACCCCAAAGCCCCCACAAGTGCTAGATACGGGCCTCACACTGGCTTGACCTGCCCTCCCATGTCCCCATGCCTTTGGTTGCTCTATGTACGTGTTTAGTGTTCCTAGATGAAGTTTTTTCCTGGGCCAAATCAACATATCCTGATGACAAAATATGTCAATCATAGCAGGGTGAAGCAGCAAAACCAACAGCATTGCACAGCACTGCCCTTCAGCAGACTGAGACCTGCCATCCCATGTGAAACCTCTGATCCCACCAGGGGTCTCAAACATGGATTATCCCCACGTCTGTGGCACGTTTTGCAGTCATCCTCTGAAGGGAGTGGCACAAAGGCAGCAGCTCACAAAGAGCAAAAATGTCAGAAGATCTTTTCTGACTGCAACGATGCCCTGGCCACCAGCCAGGGTTGGGTGTCCTGGCCCTGACTGAGCACCACTCACTGACTGCACCACGCTGCTCCCCACTGCTGCTGGCACAAAGAAAATTAACAACACTGCCACACAGGGCAAGGATTTGCCAAGGAAGAACACATCACTGCCCTTGATTTTGCTGGGCCATGTTCAGCAGAATCTGAGGACACCAAATAGCCCTTGGTGACACCTGACACTGATCTGGTCAACTGGTGACATCATGCTGAATTTGATGAATACTTTTAATGAAGAAAGAAAACCCTGGATCCAGAAATAAATATTTTGAAAGAGGCCTTAACATTTTCTCAAACTTTGTTTTCTTTCCTTGAATTTTTCTAGAAGGGCACACACAATAGATTGCAGACATTTCGTCCCTACCTGGTATTCTCTCTTTGTAACTAAAGGACAGATTTATTTAAGATGCTTTTAAAATTAGCTGCTGAAAAGCCTCTGCAGACAACCATCATCTTCCACAAAGAAAGTGTCAAGGGACACCAGCTAGCACTTCTAGACACTGCTGATGGTGAAACTTCTCCTCCCACTGTGTTTGGAAGTTCCCACATGTCTTAATGCACCTGGAAAGACTGCTGAAAACAGTTGTTTGCCCTTTGAAAGCAAAAACCTTTCAAAGCTAAAAAATAATTACATGGATTTCACATGAAGCGACACAGGTAATATGCTGTTAAATAGAGACGTGCAAGGCAACAGACAAAAAATGTCAAGATCAGAAATGGACTAATCCCAAAAAAAAGCCACTCTTACAGGAGAGACAGAGGAGCAAAGGGAAAATAACCATGGTCTGAATAACATTGGAGAAAAAGTACTGGAAGGTGCAGAATTAACCTTTTCCTAATTAATTATTAGTCACAAGGCAAAGGAAATCAGCCAGTTGAGAGCGAGATGGGGATTTCAGCCCTTGAAATACTTGGGTTATCCTTTGAAAGCAGCAGGAGAGGAGGGGAAGCGGCTGCCGTCAGGAGAGGGGGGGGAATGGGGCTGGGACAGTGCCCCAGGGCCCCGGGCACAGCCCCGGAGCACCGAGAGAGAAGGCAGATAGCGATCAGCAAACGCATCCTGAACTGGGTCATTCCAAAGGCAACTAAATTTTTGTGAGAGGAAAATTATCCAGGAAGCTGGACTGCAGAAGACTTCTTTAACCTCCCACAACCTTCTATCCCATATGTTCCTACCATCAGCTCTTAAATCTTTAAATCTTAATCTTTATTACCATATTTTGTAATAGGAGAAGATGTGAAATTATTTGCCAAAGGTATAAAGTGGAGAAAATTTGATATTTTTTTTCCTTTAGTCTGGATCTGCAGTTCTCAAACCATCCAATGGCTCACTGCAAACCTCCTGCATCATCCCTATAGCACACACCTTGAGCGCAACTTGGCCAGAAGTGGGGGATTTTTTTTTCTCTCTTTTATTTTTAAACCACTTCATTTTTATTAACACCCACACTCCCACATCTCAAGATGGAGAGCTCTCGTGGACATACAAACGTGGATCTGGCAAATGACGTAGAGAGGATTCAGGTGGAGAGCCACACTCTGCTCTGTCTGCCTGCTCCTCTCAAAGCTCATTAGAGCAGCAGAAGGTGCAGACCTGCTGTCTGGCACAGTAATGTTGAATCTGGGAAAACACACAGCTTTAAAGAATGCTGCTTGCCTCCTTGAATTACGTGCTGTAGCACTACACAAAGCCCTCCACTGATGTGATGATAAACAGGGGGAAAATATTTAGCAGCACTAAAAAGAAAAGAGGAACAGAGAGGATGGAAGGAGTGCTATGTTTTACTGCAGAATTTAGCCTGCCTTTTTTTTTTCCTTGTGTCTCCCATTCAGCTGGGTGTTGTCCAAGAGGAAAAGATATTTTCCTGAGTCCCTTAAATGTTATTTTTCAACTCAAGTCACTAAAGAAGCTAGGATTTCCATTCATATTAGTCCTTGGACTAATATGAAGCTTACATGTAGCTCATTTAGAGCAGCCAGCTTTTTTCAATCTGTGCATGAAGGTTAAAAGCATCTTGCTTGCCTTAACGCAGCGTGGTATCCTCAGATGCCTGGAAATCACTCAGAAACAAACAAACCAGCCCACTGCAGCACTGTACACTGCAGAATAGTTGCTATGATGTCTAGTGCTAAGAAACAGAGTTATTAGTGAAGCTCTGAGGTTGGGTAAACATGTTTAGCAGTGAGGAAACAGCTTGTTTTGTTCTTCTGTACTTTTTAGAACAAACTTTGCTAAAGCAAAATGCCAATGGAAAAAAAATGTTTATTTCTGCGGGCCTATGGGTTTTATGAAAGGGAGTTTATCTAAGGGGAGAAAAAAAACAGAAGCAAAAACATGCTGCTCTATTTCTTCAATTACAACTTTCCCCTGCTATGGCCTTTCTTGCTCCCATTCACTATTGGATTTGTGGCTACTGCTCCTGGCAAGCAATGAGGAATCTGGAAAGGGAGATTCTGTGGAAAAAGCATGCTAGGAGAAAAAGCCCTTCCCAAATGAAGATTGATTTTTCTCAACCCTTCCTTCAGCAATTTACAATGCTGTCAGAAGATTCAGAGGGAAAAATACTTTGGTGTTTGTTTTGGGTTGGGTTTTTTTTTTTTTTTTTTGAGGGATGAGGTCCCTTTACGATAGACCCGCAGTACCAAAAATCAAAATCCTATACTGAGGAAATCTTTCAGGTACGTGGGATCCCCATGTACTCCTCGTGTGCCCTAAATCCCCGAGCTCTCCCTGTCCTCCCTTCCTAAGTGATGAAGAGCAGAAGAGATGAAGAGGGGAAGCTGTGGGACCTGCCTGCAGGTGACACTGTGCAGACAGGGACAGGTACAGTTGCCACGGATTTCTGCATCACTCGGGGAATTTTTAGTGAAATGATTCAAGCAGCACCATGTGAGCATGAGATCAGGGTGAGAGCCAGGTGAAAAGCAATGGCCTAGCAGCTGCTTGGTTTGGAGGACTAATTATGGGACAGAGTCTCACACATCTGGGTCATGGCTTCACATCCATCTCAGCTGCATCCTGGTGACAAGGGCATCGCTCTTTGGTGGCAGACAGGAAATACTCTGCAGGGCCAGACTGGTTTGTGGGGCACTGGGCTGCTCCTCAGGGTACCCTGCATGGCAGGGACTAATTGATCTGTGTGTTGGCAGCCTAAACAGAGATCTCAGGGCTGATGGGATGCACAGCAAGAGGCCAGCCTGGAAGATGGGCTACCCTACCACTTCCCTGTCACCCAGAGAACAGAATGCTCTCCCACGAGCTGGCTCAAACACATTCGACACTACAACACAAAATGGACTTTGGCAAAGGATCAGGAGTAGCAGAGTACACCCAGTGCAACCTCCCCACCATCCCTTCTCACAGCAGGAGTAACCTTTATGTGGCTGCAACCCTGAATTGTCTGAGATATCACCAGAAAGCCTGGCAAAACAGCCTGGAGCCTGTGGACAGAGTCAGGCTCTAGCAGCTAAAGATCCATGAGCTAAAATAAAAACAGGCTATACATACACCCATTTAGGGGCTGCAGCAGCCTCTTGGTGCAGGCAATGGGAGATTCTCTGGGATGGCAGAGGAGAAGGGTCACAGCTCTGGGGTGGGTTACAGGCTGTGCAGGGTTACAGGCTGTACAGGCAGCCATGTGAAACCCTGAGCAGCACCACGGGTTCAGTCCTGCAGCCAGCACATGTAAATAACTCCTGGTGAACTGTGCTCGGGTTAAAAACCAAGTTCAGCCCGCTCATGGCTGTGATTTGAAGGCAGGGTCACTGCCTGTAACCAGAGCACGACAGCACATGAGAGGGCAACTCTGAAACCCTCAGTGCTTGCTGCCTAAACAAACTAATTTGCAGCCTGACATTTCAGCTGTTTCCTATGTAGATTACTTTCTGCTTATTCAATACTTCTGAATAAAAATGCTTAATGCCTGTGAAGTAATAAATAAGCTATTAATACTGTGCACTGTGGATGCTCAGTACCTGATTTAACCTTCTTTTTCTTCCTCTAACCTCAACAGGGGCTCTGAAAAATATGCATTTTTTTTTAAACTAAGTTAATAAGTGTTTTGAATCACTGAAAATAATTACTATCAAGAGCAGACAGCAGTATGCATAGGGCATATAAAAGCCAGCAAGGGGAGAGTGCAGGTGAGAGAGAGGGAGAAAAGAGAAAAAAGGCTGTCAAATACCACAGATTCTTCCAGCTTAGATTTCTGATTTTCACATGTAAGAATAAACAGTTTTCAAAATATTCCTCTGTGAAGAGGAAGTAACTCTGGAGGTCCAGGATGCACCCCACTTTTGACCTTTGGATGCTCTCTGACCCTGTTGCTCCCAGGGGGCAGAGCTGGCTTCTCCCTGGGGCCCTGTCAGATCACACCAATGCAGTTTGCATGACCAACTGGCTGAGCAAGATTTACATCAAAATTTGGGTTTTAACAATTTGATTTCAGTTCCTCATTTAACCAGTTCACACGATTTTCCATATTTTTGAGGAGTTGCTTTTTCTTTCCTCCTTCTTTCACTGCCTTGATGCAGGCACTCTATGGTGACCTCTGCAAAAGGAGAAGTTAAAACCCAAAGTGCTGTGGTGGGCAGAGGCTGTCAGGGAGGACAGCTGGCCTGTGACAGATCCTGTTTGACTCTTTCTCACACTGCTGTCATGCCCAGCCCCTGAACCTGGCCCTGACCAGGTACTCAGCAATGAGCTCTGGGATGTGCACCCGGAGCCTGCTGCTCTTTCATCCTTTTCATGCCATCACGTCCCATCAGCGCTGCTCATCACAAACAGTAACTCAGGTTGACATCATTCCTACCAGAGATGGGAGCTATTGAATTATCTAAGGACAAACCTAAATACTAGCTTTTAAAGGATAACTGATCTACTAAAAGCAAGTATTGTTTTGGACGTGCCATGTCACATTTATCACGCTCGGCTTTGCATGGTGCTGTTATCTTCTGCCATGTCATCAGAGCAACATGAAGTAGCATGGCACAACATGACAGATGCCTCAGCAACGAGGGAAAGACACTCTCTAGATTCCAAGTCCATTACAGCTCATCTCAAATAAAAGATTCAAAAGATATGAATGATGGTGTGTCTGCAGGCCAAAAGTGACTCAAGTCTCCTCAATTATCTGCAGAAAACAGATCTTCATTCACATGCTTTTCACATAATTAATGCCCTACTTGCTTCCATTAAACATTATTTCATTATCATCCTAGTCCAAACAACCTGATTGCAAAGTAGGAAAACCTCTTCTTTCAGCTTTGTAACAACAATAAAAATTCTCAATAAAGGCACAATTCTTTTTCGTCACACCATACACCACAGTTGAGACAGCCACAATACACAGAGCAACATCACACCATTTCAGAAAGCTTCAACCCAAACAGAGTAACACCTTACTTCTTCAGAAATCTTCAGGCATCTCCCCACACAGAGTAACATCCTTCCACTCCAGAAGGCTGCAGGCATCTGCCCTTCTTGTTCTTTAGCCCAACCTTTAATACCTCTGATTGTTCATTCATTGCACCTGTGTTCCCTGTGGTGGTTGGTCAGTGCCCCTGGGCACTCCATGGCTCATTGCTTTCACCTGCTGGTCACCTGCTGCTCACAGCTGTAGCCCATTAGAGATGAGGCTGGGCCACAGCCCCACTCCCAGCTACCACCAACTCTGTGTGCCTACACCTTTTAAGTACAATTCACATCATAATCCCTGCTAGAAAATGTCCCCTCTGTTAGGATGAAGCATCACCTCAAGTAATCTCCACACCAGCAAAAGAACACTGTCAGTCTTCACAGAAGCAACCTATTCTTGTCCTATCTAAGAGGGTGGATTTCTTAAATGTTCCTTGAGAAATTTCAGAAGACAATAAATCATTGAGAGCATACTGTAATAAAAAGTATCCTAGAAGAAAGCATATATGTGTATTCAGCTTCAAGTTATTAAAAGCTTTCTAATTTTCCCCCTCTTTTATTGAAGAGGGAAAGAAGAACCAGACAGGTTATCCTGCCTTTCACTGAAAACTACATCCCCTTTTTCCAGAAATATCCAAAAGTGAAAGGGAAAAGTAGCTCTGTTTCCATATATAGCTTCTGATCTGAAACTGGGGAAAACAAACAGCATTTTCTTCCAGAAAGAACACAGCCCTTTTGAAGGAAGTTAAAACATTGGCGAGCATTTCAAGCACAGTTCCTAAAAGCCCACCCTCCATTTGGAAAGGGCTTTTACCAGGAACAGCAAAGGCCCTTCCCTGAAGCTCGGGCTGCCTGGTCCCTGTGACCTTGCAGGTGCTCCCAGCCACACAAAGGCTCGGCTGCAGGAGCAGGTGTCGAGGACGGAGCTGGAGCTCTGCTCCAAAGGCAGAGCTTGTTCCCTGTAGGTAACCACAGCCCAACCTGCAGCTCCTGCCATTTTTCAGGTCCTTTTAATATCACCTCTGTATCATTTTTTCATGGAGCTGCTCCTCCTGCTCCGTGCCCCACATATCTGCTGGAGGAATACAATGCGCTGGCAGGTCCGGGCTGACCGGCCATATGCTGCTCCATTTGTGACTGCTGGTGTCCTGACCTCGCTTTTGTCCGAGCTGCAGAAAAGTCCAGCCCAGCAGCTGAAATATTCTCTTTTATCTGAAGCTAAGGAAACTATTTTTCCCCCTTCACAAAACTTAATTTGCTTTTCAAAGGGAAAAAAAAAAAAGACCAAAAACCAAACATGTACTTTATTACTGCGCTCCTCGAATGTCTGAGGAAATACACAGAAAATGCCTGGCACATATGGTATTTTTATGTGGCTTATTTTTTTCCTTTGTCTGCAAGTCTGCATAGAATCATTACTACTTGGCACACAGCAAAAGGAAGTCTCCTGTGCACAACATGATTTAGTCTGGCCGATAAAGTGGAAGTGGATTTCTTCATTGCATATTAAGTTCCACTGGATACCATTTGCACAAGAGAGTAAAATTGCAGTTTCATGTTGCTCTATGCTGATACATTTCCTGTCAGACAGCCACATCTCTCCCTTTCTCCAAATATTAAAATTTCTCATAGCAGAGAGAGATTCCCCATTCTCACCAATGGGCTCTCCAAATGCAGTAACTCTTGTGAGCACAGAGGCACCAGTTGGGAGCCAGGCACTGGGGTTCCCTCTGTGGGGAGCAGGCTGGGTGGCCATGGGACACACAGAGCCCTTGCACGAGGGCCCTGCTCCCCTGCACACCCCAGGGACAGTGCTGCAGGAGGGGTGGTGTCCTCCTGGAGCCTCTGCCAGCCACTGCCTCGCCCACAGCCTCTCTCAAAAGGCTCACACTGCCAGTGTGCTGAGGATGCTGCTGCATCCTCCTTCTACAGCCCCCATCCCACCAAGCTCCCTCTCTTCCAGCAGAAGCCCACATGCTGCCCAGATCCCAATCCACCTTGTGCATGGGTAGTGGGCTTCCCCTTGCTCCCCTCGTGCCAAATATTCCACAGACCTGCCAGGCTGCATGCTGAATCCCCCGCCTCAGGAGCTGTGGAGCAGTAAGAGGTTTCCCCTCCCCAGCTCAAGTGCTTGCTCCTCTACACAAAACACTATGTCACATCTGAGATACTGATACCTTCCCAGAATTTAAGGGCTAGTAACTACTGCTAGAGGAGAGCTGGTCCACAATGCACTGCAGTTGCTGGCATCCATCAGCAGCCTGGGGTGAGTTGTGCTGGTCCAAAGTGCCAAAGACAATGCAGGACATCAGTCCCTGCTTCTCTAACCCACTACTTTTCTTCTCTAATGCTTTCAGAACACAACAAACAGGGTGCTTCCAGTGAGACTGACTCATTACAGACATACTACTTTCTTTAAAAAACATCAAAAGGCAACATTAAGGGCTCATGGGCTAATTTCTCTGGGCTGTGTCCCTGGGAGAAGCAACCTGTGCTGACAGGGGAAATGTCTTCCACTGGAGTAAGTCCCATCAGCATTGTTAGTCTCACTGCCTAATAACATAAACCTCACTCAATCATCACACGTTTAACATTTAACAAACCAGCCAGTCCACGCTCTGACCAGTGTCAAACAGCCCTGGCAGAGCAGCAGAGGTGCCAGCAGCATGACAAGCATCACCGTGACAGATGGAGCAGGCTGACAGGAGGGAAATGGCCCTGTGACCCTCAGAGAAGCCCTTCAGCAGCAGACAACCAGGTTTCATGTCTTCAGCCCTTGCTGGGTGCAGACCCTGCTGGCTCAGGTGCATGAGATGCAGCATCACTTCTTCCCAAGCCATGTCCCATCCATATCCCCTTCTCTGCCCTGTCCAAGCATAGCAGGCATCAGCCCCTCAAGGCACCAGCCCTCCCATGCTGGGCTCTCCTCCCACACCTTCCACAGCTCTTCCCATTAGCCAGCCCTTCAGCTTAGCAGTTAGATGGCCTCACACCATCTCTTTAAAGTCACTGGTAGCTTGGACATGAAATTCAATAAGGTGACAATGACCTGTATGGCTCCTGCTGTTCTTCCCTCCCCTATTAATTCCCTTCTCCATCCTTTCCTGTCATTTTGTTTTACCTATTACTCCATGCCTAATAAATTATCAGTAATGCTCCAGCATCAAACATTTATTATCCTGAGCACCACGTAAGTAATGAGTGAGTTAACCTCCAATTTTTGTCCGTATAATTCACGCATATTGATTTTACATGAAAAGAACTCTTGACTTATATCAGATGACCCTGATAAATTTAATCTCTTTAATGCTTCTTCTTTCTAAATAAATGTAAAATGTTTTCCCCTAGAAAGTTTCTCACCAGTAAAATCTGTATTGAAACTTGGCAAAAAACCTCCTCCACTACTCTGCCAAATTAATCGATAAAATTAAAAACCCCAAACCTGCATAAAATCTCTCCAACTCCTCCAAGCACTGGCAGCCCAGCAGCCTGACAGTGTTGTTACAACAGTGACAGGTAATCAGAGCTGACAGCTGGTGTCAAAACCCCCAGCTGGAATTTAGCAGCAGAATGGGACAGGTACCAGTTTGGGGCCATCTTTCCTCCCGTTCCCATCACCCCTCCTTTCCCAAGCAACAATTCTGGGAAGGGAGCACAGGGACAGCACAGCACCTCTTCCCAAGCCATGGAGGCCCTGAGGAACCCTCTGCCATGGGTGTCCATGGCCCTTGTAGCTCCATCAGGGCTGCTGTCCCTGGCTTTGCTGTCAGAGGACCTCCTGGTCAGAGGACTGACCAGGAACCCAAACTGGGTTTGGTGCTGGCTCCCCTGGGGTGCCACAGCTTTTCTGTAGGATGCACATGTGGCTGGGAGTTTTAAACACTCAAAAACTTGCAGAAGGCTCACAGCAGGAGTCAGGAGAGTGTTTCTTTAGATTCCATAGACAGGGCAGCTCTCTCCTCCATCATCCATCTCTGCCAGGTAGAGCAGAAGGCTGATGCAAAAAGGCTGGAGGAGACAGGCTCCAGGGACGGGCTGGGAAGGCAGCTTGGCCAGCAGCTGGGAGCACAGCCAGGCCAGGGCTTCACCACAGCCCAGTAAAACTGGAGAAAAAAATTAATTTGGAAAATTAAAAAGCTATTTTGCCACAGGAAGGATATGCAGCTGGGCATGGACACAGGTTGCTCCCTGCCAGAGCAAGGTAAGCTACCGCTCCCTGCAAAAATCCCTCCTCTTTGCCTCGGCTCCAGCCAAAACGAAGGGAGGGAGAGAGGAAGCGAGATGGGCGGGATGCTGTGTGAGAGAGGCTGGCACTGGCCGCCCTCTGGAGACACAAACACGCCCTTCCTAGGGAAGGGCGGATCAGGTGCTGCTGCCAGGGAGAGCTCCTGCAAACAGAAGGGTTTTGTTTAGGTTGTGCCTTTAAAATATGTCCACTCCCCTCTCAGCCTGCATAGTTTATAGTCTCAGCATAGTTTCCCCTGTGGACAGCTCTGGCAGAGTCGGTGATTTTTTTTTTCCAAAGTGAACTCACTCACAAATGCATTTTTCAAGCTCCCACAACTTGAAGAATAAAAGTTGCAGCCTGAGGAGAAAAAAAAAAGCAAGGACCAGAAAAAGGTAACATTGCAACATTGCAGAACATTCAGGGGCTCAAGCACACAGTATTTGAAATGGGTAACTCATTTGCATAGCTCTTCAGTCATTAGGTTTTATTCCTTTTCATGGTAAAATGCTTTTTTCTTTTCTTCTGTGTACAAAGGAAAGGTCAGAAATCATGGTCATTTGGACTCCAAATAGACGCTTTTAACCTGCAGGATGTAGGGAAATCACAAAGCATATTTGGCCAAATATTAGAAAATGTTATATTTCAGCTACCCAAATATTAGAATCCTACATATCCAAGCATTAGAAACATCTGTGTTGCAGCAAGAAGTCCTGTTTCCAAGCAAATGTAAAGGAGAGAAGACAGATCTTGACTGCTTGAGAACATCAGTACAGGATGAGCCACCCAAGTCCACGGAATGTTGCAACATTTCCCCTGGTGATAACAGATAAAGTTATGCTCTATTCGAAATAAACAGCTTGGTATTTCTCCATGCCAAATAGCTCCTTTTGGTGCCTGGGAACACAGTGCCCCTGCCACCACACCCAGTTTATCACTATTCCCCCAAAACAGCCACGCTGAACCTTATGATTCTTTCTTACTGAAGAAACCCTGGAGAATCTGGGCAGGACAACCAGAGTGCCCAGCTAATCTCCACATCCCATGCAGGGAATCCAAGCTTCTGGCATTCCCTCCACCCATGCAACACTACACTTGTTTCGGATTTTTTACTAACCAAACAAATTAGAATAGAATAGAATAGAATAGAATAGAATAGAATAGAATAGAATAAAATAATCATCACCTAAATTATTTTTAAAGGCCTGTAATAATAACAACAACGAGGAGATAAAAATATTTGCATTATTGTTTTTAAAAAACCCCAAAACCCCATCTTTTGTTGCACAGGGTGGAAGAACGATGGGAGATTTGATGCACCATGAATAAATGTTTCCTAAGTTTGTTAATTATTATAACAATTATTACAAACTATCATGAGGATGCTGATATAAGAATAAATGTACTGATATAATTTTTGTATATTGTATATTTTTGTATATTGTATATTGTCAGAGCACATTAACATGTGATTAATGTAATAACTAATGTATTTATTACAGCAGAAATTTACTTTTTTAAAGAGTATGCTTTTTTTAAAAGCACGTCGACATACGATTACTGCAATAATTGCGATATTGATTACAGCAATGATTAAAAACTTTTAATTATTCTTATTAGTTTAAGGCCTTCAGACTAGCTTGAACTCCAGTCTACACCCACAACCTCTCCCCGGGACCATCACCACCAACACAAGCTCCCTCTCCTCCTTCAGAGGGGCTGCATTCCGCGGTATCTCCTGCCATCTACTGATGCTGCCGAGGAGGCAGCGAGCAAGGGCCGGCAGCTCATTCCATTCACCGCGGGCCGCTCCGAGCGGGGCCGGGCCCGGGGCGGTCACAGCCCTGCCCAGGCCCGGGGCAGGCTCGGCTCTGCCCGGGGCGGTCACAGCCCTGCCCGGGGCGGTCACAGCCCTGCCCGGGCCCGAGGCAGGCTCGGCGCTGCCGGGGCGGTCACAGCCCTGCCCAGGGCGGGCCGGGGCCGGGCCCTGCCCGAAACCTCCCCGAGGGAGGGCTCGGCGCTGCCCTTATAGCGGCCCCGGTCGGGCCGTGCGGTGCAGGCCGCGCAGCCATGGGTGAGGCGGCGGCGGGCAGCGCGGTGCCGCCGCTGCCGGCGGCCGAGGCGGGCGGCGGGCAGGTGAACGCGCTGACCGTGCTGGCCCTGCTGGAGAAGCTGGTGTCCATGCTGGAGGCGGTGGAAGGGCACCAGCGGCAGATGGAGCAGAGGCAGCGGGGCCTAGAAGGGGCGGTGCGGGGCATCCAGGCGGACCTGGTGAAGCTGTGCCGCAGCCACGGCGCCACGGGCGAGGCGGTGGAGAAGCTGCTGGAGAAGTCGCGGAAGGTGTGCGCGCACACCCGCGCCGTGCGGGAGCGCCTGGACCGCCAGTGCGACCAGGTGCGGCGGCTGGAGCAGCACCACGCCCAGCTGCTCCGCCGAGACCGCTTCAAGGTGCTCATCTTCCAGGTGAGAGCCCTGCTCTGCTCCCGGCCCCGGGAACTGCCCGCTGCTGCTGCTGCTCGCTGCCTGCTAACCTCGGCACACTCGGACATCGCAGCTGGCTTTGTGCTAACTCGGCAAACGTGGAAGGAAAAACCTCTTCACCTTAGCAAACTTGGGGAAAGAGTAGTCTTCTGCTAACTCTTAAACTTGGGGAACGCGCCCTCTTTTATTCTTAGCAAATTCAGGAGAAACGCTCGCTTTTCCTCTTCGTGGACGTGCAGAAAGCATGTTTTCCTAACTCTTAGGAAATCTGGGAAAAGAGCTGTCTTTCTTTTTTACTCTTGCAAACTTCAGGGAAACACTTTTTTTTTTCTTTGTTTTCTTTTCCTTTCTTTGGCTAACTTTTAGCAAACTTTGGGAATAGAATAGAATTTCTCTTTAACTCTTGCAGTTTGGAGATAAAATTGTCTTTTACTAACTCCTAGCAAACGTGAGGAAAGAGACCTTGTTTTGCTAACTCTTGGCACGCGTGAAAAATCTGCCAGCTTCTGTTCTCTGCAAATGAAGGGAAAGAGCCGTGTTTTACTAACTCCCAGCATATGTTTGGGGAGAGGTTTGTTTTATTGTGTGTTCTGGGGTTCAAGTAAACTGGAAGGGCCCTTATGTTTTTCCTAAGTCTTGGGAAACTTGAGGAAAGAGCCCATTTTGCAAACTTGCAGTGGAAATGCCCCTAAAAACTGCCACTGCCCTTGGAAGCAGGAGAGGGGCAGGGCTGCATCTCCCTATCTCCTCATGCCGTGCTTCACTCTGCAGGACTGATCTGGCCCATTCAGGGATGAGCTAAAAATTCAGCTTAAAAACTCAGCTTCCTGGGAGTCCATCCAGTGATAGCAGCAGTTTGCATATTTTCCCCTTTTTAAGCAATGGTCTGGATAGAGCATGCCATGAGCTTTAACTAAACACAGGACTTGACTTTCACATATTTAAAAAAAATAAAGACAGCCCTCCACAAATCACTGAGGGAGGGCAGGAGAGCAAATTCTGGGCTGGGGTAGTCACAGCTCGGGCTCCTCACCATTCTGAGCTTGTCAGCTGGGTGTTACCTCTGTCAGCCACTGACTCTGCCCCTTGGCTTGTTGGGGCTTTTTCCTAAACAATCCCAAAATAAGAGAGCGGTGCTTGATTGTGAAAAGCTGGCAGGCCTGGTTAGTGCACAGGCAATTCCCCCAGAAAGGAAGCCCCCACCTCCCTGCTTATTGTTCTCCCAAATTACAGTCCAGGCTTGTCAGGCCAGAAGAGGAGGAGCTGCAGCATGTTTCCACCCCAGAAGGAATGGGGAAATTATTCCAGAGACTGGGTAAATTAAAAGACACATGTTCTCTGCAGTTCTGCAAGTAATTTAGGATCCATGGCTGTGCCATCTCCCAGGCCCTGTTAGCTAATGAGTGGCTAATGAACTGACAGGTTCAGACCTAGACATTGTCCCGTGGGGTGAGCGCCCCAACAAGGCCTGGGGGAAGGTAATTTTTAACATTTCTCATACCTCTGAGTGTGAGAATCAAGGCCTTGCTGTTGCAAGGAGCGTCTTCCTCAGGAGAACTCAATATTTACTATTTTAGGATGACATAATGCAGGGAGGAAAGACAAACAGAGCTCTGTGCGTGCTGGACAGTTGGGGTTAGCTTGGGTGGGGATCTTCCACTGGCAGAAATCTGCGGGGACTGGGTAAAAGCAGCAGTAAAAATCCCCAGGAAGGGTTTGAGGGGTAAAGCAGCATCCTGCTGGCTCGTTTCCTGACACTAAATAGGGGTGTAAGCTAAGGCCTGTTGAAACCTCTGAACCTTTCCTTAATAGTGCACAAACCTAAGGCAAACAACACAGGCTCGTGTCCCAGTACAGCAGATAAAGAAAATCCTCTGCCTGTCCCTTTGGACAGCAGGTCTGTTCTCCACAGCTTTTACAGGGATTTAGGTGACTCTGTTCCTATCTCTCACCAGAAAATATGTCACCACAGTCCAGGATGATGAACTTAACCAGTCCCAAGCCAGTGCAGATCAGGAGCACAAGACTTAAAAAAAGAAACACTGCAGTTAAATTTGCTTAAAAAAAAAAAAAAAAAACAAAAACAACTTTGAATTGCTCCTGGCGGTGGCCTGCAGTTAAATGGCAGCATGGACTGTCCCTCCTTTCAGGCTGCAGCAGGGACAGTCTGGTGGTCAGCAGGGCACTGCCCTGCTAGGATAACTGCACAGGGGATAAACAGCAGGCTGGCTGGGTTTCTGTCCTGCCTTGCACAGGAATCCATGGAAAAACAATTGCAGGAAGGAGAAGTCACATAATGAAGCCATATTGACGCCAGATCCCGGTGAAAACAAAGGGGAATCTGGATGTATGGGACTCCTCTTCAGCTGGGGGATCCTTCTTCTCCACTGGAAAAAAACAATGCCAGACTTCACAGAGCATGTTCCTCATTAGAATCAGCTTCTCCAGCTCAGGCAGACAGCTCAATATGAAAATAAAAATTCACATTTGTGATTCAGTTCTGCATTCAGCATATACCCTAAACTCTCTAATACTTGGTGGGAGCACTGAGCATAGCCAAAACACACGACTGAGCTCCAGATCTGCATTTTATGAAGTTGTGCTGCCACGTGCCAGCATCAGCTTTCCCTCTGCATATGTACTGAGAATGAACTGTGTTTAGAAAAGTTCACCTATTTACATATTTTCCATTAAAATGCTCTTAGTTTTCTCTCCCTAGAACATCTGCATATATTTCTTTAATTGGTGGCATATTTTAAGGGAGCTCCATTCCAAGAATTTGAGGATGCAAAAGTTATTATAAATGACACAGCAATTCAGCAAAACACTGAAGTGACTGTTTTAAAAATCCTTGTTAAGCTTTGGCATTGTTCCCCTCTGTTTTGTTCTCGCCACATGACCAGCTTTTTGGTTCTGGTTTGGTGGGGGTTTTGTTTGCTTTTTTAGCTGCAAAAGCAGAATGGAAGATAAAAAAAAGGCTCATGTTTAATTTTTCAATTAAATGTCATGATTACTGGTTAAATGTCATGGAAATAGGACAGATAAAATAAGTCAAAATTGCAGCTTGGGGTCAAGCATACTAAAGTGCAAGTCCTTTTCAGATACTGCTGTTGGTAAATCCTTCATCCTAAAATGAAGCAAGAGGAGGGCACCAGAAATGAGCCATTTTATTGTACCTTTTTGTTCAGATCACTGCAATATTCTTTTGCAGAAGCAGCTTCAAGCTCACAAACAAACAAGTGAGGGAACCAGAAGAACTACAAGCTGATAATGCTGTATTCTCTGCTGGAGCCTTGCAGGGAGAATACTCTGATGTTGATTAATGACAGAAATACCTCCCACAGCTCTTTGGGCTTGGCCCAGCTGTGCTGTGGGAGGTCAGGGGACAGTGCAGCCACCACCCCAGCCTGCCCAGGGTGTGCAAATGGGCTGGTGGCACTTTGCTCCTGCCTTCCCTCCATGACACCGTGACACCCAAGCCTGCAGAGCTGCATTTGTCCAAAGGAAAGGAGCTGGAGCTGGTTTCAGGATTTGTCATGTTCTGACCTATTTTGTATAGTAAAACAAGTTTTAGGCTACTGATCATTTGGGCATGTAACAGCAACATACAGAGGAGCGGGACTGGGAAAATGCTTTCTCTCCTTCTTGAAGGTCATGGCCTCATACAGCAAATATAACAAAAGAAACCAAACCAAAGCAGATTGATTTCCCTCATTCAGCATCAGAGAATCAGCATTTCCTGAGTAAATTAGCCACCTGTTGACTCAGGCCACCCAGTTTTGTAGTACACTCCTATGGATCTTATTTCTTTTTGTAAAAGATAGGGATGAAATTCTGACCTGCAGGAAGTTCCCAGGGATGGCTGATAAAAGCCACAAGGAAGGCACTGATTTTAACTGTGCAAGTATTACCAGTGTTAGCAAGAGTTGTTTTATGCAGAGGACTTCCACTATTCTGTTCATCTCCTACATGGAAAAATAAAATTCAGAGGAGCTAGCTACCTACAGTCAAGCCCATCTGAGAAAAAAAATGCAAGGGCTGTTTTTGAATTCAGATGTGGAAAATACAAAGATGTATCGCTTTCTTAGAATTTTAGATTAGATCAAGAAGAAGAGATCAAAGTTCTACTTCTTTTGGCATGGAAAATAGTTATGCAGTTTGTAACAGCTGGCATTTTTCAGTGTATTGTTCTAGTCTTCCTAAATGAAATAGCAGCCTGCTTAAAAATGTATCAAAAACAAAATACAGCTGTCACATAAACTTGTTAGACCAAAAAGTTATCAGTAGCCCACTTACAAGGTGTTATCAGTAACCATGTTTGAAATAGAAAGGTCTGTTCCACCACAGAGCATTCCTGCTATAGCACCCTCATGTTTTCAAAGCATTTTACTTCATTTATTTTCATTTGCACTTTCATGGTTCCTGTAATCCTGAGGTCTTTGGGAAGCATGACATAGGAAGGGTGTCATTCCCATTTTATAAGCACACAAATAGATGCCCAGAGGCTGATGTTTTCCAGAGCCATGCAGGAAGCTTAAACAGAGGGCTGATCACCTGAATTCCAGAACTGCCTGATAGCCAAGGACCACCTAGGATCTGCTTTTAATGCAGTCATTAGCTCATTATTATGCAGTGCATTTTTGTTTGGGGTTTTTTTTCCCTTTATAAACATGGGTAGTCTGAAAGTCTTTCTTCTACTCAGTCAGAAAACTGATAAAAATGGTAATCAAATCTGTATCCATATTATTCTAGGGACTGCATGCAGCACTTGAGTTTCGACAGAGCCAAACTGACCTTGAGAAGGACCTTTCAGACCCATCTCTGGCTCAGACTGCGCTGTGATTAAACTCATATGACACCACTTTTCTAGATAAAATACTTAAAAACTAACAACCCACCTCTCTGCTCATTAAAATCAGAGCTTTCTATACCACTCAGTCACTTACACCTGAATGTTCAGATGTCTAATACTGTGTGTGATTACCTATGTTTGGAAAGAATGCACTAGACATGAAAATTTTGTTTTATCCTGAGTTCTCGTGCTCTGGGGAATAATTCAATGCTGCACCCACTCATGTAATCCACATTTCATTACCTGCAGTGGAGAAAAAATATAAATATTTGTACGGCAGTTAACAGCTGGTTTCACTTAAAGCTGGTGCAGGTTTCCTTTGTTTTGTTATCTTGGTCAGTGTTGTTGACAGTTGCAGCAACATAATAGGTGTGGGGAGAAGAGTGTGGGCTTCATTAGATGTTCCCCTGCGGGCAGAGGGCTTGCACAGCTGTGTGCCAGTGGATCTGACTGAGGCCACTGGCCCAGAGAGGTGTGCAGAACCCACAGGAACAAAGCGTGTACAAACTGTCAGACCAGCTCCATTTCTTTTGTACCTTTCATTTTTATATCCACATGGGATATTAACCAGCACACTCAAATCACTGACACACAGTTAAGTGTCCTCTTGTCCTGTCACTGGTTGCCTGGGAGAAGAGCCTGACCCCCATCTGGCCACAACCTCCTTTCAGGGAGTTGTAGAGAGCAGTAAGGTCACCCCTGAGCCTCCTCTTCCCCAGACTAAACAACAGCCATGTACAACAGCCTTGACAGCAAATTTAACCCAAGACACTATTCTCTGCAGTGATCACAACTGTTTGCTCAGTCCTGAAATAATGAGCATGAACTTGGATGTGTATGTGGCCTTTTTTCCCCTTAACTGTACACTCAGGCCCACCAGGGACAGATCTGAGACTATTACAACCATTTCACTCAGCACTTACTGCTTTTTGTATCTAAAGATAAATGGGGAGGGAGGAGGGAAAAGAAAATCCTCCCGGTGCATGTGAGGAAGTGAAATTGCATGCACTCTGTCTGAAAGCGATAAAGAAGGTAATGAGTAGAGACTATGCAGATCCAAGGCTCCAAGTGCTGAGAGGGGAAGGGAGTGTGCAAAGAGCCTCATTTTCTTTGCATGGGTAGATGCCTGCAAAACCTGCAGAGAACAGAGTGCTCATTGTGCTGCCTCTGAGCTGCTCGGGGTTGCAGAGCTTGTGCACTCGGTGGGCACGGACATCCCTCGTTATGACCCGCAGCTACTGCCCTTGCTCAGCCTCTTCTGTTTTTAGATTCTTTCTTTCTGTGTCCTTTCTTGGTTTTGTTTCTAAAAAGCAATACTTTCCCTGTTAGCTATAAGCTCTTATTCTCTATGTGGTATAGTGTCTTTTTATTTTTGTATACCATAAATTTGTATCCTTACATTTCAAGGAGTTGTCCTATCCACATTTTAATATTTACCAACAAAATTGATTTGTTTGGGTTTTTGGGTTTTTTTCTGTAAATAGCTGTAAAATAGGATACACTCTAAACACCATAAACTTCATGGTTTCTCAATATCAACAATCCATTTCTAAGAGCAACATATATTTTCTAGGAATATGGCAAAAGTGCTAACTGCATTTGCCAATTGGGATACTTCCCAGATGGACCCAACACCTCTGCAGGGATATGCTGAGTCTTTGGCTCAAGAAACTGAGAGCTCTGTGGGGTTATGTGACTTTTGGAGGTCTGCAGTACAACCTCCCTCCCCACCATACCCTCCCTTCTCCCCAGGGACAGGTGTACAACTTGACAGCTAAACTCTTGCTGAAGAGTATCTGATATAAATTAAAAGAACAGGGTTTCTATTCTGCATACATCCCAAGTCACTTTGAAAGAGTAGTCTTACAGCTGACAGCTCATAAGCCTTAAACTTTACCATCTAATGGTTCAATGGGCTTGGAGTGGTTTGTTACTGGTTAAATGTATTGAAAAAACCAACAAACGTTCAGCATTCATCTCATCCTGAGGAGGGGGAAAATAATTGTTCAGGGTTGTGCTTTATTTATTAAATTTGTATCCTGTGAACTATGAAACTCAAATATTGTCAATTCTTTCAGGAGGAAAATGAGATCCCTGCCAGTGTTTTTGCAAAAGAGCCCATTCCTAGCATTACAGAAGGAAAAGAGGAGCCCATGGATGAGAACAAAACACTGGAAGAAACCTTGCACACAGTGGAGTTGGGTTCAGATGATGAAATGTTTCCTGAGGGAGATGACTTGGATGACAGTGCAGAGGAGAAAACAGAAGAATCAAGAGCTGAGAAACTTAAAAGATCCAGCCTCAAGAAGGTGGACAGCCTGAAGAAAGCGTTTTCCCGCCAAAACATTGAGAAGAAGATGAACAAGATCAGCACAAAGATCGTGTCGCCCGAACGCAGAGAGAAGATCAAGAAGTCACTCACCGTGCATCACCAGAAATCCTCCTCTGCCAAGGGCCCAGGTTTCAAAGTGGGATTCGGCACGAAGAAAGGCCGTGAAGGGGAAAGCCCCGCAGAAGCTGAGGACAGACCCTCGGAGACGGCGAGCACCGAGCAGGCCGAGAACGAGGACGAGGTGTCCTTCGCCAGCATGCACTCGGACATGACCCCCAGCACCTCCCTGGCCGAGCAGGGCCAGGCAGCCAGCGACTCCCTGGAGAAGGAGGCCAGAGGGGAAGGGAAGGCCACGATGAACAACAACATCGAGCTGTCCATCGTGGAAGATGACGAAGAGTACGGGGTGCCTCTAGAAGCTTCTAGCCAGAAACTGTTGGATGAGAGAAACCCATTTAGCGGGGAGATGGAGCAGTCTGATGAAGAAACGACCCAAGCAGCCGTCCTGCAGGTGGACCAAACAGCGTAGGCAGCCCAAGCCCCCCCTTCTCCTGCCAGATACACACGGTTTTCCCGAGGGGAGGAACTGGTTTCACCTGCACAGGCAGGAGGAGCGACTCTTCCATGCTTTCCTCTGCAGTGATAATTTATTGCATCGTGTTGGAATGCAGAGTGGGCAAGGTCAACGACTAAAGCTGCAACGTGCTCTGTTTTAGGCAGAGCCGCTGGTGTTGATGAATTTAGAGATGCTGCCAGCTGGTGTCAGGGACTAGCAGGAGGAGAGGATGTCTGGTAGAAGCAAGCTGATCAGCTGGCTTTCTTAGAGTTAGGTCAGAGGAACGTGTGGAGAGTAGTCAAGACCCAAGCATTTCTGTTCTCTTCTCTTCCCCCCAGAATTTCCCAGCACTGTGAGTAGTTTTGTACGTCAATGTAGGAATACCAATGGCAATGTTTGATTTCAGTTGCCTTGCCATGCTCTGTGAATGCTAACAGCCTCAGTAATTGTGCACACACGTGCAGTTTGTCTGGGGCTTTGCTCCACGGCACCATAGGACTAAAAGAGCAGAGTACTTGGAGGGCAAAGCTGAAAACCCAGTTCCATCCATTTCAGTGGGGGAAAGATTTTTGCCAGTAGTCACTCACTATTCATTTAGAAAAAATCACTGTGTTAAGGTGGGGGGGCAAAAAAAAGTATTTTTCAATCTAACAGTTATGGAAATACATGAATGACAAGCATGAATGTGTGATCAGTTACTGTACCTTTAAGGGGGCAGAAATTGAAAATAAAGAAGTGTTTGATAGGAACATGAAGGTATCCTGAAGAAAATATGAAATGCTATGAAATGTAAAAAAAGCAAAAATAACCCCCCATAGTATTCAATCTATACTCCCAGCTTAAAGTATATATACTCAGATAACACTAATAAATTCATAGTCTTTATAGCAATATACTATCAAATTTTGCACCTGCACAACTTTGTATCTCAGAGTATTTTGAAAATAGCATAATTTATCTTTTTACAGATTATTTCGTATATAGAACTATATCTACACAGGAAAGTTAGATAATTACAGGGATGTAAGGACAATTTCTTCAAAAAGGTGAAATACTCTTTCAGGCATGTCCAAAGGGAACAATGTGTTATGGATTGAACTTCATGGCAGGGATGAGTTTACCCAAGTATGAGCCTGCAAAGCCACAGGATGTGGTTCTCTGCTAGTAACTTTGATCAAAGTCACACACCTGCTCTCAAAATTACTAGTCTGTAATTTTTCAAAATTAATTGAAAGATAGTTTGTTCACTATGAATGTTCATTCCTGTCACTTAAAGGTAAGGGGCAAGGGAGGAAAGGGAAGCACAATACCCACAACAGTTCCCTTACATCCTTGGTTGTTTATGCAGTGGGGTATTTTTATTTTTTTATATACATAAAAATTCTACTGATACTTAACATTGCACTAAAAGGTTGCTTCCTTTTGTGTTTAGACTCACAAATTACAGGGGAAATACAAGCTACAGCAGAAGTACCATAATGAAATAATTAACAGGTATTATTCCACAGGGATAATATCTGTAACCAGTAAATCACACTGGAAGTTCGTTAGTCAGAGCTTAGTGTAGGCAAGTACTGTTAAGAGTTAAGCTCTTAAGTGCATGGTATCATATAGAAGATACTGTTTCTAAGAAAAATCATGGCATAACTCGTGCAGCTATATTTTTATTTTGTATTAACTACAGTGGATTTCAATAATTTTTACTTGTAACTAACTATGAATATGACAAATAAAAGCATAATATAAAACATAGCCATGTCAGTCTTTGGGAGAAAGCAGCCTGAGAAGCTGGCAACGATGAAATTTAAAGGTCAAGTATTTATTACTTCAGTTCATGTCCCTGTTGTATCTATACCATTTTCTTTCTCATCCTATGCTGTTATTTAGCAATGCAAACACCAGTGCTTTGCTTTCCAGACACTTCTAGCCCATCTAAAAATACTCAGGCACTTTCCAAAATCTCCTGGCTCAATCTGCATCTTTTTATTGGACTGCAGCATACTCCTAATACCCTAAATAGTCCTGAAAGCATATTTATATTGAAGACTATGTTCTGTTTATGCACACAGATAAACTCTTGTCTTCTGGAGTGCCACATAGTCTTTAGCAGGCTTAATTTTACTGACAGACCAAAGAAAGCACGTTTAACCTTTATGCAGCAGCTGTCAACCTCCCACAGCCACGACGTGCAAACCAGGAGCCCCAGCATCATGTTTACATTTTGCTTTCAGATACGCCGGTTTGTTTGTCCTGCTAAGCTTTAATTCAAACAATACCCCTGGCCATGCTTTATCCAGTTTCAGAGATGCTGAAATGAATCCCATGCACAGTGTTCTAAGAGCATTACAATGCTATCCAGCAAAACCATTGGACGTGCAGATACTGAGCATCTGGGGGAATTAACTCAAATACCCACTTCAGAATACAGCACACACACACACAGCCATCAGTTGCAGGACTGGAATTAAATGTTTTCTCCATCACAATTGCACATGTACAAGGACAGGTAGGTCTGTAATCCTAACAAACAGAAGAGAGCATGCTTTGCAAGAGAGAAAAATGTTCTCTCAACTTGTGAATGTCTGCTTTTGTTCTGCCTTATAAACCAGAGGAGGAAGCAAGCTCAGGCTCTCAAGATGTCGCCCAAGCTGTTTTTTCCCCTTGCCTTCCATTCTCAAGGCCTGACTGAAAACATCAGCCTGCAGAAGTTCCTGTTTGAGGGGGGATTGTAGAGGATTGCAGACTGTGGGACCAGCAGCACTGCATTCTTTCAAGTATCTCAAGCATGTGCCTGGATCTCATCAGGCTGGCAGATGTCAGGCATATGCACGAGTATTCTGTGATAGTGCTGACAGCTTTGTCTACATAATTACTTTTTTTAAAAACTGCTTGTTTACACTTCCTAACTCAGTAACAGTGAGCTCCACTTGTACCAAAATTCCTTGGAAGACCTGACCTGTGAGCTGCTGCACAGATTCAGAGTCTGACCTCCACCAGGATTGGCGGCAGCTCTGCACAAAGAAAAAGGGTGTGATAAAGCCCTTATGGTATAAATATTTAAACTAGCAGCACTCAGCAGCTGCTGATACTTCCATTTTCAATGACACAAAACCAGCTGACATTTCTGTCCCCTTTTAGGGGGAAGAGCAAAGAGCATCCCATGTTGACCCCCACGTGCTAATCCACGAGCCAGCTCCTCTGTGAAAAGGCATAGTTAGGGGTTTTCTGGACCATTTCATTGTCAAATAAGGGAGTGCAGTGAAAGCCATCATACAGACCTGAGCGAAGCATGTTCTGTCTCTTTTAACACACAGAAGAAAGAGAAGAAAAGGATCAGAAGGTAAAATACACCTGGACAGCCCTTAACACTGACGCAGTGCAAACGCCTTATTGTTGCAGGCTGTAATGCCAAACAGCTGCACAACTGATGACTGATAGTCACACACTTAAAAAAGAGGCAAGCTCAGAAGAATTAGTGAAGTAGTGGCAATTTGTTTGAGGTCAGACTCTTCACAAGGGGCCAGTCCAACCCTGAAGGTTACTGAAAAGCCTTCAGCTGGCTCAAAAGATGCTTTGTGCCACACAATGGTTTTGGGCCACACGTACAGCTCCTGTGATCATCAGTAAGCTGCGTGCACAGATGCAGGACATGAGATCCCTGTATCTCCCCAATCCAATCTGCTTAGCTCATCAACCCAACAAAAAGCTTTCCTGCCATCAGCACAGCAGATGCAGCGGTGTGGCAGAAAGGAAGGCTCTGCCCTGCTTTGCAGGGTGCACTCTGAGCAAAATTTCAAGCTAAGTTCTGACTGCAAGGTCTGTGCTGTCGGGAGCTGCCTGTGACAGAGAGAGCATAGCCACAGCTCTTGCAAACAACATCAGGTAGGCAGGGGTAAAAGTTCTACTGTGACCCACTAAGACACACTCACTCTGGGAGTCAAGGGGAAGGTGCCAGGTCATCTTTCCTACGGGCAAAGAAAAGGATTCCCCCATAGCAAAGCGAATCCCGCAGCTGTCTGGCCCCGGTCCTGGTCAGGGTTTTGCCTCGGCAAGGAGACGGGGGGCAGGAAAGAACTGGCAGAGCCCCGGAGGTGCTGACTCAGCACCCAAGCATCCACCGCTCCCTGACTCACCGCCCCGGCTCTCCCAAATAAACGGAAAAAGGCTGAGAGCCGCTTTCCACCGCCTCAGACTGCCCGTTGCCAGGGTTTTGTCTCAGGATTTGCACTGAACCAGCTTCCACCCCGGGCTGGGTCTAACTGCATGCATAAAGAAATTTTAATCAGCATACTTGCAGCTGTCAGTGGTGGCTGATCTTTCCTGCCCTCCTTTTGATCAAACTGCCTTTTCCCCCCTTCCTCTCACTCCACCGGGTCATTTGTGGGAGTCTGCATTCAAATAAGGAACTCTCCCTAACTGCATGTTGAAAACTGATAATCAACGTCATCTTTAATTTTTCTTATGTGGTTATCCCCTTTAATGGACTGTGCTGCAGTAACTGGGAATAAATCTGCTTTGGGTTAAGCTAGAGATTGTTATTTATTTTTCTTTCAGATCAGAGATTAATATTGCTGTATGACCATTGGCACTAACCTCTTTTTCCATAGCAACACCAAAGAGAACATAAACTATGACTCATAATTTCTCTCTGGAGGACTTTTTTGTAATTATGATCATTCCACAGTTCCTAAAATATGTTAGCTGATATATAGCTCTGGTATAACAGCTTTGATTTTCCTTCATTTGAACACCCAGGCAGAAAGAAGAGACTTCCATTATTTTCTCTCTCTCAGGCTGAGCTAAACACTACACAAAGTATCATATATTCATTATTCATTATAACTGTGTGGCTCCTAAAAACTCCACAGCAATGATTTCTTCATAAAGGTGAAACAGGTTTACTCACTTTCAATAACCTTAAATAATACTGACCTTCTAAAAGAGGACTTGTGTCCTTCCCCCCATGGTTAGCAAATTGGGGTCTGAGAGCTGGAATTGATCCAAACTGGGAACTGTATTATACTGGCTGGCAGCAAGGTTGCACACTAGCATTGCTCCTCTGCCACTCAATGGCTTTAAACTCTCCAACATTTCCTCTCCCTCAGATCACAGCTGCATTGCACCCTCCAAATTCCATAATCATGGTGATACTCTTCACTCCCTTCAGGGAAAATCTGGCCTTGGAACAACTTGTCCGTACAGCTCCCTGGAATATCCCAGCAGATAATCACATTGGATCATCACAAGAGATTACATGATTTTTGTCTGTGTGTGTGTGGGGCTGTCCTGCATTTCCCTTACAACACAGTCTGCTGTGTCCTGCTGCAAAGAGCTCAGAAAACCTGTAGTGCCCGTTGCTGGAGAATAATTAGAAAAGCACAATTAGCAAATTCAAGGACACACACATTCAGCCAGCAGCCATAATCCAAAATGGAGAGACAGAACAAGCTTGCATCTCTCTCTGCTCTGCAGGGTGATCCCCAGCAGCTGAACCAAGCCCAGATTGCACCAACAGAAGGGACACGTGGTTTGCTCTTGGCCTTTCCAGTATGAAGCTGCACATGCAGGCTCAGGCTTGTGCAGGCACAACGTGAAAGAGCAGAACATCAACCAACACAGCATCAATCACACTGCAGGCTTCCCTGCTCCTCCCTCAAGGTTTGTGGAAAAACACCCTGAACCTTCAAATTCCTGAAGGTAGGGAGCAGAAAGTCACTGTAACCCCTGTGCCATTATCTGCAGTGAGGAGACTCTGGCTTTGCCTTCTTCACTCCCTCCCATCAGGCTTGAGCTGTGTAGAAGTGCAGGTGATGTGAACTGTGATGGATACTGGAAATGTGCAGCACAGTGTTAGGAACAAAAAGCACACGAGGGATGACTGCACTGGACAGCACACACACATCCTCATTTAGATCAAGGACCAGGCACAGCCCAACTATAGAAACACAGCACTGTTCAAGAAAATTTATCTTACTCCTCAGCTACTTAGCTCCTGATGTCCTACACTATCCATTTAAAGGGAGTTTCAGCATCTTTTCAGAGCACTGCCAGCTACAGTTATATCTGCCCTTATATTACTTGTTCCTTCTGACATGCCTGTAGGCAAACGAGCCCCATGAGGGTGACAACATGAGCTGCATTAACTCCCTGCCTGGTCCCTGATCCACTGCAGCTCAGCACAGCACTGCCAGAGACATGGAAAAAGGGACACTGAGAACATCTGACTAGTGGTAAACAAATTATGAACACATGGAAGTTGCCTGCATTTGCAGGGTCAGTTGTCACTTCCACATGGCCACAGTGAAAGCTATGAGCTCTGTGTGACTTTTTCTAAATAACCTTCATTTCCCTGCAAGTTTCACCATTTTACTGTTGGCAATAGCTGGAGACTGGCAGTCAGAGAGCAGGTTATGACTGAAAGCTGAAGGGTGACATGTCCTAAGTAAAACTGAAAAGAAGGAGGTTTCTTTTGGCACATTCAGGCATGAGCTCTTTAGGAGAGCCACCTGTGTGTCCTGTGTGTGCCACTGCACAACTCTCCAAAGGAAAAGCAAGCTCCAGGACACAGAAATACACATTCCTGGGCTGGGCTCAACAGCACAGAGATCTCAACTGAAACAAAATCATGTCATGCTGTAGCTATTAAACACTACCTATGTCATAGATATGAAATATATGTGACATACAGCTTCAAATAAGGTGAGAACCTGGAAAGGTTTTGATGGATTTTGAAATGGCTGTAAATTCTTTTGCTAAAAAAGGAAATAGACTGGTAGGACCCTACAAATCTAGTCCTAGAAATAATGCATCAGGGATATTTTTATTTTAATTAGCTCTCAGTAATTTTTAATGATACAATAGTTGACATGCAGCCAGAAGTGGAGGGAGGCATTAAACAAGATGTGTGTAGGAGGAGAAAAAAAGTAGGAAAATGTGGGTAAGGAGTGGAACAGCGGGGTGTGCATGAGAGAAGGGAATGTGTGAGGGGAGGAGTCACTAGGAAGGGTGGGGAACTGGAGGAAGGGGCTGAAAGGCTGCTGAGAAACACCGGCAGAGTGCCCAGAACAAAGGCTGGGACCGAACCAAGAGGCATCAACAAAAACGGGAAAAAGGAAAAACAAGGGTCAACAGGGTCTACAGTTCAATAAGATGGAAATGGGAGTAGGGAATCAGAAATTACTGTGGGACAGCTGCCATGTAACAGACAGCAACAGTGAGCAAAGAGCTCAATATTTATCATCTCTCAACCTGCCAAAATGTATTGCTGAAGCAATGCCCAGGATTAGGTCTAGAAGTGATTTTTACTCTGCAATGTAGTCAATCATTTTTATTTTGCTTCGAGTTTTTGTATGACACAAGTTGGTCTGGAATAGGCAAAAGCAACATCTTACACCAAAATAGCTCAGCCTGAGCCTGCAGAAACCCACGATGGTGACAGCACCTTGCCAGGTCTGCAGTGCAAGCTCACAGATCACATTTGCCATGTCTGCTTGCTTCCAAGGCCTGGGGGACAGAGGTCAGGGGGAAGAGGAGAGGTGCTTGAACAGCAGCATGGGGTCTCCTCCTGTCCAGACATTTAGGTCATTGCCCACTGAGCACAGGCAGACAAGGGGCAGGCAGGATTTGCTGGATGCACTGAGGAGTGCACCTCCAACAGCTGGATTTCACTGGCACATCACTGAACCCCAGTGCTCCACCGCAGCACAGCCAGCAGGATTTCTCTCCTATTGCAAGCAGGATTTGGGGAAAGCACACCCAGCTCTCCTTCTCCCCCAGGCCTCACCCCCTTGCTTTGCCAAGAAGCTGGGCTATATTAAGATATGAGGCAGCCATGCTGGCTGGGCCATTTCTCTCTCCTTCGTGCCTGGCCTCCCGTGGGAGTTGCTCCATTCTCACGGAGCTGTTGAGAAACAGCTTGTTCCTTCTGGCTTTCCTCAGTTTCTTTATTTAGTGGTGCCACTTCGCACAGGGGAAGCCAGGTTCTGCTCTAACTCCAGAACAGACCTGCCCAAGAACCCTTCCCACCATTCATTCTTCCAAACATAAAAAGCACAGCTCTCTCCTGCTCCACTCCTAACATCTCCTAAGTTGTTGCCTGTCATTTTATTGTACTTTTTCAGAAACTCTCCATTTGTTATATAACTCTCTCATAAAATGGAAGGCTGTACTATGAATTCTTGTTAATTCTTGTTAATGTACTTTTTCAGAAACTCTCCATTTGCTCAATAACTCTCTCATAAAATGGAAGGCTGTACTATGAATTCTTGTTAATGACTTACAGGATGCAAGGTTAATAGATACAGGGGTTTTCATAATTACTATACTTGGATCATTTCCTGCAGAGGAGAAGAAGACATGGGGAGAAAATGATGAAAAGCTTTGGAAATAACAGAAGGAAAAATCTGGATTAAGGTTTGAATCCTTAAATGGAAAATGTCTCCTCACTTATTTGTTTGCTGCTATCGAATTTCAGTGCCTGAAAGTCTCCTTCTACAAAAGAGAGGAAGGGGAAGGTGCATTGAGAGGTAGAAATGTATCTCATACATGTGTACATCTGTGTAATATACATCACACACATACCTCTATATGCTCACCTTCATATTTATCCTTGCTATTTAATATAAGGATTAATGTGCTGAACCCTAAAAAAATACTTGGCATCCAAGGCTCCTTGATTTTGAAGGCATCTGCACATTTATACCTCACTCTATAAACTAATAAAGACAAAGTTCCTCCAAAGTTTTCCTCCTGGTATTTTTTAAAGTGCCTATGCTACCAGAGTATTCAGCATCCAGCCTGAAAACAAAACTATTTCAGACAGTTCCCTTTTGCAAGATGTGACAGTAGTCAAAATCTATACCAGCAGTGGGAGACTACCAAAATCAGTGTTTATAGAAAATCAGGGACAAGAGAACTTGAAATGGTACTTCTTGATCACACATAACCTACTCAAGCTGCAGCTCTAATAGGAGTAATTTCATATTACTGAGAGTGTTTCACTTTATAACAATTTCACAAAATCACTCTGCGAGCCTTGCACGCCCAGTTTTTTGCAATCTTGCTGAGGCAGAGGCAATGCTCACACTGAGGCAGGCCCCAGCTCACTGTGCCCATGCTTCCAGCCAACTGGAAGACATGGTAAATGTCAGATGCTGCCCCAAGCTAGAACGCCACGTCTCTCAATAGGATAACTGCATCCACATGCTGCCTGGTCAGCTCAAAATGCAGACAGGGTGAGATCATCCCAGCCTCCACAACACTGCCAGGCAGAGCAGCCAGGGACTTCTGCCTGCGTGAACAATGCAGTTGCAGGGGATGTTAATCCACTGTTGCTCCCAACAATGGATTAACATTGCTCCTCCAATACACTAACATTGCATTGTTAGGGCCTGATCTACCCCAAGTACTAAACCAAAATGCATCCTCAGGCTATAATTTAGAATAGAACAAAGAAATCTGTTAACACACTTCTGTTACAGCCAAAAGTGTGGCAAAACTCTCTTTCTGATGCCATCCTGGAAGATTATTTGGTTCTATAGCTCCTCATCGTCACACTACAATACAGAGCTTGGTGTCTGCTCTCCTTTTCTCTGCACAAGGCTCAATGTGAGAGAAAAGCAGGGATCAGCTAAAGTCTGCAGGGGTTTTCTTCTAGTCTAAATCCTCCAGGGAAAGGCACATGAAATACTGCCTGTGGACTCAGCAGCAAGGCATGTGCCTGCCCCTCCGTGGCACACAGCCCCATCCTCTGGGGCCCTGGGCAAAGCTCTAGGGCACATTCATCACCAGCAGCAGTTCTCCTGCCATGGCTGTGCCATCCACATCAACACAGGGGCCTGAGGTGGGAGAAAGGGAAAGATGCTTTCCTGGTAGGCCTGAGATGTCCAATAATTACCTTTTGTAGACAATAAAGTGGCTTTAGCCTACTCCTGTATCCCCACTGGGATGGAGACTATTTATTCTTGAAGGTTGTATATTAGTCAGTGTGCTCTGCTCTCTTTCTCCAAATATTATTTTCACTCAACAGTGAAGCTGGCCAAAAACTGCAAAAAAAGCATTAGCTGAAAAAGTTATTTCCCAGGAAACAAGGTTTCCTCTTCCCCACCTAATGCACTCCAGCAAGCTCCAGCTACATTGCTTCCTCCCAGCATTTAGCTTGAGGAGGCGTGTGGTGAGCCTGGCAAGAACCTGAAAACCTCAAATGTTCATGATTATCAGCATTAACAGTTGCCATTGTTCTTATCTCAATAGTTAAAGCTTCCCTTTACCATGGAATGCTATTTTTCCTCATTACTACAGATTTCTTTTTGCACAATAATCCTCTTTACATAGCTTCATGATATTTTCAGATTTTCCTGTTCAGCTTTGAATGCTACACAAATACTGCTTGGCAAGGAAAAAACTGGTACATATTATTGAAATGCAGTGATCATTTGTTGTTGTTCCTTTCCCCAGCTGCATTGCTGTGACTCTGCCTTCTAAGTCCCTTACCTTTTTCCCCCCCTGCACATTTCACTCCCATTACCACCATGATTTGCAGTACCAGATTGGTTTTCACAGGTGTTTTCACAAAGCTGTATTAAACTTTGCAGCCATCTGACTGAACTGTTTTCTTTTGTTTTGAGGGAGTGGTGATAGGGAAGGTAGGATCCTGACAAGCATCAGCAATGGCATCCAGGAATAATTTGTTTTACCACCCATTTAATTACTTTATCCTGACCAGTCATAGTAAGAGCCCTCATGCTGCTGCTGCTTGTCTTCAAATCTGAGTTTGTGGAGGGAGAATAATTCTACTTTTGAATGCAGTTTTGGAATGAAGGCACTGAAGGCAAGGAAACTCTAAGTTCTGCCTGTTCTGTGTAGCACAGGAGATGAACATGAACCAGGCTGGCATTGCAGAACTCCTCCTTGCAGGAATGCAGAAATCCTCTACAAGTTGCTTCAAAATACCACCTCTTTACTATCTTCAGGACCAAGAGCTTGACCTGAAAGGCTGTTGATGGATTCAAAGCAACTCCAGAATGCTTTGCATTTGATGTAAACCAAAATCTCCCTCGTTGCTATGACCTCCCCAAATACTTTAACCACAAACTAGCTTTGAAGAGAGCCAGCTCTGAGCAGTGTAAATTCACATCTGCAAGACATTTCTTTGGATTCGAGGGTAAAGTACCCAGATTCAGAGGAGTATGATACACAATATCTTAATTCTCACTCAAACAGTTCCTGTTTATCTTCATAGAGGACTAAGGCAAATATTAGCTTTGAGATTTGATAAGGGACACATTAAACAAACACTGCTGCCTGTGTCATAAAAAACTGGCTCTCAGCCAGATAAGTGAAGCTCTGCCTACAAATTAAGTATTCCTATATTCAGGGTGTGCTTGCAGTGGTATTTTCTACCACTGCCTGCATTTTTTTCAGGGGTGTATAAGCATATCTAACAGAGTAGCTTGCAGGGAGATTTCAATCAGCCCCAGCACAGGAGAAATGAGACATTTCTGGTGCCAGCTCAGCTGCACCAGCACTTGCCTCCCTCCCAAGAACCCTGGTAGGAGCTGCGGGTCTGAGTTTTGTTACTCCATTATCATGCAGTCATTAAGGAAACAACACTTTAATTGTTTTCTATCCCTGAGATAATGAATTGCTCCTCTCTCTAAAACAGAGAGGCAGCAAAAGAAGGAACATGAATACTCATTTCCTTTTCCAGTAAACAATTACAACACTTGTCAAAAAATATGACAATTGGAAAAATCAATGTAAAATTTGGTAATAGCTTGGCACTTTCAATATTGCACAAACTCTCACCTAATAATCTCAACTAATAGCCTTACTAAAGCTGATTGGTTCCTTGAAATTAATGGTGCTTCCTGTGGGCTATGCTGCTTCTCAGCATGAATTAGACAAGCAAAAAAATACAGTGTCTTACAAAGGAGTTCTGAAGAAGATCTACAGTAATTCCCAGGAAGTTCTTTTGATTAAAAAGGTAAAAAAAGAAAAGCAAAACTAAACTCAGCCAACAAAAAAATAGAAAAAGGAGGGTAAGAAAAAGTCACACATAACAGAAAACAGTGGAAGTTTTCACACAGTTGGTATTTACCAACTTCTTTATCCTGCACCATGCAAGTGTTTAAACACATTATTACTAGATCTTCCAACAGATAAGCAAACAATTTCCCCCTTGAAGATGACTTCCACATCTCCTCAAACCTGTTTTTTTACCTCAAATTTTCCTGAAAACACAGGTACTGCCTAAAATGCCAGAATTTGCCACCAAAACGCGCCACCTTCATTCAACGCCGCCTTTGGAATTGGGCTTACAAACTCCTTTTCCCAGGCCTCAGCTTTCCACTGCTTACATTCTGAAGGAAGATGCAGAAAGGGGCTATACTGCTTAGGTTGGCCATAAATACCACCAGCTCCAACACTCCTTCAAGAACCTATTTGTTTTTTCCATAAAACTTGAGAAAAGCACCAAACTTTTGAGGAACTTTGCATCCCAATCCTGCTCATAATCAATTCCTTGCACAAGGGGGCTCTGAACTGGGCCTGTGGCTCCCAGATGCTGCCACAATCCAGAGTAAATAGTGGGAACACTGACAGGTTTCCCCCAGGAGGGTTCCATCCAGCCTTGCAGTGATAAATGGGCATCCAGACAATCAGGGGTGCTGTTCTCAGAGCAGTTCCTGTGCTCCCCAGTCTCAGGAGAGGTAAAGGAGAAGATTTCCCTCTCAGCAGCCACTTCCAGGCACACACACTTCCCTGAGCCCCAGCTCAGCCCTGGCCCTTGTTGCTCAGCCTGCCCTGCCCTCAAAGGAGGAAATGCCACAGCAGGGGCCAGCACAGCTCACTTGTGCACTGTTTTTCAGAGATTTAATGTGCTCTCTTTCTCCCTAGCCAGCCCCAGGTTCAGCAGTGTGGGCTGTGCCCGGACACTGCTGTCTGCTCAGGCAGAATGCTCAAACAGGTCATTGCTGAGGAGGGGCAAGCAAACCTTTTGCAGAAAAACCGGCTCCAACTGGAGCCCAAAGCAGTGAAAAGGCAAGGATGAGTACAGACTTTTCCCCAGGCAGGCAAGATTCCATTAGAAAACGACTTCCAAAGGTTTAGGACAGACTGTGATAGCTGCCAGGTGATCCAAAGCCCTGAGCACCCTGAGCAGACCTTGTTCCACAAGCAGGTAAATAACTCTCCTGCAGCTGAAGCAGCACAACAGCCAGCTCCTGGCTGCCATGGAGCAGAGTCACCCAGGAAGCAAGATGGGTTTTGCTGAAGGGTACAGAAGGTCTGCTCCCACAGGAGAGCTTTGCTTCCTGCTTGGGGAAAACTAAATAGGTTGATTATGTCTGCTACAGGCTCATAAATCCACATCAGCTGCTGCCTCAGGGACAGGCATCGCTCCTCTGGGTGATTTTCTTCCTCACTTAGAGAAGATGAACAACTGGTTAGGTATATCACAGCTCCAGCAGCACACTCACCCCTAGCCTTCTGCCACTGAAGGAGCAGGTTTCTGTCATTGACACCACAGGAAAGCAGGAGGCAAAGCAGAGGAAGCTTATTTTCTTTTACACCAGCTAAACTTTCTTTTACATCAGCTTTTTCAGGTCAGAAGACAAAGTGGTAATCAGAGTGGGCATTGGTAGCTGGCTTCCCAAAAGGAGCTAAAAGCAGACCAAAAAATCCCAATTTTAAGCCTACTAATGTAGTTTTAATTTGTAAAGTTATTGTGATTTGCACAGACAATAAAATAAACTTATGTACTAAAAAACAGCATGAGCCTAGATAAGACAGACTCTGCACTGTGGAGAGAGGGCTGGTGCAGAAATGTGCTTCAAAATACAGGAGCTTCCCCTGCAGTGACACAAGGCTCAAATTTCTGGTGTCCTATTTGACTTTTAGCTACAAATTTTAGTGTATTATATCATATTCCCTCCCTTTACAGGAATCAGTTAGTTTTGTTATTACTAATAGATATCTAGGTATTGACCATGCCTATTTACACCAATACCTGTAGATAAATTATATCACTTCTGTATCCTCAGTTTTGGGGGTTTTTTTTTGTGCTTCCAGCAGCAGGGCCTTGTCACACAGCCAGTCCTGCTGCTCAGGATGAACTCTATCCTGGCCATGGCACAGCACACCCTGTAACCCAGCCCAGCCTGCACCAGCCTGGGCAGTTCTGACACTGAGTCACTGCCTGTGCTCACTCCTCTGGCTCCCACACTGCCCACTGGGGCTTCTGACCCCAGGGCTTTGTCTCCAGGGACAGCCCTTATGATACAGACAGGCAAAAAGATTAATCATCATGAGCAGATCTAGTAAAACCACATCATCACAAAGCTCCAGGAGCTGTGCAGCCCTGAATTTGTCTCTAAAAACACATCCAGCTCCACTGACACCAACAGGGATACATCAGCTCATGGCCACTGAAAATCAAGCACAAAATGAATTGGGAAAACACTGTCATGTAATGGTTTGGTGCTTCTCAGAGTTTTAAAACACACTGCTTTGCATGCATATGGAAGTCTGCAAGCACAGAAAGTTCCTTTGTAGAGGGGCAGGAGTATTGACACATGAGTTCTCAACAGTCTGCTGTTCCTTTCATAGCTGGATGTGCCAAACAGACCCAGCCAGCAGATAAGGAATGCCTGCAGAATCAAAGTGCAGATTAGAGAGGCAGCAGCAGCTGAAAGAACCATCCACCACAGCTGGGAGACACATCAAGGGAGCTGAGAAAAGCTAAGTGCACATTCAAACTTTACATGACATTCAATAAATAAATAGGGCATCACAAGGCTGTGAAAACACTGATTTTTCTTTCCTGCTTGTTAGCCATGGACTCTGCGACATCAGCTGTGGCCAGCACTGCTGCTGATGAGGCCAAAATGCATGAACACAAAGCAAAAGTAAATTGGCCCCTTCCCTCAGCTTAGAGGGGAGATTTCATGTGTCAGTGTTCATGAGGAATATATCCATCTGTTTTCAGCAAACTGCCACAACAATGTTAAAACCTGGAACTATCAATATGGGGGTGCTCTGTGATTGAAAGACGTGCCTGAGTGTAAACCTCTCCCTGCAATACACACAATACCTAGAAATAACCCAAGTGCAGGGTTTGCAGACCCAGGAACAAATTTATGTCCTGCAGTATCCAGGCAAGGAATGCAGCAGACAATGCATGGACAAGGCCTGCAGTATTTCCCAGTGCTTTAGAGCTCAGAGGAGGCTCCCATCAGGAATCCTGTCCTAACACTTTGTCTAAAGGAAGCTATGCAGTATGGAAGGGGTCCCCCAGTAGAGACCCAGAAAAAGCCAGGAGATCATCAATTTCCCTAATTCAGACAAACAGGGCTCTGAGCAGGCATCCTCTGCCCATATTGTGAGCACCTGGGGCAGCAGCATCTCCCAGCAGAGGAGGATCAGCATTTATGGATACCCTGGGGGCTTCAGGCAAGCAAAAATGCTGCATCTATGGGAAAACCAAAGACAAGCATCTGCTGTCTGGAGTAATATGGGCAGAAAGCAGCACCAGCTAGGGGAACTTAATTCCCTCTAATAATGTCTTGCTTGTTAAGCCAATTGATTCATGTTTGCAAGTCTGGAAAATCAACTTATTAGGCACCAGGTAGTTCAGTTTAATTGTCCTGAATTTCCAGGTGGCAACTCCAACCAGCATTTAAAAACAAATGTTTTTAATGTTTAAGCTGGGTCCATGCAGCTGGATGCCAGCCAGATTCTGGCAGGTGCTTATCACATCCATGACAATGAGAACATCACCTGACAAAAAATGCTCTGTGACCCCAGCTAACACTGAAGAAACTTGCCACAGCCATTGAGATTTCTTAGCTGCTCCCCAGAAGGCAGGGCACAGAGCCTTACTATTTTATCTTGGCTTTGTTCTGTTTAGGGAAAAGAGCACCCTGAATACAAATGGCAGAAATCAGACTATGCAATTTTTTACTTTAGTGGCAAAAAGAATGTTTAAAGAAAAAAAAAACAGTAAAAACCACCTTCTGCTTCTTCAATATTGCAGTCCTTTGATCTACAACAATCCCCCCCTCTGAAATTCACCACTTCCAAAACACATCCTTCTTCTCAGGTATGAGAACACAAATTCAAAATGAAAACATCACATGAATGCAACTGTGCCCTTGATGTCAAAACAGGAACAGAATCTAAGAGTAAACACACAAGATGTACATGTCATTTGTCCTTTCCTGAAAAAGAGTGGTGTGATGCTCTGAAGTCCATAATGTTCCTTGCAGCACAGCGTCTTTTTGTATGGCTTGAACGACTCTCAAGGACTGTATTTACCCACTCACAATAACCCAAATAAAATGGTTTGAAATTAAATTGCCAAACTTAACAAAAAGAAAACCACTGTGGCAGCTTCAAACCTCCACCCCGTTTCCTGCTCCATCTCAATGCGGCCGCAGCTGCATTTATGCTGTGATGATGAAACTCCTACAATGCACAGACAGTACAAGAGCTAAGACAAACATCCAGGGTGCTATTGAATTTCAATTGAAAATCTTGCAGCACTCAAAGTATCCAGTTATTTTTACCTGGGGTTCTGGTGATTAACAAGCTGTGAATGCCAGCTCCATCTAACTCACCCTGAAAGTACAGGAGAGGGAACCAAGGAGCAGGTCCTTAGCACCACTTACTGAAACAATACAAAAGCAAGAATTATTATTATTGCCAGCTCCACTATTGCACTTCAATTCAACTGAAAATCTGCCCTCCCATAACACAAAGCTAACTGAGGTGCCTCAGGAGATGAAACAACCAGCATTTTCTCCAGCTTCGTTTATATCATACCTCACATGGTGAAACTATGAGAAATCAAATTTCTCTGTATGCCTCACATACACAGATGCTTTTAATTCACAGCTCTGCCTTCTCTTTCCCCTCCCCATCAAAGTGTCAGAGTATTGTGAATATCAATTAAGACAAGACTGTGGTACTAAAGACTTTACATGCCTCACTACCCAATATCTGCATGCCTGCCTGGCTAAGCACCAGGCCAAAGCAGGACACAGTGTCTGCTTCAGGAAAAAGCGTGTAGCTGGGAATTACCTTCCAGTGGAAAATATTTAACCAGATGGGAATGTTATTTATATGTGATGCTTCCCATTAGCAGTGACTAACATTTATGCTATGAAATATCTCCTTATTACAGCACTAGAGTTATGACATGCTTTTAATACTTAGCACTGTTTTTTTTTTTTCCTTCCCCAGCCCATACTTTCAAGCCATCTATGCAAGAATCCCTGAACTATTATGGTCTGGTGACCTGCTTAGCACGAAGCAAGGCAGCAGCCAGGAGATAAGGAAGGGAAGAGAGGCAGTGGCAGGACTGGAGTTCGTCACTGAGTTGTGATTCATCACTCATTTATGCAGGATGCTGCATAGCACAGGCACAATCCAAGGACACACAGACGCATTTTCTCCTCTGCATACAGGTGGGGCTCAGTTCACAGGATTTCCCCTTCCTCTGACATTATAGATCTTCAAGGTTGCTTGTCCAACAGGGTTGGAAACACTCTGGGAAACCCAGAGTTCACCCCAGCTGAGGGCAGGTCAGTGCTGTCTCCTGAGGACAGCTCAGGCTGCAAATGCCTCAGGACAGGAATTTTTTGGACCTGCAAAATTTTGCATGAGTCCGTGTGTGTTCATGCAAAGGCTGTATTTTCCTTCCACAAGATCTTGTGCTTAAAGTTACAGTATGTCCAGTGCATGTATCTTTTTAAGGTATATTTATTTCATGTCCAGCAGCACAAAGTCTTGGGACAGCTATTTTGCAGGTAGGCAGAGCCCAGCTCCCACACCTGGGTCAACCTGGAGGTTACCAAGGCTCGGGAAGAAGGATGTGCCCTTGATGGTGCACACAAAGAAAGCAGAATTTAAAGGCCACAAGGACATTTGGCAGAACCCCCAAGACAAGGATGAAGCCAATAAAGCCACCACAGCAGCTGTGCTGAATCAGGTCCAACTGCATAAAAGGTGGTTCTGGCAGGGACAGATCACAGCCACCAACTCATGGCCACCCACCCAAAAAATGCCCCAAGCCAAAAGAAGAGTGTGACTGAGCATATGGGCTAATTAGCAAGGGAAGCAAGGGATTCATGAACCAATGGAAGATATAATACTAATTATTAAGAGAACTGGTAACTTGTACCCAATAAACATTGATGCCTTTATTTGTTAAAGTATATACATAGTAAAAAGTTTTGGTAATCTTTGTGGTGGCTTTGGAGATTTGCCACCCACCTCCCCTTTCTGTGCAGAACAGCGAATAAATCAAATATCTCAAATTTCTGTGTAGATTGGTCTCTTGTTCACCAGGTGAAAGAACCTAATTTGGGACATCATCTCCACAACACCAGGCTGCTTGTTATGATTGCCCATGCTCTCTCCAACAACAGCTGCCCATCATCATCACCTGGCTGCCTTCCACTCAGGATCTCTTCCTCAGCCCTCCCTGTGTCCCTCAGGCTCCAGACTGGAAGGGCAAAAAAGGCGGGGCCAGAAAAATTGGGGCAGGAGCAGCCGAGGGAAAAGGGGGCGTGGCCGAGGGAAAAGGGGGCGTGGCCGAGGGAAAAGGGGGCGTGGCCGAGGGAAAAGGGGGCGTGGCCGAGGGAAAAGGGGGCGTGGCCGAGGGAAAAGGGGGCGTGGCCGAGGGAAAAGGGGGCGTGGCCGAGGGAAAAGGGGGCGTGGCCGAGGGAAAAGGGGGCGTGGCCGAGGGAAAAGGGGGCGTGGCCGAGGGAAAAGGGGGCGTGGCCGAGGGAAAAGGGGGCGTGGCCGAGGGAAAAGGGGGCGTGGCCGAGGGAAAAGGGGGCGTGGCCGAGGGAAAAGGGGGCGTGGCCGAGGGAAAAGGGGGCGTGGCCGAGGGAAAAGGGGGCGTGGCCGAGGGAAAAGGGGGCGTGGCCGAGGGAAAAGGGGGCGTGGCCGAGGGAAAAGGGGGCGTGGCCGAGGGAAAAGGGGGCGTGGCCGAGGGAAAAGGGGGCGTGGCCGAGGGAAAAGGGGGCGTGGCCGAGGGAAAAGGGGGCGTGGCCGAGGGAAAAGGGGGCGTGGCCGAGGGAAAAGGGGGCGTGGCCGAGGGAAAAGGGGGCGTGGCCGAGGGAAAAGGGGGCGTGGCCGAGGGAAAAGGGGGCGTGGCCGAGGGAAAAGGGGGCGTGGCCGAGGGAAAAGGGGGCGTGGCCGAGGGAAAAGGGGGCGTGGCCGAGGGAAAAGGGGGCGTGGCCGAGGGAAAAGGGGGCGTGGCCGAGGGAAAAGGGGGCGTGGCCGAGGGAAAAGGGGGCGTGGCCGAGGGAAAAGGGGGCGTGGCCGGGGGAAAAGGGGGCGTGGCCGGGGGAAATTCCCCCCATTTCTTTCTGCTTGGCCTTTCCATCAAGTTTGTCCCTGCTTTAACAGTATCATATAGCCGGACTGGACAAAACTTGCATGAGTATCCACGATCATCAAGTGCTTCCCCTCTTTTTTAAGTAGGAGTGATGACACATATTTTGCCTTTGGGAAGGCTTTCTTTGCAGACATCATCATTGAAAAAAGAGGGATACATGACCTAGACTGCAGAAGAAACTCTGTTCTCAGAAAGCAGTATCAGTGGTTCACTGTCAAATGGAAAGGCTCTTTTCCATGATGATCTGTCTTGGGTGACTTGAACACTTTCATGAATAATCTGGATGATGGAAAGGAACACGCTTACTAATCCTGCAGATGACAAAAGCTTTAAGGAAGTTTGACAACAGAGCTAGAATGAACATGATTTTGATAAAGCTGAAGAACAAACAGTTTTAGAAATGTAACCCGGTGAAGAAAAATGCAGTGGTCTACATTTAGTAAAGATAAGTGCCTGTGTGAAAGAGGAAGGGCATGGCAGTGGCACAGGAGTTGTTCTGGGATGTTTGTAAGGAATCTTACAATTCATATGTGTCAAAGTCATATTGATGCAAAAAGACTTAGATCATAAAATGCAGTATCTATAAGAAATCCCTATGGGGCAAAAATAACAGTAGAGCCAAGAGTCCTTAGGCCTTGGCTGAAATAATGCCCTCACAGAGCTCCAGGCCAGTCAGACAGCCAAGAGTGTCAAAGGAACAGAAACTATGACATAACACATTTGTCATCCTTCTTTCAACCATCCTGCATGAAGTGAAGGTTGACTGAAAACATAACTGACTGTCAGGTACAAGGAGGACTTTCCAAAACTAGGAAGGAATCCTCTAGGTATTACCTCCCTAAAGGCAGGGGAAAAGCAATGACCTAAGGTGTCAGCAGTGAGAGTCAGAGTGAGCAGCAGAAGGGGGGAGGGAATGCTCTTTAACACCACGAAGCACCAGTGAGATTGCCCGGGTAGGCTGAGGAGCCACCATCATCAGCTGCAGGTTGAAGCAGCTTGGACAAACCTCTGCCAGGAATGACATACTTGGAGGTGCTGGGACCAGACCCTTGCAGCACTGAGGCTCCAGCTCTGTTCACTGGCAAGGGTGGAAGTGAGGGCGTTGCTGAGTCAGCCCTCCCCAAGTCCCATCGAGCATCCACTCAGCTTTTTGCTACCCTCTGCCTGCAGGAATGCAAACACCAGGCAGTTTTATGAGATTGACCAGTCCTCTGAACAGCACTGCTTAAAATACCTCCCTCCCTCCCTCCTGAGGCTATAAATGGCCTCAGTATATGAAATGCAAAACTGGAGTTAAGCCTCCAACTGGCCACAGGAAATACAAAATTGTATACTCTGACTTGAAGGGTTTATGCGAATCCAGTCAGAACCTCCTGAAGTAGATGCCTCAGATCAGGCCATTAAGTCCCTCCACAGAAGCCTAAATCAGTGGCCTCATTTTCAAACACACACTGAGCACTCAGCAGCTCCTGGAATGTCTAAGAGGAGATGGTGATTGCTTGTCACATCTGAGAACTCGTGCCACTTTGGCTCTGAAGTGTCAACCTGAAAGCAATTTTCTATGCAATTTTTCACAGTCCTAATCTGGGTGTTTTGTGAACACCTTCCCTAGACTTTTTTTCCTAGGCCATTATCTTCTTTGTAACATAAAAGTAAATATTTCACATTAAAGCAACTCCAAAGCTCTAACATTACAAATCTTCAATAGGTGCAGAACTTCAGGCTGAGAACTACGAAGATTTTACCATATCAAACAGAGTTTGCTGTCCCACATCCCCTCTTGTATTCATAATTCCATTCTGGCTGACATTATAATCACATTTGGGTCCCAGTCCTGCTTTGGAAATTCCATGGCTGCAGGCAGGGATGCATCTTGCAATGCACAGCACCCATCTCCAGGTAAGCCATGTGGAACCATTACTGCCACACCCAAGGGACAGATCCCTCACCATGTGAATGCAGCAGCTCCTGCACCTGCACTTCTGGCTGCAAAAGCCTCTTTTTCTGGTGCAGAATCCCCAACAGCCTCTTTAATAAACGGAGGGGCAAAAAGGAACACTGTTCTAGCATCAAATGGAGAGATTTTGTTACTGTCTCTCTGTAAGATTGCTGGATTTTTCAGAGCTTAGGGATAGAACAACTATGCTCTAAGAGGGATAAGAATTGGTTACCCACTCTTCTAGCAAAACAGGAAAAATCAATTTTACTCCCAAACTCTATATTTTTTGATGCAAAATGCATCAAATGCATGCTTCAAACTGGAATTCCCAATTTTTCCCAGAGTACATCCTCCACAAACTCTAAGAGCACATTTCAGGAATTTAGCCAGGAGGATGCACAGCCAGTAACAGATGCTTGGAACACTAATTAATGCTCAAAAATAGGAGAAAGGGATCCACTTAAAATGTTACCCTATTACTATGGAGCACATGTGTTGGGCCAGCTTAGCCAGGGTAGCAGCACATCCACAGCAGGGAAAGACAGAGCTCCCACTTGCTTTAATGACTGGTTTTCCTTGGATTATCAGCTGGCTTTCCTTAGTCTACTGCAGTTATATCAGGTGGTTTATTTTGGAGGGTTGCAATTCACAGAGCATCAAGTTTGCTCTCCTTTTCTCTTCATAAAACTCACAAACAATGACGAGGTTTATAGGGAACCACACACATACCAGAGAATAAGAACCCTTACCTGACCTAAACTCCTTAGATTTCAGCTATTTTAAATTAAGTACAAGAGAATTATAAATCCATTTATGGTATACTAAGGACATATTTCTCAAGAAATAAGCTTTATTTTGTGTGTGTTTGTGCTGTCCTCTCATTTCTCCACCTAGAAATCAAGATATCCCAAGGATATCCATGAAGCATGGTGAAACTGGAAAAACAGCCAGCAAGTACCTGCTGAGTCCTCTTAGATCAGATGCAAACATCAACAACTTCCCTTATTTCAGTAATTTCCACTTCACAACTATTAAAACATGACTTTTTTTATCTTCACATTTAAAAATCATACCTGACAATGAAAAAAGTCCCCTATCCTTCCAGTAAGTCACCCCAACATGCAGCAGCTACAAATCTGGAAGCCATTTCCCACTGTCACACAGGACACCTCCAGTTCCTCAGGATAAAGTCAAACACCACCCTGGTGACAGGGACAGAGGGACAGGAGATGCCCCCCATGCCTGTGTGAGACAGATGGGGAAAGTCAATGCCAGCAGTGTGGGGGCCACACATCGGGCCAGGCCACCCTGCTGTCTGACAAAGCCACAACACAGAGCCCAGCAAACATTTCCCCAGTCTTATCCCTCTCTGTAGATGTTTTAGTACCTTCTAGAAACACATTTGGAGCTGGAAATAAACCAACAGAGGAATCAACATCAACAGGCTGGAGCAACCATAGATGTGAAGGTGCAACAGTTCTGCAGGAGGCTAACAATATGAACATGATTGTAAATTCCTATTAATTATCTATTTCAAGAAGTGATTTTGAATGCTTCATCTCTTACCAAGAAAGTTTTTGTTACCGTGAGTTGTTTTGTCTGAAGTTATAATAATTTGGATTCAGAGAAAGAACAACCAGCAGTGGGCTTCTCCTCTTAAAAATTTGGTTGTATTTCAGGGTGAATAAATAAATCCTAAACCAGTCATATCTATTAGCTAGTCCAGTCAGAGATGTTCAGAACAATAGAGGCAATAATAAGACATTTGATTAAGACATTTGACATTGATCAATACTGAGCACCATCACCCAGGATTGGCTTTGAGCAGCAGGGCTGGGTTTGTGGTGAGTCCAGCCTGAGGCCAGGGCTCACAGCACAGAGCTCCTGAATATCTGCTGTCAGCCACAGGAGGGCAAAGCGAGCCCAACCAAGCTACCGAGACCACAGGAAAGCAGCCAAAGCGGGGCAGCATCACACGGGCCAAAGGGCAGACGGTGGCAGGACCGCCTAGAGGAAACACACAATGTTTCTACACATCCTCCAGACCAAAGGTTTTTTCCCCACTTCTCATTAGCAGCAGGAGCCAGCTCAGGAAGGGCCATCAGACAGTCCAGAGAGGAGCAGCCAGTCACCAGCCAAGGGCTTTGGGGACCAGCGTCCCTTTGTGCAAGCCCAGTCCCAACTGGCAGCTCTCTGCACACCAGAAAATTCGGCCCAAAAGCCTCAATAGCTGCCGAGCCATCTGCCAATCGGAGCCCCCAGCACTGATTTCCAAGTAAACTTATTTGGCCATGGCAGACACAGCAGCTATTCATAATTCAGCCTCAATCACAAACAATTTTGTGATTTGAAAGAATACTCGTTTTTCATAAACGCTGGCATCTCCCCAGCAATCAGTGAACTCCCTGGCAGCCAGCCAGCCACATCCACGGTGGCAGCAGCAATTCCTCCTCATTAGAATGTTTATATGTGCAGAGATGTGAGCCAGGTGAATTCACAATAGGCATTAGAAAGACAAATGGATCACATACAGCAAAGGGTTGAGAAGGTGACTCTCAAGATTTTGTCACTAGGTGAAAGCATGATCCAAATACACAGTTCTCAAGATTTTGGAGCTCCCAAATGTAGTGCCAGAGTTCTGCTAGATCTTAGCCTTTTACTTTGACCACAGATTTCCTTCAGTTTTCATTAAATAGATGATAAAGATAACCAGTGCATGATTTGTTTTCTAACTCGGTTGATTTTTTTTTTTAATTTAAACACTTTTGAAACTTTTTAAAAAAGTAAATCTCATTTTTACCTTAGAAAGATAAAGCAGATCATGACCAGCTTTGCTGCAGGACCTGAGGGAAATAAAAGGTGCTTATTCTATGCATTTTTCATCCCAGCTTAGAACTGTTATATCCAGGTTTATTTTTTCCCCTCTTGGACACATTCTCTTTTCTCACTCTCAAAAAATCAAGTCTTGGAGGGACCCAACAAAGGATGCTGTGTTTTAATTTGTTCCTTGTGTGTTTACATCATCCAAAGAAGAATTATTTCAGCACACACATGACCAGAAAGACAAAAGGCTGCCTCCACCTGCACTGGTCCTGCACTTCAACCAAGGTGAACTCTTCTCAATGTGCCCATGTCAACAGCCATGGCCAAAACAGCTGGGCTAAAAATCCACGTCATCTAGTCTAAAACAGCCCAGTATTTCAAATGTAAAAGTCATACAAAACAAAAAGACTTTTCAGAATGATCCTTTTCACTCTGAGCTATATCTCCAAGAGGCAAATCCAGGGGAAAACATTCCTTCATGTGCCACCTTAAAAAGAAAAGGCAGTGGGAATAGCTGCCAATAGCCCTCCAATATTATCACTCTGGTTTCCTCCAAAGCAATCATGGCCTCTAAAGCCAAAAAGCTTCATAATGAGGGGTTATGTAGCTTTGCCTTGTGGTTTCCAAGCCACATGCACACCCCTGTTGAAAACCCCCATGCTTTCAGGCCAATTTTATTTGATGAAAGCAGTCTGATCACAAGACTGGAATCTTGAGGCCTTAGGAAAATACTGACCATCATGAGACTGCCTTGCAACAGAACAGGGGTGAATTGTGAAGGGAAGAGGTCTCTAAACACAGAGGCTGTGTTTCCTACCCAAACCATCTGCCTGCTTGTGCAGGAAGCACGTGCCTGGCTGCTCCCCTCAGGTGGCAGGCAGTTCAGCTTCCCATCCAAGCACTGAATTTGCAATTTCCAGGTGTATTTCAAAAGGAATTTGAAAGATCCTCTGCTTGTCTGCAGGTATTTCAACCCCATCACTCAGACAGGAACTGAACAGCTGCTACATTAAAGGGAAAGCCCCCGCATCAGAAGCAGGCAAGAGGAAGATGTTACAAGCAGACCTGAGCAACAGGCAGCTTATGATTTAGTCATGAGAAGGTAATTAGGGGTGTAAGAGCATGGGAATACCCTGGCAGACAGTTTCTTTGAGGCCTCCACCTTGGGAAGGCAAGAGGCTCTGCTGCAAACGTGTGCAGGGTCTGTGTCAGCTCTCCTTGTCACCCATCCCTGCTGGCTCCCAGGGCTCCCACTCTGAGACAGGCTGAAGCAGGGCTTGTGAAGGAAACTGGTGCCACCATGCTTGTGTCAAACCCAGTCTGAAGAGCAGTTAAAGTACTAGGGACACCTGGGCAAAGGAATTGAACCTGAGGTAGCCTGTCCTGATGCATTCAGGGCTCCTGTTAAATTGCCCCAGTTACATCCTCCAGTGTGAGGATTTTTAACTCACACTGCAGCGGGGTTGCAGACAGGCAGGAGAAATGCCTAAGGCAAGGATGGGAAGAAGGGATGAGGCAGCAGCTGAGGAACCAGGGAAGAGCTACTGGACTGTGGGATGCAAGAACATGCACAGAGGTAGAACAAAAGAGCATTATTTCAAAATGTTGGGAGGGACAGGACTGGTGGAGCCAGAGATAAGAGGAGTCAGCAGGGGAAGGAGCTCGGGTCAGACAGAAGCAGGAGGACTTCACCACTGGAAAGTTTAAGTGACAAAGAGAGATACTGGGGGTTAGCAAATACAGGAAAAGAAGGGAAAGTCAGAGTCTTTCTATACAAGGCTGCTTTGAGGAAGGTCAAGTTCCTTGCATTTGGTGGGCGGGGGGCAGGGGGGATGGATAAGAAATACTTTTTTAGATCCTTGAGCTGCTTTATGATCTTTTGAGTAGCCTTGGGTTGAGTTTAATTCACTATTTGCATATAATTAGGTTTTGCTGCTAGGTGGTCATATTTGCCATTTTGAGTCTAATTAATCATTAAGGCACCTGGAGTCTTTGTTCTGACATTTGAGAGATTCAATATAAAAAGGCAGGTTTGCTTTGGTTCTTTGGTTTGTGTCTTTGCTGAAAACAAAACCAGGGGCAGATCTAACTCCATCCTAACGCTGCATGCACATAACCTTCAAACCTTGACAATCAGGTGTCTTTATAAGCATTTCATGTGTGCACTTCTAAGTCAAACTCTATACTCAGAATGTCTTTCACTGCAACTACTCATCCATTTGGTGCAGAAATAGAATTTGAAAAGCCAAATACACTGCAAAGGATGTGAGGGAGTAAAAATACTTTCCTGTCTGTATATGCTTAATCAGGGAGCCTTCTCAGTCACTCACAGCCAGTGAGATGGGCCTCTACAGAGAAGGATTCAGCATCATCAGGGTGATGACCTAGGACAGCAGACAAACTCTGGGAAATGGCACAGCTCAGAGACTGACAGCAGGATAGAAATCCTGGGGCTGTGTTCAGCTCAGCCCAGTTTTACATGGAGCAGAATGTAGTGTGTGCTAAAAGGAGGTGTTTCCCCATGGGACAGGATGCAGGAGGAGGAGGAGGAGAAGGAGGAGTCATCTCAAACCCAGCTGGACTCAGCCCAGCAGAAACCTCCAGGCCATACCCTTCACAATCCTTAGGCAAGTAATTAAGTGTTTTGAGTAAACACTCTGTCATCTAAGCAGACAACAGGAATTAAAATGGTAAAATTTGTAACAGAAAAGTCTGTGAATATCAAAACTCACAACAACTTCAGTTCTCCCCTAGTGAATCAGACAGAAGAAATAAAGCACATTTCTAACACTGATTTACTAGAGCTGCACTCTGCATTTTGCCATTACCATTATAGTAATAGGTTTGATTGACACAAGCTCATTTTTAATTAGCGAGATCAACCAAGGCACAACATCAGCATTCCTGAAAGCATCTGAAAAAGCAGCCTACTTCTGCAAGAAAAGCTTATTTTCATTTGAAGATTAAAGGTTCTAGACAGCAGTAATATGTTTCTATCTGCCATTTCCAAAGGAAGGCTTGAAAACATCAGGCAGTAGCACATGAGAGATTAAAAGATACAAGAAGATAACTCACAACCAACCCTGCTTCTCCTAGGTCTTTCTTCCTTAATCCTGTCCAGTGACAGCCTTTAACCAGAACAGTATAATGCATTAATCAAGGATTATTAGCAAGAGAAATTAATGCAGTTTCCCCCATCCATCTTGAATGCACTCTGTGTTTCACTGCCATCATCCCCACCATCAGCAACAAGAGAATCCCACAATACAGAGTGAGGAGACCCCTCCTGCTTGGCAGGGCAGGTTGTGTGCTGGGCCAGAGCCAGCAGAGGAGCTGGGAGCAGGCAAGGTCTGCTCCTTGGCTACAAAGGAGATCCCTGGAGATCACTGCCACCCTTTCCTGTGCTTTGACTTCAGCACTGTGCTGTGCAAGGAGGGCAGCTGGGAAGGGAGAGAACAAACAGCAGAAATATCAGATCCACCCTAACTTTTCTCTTCCAACCTGTCTGAGGAAGGCCTTGTGAACCCACAAATGTGCCAAAGTGACAGTGTAGTAGAAAAGCTGTCCAAACCCCACTATCTGCACTGCTCCTACCCCAAGTAATGTTCCTGCTGTTAGAGACCAACAAGCGTTGCTGGAGCTAACACTTGTTTACCCAAGTAACATACTCCTGAAGCACACTGCTTTTCCAGACAGCATTTCTGCTTGCAGATATAGTGCTTTCAACGAAAACAGGTCCAGAGTCTGGGCAGGGGCAGGCAGGCACACACACGAACCAGGGCTGCAGCAAATCAGTGCCACAGTGACCATGGGGAAGATGGTGCCTGCACCTGCTGCTCTTGCAGAGCAGGACAAGCAGAAGCAAAATGTACTCTGCCTTGAGAACACACCCAGCTATTTTTACACCCAAACCAGATGTTTCCACTTCGATGAAAGCAGTCCAAAAAAAATTTTTTTTTTATTTCAGCGTGAAACAGACGCAGCTAAAAACCTTGAAAGCTGCAGCAAAGAGAAATTGTCGTTCCCTGGACAGCTGGAACAGGGTGACTGCCAGCTACAGGGCTTGGAAATAAACCCTTGTAGAAAATATTCCTGCAGCCAGACTGCACCACTTCCATTTCTCACTCAGCTTCACAGTCTCCTTACACTGGGGTGTCCATGAGCTTTAATTTCTTCTGTTGAATGGACCTGCTAACAGCTATTCATAGGGATCACTTCTGAAGAAAAAGCTAAGCTAAATATTTCCATATAATAAATTTAGATTCTACAACCCCTCAGTTAACCACTGGAAACACCAGGACAGACTTCTTCTGGCAGTGGAAGTCCTGATGGCTTTGTGCTCCTGCACATAGTTAACTCTGTTTCTGATTTAGACCAGATTTCCCCAACTAGCAACACAACCACCTGCAAACCTTACAGGACACATTTACAGTCTGATTGACAAACTATGCAATTGTACATTCAGCATGCAGTGACTTGTTAGACACCCTTAGCTTTAGTTTAAATCCTCTTTTCCCTTTATTTTTAGCAGCCACAGCTGCTTTAGCTGAAACCAGGGGGCTTTGCCACTTCTGCTCAGCATCAGCAAGGTTTTCACTTTCCCTCATGGCCATTTAATGGCATGCAGAACAAGGAGACCAACAGGCTTTGCTGTCCTCCCCTGTCTGTTCCAGGGCTCATTTGGAGGGAGCACAACTCACCCCTCCTGCATCAAGGCTGGGGCTCCCACTGACCTGGGCATTATGCTGGGGCTAACACAGCCTGTCCAAATGCCACCTCCCAGCTCCGTGCAAGTGGCACACATGGCAGGACATTGCTGCTTTGCTACTGGCCAGATATTGCGAGGGGCAATATTTAAGGGTCTGCTTTTGCTTACAGGGGTCAGCTTTTCCTCCTCCGATCCCTGTAGCCTAAACATGTGCTGCAATCTCGGGAAAGCTGCTCCAGCTCTCCAGAAGCCGTAGCAAACTTGCACCACCTATCGACACAGCAGAGCCGCTGGTTTGGGGCCAGGAGGCAGCACAGCAATCCGAGAGTGCTCCAACCATCACCGCACTCCCAGCATCCTGCCTTATAATGGCTCCAAAAAGCAGCGCCCCGCCTGCTTGGCGCTGTTTGGCACACACCAGGGTGCACAGATGTGGCCAGATCCCTGCCACCATCCCCGTGCAGGGGCTAACCTGTATCCCTGCCACCATCCCCGTGCAGGGGCTAACCTGTATCCCTGTCACCCATCCTGTGCAGGGGCTAACCTGTATCCCTGCCACCATCCCCGTGCAGGGGCTAACCTGTATCCCTGCCACCATCCCCGTGCAGGGGCTAACCTGCATCCTTCCCACCCATCCCCGTGCAGGGGCTAACCTGCATCCTTCCCACCCATCCCCGTGCAGGGGCTAACCTGTATCCCTGTCACCATCCCGGTGCAGGGGCTAACCTGTATCCTTCCCACCCATCCCCGTGCAGGGGCTAACCTGTATCCCTGCCACCCATCCTGTGCAGGGGCTAACCTGTATCCTTCCCACCCATCCCCGTGCAGGGGCTAAGCTGTATCCCTGCCACCCATCCCCGTGCAGGGGCTAACCTGTATCCCTGCCACCATCCCCGTGCAGGGGCTAACCTGTATCCCTGTCACCTATCCTGTGCAGGGGCTAACCTGCATCCCTGCCACCCATCCCCGTGCAGGGGCTAACCTGTATCCTTCCCACCCATCCTGGTGCAGGGGCTAACCTGTATCCCTGCCACCATCCCCGTGCAGGGGCTAACCTGTATCCCTGCCACCATGCCCGTGCAGGGGCTAACCTGTATCCCTGCCACCATCCCCCTGCAGGGGCTAACCTGTATCCTTCCCACCCATCCCCGTGCACGGGCTAACCTGTATCCCTGCCACCATCCCCGTGCAGGGGCTAACCTGTATCCTTCCCACCCATCCCCGTGCACGGGCTAACCTGTATCCCTGCCACCATCCCCCTGCAGGGGCTAACCTGTATCCCTGTCACCCATTCCCGTGCAGGGGCTAACCTGTATCCCTGTCACCCATCCTGTGCAGGGGCTAACCTGTATCCCTGCCACCATCCCCCTGCAGGGGCTAACCTGTATCCCTGTCACCTATTCCCGTGCAGGGCTAACCTGTATCCCTGCCACCATCCCCCTGCAGGGGCTAACCTGTATCCTTCCCACCCATCCCCGTGCAGGGGCTAACCTGTATCCCTGCCACCATCCCCGTGCAGGGGCTAACCTGTATCCTTCCCACCCATCCCCGTGCAGGGGCTAACCTGTATCCTTCCCACCCATCCCCGTGCAGGGGCTAACCTGTATCCCTGTCACCTATCCTGTGCAGGGGCTAACCTGTATCCCTGCCACCATGCCCGTGCAGAGGGTAACCTGGGGGCCCCGGGCTGGCCGAGGTGTGCTGCTGTGCCTCTGTCACCAGCTGGGCTTTGCAGATTATGGCCTGTGCCTCATCACCTCTGGCTCAGGTGGTTTTGGATTCATTGTCACAAAGAGCTCTGGCCATAGAGAATTCCTCCACTCAAAATTAACCTTTTTTTCTCATTCACATGTATTCCATGAACATCTTCTCCAATTTAATTTATTCCTGCTGTATAGCAAACTCATTTTACCACACTGACCCTGCAAGGAAGAGGTGCCCATCCTTTGTGCAGGTCACAGACATCCCTGGCACCTCTGCCCCACTGAGCCTCTCCTGCACACTTCACAGCAGGCACTGGCACATTGCTATTATCAGAAATCCTCCATTATATAAAACTTTCTCCAGCATCATCTCTCCTCTGTGTGCAGCAGAAAGCTGCAGATACTTTGGGAGGCTGTCCCAGGTGGTGACATCTGCGGTGACTTCTTTGAATACCATCACAGCTCTGAGCACAATAGCCACACAATGCCTGCCAGCAACCAAAGGATGCTATTTCTTCCTCACCTCTGACCACCTCTCAGTGCCCTCAGGTCAGGGTCTCTGCAGAGGGGGGATCTCAGTGACCTGAGAACACAGCAGCCTCTCAAAGAACAGAGCTGGTGTGACCGAGATGGACGCCAGCCCTGCCCAGGGTGCAGGAGCTGGGAAGCTTTTCCTTTGCTTTTCCTTGGAGCCAGGAGGGAGAAGTCAAACACCCTCAGAACAAGAGCTCCACAGGAATACAGGGTGTCTGGCCAGGCTCTTCCCAGACAATTTAGCTGCTATTCAGCATGCCCCACGTTTTGACCACAGAAATGGCACATTAATTCCACCGTAATGCACTGAGCTTCCTACTGTGGGTACTGTGGATTTGCTTCATATTATAATTCTAGCTTGCAGACCACACCATTATCAGTGCACATTACACTTTAACTCCTTCAAAGCCATGTGCTTGCCATGAACATGCTATGAAAAGCTGGTTTTATTTATCTCATTTTTCCCCCATGTGCTTAGCCTATGCTCAGCTTTCTACCTGCTCTGAATTCTTTTCCAAGAATCAAATCAAAGCAATGGTGTCAGCATTTTCAGATTAGGTCTTTAGACACCATTAGATTTAGGTCATTAGATGTCTATGACCCTCAGGGTTTAATTTCACCTTGTTCATAAAAGGAACACGGGGAAAACATATGAACACCAAGGATTTGAACAGCACCTCCCCATTCCTCATAATAAATGCTTTTCTCAGGCACAAATTAAGTGACATCAGTTCCTCTGGAGATAAAGAAAGAGAGGCAATACTCAGCAGGTGAGAATTCACCCAACAATGAAAAAATATACAGCACAGAGGGCAAAAACCACCTGCTGTTTGCTCCTTTTGGTGGTGACACTCTCTCCACCCTCTGCAGTAATAGGGGGCTCCTTCAGCCCCTTCCAGGACTCACCCTACTCTCCCACCCCTGCAGCATGGACCTGCTTTGATCTCCTTGCCAAGGAGCCCTTTCCAGCCTCACTAACAACACCCTGAAGCACACATGGCTGATGGAGGATAAATGCCTGAGTGGGCACAGCTCCTGCCAGCTCAGCCTGCAGGCTCACAGCAGGCAGGATCCAGCTCCAAACCTCCAGCCCAGGAGGACAAATCTCTGGCCACTGGTACCAAAACTGGAGCCAGCCCAGAAGTGATGAGGAAGATGAAAGAATGGACAACTCATTTGTCTGAGTCCTGTGCCAGAGTCTTCACACCTCCAAGAGCCACAAACCATGCACAGCAAACCTCACAGATAACCAGAGGTTATCTGAACCCAGGTGGCTTCAGAGTTGAGATGTGATTGGTGCCATTTCAGAAATGCTTCAGGGGCCTCAAGCTCAGAAACTCTATGTTTTAGAGCACTTGGGCACTTAGCAATTAGGTGGAACTTTGTCCCTGATTGAAATAACACAAAAATTTCAGGACAATTAACACCTGGGTAAAAAACCCAAAATATTGACTTGGGAAAGTTTGGGAGCTTGAGACTTCAAAGTTTAAGACTAAAGTTTGTTAAGGTGTAAAACTGCTTCCAAACCTTCAAACCTGTATCAAGTAGGAGGCAGTTTGCTGGAGAAAGCCAGAAGCACAATCCAGTTCTACACAGCACAATGTCCAGTTGCCTCTTTAACATAACCAAGACTATTTCAGTGTTTATGTTATACTGATTCATCACATTAAACTATGATACAAGAGATGCAAAATGTAAAAACTACTTTTTCTGGCAGTCGTCAAAGACAGAAAGAGAAACCCCTTTTTAAACCAGAGATTGTTCAAATGAATGAATGAATAAGTGAATAAAAAGCTATTTCAACCCTACTGGCCTGATCCATCAAATCTTTGAGCCCAAGCACCTTATTTGTGTGTGTTTTATACACTTACACCCAGGGTATATTAGTCAGCACTTGGAAGAGGAACTGGTGGCATCCAGAGGCAAATTTATTGCTTTTTGCAAAAGACTCAGCTACATCCCAGCTTTGATGCTCAGTTTTACATAGTGCAGCATCTGCCAAATGACAGCAGTTCCCAAGCACAGGTAAGAACTTCATGCCAAGAAAATACAGCAGTTATTTCATCAACAGCTTTGAACAAACATGTCTTAGCTTTTCAACATATCTGCTTGTATTACCCAGTCCATTACTCTGCATGAGCTCTACAGCTTGAAAGGTCTGTCAGGTTTGAGGTAATATTAGTCCATATTTTTCCAACTCTATTTCTGATATTTGGAAAAAATTACACCATCTTTTATCATCTATTATATATCACTAGTTAATTACAGAATAACCTACTGTAACCTAGAAAATATTATTATTATGGACTCCTTCTCAAATGTTCCTTTCCCAGGTCACTCCCTTGACAGGGATAAAGCAAGAACCAAGAAGCTGCAGTGATCCAGAAAGTGCTCGCCAGCTCACATGAGGGCCAGATTCTCATCTTTATTATAATATTGTTTCTTTCCAGAAATTATGTATGAGACAAGTCTTTTGATATTCAATAACCTGTTTACGGGAAATGACTTTACACAAAACATCAAATGACTTGACAGCAGATTGAATTTAAAATATGATTTTTTAAAATGCTCATGAAATTCATATTGCTTTAAATATAAATTAGCAAGAGTGCCAGAAGGGATGAATGTATTTCACTTCTTGACTGCAGATAATTTAAATGTAAAGTTTTACCTACATTACCTCTATTCATTGTTCTTTCCTATTAAGGAATGAGGGAGCTTTCTTAGTTGCTCTGCTGCCTGGTCACACAGATTTTCAGGAGGTGAAGGGATGAAAGGAGAAGCCTTTGGAGAGGCACACTGCCATGCCAGTGCCAACTCAAACATGGCTCTCCTAGATCCACAGGAGGAAAAGAACAACTGCATGGCATGAGGGGCGGTATCATTTTGCTTTTGCAACCAGATTGTCACTTTGGTTCCTAGAACATTTAACTGCACTACTGGGATGTGCCACCCTTAAGGGAAAGGCAGCACCCAAGATTCAGAGATCCTTATGGTTGAGAAGAATGACAAAAATCAGAAGGTCAGCAAAAGCTTACGAAGTTTTGTTAGTAAATTACTCATTTGGCATGGAAATTGCTATGATAGTCCCTGTGCTCCTCTGTAGGTACACAGCAGTGGGGTTTGGATAAAGAGGGAAGGTGAAAGGGAAGAGAGATTAATTAAAGAGAGGAGAAATAAAGGAAGGAAGAAAAAGAGATCACCAGGCCTTGTTCCAGCAGGGAGGCAGCTGATGGGGTGTCCAAGGTTCCTTGGGGTACCCACACACCAGGGCTTGGTGGGGGTAAATTTTCACAGGTAGGCTTTCCCTGCCCTGGAAAGTTTCTCATTTTCTGTGCAAATTAGTTATCATGCACAGTCCATTCTTTCAGAGCTTTCTGGAAACAGGTCAGAGGGTTTTGGTGGTCTTGATCCCCCAACACCCATGGCCACCTCTCAGCCTCAATCCTGTGCTTCTCTCCAGGAGCCAGAACAAGGATGTTTGTCCCAGGAAAGTGCTGCCCTGCCCCATAAGGCCCCTTCTGCAGCCACATCCCATTCTTTCTCACAGTGTATTATTACCAACAATCTTTGGTTGATTCCACAACTATCTGGATATCAGTGTTTGATAAATACACATTGGCCCCTTATCTTCTGAGCTTCTGCAGCTACTGAACATGCATTTATCCAAATTAATAGTGAAACCAGGCTCTTATATCCTCTGACCAGTGTTTATCCTATAGTAGCATCCCTCACCTAAAGCAGTATTGTGTTTCACAGGCAAGTTCCAAATCTAATAATTTTATTATTCCAATGGGAATTCTTCCCACAGCTTTAAATAGAGTCAATATTCTTTGTTTTCTGCCCATAAATACTCTGTTTTAAAGATTTGCTGCCTGCTACCCCAAAGTGAAGCTAATGGGATACATGCAAGCTATTTTGAAAAGTCTCTGAGCTCCTAAGGGGAAATATGCTCAACTTCAGAATCTCACAATCATTAACAAATTCATACAGGGAGTAACAATAATACACATTTGATGGTTCATACTACTCTCACAAAGACCTTAATTCTCACACTCACACAGATATACAGGCTTATATAAAATCATTTATTAAGTGAAATTTTAGATTTGAATTCAACCTCATCCAAGAGAAATAACCATCCCATTGGTTGCCTGCTTCCCACACACTCAACCAAACACCTCTGGAGTTCTATTTTTGCAGTGGAAGTAAAGCAGGAGGCAGACAATATGATCAATCAAGAATAAACCTAATTGATCTCCACAGCTAGAATCCACATTCTTGAGACAGAGTCCTCAAAATCCCACTACCTGCAGAGCTGTGTGCTATCCTCACATTGGTTCCTGTTTCACTGTAAATACAAAGTATTTAAAGACCTGGTAAATCACCAGATGTGTGCAAGGTTTAAGAGTGCTTCAACAGAAAGTGACAACTAAAATAAAGCTCATCACATAAATTCAGCTCTGTATTTTTCCACCCTCTATCAAATTACAGCATGCCCAAATTCTGTTAAGAGAAGCCCTGTCTACAATGTGAGGTGCTGTATTTAATCAACTATCTGAGATGACTCAGGATTACAAGTACTGAAATAAAATGGACATCCTGTTCCAGTTTCTTTAACTAAATTTTCTCCCTCAAATAGCATCAACAAGTGACTCAGTACAATGTCATAACAAACAGTACTTGTGCTGCAGCAATGTACTTGGCAAACAGCAACTCTCACAAATAAATCAGACACATTTTACTGTAGTCGCTAATCAAAAGATCTTCATTTTATCTTGGGGGAAAAAAAAAAAAGAAAATCATGTATAATAACCAGATGGCAAGTAAACAAATTATTTTTGTAATAGTGGGATAACTATTTGCCTGCATTTGGATGAACCCATAAACAATGTCTAGGACTAAATTTGGCTCCAAATTGTGACACCAATTTTATAGTGAGAATGTACTGCTATTCTGTCTCCCTGAGACCAGCAAAAGGGACATCCTTTTCTCTCCCAGATTTTGGCTGGAGTATTCCAAGCACCAGTGCCAGCTAGGCCAGGGAGAAAATGGTTTATGGCCCAGCAGGATCAGCCTGCTTTAGATCAGAATCACTTGTGCAGGGAATTAGCATCATCTGGGGCTACGAGCTGCACCTGTAGACCATTCTGGGGGTTTCTGACACACTGGAGAGACACTGTGCCTCTCCCACATACCAGCTTCCAAGCAGTGACTTTATTGCACATCACTGCCATCAAAGCATCAATATCTCTACCCCACTGCCTGCACTGCAAGTTTGGGAATCCTGGTAAAACACTGAAAGCCTCTTCTCAAACAGCATTCTTTACTCCTGAGCAGTCAGCCATATTACCACACATTACATTTTGCATTAGATTTGGAAAAAAACCCCCAAAAACCAACAAAATAAACAACACCCTACACCACTAGAATACCCAGTTCTCAGATAAAAAATTCTGTATGTAAGGATATACCATTTGGAGAATCCACTCATTCCCATCAAACAAAAATCTCATTAAAAATAAACTTCTCACCTGTAGCTAGCTTAGTAATTAGGTGCAGCTACATTCATTAGTTATAATTCAGAGATTACATGGGATAATAGCATGCTGTAATAAGGAAAAATGACACTTGCCTTATGAACATGTGGGTTTGTGGCAATTTCCTTAAAGAGGAGCCTGCTTTATTAAAAACTATGGATACAAACAAAGTAGCAATTTTAATTGTTTACTGTGAGAAGTGAATATGAAAGCATATCTCAGAAGCTCAGGAAGCCAACCTTGCTGTTTATTCTAAATATCAAGTAGTAATTCCAAAGCTTTTTTAATTTTTTTTTTTGTGAGAGCCCCAGAAGTTCTGTGCTGCCCCATGCCAGCCAGGAGAGGGACCAGGGCACCTGCTGAGGCAGAGCCTTAATAGCACACAGGTGAGACCTGGGCAGCAAATTGTGGGTTCATTTTCTCATCAAGGGTGCTGCAACCAAGCAGCAAGGCTATGACTGGGTGGAGGTTTCTTTTCCTACTGCAGACTAAAAGACTCAAAACCCATTAGCTTGTGTTTGCCTTCTCTGCAGCCCTGTGAATAACCTCCCTGTGAACCTCCCACTGACAACCTTCAGCTGTTCCTTGCCTGTCAGTTCATTTTCCTGATCTGCACGTTGGGGTGAGCCCAGTCACATAGACAAAATTCAAGCAATACACAAAAGCTCCCATTATGGAACACCTTGTTTCACCCTGACAAACAAAAGCAACATCAGTCCTGCTTCCCCTGCCAGTTTTCTGGTAGATTTTTCAGCATCAGTTTCACCCTGTGAGAAAGGCTGCACAGCAGCCTCCCTTAAAAATTAAACAGGCAGCAGGGCATTGGATTTCACCACAGAACATAAAAGTACTAGCAGTGAAAAGCAAGCACAGATTTTGGGGAGGGTGAGACCACATTTGAAGTGGACAGAGCTGTCTTTGTTATTTTAAAGTAATAACCTATCTTTACGTGCCAGTGAAGAGCATATTGCCCCCCAGATCCAAAACACAAAACACTAATTTTTTTTATATCTAAAATCACATGATGGTGACAGCTCTGACATTCCCATGGATAACTAGAAACAAAGTTGTAGTCTTCCAAACAGTTTTACAGTGATTTCATATTTAACTTGCTGCCCAGCAGCAGGTCAGAGAGCTTTTGGTCACCCCTAATACACTTACTCACGTGGTCCAGATATGACCACATACAATATCAAAGCAAAGGCAGTATTTGCAGAATATCTTCCTTAAGTCACATGAAAGTTAGGGGTTTTTAGATCAAAACAATTATTTGCTCAAATCCTCACAAACCTCATGCTATGGAACTACCAAAAGAAACATTGTGAACGTGCACCAAACAATTTATTCTGTCATGAAGTTAGGTGTTTTCTTAAGCAATTGTAGAAAGTCAGATGTATGGAAAAAAACCTCCAGGTCTTTGTCTTTTAAAATTAAACATTTTTCTGTTTGGAGAGACAGAAATTATGTTTTTTAATACAGATCTGTTATGAAAACAACACAGCTGTTGCTCATACACTTACCCCACTTCTGCCACAGTCTCCAGCAGCTGCAAATCCAGACTCTGTCTTGGAACATTCAGATTTTGATTGTGACCCTTGAGAGGGAAGCCCCTTGAAGGGGGAACTGCTGCCAGGGCAGTTAGCAGCACGCTGGGATGCCACCAGATTGCCCAAAACTCCCACATCAAATGCACAATCCAACTTTTTGACAGTCCAGATGTTCCAAACTACCCTAGAGTGGCATTTGAGGGCCTAAATGCTGCTGCCAGCCCAATGTGCTATTTCTGAGGTCTCACCCACCCCAGGAGAGCCCAGAACAACTCCCTACTCTGCTGCCTGCTGAAGAGTCATGCCTTTAATGAGCTTCTGCAACAGCTCCTTCTGCTGAGTAGATAAAAAAGATCACCTGAGATTAATTACAGCAATAATTAAGAGCTGACCTTCTGGCAGTTAAGCCAGATACCCTTGCCTTCCCAACAGCCCATCACAGGTGCAGCAGGATGCTGTAGCTCTTCAGGAAAAGTTACTCTTCACCTGTTTGGAGATGTGCAATTTGCACATAAATCACAGCCTCAAAGCAACCCAAGCCACTCTCATTTTCCATTTTTGGGACTCAGTGCTTTTTCAGAAGTAGAAAAACATTTATTTCCATGGTCAAGGGAGAGCAGACTTTGTTTCCTCTAGTATTAATAACTTCTGTCCTTGCAAACAAAAATATAAATACAGATAGAGGATAGCCACAAGAGGCAAAACTTGGCAAAACTTACCCACTCTAGATTTAATTATTGTATAGCACAGATTAGGAAAAATCCTGGAATGGAAACAAGACTGGCATCCTCACTTCCCAGCAGAGATGCCTGCTGCCCTGGGCATGGTGAGGAGGAAGAACAGCAGGTGACCTGGCCACACACTGCCTTTCTCCCCAGGGCCTCAAGTACCACATGAACATCTAAAAGCCTTCTAAGTATCCAGCACCAGAGCACTATGTGGATTTGGGGATGGCAAACAGCCACTAGCACAAGCCACAAGCCCGGCAGTCACTCCTCCCTCCTCCCTGTCCATCGCTTGCCTCAAAACTTGGTGCAGGAATAGGTATTTCCAAAAGCAGCCAGCCTGGTGAGACAGACTCCAGGCTTTGGTGTTCAGAACAACTTAGCCTTGGTTTAAGCAGATATTTTGTTGTTTGTTCAGCTCTTTTCCCCCATATCCTGGCACCTCATTGAAATGAGCCTTACTAGGCACTTCCATAGCAGAGCTGTAAAGAAACCAGCTGGTTAATTTAAAAGACTGCAGTCCTTACAGCTTTCCCCTCTGGGAATTTGAAGCACACACACACACACAAAATTTATATTGTAACACTTTTTCCACCACATCATGAGTTTTAGTTCCAAATCCATACTCTGAGGGAAAAAAAAGTCTCACTATCACTCTGCATTTTGCAGAGTGGGAAAAAGGAGATGCTAAATAAAAACTAAAAAAACCACGTAAGAGCAGGATTATGGTCTCACCTCCCATCCAAAGCCACGAAGATATTGGTATCTCTGCCAAGAGTACATTTTGTCACTAAAATAGTTGCTACTGCAGGCCAGTGTTAGCCCAGATCTAGCCCATATCAATAGTGAACGGCTGACATCCAGCTGGACAGGCTGGGGCCGCAGCCCCCTGCAAGGGACAGTGACAGGCAGTGCCAAGAAGTTTCATGACAAGGGACAAGCTTTGGATTGGGCAAGGCAGGGAGCTGATAGAGGAGAGAAGGAACAGACAGACAGGCAGGGTCCTGAAAGCCCTTGGAAGTGGCAGAGTAACAAACAGCTGAACCGCTGGAGCCACAGGGGTTCAGACAAGCCACAGAGCAAGGCTGGAGGCAAAAGAAGGCAAAAATAATCTATAAACCTATTTCAGCTGAAGACAAGGAAGCAAGAAGAATTTGAAGGGAGAAAGGGGAGTGTTGCCCTGTGGGAACAATGCATATGTACTCATACAGCTATTTTAATGTCACCTTTTAGTAGGAGCAGATATTGTTGTTTGTTGGACAGCAAATCCTTCCAAGGCCATGAAGCCAACCAACAAATCCTTACCCAAGCCTCACTCCCAGAAACTATCCATTAAAAAGCAGTTTTCCCTCAGTGTTCTGCACCCCATTGCCCAGTGCAAGGCATGATGGTGACAGTGACATTCCAAAGAAATCCAGCTCCACACAGGGTCAACCCACCAGATGCCAGAGACACAGAGCTACCCCAGCAAGTCTGCAGAGTATTTAAGAAGCAGTTTGCTAAATTATACAAAGGGAATAATTTGCAACGTAATGGTGTGTTTGCATTCTGAATATCTGATTTCCTGTTCAACAAATAACCTAAACACTCCCAACCAAATGAAATGTAGACAAGACTTAAAATGTTTGAAGAAAAGCACTCATCCAGAAAATTAAGGTCAACATGGAACAGATGGTGCCTCTGAAAAATGTGGCTTCAACATTTATCTTTATGTAAAATAAAAATCTTTTTAAAACCTCCGGCTGTTTGGTGACAGTCCTACTTGAAATATTGGACCTTGCACTCCATGGATAATAAAGAAGCACTAAAAAATGACTTCAAAATACTAAATCTAAATAAAGTTCTCTCAACTAGCGTGCAATAAGATTTCTGTGGGCACGTAAATACATATCAATAAAATATAGATTCAAGCGCTTCTGTAACTGCCATAAATATTGCAACTGCTCTTCCCATTTCCATAAATATGACCCACGACTCCCAAGTGAGAAGCTTTTTCATTTGCAGCAGTCAGGGAAAAAAACGGTCCTTTCTTCTTTATCAAAGTCTTTTGAAAGGCTGAATTTGAAGCCCAGCACATGGGGAGCTGTGAACAACTTGTTACAGTGATGCATGAAACGCCTTCTCCAGCCTTAGCGGATCCATTAATGGGATTGCAGGAAGATCATGGTTATTCTTGAGAGCAGGCAATGTCACACCTGGCTGGGGAGGGAAACAGGGGCTCCAACTGGGCAGGGCTGTAAATTACTTTGGTAATGCAGAAAGGAGCTGGAACAAGCAGAAATAATGAGGCAGACCTGCCAAACACCAGAGGAGCAGTAACATGTTAGGGGATAAACGAGAAGAGGTCGAGCACTGGCAGGAGTAGCAGAGCAAGTGCTCTCAGCACAAGGTAACAACAGGCAGGACACCAGGGGAGTGCCTCCTCTGAGAAGGTTTTCTCAGGACAGCTAAAAGAGAAGGCAGTCAAAGAAACTACAGAGCTGCACAGCAGGCAGCTCTCAAGTTTACAAGAAACAAACAAACAAAAAAAACCCAAACCCAAAGCCATCATATCCTGAGTGAACCAAATATTGCTGGGAGATGAGGTAACCCGTGGTGCCTATAAATACTGTCCTGTGGAGACCTCCTCCTGTGCATCACCCTGCAGACAGCTGGGACCCTCTGACATGCTGGTACTTCTGATCACAGGCTGCACACAGCACCTGAAGCTAATCCCTTCAGCTAATTCCTCAGGGGCCACCTGCATGCCTGGACTGAAGAAGAACCCTCCCCAGCTTTGGCCATCCAAGCAGCCACAGCCACAGAAGGAGCCATTTGTTCACACCACCCAAACTAAATCACAATTAGCCCAGTGACAACAGGCCACTGAAGCACATCCCCAAAACCACAAGGTAATTCCAGATCCACTATCAGTTCTTGTTTCCCAGCCACCAGACCTCCAAGAGAACAACCATGATCAATACACCTCTTTTTTTCCAGTGTGCCTTTACATCTACTAGAAAAACCCAGATTTTTGCAACTCATGCCTTCAGGTCCAGCACTGATGAAGTTGTACAGTGAGCTTCTGCAAATCCACCTGGCTAAAAAGACTACAGGAATCTAATTGCAGCAATTTTCCTGAGCTGACATATCCTTCTAATTGGCTTCATGATACTGACTTACTGATGTTTTGGGTCCCACTTCCTCTAGAAATTACCTCTGATTCCCCATACTACTGGGGAAAATAAGCTTAGCAATAACACTTAGACTCACTGTCCCTAGCAATGGGCCTTGCCATCAGTAAAGCACAGCCAAAATGAAACCAGACTGGGCATTCTAGGGAAACACTTGCAAGAATGGCTTTTGCACAGAAGTTTCTTGCTTCAAGGTCATCCCAACCCACATCACAGACAGATCTGATAAGCAACAGCACAACAGCTCACCAGAGACTTAAAAATAGTAGAGAGTTTATGAAGGTCTCTTTCTTTCCCTACCTAAGGCTTTTTTAAACTAAAATAGATATTTTATTTTCTTCTAAAAGAAGGTTGTGTTGATTTTGTTGGTCCTATTGCATAGCCAAGCACTGCTGCTGCACATAGAAATGTCTATCTCCATCAGGCCTCCGCTCACTATTTCTAAAAATAAAGTAAGTAATATTAATTTGTTCCTCCGGCACCTGGTGTTTAAACTTATTTCTTGGCAACTTCTGTTCTCGGCATTTAAACACTTTTCATATTCACCTTAAGTCTGGCAGCACTATTGGTTATCCTTCTCTGCCTCACCAATAATTTGGTTGATGGCATGCAGGTGGGTTTCTCATAATTAAAAAACCCATTTGCAAAGTTTGCATTAGGTGATCTGAAAAAATAGAGCACTCCTTTCAAAGGTTAAATAAGTAAGCTGCAGAGCTCCATGAAAATAATGCATAATTTAGGGATAAAAATAGTTTTGCTTTATTCAAGCTAGGCTGGATAGGTAGATTTTTACTGCAATCAGCCTAAACCTCATCTCTCCAAGTTACATGCTCAAGTTGATTATAGAAAATTAAATTTAGTATTAATCAAGCTAGGAAGAAGGAAATTACAAAAATTAACCTAATGCATAAATCATAGAAAAGAATGGTGGAGCCAGCTAGAGATCATTTAATGCATCTTCATCTTGTCCCACACCAGAACCAACTCCCCCCTTCCCCAAGCCACTATGACAGTTATTGTCCAAGCCTTCCAAAAGTTTCCCCACAACACAGGAACCAGAAACCACCAATCAGAGCCCTGCAGGGCCCCACCAGCCCTTCTGCTCCAGGCCTTGCCTTGGCATCCCCCAGCCATCCTCATCTGGGGTATCCCCCTCCCCTGCCCCAGCAGCTCCTCCCAGTTGCACTGACAGGTCACTTGCAGTTTTGGGCACAGAACTGCAGCACTTGGCACCACTGGGGGAAAAAAAAAAGAGCAAACCCAAAAGGGCAAGTTCAGTTACCTAATTACAGAGGATCCAGACTTAGAAATATTTATTTGTAGAATTTTCTTGATTTAGAAAGAACTCCACATATTGGCTGTTGCTTTCAGCTTCTCCACACCATAAATTATGAATTTAGCATCTGACAGATCTGCACTACCACTTTATCCCAGTTTTAGAGTTGAGAAACTACTGCTTGCATAGGACCTGTTCCAAATTACCCTTGAAGTCAGTGGGAACTCCCAGTGAGCCCCATGGGGACATGGGGTGGACAAGCATGGTTCCATATTTCTCAAATAGCTGTCCAGTACTTTGCAAAGCCATTTCATCCTCTGGACACCAACCCAAAGAAAGCTTGGTAGAGGGCTCTGCTGACACACTACAACCAACATGCAACTGTGCTTCCATGGAGTCACAGCTGATGTGTATTAAGCCAATTTTGTCTTTTATATGCAAATTTATTAAACCTGGAGCAGCCAGTCAGCCCTACAATCCACTCTACACAGTCAAAGCCATGCCATTCAAACTTGTATAATAAGGAAACATTTAGCTCTGAAGGTACATTTAGAGCACAAGAGTTCTCTGAGGTAGAGCCTGATGTTTTCTTCCTTCCCTAATCTTACTTGCTAGGACATGTACAAATCCAGACAGTCTTTATCAGCTGGGGGTGTGGGAAGGCAGTTTTAGATGAAGCTCTTACAACTGCATTGTTTTCTTAATGAGAAAAAAATCCAACAGCAACTTAGAGAAATTAAAAACCTAAATGAAGTCCTTAAGTGTTCCCCTTAGTCACTTCCAAACTTTTTTCCTAATCCTTTTGAACTCCAGTAGTTTAATCAACAGCTTGTTTAGGATTAATCTTCTCATCCCAGTTACACACACACACACAAATGTCCATCACAGAATAAATTAAAAAGCAGAATCCCTATAAAGAGCCATAACAATTTGGCATTCTCTGGAAGCAAGAATAAAGGACTCAGTAGGACAGGCTGAAGACAGAAAGAGCATCTCTTAATGAATTCCTGGGATGCCTGGGGCCCTGTGCTCCCCAGCAGCAGGGCCGGACTCACCCCATAGCACTGCACAGTCAGGGGCAGACCTGGCTGGGGCACAGCCGGCAGCAGCTCCACTGCAGTCATTAACAGAGCTCAGCAGGGCCGGGTTGGGCAGCCACAGCCCTGCAGCCTCCCCAGGAGCATGCAACTCCCCAGATTCACAGACTGCAGCTCCTGAGCCAGCTGCCAGCCAGCAAGGGCTGCAGGGAGCCCCACGGCACCTCCCGGGATGCCCTGGGAAAGCACCGCTGGACACCACACCTGCAGCACAAATAACTGCTGGGCTCAGGGCTGCAGGACAAAGAGCATGCTTGACTGGGCACATCTGCAAGCATTAGAGAAGTAAGGGAACAACCTGGCAGGTGAAAACACATGGGCCATGAAGGAGCCCAGGAGACTTCCCCAGAAACACTCCAAATCCCATTGCTTTTACTAATTCCTAGTCCTATAAAAGCACTTCAGGAGCTTCTGAAGAAAACTGCCTTATGGTGGGGAAAAGATCCCTTGTTTTAGGAGCGTGTACATGAGCTGCAGAAGATGGCCATAGCAGCCAGGCCATCACAAAACACAAGGTTCAATGTCTATGAAAAACAAAAGGGGTTTCAGGGAACAGCACCTGTCTCCTGAACATGGTGGACAGCCCTGCAGTGCTGCTAAGGGGGTTGGCTGTGCAGACATTGCAGAGGCAGAAAAGCTGTTTTGTACCACCCCTCATGGCTTTGCAGAAGCAGCACTCGCTGCAGATGCCCTTCCTGGGATTTGTGATGCTAAAGAGCAGCATTATTTGGAGAGCAGGGGACTGCAACCTGCCAGTTTCAAGTTAAGGCCAAAGTTAAATAAGTTGTGAAGGCAGATTGCATTAAGGTCTTGCATTTTGGTTCAGCGTTTATATTTGTTCTTATAGCACCTTCCCATTTTCACTGTGGGCATGGGCTGTATGACTTTCCCCTGTATCTAAAGATAGGCCAGTATTTCACAGTACAGGACTGCTTTGCCACTTTCAAATCAAGGTGATTCATGCAGAGGATGGACAGAAAAAACAGATGGCAGCAGAAATACAGCAAACCTCTTTCCACTGCCACTCTTGCCATCAGTCTTGTGCTGGGGCAGGCAGGAGAGGGGGAGCTGTTGCCAGGTGATGAGAATAGGGCATCTTGTGATTCAAGTGAACGGGGACTACTCAGCAGCACTTCAGCACTGTGCAGTTTGTGTCTGGGTACATGAACACCTTCCCATGTCGTTTGTCCTTTGGAAATCTGTATTATCCAGAATGAGACTACCCTAAGTGCAGCCTAACCATTAACAGGAAGGTATCTGTAAAGAGACTCCCTGACCTCATCACTGAGCGCTGAGGAAGTGCCTTAGCATGTCACAGTAATTCACAACTGCTTGTTTGCACAGAGATGTGTGTGTCTGTGTCTCTGTGAACCGAGGTGGTGTGATCCCAACAGCTGTAAGGCTCCCAGATTCCTCTGCAAGCTGAGAGCTCACTATCTTGACACTGATACCTCTGAGGGAAACAACTTTGTCACAGGTTCAGTGGAAGATCAGAGGACCTTGAAAAATTATTTTAACTCCATGTCCATTTCAGGGCACAGATTTCCCCTGCAAAGAAGTAAAAATTTATTAATAAACTGCAATAGTTTCATGTAAGAAACAGGAAAGCAGGAATGCTACTAACCTTGAGAATGTGAAGACCAGTCTCTTGCTTTTTTCCTCCCGACTGCGTATCAATCATCCACTTGACTGCAGGGTTTTACTCTTATGCCTCTTACTAGCATTAAGCATATCACTTTTTACTTGGAATTCGTGAACAAGCATTCTGTTTATTAGCTTACTAAAAGCTCAGATGCATAGAGCTACAAATATCAGGCACCTCTCAGCACACACTACCACAGGGTTGCCCTTGATTTTAACTTCATTATGCCACAGAGAAGTTAAGACCACCAGGATCTGAGATCCACACTGGAGACACTCCAATGAACACCAAGACCCCACCATGCCATCACCTGCACTGTTCACTTTGCTAACTTTACAGCTACTACTGACTGGGCAGCATGGCTCTCACACCATACTTACATCTTATGTACCTCTGGAACACGTCACAGAGGCTTCCTGGGTTTAGAAGTCTTCTTGGCTTCCTTCTCACAAACACATCAAATGACTTAGAGCAACAGTGCAGAAGAAGGTTGTCCATGCATCTCGACTATACATCACATTTATTTAAACAAGTAAGCAATTTAAAGTCCCTGAGTTACACATCTCCTCCTGACACCATTTCCCCAGAAATGCCTGTTTTCTGCTTCACCAATGACCAGTGTTCTTCCACAGCAGCATGCAGAGGGGATCTCCTGAGGCATGCCACCCTCTTGTGTTCAAAACAAGTTTCACTAGTTCCACCTGGAAGTACCAGGAAAGCACTTTACCAGAGTAGAGACAAACAGCCCTCAGGTGTCTGGGCATACGGGTCTCTCTCAACCTCCCTTCAGCACTTTGTTGTTGCTGATGCTTGCATTTCAAACAAACTTCAGTTCATTTCACACCAAACAGGGAACTTACACCAATTAGAAGCAATTTTCAACAGATCATGATAGAGTACCAAAAGCAAAAAGTATCAAATGTAAACAACTTGTAAACATTAGTAACACATCGGTAGATTCAAAGAACATGAATGACCACAGAGACAACCCACAATTCAGAAGAAACAGCCTTTTGTCATGAAGTCTTTATGGCTTGACAGAAACAAAGTTAGATTTGTTGTTGATGTGGTTAGTGCAATTTTTTTTTATTTGAGAGGTCAGTTAAGAAGAGTTAAACAGATGAATCCAGTATGACACCTCAGTTTCCGAGTTGCTTTTGAACCTGATCTGAAATATGGCACTGGACTCTCATCTAGAGTCAAGGCATTTGTGATCTCAGAAATAAAACCAGCTATTTGCCCCCCAGGATATGGGGAGGGCTCCTCAAGGGATAATTCATGTTTCATATAAAACAGAGGAAGGAAAGCTTAACAGCATCACAGTGCAGCTGTGTGCTTGGCCAGTACCTCTGCAATCCACATATACAGCTTCATCTAATACATAATTTATTGGAAAAGTGAATGAAGGAAGGAGGAGTAGGCAGACTCATCGAAGAGATGGGTAATGCAGCATTTGAGAACAGTCCGCTCCTGGAAATTCAGGCTCCTGCAAAGTAACCTCGGGCTTTTACATGAGGAAAGGCTACAAAAAGCATATTCCCCAACACTGTCTGAATTTAGATCCTCCTATTCTGCTATCTCATGCAAAGCAAGAACGAATATCCAAGCTTCTATCCAAAGCAAAAATCAGTGTCACCTTCCTTGACAGTGATCATGGTGTTTAAAGAGAATTTTTCAAGTAGTGTACACCTTTCTGGAATCAGAATCAAGCTTCACGACACTCACCACATCTTCAGCTTTGATCCGAGCTATCCATTCCCTGATTCCAGAGACACCACTAGGTCTGGCACCACCATTTCCTTACACTTATTGCTTCACAAGCCATATTCATTCCCAGGACACCCAACTCACCAAAGCACTTGTGCTCTTCCCTTCATTTCTCTTCCCATACGAAGAGCTCCCGTTATATCCCTAACAGAAGTCAACACATGCTTGCACAGGACAGAGTAGACCTATTAAGGCTACATGGCTGACCAACAGAAATACATGTATGTAACTGAAATTTTCTTCTGTTCAGCAAAGGGCACTGAGTTTTAATTGAGACATCTTCACCTGTGACCCTTACTTCCTCATATCCACCTTCTCCCCCTACCCCCTTTATGTACAGGGAAGACTCACTGTGCTTCCCTGATGCAAAACAAGAAATAGATCACATCAAGTTTGCTCCATACACCAAAAGGTAAAAAAAAAAAAAACAAACCAAAGGACAAACTGGTTCACAGTTAACTATAAATAAAAGTGCAGTAAGTGTTCAAGTAGAGTGTAGAGTTTAAGCAAGCTGTACAACCACATTTGGCATAGTCATCTCTTAAAGGCCCTGCGTGGGTCCCTCCCATTACTGACAGCAGGGGGAAGAGGCTGAACACTATTGGCTGGTGCTGGATTTACAGGTCCTCGTCCATTGCCTCTCCCACTACCTGCATAAATGTGGCCATGGTTATACGTGAATGGAAATCCACTTGCTTCAGGTCCAGTTTGTAAACCATTTCCTAAAAAGACAGAAAAACATTATCACGAGTTCCATGGGTTGAAATCACTGATTCTTTACATAACTTAACCAACAGGGAATACATGGAGTTTGCAGTAAACACCAAACCCTGAAGACCACAAGGTAAAGCCTCTCTGGCACTGCAAGATCCCAAATCACAGCTTACCTTTCCCCTCCCAAACTACCTCCCTTCCATCCCTTTCTCAATTCTCAAAGCAAGAAGGGTCACAATAACAGCTGTTATCATGTAGGGCATTGTGTAGGCAGGCCAGAACTAAGGTTCCCTCTCAGTTTGCACCTGCTCAAAGCCTTGAAGCATTTTCATATTTAAGATTCTATGTTTAAATACAGCACAAAATGATCCAGATAAGTCAAATACTGGAATTCAGATTACCACATCTGTTTTTGTGAGCTAACCAGGCAGGAAAGCCATGGAATCTAGCAAGACTGAAGTAATTTTTAAAGCCAATGTCTCAGAGAGTTTAAAAGAGCAGAATTTCAAGTGCTGCAAAAACTTTTCAAAAGCATCACAACAATTTAAGATTAGTCAAGATCTCTTATGTGATATAGACACCCCAAACATTCTAATCTCCTCCTCTCTCCTACAGAAGGAATCCTAAAAACATTTCCAGGAAATGTTCATGCTTACATGCTTGAGGTTCTGGCCCCAGTCTGAATGACTTTTTAGAGACTAGTACACTTTTTTATCCCAAGAATGGAGAACCCTTGAAATAAATTTCTATTCCCATTAAGTGTTTCTCATTTTTTTCACTTCTACAAACTGAAAAAAACTTACCCAGTGGCCCAAAAGTACAAGTACCCATACCACTTGATGCAGAAATATTATTCTGTTCACCCTGTGCCTTTAGAGAAAGGTAAAAGGAAAAAAAAAAAAAAAAAAAAAAGAAAGACATGGATCAGAGAAAGAAAATTCACATTTTTACAGAAAGGGGCTGATTTTTTCCCCTCTGTTCTTACAGTGGCTCCACATGGAATTTATCTGCTACTTCAATTATTGGCTCATTTCTAGCTATATATCACTGAGTCTCTTTTTCAAGAAGAGTCACATCTGATCACAACCTAGTGTGAAATATTCAGAACAAGGAGCACTTTAGGCCACAAGCCTCAGACAAGTTTAACCTACCAGTTTGTTCTGCCCGACGTGCTCCGAGTTGGGTTCGCTGTAGTTTGGCACTTCTGAGTACACCATGCAGAACCTGGGAAGAAATTAGGATTATTAGCAAGTTCTAAAGACATTTTTTAACAGAGTTCTTAACTCCACAATTCAGAGAGCATATATTCTTGACATCGCATCACCTAGAAGTAATTAATCCAGACCCCACTGTTCAGAAAATATGTGTAGGTATTAAAAGGCTCTTTAATCCCTTTATAGGCTTGTGGTGAGGCTGTCACATCTTCCTGGTGAGGGCATTTCAATCAAGCAGAGGCAAGCATTTATTTAATCAAGGAGGTAAACTGGCCTAAATAAAACAAAAGGTGATGAAAGGGCTCCCTTTGTCTTTCTTCCAGCTGCATAATCTTGTCCAGCACCCACTCACAAGGTCACCTGAGGCACTGAGTCACCCAGCCTGCTCCCAGACAGGGACTGCATTACACCTCTAGAGAAAACTCACTCCCACACACTCCCATACTATGCAGGGCCCCATTAACAATAATAGCACAGAGGAGCCCAAAACAGGCAATGAAATTGGAATGAAAAGGATGCTTTCATCCTTTTCCACTCAAGGGGACTATGGTAGAATAGGCCCATCAACTCACAACATGGAAATCATGGCAGAGAGGAAGAAAGATCTGGATCATTACACTGCTTGGAATGGTTAAACACTACAACTCAGATAAGGACTCTCATCACTCCAGCCAGCTGTAGAGTAAATCAGCTAGGTAACACTTCTGAGGTAATGGATTTTGTACAAAATAATCTGTAGATTTTTTTTTTTTGTGTGTGTGTGTAAATCCATCTGAACACTGGGCATTTCTGAACCATACAGGAGGATGTGTAGCAACCCCAGAGCCCCACTTCCCTGATGACTGCAGGGTTTCCCACAGCACTTTGTGCAACAGAGGAAGTACTTTTCTGGTTAGAAAAGGTTGCTGTTTTTTTTTATTGCTCAAGTATGTTACTCATGTCTGTTCTTGGGCAGGAGCTGTTGCCCCAGTCTGTGGGCAGTTTAAAGCAGGTTTAATGAGGTCTGTTTCTGCTTGGATATGATTCACTGCAGTGACCTTGCTCTTCCTTCTCTGCACTGCCTGGCCCTCAAGGATGACACACATACAAAAGGCTCCCACCAAAATGAAGTGGTTAATCAAGATAAGGCCTAGGTAAGCAAAGCAGATTGTCATTTACACATTTCCTCCTCCTAGACCTGTGCCAATGATGGAGACTGATTTTCCACAAAGTACCTACAGTCCAGGCAGGGTCAGAGCTCATTACATCCACCACCAACTGAGAATACACTTTTACTGCCTTGAATTCCATTTCCTAAGAGCTACCAGGTCTCTTACTTACCATGGCACTCTGCTGAGAGGTATGAACACACAATACTTACTCCCCAATTTTATGCAGCTCCCCTCCTCGTCCTGTGTAAAGTGTCAGGCATCCTTTCCACAGAGATGCGTACCTGACCAGAGAAAGGAGAAGTGAAGCAGTTTCTTAGTGAATGAGCTGACAGAGGAAGTAGAAAGATGCTATCTTCCAGGAAGTTAACAAGAATTACACACCAGCATGGACCAAAAAAATTCCCAGGGACCCCAAAGTCACCAACACCAATTGTTTATAGATCCCCATGTACTACTTCTAGCAAAAGGTACCGGAAGCTCAGCAGACTCCTTTGACAATTCCAGGAAAGCAGCCAATTATTTTGAGATTGGATGCTCTTTTGTTGACTGGAACAACCCTTATGACTTGTCCTGCAGAGAAAAGGCATTTTGCCAAAAGCAGTGTCTGTGTTATATTTGGTGACAACTCTCAGTTCTGCTTTCAGCAGGAGCCAGGAAGAATCACCTTTGCTTGCTGGAGAACAGCTACTGCTCCTGAATGTGCATGATCAAAAGTGCTTCCATTCTTAATATAGGTCCTTACCAGACTGGGTTTTTTAAAAGCACAAGTTTGGCCATCAAATTCCAAGTGATGTATAGAAACACACTGAAATAGGTTTTTGATTGCAGGAATGTTCCCTCACAAAGACAGGGTGAGGGCACTCTATTCTTTATGGTGGCACTTGACTTCAAGCACTGAAATCTGAGCCATACAAAACCTTCTGTGTAATTGATCCCTTCAGTGAGGGGCATCACGTACGGGTAGAGAATGAGGAAAACACAGACCAGAAACACAGGCACAGTGCAAGGGAGTTAAAAAGAATATGTGTGTCTTCTAGCACAGGAACAGGGAGCCTCAGCAACTGCACTCCAGAGGAGGCACCACTCTGGACAAGTCACCACTTCCTTCACTCTGGGTGTATCTCTGGAATAGAGATAACAAACCTTCCTCTTGCCCTTTGCCTTATCTGCTGACACTGGGAGACATCCGGCCACACGCAGGGCCCTGAAGAGGCAGCAGGGAGGAGTCAGGCTGGCAGGAGGCAACAGCACTGCCAGTGCAGTGATAACCTGCTCTGGAAAGCACAGGCACTGGAACTGCAGATACTATCTTGGGAGCTTTCCATCCAGAACAAGGATTAGTGTTCTTCACTTCATAGATTCACTTTAAAGACTCCCTCACTGCTTTTATACCTTTAATAACCAGCTAGCCAGGCAGTCTTGTAGCAGAAAACAAAGGAAAGGAGCTGCCAAACAATAAATGTAAGTCAAACATACATTTACTGGGAAAAGACCCAGCAAACCACATGACTCACAACCTCCAGCACAAAGTTATTCCACGTATGCAAGCACTGGTTTTTATCTCAAAAAGAGCTGGCCATAAAGAACTAAACCCCAGCACTAATTTCAAATTTAGAAATATTAAGTGCAACAGCTTCCTGTGAACGGGTTCACCAACTTACAAAAGTAAGCAACAGTGTCTGCTTTTGCAGAGGAATGTGTGTGCAGCTTGAAATTCAGCAAGGGGCAAAAAAAAAAAAAAAGCACGTTCACTCGTAGTGCCTGTGTAAGCTTTTCTGCTTGTATCAGAGGGCATCCTGCACTATGAGGCCACGTTAGCCTACAGAGCTGAAATGTACCTGCCTTGCAATGGCAACACCACACACTCAATTCTATTTAAATATAAAATTGTATTTGGAGAGCCCTGCACGCCAGTTTTCTGAAGATGAGAGCCAAACCAGAATGGATTTAGCTTTTGCCATTTCACTCCCTCTGCAGTCCTAAGGGAGCATGCAATTCATGTAAATGAAGGCATGACTTTGCCACCCACCAGAAGCAGTGATGTCAGCTCATAAATTTAAGACATACAAGCCAAGCTCAGTTTTTTAGATTAAAGGATGCCATGACTCGTTGCACAGAAACACCAGAGCAGTTACAGTAAGCCAGCCACAGAAGGGAGTACAGTAATACAGCTGAACAGTATCGCTCTTAATTTGTTTCAATGTCATTTACACACGGGGCTTTGTGCTGGCCCGGAGCTCTGGTTTAGTTCCACCCATCCCTGAGCTCCACGTGCTCTCCACGCAAGCAGCCTTCCCCAGAACCACCTCTGCTGAGGAGTCAGCCCATTTCGTGTAAAAGGACATTTGCATAGGAGGAAGCAGCTGTAGTTTTGGTGGCAAGGGTCATGCAATTTCAGTCCAGAACTGAGAATTACTCGAACAACTAAAGAGCAGCTCAGTTAGCAGCCTGAGTTGCCTTTCACCTACTTTTTCACAAAAACAAATTAACAGGACCTTACATACACTGCAGATCCCGGAGTGCCGTAGGCCAAAGGATCAGTGTAATGGATTTCTAAAAGTGCAACCTAACTGACATGAAGAACTCAAATGAAACTTACTATGACTTTGCTAGTGACAATTTAAGTGAAACAGAAAAGGATTTTCGGATTGACTCCAGCATTTTTACATTAAGTTTTGGGGTTGGGTTTGTTTCTTTTTTAAATTAAATGACCTCTGAGGAACTATTTGCACCTAAACAAATTAACACATTCTACAGTGTAGCCCTAGAACGAATTTTTATAGTGAAACTGAAAAGGTTCTCCTCTGCCTGTCACTTTTGTTATGTCATTCCAATGAAAAGCAACTTTTCTACGTGATATGTAATCAACCTCACCTTTCATTAAGGAGCTGACTGCCAGAGCAAAGAACTAGCTGTGAAAATAAGAACATGCTTTGAACTTCCCCTGCTTGATTTACAGAGCAGGACTGACTGTTGCATTCCCCCCTGCCCCAGAAGTATTGTCCTAGGAAGCTTTTTAAGGCACACAAATCTCTCCACCACCACCTCCTTATTACAAACCCAAGCCCCTCCTAGCCTGCACGCTCATACTAGGCATGTTCCGGCCTGGGAAAGAAAGGTGGGTTTAATTTGGCAAGTGACCTTAGGGCGCTGGCTCGGTTACAGGGAGCGGGTCGGAGGCGGCGGCCGTGTCCCCCGTGGCCCTGGAGGGGCCCCGCGGGTGACAAAGGGCAGCGCGGCCCGGCCCCGTACGCACCCTTTGGTCAGGCGGATGATGTCCCCCGGCTGGATGAGGCCGCCGATCTCGTCCCACACGCAGATGGTGATGCTGCCCGTCTTGTCCGCCACCTTGCAGGACCTCACCTCGTGCCCGTCCTTGGTCTTGGTGACTCGCCCTGCGGGGAGAAGCGCGGCTCAGGGGGGGCACGGCGCCGCCGGCCCCCCCGCCCGCCGTGACACGCGTGGGCGGCCCGGGGGTGGGGCGTGCCGGGCGCCACTTACCGATCTCCAGCACAATAAAGATGACATTTAAGTTTTTCAGTCCGGGTTTTATGTCTTTTATAAGGAAATACGTGTCGCTCGCCGCGCTCATGCTGCGGCCGGCGCGGGGGTGAGGGCTAGCGGGGCGGGCCGAGCCCGCATCCCGCGGGGGAGCAGAAGCAGCGCGGGGCCGGGCAGGGGGGCACCGGCGACCCTCACAGGGGACGGGGACACGAGCACCGAGGGGCTGTGCGGTGACTGTGCGGCACGCCCGACCCCCACCGCTCCCTCTCCACACCGACACCACCAGCACGGCGACCACCCCGCCTCCCTCTCCCGCCGGCACTGAGGAGCACACGTGCGCCGCGCCCCAGTTTATACCGGCCGGGCGCCACCAACACGGGCGCCGGGAGGGGGCGATTGAGGCGAATGGAACCGTCCGGGGCACGCGGAGCGCCGGGACTGGGTAACGGGCGGGCGCGAGGCGGCGGCGCGCGCTGATTGGCCAACGCTGCTACCGCCATCTTCTCCGTCTCGGGGCGCTGCCGCTGCCGAGTTGGGGCTGCTGAGCCGGGCGTGCTCCGTCAGCTCCCCGGCCTCCTCTCACCCCCTCGGCCTCCCCTCAGCCCCTCGCCCGCCGACTGACTTCCCTCCGGGCAACAGCCCCGCCGCGCCCCGAGAGCGGCCGGTGCGGCACAGCGGAGTAAGGGAGCGGCTCGCTGCCCTTCCGCGCCATTTTAAGCCGCTGCTGTAACACGGAGAGGAGCGTTGTCACAGGTTTCCCGGAGAGCGATTTCCCGGCAGTTCCGCCCTCCTTCATAAAGAAATAAAGATTTGTCAGTTAGTTAGTTTTTTGTTTTCCGGAAGAGATTTGATGTTGGTTTCCGCCAAGCAGGAAAGGGGCTGCGGGCACCTCAGGGTGTTGTTGTCGGGGCTGCAGGCACCTCAGGGTTTGGCAGGGCTGCGGGCACCTCAGGGTTTGGCAGGGCTACACCACATCATTCTCACCCCGGGACCGAATGCTAGAGGCATGTAGGGAGAGCCAGGGGTTGTGCCTGCTTTGAGCTCTCCTGTTCTTAAAATGTGAGCCTAAATTGTGATGAACACTGAAAAGGCTCTCAAAGCATCTGAAATCTGCCGGCAGCTTATTGAGAAGCGTTACTCCCTTGAGCTTGGCTGCAGACAGGGTGTAAAATATGAGAGAAGGGAGCTGCTCCAGGCAGGAGGGCATCGAGGTGGTGGACAAGCCCCCACAGGCATTGTGACACCCTTGGCTGCTGGGTCCCAGGGGAATCGCTCCGTGCTACAGAACAGCCCAAACACCTGTAATTGAGCTCTCCCCCTCAGGAAGGGCAGCAGAGCAGTGTGTGTGCACTGCTGTCAGAGCCAAACCCAGCTAGCTGGGCTTTCCCTTTCTATTTGTGTGAGCAGAAATCCAGAGGGGACAGCAGTTGTGAAGTGCCTGGCCACGCGTTCTGCCACACGGGAGCTCTGGCCCAAGGAATTTTGAGCAATATTTGTGTGCAGGAAGCAGAGCAGCCTTGCTGGGTGCCACTCATAGCTCAGAATGAAATAGACTGCAGGAATCTAAAAGGAGAGTTGGCTTAAAGCCCCCCAAGAGCTTAATCCACTTCTGTCCTGAATCCTTCAGTGAGTGCAGATGAGGGAAATGACAGACTCCCTCGGGGGCCTATCTCCTGGTGGGATCTATAACACGGTAGCACTAAAACTTTCAGAGTCATCAACTGTATTTCAGTACATGAATGGCTTTAATTTAGTCACTTGGAAAGGATTTCGAACCAAACTCTAGGAATGCCAGTGTCTCTAGCAAAGGTTGGACAAAAATACTTTAACATTTATTTAGAACTGGCAACACTTTTTCATAGGTGGTTTTTCTGCCTTCATTTCTTCTTTTTTTCTGCCGCATCTATTTAGAGCCTTTGGAAAGAGTAATTTTGTATCCTCTGTTTTCAACCTGAAGCACAATAGATTTGAGGAGAACCCTTCAATTTTTCAAGGATAAAAAAAGAAAAAACCAAAACAACCAGTTAAGTTTATTCACGTTATGGCAAGCCTTGAGCAGAAAGGAAGTCACAAGTGTGGTTAGCTGAAAAACACTAAAACACTTCACCAAGAACACTTGTGTGGTGTGTCACTGGTGACGTGGTTTCAGGTGAACATCTGTCCAGGAAGCCAAGTGCTGGCGCTCCAGAGCAGCTGCAGAGGTGCAGATGTGGGCTTCAAGCCACCTCACAGCCAGCACCCCTGGATGTGCTGCACCAGGCCTGCAGTGGGAGCACAAGCATGGAGGATTTATTCTATACCAAGGTTTCTTTTGAAGCTGGCAGGAAGAGGTTTGAGCTAGAAATGACAACACAGGGAGGGGCCCAAGCAATCTAGGCAAGTTCAGAAGCACACTGACAACTCCCTGGTGTGGCTGATAGAGGAGCTAATAAGAAGGGTGCTCTGCTGGACCTCAGAATCAAGGAAGAACTGCTTGGAAATGTGAAGGTGGGTCAGCATTTGGTGCAATGCCTGTGAGACAGTGGAGTTCAGGATCCTGAGAGGGGACAGTGGCACCAAAGGCAAGACCACAACTCTGATTTTGAAGAGCAGACTTTGGCCTCTTCAGGAATCTGCTTGTGACATCGTCCTGGAGATCACAGCATCCAGAAAAGCTGCCTGGCCTTCCAAAATCACCTGCAAGTGCTGCCAAGGTCCATCCCCAGCAGAGAGAACAAGAGGGAGGCAGTCTGTTCTCAGTAGTGCTCACTGACAGGGTGGGAGACACAAACTGAAACACCAGATTCCAACTAAACAAAACAAAACAAAACAAAACAAAAAAAAAAAAAAAAAAAAAAAAAAAAAAAAAAAAGAATGCCCCAAAACAAGTCAGTTGTGCAGAAAGGTGGTGGAATCACACTCCACTCCATGGAGATACTCAATACCCAACTGGACACAATCCTTGGCAACCTGCACTAGCTCACCAACCAATTTCATTGATTCTATGAAATATTTCCTGTTTCCTCAAATACAAAAAGAGACACAGCTGCAGAAAGCTTGATGTGTGGGATAGGAAGGCAAGGTCACAAGCTCCTTCAGTGAGGGACTGGAACTGTGCTGGAAAGGCAGAGCTGCTCATCTGCTCCCTTACAAGAGCCTTCCAGATTCATTAAATACATTGTTTACAGTGTCTGTTCCACCACTGATGAACAATTTTGGTCTGTTTGTTTCTCAAAGAGACACTTAAAATCTTGCTCATATTTTTTTAATCATTCCAATTGCCAGCCTCTGAGAGTGCCCTTGGTATTATGCAGCAGTGACTGATTCCTGTTTGCTGTGAAGGTGACCTGCAAAGCAAAACCGTTTTTCCCAACCTGCTTCTTTATAAAGAAATGAGAATTATTATTAATTTATTTTGGTTTTTCATCACCTCTTTTCCTGCTTAGTTTTTGACCTCAGAACCATAAGATTATCAACTCACAGCTGTGGGTAATGGAAGCACCACTCTCTGACCTTTCTGGGGCTGTAGTCCATCTCACACAAACAGGAGCTCAGGGACTTTGATGCAGGTGTGTCTTCATCCTCAAGGGCTTCCAGCAAATAGCCTGGAACAATGGATAGGCCTGGAAGAGCAGCCATATACACTGTAAAGAAAAGAGAGAGGTACATTGGCAATATCGAGGATTCCTGATCTTAAAAAAACATTGAAGAGCCCTGACTGCATGAATGAGTTACACTGAGAGCACCAAAACTTTGCTCCTGCTGTTCACAGCAGTAACAGGGAGCACATCCAATAAACTGTGACTGCAGCCAAAGCTTGAGCCCTTCCATCACTGAGGGAATTGGGTGTCTCTGAGCCACTCGGTGTCTTACCACACAGACCAAATTTAGCCCACAGTGAATGCCTACAGCAAGGGTTCCACTGATGAAGTTTAAATCATTTCCAAGCTCATTTGCTTGCTGCAGAACATTTTTCTTCTGTGTGAAAGATGCAAGTGTTTCTAGGATGAGATCCACAGGGAGGTTTCAGTCCAAAGCAGAATCAGGGTTGAGTTGCTAAAAGAGTTCTCAGCAGTTGAAGCCTGGCACAAGTCCCGTGCATCTCAACAGGGCTGGGATTTCACCCTCTGGCTGCAATGGAGCTATGCCAGCAGAGACATTGCTCCAAACTCCCTATTTCTGTCACTTGCTCAGTATTCAGTGCTACTGGAATCCCAAAGTAGATCTTCCCACAAGAAATCTGCTAGCAAGAGGAGAAGCTAATGTGTAATATTTTATTGTATACAGAGATTAAAAATGTACAGATACCTGCAAACGCCACCTTCCACCAAGCCTTACCGGTCCATTGCCATATGTCTGACAAGTCCCTAAATTAAGCTACAGGTTCAGGTTTATAACACTGATGACACTTCAGCTCCCTAATGGCACGCCAGTGTGTGTTTAACCAGCTGGCAGCCAGTCTGGCAGCCTGGAGACCCCAGAAAACAGTAGTTTGGTGTCTTCAGCATCTCAAACACTCCATATTCTGTCATCAGGGTCAGTATTTCCCCAGGGAAATAGGAGTGATGCCTGGGAATGACACACAGGTTTGAGAGGAACTTCTTCCAGAAGTCAGTGGGGCAGGTGCACAGGGGAATCCCCACTCTTTTGGGGTCCTGTTCCCCACACAGCCAAGCTGCCTGCTGCCCTCCTGCAGGATGCCTGAAGCAGGAAGGTGCCTGTCAGGTGTCTGATGCCAGGATTCCAGGCAGCTCCATCTACCTCCCTAGCTGTTAGCTAGGAAAGCTGAATGAGTACCAGGGCACTGTAAATACCACAGGAGAAAAAAAAAAAGGGCAAGCAAACAATCAGAATTCACAGCATTCTTATTCTTTCCAGAGGAGCCATGTGCTCTTGTGGCTGCACTGATGTAGCCTTTTCTTCCTGGGTTCCACACATTTTAGCACATGTTTTCATCTGAGAACCCAGTCCTCCAAAGTGTTTTTGGAAGTTATTCATTTCCCTCTTTTGATGAATCCCTCACACATCAGTCAGATGACTTACATGAAATCACTGATGTGGGGCAGTTCTAGGTCACCTTTCCTGATCAGCTGTGAATCAGACCCAAATTCCTCTGGGTCTAACTTTGCCCCATACAGAGGGAGAGCATAGGAGCTGGTGCCTCTTCATCTTTTTCACTAGAGCTCCAAAGGACAGGTCTCAAAGCCCACTACCACTCACAACTGCTGTTTCCTGGGTCTCTGATGAGTGCTGTAGCAAAACCCTGACCTCTCAGCCTTGCACCTTCATCAAAGTGATCTTTAATTAAAAGGTTTAACAAGTGCAGATGAGGGGATTAGCACTTTCCCACTGTAGCTGTGCCAGAATAACCCACACTGTTCACAGGCACTCCAGTCACAGTCACCTAAACCAGTTCAGTAACTCCTGCTTCCATAGGGAAAATAGATACCAGCATTATGCCAAAAAAAGTGTGGAGTGATCCCTTAAACCGCCCCACTGCCGAGGCTGATAGAAGAGACAAACACTTCAAGCTGGAGGATGAGGGCAGTTCCAGTGGGACACTGGGCTCTGACAAACCTCTGCCTTCCTGACTGAGCTGAGTTCCTTGTTTCACACAGGACAGTTGGCACTGGGGAGTTGTCTGGAGTGGCTCAGAAGCCCTTCAGGTGCCTTCAAGGTGAGCCTTTTTAGCAGGGGAGGCAACATTTCAGAAGGCTTTGCAAATGCCTTCTCCTTTTTCCAGCCCTGTCTCTTCTAGGAGTGATTGCTGCAGTCCATGAGCTTGTCCCATGGCACCCCTGTGGCAGCAGTGTGTTCCCTTGAAGATGAGAAGGATCTTGTAACTCCTTGCACTGCAGGAAGGGTTTTGCATCTTACCTCTTCTCCAGTGCCTGGGGGAGGTATGCAGACACACCACATCACCCGTCTGCGCCTGGCTCCGCAGAGCCTAATGGGCTGGAAGTTCAGCCTTGTTCTTGCATCATCTATTGCTGACCTTCAAAAGAAAAATAGGGGATTTGTGTCCAGGAAGGAGGCTTTGAAAATTTAATTTGGTTTGGATTTACTTTTTGAGATAGGGATTTGTGTTTCTTTTCTATATTCTTGTTTCTTTTTTTTTTTCTGTAGCAGTGTCAGCTTCTTTCTGAAAATTTGGTGGTGATCTTAACAATATGGGATTCTGCCTTTCCCAAATCTTAATAAGCGTTAGGGTGTGTTAAAGATGGAAAAAGCCCCAACCTTCCCACAGGTGTGTTCCCTAGGCAGAGGAACCACTTCGTTCACACTGCCACAGAGCTGGGAGAAGGTGCCATGACCCCCACCCTGCCCAAGGCTGTCACCAGCCCTTCCCTGGCCTGCCAGCAGCGCTGTGTGACAGCTGCATTCCTGTGCGGCAGACAGCGTGCCTGCCCTGCCTAGCCAGGCACAGACAGCTCCAACACCTGGTGGAGGAAGGGGGTGCGGTGCTGGGATGAGTAACTGGGGGAACATTAGCCCTCCCCTGGTGCTGTGCAAACAAGGCAGCCGTGCTGCTGGGGATGTGGCTCACAGCTGACAGGCACCAGGCACGGAGCAAGCTCCTATCTGCACAAGAGCATGTAGACACAGCCTCGCTTGTTTAGCTCTGTGTTAACAGCAAAAAACAAATCCTAAGTGGACTAAACAAATCTCATCGTGGCAAAGTGCTTCATCAATTACTAATTCAGCCTCTGGCAGACTAATAGGGAATAAAGCTGTTTACCTCAGAGTATGACACATTTTTCTTTCTTGTCTTCTCCCTGTGGCACCTGTAGATAGATTCTGCTGTGCAAAGCTTTGTGTCAGTGACTAATGAGCAACAATTGCTGCAGAATTCTATAAGCTGCATATCATCACTACTATTAAAGACATCAGGAAAAGCCCTAAGAATATCCACCTGGGCCAAAAAGTAAAAAAATGTTCTTTCAGAACATCAAACCTGATGATGCAGCACATTTCAAGTGCCATTGGCAACAAGAAGAGGTTTTGTACCACAGCTTTTGTATTTTCACTCCTAGTTTCTGACCATATATAACAACAACCTTCCTGTCCAGGTGGGATAACAAAGGAAATTGTTCCTTCCGAAAGCCATGAATATATGTGAAGTAAAATGGGTACTCCAAGTGGTCCTTTGGAATGAGCACCCCTGGGAAGGTACTGTTTGAAACCAAGTTGTAGTTTGAGATCTTTTAAAAGAGGAATTAAAAAGCCTTACTCACAGTGGTGTTTGTAGGTCACCATTTGGCTGCATCCTGTGCTGTTGCCCCATGTTGTGTGAGGTGTGGGAGGGAATGGAAAAATAAACAGAGTACAGTAAAAGCTTCCTAGGGCTTCCCAGCTCTTGGGCTTGCTGATAACAGGCAGTTCAGGGACACAGGTTCCCAGATATTCCTGAATAATCCAGACAGGGCAGCACAGAATAGGACCATGCAGCCAGAGAGTTACTGGGAAACAGGCACTGCACATTGAATTCAAGCACAGCTGAAAGGCACGTGCTCAGGAGGGGCAGCACAGCCCGGTGATGTGGGCATGGCACAACAGGGACAGAGCCAGCTGGGAATGGCACACACAAGGACAGAGCCATCATGAGCATGGCACACACAGAGACAGAGCCATCATGAGCATGGCACACACAGGGACAGAGCCAGCCAGCTCTGTACCATCCCACAGCAACCCCAGGCACAAAAGCTGTGCAACAGGCTCTCGGGTTACCTGTGCACGTCATCAGCCTCAGAGCAGCTGGGTGAACGCTCCCTCCTGGCATCCTACACCTGCCCACAGGTTAACCTTTACAGGCCTCATTTAGGTCTCCAGGAGATCCTGCAAGAAAACAGTGCCAGTGGAGCAGGCACCAGGAGCTGAAAAGGGATTTTACCCACACAAATCAATCTGTATCCATTGTCTGAATGACTGCAGGTTCACTTTAGGAAAGAGGAGTGTGATTCCTCACTGGCACTGCTGGGGAAAGGGTTAATCCCAAACCATCCGATGCCTTTACTGCTTTCATTTAAAGGGGTTTGCCAACTGGGTGCATTTCCACTGTTGTAAAACTAGTACTACAGGAAATAATTATTGTTTCTGTTCTGCTGGGTCTCCTTGACCAATAAAAGGCTTTGGTAATAGTAAAATATAAGGTAATGTCTTCATGCAGCAAGTCACTCCACTCCCTTCCTGTTACTGGCTAAAGGTTTGGTTCTTGTACTGACTAATTTTTTGTGTGTTTTTAGCCATTAAGATGTTGGTGCTGCCCAGAATACTTCTCGATGAGGTTACATTTAAAGCTTTTCTAAGAGTCTCATCTTTGTTGCAGAGTGATAGTAGAATCTAGAATATATTTTCTGCAAAAGAATAATTAATTATTGCAATTTAGCTTAACAAGAAAACACAAATAAAATCTTATATAGCCAGAGGATCAAAACCTGCAGTTAATTCAGCTTGCAGTTGTATTATCTGTTGGTGCTATAGTTTCATTATGTTCTCCAGGCAAGCAGACAATACCGAAATCTTAGCACACAAGAAAGTTATTTTGTATTGCAGATATTTCATTACTGATAAAATGAATAGTATCTCATACCCATTTACATCTTCCATAGATGCTTCCACAGGAGGCACATCATCTGTGCCTTGTCATTTAGTCATCCATCCCTTACAACAGAGCTTCAGCTGCTGTGGTGCAGACTTGAGAGCCATCAACACCTCGATAACACAGTTCAGTAACCCCCCCTCAGTTATATCCTGATTCATGTCAGATGCCATGTAAAAGAAGATACATAGTGACACAGATCATGAATATTTCTGTACAGCTTTTCCATATTCAGGCTCATTTTTATCTTGCGCTTTATCGAGAGTTTTTAAAAAGTTCCTATAAGCCAGGCTTTAACCAGATGTTAATTTCAGAAGCTTGATGGCACCATTCTGGTTTTGAAATCCAGCCCTATATTGGAACTATAATGAGACTCTTCAAGGTATATGTTACATGAAGAAACCTCCCCATGGCATTTGCCAGCCTAGGTACCAAGGTGAAGCCATGGCCAGAGGTGTGCATCTGTACATCTGCAATGCACAGGGGACCATGAAGCAATACTGAGATCTCATTGCTGGTTGGAGTTTGTTTGTTTAGTCTGTCAGAGACCTTCTCAGCACAGCCTCTGCCATGGATGCTCAGCCCCAGGAAACCCAGCTGAATTCCCAGCAGTGGGAGCCACCCTTGCAGCTCCCCTCAGCCTTCTCTGAAGCCTGCAGGGCAAGGGAGCTCCTTTCTGATGGCCTCCCTGCACACCTGTGGAACCACGGCGTCATTTCCCTTCCTGCTGTTTAATTTTCCAAAATGCGACTGTGCCAATACAACTGGGCTTCTTTTCCAGCCAGATAGAAGTGGCTTTTCCTACTGCAATGTGTTCCCTTCCCTTGAGTTAGGAATTGTGACCTTTACATACATTTCTTTATCCCAGTCATGTTGCTTTATTTCTGAACAAGAATATCAGTAAATCCTGAAGAAGGTTAAAAACCCCAACTGACCACTATTGTTTTACCCATTCCAGGTTTCTCTCCCAAGTTTTTGTCCTTCACCTCTGCACTCACTGAGTCAGGTGGTCACTACCCCAGAGATCTCAGCTTTGCAGCTTTCCTTAATTAGCAGGTAGCAGAGCAACACATAATTAGCCATGAGTGTTGTCTGTTTTCAGCCAAATGATGGACCTGTGGAGGGTGCAGGGAATTCATGTGGAGCATATGTCACACAAGCCACTCCATGCTGGCATTACAGCCATGCAGGCTCTTCCTGGGAGAGCTCACCAGGTTACCCAACCCCTCAGCAGAGAGCTGTGAGACACTCAGAGCATCCTTTTGATAGCAACCCTCTAATTTCATGGGCTGGATCTGGCATGGAGGTACCTGGGCTGCAAATCACAGACCAGATGAAGGGGCATATCAAAAGACTCAGGCTTTGTATCAGCTATCACTCCCCTGAGCTCTGTAGCAACACTCAAAACATTGGCAGGAAACCCACTGCTAAGGGTGCATCCTGCAACTGAAATCAGCAGTGGTGGCTGATGCAAAACACTCACTTTCTTTCATGTCAAGACCCAAGAGTGGGAAATACTAACTTTTACCACAGCTTGAGCAGAGATATGTCAAAACAAAGCTGCTTCAGGTCAATGATAATTTAATCATATTCCTTCAGTTTGTCAAACGGAATAAAAAAACCTCCCCAAAACAGTTGATTTTGGTTCAGCTTGGAATTAACAGGTACCTACCCAAGCTGGCAGAGTACTTCATAGGAGCTACATTTAAATTATTTCATGTCCCTCTTCTCCTACATGGACCATATTCCCCCATTTCATTTCCCATCCCGCTGTCCTCCCTCACCAGCGACAGGGCCTCCTGTGGTTTCCTTGGCTACCACACAGCCCAGGAGTCGCTGCCCTGCTGGAAGTCTCAGCCACAGAGGAAAGCTGAGAACACAGGGTATCCAAGCCACCAATTCCATGGACACTGCCACTCCTCAGGCAGGGGACTTCTCTTCCTGGCTGACCTGGCAAACACAGCCCCAGCATTGCAGAGCCATGATCTTTTTCAGCAAGGAAAACACCTCACCGGGGGGAAAATAAGTGTCAAAGTACCACAGTTCTCCATGGGACAAAATTTGCTGTTACTAGCTCTCGTGCCAAAAGCCCACTCAGCCCTGTCCAGAGGAGGTCAGCAGGGAGTGAAGGCTGCCCTGCACATGCTCTGTTAGCAGCAAAAGGGACCGGCATCAGCAGTGACCAGGAAAGCAAGGTAAAAACAAAACCCCCAACACAATCTGACATTGAATGCCAGAAAACCATCAGTGGAGCTTTCCTGGGCTTCCTTATCAGCCCTGACAGTTCTGCACAAACACTGCCAGCCTGTGCACTGCATGGCAGTGTCCCCAGGACTGCCTGGCCCCCACTACACAGCAGTGCTGGCCCAGCAACCAAAGGGTTCGTTCTGCTCACAGGGGTATCACCTGTTTGAAGAATCAGTCACTAGACACCAGGTAGTTTCCACAGCTGGTAATCAAACTGATTTGGACATCCAAAGGGCAGTTCTCTTGCCAAAGTGCAGCAGCTCCTGGCAGCCAGCTCTCCCAGCTCTCCTGCATCCTGCTGTTGCCATGGCAGCATGCAGGATGTGCACCTCAGTGCTTATTAGGCTCCAAGAAGCATTTCCCATGTGAGCTGGGCTGCACAATCACAGGCACATAACTGTTAAGCCATCATGGTATGAAAATTAGCCATGGCCACAATTACCCAAAACTTGAAAAGCTGGAAGAGCACTCATCTTTGTGCATTGGCTGTCCCCATTTAAGAGGCTTTATCTCTTGACTTGCAAAACATTCCAATAGGCAGTGTCTGCTAGAGGTAAACAGACATCCTTTACATTTGACAAAGTTTCCTTCCCTTTCCCTGTAATTCCTTTAATATTTACCCCACATGCAGTGTTTATTCTGCAGTTAGAAAGGAGATTCATCTGCTGTGGCTGTTGTAGCAAACCCTTGGAACTGCCAGCAGCAAATGTAAACTCCAGTGTGACCTCCTGGGTCTGTAAAGCCTGTTGCCCTCAGTCGTACTCTGCTGGTTTAGTTTTTTAGGATTCCACAGATGCCAAAAGTAATCTTAGTTTACATTAAGTACAGGAAAGCCAAAGACACTCTGCTGAAGCCAAGAGAGCTACTTGGACAAGTAGGGGACTTCTCTTCCTGGCAGAGAAAGGATTACTGGTAGAAACAGGGATTAAAAGACTGAAGCCATCAGACTGTAAGGCTCTCTTTTGCTGTGTCAGGTTTTGATTATGTAAACTGGCCACTGGAGCTGAAAGCCTCCCAGGATGGCGTTTCCTGGAGATCACAGCCCCACCTACATTCACCCAGGGTTACGCTTGGGGCTTTTAAAGTTTTTGTCATTTTGGAGGACACCCAGGCCTAATTACAGTAGGGACTGGGGCCTGCCAAAAGCACAGAAGCTGCTCAAAATGTCTTCATATTCTAATATTGCAAAAGTGGCTCACTGAAGCTGGGCAGTTGGTCCAGGCTCTGGCTCCCCACAGAGGGGAGTATTAAGGAGTGAGGCAGTGACAAAGCACAGGTGGCAGTGACCCTTTCAGGGCTGTCACCACACCCTGCATCAGAATAGAGTGTGCTCTAGCTGGCTGACACAAGGGTCCTCGGTCACAAACAGGTGCAGGGTGACCCAGTATGTTAATCTGAGACATTTACAGCAGGGGGGAACACTGCCATGTTGAGTCATGTCACACAGCCACTGCTTTGGCTACAGTCTGGGATGCTGCCCTGCCTCCTGCTTGTTAGCTGGGACACAGGGAATTTTGCCCAGGTCACGGCCTGGGAGTGTGAGATAGAGTGGCTCTGATCTCTTTCTTTGCTTCTTTCCTAATTTCAACTACAAGCAAGTCTGCCTTTTACAATGCATCAGCCACCAGTGAACTCTGGTCTCCTGTGTAGTGGTGGACATCAGAGCCCTGATGTCTGCGCTGGATGGGGGCTACCTCTGGGTAGGACTGTCCTGCACACGTTGCCTCGGTCCTGGTTTTTCTCTGGCCATGCACAATGCTCCTAGGGAGGACCTGCAGCCTGCTAAAAACTGCTGTGCTGCCAGGAGCCACAACCTGTGTGGGATGGGGAGGGGCGATGGGGAAAAGGTCCACACAGGGGCAGAGCTAAAAGCCTTTTCCTAGGAGCCTCCAGCAACAGCAGCTTCAAACCCCCCACGTGTGTGCAAGCTGATATTTCAGTGCCTGCAGGTTGCTATGGACAACCAAAGATTTCTAAACTGCAGAGCCCCAACACTCTGTACACTGCAGCAACATTTGGCATTGCTGTTACCATGAGCTCCATGTTGGAAAATCAGGAATGCTGTCACCACTTTTCAACTGAAGGTGCAGAGGGTCCCATCACTATGAGGTGAAACCAATCCCTCAGGTAACCCCCACCCATTTAAATGCTCTAACACCTGAAATCACCTCCTCAAACATGCAGCCTTTCCAGACAGCCCACACAGCAGCAGGGGCAAACTGTGTGGAAGCAAGTCACTGGGATGAGAGCATGTTCTGGAGGATGACAGGAGAATTAATGGGGGAAAAGGTCCATGGAGTCAGGTTCCCCATGCATGTAATCCTGGCTGCAGAAAATGCAGGTTTGAGCTGACTGCACACCTGACCTGCAGGTGGGACCTCTCCTGTGCAAAGGGCCTGCCTCAGCATGCACCAAGGCTTGTGTTTCCCTGGGCACCCATTCCCCTGGGAAGAGGAGTGTCCTTCCCAGCCAAACAGAGGCGTGACAGGGCTCCTCTTTCATGGCTGCACACACAGCAAGGGCTGTTCACAGAGCCATGATGAGGATGGGACAGGATGCAGAGCCTCTAAGACCCACCCCCCCATCTGGAATCTGCCTTGTGCAGCCCATCCTCACACGGTTTCAGGAATGAAGAAAGCACACCCACAAGTTCTTTCTTTGGATCTATCTCACGAACATTAACTAGGTGCTATTAAAGCTGTGCCTTCCGGATGCAGGGGTGCTGTTGCCTGCAGTAAGAGTAGGGGAAACAAGGTAGAGCAAAATGATCTTCCATCATGCAGGAGGTCTGTGGCAGAGCTATGGCAGACTTGGGTCTCCAGAGCCTGCTGAAAGCATTGCATTTTCTATCAGGACCAAGATAACTATGAAATGTAGTTACTCCCATATTAAGATGGTGAAAATGCCTGTGCAGTCTGCAGTCACAGAAACTCACCCCCACAACCTCTTGCCATAAGCACGAAAATGCACTTTCATTTGGTCTAAAATGAAAACTGTGATACAGAAGTATGCAGAATAGTTAGTAAAAGTACAATCTGAGCCATTATTTGGCTTGGCACAGGGAAAATGTCAAGGAAAAAGATCTAGGAGTAGGTTTTGCTTGTCCTACTCCATCTATACTCAATGCATGTCCTCCTCTCTCTCAGCAGATCTGCAAAGTGCCACCTAATTTATCTTCCCACCAACACAGGCACAGAGAGCACACCTCCATGATTAATGGACTTTTACACTCGAGGAGTTGGTTACATTGCAGCAGACAATGAGAAATTTGATTACCGCTAATACGATATTGACACAAATGTCAATGCTCTGAGACACACAATATCATTTTGAATCAAGGATCCCTTTCATCACTGTTATTTTTGTTTGCTTCTTCCATTTTAATAAGCTGTTGCTCTGTGTGTTACCCGAGTACTCCAGACTAAGACTACCTTGGGACAATTTAGTTTTCATCTAACACTTCATTAAGTAGGAGGCACCTTTAACAAAAAGGTGTTTGTGCTCACATAGCCCTGTTATCATTTAAATACACAATGCTCCAGCTGAAAACTGTGGTCAGCTGATTCCTTTACCCCAGTGATAACTAATCTGTTGTTTTATCAAAGTCAAATATAGCAGGAAGTGGGAATAATGGCCTTTTCTTTTTTGTCTCTGGAGAATTGTACTGATCAAATCAGCCAAATCTTGACCAGTCAAAAATTAAATTAAGCTTGGCAATCGTCTCATGTAGCCAAACAATAGAGGCAGTCAGTGCCACAGGTGGGATCTCTCCTTGAAAAGGGCCCACACAGCATGAGGAGAGGCTGCAGCTAGCCAAGGATTCTCTTTCCCTGGCCACCTTCCTTCCCAGCTGGGCAGAGGCACAACAGGGCTACCCTGCTGGGTTGTCTGTGGGAGCAGGCTCCAGGAGAGGCTGAAGGGCTTTGGACTCAAATGTCTTTACTGGTTCTGGATTTCCTTGGCCAGGCTGCTGGTTTTGGACTGTGGGGCCTGACTTGGGCCCTATTCCTGCTTCTGGTTTGGCTGATGGAAGTGGGTCCATGAGGAAACCCAGTTACCCTCATTAAATTCCATACCTTCAAGAAGGAATTACCTTAGCTTCTGACACGAAATTTTGATAAGGACTGGAGAAATACACAGGGTGGGAGAAGAAGCAGCATTTCTGGGGGTGAGGGCTGTTAATGGAACCCCTGCAACCATTAAAGATCTTAAACTCAGCATGGAAGCTACACAAGAAGTCGTACCAAGCCTTGAAGCTGATCTCATTTCTATCCAGAACCTAGAGCAGAGGAAGAGGAGCAAGAGGCAGGAGAGAGTCAAGCCTTATGATCAAGTGGCAAAGCTCACTTTAAATTCTACAGCTGTGCTTCAAGAAATGAAAGCAGAGCCCAGGCAAAATAAGCACAGAGCTTACTTGGGAAAAATCTGACTGGAAACCAGTAAAACCAAACACTTTAGGAACTAAATAAATTTAAAAGTAAACTCTCTATACTTTTTGTTAATACATTACAAGTTCAAAGTCTGTAAAACCATTTGTAACCACCTGAAAGGAGCAAAGTATGAGATAGAAATGTACTGTGAGGCTGCTAAATAATCTCCTTGCCCCTGTACTGCTGCAGGATGAGATAGAGTGGCATCTGCATGCAGCCTCCTTGGAGCAATGGACTCGGGCACTGTCCAGAGGGGGCGTGAAAGGAGGACACAGAAGCTCAAACTGATAAATAAAACAGAAAAAAACTTCCCACGGGACACTGAAATTATGTTTCTGCTGCTCATGCTGCCAGTATCAACTCCATTAAGACAACCATCTACTTTTCTCCTTTGGACATTATGGCTTCTGACTTGTTTCATCTGACAAACATGTTACGCCTTTTGGCTAGAAATTACTTACATGGCCATTTCTTTCTTCCTCAAGACCTAGAAGTTCTCACAACCCAGTGTTTTCACAGATTTACTATTTACTGGTAACAGCATATTTAAAATCCAAAAAGAAGGAACTGAGTCAGAAAGAAGAGCAATTTGATACTACCTACAGGCTTGGGAGAAAGTCAATCCTATAAATCAGGAGCACAGTCCAATAGAATAGAGAGGAAAAGGCTGATTCTGAGTCTGCCCATGTGCTCTCCAGCCATAGAAAGTCACAGAACTTTCAGCAGAGCTCTGCTCTTCCCAGATCATATTCCAACTCCCAGAACATTATAAGGGAGGCAAAAAAGATCGCTACACAAATGGCTGGTCATTAGTTCAATCTATCAGACATCCAGAGATAAGAACTGCAATTACACCAGTGAATGTAAAAACTATATGGAAATGCCATCCTTTTCACCCTGCAGGCTATGAAACAGGCAACAGCTGTGACAAGGAAAAACATTCCCTTCCTCATCACTGGAGATTTAAAACACAGAGTTAGACAAGAACCTGCCTGGTGAAGGCAAGCCAGTCCTGCCCTGGGGCAAAAGGTAGCCTGAATGACTTAGAAAATGTTGTCCAAGCCCTGTTTGCTAGATCATGCATGTGCAACTCTTCCCCAGTGCAGCAGGACTGTCCAGCAGCCCGTGTCTGCTGGCAGATGAGATCACTGTTACTACAGTAACCACGGTGGGTTCCTTTCCAAAGGGAGAGACAGGGGAGGTTTTTTCACTCAAAATGTAGGAATGCTCAACTCACATGTTTGGAAGCCTGCTGCTGCCAGGCTCTGCAGACTAGCCCTGAACCAGACAGAAGCAGCAAAGTTTGGTCCTTGTGTGGGCACTGGTGGCATCCTCAGTACAGAGCTACAGAGCACTGCTCTCACAAGAGCTTTGGGGGAGGAAAAATATTTTTAAAAAATGCCCCCACAAATCTCCTCCCACCAGATTTTAAACCTCCAGGTTTTAAAAATGGCAAATGAAAACCTAAGTGAAATAAGTACAGAGACAGAACCAGGATAAATAACCAAGAGCATAAGGGTTCTCCTTGGCAGGTGGGGAACAAGCTTGATGTGACACTGGGACTTGCTGTGCACCCAGTAAGTCAGACCCATGGAGTGCCCTCTGCAGTGTACAGACACTGAGTGTAGGTGGCATGCTCCTCAGTCACTGGGACTGCTTTACAATTCAACCTGCACATGTAACTAACCCTCCCACTGAGCCCTACCCTTTGAACTAAGTGTGAGAGCATGATCTGACACATTTATCCTTATTTGCTTTAAACACTGCTCCATTGCTTTACATTTGCTTTCTGGAACAGAGAAATAAATGTTATTCTTCCTTTGGTAACCTACGAGCCCTCTATTGGTACTCAAAGTACTGACAGGGATAGTCTCTAATGGTCCTAATTCTCCAGTCCTTATTTGGGGAATCATAACTTGGGAAAAATTCATTTTGAATCATCAGACTTGGCCTGAAATTGAACTGATGGAGAATTTATTCACCCCAGATGAGCATTAAATGCTCACCAGTAAGAGCAAAGGCTTTCTAAACTGGCCCTTACTATGCAAGTGGGACTCGCACTTCCCATCCCAGTGCTTATCAACTGCAGAGATCATCCCAAGGACATTTCTACTGCCAAGTCTGAAATTCTTATTAATTTATTGATACCTGGTTTTATGCCTTGTATCACATTTTCATTGCCATATGTAAAACTTGGGTATTTCCCCCTTGCCTCCTCTGTGAAAGTCTTCACAGAAAAAGGAATGTGCTTCTTAGTGCTGGGCACATCTAGCAGGATCAGAGTCCCCTTTTCCCCAGCACATAGTTTCCCATCCTATTATATTTATGCCTTTCCTTGACTTTCTCTACCAGCACATTTGTTGTGAGAATAACAGCCCTTGGGGGCAGATAGTTCTTATATTTTCTTCATGCCTAAAATAATTGTACCTACTTATTAAAAACCTCACTGACAGTATGATACAATAACCTTTGTGATTTATTTATCTTTCAGTGAGCTTTAGAGAGAGCTACAGCCTCTTTTCCAACTTTGTGCTGTACAGTCCATCATCAAATGCAGTGCTGTGCTCTGATGTTTGCAACATCCTACAGCAAGAAATTGGTCTTTGAATTACATTTATTCTACCCTTATCTAGTTGATTTACCGGTTCCTCAAATATTTGCTTCCTTATACTATCTTAATTGAAGATTCCTCCTGCCTATAATTCCTCTCACTGCTATTCTACAGAGAGCAACACTCTCCAAACAGCACGTTTATGCTGTCTTCCCCACCTTCTGTGTACACCACCATTCCTACTTTTTTCCATCACTTTAGCCTTTAAAAAACTCCAAGCAAAAGATTTCAAGGGTACCCAAACCAGCTGGATTCTAGGATGAGTTTTTCCTTTTCCCCAAGGAAAGCCTGCCTTCTGAAGGCAGAAGCAAAAAAAAAAAAAAGTTCCCTTGTCCTTGTCTTGTTCTTGCCCAGTATTTTTCTGATAACTTGGCATGCAAGGCAGAAGGTGCTGCTGATTCCAGACCTCTGCCCTGCAGTGTCTCAGCTCTCAGAGAGCCCCAGGCAGCTTGGGGCAGCAGAGACAAGGTTTTTCCAGACAAACAATGAAGCTTTGCTAGCTCAGCCCCACTATCAGTTGGATCTGTACCTGCGAATGAAAAGCAGATGAAAAGATGGACAAATTTCATCTGCTGGATGGTGTTTGTTTTTTCAGCCAGGTAACTGGAGTATGGGATCTCACATCACAGAGCAGGCTGACAACTCAAGTAAGCAGTAGCAGAAAGCAAAACAGAAGAGGAACAGGTTCTTCCAGAAAAATACCAAACAGAAAAAGCAATTCTTAAATGTATTAGAGGCAGACACACATGGGACTTGTACAACTCAAGGGCAGTGACTAAGAACTTCACTTTATGATCTCTCCTGCACCATACTAACCTCTTACATACAGTAGAATTTATTGGCAAGGATTTGCACAAATTAATTCTAAGCATTCCTTTGATTGGTTTAACCCTTGTAGGTTTTTGAATCTTTCACTGTCTCCTGTTTATCTGCAAAAGAGAGAATGGACATGGAGATTATCTCCTCACAATATCACAGTGCATGGCATGGCACATGATAGCTCTCCTTATTCTTTTCTAGTACCTGTTAAAGTTTTCCAGGGCTGTTAACACATTTGCAGACAAATTCTGAAGCCTCCTCAAAAAAAAAAAAATCACCCAGAACCATGTCTTTTTGTATTTTTTTAAATTATATCCAAAGAAGGCAATTAATAATGACCACAAATAGAAAAGCTTTGCCTGAAGTTGCTAATAATATTCTATCATCTTATCTTTAAATTCCTTTTTGTGGATTAGAGATGCTAATAATTATGAATCCCCCCAGCTTCATTTTATCTAGTACAGTAATATAATAAAAATCATCCTGCTCTAAACTCTCTATAGCAAATCCTCTTTTTAAAGCCCTTGTTCAACGTTCTCCCTCATTTTAATTTCCTTTGCTGCTGCTTATTATGCTAAAGCCTGGCATCTGAAAACTGAACTGTAGCATTAACCATTTTTCCAGCACAGACCATACCTATTCTTTCTGGATATCAATGCTGTAAGTATATTTTTAAACACCAGGCTGCCTGCAGTGAAATGCCTTGCATTCCCATTGTGTTACTGTAAATACCATTATTATGAAGAAATGATTGACTTTGTTTAACACACTGTTCAAATAGTCTGCAGAGATGTCTGTGCTGCCAGTGTCATTCTCTTGCTTTAATTATAATTTTAATCATCCGTGATCTTCCATTTGTTTGTGCAGTAAGATAATATTTTTTTTCTATCACAAAGCACCGAAACGATGTCTTAGTATTATTATTTTTTATTATTGATTTGCACTACATTCCTGCTCACTCATTTTGCTAGATCCTCTGTTTCCAATGCTGCTCCTAAAAACCCACCATCCAATGGTACATCCTAAAATGGCCTGCTGCATCCTAAACCCCATCTAATTTCTTCTGCCTTGTGCTCCTTAGCAGGGTATTTGCTGACTCATTTAGGTTTGGGCTTGCTGTGCCCACCTGTAGGGCAGCAGAACAGTTCAGCACAACCACAGCTCTGGGACCTCTCAAAGCCCTTTCTGGGCCCTGTGGCCAATAGCCACATCTGCTGTCCTTCCCAGCTCGTGGCAGACTGCACCCTCTGCTTTCAGGGCTGCAAATTCCCACAAGAAGGGAGATATAAGAGCGAGGAGCCCAATCTCCTGTGACGTGTCAGCCTTCAACACTTCTTCCACATTATCTTTGGCAGGCAGATCCAGGGGAGTTTGCTCTGCTCTGCCCCCTGGACACCACAGCAGTCCCGGGACAGCAGACTGGGGCAATGCCCTCTTTCACCACACAGCAAGCTCACCTCAGGCTGCAGCACAGCACACAAAGCTCCTCGGTTGTGAAGGACCAACGTGAGGTCACTGCAAGCCCCCCAGAAGCTTGGACTCTCATCCTGACCTCAGGTACAGCAGGACACGAGTCACCCAGGTGACTGTCATAGCCTTGCAGCAGCAACAAATGTCACAGTCGAGATGGCCACGATACACAGAGTATCACCACACTATTTCAGGAAGCTTCAACCCAAGCAGAGTAACACCACACACCACACCAGAAGGCTTCAGTTATCTGCCCATACAGAGTAACACCATATCACTTCAGAAGGCTGCAAGCCTCAGTTGCCTATTAATTTCAATTTCTTATTCTGATTCTTCTTCCACTTCCCACAGTCTTTCCCTAACTTCTTTCTAAACACTAAAAGCAGTACTTGCATCAATCTTGAAATCTTACAACTTTGTCCTTAGTAAAACACTACGAAGGGCATAGTCAGTAGCCTTAATGCCTTCTGTTTTTAACAAAGCTTTCCATGTGGGTAAATACACTCTGTTCTTCACTTAGTAAGTTATTTCCCATTATGTCCCCAGGAGCTCACCTGTACCCCAGGTGTCAAAATCATTCTGGTCCAGACCAGGCAGCTTCTTTGGTGGCTCTGCTACGCTGGGCTCTGTCTCCAGCTGTACCTCACCCTACAGCCCAATCCCAAATCACATCAGGGTCACCGTGTGCCACAGCATATGTCACAGCTGAGATGGCCACAATGCACAGAGCATCACCATACAACTTCTGAAGGCTTTAAGCATCTGCCCTTCTTGTTCTTTAGCCCAACATTTTATCCCCTCCTGTTGATGCCCTGCACCTGTGTGCCCTCTGTTCCCTGTGGTGGTTGGTCAGTGCCCCTGGGCACTCCATGGCTCATTGCTGTCAGTGCTGCTCACAGCTGTGCCCATTGGGGATGAGGCTGGGCCCAGCCCCACTCCCAATCACCACAAACTGTGTGTGCCTACAAGTGAGGAGGTCTACCTTTTTAACCAAGCTCATCCTAATGTAAGGTGCAGCTTTATTTCTAATTGAATACTCAGGCATGCAAGGGAAGCACTGAAGCCCTATTAGCAGCCACCCTCTGTGAAGCAGAGGACCCTGTAGCAGCACACTGTAATTATAAGCCACTGAACTACAGAATGTCAGAAATAGCAGAAAACACAGGGTTTGTAGGATTTGCTGTATTAGTTCCTCAGAAAGAGATTCACTGATAGGTTTTGACAAAAGCTGTCTTCCCCGAATATAAATGTCAGGCTGCAATCAGCAGATCCCTGCTAGCGCAGACGTATGGGGGCAGGCACACGGCCACCAAGGTTCACTGCAGAGCCACAGCAAAGGGACCTGCAGCACCTCTGGGCTGGCTTTGGGGGCTCAGCATTCCCAACCTGCTCATCTGAGACTTTGAGGGCACCATCAGGCAGGTTAAAATACAGCTCGATAAGAATATGCCTCAAGTCTGAATGCAGAAAATCTGGAAAATACCTTAAAACTCATGGTGGGCTGACTGAGCCTACTGCTCCCCACAGCTTTCACTCAAGGAGGAACATGAAGGACTCCCTGGTTCTTTCCCAAACCTCTGCTGCAGCAGACTTCCTTGGCTTCCTTCCTCTCAGGCTGCACCTGGGCAAGGGAAACATGGCTGATTGTAGGGAGCAATACCAGGGCTGCAGAACCCGACCCCCAGGCTGCTCAGCCACCTGCAATAAGTACCCGTTCACCTGCCTGTGTTCATCTGAGAAGTCAGGGAAAAAACACCACTCTCCACCTGATTATCCTCATCAGTCTTTGGATGCCTGTGAACACTAGAGAGCCTCTAAGTCACCTCCAGGAGCCAGAAAAGAATTTTTACTTAGAACCAATTAAAGAGAGGCTGAGGCTGTGATGCTGGATTCATTTTATAAAAAATCCTCAAGCATGGCAGCTACTTGGGTATTGATTGTTACTTCATGTCCACACCTGGAAATGCAGCAAATTTCTGTTACTTTTCTGCTCCTGTAATTTCAATGAACAGGTGTTAGACGTGCTGTGATGTCACTTGATACTCTGCTTTTCTGATTTTATCTATTTTTATCGGTGGGTTTCTTAGTTCCGTGTGAAGGGTTTCTCATCCTCCAGCGGGCTGCTGGCAGCTGCCTGCCCTCTCCTGGCAGCCTGGGGCTGCAGAGAAGGGACTTGCCTATCAGGAATTTTTTCCATGCAGAGCCAGGGAACCAAAGCAGATCCACACAAAGGTTCTCACAGGCTGCAGTGTGTGCTGGAGTTTTCCAGTGATGGATTAATCTTGCAATGTGAACTGTACCAGAATACTATACATTAAATGTACCTGAAATAACTTAAATATTACAGCAACTGTAAAGCACAGAAAGGTAGATAGAATCTGGTCAGTAGCTCTTGTATTTTACATCCAACAGCAAATACCGTATCCATTTACAGAACAGCTGTGCCACTGATGTAAATACACCAAGTCCACCCACCAGAGGTAAATATGCTCCCCAGGCAGCTGCAAAGAAAGCATTAAGCTAGGGCTAAACACACTGAGCATGTCTTCACCTGTCTGACATGGGGAGCAGGCACCAGAGCAACCTAAAAAAAAGCAAAACTGCAGATGGAAAAGATCTCACTGCCATCGAAACCTAGGGCAAGATTTTGGGGTGGGGAGGTTCAATCTGCCCTCTTTAATTTAGAGTCATAACCCCTTATCTTGTCACAACAGGCCCTGCTAAAATTTCTGTTCTCACTCTTCTTGCAGGCTCCTTTTACATTCTGGAAGGCTGCAACAAGGTCTTCCCAGAGTATTCTCTTCTCCATGCTGAGCAATCCCAGCTCCCTTACCCTGCCCTCATTGGAGAGGTGCTCCAAACTTCAGACTCCCTAAGTGGCTCTCTCAAACTTTCAGGCTTTCCTGGGAGAGGAAAGGCTCTTCTCTAGCATTCCTTCCAAGTGACAGCAAAGCTGAATCAGATGTGACTTAGAGATGACTATTAACTTCCTAACAGTCCTGCCATTCCTTTTAAAGGCCACCCAGAACAATCATCTCCTTTTCTTTGCCTAGGTGGAAGACTAATTAGCACCCAAGCCACCAACGCGCACGCTGAGAGCAATGCTGTGGTGGTGAGAGCCACGCACTCCTCAGCTTCCATTTCACACTGCCTCTCCAAAGAGATGAAATCATTCTCACTACATGCTCAAATTCACACATCATCCTCAATCAGTTGGACTTCACATGGCTATTGCCAGGGAACAGCCTGTGCATGCTGGTTGACACTAGGACCAGGGCAGAAAGAAGCTGATCTAGAACAACCCTTGTCTATCTTTTGCATCGCACTCTCTCTGTTTTGATAGAACCATAGCATGGCTTGGGTTGAAAGGGCCTTAAACATCACTGAGTTCCATCCTCCCTGGTATGGGCAGGACACCTTCCACTAGACCAGGTTGCTCCAAGCCCCATCCAACCTGGCCTTGAACACTTCCAGGGATGGGGCATCCACAGCTTCTGTGGGCAACCTGTGCCAGAACCTCAGCACCTTCAAAGAGAAGAATTTCTGGTAGCTAAGCTAAACCTACTCCCTTTTCTGCAGAGGTTGTGCTTTTGCATTAAATACTGTCTTCCTTTTAACATTGATTGCTGGATTTAGCACTGTATAAAATGATTATTGCCTTAAAAATAATTATACAAAAAGCAGGAGCAGCCAGTGCTTGGGAGTGATGCATCATCATCCTCTTTTCTCTCCTGCAAGACATGAATTAAAAGCCAATTCAGGCATAGATAAAAGGCGAACAGGAATTCCTCAGCAGGGAGAGGAGGGAATGCTCACCTGGAACTAGGGGAGGACAGGGGCAGTAGTGGGGCTGGAGTAGAGCACCACTTACACACCCTCACTGTGCCTTCTGCACTGTGCCCACTCCAGCCCATCAGCATCACCCCTCGCCCACTCCTGTTCTGGGGGCTGACACCTGAGGAGACAGTGATCAGCTCCTACTTCTGCTGCCAAGCCACTTAGCTTCACAGGATCTCATTTACCAGCTCCCCACAGGGCTGCAGCAGAGGCTGAGGGGGAGGCAGGAATGTCTGCAGCCAGCACTGCCATTCCTGCAGCCCCGCTCTGCTCTGTGCCTCCACTCTCTTCAGGGAACAGGCTCAGCCTCAAGTCCCTGAGCTCTTTCTTTCATGCAAGACTGTCCACAGCCTCAGGAAACAAGAAACTTACATGAAATGTTATGCTTCAGAACTTGAATAGGGTTCAGCTGGCTGAGGGCAAGCTTCAATGCCTGCTCCAAAGTCTGTGAAACTGATGGCAATGCAGAGACTCTCCCTGACTTCAGGGAGATGAAGTCTCAAGGGAAGAGCAGGTTGATCACTGGCCTGCTTGCTGTGCAGCACAGGCTGAGAAAGGGAGCTGTAGCACAAATCTCTTTGGTGCATGAAGGTACAAGTGTGTCCCCTGATGCTGCAGATGCTACAGATAAGGTGAGCATGAGGTCTGGGTCTCCCAGGGTTTGCTGTTGTTTGGATTTTGCTGGAAGCTGCTGTTACGCAGAGGCTGCTTTGCTAATCTGCTTTTGCCCAAGTGTTTGTGCTTCAGAGTCACTTAATTCAGTTAACAAACAAATTCTAAACTCACACAAATTCTTGGCATTTTGGAGCATCCCCATGCTCATCTGTATCCTTGCTAATATTTGCCCATTTCCTTCCCTCTGTCCCCAGCCACTTCACTGCTATCAAAGCTTTCTTGTCACATTCTTTCCTTAGGCTTTAGGCTCACAAACAAGCAGCATCCTTTTTTGTTGCCCCCACAGAGTACCAAGATATAAAGGACAAACTGCAGTGCCGATACAAAATATTAAATTAGCAACAACAAACAGGAGCAGAACCCTTAATATAGAAGTTTTCATGGGAAAGACCAGGCTCAAAACACCACCGTGTGTTTCTCACCACCCACAGCTCCCCAGGCTTGTTAGCAGTCCCTGTTTTTCCAGTCCCTGAGCACTCTGGCTCTCAGCTGTATATCGAGGGCAGAGAATAGCAAAGCAGTCACACAGCATCGAGACACAGGCTGGGCAGGGCAAGGACTTCCATCATCCAAATTTTAATAATTATGTCAGTGGAGGCTCTCCGCCACTGCTGGGGTGGGCTGAGGTACACAAAATGAAAAAAAAACCCTGTTCACAGAATATTATTCATGCTAGCCTAACATCTGTTACTTTTTAAGTAGGTGCTTAAAGAAGGTTGTCAGGCCACACAGTTACTCTTTATTAAAATCCTGTAGGTCAATAGGGGAATAACTACTCCTTATTGAATAGATAAATTATACATACGAACAAAAAAATCATCATAACTGAAAAGTGAGGGGCTCTTTTCTCCAGCTCTCACAATATCTTTTAGCATACTGTGTCATACAGTGTGTGTGTGGTTTCCATTATGGAAAAAAATGGTTTGTTGACTGTGACAGGCTGCAATTAGACTCTAATACAAAGCAGGGCCAGTGTAACACTTGGTGTTCATGCACTGTGCATCACAATGGGATCTCAGTCTTGTTGCCTGTTTCTTCTGCCTGCCATAATGACCATCATTAACAACAAGAGTGGGTAAAAGCCTTTTCTTTGCATGTAGTCAGCCTACATATTCCATAAAAAGGAAGTGATGTTACACTGACCCTACCAAAAAAGGAGCTAAGAAATTAGCTTCTCTCTTACATTGTATTTGATCATGACCTGGGCCATGCAGAAATTCAAAAGAGGGGAGAAATTACAAGGTCACACTGGAGAAAACCTAACTTTGCTGTGTATTTCCTGGACTGGAGGGAGCTATTTGCATACTCAAGTGGAAGAGGCTGCAGAAGCCAACACAGAAGATGTTAAAAGAGACCTGCACGTGGAAGGAAGCACAAGCGTGCTGGATGTTATCTGAGCAGGGCTATTCTGATCTCTTCTGAAGAACTGCTGTGGAAGCTGGCAAGGAAAGGACTCTGAGGGGCTGTCACAGTGGCTGTGCTAGGAAATAGTCCCTGGTGACAGAGCCACGTGGCAGCAGGGTGAAAGCTCTGGAAGGTCGTTTCCCATCCCTGGCTTTGCTTTCCTCTGCAAGCAGCTCCCATTCAGATGCCGTGATAAAGCAGGTTTCTCATTTGCATTTTCCAAAACAGGCTGATGGTTTGTTTGCTTTTATGAAATTCTTTCCTATGACCTTGGCTGGAGAGAGCCCTCACACAACTTCTGCTCTTTGACGTGAGCACTCATAAGAGGACCTTTCAGCAGTTCTCAGCCCAGGCACATCAGTAGCAGAGCCCCACAGCTCCTGGGTTTCAGATCCAGGAACTCTGCCTTTCAAGCAAGCCAGTTTGATACAAAAAAACCCCAGTACAGGTAGGAAATAGAACATTGCATGTGTCTAATTACTGCTCTTCTGCTGCCCCAACAATAAGGAGCAATGCTAGACAATCTGTGGGCTGTCACCCTCATGCCCCGACTGTGTGTTCTGAAGGGTTGATTTCACACTCAGGGGGACACATGAGAAAACAAAGACCCTTATTTTTTTCCAAGGCAGTGACTGACTGCTTGTAAAAGCCCATGCAGCAGCTTGTTACAGCCTCTGTCAGTGACAATGCTGCCAGACATCCAAAAGAGACAAGCAAACATCCAAAAGATCTGCAGAAAATAAAGCCAATCACCAGGACTAGGATTTTCCAAGGGATATTAAGTGGGACAACCTTACTGAAGAGCAGCCTTAAATTACTGTGAATATTGCCGTCTTGCTGTGACCATATTAACTTAAATGTGACTTTGAATAGACCTGACAACCCCATATGTGATGCAGAATAGCTTCATACAATGCAAGACGCTTTTATTCACTTGCATTAAGAAGATTTCCTGGCTGACACAGCCTGACCGCAGGCAAGGTGCGGTGTTAATGAGAGGGGGGCAGAGCGGACGGCAGGAGAGAGCGGGCAGAGCTGGGCGTCACGGACACACACAGCCTTGCAGGAGGACGAACAAGATGTATTTTCTATTGAAAAACACACCCTCTTTGTTCGAGGAAATCTTAAGTGGTTTCATTTCTCTGCTGCAAGCACTTCCTCCTCCTTCTAGCACAAGGGAGATGGGGGATTTTAGGCAGAGCAGTAACCCCGGAGAGAGGCCACCTCTGAAACACCTACGTACATCAGTCACTCCTGGCTGCCTCAGAAACGCTGGTTTGCTGCTTGACCTATTTCTGGCTTCAGCAAAGGAGAAGAAAAACAAGCCACCATTGATTTTGCAAGTAGTTGTTCTGCAGAATTAACCAGTCCAAACCCCGTGTTTATTTTGCTTCCTGGGGATATGTCAGAGAAGTCACTGGAGAAGTTACAGAGATTTAGAACAGGAGATAAAGAGAACTTGTTTTCAGTTCAAGAGGTCGATGCTCCCTAAAGCTACCTACCTGCCCCAGATTCCCCCTTCCTACAAGAGTTTGGTAGAAAAATAAAGCTTATAAATGCCAAGCCCTGTGAATTACAAAGTGGCTCTGATTCCCCAAAGGAAGGCTGTAGAGCAGCTCTGAAAGACAGGTGATAAATGATAACCCTCCACACAGGCTGCCAGCATGAAGCATGGCCACAAACATCCTTCCCCAACAGCCCTTTCCCCTGCCCTGGCTGCGACCCTACCCCAGCCAGCTTTTCTCTCTGTGGCCAAGGGGGATGAGTCCTCCCCTTGCCCATCCTGCAGCAGCTGGGATGTCCTCCACTGGAGAGCTGCTCATGGCTAACTAGAGAAAAGCTGCTCCCGAGCCCCTGCACAGGCAATCAAATGGAAATCTGCAGCAGCAGCAGCGGTGCCCAGCAGGAGACCCTGTGCAGGGAGAAATGCTGCTCAGGAAGCAGTGGGTGCACTGACCTCTGCAGAGCCCATCCATGCTGGATGCAGGTCTCAAGGAGGGCTCAGGCAGGCAGCAGACATTCCTGGCCGGTTCCAATCAAAGGCTCTGACTTTGAATACTGGGATTTGTGATGGGCAGAGGCAGCAAAACAGAGGCTGCCTAAGGTGTGGTTTCCCAGGCAGGGGCAGCACTGCAGGGGATTGCTTTTACATCAGGTGAAACCACTGGGGTCTGGGGCATTAGCTGGGATCACAGCACTGGCAGCAGTCACCTTAGAAAACAAACAGGTGACATCTGCCCATGCAGAGCAACGTGAAATGCAAAGCAGGAGGCAACACCATGACAACACCCAGCAGCTGATTTTTTTTCATCACAACATGAACCCAAGACCAGACAGGCTGAGCAAGAGATTTTTCCAGTGCCCTTCCCTGTCCCTTGCAGCAGCCTCATGGAATCACAGAATATCCTGAGCTGAAATGGACCCAAAGGATTCATTAAATCCAACTCATGGCCCTCCACAGAACAGCCCCAAAAATCACATAATGTGTCTCACAGACTGGGAAAGCACACAGCAAAGTTTCCCCAAAACACTTTCTCTGAGGGTTTGAGGAACTGAAGCCTCCCTCCAACACTTATGGCAGGGGGCTGGAAATGCCAATGTGCCCACACAAGCCCCGTGCCAGAAAGCATGGAAGTGAAATGCCCTTTGAGGCTGCTCCAAGAAGAAAATCCAGGGTTCACAGCTACAAGGAAGCTTGTGAAATGGCCCTGTGGTGAGAAGTGCCTCTGGGAGGCGTGCAGGAGAGGCAGGCACCAGGACAAGGGTGATTCTGCCTAGCCAGGGCCCTGCCCTGCAGATCTCCTGGTTCAGCAGATGCAGGGGAGGGGGTACCTCAGGCAGGCACAGGAGAGGGAGCTGCAGGACACGCTGCTCCCATTCCCACTCTGCCTCAGGAACCCCGGCCCAGCCACCATCATCTGCCCGTGGTTAACACAAGAAGGCTTGAAAAAAGCAGGAAGAAGCTAATTTGTGATGAAAGAGGCTGTAAATCATGCATGCAAGCGACGTGGGGACGGGACAATCAGCTGTCGTTAATGAAGTCCTGGGGAAGAGATGAGGAAGCAAAACACTGCACTCTCACCTGGCTCCTGTAATTATGCACCCAGAAGAAGTGAGCATAATTAATTAAACAGAGACGCCTATTTTTGGAGTTAGGAAGATGCAGCAAGAGTGCCTAAAAATCAGATGCTTCTAAATGACAGTGGGGAAAGGGGCTACAGAGAGCAAATGCCCTGCCTGGAGAGCACCAGCAGTGACTTGCTGTGCTCTCCTGACCACTGCCAGGAGGACATCTCCCATCTGGGAGAATCCATAAACTGTCAGCAGATTAATTGAAGATTTCATAATCCAGGGCCTTTTCCCATGCCTGAGGACAAACGACTTGATCAGCGTCTTGCAATCAAGCCTGAGCTATCAGATATGTTTGGTATTCTGAGAGGTGAGGAGGAATTTCAGAGGGGCTGGAGAAACAGCAGTTTCTCCCTTGCCAGAGGCTGTGTTTGCCAGTAAGAAGACAAAAGAACATCCAAACTGAAAACAAGGGAGCTAGGTGGGAAATTCCCCTCATTATAAAATTATAAAGAGTATTTTCTTAGTGGGAAAGAAAAAAAATACAAAAAGCCCTCATCTCCTAAACAGACTTTTTTTTCCCACAGCAATTCAGACCCAGAAACTCCCCTTCAAATTTTCCTTCTCAGAAACTGAGGCTGTGAAATCTGCAGAGGGATGCTGCATTTCACTGAGGAATGCAAAAAACCTACCAAAATGGATGCTAGAAGGAAGGAGAGCCACCACCAGTTGTCTCTCTGATGGTTGCACACAATCTCAGCCTGACCACATCATTTGGTGAGGTTTTAGTCAGTGGTGGTGCTTCCTCACTCACTAGCCCTCAAGGGCTCTCTCAGCTGCTGCCACACCAATTTCTCACAGGAAAGTAATCTGTCTGTGGCAGTGGTCTAATCTTGTCACTGCTGCTGTGCAACATGCATGGGAAGCCACTTGAGGAGCTGGTAAATGCCAAAGACCTGAAGCATCTCTGGATGACTGCTGCCATATCTCCTTTGGGGCCAGCCAGCCTGGGGGAGCACACTCAGACCCAGAAGTGTCCCAGAAGTGACAGGCTGTGCTCAGATGTGCCCAGGGTAATAACTAATTGCTCAGTTACCTGGGTGAGATGAAACACAGGGGTGCCTGTCACAGTTGAGATGGCCACAATGCAGAGTATCACCACACAACGTCAGAAAGCTTCAACCCACACAGAGTAACATCTCACCTCTTCAGAAGGCTTCAAGCATCTGCCCTCCTTTTTCTTCAGCCCAACCTTTTATCCCCTCCTGTTGATGCCCTGCACCTGTGTGCCTTCTGCTCCCTGTGGTGGTTGGTCAGTGCCCCTGGGCACTCCATGGCTCATTGCTGTCAGTGCTGCTCACAGCTGTGCCCATTGGGGATGAGGCTGGGCCACAGCTCCACTCCCAACCACCACAAACTGTGTGTGCCTACAGGTGCCTGGGGACCCTTCCTCTGTGGGTGTAAGTTACCCCACACAGCACCCCTGCCAGACCCCAGGCAGTTCTCCCTCCACCCCCGTTCCTCTCTACAGCCTCATCCATCAGCCATGTCTTACACAGTGACTAAGACAACCAGTTTCTCAAGCTGTGCCAGGACAGTTGCTGCAGTTCCCATGTAGGGCAGGAGGACCCTAGAGACTCTTTCATGTCTGCATCCTATAGCAAAAAAACACCTAAACCTGTGAAGTGATAAGATGAGAAAGTTGTTATCAGTCACTTCTGTGACTGCAGACACCGCCTGCCCAGCACTGGGGTTGCTTTTCCTCTGGTGCTGACAAAGGCTCCAATGTTGTTGTTTTTTTTCCTTAGGATTGGAAATAAATCACTCCAATCAGTTGCTTTTCTTGAGGCACTACAAAATAAACTGTGGTGGAAATGTTATCACTGGTAACAGATTTAGCCCGCAGGACCATGTGCTTATTTAAATTTTAACATTTAAAAATAGTTTCTGGTGGTACCATGTAAATACAAGGTATGGCCAGCACAAGCAGAGAGGAATTGAGTGAGGTTATATGACTGGAAGTTATTTATTTCTGCCTCTGACAGTTACTGATGAAATCCTGCCTCATCACTCCTGCTGTGCATTCAGGACACTGGAGTGACTTGGAGAAGGAAGAGCACACAGGAGACAATGCCACCTTAATGATCACACAGCTGCCTCTCTCTATCACACCTACCTGCCAGACAGATATCTGGGAGAAATAAAACATTTTCTGTCTTGACAAACAGGCTGTGCCTGATTCCCACCACTGCCAGAACTCCAGCAGTGCCTAAGAGCCCAGAGGTGTCATCATTGCACTTCTGCTTAGCTTGCTACCATTGCAGCCTGCTGATTTGGGCTTGGTAGGACAGCAAAAGGGGGGGGAAGGGAAGGAGGGGAGTGTTGAATACATTTCCTTCTCAAAAAAAAAAAAAAAAAAATTGGAAAAAATCAGTGGTTTTCTCTGAAATCTGTATCAAGAAACTGGGAGGTGGGAAGATAGTTGCACAAAGGAGACTTTTCTCTGCTCAAAATTCAAAGCCTGCTCCTGAGGCAGAGCCTGCATGCTGGAGGCAGAGGCATCACTGCTTTTCTCTCCAAGTGCCATGGCAGCTGCAGGAGGAGACCCTGCCATGCTCACCCCAGACCCACTGCCTGCAGGGCATGGCTCAGCTTTGTTCCCCACACACTCTCAAGGCTCACAGCTGGCCAGAACCAAGCAGATTTAAGCATGTCTCAAGGCTCACAGGCTGGCCAAAACCAAGCAGATTTAAGCATGTCCCAGGCAGCAGCTATCCTTCCTCCAGGTGCCAAGGCCTTGCCCTGCAAGACCACCACAGCCTCTCAAAAAAACAGAGTTTTCCCTCCTCTTCCCTTGTCTACAAAAGCACTGCTTCTTTCATAAAATACAGATGCTTTTCTAAAATACTCAGCTGTAGTCCTGCCTGGCACAAGCCCTCTCAGGCCACACAGTTCAATCTTGCTGAATTTACAGCAGTCTGAGAGCAGGATCTAGTAAGTGGCAATCAAACAACTTGTCCCCTTAAAACAGAGCTGCTGAGCAGAAAAACAAAAGCAGGCAAAGCTTTTATACAGGCTGAGGCCAAGCAAGAGCAAAGGAAACAAAGGCAGCACAGGAAAGATGCTGTCTCCTACCTTGCCAGAGCTTAGAAAGAAAGCAGGGATTTGGGGAGGCCAGTTATTTTTGCAAGCTAAAAGAAGGCTTCAGCACACACAGCAAGGTATGCTCAGAAATACTCTCCCCCATCCCAGCTCAAAAAGGGTGCTGACCCAGGAAAACAGAAGGAGATCTGTCCCAGCATTTCCCAACTGCACCTAGTGGGACAAACATTGCTCACACCATGAGTTTTTTGCCCCATGCTCCATCTTTTCCAACTGACCATGCTGTCTGGTGTAGCTGGATGATGCCCAAGGGCTGCCCTGTGAAGCATTCTCTTTGGGGACACAGTGACATGAGAAAAGGGAAGGGGAGAAGCAAAAACATGAAAGACTGACTGGCAGAGCCCAGAACAAGATTTTAGGCCTGGCATTTAGGAAAACTCTGTTACTGATGTGAAGCAAGCTAGATCTAGAAAGGAAAAAAAAAAAGCTAGGGAAGCATCAATTTGGAGTCTGGCTTTGCAGAAGAATTGGCTTTTAGAGTCATGGACTCATCTGCCAGGTGGCACATCTTTTTCAACTGAATCCTCACCACAGATAGACTTTTAGCTGAATTTGTTAAAAAAAATTAAACAAAAGAAAACAAAACCAAGCCCCAAAACCACTCATGTAGGAGAAACTGTCACAAATGCAAAGGCTTATAATTTCATATCTTCCTTAAAACAGAGGTTCTTTCATAACCCACAGACATAAGGAATCAGGGAAATTATAGGCCTGCATTACAAAAAAAAAAAAAAAAAAAAATAAAATCCATTTGTTCCATGGAATCATTAAAATTGGAAAAGACCTCCAAGAGCATCAGGTCCAATCTTTGACCAAATACCACTGTGCCCACTAAACCTCATTGTGAAGTGCCACGTCTGCTCAGTGTTTGAACACTCCCTGGGATGGTGACTCCACCACTTCCCAGGGGAGCCTGTTCCAATACCTAACCATTCTTGCAGTGAAGAAATTCTTGCTTATATCCATAATATCCAGCCTGAACCTCCCTGGTGCAGCTTGTGGCCGAGCTTTCCCCTTGTCCTGCCACCAGCTTCTGGGAGAAGAGCCCAATTTGTTTGAGTCAAGAGTGGCCAATATACAGGCAAAGGATTTCGACTTAAGAATCCTACATTCAGAACATTAAGGGCAACAGCAGAGCATTGAGAGCCATATTAGCTGAGATATAGCTACAGTTCCATAGGATCATCCCAAATATTTCCTGGAAGTTGTGTTTTTATTCACATTTTCTTTCTTTTTCATGTTTGACAAAAGATGGCACTGCTAAATCTGGAGGGAAAGAGAGGCTGGCCTCAGTCTCTGCTCTGCAGGCTGTTCTGGCAGTCAGCAGGGAATTGCCACACTTATCCACGTCCTTCCTTATTTAACGCTCCACTCGTTCTTCACACTCCTGTACCACGGCTTGCAGACAGGTCTAGCAGCAGGACTTGAGCACTCTGTGAAGGAATACAAACACCAGCTAATTAAATCTATTGTTAAAACAATTTGTTTCTTGCTGGGACCGAGTGATCTGACAGCGTTTAAACAAGACAGGTTTCATTTCTGAGGGCAGACTGCCATCTTCACTCAGGAACTCCTCACCCCAGTCACTTTAGATTCAAAGTGCAGATCAGCAGCAGAGAAATAGCAATAAAATAAAAATCCAAGGCCAAACTCTGAGCTCTTCTCCGGGAGGGGTATTGTTCAGTGGGAAATTCCATGATTTAGCCAAGCAGCAGGAGCTGCTAGAATAAACAACGGTGGCAAGCAAGGAGTTCCTCAGCACACGAATCACAAAGGTCTATTTCCAAGGAACACCTGCCCCCAAGAGGGCACTGTGATATAGTGTATTCCTCCTGGCTCGGGCACTGGGAGATAAGAAATATAGAATATAACATATAATTAATAAATATAAATAATATGTAATGGGAGCACCAACGGCATGCACAATGCCATCCCTCCAGCCCAGCCCAACCCCACAGCCACTGCCAGCAGGCAAGGGGAATACCTGGCTTCTTCCTTCAATGGATTCACTTCCCTTTTAGGGAAATCCACAAGCAGGAAAGCAGCAAAAGCCCAGTTTGCTGGAAAGCAAAGCAGCCAATGTAATACAGGATCTGCTGCTGCTGCTGGTGTGAGCAGGGCTGTACTCACTCCCCACCCGAAGCACCCATCCCTTGGCAGCTGGGTGTGATAAGCCTCGATTTCCTTGGCAGTTTTCCTCACAGGGTCACAGATAGTTTCTTGCTTGATTTCTCAGGCAGTTTCAGCTTCAAATACCACAAAGGCCTGTGCAGTGAGGTGCTGGATGGAGTAAACAGATGGTGCCTGCTCAGCAAACAGACCTCCAGACCCTTTCAGCTGCCTCCAGCCTTGCTCCCAAAGTGCCTGCCTGTCTCCCTCCCTCTTTGATGTGCGCACACCAACTGTCTGGTCCCAGATCACCTCCCTCTGCCACTTAGAATGCACCTTTAGAATCTGGCCTTGCTATCTTCAAATCTCAGTCTGAGCTCTCTCATCACTCTTGACAGCTCTGAAGCTCTCTTCATGAAGGTTTGCATGTCTAGCCTGTCCCCTCCTTTAGTCCTCCCCGACCAGCTCATCCAGGGCTAACCAGACCCGTGGGAGAAGCCACTTCAGGGCTTTGTGAGCACCTTCTGGAAAGGTTTTACCACATGACTCCACAGCACCTCATGAAATCAGCCACTGATAACATCCATACCACTTAAAAGCATTTAAGCATCTGCTTCAGAGCTCCAAAACTTTGCCATCGACTTTCCAACCCTGTGCACCACAGGCTGTTATAACCTAATCATAGACAAAATTCTGCAATCCCTAACTGGCCACAAATTACTTACAATAGATGCCAGACAACTGAATCTCTTTTTAACACATCATACTCTCCACAGGCAGGTAAGTAAATCAGTGTAAGGAGGAAAGTAGTGTTCACTTGGAATAGTTAAACACAAAATGCTTACCTGTTTTTCTAGATTATATTTGGATTTAACACACAACTTGATGTGGTGAAAAAAATTGGGAGTTGAGAATCTTCCCTCTTGACCCTCATTGCCAATTGTTAAAAATAGGTTAGAAACTGTTGTAAAATAGTTGCTAATTGTTAAGCATGTACTGTTAGTTTAGTTGTGATACTGTGAAAGGGGTTAAATGGGTAGTTATAAGAAATACAGTACTCAATGTACCATATTTCACACAAGTAAAGTGCACCACTCCCCAGGCCAAACAAGCCAGTCTGGTCAGAACTGCAATGGGCCAATCAAGCGCCTTAAACCTTCATGCAAATGAAGGATTCAAAAAGAAACCAATCCAAAGGGACAAAAAACAGGATAAAAAGGGGTATCTGACCCAGGGAAGCCGTGCTGCTCCACCTGGAACATCGGGGACATCGCTGCTGAAGAAGCCCCAGCACGGGAACGTTCCTGCTCAGTCCACAAGCCCCCATGCTTTAGGCCTTTTCTTTTTATTATAATAAATGCTGAAATTATTACCAGGAGTCTGGGCCCATTTACAACATCACTTACTTCCAACTCCATTTCCACTAGACCAAGAGGCCCTTGCTACGGCTTTTGAAAGCTTGGCCTTGCTTAAATCCTCACCTGAAGGCCTCTCCCTCCTGTTGGACTGCCAGCCATGAGGGAGCACCGGCTAACCCTGCCTGGGCACAGACAGCAGGCACACAAACACAGGTGAGCAAGTCACCAGCTCTGCTCTGGGAGGCATTTCATCTTTCAGCTACAAAAGAGGTTTTTTGTGGATCCTGAGGCAACAGAAAGAGCAGGGACATGTTCCTTGCTTTCAGGTATGGGCAGCGTGGAGCCGCAGTTCCCATCCACGGCCTTGTCACCCCAGCAGCAAAGGGGACCTCAGCAGGCTGGGTGGGCTCTCTCCAGCCTCAAGGAGACTTGAGGAGCCTTGAGGAGGGGCAGGAAGAGCAGGCTTAGTGCTGCTCTTGGCCCAGCAGGCTGTGGGTGCTGCACAGCCCTTCCCTTTGGAGGCTTTCCCTGGAAACCCTCAGGAATCGGCCACTTGAAGGCCGAGCCGAGCGTCGGCAGCACAGGCCAGGAGAGGAGCAGCGTCCCAGCTTTGGGAAGGGAGGTGGTGGGAAGGAAGGAGCCCTCTCAACAGAGACACAGGGAAATCAACACCTCCAGCCAGGAAAGGGTGTGGTGAGCTCCGAGGCTGAGGAGCCCTCTGCTCCCCTCTCTCTGCAGCCATGCCTACCCCTCCCAGCAGGCATTCCAGTGCTGGAGAGGAAAGCTTGCTTCCCCGTGCAGCTGGTTTTCCTTTGCTCTGACAAGCCAGGCATGACTTTCCACTTCCTGCAAGGATGGAGGCATATGATCTCACTTTGCTTCCTCTTTCCATAAGAATTTTGGTACAAAGCCTCTCAGAGACAGCCCTGCCAGGAGAGTCTTCCTGCTCCTCCAGCAACTCACTTGTCACTGCCTGCTTAGCCCCTTTTGATTCCCTCTCCACTCAAGTTTTTTGCCTTCAGGTTTGAGACTCCTGGCAGGTGTGGCCTGACAATGCCAGCTGCAAAATCCTCTTTGCAGAGCAGCTCATTAGCCCTTCTATCTTTCTTCTCACTTTGGCACCTACTGAGGCACTCACAAGCTGCTCCAAGAGGTGGTAGTATGGCCTGCTGCCATTAATCTATTCCCTCTGATGGCTTACAAACCCACTTAATGTCCCTCACACAGTTTAAATTCTAATTTTCATGAAGAGATGTTTCTGGCACATGAGTGCTGGCCTCAGGTTTCTCTTCAGTGTCTGAACAAGTTTGGTTATTTAAATGGATATCCACTGAGTTTGGTGTTATTCCTCTCATCCTGCTGAATTTCTGGGAGATTTTGTACTAGTCCCACACCTAGCTTCACTAATTTATTCTGCTTGAAAAGAGGGTAAAGGCAAGATGTGATGGCCAACAGCTGTGAGGGTCACAGCCACTTCTGAGCACATTTGGGAATGTGAGGTCCCAAAACTCCTTATCTGCCAACATAGCCTGAGTACCTGAAACAGACACCAATCCTTGAAACGTGAGGAGAAGACAGAAGCAGCAAAACCAGCACATTGCCCAGCACAGCTTTCTGACTACCTGTGACTCTGGATTTCTCCCCTGTATGCACTGCTGCTGCTGCCAGGGAGGAGCCACAGCACCATGGCCAAATTTAAGGTGCCATTGTGCAGACACACAACATCAAATGTTCAGAGACAAGGCTGTACCTTTGACTTCACAGGTCTTTTCGACACCAGTGCCTAAAATAACCACCCAGATATCTTGATTTTGCAGGAAAGGATCTAGGGCAGTGACAGCAATTCAGCTCCCCAGGCAGCTTGGATTCAGTATGTTTTTCATGGGATCTGCCCCACTTTTTCAGCTGCTCAGATATCACACACACCAGAGATCAGGTGCCACACTGAAGGGTTCTTGGCAATAAATGGGCAAATAACATCACTGTTGAAATGAGAGTATTTGCCAAGGGTCATTTTCTTCACTGGCTGTGCCTCTTACAAGTTGGCCTCAGCTTGGCTTGTTCCTCTTGGTACTCATACCTGGAGGTTGTAGCACAGCTCTGTAGACTACAGAGGAATTGTGTGCAGAATTTTCACCAGCCTTCTGCACCTGCAGCACCCAGATAGATGGGAAACAGTGCTGTGAGCAGTGTGCTTCTTTTCAGGCCAGCAGTCTCTCTGAAAGTACAACAAACATACTTTTAAAAGTAATAAAATCAAATATAGGATAAAACAGAAAACTTCTGTTTGCCCATTGCTGACAAGAAGCTCTTGGTAACTTCAGCATCTGCTGGGAAGAACTGTGGTTACCCTTTGTGCTATCTATAATGACTTAGTAAAGGGAAAACATTAACATTGTTTTTACTTCTTGTGCAGAAGTTTGCCCATTCCCATATTCACAGGGTGCCAAGAAATAATGTCTGGTCAAGGACTTGCCACAAATTGGACACCTAGGAATTCCCTGACAGGTCCTGAACATGGCAGTCCGTGGGCAAAATTTTTCTGCTTGTATGGAAATCGAGGTATTTAAAGAAATCTCAAGGGCCCTGTGCAAGTGCAGAGGTCATGCTACACGTTGTAACTTACAGCCCCATGGCATGTATAAAGGTATAAAAATATGGTATGTCATGGCTTCTTGGACATCTGTATCCACAGGAGTTTATTTTGCTGCACTTGTGCCAGCAGGACCCATGTTAAGCTCAACAGTGTCCTCTGTCAAGTGAAATCTCTGCCCTGGAGGTGTCAGTCTGTCATCAGATCCATGGCAGGCATCTGAGGCTCTGACAGGCCTGCCCCAGGGCTGGGGGCAATAGGCTCACAGGGAGGGACAAGTTCCCAAAGCATGCATGATCTAATGGCCCTCCTTAGCTGCCTGGTTTGCCACATGCATCTCAGCTGGGATCTCAGCGATTGCTCTGAGGCAGTGCCCTCTCAGTGACAGTCAGCAAGAGAGCAGCCCCCCCAAAAGGCACCACACAGGCACGTTAGCAGTGAAAAAATACCTATGGGTGATGCAGAAAGAAAAAAGTGCCTCCTCTGTTAGAAGTCATGGCCTGTGTGTTCTTGTCCAGTCGATTGAAGGTGGTTGTACACATAAGGCCAGAGATCTCCAGCTACATTAGCTTCCCAGCAAGCTGGCTTACCTGGTGGTCCTTCAGGAGCTGACCAGGAAGAGGGATGGTCCTTCAGGAGCTGATCAGTACCTTGCCAGAGGACTAACTTCATGCCAGGCTGGTGCACAACAGTGCCACCATCCCATTACAAAATCCCTGACAGTGAGCTCCTATAATTTGTACCTCTGCAGACCAGCTCCTCCTGCTCACATGCCACACTTTTAACAAAACAGTAATTGCTGCCTGATTTCTGATTGCTCTCATTAACAAGAGCAATGGAACAAGTGAGTTTTACAAACAGAGCTTTGATGAAAAAAATTATCTAGAAAGCACAGAAGCTTGGCATTTTTTTATATATCTTGGTAGTGAGTACACTACCAAAGTATATCAGTGTGACCTAAATATTTATACCACAGGTAGCAGTACTTGAGGTGCAGGAATTGAAAGCAAAAGAGATTTTTGGGTGCATTTTTACACCAATAAATGTTGAGCCAGCAGCCAACCAAAAAAAAAAATCTGTTTCTCTGAGATCTGAGGACAGCACAGAAAGCTGAGCTCAGCTGTCATTCCTCCTCCTCTGCCTGGCAGTGCCCTGCCAAACCAGCCCCTCTCATCCCAACCTCTTGCTGCCTGCCTTTGGAGCTGTTTGCAGCAGTCCCAGCCTCGCTGCTGGCCGTGGGGCAGGAGCTCAGGGATCCACAGCAGCGATGCCTGCAGCCTCGGCAGCTCACAGAGCTGCAGCCTGGAGCACACAGGAGGGGGAGTGTTTGCTTCGGTAGCTGCTTCCTCCCTGGGAAACCAGGGCTTGCCTCCCTATCTCCTTCAAGCCTTCCCACCCCTAGGATGCTCCAGCAGCATCTGACTGCACAAGGCTTTTTCTGGGCTCCCAGGAGGGCTTACTAGGACTGAAACTGCCCACTTCAGCCAAGTTTGCAGAAAACTTTCCCAAAGTGACCTGCTCCCTCGAGCAGATGAAGAATTAGCCTCAGCACAGGACTCCTCTACATTGCTCCTTACCATTGCAACCCGATTTGTAGCTGCCACTTTGGTTTTTCCACATCGGTGTGGACAATCCCTCTTCTGGTTATCCTACTGTAGGGGCTTCAAGGGGGCTTCCCATAGGTGAGGATTTACCTGTGGGTTTTAGGAATGTGCCTGTCATGTGACTGCCCATTCCTATTTTAAAATACATTCTGAGCATCAGCCAGGCCCCTGTACACGTCCTCCTATTCCCAGGAGCAGCAGTGTTGTTTTCCAGAGGTGCTTTGGTACTAAGTGGGGAAGGGAAGCCTGGCCTAAGCACTTCCCCCTCATAAAAATGCCCACATTGGTTCAGTTCTGTTTAGCCATCTCAAAGTTCCCAGCTCCTCTGAAAAGTCCAGCTCAGACCTCTGCTGAAGTCACTGTGGTTATGACTCAAGGGCTAAACTTGTCAGGAAATCATGTCTATCCAGCAAAATGGGTTTCTGCATCTGCCTGCTGATTGCTAGGTGGGATTTTTTTGTGTTCAGTAACATCAGTTTCTGAACAGGGACTTCTGGAAATGGCTTCTTGCTGATCCACTTCAGAAATAAGAAATCTGGGGGCATTTATTTGAAGGCCCAAACATGCCTGCTGGTACAGCCTGATGGTATTACTGGTGGTACATGCTTGGCAACCACATTTCCATGGCATGTTGAATTTCCATACTTCCAACTGGCCTGTACAAATAACACCTGAAGTGGGAAAGTGGTTTGGTTTGGACCCACAACCTCTAAGCAGATAGAACTCGACATGGTGACTGCTTTACTTGCTCTTAGTTCAGAGTAAAGCTCCCCTGCAGCACATACAGACCCATGTTTGCAGCTTTGACCCATTTTAATTTCCTCAAAGTGACTTCAGAATACTGGCTAGATGGACTCACAAGAAAGATTTTCTTTCATCTTCAGCTGATCACCATTCCTCTTTATAACTGACTTGCAAAATGAAACATATATTCAAAACCTAAAAATAGTGTTTGGGTTGGTGTTTTGGAAGACGGGGTTTTGTGGTCCTAGGCTTCTTTGTACAGCTGGAAAGGAAATGTGGGCTCCACAGGGAGACCAGGATACTTGAGCAGCTTAAAAAACCCAGCACAAATCAGAAAAAAACAGCCAAGGATGCAGCACCTGGAAGAAGGAGCTGACACTGGCCTGAGAGACAGAGTGTGATGGGAGAGATGCCTTGCTCTGGAGTGGGTGTTGTGGCCCAGCCCAGCTGCCCTCCGCTCAATTTGACTGTTACGTTATGGCAACTAAAACTGACTATAACCTTTTAAAATCCAAGTTACAGAAGGTCTGAGAAGGATCTCAGGTCTCACTTCTCTGTAAGTCTCCAAAATATCATTTTGATAAAAACAGATAAAGAGCAATTCCAAGCTCAAGAAACAGAAAAGCTGTTTTTTTCTGAAAGATGCATTTAAAGTTCCCTGTCTACTCCACAGAAGGTCAGAAAGCCTCCCTAGTAAGGTAATAGCTCTGTGCACCATCACCAAAGAAGTCAGTATTTATAGCCAGCCAAGGTAGTTCACGGTTAGTGCAAGCAGAAGTCACTCCCTTGTACCACTCTGTGTAGTTTGGACTTTAATGCAAGTAATATCCCTGCACAAAACTGGTGTAGGTCTCCAAATGGGTCCCTGACCCCAGAAAACTGACATTTGAACTTTCATGCCCACAGCCCTATGCTGAGAACTCAAATGAAGAAGCTGAAAGGGTAAAAGCTCCAAAGTATCCAGCCCCAGCTGTTTTGTCTCCTGTGCAGGCATGCCAGGGGCACCCATGAGCAACGGGGACCCACCAGACGCCCGCATCACGTCCCAAAGTTCCTATGACACACAACATTCCACCCATCACAATACCCGGGTGGGGCGTGGAAGCAAGGGTTGTCATACCGTTGTTGCAAAGGTGAGCAGCTGCCATGCAGCAGATAATACAGCCTCCCAATGCTGGGGAGCCCCAGCCCCAAGAACAGAAGCCCCAGGAAAGCCCACCGGCACCAGAGACCATGCCAAAGTCTGATGGAGGAGAGAGGATACTCAACGAGCTGGGCTACAGGCTGGGTCAGACCATAGGGGAGGGCAGCTTCTCCAAGGTGAAGGCGGCCACCTCCAGCAAACACAAGGGGCCCCTGGCCGTCAAGGTGGTGGACCGGCAGCGAGCGTCCCGAGCCGTCGTGTTCAAGTTCCTGCCCCGGGAGCTCTCCATCGTGCGCAGGATCCAGCACCCCAACATCGTGCGCGTCTACGAGCTCATCGAGGTCTGTAACAGGAAGCTCTACATCGTGATGGAGGCCATGGACACTACCCTGCTGCAGATGTTGGAGAATCTGGGAAAGCTGCCCTGCGCCCCCAATGCCCGGGACATCTTCGTGCAGGTGGTGAGGGCCGTGCGCTACCTGCACGACCGCAACCTGGTGCACCGGGACCTCAAGTGCGAGAACGTGCTGCTCTCGGCCGACGGCCGCCGCGCCAAGATCAGCGACTTCGGCTTCAGCAAGGAGCTCAAAGGGTACCCGGACCTGAGCACCACCTTCTGCGGGACGGCGGCCTTCGCCTCCCCGGAGGTGCTCATGGGCATCCCCTATGACGCCAAGAAATACGACATATGGAGCCTGGGGGTGATGCTCTACATGATGGTGGTGGGCAACGTTCCCTTTGATGATACCAACGTGCAGAGCATGCCCCAGCTGCAGAAGAAGGGGGTGATGTACCCGGAGGGGCTGCCCCCACTGCCGGAGCCCTGCCAAGCCCTCATCACCCAGCTGCTGCAGTACACCCCATCGTCCCGGCCTGGCGCGGGGCAGATAGCCAAGAACCGCTGGCTCAACGGGGACATCTGAAGGACACAGCCCTTCCTGAAGATTCTGGAAGAGCACTTTGGTGCAATAAATGAAAGAGCATTTCTATGGTTTGTCGACTGTTTTGAGGCCCAGGGGTGCCTGTGTGTGGAGCTGATGGAACTTCAGGCACCAGCAAGGCCGTGTGCTCTCAGGAGGTGGTCAGATCCCAAAACAGCAGAGGCAGCCTGCTGCAGGCTGGGTTTCAAGACACAGCAGCCAGGCAGAGCTGCCAGGGCAGGGTGGTGAGGTGCTGCAGCACAGCCCATCATGGTACCTGCTCCCTAGAGCACCAAAACTCTGGCACAGCCACCCCAGTCTGCTCCTCCCCACCCTCTGCTGCTGAATGAACAGGGACTATGGGAGGAAAGCTGCTCTCACAGGGGTCTTGGCTTCTTCTCAGCCTTGTTCACCACCAAACTGTATTTGAGCAGGTAGGAGGGGAGAATCAGTGGTCCTACAAATCACTGCTGCAGAGAAAATGTCACATTTTATGTGTGCCACTATTTCAAGCCCACAGTGACACTCACAGCCCAAAATCACCCTAGGATTTTTGCAGGCAGCTGGACAGCATCACCCAGCCAAAAGTTTTGGTGTGGCTTTGAGATCCACACCTTACATGGAACATCTTTCAGATATTTATTCCTAGCTATATTTGAAATGTCTGCCAAAAGATACTTGATGAGAAATGCTACTGGCCATGGAGAACTTGAAAGGGAAAACTGATAAAAGTATAAAGGAGAATCACTTTGTAAACTCCTGCTGTCCAACTTCAATGCAAAAAATTACCAATTACTCTTAATGCAACACCCAAAATCTTCTATGTATCCTTATGGGCAAGTCCCATTTTAAAGGGGAGCTAATTAAAGGTAGGAGCTGGCATCTGAAATGTGCTTTCATGAGATATTTCAACCCATTCTAAAAACCATCTCCAGCTTCCAGTGGAGTGAAGTCTAAGAGGAAATGTCCAGTTGGGTGGTTTGATGGTGATGGTGCCTCATGAGCTGACCCAGCACAGGCCTGGCAGCACAGCCTGGGGCCAGGCCATGTCTGACATGGACAAACCAGTGCACATGGCTCTGCTGGGGGAGGTGGAAACACCTTTCCCAAAGCAAACATTTTGGGTCTACTAGAAGCAGCAGTTTAAGTAGAACAAGATGTGGCAGCAGAGCCAGCTCAAGGCTTTTCAGCATGCAGTCTACAGGGAATTTTGCCACCCCCAGAATGAAGCTTTATTTTGTTCTTCTCACAGCTGCAAAATAAAACTTGCAGCAGCCAAGTCTAAAGTAGACAGAGTAATGGGATACAAAGGGTGTCCAGGGCTGTGGAAGCAGGCTTGGGAAGGATCAGGAAGGGGATAGAAAAGAAGGGGAGGTGTCAAAAGGATGTGGGAAGCAAGGAGGTGGATTCAGGGTAGTGAAATTTTCAGCAAGGCTCAATTCTTTTTCTACTCCCTTCCAGCCACCCTGTCAGTCTCATCCCAATCCATACCCCAGGACCTCCAAGTACCTGTCCACCTCCATCTACTGTCTCACTCCAGCCTTGCTTGCCTGCAGGTATTTCCTCACAACCTGGGAGGCATAAACCTGGCCTCTGCTGCACTGCTTCTCCTTTTGTTCCATCTCAATCTTCTTTCCTTAAAGAACACAGTGGGAGTCGTTCTAAAATCCAGACCCTATTAATCTCCCCTCAGCACCACATTCTCCTAAATGGTTGCATCTGTTGAGGACACCAGCTGGGACAGATGACTAATGTTTTGTGAGGCTGCACCCCCTTGGGTGGCTTGGGAAAGCAGCTGGGGTTCATGGGGGGAGAGATTTGAAGGAGCCACAGGAGGCTCCGGGCTGCCCGCGGCCCTCGCCCTCTGCAGACAGATGGTGATCTCCCAGGGACAGCACTAACGACCTCAGAGCAGTCCCCAGGCTGCAAAAATAGCCCATTACACGTCTAATTATGCAAATTAAAAATAAAAATCACAATTAAAGACCCTGAGCCAATTCTTATCTAATTTGCACCAGTGGGATATCAGTTTTGAAGGAGAGCAGGAGCAGAGGCTTTGAGCAGGATGAGGCAGAGGCTCATGCCTCTGCCAGCACCCCTCCCCTCCAGAGGCCTCTGCATGTGCTCAGCCTGATGCTTCCCTAAGCTTATTTCATCCTCAGGAGGGTAGAAATTTTTAACCTTTAACTTTTTTAACCTTCCTGGGAGGTGCACAGTTGATGGAAGTGCCCCTTCCCTGACTGCTAGCAGCTGAGTCCCACTATCCTGGCCACGAAGCACAGAGCCCTGTGTTTGTGGGACAGCCCTTGGAGTCAGAACAAGCATGTTCTAGGCACACTGACTTACCAATATCCCTGTGTATATGGGACAGCCCTTGGAGTCAGAACAGCATGTTCTAGGCACACTGGCTCACCAATATCCTGATCCACCCCAGCAGACTCCTCCTGCAGTGTGACTCTGTCCTGCCCAGGCTGTGTAGAACATACTGGTGCAGTGCAATCTGGAAATGAAAGGATGTCATACCAGCACCAAATAAATTACTTTCCATGGGGAGCCTGACCACCAAGCAATCTACACAAGTAACTATGTGCTATTTAATCCTCCTCCAAGGTTGAGGAGGTAAATGTCAGGGCCTGTATGAGGCAGCTGTGTGCTGTGCCAGCACCTGGCTCCTTGCATGGTGTGAGCATTACCCCATCCACAGCCCTCCTGCTGGCTGCCATGGTGCCCTGTGTCACTGACAGGCTCACTGAAAGATCTTTCAGATTTTTAGACATGTGAATTGAAATCAACTAGAGGAACTCTTAAAAGGACATTCAGCAGAATAGAGTCTTTAGTGTTTTCTTGAGATCATCTTGAAGCAATTTTACCCCATTTAATCTTAAAAGAGCATTATAAATTTCAAAGACATGTTCCAGACCTTTAGTATAACTCTCCTCCCACTGCTCTTTTGTCCATATGCTGCATCACTTTGCTTAAAATACAGCCTTTATTTCAGGCAAATGAAAGGAAGGGAGGTAATTCACTGCACCCTGACATTAAAGCTCTCTTTTCAGCTAAGCAAAATTTGCTTTCAAGATTTTAGGCCATGGCTGATATGTCTGATAAGCTTCAGGACTCAGCTACTTGAAAGTCTACACATTACCCAGCTCTGGAGATAAGTACATTCATGAATTGTGGGAAATCACTGCCAGGTAATCAAACACCTCAGGTACTCCTGCCCCAGCTCAGGGCTGGCTCTCCCAGGGCTCTCCATCTGTGCCTGCAGCCAAGCCAGGCTCCCAGTGACTGCTCCAATTACCCCAGCCCAGGCGGCAGTGGCAGTCAGGCAGGAGCTGTACCTGCATGACCCGGCCTCCCTGCAGAGGCAAAGCTTCCAACAGGCAACTGAGCCAGCTCAGCCCTGCTTGAATACATTAACCTTTCCAGAATTGCAGCCTTCAGTGCCAGCAGCCTTTTCTCCAGTGACCTGGAATCCTCCTGGCTCTGTTCTAGAGCCTGCTGCACTAAGTTATGGGTCTCCATGACTTTGTGTCAACCCTTCTTCAGCTGAACCTCTTCCTCATCCTCTCTGTTCATCATCTCTGCAGGTCTCTACACTTAGTTGTCTGCCAGAAGAGCTATGGAGGGAGAATTTCCTGTCTTGAGCCTTTTGGTTATATCAAGCATAATTTAAAAAAGCTAACAAGAGGTTCTCACCAAAAACAGGATCCGGGGTGTCTTTGCACACATAACTTTCCTTGCAAACAAGAAACTTTCTATTAATAATAATTTCATTTTCACAGCACCTAGCAAACATTAATCCTTGCTCTTGCACCAAATTGTAATTATTCTCCCTGTGTTACAGTGCACAGGCTAAGGGGCTTACCTCAGGCCAAAGAGATTTCATTTCACATTACAGTTCAAAAGTTCCCTCTGGCCAGATCATGACTCTGTCTTCAAGCAATAATAAATTCAACAATACTTGATGGTCTGGAAAGACATATGATTTTCCTCTCCAAAACTGCTTCCAGATCAACTTCATTTTATATTGTAAATGAATGAAAGGAAATAGACTACAAACACAGATGGGTGGAGCTTCTTTTCCACGTTCTGAGTAAGGGATCCAAATTTCCTAACTGCATTTAACAGCCCTTTTGAAGAGCCAGGGAGGCACCTTCAGGATGTAACACGGGCACAGGTGGCCCTCAGCTGGGGCATCTCAGTCCTTGGAAGTTTCCAAGGGCCTGGAACAGGGCAAAGTCCCTGATGTGGTCTCAGAGTTGGCCCTGCCTTGAGCAGCACACTGGGCTGGAGATCTCCAGCCTGTCCTCCTGCAGGAATTACCCTGTGATCCCACAAACACACAATTTTTTTGTGATACAAGATGACAACTATATTTTGTTTCAGAGAGACACAGACCTCTCCATGAGTTTGACTGCAAGGTTGATAAATAACTGTATTTTCTAGACCCATTAAAAAATGAGACAGCAAGCAGTGCCTCCATCTGCTCATTACATTTTGGATATTACTGCTCTTACGGGAGGCAACATGACATAGGGACCTGAGCGTGGCTGTGAGGTGAAGTTAAAGAGCCCCACAAAGGTGGGCGGGGTGTCTGTGCTCCTTCATTCCTTTTCACATTATTATCAGCCACAGCAGCAACCAGCAGATTCCCTGAAAGACATTTGTGGCGTTATTTCTTCCCCTCAGCTGGCAGATGCTCATTATATTATAAATGTCACAGGAGCCCTATTGGGACAGATCCTGGGTACAGTTGTCATATTTTTATTGATCATGTCTTCCTCAGAAGGTCTCACTTCATAAATCAGAGGCACCCTGGTCACAGGAGGGAACCTTCTCTTGGATTGTGCAATCTCTAGGTGTCCTCACAAGCAGCAGAGAGTGAGACACCACAGGAATGTTTGCCTCATGCCTTACCGAGAATCACAGAAGCATTTCTGAGCAGCACAGCTCCGTGTGCTTTACAATACAAGTGATACTTGAGGGGAAAACAGAAAAAAAAAAAAAAAAGGAAACTAATTAAATGCCTCTCAGCAGACCCATTTAACAGCAACAATGGGACAAGGTCAACGGCCACAGCGTCAGCAGGGTCACCTGGCCAGTGACAGGGTCACAGAACACCTTGTACCCTCACAGGAATATATTTACAGAGAAGCTGGATCTCACCAAATGCTCAGAGCTCTCAAGTCCCACTAAACTATTTTAAAATAAATAGCAGCTGAAGGAACTGAGCCCCTCCAGACAAGGCCTTCAGAAATCCCTGACCATTCCTCCTCCATGTGGCCACTTAGATTATTCTCCATGTACTGCAGCAACCTGCTGGAATTGTAACTGGCAGCATTGTTTCATCAGAATACTCTGCACAGCATTGTCCTGTCATTACATTCTCTGCAGAAACATGGCATTTCCATTAAAAACTTCATTAAAAATACATATGGAGCCTTCACTGCAGCTGGCTTTAGTGCTACCTCAGACCTTGGCATGCCAGCCTGAAGGCTGGTAAGATGTTGGAGCTCCTCCACGAGTACATGGCAGGATTTGGTGGGTGGAGGCAAACTGGAGTTTGCCAAGAGGAGACACAGGATCTGTGCAGCACATGGGCTGCTACCTCCTCCTGGCTGAGCAGCAACCAGCCCAGGGGACACCAGCAGACCAGACAACATTCTCATTAATTATAAGCAAAAAAAAACCCCCAAAATACACATTATTGTCTCAAAAATAATGATAATCCTTGGCTTCTTGTTTGCATGTTCATTAGCATGTTAATAGGATACCTATTACGGAAGGGCTAAACCATGCAGTCATGCCCATATGCACCTAGTCATTTATTACAAAAACAGCTTCCCTTCTATTCGACATATTTCTCCCTGTCCAGAAAATGGTTCAAGCTGCACCATCTGGGGCAAGCTGTAATTGATGAATACATCTTGAGGAAAGCAATTTTGCTTTCTGTGCATTACACAGCCAATTATCTTTTCCAATATCAAGAGTTCTATTTACTTACTGTTGATGGAGCCAGGGAATTGCTGGAAGGACCCCCGGGAGGGTTGCACCTACTTAGCAAGCTTCACATAAAAACACACCAGTCTTCAAATAAACAGGGGGAGAAATGTCAAAAGTGAGTCCCAACAAACAACAGATCCACAAACCCCTATGTCCATGTGGAAGAAAACTACTGCTGGTGAAGGAAGCACCCAGGGTGGCCCAGACCCAGGCAGGGACAGAGCTCCTGAGCCCAAGAAGGGAGGATAGGGAGTGATGGGCAGACTGTGGGACAGCAGTGGTGGCACAGGGCTCAGCCAGCCTGGGTGAGCAGCACAGTCACTTAGGTACTTCTTGAGCTGATCACACAGTAATTTCTGACTCGGCAGCACGGTTAACTATGAAGATGTGAGTGCAAGACTTTACTCATGGCAGGTAACTATCCAGGAGAAAACTACAGCAGAGACTGTAGCCTTTCCTGCAGCCATCATCTTCTGCATTTCATCTTTGTGGCAGAAAAAGCACAGCCAGTTTTCTGTCTTTTGTTAGACTATTTCAGGCAGTGCCTGGGAGGAGAGAGTCATGGAGAGAACTGTGCTGGTGGTTTTGGGACAGAGCAGCAGTCTGTCAGCAGATTAAATCTTTTGAAAATGCTATTCTCAACACATCATGCAGGATCTAAACTTCAGACCAACAGCTCAGCACAAACTTAATTTCATTGCGAAACTGGAGCCTTTCATATTTTGGCTATAACGCTCCTAAAACATTTGTGTTTTTCATTGCACCCTGCTCCATTTCTTTGGTTTTACTCTACCCCTGAATTTTCTGCACGCCTCAGATTTTTATGTGGGGGAGGAATAGTTCCACTGCAAATGCTTCACTTAGAAAGCTGCACAGCCCCACAGCAGTCAGGAAGGGCACAAAAATGGGCATCAGCTGGTGACCTGCCTGACAGCAGGGGAGCAGCAGAGGTCTGGGTGAGCAGGCTGGTGGGTGAGTGGAATATTCCATTGAACAAAAAGCATCAGAGAAGACTTTGGCACATAGGGTCAGGACTTTAACTGAATCCACGTGTTAAAATGCTGATGGCCTCAGTTATGAGCTCTGCTGGAAGTCCAAACATTGCCAGTCGCCAGAATGAATGGTCAGATAAAACAAATTACTATGTTGAGCTATGGTCAAAATCATCACCCACAAAAAGATCATCACAATGCATCACTTAGGTGAGCCCATATTTGCAAGACCTTCCCCTAAATATATTGGCATGAAAAATTTTAACTCTATGTCCCTGCAGATCTGCAATTCATGCCAGAACAGGATCTATAGCTAATTCCAGTATCAGAGAAATAGATAAATCAGCACACAGAAGGGTAGTTTTGGTGACATTTTTTCAGTAGTAGACAGACTCGAGTCACTTGTTTGTATTTAGCATCCATCAAATGATAAGGACTGTTGTTGGCTAGCAAAGCACATGCTGTCTCACTCTGGGCGCTCCAAACTTTTCTACATCTTGTCACTACCCATGGCTTTTATCACCTCTGCCACCAGAAATGGAATTCACTACTGCAGCATAAGCAGCCTGTGGCAAATCTCCTCTCACCACCAAAAACCCCATTTCCACTAATTAAACTACCAAGTTCTCAAGAGGGACCTGCCCTCACCAAGCACTCCTGGGGCACTCACTGACCTCAAGCCTCCTCCTTCAGGGATACACAGAGCACCAAACCCTAACATGGTGGCTGCCCCTGGTTGCCCATGCACTGAGGATGGAAGGTCAGGATTGTGCCTTGTGGTGCCACAAGTGGACTAATGGGAAAGGAATCAACGATGGCATAGGCCAGGAGAGGACTGCTGCTGGCCAGCATGGGCTGTTGTGGTGAGGATTTCAGCAATAGGTGTCCTGTGAGCCAGATTTCCCAGCAGTTTAAGAAAAATGTCCTACAAAGACAAACCTGCCACAACCCACGACACCAGGGAGCAAACGATGAGGTTCATGGAGTGCAGGAGGCTGCTCTTCAGGGTGGAGGCTGGTGATCAGTTCAGCTGCTGCTGGGGAGGCTGGAAGCGTGGCTGCCTGGAGCTCAAAAGAAGAGGAAGGGTCATAAGGAAAAAGCCCAAAGACCCATGGAAAGTTGAAGAACATAGACACACAGAAAAAGAGCACATGGTGTCCAAAGAAAGTTCAACAACTTTCCCAGCTTATTGGATTGTGGGAACTTTGCTTTTCCAGGGAATAACTATGCTATTTTCAGCATTTTTATTATTCAATTTGTCACAGGCTGTCTCAGGAGACTATCAACAATCAGTTTCAAGCAGCATCTGACCACAAACACTTCTCCACATGTGATTTAGAACATCTGGAACTAAGAAGACAGCTTTCAAAGCGTGCCAGCACTGCGCTGCCTCTCCACATTTCTTCTCCTTCCTTCCATCTTCACACCATTGTCAGACTGTGCATAGAAAGCAGGCTGGAGAAGCCAAATGTGGAGCCTGACAGCGCAGCATTGCCTGTGTTTGCCATGAGCACGTGGGGAGAGCGGGCACCGCCTGCTTTGAAGAAGGGCACAGTCAGGGACTGCTGGTGGCACATTCCCCGCATCGCTGAGCTGCTTTGGTTTAAACTTCACATTCCCTAGGGACAGGAGATGTGATCCTTGGTCTGGAGGCAGGCCAGTCTGAGGGCTCGTGCCAAAGCTTGCACACTGGATATTGCATGCACAGAGCTGAAAAGGAGGCGCGTGCTTTGCTCCATGCCAGCTGTACACACCAAGCTCTCTGATTAGCACAATGATTTCCTCGGAAACCCAGAGCAACCTTTCCACCAGAGCTGTCTGGCAGGTAAATGGTAAATTAGCAAAGCAGTCCTTCAGCAAGCCTGAGGAGGGAATGGGAACATATGAAAAAGGAATCCAGGGAAATAGCAGAGGAAATGACATTATGATCCCAGCTGGAAGCTCTGCAATGAGCTGCTCGGTGTCCACACAGCAAACCTACATGAGAACGGGGAGAGGTTCTGGCCCCCGCAAAGCCGATGAGAATTTTGCCATCATCTGGGAGGGGGAAGGTTTCATAGAGCCATTAATTCTGTGTTCATCCCTAATTTCCCTGAGTGACCCAGGCGGATGCGGTGCAATGGCACAGTGGGCTGCACTCACCGCCTGCTGCCCTGCATGTCTGGCCTCCCTGCGTGGCTGCCAAGTGCTGGGCTCATTAGCACATGTGCCCTGCTGCTCCCAGCACTGCCCAGCCAGTGCTGTGCAACCCCAGGTCGGGTTTGTAACAAAGTCAGCACCAGGGCACAGAGAGACACTGAACTGTGCTTTGAGATGGTGACATTGCAGCGGGATCTGTATCTACCGCTTCCTCTCAAAGAAAACATAGAAAAATGGTAAAATTCTGGGATGTGTGTCTGTCTTAAGTCAGAAAATCTGGGATTTTGACACACAGTGTCTTCTAAGAGAACTTATGAAGTCCCATGGCTGCAGAAAGCACAACTGCTATCCCAGTGCATGGCTATGTATCATGCCCAAGCTGGAGTCACAGATCCCATGTCCTGTCTCCTGTCCCACCCTGCACAGGGACCTGTCCCCCAGGGAGCTCCTGTCACAGGGTCACTTCTCAGCCCTTGCAGCCCATGGTCCTGGCTCACTGAAGGGCCCAGGAAGGGCCAGACCATGGTGCTGCAGTGGCAGGGAACGTGCTGGGTCAGCTCATGCTGAAATGTGAAACCGCAGCCTCAGTCTTACTTTTCCAGCCATTTCTAGTCAAGAAATAGCTATAAATACAAATCTTACTTCTAGTTGCTAGGATCGATTTTGTTTCATTTTTTTCCAAAGACTGAGAATGGTTTTCAACTCCATTAATAGCCAGTTCACTCAAAAAAGAAACTAAAATGTGTAAACCTACCTTTTCTTCATGAGAAAAAAGATGTATCCTTAAAGCCACAGTGACCTTTATGCCATATTGCAAGCACAACAATCCAAAAAATGAAGAACAAAGACACTTGACTTGAAGTATGGTTTCCACAAGAGCCCAATCTTCAAGGAACAACATGACAATATCCCTTAGGTGGTGAGAAGTGGCATCCAGTGGATGTGCCAGGTAGAAGATGTCCACATTCCCCCCCGTTTTCATTTCTTTGAAGCATGTATGTTCACACACTCCAGCTGAGGACACCAAAAGCAGTTTCCCAGGAACTCAGGGACAGCATTTCCTCAGTGCTGCACCGCCACCAAACATATTTCCCACTCATTCAGGTTGCTGTTGGCATTGAACCGAGCAGTGGCACACTCCAAAAGATCCTGCCAGACCTCACAAGCTCCCTGTGAGGCACCAGTCCTGATTTGTGGGTTTTGGAGCCCAGGTCCTCAAGACTGAAGAGTCAAAGCAGCTAAACCCTGGTGGCTGCAGTTCAGCAGTCACTGAAAGCTCATGATGCCTGGCAGCTCATACACCTTTTCCAAGTGCCTCTTACCCATTCCCTGCTTTGGATTTGTTTTTCTTTCTGAGAGAATTTCATGCCCCTCCTTACATCAGATTCTAGAAAATTTCGTGCAAGTACAACCAACACCCTGGAGAAACAGGAAGACCTCTTGAACAGGGCACACTGGGGCAACGTGAGGGAAGGAATATCTGGGAGTGCAAAAAATGAGGAGAAAGCCACAAAGACAAGGGAAGCCTCCAAATAACACCATGGATCAGGGCTAGCACAGTAAGCAAAAATAGATCAAATCTAGTTTTGTTTCCACCCTGGCTGGATGTAGCATCCCAGGGTCTGAGAGCTGGAAAGATGCTCTCCTCTCTTTGAAAAGATTTTCCTCACCCTCTTTGTACAGAAAAACCTGAAGATGGTCACATTGGACAGGGCTCTGAGCAATCTCCTATAGTTCAAGTCCTGCTTATCAAAGCAGGGATTGGACTAGAGATCTTTAATGGCCCTTCCAACTCAGACTGTTCCATGATTATGCAGGACTGAAACTTGAAGCATGGAATGGCTCACAGTCCCCATTTTCCTTTTCCAGTTTGTTCTCTTGTTGTTTTGTTTGTTTTACCCTGAGAAATCCTGCCTCCTCACCAGCAGGAAGAAAACCACACAGGTAGGACCAACTCTACATCCCTGGAGCCAATCACACGCAGGACAGCAGGTCATATCAACATTTCTAAATAGTGCTCAAATCAAGGGTCAAGGAGAACAACTCTGTGCTCCTAGTGGGCTGAGTATGAACTGGAAACATTCCTACACTTATGTTGCCATAGGTTTGCTGTCTGTTTAGAACAAATGCCTTTTTTCTTTAAAGAAAAAAAATTATTTCTGATAATCATCCCCAGAGCAGTTCATGAAAACTCAGGAACCTGCCATCACAAGGCCACAATCCCCATATGATATTAAGTTTGTGATGTTATGAAAATTTAGGATCTTCCACTGCAAGCTCAGCCACAACTTTGGGACTTTATTTTTAATTTTTAATAACAATCAATAGCTTATGGGGGAATAATTTAGATAGAATTGCTTTGAACACCTCCAGTTCAAGTCTCCATGTTTAAACTTATGCCAAAATCCCTTCCCATAGCTATACAGCATACTAGCAACTAAAGAGATACCTGAGTGTATTCACAGCTATTTAACGCTCCTTTGCATCAGTTTAAAATGAGTTCCCTCCTTTTGGCATCACAGTTTGAAACTGCCTGTTTGATATTCTGATGGATTCATTTTTTCCAGCTAGGAGAAGCATGCACAGCAACCTCGAAGGCTTCGTGCAGTGAATTAAACCAGCAGAGACTCATCACAGCATCACTTGGAGGAGATCTCTCCTCTAACAGGAAGAGACAGAGCACATAGCAACAGCAGCTTTTCATGTTTCAGGCTTCAGGTTTGCTTTTTGTCAGAGTTTTGGGAAATACTGGTGATACCACACAGCTAACAAGGTAACTTGAGAGGGAAGAAAGCTTCTCTCGTTAAAAACAGCTCTTGGAAGGGAAATAAAACATTTCCTGTATGTTCAGCTGCAACCAAGGTGCCAAGATGCAGTGGTAGATAATGGAATAACCTAAAAGAATACATTGTTGCTGTATCCTGGAGATATTTGCCTCCCTTTATCACTGCAGGGAACGTCAAAGGCAGGAGGGAACAGGGCAGGAGGAAATCAGAATGTGATGTGAGCCAGAGCAGGAAACATCATGCAGCATCTCTAAGACCACCCAGTATCAAGATACTGGTGGGGAAAGAATTCATAGAGTGCAGAAGGGACATTGCCAGGCCAGTAAAAATCCCCATTCATTGTGGCAAAACCCACCATGTCCCACTTTCAGAGAACAGCTTAAAGGCATTCGATGTTTCAGAGGGTAAAAGTGAAAGTGGGCAGTGAAGTCCCAGGCTCCTCCAGGATTCCCTGCAGATCTCCAGCACTTTGCTATGTTTCCAGAGAAGAATATTCCATGGCCACAAGAATATTTAGTTGTTTGGGTGTTCTTTTTATTTTTGGGTTTTTTAAGTTTTGGGTTTTTTTTAAATAATTGGATACCATAAACAGTAAAATCTGACACAGCAAAGACATCATTACCTTGGGCTGAGTGCAGGGAGCAGCCTTGGAAACCAGCTGAATTATTAAGAAACAAGATCCAGATTCTTTGAGGTTTCTTTTCATTCACACATAAAGCCTTTTGTGCCTCATACGTCATCATTTCACCTAATCACTGCACAGCCAGATGTCAATGGTTTAAAGGATTAGAATGAAGGAGAGAGCAAATCTGTTTCTTAACAGTTTTAGGACTCAGTTTCATCAATTGCTTATAAGCAAACTTAACTCCATGGTCTCAGACTGTCCTCGCTCTTATTTTGAGTTAAAGTCTGAGTACTCAATACATCCATGGGTGGAAGGGAACAGGAGCAGAACTGGTTCTAGCTGATAACAAGATTAAGTTGATATCAGAATCCCAATTCTTTAAATAGCCCTAGTTTACTGTAGACAAACACAGCCAGACATAAAATAGCAATGCATTTACTTAAACCCAACAAATTTATAGGAGTACTTTTTTCCTCTTTGCATTCCAGCTAATTTTTCAAGACTGCCCAAAGCAAATCTGCCCCAACCTACATAAAAACACATTTCCACAACAATTACTGACAGCAACTGTAAATTCTCCACAATCCTCTCTCCACTCTGCTTCAGAAGTCCAGGGAAACTTGGTGCTGCTGAGGGAGTGCTGTGGGCAGTCACCCTGTGAGACAGAACGTGGCAGTTCTGGCCATGTCTGAACAGTCGGTGCTTAAAGCAGCCACTGCTCACACCTACTGCTCAATATTTCAGCAGAAGCAAGTTTTGCTCTGCCAATTAACTTTTTTTTTTTTTTTTCCATGCACTAAAACCTCCCTTTACCTTCAAGTCCAGGAGGAGACACTCCAGCAAGTCAGAACATGGAAAGTCTCACTGTAAGTGGGACTGACACGTGAATGATGTTGACCTTGAGGAGGATGTCACTGCCTCAGTTAAGCCTCCTGAAACTCCTGAGCAGGTCACACAACTGCAGAGAGACAGGTCTGCAGTGAAAACCCCCAAATCCTGGGCTGGAATGGCTGCAAGATCACACTACATGACACCAACCTTTAGCTACATTTCATCTGGAAGGTCGTGGGACAGTGACATACCAAAGCAGCATTCAGAAAATTTTGATCACTTTGAAGAGTTTTAAAAAATTTGGCAAACAATCTTCCCTCCCACTTACATTCATATGTTTGTGTAAGCTAAAAACCACTACAATAAGGAGGGAAGTTAGAAAGGAGGAGAGTCAGAACTCATTTGTTGGTCATACTAGAGATTCCCTCAAATTCACACTGCTCCACACCGGTCTAAGTTCTCAGCATCCCCAGAGTCCTGTCCAGTTCTGTCTTTGAAATGTTTGTTGGGAAGTTCTGATGCCCAAAGCAGCACAGGTGTGTGCATCTCCCATCACACTACCAAGCAATCCTTTAAAAATAACCATGACCATTTCCTACAGAATATGGAAAATATCTTGTGTTCTTCAAGATTAAGGATCTAAAAGTTTAAGAATTAATAGTGACATTTACACAGACTAAGGGAAAATTTTCTCATTTCACATAAAAATTTTGAATTCAGTCTTCCTTCCCCCCCCCCCCCAAATGTATAGAAAAATGCTTTCATTTTGGCAAAGAAAAGAAACAAAAATTAAAACTGAATATGTTTTTCCTGATGTTACATTTTAGTTTCTTCCATAATTTGTATGGTGAACAAAAAGATTAAAAAACAATCAGGATAGAATTGTTAAGCACAAAAGGAGAGGAAACAGATCACAAGACATAACACATGGAATATGATAGGTTTGGGGCACAAAGCCATTTTTAAAAACCAAGTTTAACTGGCTACAATATTGTTCTCAGGCAATTGATCTAAAACCTAATGTTAGAAAAGTTGAGTTTTTAGAATTTTCAGAAAAAATTATGATGAGGAAATGACTGGAAAATGTTATTGTGAATCACGGAAGCTGCCTCTTAAGGAATCACATACAAAATAAAAATTTCTTCTTTCTTCAAGCCACACACCACCAGTGTTGTGTACAATTAATCTAAAACCCAGTCACCTGCTCTTTTTGCAGTAAGAAAGATACAGATATAGAGAAAATATAGGTCTAGGAACAGAATTTTATTTGATTCTAGAAAGCATCATGCATCAATTTTTTTTCTTAATAATCCTTGCCCAGCTTTGAGATGGAAGAATAGCATTTACAAAGTAAAAGGATGCAAAAGTAAGGTTAGCACCATAGGAGGAATACTCTTCTCTTTACAACTCTATTTGACAGACAGTGATAAAAGAAAACAGAAGAAAGGGACAAAAAAAAAAAAAAAAGCTAGCTAGTTAAGTGACCTTGCATTTTTACTTTCAACATCCAAGATACTTAAATCTAAACATCAAGATACCATGGCTCTCTGAGCAACATCTAATAATTCATGTTCAGCAAAACCTGCTCTGTATATTGAGAAGTATTCAAGAGTCAAAAGATAATTGTCACAAAGTACCAGCTAATGTGCAAGGTAGAAATTGTTGGAGTCCAGAAAAAGAAAGGAAACAAGAGAAACCAAGGTGAGGAGTTTGTCCCTCTTCCAGTCTTTTGCAGGTATGGCTATTATGTCTTGCTGCAAAGGTCAACAAAATAGAAAGGATGTGTATTGGACCTGGCTGGGATGGGACAAATATCCTAATACTATCCTGTAATACCCTAGTTTCATGGGCCAAATATCCAGATGTTCTTAATCCACACTCTCCCATTTCTTACCTGCAAGCAACTACAGGATCACATCAGATTTCAAATGTTTGTTTTCCTTATTTTTTTTATTAATTTTTATAATTTTCTTCATGCGGTTCTTCCTCTAAGGTTTCCCAGAGAGTGAACAGTTTTACCAAATCTCCAATCTTCCCCAAGCATATAGTCTAATACAGGAGTTAGGACTTTTAAATGCCACATTGTCATCATTGTGTGCTGTCTTCTTAAGGCAATGGAATAATTCCTTTCAAGTACCATAATTTTGCATCACAAATCAATTCTAAAATCTCCTTCACAAGCATCTTTAATTGCAATACATATAAAATTATTTAAATTTTATTAAACTATTAACCTGACCCATTTACTAGAAGAAGGGTTTGAACTACAACTATGAGGAAGAGGCAGCTTTTTGTCAGTTTGGGAAATACATCTTTTGATTATTCCCACCTTTCAAGGTCACATGTATGGACTTTTAACAGTAACATTGAAGCATCCTGTTAAAACAATTGCTTTGTACCCAAATCATAGGAGAACCATTTAATCCCAAAGCATGGTTTGGTGTAACCCAAACCAGTTGTATTTTTCAGACTAATGACCATTAGCACTTGAACACCTATTGCAGTAAACACTGTTTTAACCTTGAACTACCCAGAGGAGCCTTCATCACATCACCACCATGAGTGCTACATCACATCCCCACCGGGAGAGGAAGGAGACTCTGAACTTTTCTTTCTCTCTTTCTTTTATTTATGCTTGGACTTCCAGCACTGCACATCAGATAGCCAGGGTGTTAATCTGTCCTCTATCAGACTGCAAAAATACAAGGCGCTTTCTCCACAAATCACGGAGTCACATCCCACAAACCCTTCACGTGAGCAGTTCCTTCTCTCTGGAAAAGCATCTCTCCTCTCAAGGATTTCAGCTAATGCTTCTGGCTTATAAAAGATAAGTGCAATCAGTTACACTGAAGGTTTATAATGCGGCCCTTGATTGTATTTTCTGTGCACGCATTTACATCAGGCACACGAGTTATATAAAATAGTTTGGAGTACAAAAATATGGTTATAACATAGGAGTACCAAACAGCACAGAATTAGAACAGTTTTATTACCATAATACCAATTTATATACAGACCCCCAAATTAAGGATTTTTTTTTCTTTTTTTAATTTTAAGTATTCTTCCCAAATTGACAACTGTAGTGTACACTCTATAAACTGCAAATTAACAACACAGATCTATTTTTAACCCCTACATTGTCTATGCAGTCTGCACCAATCCGCTCTCTTCCACACAAAAGTGTATTATAAATAATCTCACAAAATGTCACGTATGTTTTATTGCACATTGTACATGCCAATATTTAAAAGAAAGGCTCAAACCTTTCACTTGATAACTAACTGTTTAAATAACTAGCATTTACTTATTTTATGAATACTATTGCATTTTTCAGGCTCTAATCTTAACTCATAATTTAAAAGAAGAATAGCAGAACAGAAAATATGCCTTGAACTTTATAGCTTTTGTGAAAAAAAGAAAAAGCTTCTTTAATTCTGCTGATCTCTACTTTATAAAGTCATTAAAAACATCTGACCTAATTAAAAATGCTGTTTCAAAATTTCTGCATGTTTTACTATAAAATTTGCATGTAGCTGCTTGTGCAATCATCTATTCCTTCTATTTTGCAGAATTAGATGTCTCTGTGCTGCACTGACCGGAAAGTTGAGTTACACAGGTCCTGGTGTGAGCTACAGGAGTTGTTTCATCAGCCTCTGTTCTGCTGGTCTGCACAGGGGCAGGACATGAGGAGCCTGACAGACACCTGGACAGCTTGGGATAAAAGGACACCAGGTACAAATGGCCACCCAGCATCAAGGCCATGTATAATTCCTGTTAAGCAGATCTCTAGACTAAGGAATACGAGTAAGTTACCATTAATATGTGGGTTTATGATATGCTGCACTAAAATATGGCTGCTAAACAAAGAGAATGATTGGTTGTATGACAGATATGTGCCAGCTGGTAAAAATGCCTCACTGGATAAAAATCTGCGTTTTGAGGGTTAAAACTCTGGCATGAACAAAAAGATTTCAAAGTCGATTGATCAAATGTTTTGCCAAGGGTTTCTAAAGCTATTAGCCATCAACAGCTCCAGAAAAGGATAAAAATAGCAAAACCAAACCACTAAAATTGCACTATTACAAAGAAACAAGTCCATGAAAGGGAGAGTCACCAGCTGCAGTTAAGGGACAGCCACTTCGAGAAGCCGATTGTTTTTTCGCTTGCAAGTTGGGATGTTGCCATTTTTCTGGCTGCCTTGTATGAACTTCACACACACTTTGTCTTGTTTGAACTGGACCAGGAACCTAAGAGAGGGAAGGGTAAAAACTTTAGTTAAGCATGGAGAGAAAAAAAAAGACACATGAGGAGCAGAAGCCTTTTCCTGTTGGTTCTAAGCATCACTCCAAAAGATGTCATTTTCAGCTCCATATTAATAATAAAGAGTTGGGGAATAAATAAAAAAGCCATAGGTTATGGTATGGCTAGAATCTCCTTCAGGTTGTACCTCTTAATGATTGCTTTTTGCCTATAACTGTGGACATTTTACAAGTTAGTTTGCTATTCCTTTAGAAAAAAAGCAGTTTGAAACAGAATTTCTCATGTACCAGAAATGCAGCAAAGACTATTTCCAACTACTTCACTGTTGGCCAAAGGGACTTCTCTGTTTTCATGGAAGCTCAACACTTCTGTAGCAACACTAGGAGTTCTCTTCTTCTGATTTAAGATTAATTTATTACATCTGGTATTTCAGCAGCTCTCATATGTCTAATCCTCAGTCAGCCTTTATAGCCCCCTGCTCGGCAACTGGGAAAATTCACTTCCTGCCCAGCAATCTCCAAATTTAGACATTTTCTACAGTTCAGGGTAAATTAATCTGGATTTGACTCTTCACTTTTTACTGGAAGGGAAATTTCACTGAACGTGGAGAATTTCTTTTTAAAAAAAAAAACCACCACAAAAAACCAACATGCTCCTGTGGAGTCTCAAACCTCTCATGGATCTGGATACTGAGATTAAAAGCAGTAAGCAAGGCAGTGCTGCCTCTTGGCTCACATGCAGTGCTTGCTGACCTAAAAAGTCCTTTGTAATACAGCCGATTTTCCCTTTTAGCATCCTTAAAAAGTCCTCCAGCAGAGGCCAAAAACTTCAAAGAATTTGCTCTGCAGCCGGAAACCACAAATCAAGCTGACGGCAGAGCTCAGGGGAGGAAGTGGCCTCTGCTGAGCTGAGCTTCCCTTGGGTCCTGCTTTCCTGCTGCACAGCCCAGGCACTCAGAGCTTGCTCAGCACTGCATCTCTGGGGTGCAGCATTAAGAGCTACACCCAAAAATGTGTGCAGCTCTTACAGCCATTGTCTCATCACCAACACTGCATTTTCCTGCAGCCACTGTTCTGATATTATGCCTGTGAATGGTGTGTCTCCTCCTAAACAGAGCCCTGCATCAATGGCGTTCTTACATCCGCTCTCTTCCCGAAAAGCAGAGTAGTCAAAATAAGGCCACATTTTCTCCTCAGTCCCTAGCTTGTGTCTAAACTCTAGCAGGGAGAAGACTCCTGCTTCACCATCAACACAGATGGGACTGCAAACAGCTTAAAATTATTTAGTCCGGATAAACTCAATAGCAGTACACACATGAATGTTTTTAATCTGCAAGAGAAGAAACAAAAACCACATCCCAAAAAGCAAGACTCCCTGAAAGCAGGCTGTTTTCCAGACCTAAGGCAAGCAGGCTGTCCAGACTAGTGCAATGCATGCTTAAACTTAGCTTTAGTAGTTTATGCCTTTGTAGCCCCCCTTAAACTAGAAACTTATTGGGGATAACCACACTCTTTTAGAGACTAAAAAGCACATACTCTTGAGGAAATTAAATGACATCTGCTAACAGAACAAAGGAAAATGGCAGATTTTATTTTCAAGGAAAGAGGAAAATTGGCCTTTTAATAAATCCTCAAATCTGAACAGATACAAGCTGTACCCACTACCATGACTCTAGAACACACACAGCATGGTGCAGTCAGATAAAATGGTTCAGGTTTTGCCTACAGGAAATTTACTTCACCATTGTTAAAGGGTCCAATTTTTCTTCTTTATTTAAAGTGAATAAATCCACCTAATGAACATTACTGAAAAGAAGGGCCACTTCACAGAACAAGAGTGGCACATAGCAATGGTGGACTAAGTGGGAGACTCTTACTCAGCAAACTTTAGGAGCTCACACACAAACACCTTTATTCAATAGCTAAAAACACCACAAGGGCAGTCCTTATTTAAGACCAAAATATGAAACTGTCCCAATCAAAAATAAATATTATTTTGAGATGCAGACTTTTCATCAAACAAAGCTTTTTTACAAGCAAAAATCCCCAACAATAGGTTGTTACAGCTTCACAAGAGAGTCAGAGCTTCATAAACTTACATTGGATTGGGGACAGGTTTTGTATTGTTTTTGGGTTGTTTTCAGAAGAACTTGGCTCCTAGTGTCCACTCTAATCTATAAATATCTCATAGTAATCTGTGAACTTTTCAGTCACATGCAAAATTGTTCTCTCAAATGTAGTAACTCTTGATTATTTCTACAGCAGCAATTGTGCTTCATAGCCCTATTTGAAACTACTTTAACAAAAGCCCATTTTCTGTAATGACCTTCAGGGACGTAAAAGCCAAAACGAATACTATAAAAGAGTACACACTGAAAACTGGATCCTTCTTCACAAGTATTCTGTCAAGAGAAAAGAAGCATTAGCTACACAACAGTGTTTTGTTATTCTGACACCAGATACTTGACTTTTTAGCATGCTGCACTGAAGCAAATGTACTCTTAAGCAAAGAAGAAACATACTCATCAGATATCTCAATGTTGAGCTTCTGTTTGGTTTGGCTGAGGGTAGTGCGGTAAAGTTTAGTGGCCATTTCAATAAGGTGATCGCTGCTGAGCAGGAAATCTCCTTTACTGGCAGCTTCTGAGCCCTGAAACAGGAAGGAAAACAGTTAGGACTACCAAAACCTTGAGTATGGTTAAATGGCAGCCAAGCAGGAGGGTTTACGAGGAGTCTTCTCTTCCCAGTTTAAGGAAACAACAATCTTTTGTCCTGCAAATTAAATAGGGATTGCAGTGCAGTGTATAGGATCAAAACATCATTTGCACCCAAATAATCTACAAATCAAGTGAGAAAGGTGAAAAAAAATCCCTTCTGGCCCTAAAGGAGGGTCATCTTCATTTTCCTATCCCTTCTGTATTCCTTGTCTGGATACACCACAGCAAGCTTCCAATACTTGTGGAAAGGAACCAAAGCAAATTACCAAAACCAGGATTAGGATGATGGCAGTGAGTATGAAAAGACACTGTATATAACAGTCTTCAGATTCATTTAGGCTAGAATACAGATGCCAGCTTAATGATTTTAGCAGAGCAATGGTTAGAGTGCAGTGAGGCAAATATAGCACTGAGCTAAGTTCTTTAGAACTGAGTAACAAATTAACTGTGCCTCACTGTCAACTTCTTGGCATCCATAAAGAAGAGAGAAATATTCTACCAGTATATGTAAGGAAAGCACTGGCACAAGGCACCTGAACCATATTACAAGTGGAAAACTCTGATCCTGAAGAGACTGCAGTGAAACACGAAGTCTGATTTTCACAGTTAAACGATCATTCATAATGTAATAAACTGTTCTCATTTGGCTTCAGTAGCTTTAAATCAAAGTTTCTTTTCAGCTATGGCAAAGTTAAATAAATTTCTAAGCCTACAAGCTAAACCCCTATGGTTTAATGCTACAAGATAATTAACAAACAGGTTTCACATCACTGCACATAAAGCATATTTTTTTGTGATGGAGCGGTAACCAACCTCCTTGAGGTGCACTGCAAAGAATCCATCATTTTGGGAGCTCATGGACACTTTGGTAACATCTCCCAGTGGAACCTCTGACTTGATAGTCCCAGATTTTTGATCCGCGAGAAGAACGTTGTTTTTGGTTAATAAGAAAATCCTGGATGCAGCCTGTGAAAATGCAAAAATACAGATCATTGGCCACATGAGGAGAGAGATGGCTTTCATCGAGCACCTACTACGACTCCAAGGAGTTCACAGAGTTAAAAAGTTTGGCCCACATTAGCAAATGTGAACATTTGACGTTCAGTTAAAGCTGCAGATCAGTTAAAATCAGGTCAGATTTATTTATGTGTCTAATTATAGACTGAGAAGCTTAGCTCATTTTGGCACATATGCTTAGGTATAAACAGTTCCTTTAATTACTGGCTTACAGCTGTAAAATTCAGAAAGTCAAACTCTGAAACTATGCAAATCAGGGTAACCTCATTTCTCATGCTCTTTAAATCTCCAGGAAAATCATCACACACTAAGTCTCTATATTGAGCATTATTAACCAAAATGATGATGCAGAGCAACACAAATCATGTAAGTACTTTTCAGAGTTATGTTCTCCTCCCTTTATCTCTTGGAATTACCCTTTAGGAGGATAAGCATTCACACTTTCAAAAGATAAATATTTTTAAAGCATGAAATGTCTGTTCTTAAATTTGTCTTAGAAAATACTAAGGAAGAGAAATGAGAACTTAATCCACATACACATTTTTCTCCTGTAAACTTTTAAAGAATAAAATCTTTATTAAAATTAAGAAGTAGCTGCCTTAAGCACATAGAACCATAGTTCATTGATTTTATTTTTTTTTTAATCTTGAGAGCTGTAGCCTATGAAAATACAGGAAAGATATTGTCTTCATTTAATTAGTTTCTTCTAAACCAGAAAATTAACTTGGCATCAACAATGAGCAACCTAATTTCACTCCTAGAAATGCATAAATGACATCTACATCTGAGAAGTTGAGATCTACTACTTCTAATACTTAGATATGGTGAAAGCAATTAAGTTTACTAAGGCAGAATAATACTTCCTGGTTTAATAAGTATAATTTAAATGCAAAATGTGTTCTATCTTGGCAGAATAAAAAGGTACCCACCATATTTAACAACTTTATTCAAATGATACAAGAAACTTGACTCTTCCTTCCACAGAGCTTTGGAAGGCAGGTAAAGCTAGAAGAGTATGCCACTCATAATTTTAAAAGATAATAAAATGTGATAATCAGAGCTTGACTGACAGTATGGACTGTGAAAAGTTAAGTTTTCTAAATACTTGAGTTAAGATATTTGCTAAATGTTTATTTTCTTTAATTGGGAAATAGAAGATCTTAGCTGAGTACACAGTACAGTCTGTTACCAGTTGATGAGATACCTTTTTTGTTTGGAAAAGTCTATGGAAACCGCAAAACAAGATTTTAGTAATCTTTATGTAGATTTAAAAGAGGTGTTAAAAATCACCAAGTTACATAAAAATAACATTTCCAGTCTTGCCCTTAAAAATACACATTATTTTAAAAATCCTCAGACTATTACGAGTCTCACTTTCAATGTATTTATTACAAAATGATCTATCCTTCTGGATAAATCAAATCCATGTGATTACCTTCCCATTGGCTCTATTGATCTTATTGACAACTTCTGCAATAATGATCTTTTCATCCACAGCATCTTTGAGCTTTTTGTACTTGGGGTTCTCGCTGATCTCCAGGTAAGCCCCTTGGAACGGCTGCCCAACACTGCAAAGGAAACACGAGTTAAACACCAACCCCAGGCAAGAAGCAAACCTGACACCAGCACAGGCTTCGTGAGGAGATGCACCAAATATCATTTTCAGTGATGGTGAATGAAGAGAAAGCTATCACTAAAATGGGCCCAATTGCTTTGGCTATCAGACACATGAATACCCTTGCATGGGCAGTGAACTGGGATTTGAAATCACCCAGTGAGAGTCTCTGTGAAAGCAGAAATTAGAACCCCAGTAGGAGTGACACACTATTGATGATGACAGGCAGGACTTCAGTGACAGACATGAACTTGCCTTCAAGATCTGCTGCTGTTTGTGAAACGTGCAGCATCTCCTTGTCAAGATCCGCTGCACTTGCAAACTCCCCCATCTTTACACACCTCAGGGTGCTAAAATAAGGGCTTCCCTACAGACCAAGAATTGATGAATTGTCACTGCTTGCTTTGTTGCAAATCACTTTAAAAATGGTGATTTAACTTCAGTCAAAGCATTAATGCAAAGCTTTGCTAAGACTGGAGCCCAGGAGAAAATGATGCATTCATTATGTGGAACAGCACTGCCTTTGCCATTGCATCTCTGGCACACAGAGTGATGGGAAAGAAGAGGAAGGATACAGGAATTTTAGTACCCACAAGTCCCTCTTTCTCCTTAAATAATTATACTACAGACAGAAAATTTGCCACATCCTATGAACCATTATCATACTAATTAATCAGAAATTTTATACAGCAATTTTCTCTACCCTTAGGCCGATTAAAAAAAAAAACAACAAAACAACAGTAGGAGCTAATCAGCTCTGAATACCAGACAAAAAGAGATGGAAATGTTTCTAAATGAATCAGGGCAGGGAAAGCATTCCAACTTTCCACCACGTTGGAGCTTTGGGGTTTTTGGTTTTTATTAATTAGCAGTATGAAACCATAGTCAGCAAAACAGTAGATTCCGTGTGGACTTCATCCCTGACCAAATGATGACAAGTCATAGCTAAAACTGAAATGAATCAACAGTTCCCTTATCACATATACCACTTAAAAATGTCTTTGCTAAAAATTACTCTCATATATATACATATATAAATATAAATATAGATATAAATTTCTAAAAAATATCTGTGTGTGTGTATTTTGCTGTAGGTTATTTAATTGTTCAGCCTTGGTGTAAAAAGTGCCAAACCAGGAGTATAAATAGAATTCCTTCCCTTCCAAGGAGCTCTATGCTGAGCAGATGCATACTGACTAAAACCTAAAAAAACCTGCTTGCTCATAGGAAAGTCCAAAGGCACCATCTTTCTCTTTTGCAGCATAAAAAGACATCCCAAAGCAAATAAAGAACAAACCACAAGCTAGCATATATAGCCATTAAGTAAGTGATCTACTGAAGGGGAAAAAAGAGAAATGTACACTGAGCCCATTACAGGAAAACAGGAAATGTCTCAATAAAAAAATGACAGAAAACCAGGGAAACACACAAACAACAAGCAGAGCTTGTCCATGCATGGAACTGTTCCCATAAACTCTTGCAGATTCCTGTTCCTCCCTCTGCTGAACCTTGCCTCTCATTCTATTTGTTCCTGCTCAGCTCCAACTACAGCTTCTAAGAGAAAACTCTCACAAGATGGACAAGATGGTTGTTTTCAAGAAAAAACACAATTTATAAGCTTGTATTCACTTAAAAAGTGTAAGTCAACTTATATCAAGGACATCATATCTTTATTTTGTCACTTTTACTGCATACCAAAAGAAGAGTATTCCTTAAATAAAATTATATACTATTGCACTCTCTTGAATAATGCTGGCTCTGTAGATAGCAATGACAAGAATCAGTCAGTTTAAAAGAACTCAATAATCTGAGAATCCAAAATACTTATTTGCAGAGATTTCACATTATTAAAAGAAAAAGAAAAATAGATTCTAAAATGGAAATAGAAATTTCTTTTAAGTATCTCTGCAAAAAGACATGCACCAGTGTATCTAACTTTTAAATTACCCAGTCTTCATCTTAAGTTTTAACACAGCAGAGCTCCCCAGGACAGCTCACCTGGGAGGGAGTGACATTGTCACTTAGAGCCTTCCAGCCCACTCTACCTTTATTATTGCAGGAAATAGCCTGAAGGGAATGAGGGGAAAGGGTGAAAGTTGTTCCCACCTGCAAGTTCCCCAAACTTGTAAGGCATAAGTGGGTCAAGGAGGGTTAGAATAACAAACCACCATGGATTTTGGACAGAAGTTCTTGCTATCACAGGACTGGTGGCTGTAGCAACATCTAAGTTTGCTTCTAACTGAGGTCAATTTTCAGGATGGTAAAGGCAAATGATGGAGGAATGTTGTCAAATAAGGAAAATGCACTTTCCTGCTTAAGATGAAAAGCGAAATCTTGCAAGGATATTGAATTTCTGGTACACTAAAAGCAGCAGAATCAGTCATTACCTGGCTGGATATAAAGCCTTCTTGTCCTTGAAAAGTTCACTTGCTTCCAGTTTTTCTTCATAGATAAGCTTTTGCTGATCTGTGAACTGATCTCTGTACTTTTTACACTACAAAACAGGATATATTAAACAAACCATAAAATTATCTTTCCCAATCTCACAGCACCACAGACTAATGTTTGCCCATTGCTCAAGATGCACATTCTTTGTATGCTTCTGAAGTGATTCAGCTCCATCCTACGTACCACTGATAACAAACAGGGGAGGTGTTTTGCTCCTCCCCAATTCTAGATACTTTTGAATTACACCAGAAACAATGTATAAAACATCTCCTGTAAGTATGAACATGAGCCTAATCTATGAGACTCATTCATTGGAAGAGTGTGCTAAAAATGTTCACAAAAATATGCATACAGTTCCACAATTTTGGAAGTTTATGTAGGCAGAGGAAGAAAAAGACACAGCTGACAGGGTGAGTTTTGCAGGCTCAGAAAGAAAAACTGTTCCTTGACAATTCACAGAAAACACAGCCCACAAGATCAGTAAAACATCCCATCAGCACTTGTACAGATTCTCGCCGTTCTCTCCATCCAAAGATCCAAAACAAATTTCAGCTAACCACAGCTCATAAGTAAAAAATTCCACCCAGCACTTCCAACATTGGTCTAAGTCCTGGCCATGGACACAAGTATTACAAGCTATTAATTAACAGGCTGATGGCAGGAAGCAAACTTCTCTCCCTAGCCCCAGGAAGGAGTAGCCAGGATAGTTATATCCCTTACAGGCCAAAGGCAAATGATCAAAAAAACCTACTCCCTTCCAAAGAAATAAAATTATCCTGGCTGGAATCAAAGGAAACACATCCTAAAAATAGACCCTTTGTGAACAATACTGCTGAAAACCATGGGAAGAAGTTCTGCCCAGACTGGACCAGAATGTGTCCTACCCTCCACAAATGGAAAATCCTCTTTAGCTCCTTGTGGGTTGATTCCAAGAAAAGGTAAGGCCTCGCTGGCCAGTTTTTATCTATTGGTGATAAAGAAGGCATCTTATTCTTCATTTCCAAGAAGTATTTTTGCATCTGTGATAAAATTGAAGCAAGATGTTTTATTAATGTTCGAATATCAGAGTTATTGAAGCTCGCAAGGAAAAGCAGATGCTCTGTGATTAAAAAGCACAGTTACCAAACTGCAACTCTCAGCTCTCATAAACCACAATATGGATTTTTAAAGCCAGGTATATTGAGAAACACAGATTTAGGTATCACAGAAATGTGGCAAATCCTTAGTACCATTCTTATATCTCCAAACATTATCACTATCCTCTCTTTACAATATCAGAATATTAATTTGCCACTTTTCCATGAGCTTGGACATTTCCTTACAAAGACTATCATAACACAACAGCTACATTTGATAGACAATAAAAACTTAAAACACAGGAAATGTACATGTACTTTGTACAGACATATACATACAATTCTCTGAAGGGTAAATTCATAAATTTTTCTTCCAGCATTGGCTCTGAAGAATTTCCTGTATTCTCTACGGACCTGGAAAGTTAAAAAAAAACTCAAAATGAATATAAAGAATGAATTTGTTTGCACAGGTACTTTTTTAACAAGCTCTATGGTAGAACACATTAAAACAAGCATACATACATGCATAGGGTTCCCTGAAATAGGAACATCACCTGGTCACACTTAAATTATGTGAAGCAGACCATGGACCACGATGTCTGAAAGATACCTCGGCTGACCTGAGCGCAATTATTTGCAAACTTATCAAGGAATTTGAAATGCTTCCCTCCAAAAAGGCAAATTATCCAAATATTGTCGAATTCACAGCATGAATCTATTTTCAATAAGCTTTTGCATAAAGTTGGATTGGAAAAAGTGAGGCATCACCAGTGATGATACCATTTTCTTGTGTCTGAAGTGACACTTATTTGATGTTAATTACAGAGTTAACAGGTGAATTTTTCAGCTTTTTCTCCTTTAAAATTCTTAATACACAGTCTTCATTCCAAAAGACTAATGGGATTTTGGTGCAAGAGCAAAGAATCAACACAAAGGTTGCTCAGTGTCAGCAAGCTCGGTATTTGCTCACAAAATTTATTTGAAAACCAAAAATTTAAAAAAAAAATCAAAAAAAGAAATCATCATAATTTTTGCAGGAGATAATTTTTAGTACGTACTTGGAAGTGCAAGTTTTAGAGTACTTGTTTTGCCTTTTGTATTTCTATCAGTCTATATTCTATGCTATTTGGTCTATGCTATTTCTAATTAGCATAGACCAAAATTCAGAAAAGGCAATTAGGGAGAGCCCAACTGGTCTGCAGTTTTATGTGACACCCAGGCTCACCTCAAGTCAGCTGAAACATCCCTCAAATTTCTTTGCAAACTCTGGCACAGTCTGCAACACACCTGTTATGGGTTTTGGGCAAAACCCAGGGAAAACATCGTGGCTTTGCATAATTTACCCCAGAGCAAAATTTAGTGGTTTTAGCTAACTCACTAAGTGTTGCTGGCTTCTCTGTAACCAGAATATAAAGGAAAACCCATAGCATAAAATCCCCTTCGATTTACAGAAAAAAAATTTACTCCTTTCTGCCTCACAGTAATTCATGCATTTTAAGATAAACCAGCATTTGGAAAGCAACAATCTGTCACCATTTCTGGACAAATACACCCACAGGTAAACAGATTTTGCTTAATTACACATTAAGATGCACCAACAAAACTGGCAGCATTCAGCTTTCATCATTCCATGCAAATTCAGTGTATATTTTTTTCCTCATCACTTTATAAGAAAAAAAATATCACAGTTCTTATTCACTCATTTTCTGCAAGGCTTAGTGCTCTATAATTAGAGTACATCCTTTATTAATTATTCAGGGATGTTAATTAACACACTCAAAGCCACTCCAACCACATTCATCCCAAATCTCACCATAGATTCTCCTTAATGATCTTGCTTTATATTATTCTTTGCGAGCTGCAAGGTGTGCAAATTAATTTGGAAGAAAGGGACTAATAGACACCCACGCATCCTATTGGTGCTGCAGGGAAGCTGCAAAGCAAGCACTGAGAAATGCAAGCTGCTCCAGAAAAGCCTAAATCTGGAAAGTACCACAAATGCTATTAAAATCTACTTGGCATACAATTAAAAAAAAAAAAAATCAAAACAAAATCCTCACAACTTATTGGTTTAATCTTCGTTGTTTTTATCAACTTTAATTCTTCAGCCTCGTATGTCACAGGTGAAAACACTTTGCCTTCAAACTACCTGTGGTAACAGTGATATATTGGAATGACAGACTACAGTCTCATTCAGAAAAATCTGTGTATTTCAGGTGAGATGGAAACTGGAAATGTAGCTTACACTATTTAACAAACTCACTGAAAACCACAGACTGCAGAAATGTATTCCTGCTGTAATGTGCCTTAAAGGTTTTGGAGTCATCAGCTTGCATTTAAATGCTGCTGTTTGATATAAAACAGCCTCTGAGTTCTCAGGAGGGACATATCCTTGTTTTAAAATCATAAAAACAGACCTACTTTGGCAGTAGTACCTAAAGTGTGATTCTGATCTGCAGAATGACTTCTTAAAATGGCTCCTTTGTATTTTCCAGCTCTGGCTTCCATGTAGATATTGTAATGGATTTTTTTTTCATTTATAAATGAACATGTATTATATATAATTATATGTTTTCTAACTACTTTTCCCATTTCATCACTGTCAGGCTAAGTACAAGAATAGAAAAGTACCTGAACTTTACTCTGCACTGTCAAGTGAATTGTTCCTTTCATACCCCTGTAGTTTACAATATCCCTATTAGCAGGAGTCACTCCCAGCCAAACCAAACAGATTGAGATTTCTGCAGTTCTTCAGGACTGCATCTGTAAAACTGTGTTATGTAAATCATTTGGGCACAGACCTGAAACATCTGAAGATGCCATTTTCATAGTCTATTTACAGAGCAGAACTACATTTTTCCAGATTACAGATGTGTTTTCTTTTGCCAACCAGTCCTTGAAAGCAAGGGATGGAAAACAAAACGCTTTTGTGCATCTCAATTTTTCTAGAAATCCATGGCTGTCAAAAGCCACAGGTAATGCAATGCCAGGCCCCCAAAAGGCTGCTGGATGCAACAGGACATGACCACTGGCTTTACACCCTGCCCTCCTCAACACTGGGATCAGGGGTCTACTGTGAGCAGCAGTGAGAGTCAGACACTTCCACCCTACTTCCCATTCTAACAAGCAGAGGTCACAACAAGAAAATACATCCTTGTAATCTTTCCAGATAGGACCTTTGCCAAGGTAGGTCAGTTTTTAAAGTCAACAACTGTAATAGAGTCCCTTTTATCTGATTTTTGTCTTCCTGTGATTGCTGACAAAAATCCCCCAATGCCTCAATGTTGCTGTAAGTGAGGCAACTTCATTTATGACTTTTTCAGCCAAGTCCACGACAAAGTTAAACAATGTGTAAAAAAAAAACCCCATCCCTTCTAGTGAGCCCACACAACTGCTTGTTTATTAAGTGTTAGTAAGGTGTGCCACGCTCCATTGAGTTCACGTTGACAGATGGGAGTGGTGGAGAAAGTACCTTCAGTCCAAGCCAGTAAGCCCAAATGACTGCCACAGCATGCTTACGCCTAGCCTCCTCCTTCAAGCGTTTCAACTCCCTCCGAGCCTAAAAGGTTCAGAGAGTGAACAAGAGACACAGCCCGGAGCAGACAGCGCCAACGCCGCTCCCACACCCAGCAGGGGAGGGATGGAGGAGCAGCGCTCGGCCTCGGGCGCCCAACGCGCCGCGGGAGCCCGTGCGGAGCAGCTCCAAAAGCCTCCACTGCTGCCGACCTGGCATGCACAGGTGGGAATTTGGTATTCAGCCCTGTTATTCACTGTCAGCCCTTCCTCCTGCTCTTCTGTGCACACCTGCCATGAATTGACTCTGATGGGAGGGCTTTGCCTGCGGTTTCATGATCCAAGTGATGCGCATGAGAATCAAGACTTACTAAGATCTCACTATCTAGTCACTTCTTCCACTGGCAAGTGCCTGGGCAGGACAGAATCAGCTCTGAAACCATGTGTCATGGTGACTTTCCAGCATTGTAATAAGGGCTTTTATCCTGGAGGTTATTTTTTTATTTTGATCTTTATGTATTAAAAAAAAAAAAATCAACTCCAGCCATGTTAAAATCTCCATGTTAAAATTATGTCAGTCTGTGGAATTAGGTGTAAAGCCATCAAATCTAGTGCATTCCTCATGTACAAATAGATAGGCACCTTCCTACCTTTCATCAATCATTCCATTTCAGGAAAGCAATTTGAGGCATGTGTGGGCAACTTAACAGAATGTCACATTTTAGGAGATACCAGCACATTTTTTGTTCAGTTATCTGATGAAAACACTCAAGGAAGAGTTCCAGTATTACAGGCTCAGTCAGAGCAGCTCTAGCCCTGTATCTGCACTTGTCAAGCTGTAAGTTATCAGACCTGTGCAGCAGCAGTTCCAGCCTGTGCCAGTAATGCTCTTCTGGTGCAGCTGGAAAGGTTAATGTGCAGTAGATGCAGACTCAGAGATTATGTTTTCACTCATCTGCTTGGCAGAAAAGCTCCTACTGCACAGCAGTGTAAAAGCAAGAGCTATGCAAAGCTAAGTATTTGTCTACCTTGTGAAAAGGAAGGAAACTGAGTACTTGAGGCCCACTCTTGTTTCATTTTTGTTTGGTTTTGGGGTCTTTTTGGGTAAAGCAAGAGACTTCTGATGATAACTTTAAAAATTTTTGTCCTAAATATTCCCCCAGTTAAAGATAAAAGATCACATCAATAAAAAGTTGTCTTTCTTATCAGAGACTGTAATTATTTTTCTAATCTTAATTCAATTTAGATTATTATCTTTATATTCATATATATTATTATATTTAGATTATTTATAATTAAGGAATAAGGAGACAATTATTCACTAGATTCCTGTGAGCCAGTTGATAAAAATAACTATTAAAGTATGTTAAAAATTATCCAAATCTACTAAACATTTAAATGAGGAACTTTAACATGGTTAACAGTATTGCATCCACTGGATGTATCTTTTAATTCAAAGGACTATCTTAAAACTATGAAAACAAATATCTCTTCTGCAGTTCTGAGCAATATTTTGGTGAAAGGAACTCTGGTTAAAAACAAAATAAATTCTCAATATATTCTGCTTAATCAAATGTAGAGGAAACTGTGTTTCTGTCAAATTATACCGTTAACTAAATATCAAGCTAGAGTTGAAAACTTCCAAAGACTCCCTAGTATTAAGGAAGTTCTCTACATGTTTGTTTGAATTCCCAGGGCTGCCATTTTGCTGGAAATCTAATAGATTTATACCAAAATAGCAAAGGTCAAACACAGCATTATACTCCAGATGTAATTTGAGCATATTTCTCCATTCATTTGGCAAGGTGTTCTAACAACACACCCACAACCATAAATAACAACTGAAAAATGTTTTAAATCTAATGTATTTATGGTTTTCAACTAAATTAGGAATTTATTAATTGAAACCAATATATTTTTGACCTCTAGTGAACAGCATTTCAAATGTTCACATAACCCGCAACTACAGGCTGGGGATTAGCAAGAATCTTTCAGTGGGACTTTGCTTCTGAAAACAAACAGCTGATGCTGAAATTCCTGGGATTTTTCTAGAGCTGTAAGTTTAGAATTGCAAACTAACATCATTTTCTGCTAAAAGATCAGCTCATAAAATTTTGCTTTACTTGTGGTCATTAATTTTTTTTTACTGGTTCAAATCACAGCCAGAGAATCAATTAAACCAATCATAACTAGAATTTAATGAAACTTAATAATGTCGGTTTGAACTTGTAGATGAAGACTATTCAGGGTACAGATTATAATAAGTGGTGAAAATCTCAATTGGATCACTAACACAGTGTCACTGAAAGCACTTGTTGGGGGCATGGGGAGGAACACAGCAAAAAACCCCAACCTCCTCTCCCACCACAAACCACACTTTGCATATTTACATGTAGTTAAATGCATTTCCTAATTTCAGGTTACTGCAGTCCAGTCATTTTTCATCTAGTCTAATGCCTTGTTAGTGCAAATCTGTACTTGGTTGCCATGCAAGGTATTTCCTACTCTACAAAAAACTGGCATACACAATGCTATCAGATTTATTAGGTGTGGCATGAATGGAGATGGAAGGAATCGATGATCATGCTCTATTATTTAAGAGTGAATTGTATTAGTCATTAATTCTCACTATGAAATAGTGATTAAATGCTGATGTTGTTGAGCAATGAAGGGGGAACGTGTGATATGTGCATGAAGTACCTTATATCCAAGCCAGAAAGCCCAAATAACAGCAATAGCATGTTTATTTCTAGCCTCGTCTTTCAGTCGTCTCAGTTCCCTTCGTGCCTGTGATGCATTTGAAAAGGGGATATAGAAAAGCTTAGGAAAGAAAAGGTTACTGCAAGTTCCCATTGGTGCAAGAAAGAAAGCAAGTAACCAGTCACTACAAACAGCAAAAATTAAAGCGTGTCCCAGCTTCCCAGACTGCACCAGCTATGACATGTTAGCAGCAAAGAGGAACCAAAAAAAAAAAAAACAGTTTAAGCAGTCAAAGCAGTTTAAGGCACTGACAGTATTCCCAGATAACTATCCTGAGGGATATCCTTCTTCATTCCACGTAGGGACACAGAGCTGCACAGTTTGCAGCCATTTTCTTACCTGGGTACCATGCCAATAAGCAGCAATTACTGTGGCAGCCTCATTACAACGCTTCAGATGCTTCAGCTCCCGAAGAAGTTTCCGAGCCTGCAAACAATTTAAAATGTTCTTTTTGACTAACTAACTTTTCATATTTTTGAAGCAGGGCACTGCAACCTGTAAATCTAGGCAAAACCAAACAAACACTGCCTCCAAATCCCCAAGCAAATACATTCACAAATGCTGCCCAGCCTCAGATTTGCTGCTCCAGCGAGGATTCTGTGCTGCAAGGCTGGGACTGGCAGGTTAGGGGATCTTAGTTCAATGCTCAGTTTTCTCCCAGATTTGCTGCATTACCTGAGACATCTATATATCTGTTTGCACAATGGCAACAATATTTTTTTCTCCATACAGTAAATGTCTGATCCATTTAGAGTGCAATAAAAAATAAATCCCAAGTAAATTGTCTGGCTTTAGGTCACACTAAAGGCTGCTGTCATACCAGGCTTTCATGCACAATGCTACTGCAACAGAGCTTGTTCTCCAATGGCAAACAGAAAACCATAACTCGAGATGATGCTTTTAACCCAGTTTTCTTCAAATAATGCTCATGGGAAAAGACAGCACATCAATAGTTACACTGAAAGGATATTTTTAACTCATTTAAACAAAATCATAAAGACAAAGTAAAAATCCAGACAAACAGCAGAATCAAATTACGTTACCTTATTCCTGGCAAACTTTAAAGCCTTCTAGACAGGAGAGATTATTTACACCAACAGCTACTAACTGCAGCCCCTTCCTTCCCTGTCTGACAGAAAGGAAACTGATTCCAGAACTAAAGGCAGTTCTCCCTTTCTAACTAGAGGGGAAAGCCACCTTTAGCAGGGTGAAGAAAGGTTAATAAGAAAATAGAGGAGCCCAGGGTTGCTTTTTCTGAAGATGGACAGCAGGAGTTACTTTGAGCATCATGGCTGCTTTCATGTGAGCTGTTAATCTCATTTTTACCTCCTATTAAAGCATCATTCCTTAAATATCTACCAGGATGCATGATTATCCCTTCACAAAGTACAAATCTCTCAGAGAAGAAGTGAAGCTGTGGCAAACTGAGGCAGAGTACAAGCCCACAGCAATAAACTACTTTCTCAACACAAGTACACTTTCACTCCTCCACTAAGCAGACAGAGCAGAATTGATGATTTAACCCAAGTAACAAATTGCCCAGGCAACTCAAACTCTTTATTTTAATCCTGCTTAAATCTGATTCATTCTTTGAGAATCCTGTTAATCACAAAATAACTGCCAACCACAACTTGTTTCTTCCAAGTCAGTCCAGCACTACAGTTCTCCTAAGGCCAGTGGCAGAGCCCCAGAGCATCCTTCTCCAGAGCTGCTGGCCTTCTCAATTCCTGGCAGAACATGCCTCAAGGATAACCCAGGGGTTTAGTGTGGTCCCAGCATCCCCCTTGCACTGTTTGCAGGGATTTATAGCCCAGGCAGCACATCCAGGTATCCTGAACTCACCTCTTCTACAGCAAACACGAGTGTTTAACAATGGCACAGCCACAGCTCCAAGGAGAGAAGGTGTGACAGGCAGGAGGCTCAGTGCACTTGGGAAGTGTTTTCTGACCTGCTCCTTACCTCTCCAAACAGGGACAGCTGCAGTAACAGGAAACTCACCTTCCACCCTCTGATGTACGACTGTACTGTGATAGCCGAACTCTTTATCTTCTGGTATTTTTTTTGTTGCTGCGTTGGAAATAAGTATGTGACGTTTAGAATAGAATATTATGTCTGTTAAACACTGCATAATAAACCTTTCATCACTAACATTTGACAATATGCTTGGGGAGACAAGCACTGAATGTAAAAAGTGAACAATTTCTGACTGAGCAGATCAGAGTGTAGATTCTGTGTTCAACTCGAGGGGAAACAAAGCACATCAACAATGCTGCATGGACAATGTCACTCTGTTTACAGAAACACTAAGTTCATGGTCAGCAGCACAATTGCACATTAAATGCTAACAGTAAGAGCTTTATTTGTCTTTCCCACCACCAGGGTAGCACACAAACTGTCACACATACTCAGGTTTGTAGGCTAAGCTTTTTACCACCTTTTCATAAGACATGTGCTGTTCCTATTACCCACAGTGCCTTTATTATGGCTGATGATAACTTAGGAAGAGGAAAAAAACAAAAACCATGGATTCCTAGCCGAGATGCTGGAGTACTATTTAGGTATGCCAGGTTGAGCAATAAATTTCCTGGACAGCTGAGCATTTTCCTTCTAAAAAGCTCAGTTCTCCAGTGTTTAGTGTAATACTAAATTGACAGACTTTGCAGCAGGGCTTTTAGGTTTGACATTCAGCCCACTCAGTGACAGTGAAAATCTCTGTGAGCAAGCTGGAGAGGGTCCCCCCTGGGCCACCCTCATGCCACAGCTGCTGTCTGTCATGCCCTGCAATGCAACAGACAGACAAGTGCCTGCAGACCCTCAAGTCAAGCCTCCAGAACAAGGAGTTACTCAAAAAAGCTTTATTCATTCCAGGGAACTCCCACGAAACCTTTCAAAGCACAGTGCCTACCAGTCATGTCGGGTTAGGAGAACAGCGCCTTCCATCCATGTGAAGAGGCTGAGGAAACATCTCTATCATCACCAATAAAACAACTGCTGCCATGTCTCACCAGTGACCCAATTACAGTTAAGAAATCAGCACTTCTTGGTCGTGTATGTGTTTTCATTTCTTTATATTTCAAGTTGTGCCAGTCTAGCTGCAGTAAGTCCATTTAAAATTCATTAAGACTGTGTGAGATCATAATGAAGCCATATGGGCACAATGCAACTCTAATGATGCTGTTTGTAGGAATGGGGCTTTCAGTCACACAGAGTCAGAGGGTTTTTAAGATCAAGAAGTATGCTTCAGTCATACTTTTTCCAAATGATCTATACTTCCCTCTAATTATCCAAGAGAAGTGAACCAAACACTGATGGCTTTCAAGAGGACAAACAGAAGTGCTTGTCAACTGAAAAACTGGGATTTGTCAACTTTGCCACTTGCAGTTTAAGAAGACTTTCTTTCTGTGTTTCATCAAGGTTTCTGATATGCTTGTGCTGTTCTCTAGCAACAACAAAATGCAGCTGAGAAGTTCAAGAGTAGCTTTAAAAACAAATCTTTTCATTAGTCAGTAAGTCAGTATTATTTACTAACTGCCAAGAAAACGTGAAAGAGTCGTATATTAGTGCTGTTCAGTTTGTGGCACAGAACACCCAGTCCACACATAGAACTGAAACTGCTTTGGGATGAACTGTATCAATAATGATACCAAATTACGAGTCTTAGGAGTTACAATTAAAATAAACCCCTAGGGGCAGCATTTTTGAGTCTAAGGCAAGTGTTCCAAATAAGGCAAAACCAAAAAAAGGCTTAGGAATGACTGAATTCCACAGAACTGCACGTGTATATTACTGAACATTTTTTACACATTAACCATGTTTTGAGAGCACTGTAAATGCTAGGAAGCACAGCATTTTAGCTGAGTGAAAAAGACTTCCCAGTTGAGCCAGAGAATCCTGCTCTCCCAGAGTGAAGGGATTCTGGTGAGCTTTTCAATGTTTTAAAAACAAGCACAGTGTAAGCACTTAACAGTAGTCTATACAAACTAAATTTTCTTTTTTCCCTCTACTGTTACATAACTATTAACATAAAATTGAATTCTTTCAACAGCTCTCTGTGCATATTGAAGAAAAATATCCCAAGAAGGTTATATGCATTAAACAATGAAGAGAACCCCCCATGTAGTAAGGATGGGATCTTACTGAGTATCGCCTGTACCAGGACGCGATCACAACCTGGCATTTTTTCATTAGCAAGAAGTGAGTACGGCACTTCCAGCCTCTGTAAATCTTCCCAATCAGAGTGGCCAAGTCCTCCAGACGCTGCTTTCTCAGGTCTTCCAGCTTGAAGAGCTGTGTGGGGGGGTTTGCAGGGTTTTGTTTGACATTGGAAGAAAAACAGCAGGAGAGAGGAGACAAGGAAAAAAACCCATAAGCACAGCTCTTGTAAGAGAAATCTCTTTCTTTTTTACTGAAGTCCCCCCTCAATCAAACATTGTTTTATTCATCTCCTGAGCTACAGGCAGGTACACCAACAAGATCTGTGGCAGATACAATGTCACAAGTCACTGCTCAAAAATGATATTAAATTAATGCTGACAGCTATTGTAGAATCTTGATTCACATTGATTTTAATGGGCCTAACATTAAAAATCACTTTTTTTTTTTATGCTATGGTTGTAGCAATACATCAAAGCACTGCATGGAGAAAAATCTGTGGGAAGCAGGTAGTGAATGATGCTGTCCTCATGAGAGAGGGCTTGATTTTGCAGAAGGCATTTTTCACTTACTGTTCTTGGGTTGCGGATGAATATCTTTGATCTACCGAATGAAAATTCCTCTTCAGGGATTCTCAATTCATTAAACAGCACCTCTACTCCAGCCCTAAGAAGGAGCAAATGAGCTTAACAAACATGACCCCCAGCTCTAAAACGCCTTAGTTTACATACTCACAGCTTAATTTATGGAAGGTATATGAAAGCATATTTTAAACTCTTAAATAGTGCTTGACATAAGAAGATTGAAAACCTAACTCATTTACTCAGTAGTTTATTCTGCTAAAGGCAAGAATAATCACTGTAAAGACTCAGAATAATTTGATGCAAAAAAGAGCAAATTTTATTCTACAGCATCAGCAACCGCCTATTTTTTCCTCTTACATCTATAATTATTTTACTTAAAAGCAGAAGAAAGGAAAAAGGAAGGCTTCACACTAATGTCAGAATGTGAAACAAAGACTGACAAGTTTGACAAATGCTAGCATTCCATTCTCATCAAATGCATTTTATGAACACCAACAGAAAAAAGGGAAGCAGAGCTGTGCAAATCTTTGTGATGATTATTGCAATGCTATTGTTACCAATACTGCACTGCCACCATTCTCTTGATAACCTAAAGACTTATATTGTAGCTGAAAGATGTTAATCAATTATGAAAGATATTTAAATCTTGCTTTTGGTGGCCACATGCAAAAAGAAATAATAGAAGCTTATTTGCTCATCCCAGGTATTATTTGCAAAAAATAAAATGTGGATAAAATGTGAATACTATGCAATTTAAAAGTATCTATTTAATATCATTGATTTGCAAGAGGCATTATCTCATAACTGTTCCCCAATCATTATAGTTATTCCTGAAAGGGCAGAGGAATATTGTATGGCTGTCTTCAACAAAATGAGTGTCCTTACACTTTGAACGTTGGCCATTAAAGATAAGTGCCCTCCTGACCATTGCAGCCCTCCCAGTTATTTCGAACTCACTGCAGTATCTCTCTCTTACACCCATTCTCTCAGACCCAAATTAGTAAGGCCTGCACTATATTCCTTCTGCAACGTATGCACAACAACTAAAAGCTCAGGACATGTGGAAGATGGGAATTTCACCTGGGACAGGTGGGAATATTGCTGTTTGCCTACCTGGCTGGCCCTCTCCAGTGGGGCCAGGTCTGCTTGCAGAGCATTTTGTACCTCTCCAGGCAGGGCTCGTAGGGCTGTCGGAAGGCGTAGCCCGCCCTGCGCACCCGCACGTTCTCCAGGAGCCCCAGGTAGCGGATCTGGTGGCACACCAGGGCTTCGTTGAAAATGTGAGCAGCCTTTTTGTCATTGGGCTTGATGCACCTGCACAGGAAAACCAAAAGGGACATCTCTTTGCACATGCCAACAGCTATGATGGTGAGTTTAAACCATACATTTCAATTGTTTATTTGCCCACTATTCTTCTCCTGAGAAGCTGAGAGGCCTCAGAGAAAAAGGAAAACAATATTATCTCATTTGCTTCTCCTGTGTTTTGCTGCTTTGGAATGTGGTTTGGAGATTGTTTATCCAACAGGTGGTTGTTTGATTGGTTTCATGTGAATTGTTTTAACTTAATGACCAATCATGGTCAGGCTGTGTTGGACTCTGGATAGAGAGTCACAAGATTCATTATTATTCTTTTTAGCCTTCTGTAAGTATCCTTTGTCTATTCTTTAGTATAGTTTTAGTATAGCATCCTTTAATATAATATGAGTACATAAAATAATAAATTAGCCTTCTAAGAACATGGAGCCAGATTCTCAATTCCTCCCTCATCCTGGGGACCCCGCAAATACCACAAACCTCATCAAACAAACTGACCAAATCTTTGGCACTGGGGAATTTACCTGATGTAGTTTGGATTTTTTGTCTGGAGATTTTTCATCAGGGTAGCAACTGAAGCCTTGAATTGTGAACCTGCTGTTGGTGGTCTCTTCAGATTGATCTTAGCAGGGTTTCCTTCTGGGAACAACGCTTTGATAAGGGAGTGGTTGGCCTTCCACATGGCCTGGGAGAGGTCACGGTACAGGAGATCATTATTTTTGTCAACAAATCCTTCCACCTGGTACATCACCTGAACAACAGAGAAGAGTCTCCTCAGCACAGGTTTTGAACTACAACACAGACCAGTTCAAAACTGACCCAAGAAATTGATTTCTCCTTCTTACACACTGTCCAAAAGAACCAAAGGATATTTCAGCTTTCATTTTAAATCTGACATTTGGATGTTTTTTTGTTGGATAAAATGTCTGTGAATGTGCTACCTGGGAAAGATGCATTTTCTCATGCTGCCAACAGTTCCCTGTGTCAATCAATTCTGGTTTCTCAAGTGGAAGAAACCCTTTTTCACTGATAACTCTGACACACCACCACCTGACAAGACTCCAAAACAATCTTTTTTTCTGTCTGACATTTTTCTCCCTCTCTTTTGAGCCAAAACAACAAAAATACTCTTTCCTTCCAAAGTACTAATGCTTAAATTATTTGCCTAACTAAAACAAGATATGGAATATCACCTCTTGCTATCAGAGTGCAAGCAGCAAGCTGTGCAGCCCCCAGGGGACTGTTATTTTAAAGGACTTTTTACCAGGAAAGCAGTCCAATAACAACAAGCACGAGTACAAAGCTCTGACCTGCAGCTGGGTACCCAGGAGGCAGCCAGAGGAACTTCATGCAGACCTCAGATTGCTACTGGCTCCTTTAATTTTTGAGGGTAGGAAACGTATTTGATTAATTGTGACAAGTCATCTGGCTGGTAATACAGATCCTTCTTCAGATCCATGATTTCTCAGTTCTGCCAGGGTATGTGCTAAGTACACAGAATACTGAACGAAAATAGTACTGGCACGTATTTTACACAGCAGCAAGTTACTGGGAACTCAGTAGGCAGCATTTTACCTTGGAGAACACGTTTCTGGTTCTGACAGGTGCAGTAAATGCCACTACTGAAAAAATCCAAAAAACCCCAAACAACTGTTCACATGAAATTACTGATATTTCTTAAAAGGAGGGTCAAACTTTTGTTGACCAGTGACAAGATCAAAATGTTCTCAGCTGAGGATGGAAAAACAACATTCCTCCCAAAATAGGAGGAATTCACTCTGCTGGGTAAGTGAAGTGAATGCCTGTAACAATCAAAGACCCCCACTGCCTGCTAAGACACAATCTGTGCACAGTCCTTCTCACAGCACTGGGGTATTTTCAATTCACTTAGATTTTTGACAACCAAAGAAATACTTAGGTATTAACCCCTGATAGATTGTATGCAGTTACAAAGTCTTGGCAACTAATGTGAATGAAAGCCTGAAACGTTGAAAGGCTGATATTTCCAGGACTATTTTGAATGAAAAAACTATTGAGCCATTCAAAATTGTAAGACTGAGAACATTTCAAAAAGCATCAAGCAGTCCTAGGGAAATGAAACACTTTTCAAATATTTTTTACTGTATGACATTATCACTTCAGCAGATTCAGACAAGAGGAACAATTTCAACCCTACATTTACTTTCAATTTTTAAAAAATAGATTGTCTTCAGTCTACAAATGTAATTATTTTGATTTTCATTAATAAAATGTCATAGTGGATTACACACTGAAAGCTGTCAGACTTGTATTTATTCATACTGCTTATGTTGAAAAATGCAAATACAAACATTTGTAAAATGCAAATGTTTGCAAGCCCTCTGTATAACTTTCTCTTCCATCTGTTTAAACACAGAGCATCAAACTCAGTTCCTTCAAATGTACAAAAACTGCATTTTCTCAACAACGTGACTAAGAACTGCAGCTAGCTCAGTCACAAAGAGCATGTTTTCCAAAATATGTTACCAACAAATGTGTGTGAATTTTTGTCACTGTGAGCAATGATTTATTTCCAGAGACCTAATGCAGCACCAAAGTACACGGGGCACCTTTCTCCTTTGGTGAAAGGAGAACTGCTTTGATTTCAGCCAGAGCAGCAAGGGCATGCAGTGGCAGGACAAGGGGTGGGGGCTTCAGACTGACAGAGGGCAGGTTTAGGTTCACCAGCAGGAAGAAATCCTTCCCTGTGAGGCTGCTGAGGCCCTGGCACAGGCTGCCCACAGAGGCTGCGGCTGCCCCATCCCTGGAAGTGTCCAAGACCAGGCTGGATGGGGCTCCAATGAAAGGTGTCCAGGCCAAAGCAGGGTTTGGAACTAGGTGATATTTAAGGCCATTTTATAACCATTCCAAAAATCTCTTAAAGCCTTCCAGCCCAAATCACAGATTCTAGGTTTAAGACAGAAAAGATGAAGATGGGTGTGGATTTGTCAATCAGCTACAGCAGCCCCCCACAGCCCCAGTGCTCCCTCCAGCAGGTACCTTGCCAGCATAATGCTGAATCCTGAAGCAGCTGTGGGGCAGGGAGGTGTCGTTGAGGAACCGGGAGCACTTGCTCATCCTGCTCTCGAAATGCTGGTGAGTGGCACAGACCTGGTTCAGCTTTTCCAAAAAGGTGTCATCAGTAACTGTTCCTGGTCTCAGGCATTCTTCATCCAGCATGGCCAGGATTCCAGTTTGGTTCTGAAGTTTCAAAGCAACAGCTTTAGTACTTGTTTCCACCACAGCACAAGAAGGAGATCATTCATTTTTTCGACTTCTGCTACCCAGGAAAACATTCTTTAAACCATCTCAAAGTTTGGCTCTTTTTACCCCATGACCATTTCCAATTGATTTTTAGCACTTGTGTTTTTGAAAGACTTTCTATGAGATCTGAATCCCAAAATTCACATTGAAACTTCATGTAATTTACTCAAACTGTAGGAACTCCAACTCAACTGAAAGTATCCAGTTTATGGTAAAATCACCATGTCTTTTATGTTAATGGCTAAAAACTGCTCTTTTCTGATTGTTAAGGAATTTTATCTTTCTTGCATTGGAAGTCTTCTCAGGATATACAAGTACTTTGAGTACCTCAAACACTCAGTAACATGTAATTGAGTTTTCTAGTTTCCATATGAAAAGAAATGTTAATTACAATGCAGCATGTGATATCTGCTATTGAAAACAGCCCTAAATGTAAACATTTAAGAGATGTTTGATTTGTTTTGTTTTTTTTTTAGTGTAGGTACTGCTGAATATTTCTACAAAAGTAATATAGATTATAAGAAAACTCCTTTTTAGTAAAATAAACTTCTGCTACAAAAAGTAAGATGAATAATACAACAAATGGCATGTTCAGAAAATTTAGTGCATGAGGATGCATGCAGACATTACAGCTAAATTAAATCCATGCATTAAAAATAACCCAGAGAGGTTCCTGAATACAACTTACATTTTCTATTAGGTCACAAATGATAGCATTGTTGAAATATTCAATATGAGTCCATTCAATCCCCTACAAGAAAATATAAATAAATGGATGAACAAGTAAACAATGGAGGGAGCTTTTCCTCTAAGCAATTAGAATGATATTCCAGTTAACCACGGTACTGCATTCAAATTTAATTCCTCATGCTTACCAACAATTCATTTATTAGGGGAAAAAAAATGCAATCATCTACTACTAACATTATCTGCACAAAATGAGTGTCCTTGAGTGGCTGCCAAAGTCACTCTCCATTCCTTTCCCCCACCCATGTCAGCTTCCCATGCACTCCCTGGCTCCAGGCCAGGCTCCTCCCGTGCTGCCCACGCTCCCACTGGCCAGAAGGAAATCAGCCCATGTCCCTGCAACTCCTGAGATCAACATTTCTAACTTCTTCCTTGCTGGGATTTTTTTTAAATTTTTTTTTTTTAATGGGAGGAAGAAAGAGGGCTAAATTTAGATAAGATCATTTGAAAAATCCAGAGTATGATAGTTGTTCAGATGTTCTTAGTATCTCAATTCTTTTTCGAATATCAGTGATAAAATTTCCAGGATGAGATGCCAACGCATCCCAAGGTAGCACTGGTAGGGCAAAGGACTGAAAAAAGGAATATATTAATTCCATTCTTCATTTGCACTCTGTGGTACTTCTACTTTTCTCAGAGCATTTGAAATACCATTCAAGAACCAAACTGCAGCAATAATGGTTCACCACTGAATGCAAAATTAAAAAGAGATGCTGAAATTTCATGTTATCCTCAGGATTGTAAGGCAGGAACTTTATGTAATTTTTAAAAATGTTTATATAGCAAAATGGCATCATCCAGTTTGAGTACAGGCAGTGTGTGCCAGTTTTTACAGCTGGGAGGTGGTATTTTGTCTGAGCTCTGTGTATCATGTGGAGCATTGCTAAAACCTATTAGAACTTTAGCTTGATGTTCACTCACAGAATAACATCAAACACCAGAGGGCTGGGCTCCACAGGACATCTCAAATTTATCCATAAAGCTCACACAGCTCCCTTCAATAAATACCTGAAAGAACACTAGAACCCAACTCTATTTGCAGTTTCCTTCACGTTGTGTGCTATTATTTTAGCCACCCAATTGAAGGACTGGCTGTGGCTGGTTTTGGATGCACACCAGACATTGCTGTATAATCAAAAACACAGGCTGCAGGGTAATGCTACTAATACCAGAAAGTGATATTAGTGTTCTAATAAATCAATTAGCCCTTGCTCAGAACTGCCAGTCATGGTTGCCAACAAATGAATCAGAGCTGGGGCTGGTTTTTACCTGGAGAACTCATAATGTCAAACAAATGCCAAACCAACATTTTTTGCTTAATCTGACTACTACACAGCCCCACACAAACATGCTCCATGTCAGCCCTGTGGTCAGAAAGTGCCTTTCCTGCCTGAAAAATGGTTCTAGCTTGCTGGCCAGTGTGTCTTTACAGGGACAAGGGGAGGAGAGGAAGGGGAGATCCATTCCAGTATTACCTCTCGGATGTATTCCTCCTGCTCTTCTTTGAGGGTAAGTTCAATGAAGATCTGCTGCAACTTCTCATTACAGTAGTTGATAATGAATTGCTCAAAGCTGTTGTCCTGTCAGATGAAACATGTTTGAGTTTGCTTTGTGTAAACAGCCTGGAACCCAGCTGGAGCGAGCTACTGCAGCAGCTGCAGGTCAACAAGCCACTCTATTAACTACTCCCTCCAGTTTTGTGAGGTGATGGCTGGAGTAATATTTGATTGAGATCATGATTAGTTCAGAAATTATAGACCAAATCCTTCCCTGAGGCTTTGTCTGTTGGGAGGGACAAAAACCTCTGTAGGTTTTATTCCTGATGCCTCCACACCGGTTCCTTTTAACAAGTCATAAGGACACTTGTGGTGTCAGGAAATAAACAACCCAAGTTTTGCCTGCGCTCATCTGTCCCCATATGTAAAATGTAGGCTCCTGCAAGGTCTGACAAATAAAATCATGACAGTAGCATTAGCTCTTTTCCACTCAGCAGCCAATAAAGCATCCCATTTCCCTACAGAACAAGGCTCAAGCTGCTATTCCAGCTGCAGCTGAGCCTGGGTTAAGAGATTATTGGCTCCAGAGGTCAACCCACCTCCTCCCTGCCAACAAACTGCCCCTTGAAATGGTGGGAAACAAAAGAGCTTCATTGACTAAAATTCCTCTAGCAGGCTAATTCACCTAAAACTGGGTTAGGGAGCAAGCAGATGTGTGACCCTTTGCAGAAGGGACCAGGGAGTGGAGCAGAGCCCAGCAGGAGGGGTGGGCACAGGAAGGAGGCAGTGTCACATGCTGTGACCTGCCTCTCTGCCTTTTTCAACTCCCAAATAATCTGCTGCACAATACCTGGGAAGCCTAAATTATGCTGATAGAATTTTTTTCACTGAAGGCAAGTGCAATCATTTTGAATGTTTGAATTAAGGATCTGGTTGCTAAATGAGATTAAGAACACACAAGCAGATTAGAAAATATTGAGGTAGCACAGATTACTTTTATCATTTTAGTTTTAAATGAAGCAAAATCATAGCTGATCACCAAAAATTCCTCAGCCACAAATGCTGCCCCTCTCACCAACTGCAATTATCACTCAGAGATTGCAAAACTTGCATAGCTCTAGATGAGAGAGTTAAAAGTTGGCATGCAGCAAAATCAGCACTGCAAACAAACCATACTTACTGCATTCTGTTGAAAAAGAAATTACATAAACTGCAGTCAGTACTTTTTCTACTTCCAAAACAACACAGAATATAGCTATTAGCATTTATTTAGCATACCAAGTAGATCAATCTTTGTCTCACTGAAAATGCAAAGTACTACATAAATGTTATGTATTATATCTTTTTAGGTGAGTCTATCTTTAGGCTCTGCCTAAATATTACCAAATAAACCAAGAGGTTGAGACACATCAGAGCCTAACACAGAACAGCATTCTTGCATTGCCCTGTCTCTAAATCCCCAGCTCATGTTGGCCTCTAAAAGCCATATTTATAACCTTGGGCAGACAAATCTGTGCAACAGAAGAGGAGCATGTGGAAGGAAATAGAGAATACTGGAGGAAGAATGAGTGTAAGTTTACTTGACACATTCAGATAAGGCCATCACTTCAGATATGTTGAGTCTGAAGTAAAAGGAGCCCAGCTGCCACATCACCCAGACAAAGAGAAAGGGTAAAACACACTCTGCATCCTCCTGCCAGGCACATGCCACCCAAATCAGAGAGACTGCTGCTCCAAATGACCAGGTCATTCTGATTAAAAGGGCTGCAGGACTATTCACTCACAAATTATACAGGCTTGGTCATCAATAGAGGATGGAAACTGAACAGAAAATCCAGCTAAACCATCTAACTGAAAGGTCATTAACAATACATTAAAGTAATTGCTAGATGTTCTCCTGATTTGCTGTGTATCTGTGATATTTATGGCTTGCCAAAAAAAAAAAAAAAGGGAAACCAAAATCCACAGAGTTCTCCACAAATCGCTCACTTTGAGCTATGAAATTTAATTTGACATTGCCAAGCCACTGAAAATTGCTATTCCAGGAAAAAAGTTATTGAAGAGCAGCAGCAATGTTGTTCTTTATGAATAATACAGAGCAAAAGGCTAAAACAGTTAATTATGGCAAAGAAAATGGGGGAAAATGTTTGAAATTACTGAAACTCTCAAAACACTTAACTCTGAGCAGACCAGAAGACATTTGGTAAATGAAATACACTTCAGAAAAGGTTTTTAAAAACCATGCCCAAAAAAACCCAATTAGCGTTTATCTCTAAGCAATTCTAAGGAAGGCAACAGAGCTTGTGCATTTATTCTCCCTTAATGAATATCTGATTTAATTTATGTGAGGGCTCCACAAAGCATATATAAACATTCACAAATTAGTTGCTCCCCCCAATATTTTAATGAAGGTGCTATAGAAATGAATACAACAGAATTAGAAGGGATTTAAAGGACCTCTGACATGTTTTTTTTTAGAAGGCAGTAGAGAATAACCCACATCAGTGATAGCATATCACTAAACCCACTCAGGAGACAGGGGATGTAGGGACACAGCCAGCAGAGACTACTTGCTCCTTATGCTGGAGCAAGTGACACAAATGGGATTGACCAACACAGAAGCAGAGCAGTCAGACCCAAAATTTGAAGAAGAGCTATCAAATATTCCTAGGAAGTTTTAAGGGGGGGAAAAAAACCTCAAAATTAAGACCATGTCTTCTCAAGGTGTCAGCTTCTCTTCCAGGCAGTAATTCTGATATTTTTAATATCAAGGGCATCACTTCAATCCCTGCATTTTAATAGCAGCTTTCTAACTATGCCTTTGAAAGCACTGTGGAATACAAAACAAAACCTTCAGGGAATGTAAAACCACACAGTCTCTCAAATTAAATAAAGGTGCTGGGAAAACAGAATGTCACCTGAGATTGGCTTAGAGTCATGTTGAATTTATAGATACAGCTCAACCAACCACCCTCAGCTTATCCTTTGAATCTTTTATCAGATGCAACACTAAATTTAGGGGACTAGAAAAATTCACTGACAAAAATCAAAGCCTACTTCACCATAGTTCTCACTTCATAAATAATGGTGTCATACAGCTTCATTCTTTATCAGCCTTCATGGCTGGTATTTCATGAATAGCAAGTTTTGAACTCTAAAAAAATATCTTCTCCATGCAAAAAATAAAATGATTATATAAACTAGCTCCAAAGTTCTACCTGTGAGCCACAGCTATTACATACAGGTGCCTGAAATGCCCTACAGAAACTATTCTTTTGTCCTTAATATTTCACCTAACTTCTTCTTTGAAAGATTCCACATGTCTACCGTGGAAACATCTGAGAAACACATATGTGGTTTGTTGCTGACTTTATACATTTTTATACCAGTAAAATACCAATGTGAAACAGACAAAAAATATTTCTGACAAAAAAAAAGGCTAAAACTCTAACTGGTGTTAGGAAGAGAAATCTCCATTAGATTTATGAACAGAAAATATCTAAACAGGGGCATTTTCCTATCAACATTAGATACTTTTTAACCTTCTCTCCCCACACAGAATTCAAATTCCCTTTTGAGCACCCAGTTTCCAACAATTTCCAAAGATGATAAGGCAACTGAGATACCTGCTTAAAACTGAAAACTGAGTCCCTTTCCATTAGGCAGGAATCAATTCTTAACTTCCCCCTGCCTAATAAAGTCTAACTTTAAGGGTTGTGTTTTTTGTCTTCCCCAAATTAAGCAGATGATGTGGATGCAAACCTACAGACTCAGGTACACCACAGCAAAGTGTCACACCTTTGTAGGTGTTTCTCAAGGTCTCCTCTTCCTCCTTAATCTTTCACCACACCATTCTTGTTCAGAGGCAACTCAAAAATCAACACATTGCTCAGTCTGCAGCCACACTGACAAAAAAAGGTGCCCAGCAACATTTTTTCAAATACATTATGTGAGCACATACAGCTCAAATAATACATGAGATGTATTTAAAGGAAAAGCATTTTTTAAAAGAAAACCCTAAACATTTCAGGTCATGAGACTGTTGAAATCGACAGGAATGATGTCATTAAAATGAACTTTCACATCAATGTGAGGCATACAGAGACTGATACTTCTGCTCTATTACAAATAGCCCCAGAAAGTAAGTGGTTTTTTTTTAAATATCAACACAGCTCCAGGCATCAGAAGTCTCTGACTGCCTCCTAACATAAGCAGGTGACCCCAAGTAGTACCATCAGGCCCCCAGAGAAAAAGCCAGATGGCAAAAGTAATGATGATAAAAGACCAACATACTCACTTCCCTGAGATGAATGGTGGAATGAAGGGTGAAACCAACCAGCAAATTCAATTTGTATGCTACTGTGGTGTCTGGGGATAGGGGGTTTTATGTATGACCACACAAGCATACAAGTTTATGAGATGAAACTAAGGAATATAAATGCTAGGAAGTTAAAATCAGCAAAATGGAAAAATTGCATTTAAAGAAAATGAAAAAAGATACTGTTTTAATCTCAGACAGCAATGACCCAGTTATTATAACGTGACTCAGTTGTAACAATTTTTCCAAATTTTTTGCAAATTTGGTAAAGGCATGTTATCAATATTTATCCCTTTCTTTTCTGTTTACATGTACAAGCATTTGAGCAATCAAGCTTATTTCTTGTAAACCAGACTGCACTGGACTTTTGTGTAAACATCTGTATATGCAAAGAACCAGGGAGGCACAAATCTTTAATTGTAAATATTCCACTATATGCAATCAAGCCATGTCTCAGTGTACCTCATGGAAGCAGGAAAGATCTGTGCCAAAGCTTGGGGTATTATCCATTTCCCATATTTGTGTGGCTGAACCAACTTCAGCCCTTTTTGTGTGCCAGGCAGAGAACCAGGCTCTCTGAAATCCATCTTGCTCCCAGCTGTGCTGTCCAGGCACACAGGTCTGAGCCAAATTCAGACTTAAAAAGATGAGAAACCGCAGTGAACCCAGTGCAGGTGTGTTCCATGGGAAAACCCAGGTACCATCACTTCAACAAACTCAACCTGGTAATTTACAGTCCTGGAACAACAAGAATTGCAACCAGGCAAGAACCTACTGTATTCTCAGAACCACTCCTCTGCTCAGACAGAAATAGCTGCTGTAGGGCAAAACATTATTCTCACAACCTGAAGCAGAATATTTGTGTATTTTTGCTCCAGCATTTCAAGTATTTCCTCTGCTGCAAACAGCCAGCCAATGGGATTTACTTCATAAAACTGCATGTTGCAAAATAAGCCTCTCTAAATACTTACATTGTAATACAATTAATTAAATGGTGGTTAACTTCCTGGGATGCATCTCTGCTTTCAGCATCCCATCACTCAAGGAAATAATTGCTTCAACAGCATTTTAAAAACTCCCTGACACCTCAGAGTCCAACCAAGGGTCCCTCTCTGTAAAGCTCCTCTAACACTTGACAGCAGAGGTAGCTCATCAATTATAGATTAAAAATTCAGTTCTCCTCTTTTCCACTAGTCTGGGGTTTGCCAGAAGAAGCAGAGGGGCTGTGTGCACACATTTTGGCACTGCTGCTTGCCAGTATGTGATAAACTTCTGGGCATCAGCAAAGGGTTGAACAATTTCAAAAAGAAATCTGTGGCAAGCTAGACAGCCTAGAAAATGCAGCTGGAAATTATGGTCTGGAGATTAGGGCAACTAACAAACCAGATATCCATGGATGAGTTAAAAAAGAAAGATAAAATAAGATCCTGATAAGTAAATTTCCTCCTTAGAATATTTTTGTTTGTCTAATATGTCATCCTGCTTAGCAAATAACTACACCCTTCTCCAGTAAAATAATGCTTTGGGGTGTGGGGGGAAGACCCTGGTCCAGGAGCAATCTCTCAGAGCTCAGGATGCTCTGAAACTGTAACATCCTTCTTGTAATCAACGGGATAGAAAAAGGCAAAGCAACCAGGCAGCAACTGGACCAAGCTGTTGTACAGGTTTATGGTGAAGGTGGAAATGGCTCCCCTATTTTTTCATGCCTTAAACACCTCACAAAGACATTTTCAGTGATTACTGCTCCTTATTTGGTTACCTCCCTCTAAAAACAGACAATTAACACAACTATGAGCTTGTTAAAAGGAAGAAAATGCATTCTTCACATTTCTAACACATTCCCTCAACAGAGATAGTGTCATTTTATCATTGTCCAGATGACAGCTTACACAGTACATGCAGCAGGACCAAGCTTCTTTCCCTGTTACCCCTTTCCCTTCTTTCCCTGTTACCTCAAGGGACTTCTATGCACAAGAAACAAGCAAATTGCCTTAAATAAAAACAAGTGATATCAAAATGCATCACAGACTGTGCGGAATGGACCTGGTTTTACTGCTGGGTGGCTGGTTTACTTGTGACACTTTTCTTTACTGGTGGGTTTTTTGCCAGGTCTTTGCGTGTTGTTGCCCACCGGGAGCAAAAGGAGTTGGTCAGTTGCTGTCCCCAAGGACAAGGCAGCCACATGGAAACCAACCAAATGGAACCAGTCCCTCTCTGCAACTCCATCACCAGTGCATCCCAGTTTCTTGTCAGGCTAAACATACCTGGAACAAACTGCTCCACCAAGGGACTGAGCAGAAGGAACTCACACTCTCAGTGTCTTCTCAAGGTCTGGCAAATTTCAACAATAAGCCTTGTTTTGGCAGCATTACCTTCCATAAAACTGCACTCCAAATCATTAACTTCATCATATGGACCAGCTGCAGAGTGGTGCCTGAATATTCAGAATAAAGCCTTTAAGGCAAGCAGCACAGACAGATATTTGTGTCTCTGAAGGGCTGGGCAGGATGAAATACCCTCATTCCACAAAACATTCATTTTTACTACTCCTTGTCTCCACAGGAAACGTACACAACAGGAAACTCAACACCCAAAGCAAATGGAGAGAGCCTTCTGCTCATCTCTGCTGAGCCCTGGCAGGCCCCCATCATCTGCCTCTTACAGCCTTCACTTCTCCATCACAAACCCCACCCTTCCACCATCCCACCCTGTAGCCATGATATTTTCTGAAAAATCCTTCCCTTTGGATTTTTTTTCCTCCTGAGAAGCCCAGAGGCCTCAGGAACAAAATGTAACCAATGGTTATCTGCTGCTGTGGAATGCAACAGGTGCATCTGTGATTGGTCTCATGTGGTTGTTTCTAATTAATGGCCAATCACAGTCCAGCTGGCTTTGACTCTGTGTCCAAGACACAAGCTTTTGTTATTATTTCATTCCTTTTCAATTCTTAGCTAGCCTTCTGATGAAATCCTTTCTTCTATTCTTTTAGTATAGTTTTAATAGAATATCTATCATAAAATAATAAATCAAGCCCTCTGAAACATGGAGTCAAAATTCTTGTCTCTTCCCTCATCCTCAGACCCCTGTGAACACCACCACACCCACCCCTTCTGCAGAGATGCAGAAACCACTTTCTGCCTAAAAACACCCAATCAAACATGGGATAAAATGGGAACAGCCCCAAACCTACCCCTGAAGGCCTGGAACCAGGCTGATTCTAGAGCTCCCAGTGCCACCAGCCACCATCCTGAGCCCATGTCAAATCTCAGTCTAGACTGCACACTGACAATGCAGGCAGCTGCCCAGAAATGTGGATAAACACCCCTGGAGCAATTAGTGTCAGGCTCCAGGCCACTGCCCAGTTACACAACCTGCCCAGCCCTCCAGCCTGCATTTCCATGCTAATCCTAGTCCCTAAATCCTTGCCCACAGACAATTCACACAGAGCCACCCAAAATTTCAGCGTTTCGCTCCGCAAACATTCAGTCCCAGTATTTGGCTTCCCACAAAAGGCAGGGCAGGATTCAAAAATAAACACAGCTTTACAGCACCTATTTTGTGGGTTGCCTAGCCAAGCTTGCTGCTGACATGTGCCAAACCCACAGAGGCTGAGGATTATTGATAGATTTAAATTCCCTAAGCTGAATTTTTAGACAGCCAAGTCCTTATATCTACTTTCTTGGACAGCTTTTGTGTTTGTCTGAAAAGTGGGGTTTGTGTCTGATAAATATACTAGCAAAACCCAAATCCCAAAGAGAATATGCCAGCAGTATCAATACTCCAAATATCTTTTCTCTGTTAATTTCCAAGAAACCACAAGTTACCCTTGTAAATTAACTTCAGCTTAAATTACATAAAATTGCAGAAACCACAGTGAACAGTAAATAAATCAATATTTCAAAAATAGATGAAAAATCTCCCCTTTAAAAGCTTCAATCTGCATATAATAGAACAAGACTGCTATTATCATTAAGAAGGTGAAGTATGGTTTTATATCTTTCAGAATAGCAAATCTGGACTTCTTTATTCACTATTCTTACACAAGGACCTCTAGGATGATCCAAAGAATCATCCTGAACAGAAAAAGGGCCTGAGAAATATTGTGTCCTGCCCATTAGGAAACAAAACAAAAACATCAAAAAGAAAGAAAAAAATTAAAATGTAAAAATCACTCTTCAGTAAACACATTCCTTGCTGCTTATTGCAATGGTACCTGTGTAAATATTTTCCATGTATATCAAACACTCCTGCTACACCTCCTGTGGGTTTTGATACACTCTGTCTCCAGGGCACAAGGCCACTTCAGGTCAAAGACCATGCACTAATGATAAACTTAACTTACCTGATTCCTGAAACATGATTAATGTAGGCCTTTCTACCCTCAGCACATCAAACAGCTTCCACATTTAAAAGGCACAAATTTAGAGATGAAGCCTTTCAAGTGCATTTTTGCCAACAAACATTCTTTGTAGAGCTGACATTAGCTCTAAGTTTCAGGAACAGATGTGAAAATCAAAATACAACTTAAGAATTAGGTTCAAGAGGCAACTGCACATTTTTAGTCATGGGTTTTAACTGATTTATAATTAGATGGATATGTTACTGTCACTAACTACACCTCAGCTAATATTTTGAATGTTTGGCAATAGTGCTTACAAATGCACCATACAGCAAAATGCTCCAAATTCCACTGTATTTGTTATGCTATAAACCTTAAGACATCATTAAATTTTCCTTGACTTATGTGGCTGCATAGTGTCAAAATTTTATTTATGGATTAGTTGTTTTAATATAATTAAATTTAAACAATCATTCAATTATTTCTTTGATGTTGAACCAAGTTGCTTGGCTGCTCTTCTCACCATAGGTCCCAACTCAGGAGAGAAAGTCACACTTTGCGTGAATGTACTGATGAATTTGGTCCTTAAGTCACAAGGCAAAACCTTCCGAGCTTTTCCAGGAAAACCAAAACTTGGCATTTAAAGGAGTGAACAATAACTACCCACATTATTTTACAGCTTAAGAGTTTGCAGCTTTTTAGAAAGCTACAGTGTAATTCAGCATCACAGGTAAGTGAAAAGAGCTCTGGGTTTTTTTCCCATTTTTCTCCTGTACTCAGCCACTTACTTATGACCTTCTAAGGTGCTGAATGTAGAAAAGATGAAAATTACGGGTGAGAAACAGCCTTGCCTCTGGAACACCATGCCACAAACACCATCCCTCAGCTGGCTCATGTGCTGGTGCACCCTCCTGTCTCCCACCTCCCTGTGCTTGTCCACCCTACCCACACACAGGGGAGCCAGAGAAAACAAGCCCTGCCTACTGAGGATGCCAGCAGCACCATCCCAGTGCCAGCTTCCTAAAAGCTCCTCAAGGAGCAGCTCCCAAGGGATCTGGCACCAGGATCCCCGTTCAGCCGCCTGACCTCGGGCACAACATTTTCATAAATATGTTCTTGTGTCTAATGCAAACAACACAGCCTCGCTCAGCCAGCCCTTGAGGCAGCTCTCAGCTCTCCTCCTCCTCTTCAGAGGTACTCTGATTTGCACATAGTTGGATGCTTTGCTTCTGAAATGAAACTTACACCACCCTCACATGAACAATTATTCCCATTTTCCACACAGCTTCAACACCCTCCCCAGATTTCTAAGATGGATGTAGGGAAGTGGGTCCGGATTTTTCTACTGATCTTTTTTTTTCTCCTCAGATGAGTTTCTAGTTTAAACACACACAGATTCCAAGCAAGATCTATAAATCTCTTAACAAAAACTGTCAGAACAAGATTTATGGAAAATGCCCTGTCCCTGGTGCTCTCTAACCCAATTAAAAACTCCTCATTGATTGTTTTGTTTCAAAATACCACCAGTCTAAAAATACTATTGTAAACAAACAGCAGTGAGCCACAGATCTTTAGCTAGGAATAGGTACAGAGTATTGACCTAAGTGAATTGAGATGCAATGCAATATAAGTCTTTGTTTAATTTTGACAGGAAAAAAATGTATAGTTTTTGTTGGGTGGTTGTTTTTTTTTCCCCTCTCAGGATACACAGCTTGTTCAAAGACATCTACAAAATGCCTTAGGGCAGAAATGACAGCGCCAGAGTTTCTCCTATGCTCAGAATGTATTTCACAACAAAATATATTTAGTTTATCCATCATAAATATTTATTTATCTATGGTGTAAAAACACAAGTGTGATTTTCATAATTTTTTGTTTCAATTGCCAGACATGCTAAGACATCTCTCTTTGGCTTATGTTTCTAGTGGGTTTTATGGTTTTTTTTTTTTGTCGGGCATGAAGCAATTGAGTCAATTCTGATTATGAATTTATGAACAACTCTGTTAAGCTTTAATAACAGCTCTCTCACTAAATGGTTACTATTATAAAGGTCTTACCTCAAAAATTTCAAAGCCATAAATGTCCAGCACCCCCATTACCTTCTTTCTCACTTTTGTTTGTGCCTTAAAGAAAAACAAACACTGAGTCAGTCATCTGTACATTGTATACTTGGGATTCAAGAAAATGAATGCATCTCATAAGCAGGCTGTCAAATACTGTAAAACTAAAATGTTACATACGGTTTCCCAAAATACACTTAATGTGAATATTTTTACAAGCTTAAGAACAGAGCAGAGAGCAATTTGTTGAGCTGTGATAAGGTTATTTGTGTGTAACAGTGTACAGTCAGGAGAAATGAAATTGGCAAATACAGTTTTACTGTCCACTTTAATTTGAAGGATTTCTATTGATTTTTTTTTTCTTTTTACAAGCACAAAGCAACAATACCTTAATGCTCTCATTGATCCTGGTAACAAGCCAGGAGAACAGGCGACTGTACAAATTCTTAGCCAGAGCATCCCGGGCATAATAAGCCTAAAGAGAAGAAAGAAGAAAAATGTTATAAATGCTGGGCTAAACCAAACATCCTCCTGTAGCTGAGGTGTCCTAAAGGTGCCATTAATGAGTAAAACCAGCACAGGGAGCACTGGCTCTGCCCTCCTGGCCACGGGCTGGCTGGAACAGCAGCCACAACCAGGGCAGTCCAGCTCCCTTCCTGCTCCTCCAGCTGCCCACTGTGCACTCACACATCCCCCATCCCCATCCCAGGCAAGGGGACTGGAGCAGCTGCAGCTGGAGAAGCCCCACTCCTGCTGGCCTGAGCTGATGAGACACAGGTGGCAGCCACCCTGGCTCTACAGCATTACAGGGAGATGAATTCACACTGGCAGCAAAGGTTTTCCAGCAGCCCCGGGGCCCACAGCTCACATGGAATTACAGCAGTTGTCCTAAATGAAAACAGTCTGCCTCAACACTTGTAACATGTGCTTTGTGAAGGACTGCTTGTTTTCACATTCTCTGCAACATTTGCCCATCCTTCATCTTTTGGGGGTAATTCACACACCAAACAAAAGCATCCAGCATCTCTTAACATTTAGAAACCATTGAGCAAAAAACACACCCTATGCTTGTGATTTATTCAGTGCAGCCTTTCAGCTGTAGTTTTTATTGGGGTAGCTATGATTTAATCCTGCAGAATAAAATTACCATTTAAAAAGATCTTGCCTTTTAAATCAGGACCTCTTTTTACCTGAGCCACGTTTAGTGTTGTTGAAACTTTCTCCTGTTTGGCCTCAACAGTGCGAAAGCTGAAAGCTCTCTCCAATACAGACTGGTCTATACCTGTCAGCTCACAGATTTCCTTGAGTTCTAGCAAGAAAAAACAAAGTGTAAATACAATCAACCCTTCCTTATTACTGCTTTTTCTTCCCCAAAACAACCTGCTTTTAAGAAGTGTGGTATTTTCCCAAAATGCTCTTCAACAGAAGTGCTCCCCATTGACACTCTCCCCCCACCACCCTGCCAAGCAAAGTTTTTAAAAATATTCACAGTGCAAGGAAACAGAGCAACTGGTTTTGAAAGCACTTCCTTATCCATTTATTTTTGAGAAAAAAAACTTTCTCTCCATTTATAACAGACTACTTTTCATAATGAAAAACTTTCAGATGAAAATGAACTTTCAAAATTCATCAGCTGCATAAATATCACCAAATGAATCTGACACTAAAGGCAGAGATACTGCAAAAGAACAAAAATCCTCCACTGGAGAAAAAACAAGCAGCTACATAAAGGCACAGAACCATTTAACATTTTAGAATAAAGTGCTAATAAAGTGGGAAAAAAGGAGAAAATAATTTTTGGCATTTCAAACAGAACTATTGAAATTGCACAGAATGCAGCCCATAGTTGCCTGAGGGTGAGCTCTGGAAACAATCTAATTCACATGTAAGGATATTGTATGTCTGCAGAAACAACAAAATTAATAATGACTTCAGACAAATTAGTGGCTTTCTTCCAAACACCAATCTCATCTTACCATTTTTATCTTTGATTTTACTTTCATCTAGGCCATTTGCACGAGATTCAGGCTTAAATTCGATATTTCCCAATTTCAGAACGGCTGCCACCACTTCAAAAACCGACTGTGTTTCATGATCCATAAACCCAACAATCTGCATTGCATTCTGGAAAGGGGACAAATAAAATTATGAGATAAAAGCATTTACATTTAAGCAGCTAATTCTTGAAAAATTCACCAATTATCTGCAAAATTACAAATGGTTTATGAACACTTCTATTACTAAAAGTGCCTCATATAATTCCCATGCTACGATAAATAAGTTTTATAATACACAGGAGGTGTGAAAATGGAGCTGGCATTCAGTCCAGTCCACTTCTAGGACTCATTGAAAATTTGGGTTTCTGAAACACTGTACTTTTTTTAGCCACTTAATTTAGTTTGTAACCCAACCCAATTTTTCCCAGTCAGATGAACAGGTCCTCCTGTCTTCTCAGGCCAGTCACATTTAGAATCCATATTTGCACACACTGGGTAACAAGGTCCTGTATTCATCTTGTCCCTGAGTACCACCAAGCAAAAACAGGGCAGGAAACCATCCTGAGAATCATCCCAGTCCTCCTTTTCTTTCGACTTGTTCAGCATCACCTGGTCCCTGAGGCTCAGGCACTGCTGTCCTAAGCCACTACAAAATATTACTTTTCCCAGGATCTGACCAAGGCATCTGGGCTTTCCCCCCCCCCTTTCTTTTGTTTATTGTTTTTGATTTGGGGGTAGTTTTGTTTGGGTTTTTTTTTACTTTTTTTATTCTTATTTGGTTTTTTTTGGTCCTTTTTGTATTCCCCTAAGAATACTCCAGAAGCTTGATCCCATTTCCTAGCTGTATTTATGTTTCCCTGTGCAAACATGCTCTATCCCAGCATGAAGAGTGCCAGCACTCAGAAAAGGTGTCCCTCCCAGCCCAGCCCTGCATGGACAGACAGACCCAGGGCCATAAGAAAGAAGCCTGCACAGCCAGCCCCCTGCTCCTTCTCACCCTGACTGTTCTGAAGTTTGCAGCATCGTCCACTCCATTCACTCTGGCAGAATCAAGGCCCAGGTAGTTGTATCTGCTGAAGTCCCTCTCCAGCTTGAGCTTGCCTAATAAACCAAATAAAAGTATCACTAGTAACAGCATTCTTGTTAGTAGCAATTTAATCACAGAATCAGCACTGTCAGGAATAGGTTGTTACTATTGGATTTTCTTCAAGGGTCTTTTAATTATTAGCCTTCTGAATAACATGTTTTCTAATTTGTTTATAATACATTATTGTCCAGCAATTCTGACTAATTCAGTAATTCTGACTCAGGTATCTGGATAATATCAAAGCATACATGGACTTCATGTAATACCAATGATACTACCGCCAATTACTTGAAAAATGAATCAATATCACATTTCCCACAAAAGATGATGTGCATGGAATAGCACATTAAATATAAAGAAAACTCACATGTGAACAAGGCACAAGGGCAACACTTACAGAGAAACTCTTCTGATGCACCAGACAGGATCTGATAGAAAATGTGGAAGTTTCTTTCTCCCCTTGGCTGCTTAACGACACGAGACTTCTCTAGCAGATCTAAACAAACAAACCAACAAAAATCTCACAGGTCAGGGACAGACTGCTGGAGCAAAACCCTTTAAAATTACTATAACTCTCCATCATTTTCTACTTCATTGCTTTATATCACCATCAGCAAACCAGAAGAGCATCGGTATGAACCTTATCATAGTATACCATGTATATCAAATATTTCTTTGAGCTAGGGGCAAGCCCAGTGCTCTGGTAAAGGCTGCAGTCTGTGAGCTGCAAAGAATTCAGGTCAGGGAGGCAATGTGCTCAAAAGATGTCAACTGATTTACAGTACCACCACAAAATTAGGATTTGGTGAGGATGACTCTATGAGTGAAAGTTTGAAGAGGCAAAATGTTACCAGGCTAAGTGCATGAAAGATGGGTAAATGAAAAGGAGAGACCAAATAAAGAAAGCATTTAAGCTGAATAATCATGCAGCACTTTGTGATCCTCAGGTGTATCAGACTATGAAATAATTCCCAGTGGGGCTGGCAGAAGCTCCATCCTGATATACTCAAAGTGAAATGGAAAAGCAGCACTTTGGGAAGCCTCACTGCACTGATGGAGTAGCTTGACAGGAAGGCTGCTCTCAGTGACAGACACATTTCTAAGCCTTGCCCACGAGGGCAGGAATCTGGGCAGGCAGCATATGCAGACTGACTTGTAACACCTTGCAACCACTTCAGACTCAACATCCTATGTGCCACAGAGGTGGCAATTGAAAGGTTGTTCAGCCTGCACTGCACTGGAAGGCTGTGGTTCACAGCACTCCAGGAGAAGGAAGAGGAATGCAGTAAGAGAACATCTGGACAGGTACCAGTGTGACCTGCTGGTTTTCTACAGAACATATGGTTTTTCCTTCTTTTCTCACTAGCACAACTACATCTTTCTAGATAGCAAATGCACAATTCTCATGTGTATACCTTAAACCACACATATTCAGTGACATGGAGATGGAGACATTCAATGCCTCATTCCAAGCACACAGCAAAGGAGTTCCCCCTGCACCCACGATGACACAGCCCCACATCTCCTGGGACTGGGGGTAAAGTTCTCTCTAAGCCTGCACAAGCAGAAAACTCCCAAAGGGAGCTGTCACTGTTCTGCACCCCATAATTAGCCAGTGACAACAATGACAAAATTCAGACAGCATTATTAATCTTCTGTTTGGCTAATAGTAGGACAAATTTCAAGTATTTACAGGCTGGTCCCCCATCCAAGTGTTAATACTTGGGCTGGGAAAGGCAAGGTGAGCAGCAGGCAGTTCAGAGCTGTGCTGGCTGTGAAGGTTCTCCAGGCAAGTGCTGGAACAGATCGCAGCCAAATTTAATCTCAAAAAAATAAACAACTTCAGCTCCCACAGTGGCTGCACACACTTCAGGAAATGGCTGTATTCTCAAAGGATATTGAAGCAATGTGGTTTGGCTTATTTGGGTTTAAAAATATTCTACCCATAAATTTTCTCAAATGCTGTCATAAAAGCCCAGCTACACATCCTGGCAAAATATTGTATGTAAGCCTTCTAATTACATGCATGCCTTCAGCAGATTTAAAAAACAGGTTCCTGAACGTATGTAAAATTAGTTATGTTTAGGAGGATAACTGTTTTTTTCACCAGTTTATCTTAATCATGTATTTTTAGAAGCAACAAAGTTAACCATCTCACAATCAGTTTTCAAAAGGCCTAAAATTCTATATTCTGTCGGCCTTCATAATTGAGGAAAAAAGCAGTCGCTGTCAGAAAATCAGGTATTTTCCTTAACAAAGCAGCTGCTGCCAATTCTTTTTCAAATCTGTGTGCATTGGGTTTTTTTGCCCTTTTCTTTCTATTCACATGCAGACTGAAATCAGACTTGTAGGATAGATCCAGACCATCTGCCCAATTCTTCAGAAAACTTCTTCCCTCTGTTTGCCCTAATTAGCATTTTAATAAATCAACCACATATATTTTTCTTGATGCAACCACTGCACTGCCAGTAACTTTTGTGTTAACTCCCACCAAGTGCCAGCTCCGTGGATCAAACACTCCAAAGAGAAAAGACAAAGCTGCACCTCAGACTGCTGCACGTGGCCCCTGGGTGATGGTGTTGACAGTGGAATGTGTGGACAGATGGTGCTCATCTATGTGAAAATCTACAGAAGCAAAAACCCCCAAATTCTCTCTACATTACACTTTGTTACATGGTCTATGTGAATTATGTGTAGGGACGATGCAGAATTATCAGGAGAGCACATATAGAACTCACACTGTTTATGGGTTATTTCTGCATTATCTTACAGTGCTTCTGCTTCAACAAGATGTTTAACCTGTTGCATGCACCAAAGCAAAAAATTAAAATTAAAAAATTAATTTGCCTTGGAAAAGTTCAACCTTGGAAACATTTCTGTCTGAATACCCATCAATTCAGATGGCTCAAAATCCAGCTAGAGGCCTTAGGTTTTGAAGACTTTTTTGTTATTCCTAGATATCACTGTTTAAATGCAAGAGATCTGTGTAAGCACCCTGCCTAACAATTTGATTTAACATAAAAGAAAGAAAGAAAGAAAGAAAAAAGATTCTGAATACTTCTGCAAACTCTAATGCACAACTTCGTACACTTTTTTTTGGTTACTTGACCCATGAACTCAAATGATGCAGAAAAATTTAGGGTCTTCGTATTTCTCTAAATATACTAGAAATCAAATCAACATCAAAAAAGGAGCAAGTAAACAGCAAAACCAAAAAATGACACTACCCTGGTACATTCTAAATCATCCAGGTGAAGTTTATTTTAGTCATAGTCTCTTCAGCTGGCCATGACAAGGAGCCTTTTAGCTGCTCAACTGGTTACAGAACATGTTCTAGTCACAGCAGCTTATTTCTACAGCCACATTATTTTTTTCTTTTCCTACCTTGACTATCTAGCATTCATAAAAAAAATTCACTGATTAAGAACTTCCTCATCAACTTTTCCCTATTATTCCCACCAAGCTCATAGTAATGTTCTCTTGGATAAACTGATCCATAATTGTGTCAGTCAAAAACTACTAAATGTGCATTGACAATGACTGCATCATTTAAAGTGTTAAATCCTCCTTGCTCAAGTGATGAATGCTGTTTAAAAATGAACTAATCAAAATGTTTAATATAGCTTGCAGCTTGTTTTCTCAAACTCTTCCTAGTTTAGGCAAAGCCATTGCCTAAATGGTGGCAAATGTGCTGAGAGGAACACCAAGGGAGATGTTGCAACAAGTGAAGATTTAAAACAAAAAAAAAGAAAATCAACAAGAATGGATATCTGGATATCTCTTCCCATAATGTCTAATTGTCCAGTTTCTGCAATATTTCCCTAAGCAAATTCCCAACAGGAATCACATAACAGCTCAGGTTCTAGATTGCTTAGTAAGTGGGTAATTACTTCTGACTTTTGAAATGATCAAGCAAGTAAAAAATAATAAGCTGCAAAGTTATCCCTTTGCTAACTTAAAAAAAAAAAAAGTTGTTGCCTTAAATAAACATCTCAGATTTCTTTCATGCTGTTGCTGGAAAAGATGGCAAAACAGGGCCCTTTCTTAATCTCTTGTTATCCGGACTCTAAAGACATTTTGCTGGTTAAAAATGGCATTTCCAGATCAGGCACTGCATGTCCTTTACTTCACAACCTGCACCAATGTTGTCTCCTAGTTAATCATTATATCACTGAAGGGCTTAGGCAGATTAGGAAAGATCACTGAATGCTAAAAACCAGCTATTTTTTGGCAGGAAATTCCAGGTGAGACATGAAAATGTAAGACTTGCAAAAACTCTGGGAAAGATATTGTAAGATCCATGCTGTTCAAAAGCTCTAAACTATTGTGAAAGTGAAAGATTTTGAGTTGTACTGTGGAAAACCCCTTCAGCCATCTAATTTAGTGTGCACAAAACCAGTCACAAAACTAATGAACCAAGTGTGCACACAAACACTGCCTTAAGATGTGGCAAAAAACAGATGCAGCATCTGTGGACAGAGTCATACTTCAGAGCTGAAAAAGCTATTGCAATTAGCACCTATTACTTCAAAAACCAAACATACCTATTTTTATATAAGATATGTCTTATTGTGTAATTACAGGTGGAAAAGAAACTACCATTCTCCTCTCTCTAATCCTTACTAACAAAGTAGTTATAATAAATGAAAAACTAAGAATAATATTGATCTTTTCTGTAATTTATTTCCATAATACTACACCCAGCTGAAAGCAACACTCCAACACTGCCTTTACTCATAAGTGCTCTGGAAAAAAAGCACTCTGAGTGCATAAGTGCTGGCAAGACTGTCCACTGCAACAGCAGTGATTATAAACAGGAATAAGCAGGAAGGCAGAAAGAGCAGATACACCTCAGAGAGAGAAAATGTAAATGTTAAAAAACATTTACCTGTTTACAGGTGCCATTTAAAGCAGCAACACACCTTTAAGCAGGGACTGTTGTTTGCTGCTGAACAGTGATGGGATGCCTGCAGTCCCAGGCGGCACCACAGCAAGGGTTTTGTGTTTAGCAAGGCCCACAGGAGCAGTCTGGATTTCCTAACCCCGCGCACATGAAACAGGTCACCTGTGGATGGATGGGCTGGCTGGCAGCTGGCACCAGGACTGAGCACCTTCCATGGGCTCCAGCATCTCCCACCCACTAGGAAAACGAGCTGGGACCTTCACAGAAAGCTAACAAAAAGGCAGGACTAACAAATCAGGCTTACTGCACACCTCAGTCAGCCTTCTTCACCCTCCTATTCATTCACCCACTGTGGATGGATCAAACAAATGCAACACTTGCTGCCTTGTAGTCCAAGGGGGAAACAATTCCTGACTGAAGTAAAATATTTAAAGTCTGCATAAATCACATTAATTTCAAATTTTCCATTCCCGATTTCTTTTCATGACTGTTCACAATGATGTAACAGTAAATCAATTTCCTTGGAAACCATCACGGTTGGAAGATCTGAGCTGCCATACATGAAATGAGACTGCACAGATTTGACACTGTTCAAACACAACATTATCTTCACTTTGGGCACATACCAGTCCTGAATTTAGAGATGCCACAAATCCCTTCCATTTCATTATTTCCATTCTGATTCTACTCAGAAGATTTACCCTTCTGTTCATGGCACATTAAATGTTTCGGATCTGTCAGCTGGATATTCCCACTGGCTGCAAACTGGACAGGGCAGACCAGCAGTGTGCTCTGGCATGATAATCCCTCCCTCTAATTCCATCCTGAGAAGGGTTCACTCCCAGGCTAACCCCTCTCATGAGGGAGCAGGAGCTCATTGAAGGGCAGCAGGAGAATGGCCCCAGGGCACAGCAGCATCAGCCACTCCTTGAAGGGTCACCCAGGCAGAGTGACCAGCATTCCACAGAGCTTCACAGCATTCCAGAGCAGGGCAGAACAGGCCATTCCAAAAGAGACCTTTCAGCCCAATGGGTCTCTGCTTTTCCACACCAGTCTGATAAAATTGGTGGCTTATCTTGGTTACCATCCTTGCCACCAAAACAACCTAGATGTTCGGTGTGTCTGCTGCGAGCCACTCACACTATGAAATACATCTTCAGGCTGTGCCACAAAAAGCCCACTACCTTAACTGATGTTTGGAAATCATGCTGGCCAGAAACAACTCCTAGAAGTTTAACTAAAGCATTATTATGTCATCTTCACATCATATTGATACCAAACCAACAGAGGGTCAGAAATCAAAGAATATTTATTAATATTTTCATAATCATACTTTCCCTTTTAAGGATAGGAAACTTCAGCACTACTTGACTTCATGCTTGATGAATTATGAAGACAAACCCTGATTTTGACTTATACCAGAGTAAATTCTGAGGGGTGTAAAAGAATTTAGGCCCCCAATATCTTCAGAATGATGAGGTCTGACAGAAAAAGAAATGTTTGTGTTGCAATGCAATGCTGGAGGCATGTGGAGAAGATCTAAGGCAGCACAACCAACTTGCTTTGAAAATGCAGAGAATTTAACATCTCTTTTCAAGAGAGATGGATGGACTAGCAAATTTTGCAAACACTTAGTCAAAGATGAGCTGTATTAACATGCTGCTACAGGAACTCAGTATTTGCTGTGACATACCCTGCCAAGGATGAGGCATTTCATAGTTCAACAAGTAACATCTTTTCCTCAACAGGGCTTGCTTAGACATCAGGTCTTTATTCTTAAATTGAAATTAATCTCCTTGTTATTAGATATTTATTACATGTGACAAGACAGAAAGAATGCCTAAAACAGGCATATTTTAGATGGATCCAAAAAATATGTCTGCCCTTTGATACATATGTCATCACATCACTACAATTACATGTAATGTTATAATTACACCATGCAGAGATTTATGGGGCAGATAAACTACAGAGCAACTATTTGGATTGCCTTTTGATATGACACAATATTTTAATTACATGACTCAGTGCAGTACTTTCAAAGACAGACTGTTAAATGTCCACTCTTACAAAGGAGGGCTCATTTTTATGTATATATTTTTAATGTGAAATAAAAAGAAACATAACAGCCTTTTAGAAACTTCTTATTCACATTTAATTATTATGATTATATTATGTTTGGCCTCTAATTTTGTTAACTGCCAAATGTCAAAGCTAATAGATAGCCATAAACACTTATATAGTGACTAAATTGAGTTTCAAAATCTACCCTGTCACAAAAATTAGGCTCTTCAGGCACAGTTCCAAAAGGTGATCTGGTTGAGAAAAAATGTCTGCCCTCTGAAAAAAGCCAAAACCTACATATATGTGCAAAATTCCTCATGGTGTTTTTAAAATGTTTATATATGGAGAGTACAGTTCACCTTGGGTGAGTCTCATTATTTCACAACCAGCAAAATGCCAGTGGTGTCAAAAGTCACATCTTTAGAAGCAGCAATGAATTTGGCTGAGTGGAATGAGAGGTCAAGGCTAGGTCAGTGACACCTAGTATAGTCACTCACTGCCCTCTTCCTCCCCTTTTAAAAATAAGAAAACCAAACAAATATGGCTTTATATAGCACTGAGGAGGAATTTATTTTAAAAGCTGCACTTAAACCCTCAAAAGAAAAGCAAGTCAAAGCATTCTGGGCTGCCCTTCAGTTCCCAGCCTTTTTTTCCCAACAGAGAGATGGTCAGAATTTCTGAATTGCTACAGGTGTCATAAAATAAGCTCCAAGGTCACCTTTGCCTCCCCAAACTCAACAGCTGGTTATCCTCTCTCATACAGTTTTCCTATACTTTGAGGTGTATAAATTTGTACAGACAGCTTTGGTTTCAAGTAAACACACTCATCTCATGGTGATCTCCAGCACACTATCACCCTTGCAAATTACAGGACATACATAAATATATGACCCATCCAAACCTAGTAACACATCTGATTCCAGGGATTCAAGAATAAAAAAAAACCCTCAGATGTTCATCTGCCACCAGCTTCAGAGATAATATACAGACTCACACACATCACTCAGTACCTTTGAAACAACGCAGTAAATTCAATATTCATGCTTACCTCTTCAAGTCTGTTTTCACTTCCTCTGAGGTACATTATTCAGCACCACAACAGCAATAAAATTAAAATTTATCACATGATGGAGACAAGTTCTATTAGACTAACACAGGTGATCTTTTCAATAATTTAACCATCTTCCTTTCTACAGAAAACATTTTAATCTGTGAATATAATGATAGCAAAAGTAATACTCACAGTTGCTTATAACTCCCCCAAGTGGGTCACCCTTGAAATCAAACTCAATATCCATGTATTTTCCCTGTGAAAGCAACAAATTTTAAGATTACAATTTCTGTTTAAGAAAAACACAAGTTCAAGACACTAAGTTAGTTGGTTCAAAGGTTGGAAGAGCAATCTGACAATCTCCTGTCAGATTTTTGCAAAAGAGAAAATTATCAAAATCTTTTAAGATGTTATCACAGCCAGGGATTTTTATGGAAACAGCTTTAGTCAGATCTGCAAAGCAACCCAGTGACTTGCTCAGTTTCTAAGGTTCTGTGAAGAAAACGCACATTGTACAAACTCCCACCGGAGTGCCAAGAACACCAAACGATCCCTGCAGCCATTTAGGCAGGGCCACACTTATTTACTGAAGGATGCAGGAAGAAATTATCTTGCAGGAAGAAACGATCTTCCTTTCTCCCTGGGAGCTGTGGGAGCGTGAAGCACGGCAGCTGAAGGAGAGCCACGGAGCCTGGCCCCAGGCAGCGGCTGGCAGCGATCGCGGGGCGCCTGTCCGCGAGCGCGTGCCTGCCTTGTAAAAGTGATGGATTCTTCCCGCTGAACTCTTTCCCTTGGAACTCAGGAGACCAGAGGCAACAATTAACGGGCTGTCACCGCACAAGCCGTTTCAATCCCGCCGCGTTTCCTTGACTCCTGCCTGACTTTTCCACATCACAGAAGATCGCTCCGGTCTTTGGATCATTTTAATTTATTTGACAAGTGCTTAATGTAGTAACAGCTACATTTAAGAGTGACAAAACGGACAGACTGTGCAGAAAAGGCAACAGCAGTGCTGCTTGCCTTGGCAAGGCAGTTTAGAAAGATAAAAGCTGCTGGTAGTAATTCAGCCAAATTCCATCCTCTGGCAATGGGCTGCCCAGAGAAGCAGGCTAGGTTGGACAGGGCTCTGAGCAGCCTGGTCCACTGGAAGGCGTCCCTGCCCATGGCAAGGGGGTGGAATGAGATGGTCTTTAAGGTCCCTTCCAACCCAAACCAAAGATTCTGGGACAAAAATAATCCACTAAAAAGCCTTGTGATACTATTTCCTTACTCACTGCATTCAGGAAGAGATTGGGTTTTGTTCATTTTTCTATTTTACTTTTTATTACAGAACATAAAAAACCAAGCACTTTACACAGACTCACTCAAAGAAATGTACTAATTTACTGGGAATTTCATCGAGATTGACTTGACTCTACTTAAACTCTATTTTCTTTGCTATACTGTATTGTTCAAGGTTAATTGTGAGATTATTCGAATTTCAGAGAGAAAAAAAGTAAATCAGATTAATTAAATTTTCATTTCCCAAGGACTGGGACAGCTGGGTGTTTCCAAAAGTATTTTTAGCTCAGTGTTTATAAGCAAGGACTTGAAAGGCAAAATAGTTGTTAGTTCCACTTTGTCCTGGAAAGACTTCTGGGCTGTCTGCTCATCATTTCTGCAGTGTCATGTCTGATAATTGCAGTCTTCCTAGCCTTTCTTTTTTAAAAAAAATTAGAAATATCTACAGGTGCCCCAGATTTTGGCACTGCCCTTGTGATGAAGACCCCTTGTTCTGTTCACCACCAGAGGCAATGAGCTGTAGAAGGAGCCTTCACAGACATGAGGAACATCATCAGCTCTTGAGAATTAGAAGGGAAGGGGAGGAAATTTCCCAAGTGGAAAAAAAAAAAAGCCGCTCTCCAATCTCACAATGTCCAGAACTTCTGTCCATTTGCTTTAACTCACAACACACCATTCTCCCAGTGAATCGATTTTCCTTCTCTTGTCAACTTCACACATCTCACAATATTGCTTTTCTGGACACAAGTGAGCAAGTGACAGAGTTGCATTCAGCTTTCTGATTTTAGCAGGAGAAACTATGATAAGTACTCACACTTTTGAACCTCTCAACTCTAGCATCAACTCTTCTGGTTTTTCAACTGGCAATTCTAGCAATTTCTCATTCCATTACATGCCCAAAAAAGGTTGAATTCAACCAGTCGATTAATTATAAATAATTTAAGCAAAAAAATAACACTACAAATGTTCATATTAAAAACTAAAGGTGCAAACACATTTTGAAATGTTATAGAAAGCAAATGGGAACCTAAAGTAGTCGTTTTAACCCAAAAAATATACATATGAATGGAAAACAAGATCACATGGAAATATCTACTTGCTAAGCAGACCAGTTGCTGGACACATGGTCTCTGACACTAAAGCCACCAGTGCCAGAAAATTATAGAATCCAGCTGCACTGTAATTATGTTTTCATCCAGTCACAGGCTGCCACATCCTAATTTTGTTTTTCTTTTTTAGCCTCTGCTTTGATATTCAATTGAACTCTATGCCCATATCAGAAACCAACAAGATTTCTGGCTTTGAAGTGGCATCACTAACAGTGCCCTACTAACACACTGGGGAAGGAGAACGTGCTCCTGTGTACAAAATTAAATACTGACTGTTGCTGTAGGTGTTCACCTTCTTCAAACACTCCACAGACAGCTATAAGAAAATTCCCAAAATTATTTCTTCCCTCTTTATGGATGCCTTGGTGGTTGATACATGGTAAAACAGAAATAGCCAACAGCAAAGCACACTCCTTCAAAAGGACTGAAGAAAATACTTACGAATCTAGAGGAATTGTCATTCCGCATAGTTTTGGCATTTCCAAAAGCTGGAGAAAGAGAAAAAACAAATACAACAAGCAAATCTATCAGTAAAAAAATATTTAAATGCTAAAATATCTAGGTCTGCTGGTATATTTAAAGGAAATACAGACTTCTGAGAAACAATGCCCTGTACATTGTATGGGCATCAGTCCCGGGGGACAGAGTGTGACAGACACGATCACAAATACCAAAAATCTATGGAAGTCCAAAGAGGTTTGGTCTCAACACTTTCCTTGTTTAAAAAAGCTAAGGAAAAATATACAAGAGGAAATGGTTCCAAAACAAAACTGTACCCATATTAAGCATATATCTTTGGGGTTTGAATCAACAAATTCATAATTTTATTACCCAAATAACTTTAAACACAGGAAATACTTCTTCTTCTTGATGTCAGAGAAAGAAATGAATCCTAGTTCCCAGAATACATTAAAAGCTGGAGGCCAGAAGTGAGGAAATTACAGAATGACACTTAAAAATTGTTTGCATAGGACAGTTTAATCAATGCTTTGAAATTGATTTATTTACACCATTTCAACTCATTAATTCTACCTCAAGCTGAATATTACTCAGCTGAAATCAGTCAGATTTACAATGAAAGTTTGTCTTCAGCTTGATCTAAACTAGCTTTCTGAATAGCTTGGTTTAAATTTCTTTAGCTCCAGTTTAACAACAATGAAGATTCTCTGAGAAAGGACTGCCCAGGGTGACATTCAGAAGGACAGCCACCGTCTCAGAGCATGGGCAGGACAAGAACTCAGGCAGGACCACAATTCAAGCTCTCAAACTCCCACATTGTCCAAGCACATGGAGTCAAACAGGAGTGTCCCCTCCATCACTAGGTACAGCACTCCTACTTCCAACAAGAGACTTTATTTATCCCAGTATTTATTTACATAGCATATATATACTCAAAGATCAAGTCATGTCAACGTTTTTTTGGACAGAAATAAATACATGCCTTAAGGCTTCCACACACTTACATGAGTAGACTTATTCTTGACCAAAGAACTAGAGCCAAAATGAAAAGTTTGTTGATCCTAAAGGCCAGGATAAGTGAAAGAATTGTTTTTGAATCTTTATGCCCTGCAATAAATCATCTTTTCAACAACCAAATCTCTGAGCTGCATTTTCTTAAACTCTGTGCTGAACAGTAAAGTCATTTATAACTGCATGGAGCCAAGCACAAATGTTCCATTATAAAGCATGAGGCACATTCCTTGGTTTTCCCTAAAGTTCATTGTTTCTAAAAGTTAATTTACAGTAGCAACTGTAGTTTAATAAAAATAATCCCATAAGATAAATTATGCATATGTAACATTTATGTCATTTTCTTGCACTGCAGTTTGACTGAAACAGAACTACATAACCAAAGAAAAATAAATCTCACCACAAATGCCTAATTTCTTTCTAAAACATATATAAGCAGCCAGGCTTGCTCAGTTTTTATTCCTTACAGAATAACCCTGTGTCCAACCTTCCAAAAAAGCTCAACAGGCATTACCAGCCCATCAAGTAGAACAAATAGTACCTTGAAATGATAAGGCAATCATCATTTATCATCATAAAATGATAAGGCAATCTTCAGTAAGCTCAGCTGATTCCTTTTGCATTAAAACAAAGCTTGACAAACCAACAAGAAATCAAACTCATTTGGCAGTCCCTGGGGAACAGTCTAGCTTTGGCAAGAAAAGCCTCAGTACCCACCATGCCATTTCTGTCTGGATCTGAAATCTGCTTCCAGAACAGCGATAAAACAACACAGCTCTTCTCTGTGAGCCCAAAACAATGGAGGGCTGCAATCCCCCCATTCAGCTTTAAGGGGAACACAGCTGATCATCAAAGAAAGGCTTATCCAGCACTTCTATTATTCTTAAATGTCAACATTTCATCCTTTCTTTACAAGTCTTTGCTTACAATTTCTGGTTTGTGTGCAAAGACCATGTTTTAACTATCCACTTCCCCACTGCTCTCTGCCCAATTTCTTACATTCCCTTTCATTTTATTTTTTTTCTGTTTTTCCCTCTGTTTTCTCTTGCAGAGTCCTTGCCCCCTATAGGTTCCAATTCATCACCTATAAGCAAGGCAATAAACAATGTTGACACTCAACAGTCTTTACAAACAGCACATATGATGTGGCCATAATGTAAAATTGTCTTTTGACAATTTTGACAACTGACTTTGTCCCAGCACCACAACAGCTTTGAAAATTCTGGGTGAGACTGAGCCAGGAATCAACACAATAGATCTAAATAAGTCAGTGCCAACCAAGGAACTTCTGAAGGCAATTATTAGACAATGGGACAAAACTGCAAGCTTTGAGGATCATATAACCTATCTCCAGGATTAAAAAAAAAAAAAATTCTATTTCTGGCAGCCAACCTCTTTAAATTAAAATCACTAATTAAAAAAATAAAAGCCTTTCATGGGAGAGCAGGAATGGCAGCTGTCAGGAAGAGCAGGCCAACAATCACCAGACCTAGGAACAATGAGTCTCAGGGATCAACAGGCATGCATATGGATTGGCTTAGTTTTTTTCTAAGATCCATTCCTTCACCCTTTTTTTTTTCTTCCCCCTAAAAGAGAAATAATGCCTTACAGAGCTTGTTTGTTTACTAGAGACTATAATAATATGATTTGGAAGGAAATGAATCAGAGGGACTGAACTGGAGTCAAGTCTTTTGATACAGGCAAGCATCATCAAGGCAGGGTTGAGAAAGGGTAAGCCCCTCTGAGAGCAGCAGGAGGAGGTTGGGAAGCATGACCTAACTTCCTGAGCTCTTCCTACATGAGGGAAACCATTTTCTTCTCAAGAAAGCCTACACACAACTGAAGAAAGTCCTACAGATGTATTCACATAAAGCATCTCCTATGGTTTTGGATAAAACATCATCAGACACAGTTTTCCAAACTAGCTCAGCTGGAACACCAGTGCACACACAGGTAACACACTGGCACATACTCAGTGAGATTCTTACCTTCAAGGACTGGATTTGACTGCAAAAGTTGTTCTTTTACTTGATTAACCTCTGCCCCTTTTCCACACACAGCAGCTACATATGACATGACAAGTTTGCTTGCCTCTGTGGGGGAGAGCCAAATAAAACAGTGATAAGCATTGGCAAAAGGCTGTGATGTGATTTTACAGACTAAATCTCCATCACGTTTTCTCAGCGCCAGACAGGAACTGTGAGCACATTCATTTCAGTTTTCTCCTGCACTGTTGTGCCATCTGGAAATGCAGAAGGAGCACACCCTGCTCTGAGACCCATGCCATTACATCAGCAATTCCCTTGATTTAAATACCTAGAGCCTCTACCCAAGCTTTAAAAAAAGCCACCACTGGATACAGCACATTACCTGCTCCTTTTTCATTTAGCCTCAGTAAGAGGCATTCTTCAAGGGAAGAACATTATCCCCTGCTGACACATTGGAAATGTTTTAATCTAGCCTGAAAATAAACAGGACCAGGCAGTTTCAAGACACAAAATACAGTTTATATCAGCAGATAACAACAAGTGCAAAATACAACACTTATACACATGTAATTACAGCTCTGATCTACAAGCAACTGAGTAACTGCAACATCACCTAAGGTGCTGCAGCATCTTTGAAAGTAAAACCAACAGAAAAAGTGAAGCATTCATTTAAACAATAAAACTAGTTTGGAGCTGCTTTTAAGGAAGTTTGGAACAATTTTTGGATTTTCAAAGCTGAGTTCATAGGGGTGTCAATCACCCATGACAGAAACAAAGATTAGATAATCCATCCAACCCTTCTGTGATCGCTGGTCAGGAAAAAGCAGCTGGAAAATGATTTGGTTTATAGAGAGAGTCTGTGATGGTTACTACGATGCAAGATAGTGAAATTTCAGGCAATACAGGCTGATATATAGTGTAATTACTAGCAGCTGGAAACCCTATCAATTCCAGACTGTGGTCATAAAAAAAAAAACAAACGCAAAAAAAACCCAACCATTACATTTGTAACAGATCTTCAGAGATCTGTTATAAATTTAAGTGTCTCATTTCAGGAAAGAACGGACAGATGAGACGTTATCCCTTGGATTTTGATTTTTCCTACTTAACCAAATTTGTTTGTTAGCATTATATTACTATTCCATGTGTAGAGGAAAATGAGCAAACCTGCCACACAGGAAGCAATCAGGGAGCAAAAACTTTAGATGTGCTCAGAAGGCTCCCATCTCCTTTATTTGTGCCTCAATCCCAGCTCTCATTTTTTACTCTGTTCCCTTCAGAGCTTGGAATTACTCAATTATTTAATTTGAAATATTTCCTAAAACAGTCAACATCTTTAAGCACAGGCACTCAATCACTGAGAGAAACAAACATTTGCACTGAAGCAGCAAAAAAAAAGCTATTATAATAGTTTACCCACAATGACTTCAATACAGGCTTTGAATATCAGCAAAAGAAAATAAGGGCCCTTTCTCTTATTAGGAGCTCTGTTTGCCCCAAGAAAGACATCAGGAGGGGAGTTATCACCCTAACATTTCAAAACATATAAATAAACTCCTTATTCTGGTGATGCATCATGTTTTCTTGCCCAATGTAACTATCAGTTAACATTAAAAACATGCAGAGAAACAAGGACAAAATTGGAAGCAAATAACAAGATTCAACTGATGACAGATCAGTTTCAGTTCTTCCAGGGCAAAAATGTCAAATATTCTGGCTACCAAAAATTTAAAACACAGTTACATAGTGTATCTGTGGTAAGAAGTTTGTTTCCTTAACTCCAGTAACTTCCTACCCTCTCCATCCCATTTTGTACTAATCTTTACAAAAAAGGAATAATTTATATTATTTCCCATACGGCTAAAAAATTACAGAACCCTCTAAATCTCTATACAAATCTAAATGTACTATTTACATATAGAGAAGTTCAACAACTCAACCTCTGATTCACCCTTCAAATGAATAAATCACTAATACGTATGCCTCAGTTATATGTGACATGCTTGATAATTCACAATTTGTGAGGAAGCCAAGACATTAAACACCACCAGTCCAGGACTCTTGGCTAAAGTCTGAGCTTCTAGACAAAACCTCAAAGAGTCATATTAATAAGAACTTGGGTTTTTAAACTACACTTCTACTGAACAGGTTTTCCTGTCATTGAACTGTAAAAAAAGATTACATTACAAGACTTCAAGACTTCTTAATTGGGTGCCACTAATCTAAGAGAACTAAAGATGATGCCTACACTTTATATACTTTTATATGTTTCCAAAGTCTTGGAAAGCAACTTCTTGTTACCTACTTTGAGTCTTGCTCAGAATAAGCACACAAAGCCCCACATTCTCAGATGCAAAGGAAAAATCTCTCAAATTACTTGGAAACAGATGTATGCCTTCCTACCCGCTGTCTCTTCTGCAAGTCACCTCTGTTTTAAATTGCTATCTTTGAAAATAACCGGATTCTTTCTTTTTTAAGGTCTACCTAAAATGTACTGCAGTTATGCAATCCTCTCTTGGTTTCTAACCTTCCAGTTTAAAAACCAGCAGTCATTTTCAAGGAAATTTCAGCTTTGCCTAAGAAACTCAGTGTTCTGGCACACAAGCCAATCTTAGCACTGCAGCTGAGCACAGTGTGCGAAGGGCTGATAAAATTTCCAAAGTAATCAGCTACAGTTATTTCTTTTCCTTAGATAAATAGCATAATCCAGTTTTCAAAGGCATGTGTTCATTGAGAGACAAGTGGAAGTACCAAGTCTGGAAAACTCAGAGCATTCAGTTCTCCATGTCTTCAGGTTTCTCACCAGGACAGCCTAAACATTTTCTGGCCCTCGCAATACTCTGTGACAAGTCAGCATGACTTTGGTACAGCTCTGGATACTGATGAGAACACTGAACTAACATGACATGGGACTTCAATGTGGTGGCAGTTTGAAAAAACACTATTTTATGTGAGTTCACAGCTGCGGCCACAAGTGTGGCAGCACTCACTTCCTGCAATGGCCAGACACAGAGAATTGCTGACATCTCTCAACTCTCACCGACTCCAGCTTCCCTCTGCAAGGCTCTGAACAGCCCTGAATGGTTTTTCATCAGATCCTAACTGCTCCTTACCTGTTTTCCCAGCTCCACTCTCTCCTGTGATAAGGATGCATTGGTCTTTGTCCTGGTCCCTTAAAGACCTGTAAGCTTCATCAGACAGAGCAAAGCTGCAAAGAAAGAAAGAGTCAATTGAGAATTAGGAAAAAAACCCAAAACAACCAAACCACCAAATATTGATAATAATTACAATCTGTCCTTTGCACAGCCAGGAAGGGAAAAAACCAACAAAACCCCAAAACTCTCCAAGTGCTAATGTTCCATTAGTGGTGAAGCATTCCCTTTTCAGAACATAAAGACCCACAGAAGCAAAATGGATACTTTATCTCAGAAGCTTACTTAGACCTCCTTCAGGAACAAGCAAAGATAATCTTGAAGTTTTCCTAAAGATAGCAAAGTCAAAACAAAATAACAAAGTTTTAGGGAAGGGTAGTTATCTTTCTTCATTGAACAAAATGTCTTATTCTCCACTGAAAAAATGTCAATGAAACATCAGGGCATGGTTTGTCTGAAGATGTCTCTAAGATAAAGAGGGGAACCCTGAGCAATAATTACACCATAAGCCACAATTTCTACTCAGTAAGAAGAAATCTCACAACCTTATAAAACACTGAGCATTTTAAGCCTTTGGGTATAGCTGGACTTGTGCATGAATATGCAGAATTATTTCCCACTATCTGTGTTCTTATCCCAGGAAGTGTGATGCCATGTAGGGAGCCTAAAGAATATAACAAGAACCAACAGATTTCCTGTACCAAAAATGTCTTTTCCTGGAGGCTCAGAATATCATGACCCTGAAACTCCTGGGCTGCAATTTGAATCCAGATGTGCTCTGCTGCCGTGCAGCAACATATACTTTGGAGAAGTGCAGATGGTTTACTTATATTTAGTTTTCTTTAGTAGTAATTTTGAGACAAAGTTTTTTTCTTTCAACTGCATTTTCCAATTAATGGAATGAAATATTATGGAAACTAAGCATTTTCCCCTTAGAAAAACTTAAACAAATAGTATCTGAAAGAGGATATAAAAGCAAACTCCAAATAAAAAGGCACAAATGCATAACCCAATTAAAGAAAAAATATGATATCCAAACACAGCATGTTTTTACATGAAATAAACAGCTGTTCAACAGACCAAGACCTTGGTTAGATTACTGCATCTAGTAAAATATTTAGTGTTTATATATCTCCAAAAGTGGATATTGTTTATTATTTACAGCAAACAAACCTTGTATGAAAAACAGAAATGAACTCTCAGGTCAACATAAGATGCAGAATCACTTCAGGTTCAATGCACTTTTTAGAAACCTGATTCATTATTCTACAACAGTTTAGGAGTTTCACATTCAGCTGATAACAGCAAACAGATCAAGTGTTTGTTTTGGACAGCACAGCTATATAGTGCTTTTTTCACAGGCTCCTCTATAGAAGAGCAAGCTCTTTGTCATGACACCAGTGATGGGAAGCAGGAACAACACAATGCAGGCAGTGAGAGCCACTCAGGGCCTTGTCTAGAGGTTCTTACTGCTGCAGTTTGAAAGCATCAAATATTAAACCTACATCTACTAAAATCAGTCATAAAAAAATCTTATTTATAAGTATAATATAAAAATATATAATTATATATTATTTGTATATATTTTATATATAAATATATATTAATTATATAGACATATAAAAATACAAATACATAAAATATAATAATATATAAATTATTTAAAATATAATTTCCATTATAATTATTATATATTATAATAATTATCTAACTATTATATATGAAGATATAATTTAGATATACTATTTATATAAATACTTATATAAATATTACATGTAAATTATATGTTATAGAAATATAAATAATTATATAAATGTTACATATAAATTATATATTTTATAAATATAAAATACTTATTGCTACCACTGTCCCTTAGCTTCAGGCTTCCCTTCCCAAAAAGTTTATGAAGAGCATGACAAGTTATCTCCAATTTATCATCAGGTGCATGTGCAAGACAGTTTTTTGTACTTCCTCATCCCTCACCTGTATTAGACTCACCTCACATTTGCTTATTTGGGTTTTGGTTTTGTTTGCCAGTTTGGCTTTATGGTCACATCTTGTTACCAGCCCAGCCACCCTCTGCAAGAGACCCAGGCAACCAAGTGAGGGCATTCTGAAAGATTTGGAAAATGGGGAACTGAAAGAGCTCACAGCTCCTTTGCTCCTGAGCACCAACACCCTCCCCTGCCTCTCCAGGGCCTGCCAAGGATGCTCAGGCCATCGTTTCCCCCCTCTTGGTGTCCCTCCCATCTTCTCTCCTGCAGCACATCTGCCTGCCCAGCTCCACCACAACCCACCCAGGGCTCCACCTCTCTTGCCTGCTTTTCCCAGCCTATTTTGTCCAAGGCACTAAATGACAATTCTCCTCTCTGCACAGATGGCTGGACCATCCACTTAACACCCGTGATCAAAGGTCATTGACTCCTTTTGATGCACATCCCATCCAACCCCGAGCAGGGCTGAAATCTGTGCTCAAACCTTAATGCTGCTGTGCTGACTGAAGCATTTGGACTCAGTAGTTCAGCTGGAGGTGAAAATGTGTTTACAAGAGAGTAGCAGGCTGTAATGTTTTTAGCATTACAACAAAGTCACATTGTGATGTGGCCAACATGCTGGAGAACTAGCAAGAAAAATATAAAATATTCTGCTGCTGCTGAGAGACCATGACACAATTTCTGGCACCCATTTTACTGTTTGGAATCCAAACTACAGTAGCAGCAACACTTTACCAGACTCTGTTACAGGACGTATTTAGGATATTAATAATATTTGCTGAATGTTGCTGCAGATATACTTGCAATTTGAAAAGTACAACAGCACTCAAAAAAGCTTACTCCAGCACAGATTACCTTCCTTTTTGAAAAAAAAAATAAAATTAAAAGCAACAGGATAAAGATGAAAGAAATAAACTTCCCTTAGCATTCATGGGCCACATGAGACAAACTTTAACAATAATGCGGAGATTTCCACAGGTTTGACTGAGGGAAACTGTCTTTCAGCAAGAAGATAAGACTCTGAGACTCTTTTTAAATTTACAGACTGGACAGCTCATTCTGTGCCTCTTGTCCTTCAAACAGTCTTGGCCATCAAATAGTTTTTCACTTTGGAAACTATTTTCTTGGCAGTAGTTTCACACTGGAAAATGAAATCAGCATCAAGCACAGAGGAAGTATTCTCTGTTGATAGACTGAGTTACGAGTTAATCAGCTTAGTACCCATTCATCTTTTCTAATACACTGAATTTAAGTTTCTCAACAGCCCCTGTCAAAATGCATTTTACTGCTTGATGTATTTATTAACTCTGCCTGCACTGCATAGTTAAAGACACCAAATCATGCTTTTTCTCCTTCCTCCACAGAAAAACTGAGAGCCAATACTGCAATGAGGTTTCTGAAGTAGGAGGAGAGAGGGGGATTTCATCCAGTTCTGGTTTAATCCAGTCTAGTCAGAGTTTTCCTGCCATTTTCTTGAATCTGCACAACCTACAAAGCCTAATAATACCCTACCAGAGTATCAAATATTATCTACTACAGACAAAAGAAAAAATAAGTCAACTCATTTCAAAAGAAGCTTTGCATAAGTAGTTATCAAAAGTGACCCAGTAGAAGTGTTTTAAAATCTATCACTGATGTTTCAACCATTGCTCCAACAATCCAATTGGAGGAGGAATAACCAAGAGTCTTTTTAAACAGCTAAGACTTGTCTTTCTGGCACTGCAAAAGAGCAATATCACATTTCTGTCAGTCTGAACAAAGAAAAAGACACATCTATTCAGATGTCATGTTGACTTTCATGACACAACATTACACCTCACAGTCCTTCCTACCTATTATCAACATCCATAATAATCTTTACAGTAACAGAAAACCCAAACAAAAACAAACTTTGAGTCTTTTAGTTCAAACTCTACTGATAAAAAACTAGAATTCCATGCTATTGCCTATTTGTTTAAAAAATAATTTCATTTAAAGTCATTTAAGTTTAACACATATTAATGGTTTAGAGATCACAAGGAATCCTAGCCTTTTCCTTTAAGCAACATGAAGAGACATGGCTCTGTGAAGCCACATTGGCAACCATGGATTTAAACCACATACCTCTCTTTGAGCCACCTCCCAATTACAGAGCCCAAGTAGAATTTCAGAATAGTTTAAAAAGCAGTTATAAACCATGTGTTTCCAATTAGCTGATGAGTGCGTCAGCACTGTCAGTTACCATACCTTATAATAAGCTCTCCTTTGATTTTTAGGTTTTCCTGGAGGAAGATGACATCCTCTTACCACAACAAACACAGAAATTTTTACTGGAGCTCTCTTTTAGCTGAGACTTAAGTTTAGAAGCAATTTAAAATCAAAAGGCCGCCCACACCTGGCTCAGTAAGAAGCCTCTGCTTCTTTCTAGCACAGCCTCTTCAGCCACAAGCTCCAGATGGCCAGATCTGTCACAAAGTCCTAACCTAAAAACTTAACAAAGGGAAACAGCACAGCCCTCCAAGGGAGGCTTCCAAAGGGCTTGGGCAAGTTTCAGCATCCCAACAGCATCTCTGTTTTAAACATCTCTGTGTCTCTGGGGTCAGGAAGAGACAGGAGCCAGGCTCCCACCAGCTCACCCAGTGCAGCATTTGAACACCCCAGATTGCACCCACAATTACAAAAGCCATAAAAATCTTGTTGTTATAAGTCAGAAATTCACTTCACAGGAGCAGCTTTTCTACCACCTTTTTCCTTCAAGCCAAACTCACCAGGATCAGTATTTGCCAGACACTGATACTTATTTGTGGTATCATTTTCATGCTTCCTTTCATTTTCCTTAGCATTCTCAATCAGAAGTAACTCGTTAACACTATTTTAAATTCTCTCCAATTGCTCTTCTCGTGCACTAATAGAGTCAATTCACTTATTCACCAGCTGCTGCTTTGATTCAGAGACCCCGGGTCCCCATTTCAGAACATCTATTGCTTAATCTTGGCTATTGGCTGACAACTTGTTTGCTACTTTCAAAGGAAATTAGGAAAATCTCTTTTATTGACTGTTCTAATTCCTTATGAAGCAGAGTCCTGGTACCAGGGCTCATTTCTGCCCAAACATGTCTAAACACACTGGCAGGATGCTAAAGGCCAGTGCTTATCAAAAACTATATACATGCTATACTAGAAAGAATAGAGGTAATACATAAATTGTGCACGCACTTTTAATATAAGTTTTACATAAAATGTAATTTAATGACTGCAAGTTTACTTCAGAGCATAATTTAATTTCCTTCCTTCTCTTTCTGAATGCATAGAAGTGCTCAATAGCAGGGTAACAGCAAAGAAATTATTTCATTCTCTCATGACATGCAGTGGGAAAGCATCAGAACTGCATTTTGTTTCAGTATGAAAAGCCTAACAACCTGAGCTAGGAAGAGTTGAAGCAGATTTTATAAAGTGCTTTGAGGCTTTACATTGTAAATCATCACTATTTGCTATATATATTCCCCCACCCATTGAAGCTCAGTGGAAAATTCACCATTCAGGAAAAACAACTGTAAGAGATTATTTATAGTATTAGCTCATGGTGCAGAATCATTTAATTGCCCTAAGGATAAAAAGTGTACTCCCATTTTCCATAATTACAAACTGTCTCATGTTCAGAGCTTTGACACACTTGAAAAGAAAAGGTTGATTAGCCTGCCACTGGAGTGAATAAAGTAACAGCTGAATTGATGGAGCATCAGCTAGGATGGACCTTCACAGGCAAGCAGCTGCTCTTTCAAACATGCCAATCAGGGGGGAAAAAATAAAACAAATTTAAACACCAGGATAAAGAGGTGTGCTAAGACAGATGGAAAGCCTTTGCTCCTATTCACATCCTCCATTTTTATTTTCCTGGTGAGCACAGAAACCTGTTTTATCAGCAACACTGTGTGATAACACACTCAGCAGAAGGGTACATCCTGCACAGGCCTGCCCACTTTGTCTTTCACATGAGCCACTGGGACATGATTAGATGCAGAATAAAGCCCAAAGCTGTCCCAATCAGCCCATTGGATTTGTTAGAAGCAGCCATCATTTACAGAAGGGAAGGGACAGAGAAAAAGGGAGGGGAAACAGGACAAAGCCTCTCAATTTTCATGGGTAGGACATTTCAGTACAGAGGCTAATATTAAGCCAGAGAGATTTATCTTCTGATAGATTGGGAATATAATATAACCTCTGATGCTCATATACACACTGCAAGTTTAGCAGAAGACTTGTCTCAGACCAATAAGCTGAGGTCTGGACAAAAAGAAAAAAGCTCTTGCTGAAAATCTTGTCTTTGTCAGACTGAGGCAGATCTAAGGTGTGTTCAAAAAACTTCGACTCCAAAACCTCCCTACAGAGAGGTTCAGACAATGCTTCTTCCAAAATACTGTGCCTACACAGCCTCCCAGCTCACCAAAACCTGGTCCTTTTCCCTCTCACAAGATGGCACATATTTACACTCCAAAGGAGGTTTTATCAGTTTTGATAATTTCCAGTTTTGATAATTTCCCTTTAAATAAAAATTAAAAAAAAATCTAAACCAACAGTGATCTTTCCCCAGCACTGTACAGAAAAGCCAAAACTGCAGCCATTGATTTTCCACCAATTTCAACAATATCTAAGACATCTTGTTTGAGCTCACATTAATGTAATGGAAAACAAGAAGTGCCTTTTACCAGGAGCCTGTGACCCAGCTGTTGCCTTATTTTCCTTCAACCAATGCAAAACAGGATCTCTGCAGCTGAGGATGACCATGCCACTTGCCAATCCAGACTACAAAATAAAGTCTCCCTGTGAGTTTTAGCAAGCCTGACAAGCATGGCCACATCCCATCCCAGAGCTCAGTGCTGGCAGTGCAATACACCCAGCAGAGATTGAGGACAGTGGCCTGGGCATGGCCCCAAGGCTGGGTCCTCCAAGGAATGCAGGGAGCAGCAGGCAGACCCCTGGTGCTGCAGATAACCAAGGCCACAGGCCCATCCCCTGTGCCCCTGACAGGTTTTCCATGGAGCACCAGGTTGAGCTGGGTGGTGCAGGGCCCACCAAGCTGAGCTGATGTGTGCCAGTGCCACTGTACCCACCATAAACAGGGCTCCTGGCTTGGCCTAAAGAAGGGAACTGAAACAGCAAACTCCTGTTTGGAGCAGGTTCATGCCATTGAAGTGAAGATACACATAAATTGAGGTGGGGCAGGGAAGCAAGTATCTCCTTGCTTTCCAGCTTGGCTTGCATTCCCTTTTGACTAGTCCCATTTCCTTGACATTACATCAGCCAGCTGGATGGCACACAACCATCATCTCCTCCCCCACAGGGACACTCTGTGGGCTCAGCCCAGCAGGAACCAGCAGGGCCCAGTCCCAGAGCACCAACCAGATGAGTCTGTCACCCAAACACTCTCTGAGCCCAAACACCAGCTGTGTTACCCCAGGCAGACACAGCTCCTGCACGGCCAAACAGGAGGACACAGGCCTCCCACACACCTACCCCAAAGTCAGTCTGCTGCCACCTGCACTGCAAAGATTTCAAGTTTCTTGAGGGAAAAGGAACTTCTGTTCACAAAATAAATAATTCTATTGGGCTATGATATCCTTGAAGGGAAGTACAGGAAGTGTTTTCTATTGTTTCATCAAAAATCAGATTTAATGAGATGTTTATTTGCTAGGATGAATCAGCAATTGCATGCTTGATTTAATGACTACCTAAAGCAGCCAAGTCCTTACACTCTGTGTTCTTACTGCAAAACTGTAGGCTGAAGTTTCCTGGTAGCCAAATTCTGCATCAGAAGCTGCAGGTTTTTCCTTGAACTGCCATCCCAAATGCACTAGAGGAGCCTGCAGACCCCAGGGGAGAAGCAGCTTCACAGCACAGCAGAAATGCTGATGGCAAGAAGCTCCTCATTTTTCTCCACAGACCTTCTGAAGCTTCCCAGTCCCTGAGGCTGGGCTTGTAAAATTTGGGATTTATTCCACTTTTCTGGTTCAAATGGAGCAGCAAGGGGTCAGACAGCTGAACAGAAAGGGAAGACAGGAGCAAACTGATTTGCCATGCCTGGCTTCTGTCAGAGTTTAACCAGAGGGCACAAAATTATTTAAAATCCCAGTTCACTGTTTCATCTATGCAGAAGCAGATTTGAATTGCACCTCTGAGCTTTTGCATATGTGTGGAAACGAAGGGCTGCTGGGACAGGGAGGAAAAAAGGAGCAGGAGAAAACAGTCATTCCCTTTCTGCATTGAAATATAGAGACACTCAATATTTTTACAGAAAAATGAATTCGTTTCTGTACCTAATACAGAATGTGTGTGAAACTCAGGGAAGTTCACTTACCAAACACACATGTTCAGTTCAGCTTTGATCAAATTTCACATAAATGAAATCTTTTTCTGTAGAGCAAGAAATGCCTTGGTTATGCTGCTACACCATGAGAATAACATGCCCCAAAAAACTTTAGTTCATCTTGCCTTAGCTGGCTACAAAGAAGACGTTTTCCATCAAAATGAAACAATGCAAACCAATTATTCCTCGTGTTTAAAACAAAGATAGTGGTTAAAAAGGGATCCTTAAAATTATTCACAGCTATTTCAGAAATAACAAGCCCAGACCACAGGTTAAGTTGGATACTTAGAAAACAAAACTCTATAATCCTATTAGAGGAACAATGATCATCACAACTTTAGTCCTATACAGACAGGAATATACAATGAATTGTTTTGGCCTTTCTTTTTAATTTATAAATAGGATGTATCTTTGGGACTTACAGTGTGTGCTATTCCCAGACAGTGGCAGAGCACTGATTTGCTCTGTTCAAAAACTCCAGTGACTTCTTCATCTCACAAATGAAACCACAAAAGGGCTGTGCTGGTAGTGGGGTTTTCCTGGGGCACTGAAGGGCAGAGTGCTGCTCTTATGATTTCACATGAAAAAGTGTTCAGCAAATAGTGTTCCATGTCTCTGCCTCAAAAATACATCTCAAAAAAATCTCCTGCTTAGCAAATAGAAAATCCTGCTTTTTTTCCTGCAGCCCTAGGAAGCAGCCTCAAGTCAGAAGGCAGAAATAAGTAATTTTCTCCTGATGCAGTGACAGCAGAGATACAGCAAGTCAAGTTTTGGAACCATGCAGGGTTTATTGATACCATGTGCTCATGCAGGGTCTTCTCTCACTGCAAATAATTTTACTGCAGAACTATCAGTGCTTTCCAAACAAATTTGTTCTACTTTGCTAACTCAAGAGAGAAAAATAAATTTATTCCTTTATTCTAAAGTAAAGAAACGTGTTCCAGTACTCGGGGACAGAAAAAACAGCAAAGTGAGGTGCACAGCTTCACATACTCACTGCACAGAAAGGGACATGCTTTAAAAGGTCTCACCTCACAAAGAAATAATCCAGCACAATTGAACTCCAGTGTGCAGCACATACCTGAGAGCTACAACATCTCAAAAGATAGATTTTGTGTGACTTCATAGCTCTGTCTGGTGAGACAGGTAAATAGATGTCAGCCATGTATTAGTGCAACACACTCCAGTGGACTGCAACAGTTTGCCAGCAGAAAATATGCCAAGCATTCCACCAAATTCATCTCATGGTACTGGAGAAATACCATCAGAGAATCATAGGACTGGATTGGAAAGGACCTTAAAGATCATCTTGTTCCAACCTCTCTGCTATGGGCAGGGCACCTTTGCTAGACCAGGTTGCTCCAAACCCCATCCAGCCTGGTCCTGAACATTTCCAGGGATGGGGCGGCCACAGCTTCTCTGGGCAGCAGTTCCAGTCTCTCACCATCCTCTCAGTAAAGAATTTCTCCCTGCTATCCAACCCTGCTATCCAACCTACTCTCAGCCTGAAGCCAGTCACCTCATGCTCTTGTCCACAGTCCCTCTGTCCGCCTTGGTTGTGGGCTCCCTTCAGAAGGGCAGTAATTCTGTCACCCCAAAGCCTTCTCTTCTCCAGGCTGAACAATCCCAAATCTCTCAGCCTTTCCTCACTGCAGAGGTGCTCCATCCCTCTGATCACCTGGAGTCCTTCCATCAGGTCCCTGTCCCTCCTGTGCTGGGAGCCCAGAGCTGGATGCAGAGGGGCAGTAGGAGTATTCCCACATCCTCAGACCTGTTTGTAAGCTAAACTAAGCTGCCAATCACCAGATTTGAAATCCAGGCTCTGTAACAATGGCTAGAATGCAGCTGCCCACAAGTTTATCAGACACAACAGTGACAGAACTGCAAATAAAAGTAATTCACTTATCTGGAAAACATCTGAAAGGCAATGTCAACACTATGTAATTACATAGTTATGCTGCTACTCTGCTCAGAGGTGTTACTGAATCCTTTTTGATTTTGTAAGTAACTCTTAAGTTCTCTTAACAATCCAAGTAGTTTGTTAAGAAGTTAAGAAGGCTTACACAACTTAATTTCTGCCTCCCAGCTCTCTTTTCCAAATAAAATCCCTGCCATGAACCCCTGGGCAAAGTAGACACTGGACCTTATCTGAGCTTCTGAGAGCTTGTTAGCTCAGGTACAACATTGAGCTAACATGTCTATCTAGTCTATTAAATTCCATTTGCTCAAGTTTGTGAATGAGATTTGTGGACATATGTCCAATATTATATTTCTATGAATGGACAAAGCAAGAAATAAAAAGCCTCCTTCAGACTGCTCAAACATGAGGCTCCAATTCAGCCCATGTGGGCTATTTCCAGTAACAATTTACTGCATCTATGTCCTTGGTTGGAATGCTGATGCTCAAGGAGGACGTCAACTGCACATATTTGTTCTCATCCTCACTACAAATTATCTTGGAGTAATTAAGACCAGTTGCAGCTTGAACCCCACAAGGTTTAGCTACTAAAAATCATTTCTGCATTATGTAAAATGGAAACTCTATGGAAGAAAAATGCAGATTTAAACTAATTTACTGAAATGACCACAATTAAACTGTCTTTGTAGTTCAGACCTTTGTTTGTAAACCCGAGTCCCAGCTCTCTTATCTATTCAAAACATAAGTACAAGATTATTCAGTGTGCTAGACTGTAAATATTAAGACTGTATTTCCTGATTCCTAACATGAAAAAGTTTACCCTTAATAACCCAAACTACATTAACCATGCTGTACCCAGAGCTGAATAAAACAGAGTTTTTTGCATAATGGTGCTGATGAAAAGAGATTGAATGGGAAATGATCTGCTGTTAACAGTGGCACAATATCTGCAATTTTACTAGTGTTTCTTTAAGGCTTTAAACATCAACCTTGCTGATGCTGTACCGAAAATCACAACAAAGGCTCCTAGCAGAGCAGATGGGCATTTTCTAGTGGGCTCTAAATTGCTTAAAGGAAAGAAAAAAAAGAAGAAAAAGAGACAACCATTAAACACAATGAGACACTTCCAATGAAAGAACAACAGCTGTTCTTACTTGCAATCTGAAATCCCAGATCTTAAAGAGAGTACCAGGCAGCCAGTGCAGGAAAGGCATAATGAAAATTCTGGTCCATGTATACACAGTGCATTAAATGGGATTTGTCTCCTTTCTGACAGGGCCTATACCTGTCCTCACTTTTCAGACTGCATTTTAGAAAGGAAACACACACAGTAGTTTCTCCTTTTTAAGTATAACTCATTATTTTCAGTGTGCAAAAAGTCCCAAAATTCTAATGAAAGGAAAAATGAAGCTATTGAACATTCTACTTCATGTGACAATGTGAATTAGTTTTAAAAAAATCTCAGTATTTTATGTCCTAAAAATATCAATGGCATAATATAATTTCTAGACAGAAAAATCCAGTTCCAGGAAAATGAGAGAAATGGGATCTGGCAAAAAAGTTACCATTAGTTTAGTCTGCTGAAGCATTTACACATATCCCCAACATATATTCAGGAACTTTTTTTTTTCTGCTTTTTTTCTTAATTATCTTTGGTCTAATAATCTAGCTGAGTTCCAAACTTTTTTGTGCTTACAAATAAACATAGACTATTACAGATACACTCACATGCAAGGAAAAAAAAAAAAAGGAAGAGGGAGAGATTGTCACAGATAACCAAAAACATTTGACTCTCCATCCCCAACATGACTGAAGTCAAATGTGAAGTATGTTGTGTACAGGGGTATGAGTAAATATTTGAAAACAGTTCTGAAAACAAAGTTATTTTGTTGAGGCTCTAAGCCAGCAGTTAATTCATGAGGGATGCTCTGAGATTATTTTCCTTTGTACACCATGACAACAACTATAGAGTTACAGAAGCATCTGGAACAGATCTCAAGTTAAGTGTTTCCCTTAGAAACTCACAATATTTTAAAGGTACCCAAATTCTTGCATTCCTCTTCCTCAAGGAGCCCCCTGGGCACGTGAGGGCTGGCTAGGAGAGCTCTCCAAAGGAGACACTGATGGATGAGCAGGCTCTCCTGGAGCCAGGTGGGTCCTGCCCAGAGAGGGGGCCTCTGGCAGTGGCACCTCAGGAGCTGTGACTGACAGCACTGCCAGCTGCTGTGGCTGGGCACACTCCAAGGGTTTGTGAGCCAGCAGAACCGGTGCTTCTGAATGCTTTTGTCATGGCAGAATACACTGCTGCAGCTTCTGAGAGACCCAGAGATGAGGGAGGGTGGGACCAGAGGCAGCCAGCACTCTCCATCTTCTGGGGTATTTTGGGAGGCAGTTTTGCCTTGATGCTTTTTATAAGCCCTGAGGTCTCTATATATACTCCTTCCTAGGCTAGGAAGTGTTTAAATGCCACAAGAGCACAGAAATCCAGCCTGGCTCCACGCAGGCTGTGTGCAAGCAGCCCTGTCAGCCCCAGCCCACCTGCACAAAGCTCTGCTGCTACATGGCATTGTCTGTTCCCATCCTGGACATCCCATGTCCTGGACACCAACAGCAGAATGACAGCACCAGGGCCATGCAAGAAAGAATTTAAAGGGCCTTTTCATTTCTTAATTTAGACTGAGCTACTTAGAGGGGCAACAGAAAGGCTCATTCCATCAAACTTTGGAATCCAGTCTAAATGTCACTCCAGAATATTCTGAAAATTGAAATAGAGCACAACATTCATATACACACTGCTTTTTTCAGGCTGTTTATACTCCTGGGGTGTTGGGTGCATTTCTGGAGCTTCCTTACAACCACACATCCTGCTATAAATCAGTTCCTGTATTATTCTGCATTATTAGAAAATTTCATGCAATCTAAAACCAGCAGCAAACAAGCAAATACTGTTCTTGTCAATAAGACTATATGCAACTCTGGAGCATTGAGGCGAGATGGCTGCAATATGTGCTATCCAAACCCACTAAAACAGCCCTGCTCAAATTTCAGAAAAAGCTAAATTAGTTGTTGTATGTGGAAGAAACCCTGCTTTATACCCTGAGCCTTCAAACTGGCAAAATGCCTTTTCAGAGGTCATTCACTTCAGTATGGCCACATCACAACTGCCTTCCTCAAAACTCTTGCTTCCTCAGAAGGACTTCTGAGGTCTTTAGCCAAGTGTAAATGTAGGAAAGTGTGCATGCCATGATTGGTGTGAGAGAACATTGCAATAGAAGAGTCTCTTCTCAGGCATGAAGTCCTTCTGGCTCTTGAAGCAAGTGTGATGTTTCTTCACCCCCCTTTCACCTCTGGGCTTGAGGGACTTACATTCATGGGCTCACTGCATCCATCTCTGCCTCCCTACAGAGGCTAAGAGAACACTAAGTCTCACCCCTACCAAGAAAAGACTTCAAGGTTCTCTGTAGGGCTCCACCCCCCTCTTCTTCTTTCAATTCACTCCAAGCATGGGTTTAACAATTAGGAACTCAGAGTCCTCTCTAAGTGCTATTTATGGTTTCCACCAGTCACAGATGTTCCCTCCCTGCCTAGTGGTCAATTATGCCAACTAAGCTCTGAAGTGAGCAGCTTCCCTCAGCCACAAATCTCTCGTGAAAGCAGAACTCTGCTGATGAACAAGTCCAAAGACCCAGTCTCTGGAGAAGTCAGGAATTATTAGGAATAAGAACAAAATCTGTAAAATGGGATACTGCAAGGTGAAGAAAACCACGGTGGGTGGTTAAAAAAGAGAAAAAAAAATAAAAAGAAAGAAAATGAAGATTAGGAAAGTACAAACTGAAACGGAAATGTTAAAATAAACATACTGGGGCAATGAAGGACACTTAACTATGTCACAGCCTCCCATCCCACCACCAACTTCTTCAACAAAGACAGCTACTATGCATCTTACCACTCTGCTACCTATGGGTAAAAGCTTACTTTTACATACAGGTAAAAACTATCCTTCACAGATGGAGCTTTATCACACCCTCCAGACAAAAATGTTTGCTTTACATCATAGAGGAAAAAGAGTTACTGAAACCTTGGTGTTCCTGAAGACATCTGTTCCTTTAACACCAGCAGAAAAAGAGCCACAAGCAAAAATCTAACTTCTATATTCAGCATTTACATCAGCTCAAAAGCTGAAAAGCGAATTGTATCCATTATCAGAGTAACTGCAGATATCCACAGGATAATGATTAATCCAAATAATTATCTACATGACAATAACTGAAATGTGAAACATAGAAAAGATCCTCATTATTGCATTTAACAGGTATCACATTGGTATATTTGTGCTTGTATCCCATATAAAGGCAAGTAGGTTTTCTAGAGTTGCCTGCATAAATTTAAGTCTAAATTTGAAACCTTTACATGGAAAACTATTCAGAAAATTTCAGAAACGTTGATTTAAAATAATCAATAATAAGTAAATAAAATATACTTCAAATTTCCTATGTGGAATTCAGTAAGTGTGTGATAAAAGCCACCTCCAGATTTCTCATGTCACCCTAAATACTTCAGTGCATAGCCTAAAAAACATGCAGAGTGACTGAACTCTTATTTGAATGTAGCTGGCCATTAGCAATACAGCTCCCACTTTTACTTCGTCCCCCAACTTAAAATAATCTGTATTTTTTTCAGAGCAAGCAGGTAGGGCATCTCAGACCATAAAGGGGAGCCAAAAGCCACCTGTCACCTTCCCTGCCAGGGACAGAGAGCTGCTAGGAGCCAGGAGACAAGGTTAAAACAGAAAATTCAAGAAAGCACCTACTCTCCAACCCCTTATTGCCAATCTGTTACTGGTAGGGAAGTGATAGAGCATGATGGTTACAAATATGTGGGATGATAATCTATTTGGTTTCCCATTGCATTGACTTCAACGATGCCAGCAGCTGCCTTTGTCACCAGGGAAAAATCGGTGTAAAATAGCAAGATAGACAGCTTGGTTTGCTCTCATGACTAGCTCAGCCACAAGGTAAGCAAAGCAGCAATTACATCAACTGAAAGAGTAATTACATCAACTGAGAGAGCAGAACAGAAGTGTAAGAACTGCACAAATCAAGCAGCAAACTGTTTGAACACTGAAATGTCATACTCTGCCCTGCCAAGTCAGAGACAAGTTTGATCCTGCCTTGCAGATAAAGACAAAACCAGCAAGATTAACAACATTAAAACAAAAACAACAAGCCAGCAATTAAAAAGTTTGGTCAACTTCCTATTACACCCATGCAAATAGCCACAGACCATGAAAACAAGCATTCAAGGAGACCTAGAAAAATAACACTTCTATTACATGGTGCCACAACAACAGTAGCACAGTAGTGCACTCAGGGAGGAATGAACTATTAAAACAAAAACCTCTTGGATCAAATTTTATCAGCTATAACGCTATCCAAAATCACCTGACCAGAAACTTTCTCTCAGCAACTCAGTTTGGCTGCCCTGCCCATTCAAAGTGTGACTGTGACCCTACTCTAGTTTCCAGAGATCATTAAAAAAAAAAAAAAAAAAAAAACAGAAAAACAAACCTGTCCAAGCCCTGCAATTAAGTGTTAACTGGCGTCACTGAAAGCATCACTCACTCTCACAGACGCTCTTGAGGAAACACAGAGCAGAGGACGAGGTGTTCCCTCCCTCCTCTCTCAGATTAGGGCTGAGAAAACACCTGAACAGATTTTTCACCCCCTACAATGTGTTCCTTCCAGTGACCATACACAGCCGCAAATCTGCAGGTATTTCCTTCCTGTCATTATAAACTTCTGTCTTTTTCTCCTTCTGTTTCCCTGTGCTGGCCAAGCCTGCTCTTTACCTGGGACAACTGATATTCTCAAGCACAGCCTCCTCACCTATCACACTGAGGCACATACAAGCAGCTCCAGCCCAGACAGAAGCTCACAGAAAATTCTTGGAAAATCAACAAAACATGATTTTGGTTCTCCAGGAGCTTCCATACAGAGCTGTCCCTATGGGAACAACCCATGGCAGACTGTTCTAGAGATGCTGACACTTAAATCCTGGTCTTCCCAAACCTGAATGTTCTCTCCAAAACTGCAGATGTTGGAGAATTTGAGCTGTTACACCAACAGGAGATGGAAGAGTTTTGGTGCCATACTGACCTAGTATCTATAACAATCTCTAACCAAACCACTGCTAGAAATTTTGCTTTAATTAATTGCTTGCATTTTTCTAGCTAGCACTAGTACCAAAGTTACATTATTTATACAAAAAGAGATGTTGAAATAAGGAACACAGTATATCTAATTCTATTTCTAGACAAATTTTTTAGGTTGGATAGATTAGTTTCCTTCTAAACAATCAAGAGTTTTACTTTGCTCAGGATCACACAACAGAAGCCAAAAGTCTTTCCCAGTGGGTCTTCCCCACAATCAATTCTTGTGAAGAGTCCATGGCTCAACAGAGATTTACACATCAAAGAAAACCAAGTATGCACATTTCCACAAATCAATGGGGGTTTTTTACCCCCGTGGCAGAACAAACACCACAAATTGCAATTTGCCTCACAGCATCTCCTTATTAAAGTTCCTGAGCAGCTAAAAAAGAGCCACCTTAAAGATTGCAAGGTCTCTGAGGAAGTGCAGCAGCCTCCCTAGACACGCCTGAACCCTGCTTTTAGCAATGGCCTAGTGCTGCAGAGCAGCCAACCCTAGCATTAGCTGCAAGCTCCAAGGGTGGGATGATGCCAGCTCCGTCCCTAAGTCTGTCAGTCCTCAGTCTGTCCTGAGCAGCAGGGTAGGCAGGCACAGTGAATAGCCCAGGCCTGGCCCCAAGCCACGCTGACAGCTCCACTCAGGATCTATCAACCAGCAGCCAAGGACCAGCTCCGTGTTTGCAGGCTGGACAACTGGACTGGCACAAATCCTTAGGAACTCCACACTAAAGGGGATGAGAAGTGGTTTAGGTTTGCCAGAGATGCCATAAGGCAGCCTACATAGCACTTATTTTATACACCTACAACACTGCCCAAATATCTCTTGAAGATGGTGAGAATTCTACCAATTTTAGCAGAGCCAAAAGAGACTCTTCCTGATTCTGCAACTCCCATAAGCATCTAGAGACAGGTGGGAAGGGAAGCAAGGTCACCATAAAGTAAGATCATTTTATATTTCTACAGTTTGCAAATGATGTAATAGAAACAAAGATTATTTCCTAATCCTTTATTTTAAAAGATATTTTGTCCACTTCTGACACTTAGGTGTCAGAAGACAAAACTCTCACAGAAGCAATATAAAATAAAGAAAATTTGTGAAGAGATCATATCTGTCCAAACCAAATTAGGCCTACACTTTTCTTGACTGGGGACTCTATCCAAATTGCAAGGAAAATCTATTACTATCAACCAATTGAGATCTCATGACAAAAATTAAAAGTCAATATTTTCTCACTTCGGTCTCTTGCTCTTAAAGTAGATTTCTAGTGTTTGGGCTCCAGAAGTCATTGCTGTGAGGTGGGAACCTGACCATAAAATTATTGTCATTAGTGATGAATGATGTTTATGAAATACTTTTCTACCAAGTTCAGACTCTCATAATACACACAAGAATGACTCTTGACCATTTCTGTTCTGAAAAACCATCTCTCAAGGGACAGAAAAATGTGGAGATCAATATATTAGTATGTACTTGATTAAAGGTGTAACCAAGTACATACTGACTTTCAGGATGTCAGACAAACTTTAACTCACAAGTTTTATTTTTAAAATACTCCATCATTTGACAGCAAATTTTATGCAGCTGAACAAAATTAGCAGAGCAGAAAGTTCTTTTAGCAAGGAACTGTGTCAATTTAGCAAGCAATTGGGCTTGCTAAACAAAACAGTGACGAAAGAAAACCTGAATTTAGCCAGAGTTCAGAACCAAGAAGTCCAAGAACAACCAGAAATTTATTTGATCTGATTATTGGGCTGTTTGCATTTCAGACTATGCTTCTGGGAGAGTGACAGATGAAGTGTTAAGGCAAAAAATTAATCAGTTAACTAAATATCTTGCAGAACACTTTGTACACATAATTTTCATTTAACCTACAAGTTAACACTGAAACAAGATGTATAAATGTATGGCCCTGTTTAGACACTTATCTGACCACTGACTGACCCAGTCAGTCTCCTGAATTTGTGGCTGAAGGGTCAGGTGCAACCCCACAAACAGCTGGAAACCCTTCTCCTTCCCAGTGTCACTGAGGAGAGGAACAGCTGGCTCCAGCCTCACCTCTAAAACTGGCAAGGTAAAATTATTACAGCAACATGCAGACCTTGAGGACCACGTACCTTACCTTCAGCCACACCACCCACACCTGCAAACAGCACCTTGTCCTATTATTCATCCTATTTTAGTCCTAAAGTTTGCATTATGCATTTAGGGTGCTCTGGCTGTCCTTTATGAATGGGCTCATTTCCAGCCAGCACAGAGAAGACCAAGCTTTAATTTTCCTACAGTTACCATTCAGACATATCCAACACGTTTCTGCATTCATCGTGAGAGGGTTGGTTTTTTCCTGCATTGCACGAAGATAATTTAAGAGTTTCAGTTATCAAAAGTAACACTATATGATTCAAACATATTTAACACCTTGAGGCTCCCAGGAGGCATCTGGACTTTGAAAGAAACAGATTTCCTTGAAAACAGACTGCTTACTTCACTGTGCTGTAATACTGGCTACTGCTAACAGTTAGGGAGGAATGTTCTGAAATGCACATACCAGGGCCTAAGTGCATGAAAGAAGAAGAGTAACTCATTTTAACTTCACTTTAAAATACAGCTGAGTGAATAAAAATTCATTTTGGGGGAGTGGTGGTGTGATTTTCATTTTGGTAGCCTTAATCAACAGATCTTTTGAGGAGAGAGACAGCTGGTACCATCTGTTCCCAGACAGAATGAAAACTAAAATTTCTTTGCTGTACTTACATGTGAGGACTGAGTTCATAAAAGTTTCGGTTTCTGTATTCTTCCACTTTCTCTGGAGTATAAATGGGTAGAGATCTGTAGGGGTTTATTGATATCACCACGCTGCCAATGTATGTCTGTTGAAGGAAAAGAGAAAATTATTGTGGGATTTTCTTTTTGACATAATTTTGCTGCTTATATATTATTTACCCATTTAATAATTTTGTGGAAACAAACAAACAAAAAAAAAAGGCCTAATTGTAGCAATGAATAAATATGTTCATAATTTTCAAAACACCTTTTAGATACTCTCTCTGTTGGGTCCCAAGTAGCTATTTCTGCATAACTGAAAGCCTCTTATGAACATTTTCTAAAAGAAAGCCCAATCACACTATATTTCTGTGACTAATTCAGCTGGGGGAGGGAAAGGCAGAAGGACACAGATGTTCACGAAGAACTGACTCCATCTGCATGGCAAATGTCACACAAGCTTTGCTGCAGCCCTTGGCCACTCACACCAAACCCCAAAAGGCAAGGCTGGCACTGGACTGTGCCCCTCTTCCCAAGGAGGAACTTTATGTCACCTTGTCAAAGCCCCAGGCACAGAAGAAACCTGAAGGGGAACAGCCTTGGACAGGTTTCTGCCATGGTTCCTCAGCAGATGTGAAGTGCAATTTGTATTTTCAGATTCTAAATGTACTCACCATCACCCTTGGGAAGCAAAGGGAAAAATACGTTGTTTCACTCTGTTAGACCCCATGCACTGCTGGGCTCAAGGAAGACCAATTCTGTACACAATAAACTTGAATCCTTAAGCCTACTGTCAGATATCCCACAGCTTTCTGCGCCTCCCTCCAGCTCCAAGGGCTGCAAACAAATACACTGAGCGGCAAGAAATGCCAAAACCCCATTCCATCCTGCCTGCAGATACTGACCAAAGACTAATAAAAACCCCAAGTGTTTGGTATCTCTTTGCACAACTGTGAAACAAATAAATAACACCTGATGAAACATGTTTTTTCCAGTAACCAGTGCTCCCTAGGAGGTGTATATGCTCTACAGAAAGCCATAGGTTCCCATTACTTGGATTACATTTGCAGTAACTACAGAAGAAAAAAACCAACAATAGTTTTTTTTAAATGCACTATGATTCTAAAGGGCTTCTGTGCTGATATCTCAGCACCTGACAAACACTATTTGGATTTTTCCCCACATCACTTCTTAGAGAAAATACTGTAATTTGCACTTTGAAATGGGAGGAGAGGCATGAGGAGCCCAAGCTACTGACCAAGCATGTTCAGTAGAGCACCAAATTATGGCCAGGGCTGAAATTACAAATGAGAAATATTAATTGCTGCAACCCTTCCAGATCTAACTTCCATGCCTAAAGCAATTTCCTGCTAAATGCTACTAAATCTGGTCCTAAGCAGAAAGCGAGGAGAGGAATATTTCCCATTTTCCATTGCACACATATGCCCAGGCAGGCTGTGAACTCACATGGCATCTTCTGTCCCAAACTGAGTGGAATAAACCAGACTGCAGTGATAAAACAAGTGGCATGAGGCCTCCAGAGACTCTTAAAGCTCATCTTTGTAGTGTTTCCTATTCCTGGGATGGATCAGAAGCAGCCAAAAAATTAGGAGTTCTGCTCTTTCAAGCACACACCACAGTGTGTGCTTATGTAAATGTTCTTCAAATAAAGAAAAAATGGTTCTAGTTTTGTGGTCATCCTCCCCCTATGGAGGAAATAATTTTCCAGCTATGTCTAATCTCTTTGGCTGAACAAGATGGAAATGCTAAAATTGCCTTTCTACAGTGTTTACTTTGCTCTCTCTCAATACACGCGGCCTTGGCAATTTGGAAGTCTACAGATTCCTGGCAAGACTAACAGATGCCCAAGACTAAGAAGCTTTCTAGTCTTCCCAAGTGCACAGATAGCCCAATTAGGACTCTTTTCTGATAAAACAATAATAAATTGTTTCCTCCTAAATCTTAGGAATTTGTGAGCTCAGCCTGTTGTGAAACCAGTGCTGTAAAGTATCAGCAGAAGAGAGATGAAGGCCAAATCTTAAACATTATATTCTAAAACATGAATTCTTTGGAACACAAAGACTTGTCCTTATTCTGCTATCATAATAGCATACAATTTAATTGCTAAGTTCCTTGAAGTACCCTGGGACTTCAAGATAAAGAAAGATTACTGAAAGTGAAAACCTTGATTTTTAATTTTGAACACAGGCATTTAAATGAGATTTATTTAGAACCATGTCTTCATAGCTAAGTGCTGCTTAGACAATGTATTTTGGGAATTCAAGTCAGCTCTTTGCTGCCAGATACAAACAAATACGGGCCATTTCCTAAAATACTAATATTTCAAAAGGTCAAATGGCTATATTGAAACAAAGACATGCTCCAATCCATTTTAAACACCAAGCCAAAGTGTGCCAAGAAGTCATTGGGTTTGTTGCAAAGCTGCTTACAAGAACTAATACATTTCCTCTTCTGAAAATGCCAATCTCTCAAAGCTGATGCCTAATAGCTACTTGCTACTGGTGGTCTGTGAGACTGCACATAACAGGGATAAGCAGATCCGGAAAATAGCTTTCCCACATAACATCTGTCTTCCCACCAGAGCTCTATTATAAACAAACAAAATAAATGGCTTAAATCCTCGAGCGAGCGACAAGCACAGGAACATTCCAGTGCTGAAGGCAGAACGCCCAAGAGTAGTGGGAGACCATACCACAGCACCCCAGGGACAAAAGAGAGTCTTGAATTTCCCTGCTTAAGGACAAGAATGAAAGAAGAGTTGGCCTCATGATGATGGATGCACAGAATACAGCCAGGAGATTTGATTTCTTTCTTGGTTTGACATGGTCTCCTTATGCAAGTTTGGGTGAGATCTGCTGTCTCCTGAAGTTTTGCTAACTAGACTCCTAATAACACTCCTTCCTCCCAACTTCTACTTTAATGCAATTCACAAAGGTGAATTCTGTGAGTTTTTGCTCAGAACACAAAGCAAAAGGACCCTTACTCATCATTTCTCAGCGCATCTCTCATGTGGTGTGACAACACTGCTTCAGAACAGAGCATTCAAATTTCTGTCAGCTTAAATGACAACACACTCTGCATTCGCCACCAAAACAACACATACAACTCATTCCTGTTCAGATAAGGGGTTAACACCTCAAGCAGGAAGAAAATTCCAAATTCCAATTCAACTGGAAAAGCTGTTCATGTTTGTTACACATCACTTCTAAGTACTGGTCCAGATGCAATGACCAAGACTCTTTGATGTCCCATTTTCTCCCCCTAGGACTGGAGGCCAATGTAACCACTTGGGACAAGATATTAGTGCTACTTCCAGTTTACAGGGACCATGCAAGGCCTTCTGAGCCTGTCCCACCCAAGCAGACTGGCTTAAGAAAAAGCCTCAAATAGCAAGATAAGGCTCTTGCTGCTTGTGAGAAATGTACAGGCAGCAGCCTCTTCCCAGTCAAAGGTTAGGGAAAGTTGTTGCTATAAACTGGACATTTCCAGCTAAGAGGCTGCAGACACCTTTCAGTGAGCCCAGTGAAAGGTCCCCAAACAACCTCTGCTGCCAGGGTGCACAGTGAAATCTGGTACACAGGATAGAGGCAGTGCAGGCCAACCCAAGAAGGGCATCCTTTAAAAGAGCACTAGTACAACTAACAGAAGAATATTTCACACCCTGGGACACAGTATATTAATAAAGCTGTTTTTTCTCCTGTCAAAGTTAGACTTGCAGTGCCCCAAAGGCCAGAAGAGAGGAGACTGGATCTGCAGAAGCCAGGGAACACTACTGACACCAGTTGAGGCAGAAGCACAGAAGTTGTCCAGCTGGGGCTGTCATAAAAGCCTGCTCTGTATCCTTAAAAGCTTTTCTGGATCTGTGGCAATCTCTGCAAAGCAACCTTCTGCAGAGGTTAAAATCATTCAACATCTACACGGATTTGTGGCAAGCCTTTTGGAATTGTAGCCTACATCCCTTTTGTCAGCTCTGCTGAAAACAAACCCACTGCTTCTTACCTCTTGTAGCCTGTAACAGCCCAGAGAAATTGCTGCTGCACACAAGTCAGTCCTGCTGTAAAATGCCCCAAGTACAAATGTACCTGGCAAGTGCACTAATTCCCAGGGGGCAACAAGGTTTCTCTCTATTTATTTAATGTGTCAAACTTTGGAGCACAGAAATAGAAAACAAAAAAAATTTTAGTAAAATAAGATTGCTAGTTTGGATTCTTCCATTTATGCAGGCCAATTTTAATACTCCAGATACACATAATGCACATTGCTTTAGTAATGGCTATGCTCAAATAATCATTTGGTTCCTAGATCTTTGAAGAGTTTCAGATCATGTCACCAAAACGTTTCATTGAAATGGGAGACAAAGTAGATCAAAGAAAAGTGTGACTAGGTTTTATTGGAATTAATCCCAAACCAAGGCTGCCCAGCACTGTTTTCATTGTGGTGGAGGAGAGCTGTGTTCTGGTTTTCGGGCAGTTTTTTTAATATGACACGTGAAAATTCTCTTTCTAATATAATACTCATTTTCCTTTGTATTTGCCTGACCTACTGCAGTTCTGGATCTTGCCAACTCATAAGCATGTGTGCCACTGCATGTTCAGAACAGCTGAGGCCAAGGAGATGGCAGAGGAAGCCTGTACTTACATGTTCTAAGTGTTTTGAGCTGTCTCAATCTCAAACAGAGCCAGGCAAATTTAAAACTACAACTTTACTCTATATTGAAGTTTCCTATTTTAGTAAGCGTTACCAGCTAGATCAGTACTGTATTAAAATATCACCTATTATTTGAACAATCATGTTGTGAGCTCAAATTTGTTTTACAGTGTGGTTGGCCATAACAAAATAGCTAAATGCACCATGCCTCTGGTCCATCGTGTTTTTTCAGGTTGGAAGCACAAAGCTGCAAGAGACAATGTTTTAAAAGAGTAAGGAAGACAGCAACATGAAGACTAAAAGCAAAACCACCTGAGCCCATTGCTGTTTCTGGGTCTTTGATTTACTCATTCCTGTGTATGGGAATGGAGGTGTTTGTATTGCTTGGTGGAGAGGGATGGGCAGGGTACTTGAAAAAGACAGACAAACAAACAAACAGACGTGGATTTCATCCTGTAACACTCCAGGGTTTGCAGGCACTGTTCCACAGCAGCACATACAAAATAAACTCCACCTGTGATCCAAGCTGAGCAGCTGCACTTCAGGTTGAGGCAATGCTGGGCCAACACTCCTTGTGCTTCAGTGAGCTGGGAGCTTGAGCAGGGAAATATATCACTGGACTGCTGAACAAACACAGACTATTCTCCATGATGATGAAAACCCTCTTGCTCAAGCCCACCTTCTTGGAAACAGCATTTTAGTCCCAGAGATACAGTGGACAAAGTCTGTATGTTGTAATAGGAAAAACCCCCAATCCTGGTAAACTACTCTCTGTGCTTAATGCAGTTATTAACCAGGACAGGCAGCCGTGTAAAACCTGCATGGGACAGTAAAGGCTGTAAAAAAACCTACCTAGAAGAGCAGTGGATGAGGTCCTGAAGGGATAAGAAGGGAAAAACAATCAAGGAAAATAAGAAAGTGAGGAGACAAAATAACAGTCCTGTACAAAGTACATTAATGGCTGATATAATGACTCAAGAAAGAAAGCTCAAAGAGGTCACACAAAGGCAGAAGCCCACATTTGCATCCCAGAGCAAACAACGACAACACAGGCAACCTAAGTCAAAGAGGATAACCACACTACTAAAATGTCCTTCAATATGGGCTTGATCCTGCAAGCCACTGTGCAAGCAGCAGCAGCCTGGACAAGCTGTGGGCAGCCAGCAGTGGCCAGGATCAAGCCCTTAACTGCACTGCAAGCTGTTTGAGATCCAAGCCCTGGAGTAAGAGCAGCTCATTTGCCAGAAGACACCCACACTGCAAGTCGGAGCGAGTACGCGAAGTGCATGCACGAGCGCAGCCGATCAGGTTTCACTTCTGAGCTTCTTGAGGGCACAGAAATCTCTGCCCTGCTCAGTGAACATTGCTGCTAACCTCAATATCATCATGAACAGACTCCAGTGCTGTTATTAATGAAGCAGGCTAATCCTCTCTGCTTGTCTCATCTCTGGCTACACTGGGATGATTTATACAAACAAAAAGAGTCCATACACAGGATACAAATACAGGCAAAACCTGAAAATAGGCAATGAAGAAGTCAACTCAAAGGTGACATGAGGAATTTTCAAGACACTGTTTAAGCACCCTCAAACATCAGTGCCTGCCCACTTTTCAAAAAGGAAAGACTTGTTTTCACAAGCAAACAGTAGCTGGAGATTGGATATGTCTGTGCCAAGAAACCACCGGTGAAAACATTAGTGAGAGCATTCATTCCAAAATATTCCATTATTTCTGTATGAATAAAAGGTGGGGGGAGAGAAGGGGAGCTTTCTGCCCTGTTGCAGCCAAGGCTATCCTATGCTCTTCAGGGTGAAAGCCGTGTTTTTACAGCCCTTGGACACTTTTGCTTCTATTTTTTCATTTGTCAGTCTTTCATTAATCTTCCTTCAGTGTTTTGCTATCATATAATGTGCACTGAAACCATCACAAAATGACCCAGATGTCATCATCACCTTAGTGAAGAAATACACAGTATTTTGAGGCAAAGCTAACACTGTAACCGGAGGCATTTCCTACACTTTCTCCTCTCTTTTTCAAAGTATCACATCAGAGGCAAAAAAGAAGGAGTGTGTAGGGGAGGAGAAGACCCCTACACACAGCCCACCAAATGCATTCAGTTTTCTCTGATCCTTATTACTGTTTTCTTACTCCTTCATGCAAATACTGCATGGAGCCCCACAAGCAGTGCCTCAAACACGAGGCTCTGAATCGTGGGAGCTGTACAAAAAGGAAAGGAAACAAAGCACTGCCTTGAGATAAATAACTCTCCTCCCACAAAGCACTTCAAGGTAAAAAGCAGCCAACCTGCTGTGAAAATCTTTACTCCTGACTCTGGGCAAGTTATGAAGTTTGTTTTGCTGGAGCAGGCTGATGTGAAGGGCCAGAGGACCCACAGGATTTTTATCTAGATAACAAAGCAAAGGAAGATTTGCAGGGAGGCAGAATACTTCTTAGGCCACAAGCTATCACAGAAAAGATGTGCCTTGGGCACACAAGCCTTTCTTCACATCTGAAGAAGCAGCAGGCTTCAAGGTCCTAGCCTGTGGCAGCTGCAACAATATTATTACTACAACTCAGTAGCTTCCCTCAAAGGGCAAAACTGTTGAGGCACTGATGGGAAAATTGCTCAAATTGACACAGGCATTCCCCAAGGGAGGAAGAGAAGGAGATGGGAGGAAACTCAGGTCCCCTGGGCTCCCATCACAGGCAGATGGAGGCTGCTCTGATCCAGCTCTCAAACCATCCTGCCTTTAGGAAGCTGGACAGCCACCACACCTGCCACTCCTCAAACTCCCAAAGGGAGACCAGCAGCCCAGGATGGACTCGCTGGCTAAACACAAGTAAACACATGAAAGGACAAGAGAGCAGGGTCAGATCTGGCAGGAGGAAAGACTCTCATGTGTGTTGCTGCAGGAGCAGCAAAGCACAATCCTGCCACCAGCCAGCACACACGCAGCTATGACGTACCCTAAATCCACAGGGGACAACAGCCCTCATCAAAACCCAGCCAAGGACCCCACCTGGCCCCAAGAACCACATTTTAAAGGTGAGCATGATCATGCTGGCATCAGCATAATAAAACTGAGAATAAAATTGAACTTCAACAGTCATTCAGTTACTACTACCACACAGATCTTCCCAGTAAGCTGCATTTGTGTTGCCCAATACCACAAGTCTCTTCTTCACAGCATCAGTGGGATGGTTACACAAGGCTGATGCAGACCAGGACAATTGGTCCCATTCACATAAATGTGTTCCCTACCCTGTTCTTGCAAATGTAGCATCTGGAATACCAGGTACGAGTGCAGCAGGAACAAAGAAACTGTGCTTGACAGCAATTCAGTGAAGTCCTAAATAATCTAAGGTAGTTGAAAATGGATGAATCAATAGTATAGACAGACACGGTGGAGTAAAAGCAAGTCAAACCCAAAAAGGTTAACCCTAAAATATTAAAGCAATCAAGATCAACAGGAAGCAGCTCAGTCTATGAAATAAGCACATGTCAACAGCCATGCCAGCAGAAGGCAGCCATAAGGATGGTACCTCAAACAGATAAAACAAGAGTTATTACCCTGGAATGCCAAATATTTAATGTTTCAGTGATAAAACAACAAATGTTCAGTAACATAAGACTGCTGCTGCCCAAAGCAGCCCACAAACTCCACGCACCAGAAAGTACAAATTAAACGCTGACATCAGAGAAAGATTCTGTTTTGTTGTAAGAACAAAAAGCAAACAAACATTTTCTTGTAAGGAACAAAATGTTGACCTCTGCAAATTTGGGAAGACTTCAAGAAACAACATAACTGTGGGGAAAAATGTGCAGGGCAGCAGAATAAAGCCATATCTGACCTCTAAAGGCTGACTCCTGTGAGCCTACACAGCTCCCCTCCCCTCCAGACTCCTCACACCTCCCTTGACACTTCCACATCTCTCACAAAACAGCAAACCCAGCATAAAAATAAGTTTCAGACCAATACAAACACTACATTTTACCCAAAATCTCTACCATTCATGAGTCACTGTAAATGTATATATAGACAGATGCCCCCTCCCATTTGTCAGCATCCCAAACTGCAAAGGAAAAATAATTGCTGAATCGGATTCGGCGAGCATATTTCAGCCAACTTAGAAAAAAAAACAAACCTTAAGAGAGGGAGTTCAACAGAACAAGTCAAAAATTCATCAATCACACACAAACTGAATTTTATGAATGTATTTAAAGTTTTCCATGCGGTCTGCAGGTCACACATTTTAACCACACAAAGTGCTCCCTGAAACCTTCAAATAATCAACATTGTGGGATTCTTTCCTACTTGCTAATGCATTGCCCATGAGCCACATTTTACTTCGTAAAGTTAACGAAAGACTCCCACGGGCTTTTGTTACCAACAGTTACAGAAAAGAGCTTTTGTGGAACAGCAATGCAAATTTTATCAATGTAAACTTTAAGAGTTGCAAAAACAATATAATAAACAATTACAGCTTTCTAATGAGATTTTTCTTGGTCAGACATACCTCAGACATTTCCAGACATGACTAAACTCTAAGATTCCCATTTCCAATTAACACATGCGTGTTACCCAACAAACCCTCCCCCTCCCAAAGCCACTCAGCATGAGATTACTGCAGAATTTGATGGTCTTTAGTAGAATATTTGGCCTAACTCCAGCTCCACCAGCCTTCATGCTTATTTTTATAGGCACAGCCTCCAGCTTTGCGCTCTAGTATGTAACACAACACCCAAGTCTATTAAACTTTCCACCAAATACACATAAAATTGAACAACAGGTAATCAGGCCACAATCTGCTCCCTCACTCTTAGGAGGGAGCTCATTGCCGTGTTTGCACCATGGCATGAAGTGTTCTTGAAGGGCGTACAGTGAATGTGCCTGGGATGATACAAAAGGGCCATCAGAGGATCCAGAGCTAAAGAGCTCCAAGAGCTTTGCCTCTTGCAAAGCGAGCTCTGGTGGAGAAGATCTAGAGTTTCAAAGGGGCAGATGGAGCTGGCACTAGGATCTCCAACATCAAACACTCGGCATCGAACATAAAAACTGTGAAAGAGACTAGAAAAGGCACAAAATCTTCTAGTGGAATGAGCCCAACCATCTTGTCATCCTTGGCTATGGGGAGGGGAGAGGTTTGGCATTGTTCACTAATGGCTCGATCTGAGTCTCACATGTCATAGAATCACAGAAGAGTTTGGGTTGGCAGGAACATTTAAAGGTCTGTAGTCCAATCAATCCCCCCTGCAATGAGCAGGGACATCTCCAACTAGATCAGGTTGCTCAGAATCCATCTCCATGGTGACCTTGAATGCTTCCAGGGATGAGGCAATCACCTCATCACCTATCACCTCTCTGGATGGCCTGTTACAGTGTTTTACTATCCACATCATGAAGAAAATTTCTTGCTTATTATCTAGTCTAAATCTACCCTCTGAGTTTAAAACCAATATTCCTCATCCTGTCACAATAGGCTTTACTAAAAAGCTTGTGTCCATCTCTCTTTAAGTCCCCTTAGTGAGTTTACCTACCAAGACTGGCTAACACCATCGTGCAGCACCTGGCCAACCTCACAGCATCTTCAACGTTATCCATGTTACAGGTCTCATTCCTCACAACAAACCCTTCTGAAGGTTACAACTGCACCTCCCTTTAAAAACTAACATATGTAGCACTGACAGAGCCTTCAGTCTGCAGGAAACCATGCAGACTGCATGGTTTAGAAAACCATGTTGAGTAAGCCTGGTTTGCTGCAGCTTGACTTTGTTCTTTAAACTTGAGCACAACTTCGGGCAGTGCCTGCGGTGGAATACTGACATGAGGGCTGAACTTAAGCCCACAGCTCAGCCATTAAAGGACAAGTCCATACCTACTGCCCTCTGAAAGGATCCTGAGAGGTCAATTTCTCTATGCAGCTTGTTGGAGGAGCAGAAATCTGCAGTGTTGGTTAAGCAGCAGCAGCAGCTCTTCAGTAGTGCAATTTGGTTTCCCCTGGATGCAAACTACAGATTTTACATGGTAAAACAAGCCCTGCTTCCAGGTGTAACAGAGGCTCCATTGTCCCCATCAGAGTCTAAAACCAGAAATGCAAAGTGTAGTTGCCATGAGTGGCAGCAGCAAGGAGAAGGTAGAGAAGAGTTTGTACTTGAAAATTAACGTGGTTGTTACAGTGAGCACCATTCCAACTGTTACTGTTTTACAAATTTTCTAAAATATGCAAAAAATTCGCAAGGCAGCAAAACCCAGCTGATATGGAGAGGAGACAATATTCCTCAAGTGATTTGGTAAATAAAACCATGCAGCATCACAAGCCAAGTAACTTGCATACTTGGAAGCAGCATGTGGCACAGGCATGAACATCTCTTTTTTCCACCACTGTACGTAGTGAATGTTTTAATATTTGCAAAGATCTGTGACATTTGGCCTTCAAATTCTAGATTCACACACAGAGCTTGTAAGACCTTGAAAAAACAGACCTTCCCACCTGCAAGCCAAAGGATCCTACATTGCTAGGGAAAAGTGGCACCTGGTATCACCTACCAAAGAACATAATACAGATAATTAAATTGCACATCAGTGCCAGGTGCAGCAGAATCAGAAACTGGGGGAAATACATATTTCAATGTCACCATCTCAAAGAAATGTGTTTGAACACACATTGTCAGCTAGCTCATAACAGCAGAGAATAACAAAATAGAACACCCATTTGCCATTACAGCATTCAGTTTCTTTCAAGAAAAAACATATCTAGTCTGAATTAAGCAGAAACATGTAATTAAATGCAATCCATAGGAGTTGACAGGAAAATCCATAGCAGTTGACTGGAAAAAAAAAAAAAAAAAAGAAACCAAAACCCCCTTTGGCAAATCCGCTTGCATTAGATTTATAGCAATCCTTCATAAGAAACTGCACAGTCCAGGGTGCCCTCACAGAACAGGTCTGCATCTTTATTGCTTTAAATAAAACTTTCAAATATGACCCAAAGTGGGTCATATCAAAGGCTGGGTCTCCTTTAATCTCCAGGCAAACAGCTCTTTCATTTTCTTTTCCTTCATATTTTCTTGAGTTAAATGGAATGGGATGATTCAGAATCACCCACTGTTACTGCAGGCACTAGGAATAGAGTATTAACCCTAAAACTGATGTGGAACATATTAAGCATACAAGCCACTGACTGGAAAAAAAAACCTCTGATTCCCAGAAGAGGCAGCCACTGCAGTTATTGGAAATGAAGGATTTGCCAGAAACAAGAGGAAAGAGCAGAAAAGAGAAGTCTAATATCTACTTGTCTGTATCAACAACCAAGGGTTATCCATAGGGAACAGAACCCATTTTCAAAGACCAAGGAAAATTCAAGACACAAAGTTTTGCAAATGTAACTCTCAAAGGTATAACAGAAGTTTAAAAACAAAAAAGGTTAATTTTTTTAACCATTGAGGGAAAAACGTTTCCACAAATATGCATCGTTTTGGTTTCTTCTTCAAACAAGATTTTCATGGATACTGAGAGTCTTTTCTTAATCTAATTTTACTGTTTAATTTAAATTGTCAGTACAACCTGAAGGAGCAATCAGTGGAAATGATACAATAGCAGTTAGGAGCAACTGTGTATTACCAATCTAATGTGCACAGAAAAGGGAGCAGGCCTGATTGAACAAAAAATTGAGAAGAAAGACATGGCAGACAATGAATAGCAGACTATCAGCTTCTTCTATCTCTTAGCTATAGACTATAGCTAAGAGATAGAAGAAGCAAACAAAAATAGCACAGATCCTCCCATACCTTTTCCTTTCCAATCTCCAGAATAACAAAACCATCATAGTTCAAATGCTCAGCAAGAATGAAAAATATAATCACCCCAAAAATTAAAAAGGGGAGGAAGACTAAATTATAATTAAGTACAGAACATCTCTTTGATTTTAGTAAGCTGCAGACATGATGGCTTGCAGATCACAGATATACTTTGGTTTAAATATTTAGGCTCACCAGCAGCCTTGGAAAGTCTCTTCAAACTGTTAAGTTCACACACCCTAAGCAATAAAACAGATACAATACCGTGCACATTTTAGCAAAAGTGGAACAAAGAGATGAAGCAGGAAACTAAAAGCTTAACTGGAATCACCATTTGCCTCTTCATTCCCTGCCTGTGTTCTAACTGCCAGTTCACAACATCTCTCCTGTGATCATCACTCAGAGATTAATATGCCTGAAGACTTTGATTACTTCCACATATATCCAAGCTCATTGTATTTAGTTTAAAACCCAGCCTTTGCAATAAACATAACCTTTTTGCAAATCAAAGATAGCAGGCAATATTTAAGATACCTTTAGCATATTCTGAGCGTGTATTGTTTCTGCTTCAGCCGCTGTAACATCCTGGAAGTGCCTTCCCTGTATATGAATTATTTATAACTGCAATGCCCTCTGACAACAGGAGCATCAAAGTTACTGCCAGCAGCAGTTCTGGAACTGCTCTTTATGAAAATCAGAGGTCTCCCATGTCGTGTAATGGAGAAAAAGAAAAAGGAAAAATACCCCAGATGGGGAAGATCAAATGCAAAGAATGTAGTACAGGAAAGGCTACAGCACAAGTAAGGTTTAAAACATCCCTAATACAATGGATAATGTTCAGGCATTCAGTCTGTGTGTATTCTTATAAATAAACACATATCTTAAGAATGACAGCATAGCTCCCCATAGGATGTTATTTTTTAACATATACTCACATAAACTTCATTGTGATCAAAGCGCTTCTTCAGGTTATTGATGAAGGAGTCTTCATTAAGTGGCTCTAAAAGAACCATATCTCCCACCCCAATCATGTCGTCTAAAAGCGATGTCTTGACCTCCATTTTGGCCATTTTGTCCTGGGAAAAACAAAAGAAACAAGAATAAAACAAACAGCAAAGGTTAGCGCAAGGTTATTTTAATTATTCACAGGCATTATCTAGTAACACTACTTGAGGAATAAAAATTGAAAGAACACTACATTAAAATCATGTTTCCAAGGAACATTCTCAAAGTCATTGCATCTACCCAGGTAGTCCACATGATTCCAAAATTTAATTTGTAATAGTCAACAATGCCTTCTGGTCCACTTTACATCGAACATGAAACTCCTAGAAACAGGATTGAAGATTCCAGTGGGCATCGAAACCTCAGTATTCACATGATTTCAGCTCAATGTTCAAGTGCATGCAAGACTGCGTTTTATCAAAAGCTTCATCGGGATCTCCACACTAGAGTTTAAATTTGTCAGTAATACTAATCTGAGTTTCTTTTCCACCTCCATTAATACTGAAATGGAAACCAACTCAGTGAACCTGCTCAGAGACAAAAACCACACTATTTGATCTTAGTTCATGAACCCTGGGCTCTAAAGTGCCTATATTCCAGTACAGTGCTGGTATTGGCTACATGAAGCTACCAAATTACTTCATTTACTTGTAATTTTGTTGCTGGAGAGAACAAAATTTTCAAGGGGCAGCAACAATCCAACTGATAAAGTGGAGACACTGCACAAATATAACCGGAGTGGCAAAGGCCAGAAGCTGGGCTTGAGCAGGGGACCAGGATCAAACAAAACAAAGTAAGCAAGTCTGATAAAGGAAGTCATTTAGACAAAGAAGTCAAGGTCAGGCCAAAACTTGGCACTTATTTGATCCTCCCAGCCTTTTATCCCTCCAATCCAAACGCTGGAGATTAGTGAGCTCCTCAGGAGCTCTGGGCACACAGTTACTGCTTTCAGCTTCCACTGGAAAATGGACAGATTCACGGCAGCGGCCGCAAACAGGGAACCAGAGGTGAGAGAACAGCTTTGCTGACCACACAAACCAAGGCCCAGCCACTGCACAGCTACAGCCACACAAAACAGCAGCTCAGCTTCACCAGTCAGCTGTCACAGAATGTTACCAGGCTGTCCTTGGTCCCCCCACCTCTGCTGCGCGTTTTAATTTAAATATTTTTTCATGTTTCCTAAAATGCCATTGAGCAGCTGTTACCTCATATAACCAGTGCTACCTTGCCACAGTACCTCTCCATGAGATCACTAATTTAAAACAAGCAAAGTCTTTTATCTCTCCCTTCTCCCTGCAGCCACTACTTCACTAGAAGTTATTTGATGTTTTTCATCAGTGGGTGACATTTGAGGGATTTTCGATCAAGACTTAAGTCTTGCTTGATGTTTTTCCAAATTCAACGAAGAGAAGCACAGCTCCACAGGCAGCTAACAAAGCAATACAAAAAGATCCCCAAAACCTGAACCAAGCCTGGGAATTACTAGAAATTCACATGGAAATGCAAAAACAGTGTTGAACTATGGTAACCAACCAAAGCTGAGTCAACTCTGCTAAACAAACAAAAGAGCATTTATTTTAAACAGAAACACTGGACAAATATTTTTGTAGAGAAAGATACTTTTATTCTTAAAAGTTCACCTCTCTGAACCACCAAAAAAAATTTTTAAACATTCTTAGAATCTTTTCAGAGGTATCACTTCAACTTCTGCATCCCATTAGGACAAATTCTTTAAACTACCAATCTTGTTTCAGTGACCTAATTACTTCCCATACATCAACTAATGCTCAAATAACTTTTGAAGGCTGAAAAAATAAAGCCCTTCTCAAGTATGGAACTTATTAAAGAATGGGTTTGTGGCCAAATATATAAAAAAAGCCAACACAAAATCCTAATAAAGGCAATTTAAACCTAAAATTTAAGTTCTAAGTACAATACCTCATTTACCATTGTGAAATTACATACCACCAATCACACTTCATGCATCACTGCTTGGGAATTTCAAGAGCAAGAGCAGCCAAACCCATCAAAAACATCCATGTATTCCCAAATTCAGTGCCATGTTTTGCAGAAGAGGTACAGGAAGACACTATATCGACTATTATAAGTTGGATCAAAAAGTTGTATGCAGATATTGACTTATCAATATATTGGAAAAGTTCCATTTTAGGTCAAAGGTTAATTTTCAGCTTGGCTTTTTTCTACAATAATTTACAGCATTGTATGGTTAAAATATTTTTCATCAACTTGCAAGCTAGAAAATACTAGAAACCCAAATGATGAGAAAATTAACAGGCTGAAACAATTTATTTAACACTGATTGCTCAAAGCCATTTTCAATAGCCTAGCCTTTGCAAAAATCCATTAAAGATTACCTCCTACACGTATGTATGATTCAAGAGTGTTCTGCCATGGCAGCATTGTTGGCTTTTGCTTTGGTGGAATCCAATCTTAATCCCTGCTCTGGTTTGGCTAACAAAGGAAAATCCAGCCTGCGGGATAATTTGGTTATCTATCTGAGGTAAAAAGTGGCAGGGGGAAAAAGCACTGCTAAGAGAAACCAACAATGTTTAAACATCTATTAATCAATTAAATAGGACTTAATAACTGAAATTAATCTACTAGAAGAATGTAGTAGAGGATCAATATATAGCACTTTCAAAATACCAAATGCTAATTTTAGAAGTAGCTTTATACAAAATGTCAAAAATCAGCACACTTCACAGAAAAAGATAATCAAGCCCTTGCAACATTACATGGCTAAACTTCAGAAAAAGCTCAGAAATGCAATCCAAATCCATGTCCAAGTATTTGCCATACACTCAAAGATGCCTTGCAGCTGTTAATATTTCCCATCAGCACTGCTGACAGCGTGCTCACCACAGTTTGGGAAGCAGTGGCAAACATAAATGCAAGTGGCTTCTACTTTTGGATGCATTCACACACCTTTAAAAAGATGAATGCTACTCAAGAACCATTTACAAGAACCAGATCTATGGGAGGGATGGGACCAGAACCTGCTCCCAGTGCCTGAGAGATCAGGAGGATCAGATTCTTCCTTCAATGTTCTCTGGTCTCACCCATACCCACTTACCACTTGAGGCTTCTCCCAAATTGACCCTTCTTGTCCCTAAAGGAAAGATCAGCAGCATTTCAAAATATCTCCTTTTCCTGTAGGCAGTTGTCAAATCTGTTCTTCCTCCCCTCGGTCTCATATCTAAGCCTTAAATTCAATGGAGTGAGAACATTTGCAACATGTTTCCATTCTCAGAAAAATCATTTAAAAGTCAATTCAGTAATCCTTCACAGTTTGATCTGTTTTATGTTGGACAACATGCTTGGGAGGAGAAGTGCTTGGCAGGCTATGTCTTTAAAATGCTTTTATCCACACACTCCCACGCCACACAGAGCCTCTTAAAACACAGACTGCTGTATCCACTGCTTGCAGTGCCTGGGACTGGGATAAAATTTAAATTTTCAGTTTAATCTAAAATCTTCTTGCCCCTCTTGGCCACAGGGATGGCAAATTAAAAATCACAGCATCCCACTGCCACAGCAACCCTATCATTGGCCATTCTGGAAAAAGAGCTAATGACAGCTATAAATAGGAGAGAATGCAGAGAATAGGCAAAACCCCCAAAGCCTTATACAATTAAATGCACACATTCTCCACAGGGGAAATGAAGTAATGCCCTGTTATTGGCATACAGCACCTTATGGAATTGTCCCAGGTTTTCCACATCACCCTCCAACAGCAGAACAGCAACAATTGTCAGCAGCTCCCTACAGCTGTGCAGTCCTTAGCTCACACTCAAGAGTTTGCTGCGCTGGAACTATCACTGCCTGCAGAGGTGGCTTGGCTTTTTTCTTTTGTTTTTTCTTTCCAGGCATGTAGCAAGAGGACAATTTCCCTACCATTAAAACTGACACAGATGTACTCACATATGCTTCAAGTTCTGATTATTTAAAAACAAACAAAAAAAAAAAATTGAAACACCACAAGCCTTTGGTTTCACTATAACCAGCTCACTCCCCTTTTTTCTAACTCTTAACAGGGACAATGTGCAACATCAGTAATTCAGTAGTGGAGTTCAAGCTGATTTCACATTCCAGGTCTGATCCTGAGCCCCTGTCAGGCTGTAATTATGCTTGCCCACCCCTTCCCTGTTTCTCTGTCAGGGAGCAATCAGCCCACACAAGGTGGGGACATTGACAGGCCACTGCTGCAAAAAGCAGCCAGGGACACAATGTCATTACTTGAACAAAACAAAACCAAAAGGGGCTGCAACCATCATCTCATGCTGCTGCTTATGACAAGCCTAAGCATCAATTTAGCAAGAGGCAGGATTTAAATTTATCCTGTTCTGCTGCCCAGCAAGCCTTGTGTCTCACCAGCTGAATCCCCAAAGGTGGAAGTTCATTGGGAACACCCTGTGCTGGTTCACCAGGCAAACTGAGGCAGACTCTGCAGCTGAACTGCTACAATGCCCTTTTCACTCAGAGCTGCATTTCCCGACATCAGCAATGTGTGAAAAAGCGTTGATATCATCCAGAGGAAACCCCTGCTTTCCCTCCAGACCCCTCCCATCTGCTCTGCCTGGAACACCTGCACCCCACTCCCCAGCTGTGGCTGCTCTCAATTGTTCCTCTGACACATCCATGTCCTGTGGAAAAGAGCAGAAACCAGCTCGATGTTGCAGCCCGCTGTTTTTCCTGCAAGAAAATGGGACTTGAGGAACGTGACAGACGAATTTCAGGAAGGAATGTTAATGGATATCACAACATCAGTAAAAGCACTCAAAGAACTAAAAGGCTTCCTCTGACTCTCCATCTTACCTTTTGGTTTTGCCAGTGTCTGGATAGCTTCTGAATTCCTTCCTTTCTCACAGTCCTACTGCACCAATCAGTGTTTTCCAAACTGGAAAAGTTTATAATTCGGAGCTTTTGAATTAGCTAATGCTTCTCACATCTTACCTACCAAGCACGAGCTGTTATTTGAAGCCTTGTGCAACCTCTCTTAAATTTCCGTGGGCACCGAACATTACACACGTGTACCGGATTCCTTGGGCACTTAACAACCACCAGCTCTGGTGAATTACAAAAGTAAAATGCAGCATTACGGGGTGTATTTGTACTGGGACCGCAGGAATGTTTGCATTCAGCATCAGCTAAATGGGAACAGCCCTTCAGCAACATCAGATTAGGGCAGTTTCGCACCAGTGGCTGCAATTTAGATGACAGAAGATCTGACCAGAGAATTCCACAGGAGAAACGAATGCTCCACTGGCCTCTGCTACCAAACACCACACATTTATCTAAAGATTGGGTAATTTTCAAGAAAGAATCAAGCCACTTAAGGTAGTGTTGAACAAACAGCTGCAACCCTGCAACCACTGAGGCAATATCATCTTTTAATAGTTTAACAATGGAGACTTAACTGCAGTTTAGAAAAACTGATAGTGGGATAATTAGCCTGCATTAGGACATGTACAAAATGTTTGTTGGGACATGATCTCGTCCGAATGTAAACAGTGGATGAAATTTCCTTCATTACCAGGACTCAGGTTCTTCAAAAATGCAGAAGTGAGAGGTTTGGTTGTTGCTAAAGTTCTTTGGGGCTTGTTGGGGGGTTTTAGGGTTTTTGTTTTGGTGTGGGAGTGGAGTGTTTTCTCTTTTATTTTTACATTTATTTACAGCTTGGTTACAACCCACACTAAGCAGTAATCTTCCCTAAAGTGAGAGAGATGCTTCTCTCATGCCTCTGTTCATAATATGATGAACTATGAACAACTCAGGTATCACCAAAAAGGTGCACAGTACCTTACCACAAAACCAAAATCACATGAGCCATGGATGCAGAAGATAGAGCTTTGCCCTCTTTCTCTTCCTTAAAAAAACCAAAACCAACTAACTCAGCAGCCTGAGGGGGCTGTGTTTGCATTTCTCTAAGGCTACTTTCTGTTATTTTTTTCCCAGTGGTTTGAATAACATTAGCATGGATATTACCTGCTCTGTGAGACCATGGGGTATATCTATTCTATTATTCCTACTTTACAGTCCCAGCAGTACATGTCTTCAAATTACTTCTGATAATTATTTTGCAACCACAACACAATAACTGCCACCAGTAATCGCACTCTGGGGCTGATCTATTTCCTAAGTCAACTTTCTGCCTTGCTTTAACTCTTCTGGGTCAGTCACACAGTCACACCAGGTTTTGGGAAAAACATTTGGGTCTTTCAACGTTGCTAAGGCACTCTTCTTTAGCACCTGTGAAAATACAGTCAAAATATGTCTGCTACTCTATTTTTACCCTTAAAATGTTTCTTTACATTTTGGATTATATTGACAGGCTTCAAAGATTATAGGTGTGAAGTGGGATTTCACACAAATGGTTATTCTGGAGTCCATTTTTTCTTTTTTTTTTTTTTCTTTAATTAGTTTAATGGGGATAACACCTTGGGTGTTTTCAATGCATCTAGAAATAGGTCTTCACTACCAAGGCTATTTACAGTCCAAAATTCTGGTTAAAATCCCACTGAGTTCAGCAGAAACAGGATCCATGGTGGTTTCTTATATTTAGGCTTTTCTTAGTCATTGCCCAGCCACAGAGTTTTATAATCATTCCTGGTCCACATCTACAGAAAGGGATAAAGTATTCAGTAACAAAGGAGGTCAATTTTTTGCACATAGACCTTGCTAAGGTTTCCTTGAATCTTTTTCAAAATAAGGAACAAAATGTGACTGCAAAGTTGACAACCAGAAGTTGTCAAAGGTCCTGCCTTCTCCCCCTAAACCAAAGACTAGATTTCAGACTGACAGTGGTTGGACAACACAACTTTGAAAACATTGTCAGTAAGGGACATGGACAGATAGAAAACACCCTCATTCTTTCACAAAAGAAACCAAAAAATATTTTACTGCTGGACAGGCAAACTCCACAAAGCAGTGAGTGCCCTTTTAAACTGATTATCTTAATCTTTCAAGCTGCCGCCTAAAGTTTTCTGCCAATTTTGGGGGATGCTGACCAATCCAAAGGTTACATTTGCAGAACAGGGGCACAAAAAACAAGGCAGTGTTTATTTACGTTAGCTGTATGTCACACACCAGAGCTTGCCACCTCACCAGAGCTTGGGTTCAAAAGAGCTTTCAGTAGCAGATCCCCACCAAACACTTTTACAATCAATCAGCCCTCTCAGAGTCAGATCACTTCTTTCACCTGAGGTTTCAGTCCCTTGGGAGCAATCCAGCAATCAGCTGTAATCAAGATCTTCGACCAAAATAGGATTTTTATTTTCTATTCCACACAAGCACATGGGCAGAAAGCACTTTGCTGCAGCCAGCACGGGAACCTCACATCCCTGACACAGGCAAAAGAGCTGCTCAAGGTGATCAACTGGAGCAAACACACATTCACATCATTGGTGAGGCAGGTACTAAGAGATGTCCTAATACTACAGGGTTAAAATACCAGAGTACACGCTAATCTTCTGCTCAAATGCTTTGTTGCCTGTTAAGCAGTGGGTGATAAGCCCTGAAGATATGCAGAAAACGAAATAACAGGCCAGGTAACCCACAGCTGCACCCAGCTGCCAACAGCAGAAGGAAAAGCAGCCACAGAAAGTCGTCACAACACTCATTGAACCAGGCTTCAAACCGGTCACAGGTGAGCACAAACCTGATCAGGAGCTTCAGGAAATCCAGATCCCAGAGGAGGCATCGGGGCCTGTATCTACCCAGCATCAACCAGCCACAGTAACTGAGCATACACCCTAGCCCCTAGAGCAGCTGGCACTCACAGGTTTCCACAGTTTCCATGCACCCATATCATCTCCAAGCAGTAAAAGTCTGGGGTAAAGCAAAACTTTCCCTGTCCTTTTCCATTTAAAACAGGAGGAAAAGAAGTCACCCAAATACCACCCCAAAGTCTTATTCTAGCCCATTGCAATTTCCCCTCCTGAAAACCTCACTAATGGGGTCCTTGAGATATTTGTAAATAAAGAATGGAATGTTTTCAGGCTAGTATTTTATGAAAATAAGACAAATCATGCCAGCTGTACATCTCTTAGTCTACACATCTACTCTCTCAGACACATCTAATGTTGAATTTCATTGAAAAGGACAGAGTAAAGGACAACAGAACAGCTGATTTTGCACACAAAAGCAGGAAGGAGAGGAGATCTGAGCACAAGCATTCCAACAGAGACATGGGCTGAGAGGAGAACAAACCCCTCATTAAGTACCACAGAGCAGAAAAATTGCTCTGCAAAATTCCCTAGCTGCAGAAAAAGCTTCAAGTGGAAATTATTACTTCTTTGCAAGTCAATCCATCACAAGAGAATAACCTGCAGGAAGTCAGACATTACTAGTTCCATGTCTCCCAGGGGTAGCTGCCAAGGTAAAACAGCAGTGCATGGTTTCACCCCACCACTTGCCATCACTGTCTATTCTCTGCATCCATTTCTGTCCAGCAAGACACTGCTATTTTTTAATAAAGGGAGTGAATAAAAGAATTTGGATCCAAGTGTTGCAGGAAGAGGAGGTATTATTTGGCCAAAACAAAGATTAAAAAAAAAAAAACTAAGGGAAGGTAAGGCTTAAATAAATTACACGTACTAAGACAGGTTTGCTCATCTCAAGCAGTTGACCTATATCCACTATTCTGTCATTTTCATCCTCAACAGTAATTTTCAGATAGACACCTGGAATTAGAGGATAAAAGTCACCAATTTCTAAATCCAGCCATCTCCAGCTCTTCCTGTATATCGTACAAGAGATATTTCAGACAATGGGACCAGTTCATGAAGTTGCTTTTCAACACACGGTAATCACTCTTGTCCAGATGTCCCTGAAGTTAAAAGCCAGCAGACAGTGTTTTTATTAACAACTAGCACGATAAACAGAGATTTTTCCAAATAAAATAGAACACTTCACAGATTTAGAGAGGGACACCTTCTTAAAACATCAATAGAACGCAACTCCCTTCCACAGAGGGAAAGCAGCCGGTCCTGGGGCAGGCAAACTCACACACACTCACAGCTACTGAGTTTCCCCTCGCTGGGTTTCAGTGAGAACTATCATCTGGCAGCTTATAGGAAGCAAAAAGTTCTATTCACACGAGATACAGGCAAGCTCCCCGTGTTCCAGAAATGTTACAAGGCACAAGGAGCTCCAGCTCTGCCCTTGCTTGCCAAAAGATTTTCCAGGGTTTCTCCCGGAGTGAACTTTGTTTCCACAGAGCCCTGCACTCTTTGATCACTGGAGGTAATCTCCAGAGCCCTTTTAGCCCCAGCAGCCTGACAGACTGACAGCCTGTGAGCTGAACAATGGTAATTGAAGCTGCATCTGTCCTGTGTGCTCCAGACCACGGCATCCTACAGCCACGACTACCACACAGCACTGCTCCAGAGTGCCATTATTCAGCCTTCTCCATGAGAAACACTCCTTATGGTGTGCCTTATTCACAGACTAAATTTGTTCCTGATCTGCTAACATCCACTTTTTCTTGATTTTGCTAATGCTGCTGGGGTTTGGCTTTGGTTTTTAATTTAAATGTGTTTTCTCCCTCATGGGGAGGGAGGAAACATATTGACAAAGGTTTATTTCAATGGACTTCATTCCATATAATGCATAGGCAATATTGCCTATTTCCCTCTCAGTGGCTTTTCCTTGGCCATCCCAATCACCCTTTTTTGCTCCATCTTCTATGTGAGCCCATCTTGATGGAGCAGGGCGTACAAAGGATTCCTGGTACCTCATGGCAGCAATATTTCCTCATCACTACCAGGAATATTCCTTCATAGAGAGATTCATTTTCATCCCTTCAATTTTTTTGAAGGGGTGAAAATTAATCTTTTCCTTCTCCAAAGGTTCACAGAGAATTAGCACCTCCCAAGCTTGCTCTGCCCAACAAACCTCAAGTGCTCCATCAGTCACAGACCTACTTGCACACATAAAAGTTAGGAAGGGTCTCCAGACACTCCAGCAACCCCATGTTTATCTTGTAGCCTTAACTACTCCCAAAAATAATCTGCCTTTCAACCTCTACCACCTTTCTGCTGCCCAGTCTCCAAGCCTCTCTTGATGAAAAGGTAGAGCAGCTGCTATTTTTGCTGGAAGCTGGGCATCCCAGGTATCCCTTCTTTCACATCAGGTAAGCATGAGCTCTGCTAGGAGGAGCTTTCTTCTCAGCCCTCACACATGAAGCTCTAGCCAAGCTATTAAGTGAACTGGTTCCCAGAGTCCCAGAAAAAATGGCATCTCTTCATCTCTTCCCCAGTGTCTCTATGTTAAGTTGCTTATTTGCTTCCATAGAGAAGCAGTGGGGAGGATTAATAGCAACTCACTCCCTTTAAAAGCTCTCCCAACAGCAGGGCTGACTTCTCACTGCAGTGCCATCCACAGAGTCCATATGCAGTAAGGAATTTAAGGATACCGCTGATCTAAAGGGATACCCTTAATTGTGCTCCAAATTGTTTTAACACAAAGGCATTAAAACACAGAGAGTAAGAGTAACTTCCTTTGCTTGTGCTTTCCCAAGATACAGAACTCAACCCTTCATCCCCCAGCAGTTTCCTCATTTCTGAGGTGCAGGTTCTCAAAGGTTACTGGCGAGGATTTAAGCACAGTGTCAGGACACTGCATGTGCTCCATTGTGCATAAAAACTGGTGGTTACCCTAAGGCCCAGGATTTCAAAGACCTTCAAACACCACTACAGTCTTGTAGACAAAAGGAGAACAGACTCCATAAAGAAAATGCATGTAAAAGAGTAGAAACTCCACTACCTGGGTTTTTTCCATTGTAGCAAAGCCTACAGTTTAATTATTCTTATTTGTAATTTTATATTTGTACTCTTATTGCAATTCAAAGTACCCCCAGTAGCACTTTAGCGTGTACAAACTATGAAAATTATAGAATATTACAGAAAAAGAAGCATCAAGCAAACAGCAAGAGAATTCACACACAAAGCATATTTGTGGGCCCAGGAAACTTTTACCACTGCTGACCAGGCTGTGGTCACACACTTTTAAAAACTGGTTTCTGCTTACAGTAAGGAAAAATGAGTCTTTCCTTGCTGCCTTCATTTAGAAAATAAAGAAATCTACAAGAAGCACTTCTAATAGTACAACACCCACCAACCCTTCTGCTACTCAGCACCTATTCCTCTTTTTCTCCTTGGTATAGGCTCTTACTTTTTTTTGCTTTCATGGTCCTCCTGCCCAACAACATAAAGATTTCTGCCAATACAAGACCCTTGGAAGTGCTTCTGCCTCTCCAAGACAGGGAGAACAAGGAGAAGTTAACCACTACCTCCACACTGAAGAAGCAATTCCAAGGCAGCACTTCACAAAGCCAGAGACAAGGCAATTACCACTCCCCACCCCTGCAAAGGAAAGAAAATCTTAGCAAAGGTAAACATTTCTTGCCCTTACTCCTTGGGACTCTGGATTCCTTATCTTGAGCCTTCAGCTTGTTTGCTGAAGTGTTAAATCTGGTCACTCAGGCTGGAGACCACCTCTCAATTGCTTTCCTCCCAAAAGCTGGAGCACTGTAAGAAAGATGTTGTTCTGGCTTCTGGGGTCCATAACTCCTGCTTTAAACTCTGCATACAAGAATTCCCCAACCAGTTTGCATCTGGAAAGAGGCCTTGATAATTCTTCTCAGGCTCTGAAACTGTATTTTTAAGCACTAGTCTTTCTCACTGAAACTTTCACATCAACACGGTGACTTTGCTATCAAACTTAAAATATATATATCAAGAAATGGATACAAATTTCCTTGGTGATACCAAATGGGATATTTCCCAGTAAAATGGAGCTGGGAGAGGCAAAAATATGAACTTTCTATTATTTCTATTATTCTATTAATTTTTCTTTAAAAGCTATGCCACTATCAGGAAACAAAAAACCAAACCAAACAAAACAAACAAACAAACAAAAAAAAAGAGAGATCCTGGTCTTGACACTGTTTAGAACCAAAATTTGGAGTAGTACACACCAAAGGACCAAAGCTTTCCCAAACCACAAGCAAACTGGGGCACAGCTGCAAAGCACAAATATTTTGAGACTAATGCTCAAACACACCAGAAAAGACCCACAAAAACACCCTCGTTGTAGTTCCAGTATCCTCTCTAACAGCTACTTCACCACATATGACAAAGAGTTGCAGAGATTTCCACTATCCCATCAGCACAAAATTAAAATGTTTAACTTTTGGTAGGGTTGTGGATTTCGGGGCTTTTTTCCATTCTGGGAACTGCAAAACAGGAGAAAATCAATGTTATTCTTTACAGTTTCTTTATGACAAAGCATGCCTAGATGTTAGCTTATACACCAGAAATCAAGCTCTGGTTTCCTTCTTTTTTGGAGGTTATGAATGGAGAGGTTACATAAGGGTGTAACAAGAGCTGTTACTTCCTTTCCCAGTTGAAGAGAAAAAGCTGTAGATCAAGTTACAGACTCCAGGGCTGGTCATTGCTACTTCAATCTTCCTAAAATTCTTGCCAGCAGTCCCACAACAAACAGAAGAGGCTACTTAGAAGGCTCTGAGAATTTAACAGACTAACTACACAGCTATAAGGGAGGGAAAAACCCCTTTATTTTTGTCTTTCATCAAACTCAGGAAATTCCCCAAGCTTGATGCATACAGCCACTCAAGCCACCACTTTCCATTTCAGTTCGCTGCTCGTTAGTACAGTAAAAAAAGATGAATGAAATACAGGGTAGGATTCAAAGGATGCTCTGGTACACGAGCTGTGCTAAACAAGCTCAGCAGCCTGAAAGGGCACTGAATGTCGGTGGGTATGTCAGCATTTGTCCCAGCTCTGACCACACAAGGCAAATGAAAGGAAGGAACAGTGTCCAGCTTGGCCCACACCAGAACTGAGCTTTTCTCCAAACCATCCCACTGGCACTTCCTTCACCTTCCTCTCCAATTCCCAAGCCGCTGCTACTACTGCTGCTGAAGGAAGATGAGATCAGACTCCAACATGAGGAATTTCTGTTCCCACAGAGCTCAGGGAAACCAGATGATCTCAGAGAATCATGTGAAGCAAGTCCCTGACACTTCCATGAGGCAGAGTATCTCCAGTATGTTGCCAGCAGTTTCTTAAGAGTGCACAGTGGGAAAAATTAATGACTTTGCTTATGTTTCCAATTGCTCTCTCCCACTTCCTCTCCTCATTCGCCAGACTTTTATTTTCCCTTCCCCCAGACGCTCTAGTAGGCTTGCAATGTACATTTGCCCTTCTAAAGGCAATTACATCGAGTCTTGCACAATGCCTGAAAGGGCTAACACAACAGAGCTAAACTGCCGGCCCCTGGCATCATTTCCACACAGAGCTCCTCCCCACAGGTGTGATTTAACAAGGTCTCTTACCAAAAAAAAAAAAAAAAAAAAAAAAAAAAACAAAAAAAAAAAACCAAAAACAACAACAACAACAAAAAAAAGTAAAAAAGCAAGCTTCTGTGATTTAAGATGCTTCCATGAGTCCTTTCACCTTCACTTTGCTGAGCACTCAATCTGACCGTGGTGCTCATGAGGAGCCAGAAGCCTTTTAGATATCCAACACCACAAAGGCGTTTCAGCAACATCCTAAGGATATGGAGGAACTCGTGGCAACCTAACACGCAGTAAGTGCTACAAGCCAACACAAGCAGTGACCACTTTATGTTACTTTGGGAAGAATGGGAACGCTCCAACCCTCACACCTTCACACAAAATTAAGCCCGAGGCAGCACATTGCTTTAAGCACTGAATTGAAGACATTCTTACACACAAGCCTGGGATAACTGGAAATAAAAGCTCATGAGAAGAATGTCTTTACCTTTCATGTGTTCAAAAGCAGCCAAGGACTGAACTTAACTTTAACAGATGGGTCGGAGTGTTTCTGTTCTCTAACACTGCACACTTTTGGGGAAAGCCTTGTTTTTGACACAGGGCTTGACAAAGTGATGATTCATGCAGGGAAGGATGGGCAGCTTGTTGCCAGCCTTAATTCACAATTAACAATAGGACAGACGGATATGGAAGGCTCATGATTCCACATAAAATTCGCGAAGTCAGGAGTTTTACCTGACCTTTATGCCAGTGGCCATTTCCAATCTGGATATATTTTAAATAGTTCCTCTGACATACATTTTAAGAGTAGTTAGCTTTTATTTCGTTACTCTTACGCTTGTCCCTTAGAATAGTGGTCCTGACTAAATACATAGCAACTGATTTAATGACATGGTCTGAAATTTCAAAGCTTTAAATTAGTGGGAAAAGCAAACAGCACATGTGAGCACAGAGCCACCGTGGGCAAGGCAAGCGAGCACTGGACCACTTGGTGACTGCCCCGCTCCCTGTGGCTCTGCTAGGAAGGCCATTGTTTTCCAGCGGGGAGTGTAGCCGCTCCGAGGAACAAAGGGATGCCCTTCCCAAAACAGCGGCAGCAGATGTCCCACACCGAATCCCAACAGCCTCCATGGGCGCACGGTATTCCTTGGGAGGCTGCACCAACCCGTCCCCTCAAGGAAGTTCTCTGGGACAATGACCTGCCCTGGAAAGCCCTTCCTCAAGTCTCCTCTCCAAGTGTAACCCGACAGCAGAATCCATCATCCTGCTCCAAGTTACCAGCGCTCTTCCCACGGTTCCCCCGAGCCCCACAGCCCAGCCCGTTCTTTTGCATTCAGGGAAGCCGCGCACACGGGGTAATTATTTTAGACAAGAACAAACAGATGCCACGCTCTCTTCCCAGAAGGAGCACGCACACACATACACACACACACACTCTCCTCATATTTGAGGGAGCGAGCCCCGGACCGTCCCCGCGTGTGTGCGCACCGCGTTCATGCCTAAATGAAGCCGTCCCATCCCCGCTCCCATCCCCGCTGCCATCCACCGGAGCTCAGCGCACGCAGAGCGTCCCGGAGCCGCAGTTCTGCGCGGGGAAGGGGCGCCCAGGAGGCGCCGGGGCCGCCGTGCCCGGACCCGCACCCAGCACCGCCGCCCCTCCTCACGGGAGAGCCGGCGCCGACCCCATCCCCTTCCCCATCATCCCCTTCCCCATCCCCGAGCGTGTCCCGGAGCCGCGAAACAAAGGGAGTCCCGGGGGAGCTGTACCTCTGCCGCCGAAGGGCGCTGCCCGCCGTCCCGCCACCGCCCGCCGCCTCCCGCCCCGAGCCGCCGGCGGACGCTGCCCTGCCGAGGAGCCGGAGCCGAGCGAGCGGGGCTCAGCCCCGGCCCCTCCCCGCCAGCCCGCCCGCCCGACAGGGGCGGAGGCGCCGCCGCCCGCCCCGGGCCCGCAGCGCCGCCCGGCGGGCACCGCTCCCCGCGCGGGGTCCGGGCTGCATCGAGCATCGGGCTGAACCCGCTCCCCAGACTGCGCCGAACCCCCGCGACCCGCCGCCCTCCTCACCTGGACTCCCGCGCTTCAGACCTGCCCGCTCTGCAGCTGTCCAGTTCATTTCTTTCACCCTCACCGTAAGCCGTCAAAAACTAAGTGAAAAAGAGAAATTGGCATGTTTTGGTGTGAAATCCAAACATCTCCCATTCGGTTTCTGTAATAATGTTTTCAATAGTTTCTGAGCTCAGTGTAAGCACCAGAAAGCGTTTACAGCAAGCTTTGACATAACATAGTCAATAACAAGTCATAGCTTATCTGCTCAATCCTGCCCCTGATAAGCGCAGGAGCCGCCGACTATGGAGAGCGACTGCCCTATTGTGTGAAAGGAGGGGCAAAAAAGGAAAAAAGCCCTAAAGGGCTCATATTGTGTTTCTGGCGCTGAGGTTTCTCCCCACCCCCGTGAAAACTCCCCATTCACAGATGAGATGGAGAACGTAGGTCTGTATGACACACTGACACACTTCCTGGCGAAATACCCCGCGTGAAAAGTTTCACTGCTGGTGCTTTTTGCCTAAGAAACCAATAAACACATTTTGTTACTGTCTCGTGTTTGCAAGCAGGTTTTTTCCAAGCTGGGTTGTTCCTAAATAGCGATAAGCTTTCATTCAACCCCAAGCTAAACCTACATTTGCTAGATACCAGTGAGAAGAGGACCTGAACTGCAGATACACAACCAGAACTCTTTAGGATGTGGAAGAAATCCTGCTTATATCACGAGAATCAATGCGATCAGAATCGCACAGTGAAGATGCAAAATGCATTTTAAACCCTTCCTCATTAGAATACTTCAGATATTTCGAAGTCAATCCTACATGTTCAGATACACATCTCCTTGGCAGTCCTTCTGCTTATAGAAAGAGGTGGTGTTCACACACAATTTTCAAATCTGTAATTGTACAAGTGTTGGAGACAGCTCCCAGGAACTAGAGCCTTAAAGCCCTGCTGATTCACAGACTCATCACTGCTTTATTATTTTCAGCACATATACTTAGCTCCTAAGATTAGTCTTGCCCTTATTTTTTTATATCTGTAAAATTAATTACTGCATTCATTAGAAGTGGTCAACAACTACTTCAACAGAATATTTTTCCTGCTGAAGGACTGAGGGCTTAATCAACACTCAGTTGTATGGAAACAGTGACAGACTGATGCAGGTATTCTCATGAGGATAATTTAGCTTTTAGCTTAATTTGTCTTTAGGAAAAAGGCACAGGCAAGAACTATTCCTGAGCAGCACCATGACCCTGTCTTTTCACCTTTTTCTTGCTTCAGGTAAGTGCTTTTCTCATGACTCAACTCACTTTCAGGGAGATAGTTCTTGCATTCTTTCCCAAATAACAAACGGAAACAATATTAATATATTTTTTTAAAATTCATTTGCTCCAAATCTAAATGTAAACAAGTCTCAGTAAGGAAAGCAACTACTGTCCAGTCAATGCTAGTTTTCTACAACACACACAGAACAAACAGAAACATCCCAAGACAGTGACTGCAAGCATTTCACTGAGAAAGTACATGTTTCAACTTAACACATTAAAATTATCATAAGCTATTGTCATAGCATTAAAATAGAATTTTTTTTACCTCTGAGGTTAAAATTTTCCATTTGATTCAAAGAGAAGGATCACAGGGGAATAAAGCAGTGCAGCTTTCCTTGCATGGTCCTACCATGGTACTTCAGAAGGGTTAACACTGGTTCCTTCTCAGGTGCTCTCTTCATGCCCATTTGATGTTTAGATTCCTGTAAACAGAATTTCCATTCATGACCACTGTTGTCTTATAACACATATAATATTAATATTATTATAATAATATATCTTCATGAAATTGCCTTGTCCTCCAGGAAACAAGCAAAAATTATCTAGAATTTTTCCCAGCCTTCCAGCATCCATTCCCTGCCTTGTTTCAGGTTTGTGTGACAGATATCTTGTTTTCCATCCTTATGCTGAGACAATTTTCCAATTTCACTATAAAATGGGAATTAGCAGCCTGTCACTGTATCTTACATTCTTTGCTTTGTAGAGCAAGTAAAGGAAGAAACATTAGTTCCAAAACACATCTTCTTTCCTCAAAGCAGGTAAGTGCAATGCAAAGAGTATCCAATTCAAGCTAGAATATTTTTCATTTTACTACATCTAGTGCACTACATAATTACCTCTGAAACTATCTGCAGTAAATAATAATAATAAAAAAAATCTAAAATAGACTAAAAGACTTGCCTAGTCACAGATGATCAGTTGGACCCCAAGAATTATTTTCTGTAAAATATGGCTCATTTCTTAAAGGCAAATAGTATCTCCTGGGCCATATAAGAGATCAGGGATAATCAGTATTCAGCACACATTCAGGTCTCTCTCAAACACAGGGTATAACCTGGGGGATATTTAAGGGAATTTCCAACTATTGAATCATTAAATATCCTCTCTTCAGCACACAGATGTCACTCTGAAGGGGCATAGGCAGGGCTTTGTTCACCAACAGCCTCCAGCCATTTCAGAGAAGAAAATGGGAATGTGTCTGCATCCCTTTTTGCAGGTCCTGCATCTCAATTTACCAAAAGCTGTAACAGACATCCACGTACATCAGAGCAGCTTAAGAGCTGCTTATTTACAAGAGCTCTTATTCACAAATAAATAAATAAATAAATAAGCAGCTCTTTCAATTTTTTCCCTTTCTTTTTCTGGATGTTTCCACAGGATGAATTACAGTTTCTTGATTGCAGCCTTGCAGTCTACAGCTTCACGAGGCAAGGAGCTGAGTACAAAACCCACTGTGAAACTGAGACTGAAAGGGCCAAACTGTGGAGATTTAGGGTATGGTTTAGCCTGACAAACCATGAATCAAACACACAACAGCCCTTGGAGTAGCCTCTGACAGTCCCTGGCAATCAGAAGAGCACTAGTCAGGGGCTGGAAGCACCTCCTAGCCAGCCTTGCAAGGAAGAGAGGTAAAGAAGGGCTGACCCAGCCGCTTCAGAGAACAAAATTATTGTGAGCTGCAATTTGCACAGCCTGTCAGGATTTGCAGCAAGGCAGGAGAGGAATCTAGTTCAGTTCATGGTGCTAGGATGAGGACAGCTCACCAGAAATACAGAGACACCTGATGGTATCAATTAAAACTGGATGGGAGTTTCCTCCAATGCATTGAGTTGGTTGAACCATGTATTTAAAGACCAGAATTAATAAATCAGTACATAAGACAGGTATTATTATTTGTAACTTAAAATTAGTTTGTGATAGCTAAAAAGAAAAGAAAAATATCAATCCTTGTTTTTCTTAATCTTTCATACTGAAGGATATTTACTGATTGCCATGTTTTTATTATTTAATATTTTTTTGGAGATACAATTTCCATATATGGTGAGATTAACAAGGCAAGATCAATTTTTTTTCCTATTCATAAATGAAGAAATTGAGTCAGCAAGAGTAACCCAACCACAGAAAAACCCATAAACACAGCATTTCCTTGATAGAGTGGAAGACAGTTTAGATGTCAATGTTTCTTAGCCACAAGAGCATGCTCAGCCATTTTTCCTATAATCGGTGAGAAAATTCTGCCACATTTCATAAAATGTGGTAGCTATACCTCTAGTGTAAGTGTATCAGGAGTTGTGGGAATATACTTTACAGTAGTTGGAATACTTTTCTACTTCAGGCAAAAAGAAAAAAAACCACTACTTGTAAAACAACAGAAGATTTTACTCTAGGACTGAGCAGGAGATTTAACAATGGAAAATGGCTACAGGTTTGAGCTCTGGCTGTACTCAAGTGAATGATTCAAGAAACTGCCAGTGGACCAGCAAACTCCAGGTTTTAGTCAAAAAACCCAGAAAGCACAGCTCATCCTTCCTTCACCCACCTGTGGCAATTGAACTGCACACAATTAGTGGCTCTGTGCAGCCACTGGCTGGAATTGTCTTCAGGTGCTTTGGACAACATCAATTCATTCAGTACTGAGAGAGATCATCTGCCTCCCTTGAGATGGAGCTCACACAGGATTTGTATTTCCACCTGACAAAACACCGTCAGATTTCCATTTTGCCATAATGTGTCCTCATTTTGCCAAGGAGGGACTTTGGCTTTTTGTCCAGAGGCAGCAATATGCCTCCAATAACATGGCATTTTTCTCCTTTCAGCAAAAAACAGCTTGAAGGTCTAAACCCAGAATTTAAGGGAAGAGGTCACCCAAGAAAAATCTTACCTTGTGTGATAGGATGAAGTACAGGATCTGACAAGCTGTGTTCACTTAGTAATTCTGCTTTTCAGTTCAAGAGTAAGCACAACCATTAAAATTAAGAAAAAAAACAAAACACAAGAATTACAAACATGAGAGCTGCAAGAACCTTCTGAACTGCAAGAACCTTCTGAACTGCCATCTTGCTAATTCTGCAAACTTGGAACATATTTCAAGAGGTCAAGGAAGAGTCTGATCAGAGGTAAGTCTTGAAATTGCAGGTTTTCTAAGTAATATTTCCCCACTCTCACAAAGGATTTTATCATTGATGTTACAGAAGAAGACAAAGTCCTATTTTTCCTAGTAGAACAAATTAATCTTTCCTCCCTCTGCAAAAGAAGTATTTTTAAGACATAGCTGCATGCATCCCTTCACAAGTATCCCCTCAAGCAAGTCACAGAAATTGTAATTAGGAAAGGGGAAAGCCCAGTGTCTCCTGTGAGATCCAAAAGTTCCTATCAGCACATTTAATGGCAAGAGAAAAATCTTCTTAGTTTGATTGCACACAGCAGCAGGGAAATGTCTCTTATTGCCAACAAAATCACCCAATACAAAGGCATTGAAATTGAACTGTAAGTATATAAAAGCTTACTTTCAGAATAAACCCAAGTATATTTTATAACACTACATCTCCCATGCCACATTCTGTGGTGTAACAAATTGCTAATGTCTGGGAATGACCATCCCTGTGTGGTACTGTGAAAAGATGTGAAACTCTACTGAGGAGTTATGTTGTCTTATTATTTTTCACACTATTTAAAACTGTCTGCAATTTCCACTAGAAATTTTTAAATGCACTCCCACTCCTTACATAAGGAATTGACAGAAGGTGGTGTTAGAAAAGCAGTAGCCTCAGAAACTGAAAAGGGAATGACTTTTTAAGAGGTCTTATCCTAAATACTAATACTGAACAGCATCCAGGCAGTTTACAGACAAAGAAATGATGATGCACGTGATTTCTTTAATGTATGGCTCCCCTAAAGAAGGGTTAAAAAGGGAACTGACTATGCAAGTTTTAAGCTGTGGATCCAAACCCTTTTTGAGTCCAAGCAAGAGAGCAGACAAATTCAGCCAGGCTCTTTGCTGGCTATGCACCAGTCTATAAATGGCAGCAATGATGGAAGCAGTAGGAATAAGAAAGAATCACAGCATGGAAAAATCAATGGCTAAAGAACTTCAAAATTAGATGTTTCTGGAAGTTCCTTCTTACTAATTCTGTAAACCCAAGAGCCTTCCACTTTGCCTGCCAGCTAAAGAAAAGAGATCAACTTATCTAGGGCACATAAGAACAATTATTTCTTCCACCTTAATTGCAAGAAATACCCATGAAAGGTAACCCATCTGTGAAGGATGTGACTGCACATGCCAGGCAGATGTTGCCAGCACCAGAGCTCCTTCTATGTTCTCCAAATGTTAACTCCTCACTAGGGATTATGCATGTCTTCTATGTGGGCAAAGAGCATTTTCTTTGTTCTCCAGCTTTATTACAACACAGTGAACTCTTTGGGAGTGCAAATTTTTGCCAAGAAGCAGCAAATTAAGAACATATGTATGTGGTGTGTTTCTGCTTCCATCACAGGTGAATGCAGTGCTTGTAAGAGAAGATATTTACAGCTTTCTTCCAGCAAGGATCTTGAACCCAGCCCAGCCAGGCCACTGGGAACCAACTGCAGTTCTGCTGAAAGAAGCAAGGCAACAGAGATGAAACTGCTTCCTCACCAGTGCTGCTACTGAGCCGTTCCACTGCCTGTTTGAATCCAAGAATATACTTTATTAAATGTCACCAAATTAAACAGTCTCTCTCTGTAAAAAGTGTCATTTATAGGAGCATTTCCATTGATTCACTGATTGTGTATGATTTACTTATTCTGTGATTATATAGATTCTCATTCTCACATTATTGTCAAATTCTATGTATTTATGGTGTTTGGTCCTATGCATGTCCTGTCACATGTATTACAAACCATTTGCTTTCATAGATCACCTCAATTAATGCTTACAGCCTGTCTTTTCTTCAAAATATTCACTTTATTTTGTGTTCAATTATTAAGAAACATTTACCTCCAATACTGGTTTAACTAAAAAGGCCCTTCTGCTAATTCTCAGAGGGCTGCAGCCACTCAAGTTCCTAAACCATGTTCACATTTAAGTGCTATTCCTAAATGCATGCTAATTTGAAGCAGAAGAATTGGCCTGAGCCAGGCTTTGAACAGAAAATACTCTCTGCAAAATCCATAATGACTGCTTAACACAGATTACTGCTTTTTATCCTCAAACAGATGCACAGGTTTGGGGCTGACAACCCACAAAAATGTGCCCACTTCCAATATGGGGTAAAAAAGGTGAACAGAGAACAACATAGATTAAAACCCCATGCCAAGACATTTTGGGGGCATTACCCAGCAGACTACAACAGGTCTGAAAGTCACATTTCATGGGCATATATAGAGATATTTCTAACTGACACTTACTGAACAATCAGACTGGATACTTTCTTTAGACAGCCCTGAACAAGTATTAATTGAAACCATCTGCAGGACACGCTATCTCTGAAGTAACTAGAGATGTTCAGCTGACTTTGGACTAAATTACCCAACAGCTTCCACACAGAAAAAGCAAATTCATGGAAGTGATTTACTGTTTTGATATAACACACACAACTATAAAGGGCTCAACCACGACCCTATGGTTTCTATGATTATTCTCTTTAGGAAAGCACAGCTGAGAGAGAAAACAGCTAAAAAGCTGCCTGTTCTTCTGCATAATTTTTTCATGAGCTCTGAAGTGCCTGCTTAAGGGATGAATTAGTTTTTTTGCCTTGAAAAAAATAAAGGCAGTGGGGGTCCTGAGGGATTGAGATAAAAACCAAACCTTTCCTCCTGCACATCACCCGTCCCAGTGAGAGTCAGATGCAGTGTACTGAGGACACAGGGATTGTTCCTGCCACATATTTTATAAATATTGGAAAACTGATGAGGAAACAGTGCCTGCTCCTCTTACCCAGCCCATTTACTTAATACAAAAATAGTAAGAGTCCAGACTGATCACAATTCTTGCTGTACTGCTCCATATCTAGCAAGGGAGATTATGTGATCTGGTGAAAGAATGGCTAAAACACAATTTGTCTCATTGGAAGAATTAGGGTTGGTATCTATATCAAGATAGCACAGCAAAAAAGATAGCAAAGTCTCCAAAAGGCTGGAATCTTTACTGCAAACAAAGCTGGTCAACTTCAGTAAGGCTACGTAGGCTATAATGAATGTTTTTGACTGTAGAGAGAAAAATGCATGGCTCAAATCCAGGAACTGTCTCAGCCTACATACAGAACTAGGTCTGTAGGAGATCCTTATTCAGCACGTTTCCTACAAAAGACATTAATTTACATTTTCTTGTTTAAAGAACAGATAACTTCTCCATGTGAGACATTCCAGCCCAGAGGAATGGAGGAGCACTGCAGAGACCACTGCCCATTTCATACAAACACTCACCAACTGCTGCCACTTGGAGATTTCAAAGCTCACAAAGAAAACTGCCTTTTTTTTCCCCCAGAGCAGAAACTAGGATATCAATCCTGATTACTTCACAGTTGCTCACCCTTAGACAGTGCAGTTTGAGAGGTAAGAGGCCTTAATCAAGCTCAGATGCAAGGAAGGATTTCTTTTAAAGGCTATTAATGTTAATGAACAACTAAGTCTTCTTTAAACATCCACAGTGTGATATGGGCAAGTGTCTGAGTTTATCATGTCCTCAATCTTTTGAACAGCCAGGTTTTATTTGCTAAGCATTGATCAGACCAGAAGGAATGAGCTTATCCCGAGTGACAGTGGCTGGACTTGAATTCTGGACTTTAGATTGCAAAATGTTCAGGATTTGATGCAATTTTGCCTCAGCCAGCTATGCTGAGTTTTGGGCTGTCATTGTAAATCCAGAGACTAAAGGAAGCTGTTCTGGAGTCTGGTTGGAAAACAGAAAGGCACATCCTCACTCTAAAAGGCTTGTGTATCTAACAGCTAAAAAGAGATGCTGAAGCTTTGTGCCAAAGGTAACAAGTTAAACAACTGGATGTACTGATTTGCTATTTCTTATTTATGCTAGGAGACAGGATTCCAAATTAAAAGCCATACTGAAAACCAGAAACCAAATATTGGTTTTAAAAATAAACCCTTTAGAAAACTAGTCCCTTCATCTCATTTATGAGGTGAATTTATACAAGTTCCTTTTATCCATTCGTTAGTTATTTTATTGTCTTCTGATTATGCCAGGACTCTACAGCTGCAATATTCTTACAAAAAGCACACAGGTGTTCAATTTAAAATAAAAAGGCTTTTGTGCAATTTTTTTAATAATGAAACTATTTCTACTAGCATGAGATTTTTATGAAGCCTTTTGAACTTATGCTTTTCATATCTATTGGTTTAGCTGACCCAGTGAAATATCTCCTGTGAAATTATAATAGCCCTGCATAATTATCAGTCTACTAAAGGAAAGTTTTTCAAATGCTTACCTACTGTCCTTTTCAGTGCCCACACACACACAATAGCCCCTCATGAACATATTAATCCTGGACATATCACTGTTAAAGCATTCAATATGTTACACTGGAGCTTCCCACTCCTCCCCTCAGGGCAGAATCCTTTCTTACTGCACAGGCTCACTCAGCATCTGTATTATTCACTTTTGCAGTAATACTGCAGTTTAATCTTTGAAGCTTTTCTAAAAGGGCTGCAACAGAAAAACGTGCGTGGAAAGGGGTGTGGAATAGCAATTAATATGTTCAGCAATCTGCAGGAACACAACCCTATCCTCTGCAAGCAAGATTCAACTAATTAGGGGGCAAGTGCACCCTTACTTGCCAGTGATACTCAAGCTACTTCTGCATCCTTCTTGCTTTTTCAGTCCTCACTCCAAACAAACTTTCAGGAAATTTGATAGAATTCCAACTGGGAGAACAAATTGCTTCCTGCAAATCATGCACTTACCCTTGAGCTTTGCAGGTATCAGGGGATGAAGGCCATCACCTTTTAGCTTGATCCTGTGGCTGCATTAACACCTCCTCAGGAAAGCCCGGGTTTATTTCTGATGCTCTTCTTATCTGCCACCACTCCAAATACAACACATCACGAAGCCCAGACTCCAAGCTAATTACCGAAAGAGGTGATGGACATGTCATTGTTACCATCATCATACTTTGTCCACATTACAAGGACATTTTAAAACAGACACACATTTCAGGGCATTCTGTTTAGAAGTATTTCATCTCTGTACTTCAGAAAAAATATATAGCAAAGCCAACTTCCTGAAGCTCAAGCACAGTGCAGGATCATGCCACAGCTTCATACAGGGTTAAATTCACCACCACACTGTTATCCTACAAAAGAACACCCACTTAGCACTGAAATAGCAAATTTTTCCTTTAGGACATACAGCTCCTCTGCCCTCTTTAGCAGAAGACCATGTCACAGCTGAGAAAACTGCTCCCCTCAACTTGTGTTTTCCCATAGTATTTGCTGCAGTTGAGACAGACAGAAACAAAGGCTCTTATTTATTGCTGCACACTCTCCTCTTTTATACCCTTCATCCCACATGCATTGCACCTGTGTGGGTTCTGTTCCCTTTGGTGAATCAGCTCACCTGGACACTCCATGGCTCATTGGTGTCAGTGCTGCTCACAGCTGTGCCCACTGGGGATGAGGCTGGGCCACAGCCCCCCTCCCAATCACCACAAACTGTGTGTGCCTACAAGTATTGACAGAAATAAAGCTGAAGCTGAAAAAAGGAAAGGAAGAGGATCCCTTTTTCCAGACACCAGGAGAATACCAGCTACAGCAGCTGAAACTCTGGCTGGGAGCCCCAGACTGACTCTTGAACCACCTTTGATAGGGCCAAAAGCACAGTCAGGGTGGAATGGAGCATAACAAGGACTCCTACCACAAGCTGAAGTCATCTTTTAGTCCTCACTGCAGGTGTTCCCATAGAGTTGGTCTATTGAGACATAATCACCCATTTAATTTAACATTACAACAGTTTGTAATTTTAACTAGGGGCACCATATATAGCTATAGTCTTGCCTTAATATTTTTAAGACTGATGACTGATCTTAGAAATCACATTTTTTTCAGTTGGGGCACTTAAAAAGTAAACCAAAAAGCAGGCTTATTTGTTTTTTGTTTGTTTAAAAACTAAAAATCTTTCCCATTTACTTGTTCTTGTCTTTCTCTGAAAGAGAAATCTTGAGCAGCATTTCCTTCCCCTGCCCCTTCCCTTGTTAATCACTTTGCTAAAGCTGCTTTCTAACACAACAGTAATGTATGGTGGCTCATTTTATTGGCACAAAGGATGTGCTAAACATTGTCTTGTTCTCTTCCTTCAGTGTACTGCTTCCTAGAAAATGAAGAAAGCATTACGTATTCCCACTCTGCAGGATGCCAAACACAGACGTCTCCTGAGCAAACAGAATAAGTTATTCTGTGTAATAACTATAAAGGCAAGAATGAGATTACAAGAAAACATCCTCTACAGCTGTAAACACTACCTGTAAGGCTCACTATTCACCACCATTACATTTCCATGCTGAGCCAATTCCAACCCCTTCTCTTCTCAATGCTAAAGCAAGCACTGTTTCTTTTTTCCATTATTTTGGATCTCCTATGTAGAGTTTTTGTATAGGGGAAGAAACATGTGTTGATACATAAGTCTGAAAGTCAATCAAAACCAACACTGAATCATGCATCCCTTCTTTTAAGGTTTAATACCCCCCCCAAAAAAATATTTTTAAAAAATCAGGAGTGAATAGCCTAGGGAGTTTCTGCTTTGGCAGAACTAGAGTGAGACAGTAGCCAAACACATTGCTGCTGGCATTCAGTCTTGGATATTTTAAGCCAGCAAAATCATAGCTTGATTCAGTATAATTAAAAGAGATGCTCAAAGGGGGCACTGTAAGGCTAAGTGGAGAAATTATACAAAATGTATTTTAACAATCAACATTACTTGGGCAATCAAAGGAGAGGGAAAATGGTGTTTTCTATGCTTTGAAACTAAATCAGGAAAATTGAAAAAAAGACACACATAGTGGTAATTAGATGAGAATTCTCCCCAGCTCCCTAAAACAGTCTGTTTGGAACAGTGCTATGTATTAAATCTTGTGTGCTCCAGGCCTGCATTTCTGCACACAGTCAGAGATTGTACAAAGAATTGCAATCCACTAACCAAGGTCTGCTTAAAGGCAGGTGTTGCCCTTGTCTTTAGAACAATGTTGGACATTTTGCTGTCATTGTAAAATGGACAAACTTACACCCACATGGAAAGTCTTTCATAGCATTATCCACTGCAGTGTTTCACTGCAGCTGCTTTATCTTGATTATGGTGAGGGAGGAAAAGCCATTAACCAGTTTGATGATTGGTTAAAGACAGCTCATGTCTAAAACTTTTAGTCTCATCTCAGCTATTCTTGTCAAGCTCCATATGGTCCCTAGAACAAACAATTATCACTCTATAAGAAAATGTGAATTTCTGTCCAGTTTGTCCAGTTTCTAATGGAGTTTGGACACGTTCTGCTCATTCTGCTATTTTGAAGTCACTCTTCTCATTTTTTAATGACTTTATAAACAGAGCAATGAAGAGGGCTATTGTGTTCTGCTGCAGCTGATTTACATCTGCATTAAATACTCCTTATGCCTCCCTCCAGCAGCACACAGCACTTTCAAGGAACCATATGAAACTCAGCCTAAGGCCCAGGGACAATGCCAGAATCAAGTCAAGGGGTCTCCTTACCAAGGGAGAAGTTGGGGTCCCCTAGCACTTAAAGGGAGGGGGAAAGAGAACTATGAGCCATGCACACTGATTTTATGTTTTGCATGCATGACAGTGATCCATATGGTGACATTTCATCAATAAATTTATTAGCAACATTAAGCAACACTTTTCTAGCCCTGTGTTCAGAATTGATGCCCACTGTACTCAAAATGCTACAGTGGGCTTGTGGCAGGGAAGTTGTAAAGATCTTTGACTTCCAAGCCTTCAGCATTAGTAATTTGGTGGCAGAATAAAGGTAATTCAGATTGCATTTTTATAATCAGGCTGTGTAAAGCAACATGGATAAGATACAGGTATGGCATACAAGATACAAGATAAAAGAAACCCCCTTTGTCCAGACTACAACATGGTCCCTGCACCCCTCAAGATCCATGGTAAAGGAAGCTCTGTACAGTTTCTCCTTAGAGAAATCTGATGGGGATCATAAATCAGGTCAATATATTAAGGCTGTTAAAAGAATGACTGGAAATATTAACTTATTTCCAGTTCAGCTTAGTCTAAATTACTTTACTGAAGCACAGTAAAGTGAAGCACTGATGCAGAGGCATCACAAACTGCACATGGCCAAGCCCATGCTCTGTCCTACCCTTCCAGCCATTTTTTACATCACCTTTCAGTGCACTGAGCAGTCTGGCTCCAGCCATCACACAGAACAATTGTTCCACATGCTAAGAGAAAAACCTACCTGTCACAGCCAGATGTAACTGGTATTCTGACCTTACCTTCAAATAAACAGATGATTATTTTACTTTGGCGTTGTTTCTTCAATATATTTATAGGCACTTTTTTATCATCAATTGGGAATGAATATGGATCCAGAGAGTACAGGTGGTGTGAAATGGCATTTTAGAGTGGCTTCACTTTTTGAGAAAAAGCATAGAAGGCACATGAATCTGTAATAAATGTAAGATTAATTCTGTATTTGTCCAAGTTCTTTTGATTAGCCTTAACATGCACCTTGAACAGTATAAAAAAATAAAGGCAAACATAAAACCACAATTCATTCATTCAGGTAATGTTCCAAATGCATCCAAAAACTCTACTCAAATATAGAGGACCACAGCCCAGCCTGAAAATCTGGTAGTCAGGCTATCCATAGTGATCTCATTGTTCTGCTATGATTCAGGAACATAGAAATCCATTAAAATGCTTTCATTAATCCCTGATGCTTTTACTGTATGCAAAAGGCACGCAGCTTAAACATCGAGTTATTCAACAGGTTTTAACCTTCTGCCATGACTCCTTCCCAAATCTCACTGGCTTGGGGAGGGAAACAAATGATGAATCTGAACTGCAACAATTAAACATTTAGAGACAAGTTAGGGCAAAAGGTTTTGCAAGACATGACTACCACGACCAACACATTTGAGTGAATATATGGTATTGTGAGGGCCATGGTTCATCGCCTTTCTACATGAACAGGAAAACATTCAGCTTTACCTTGCTGCAAATAAGTTGTGCAACTCCCATACAAACTGCTGCAGACAGAAGCTGAAAAATAAAAAAGGAGTTAAGGGAGAGCAAGAGCCTTTTTTACTGAAAACAAGCAATTTATCTGTATTTCACCGCAAAGCTCATTGATGCTCATTTACATGCATCGTTACGTGATTGCTTTTGGTTTTGTTGCTTTGAAGACAGTTAGATGGTAAAAATTGGGTTCTGCTCCTTGAGTTTTCATTAACCTAACAGCCAAAAAAGGGCACAAAAAATAAAAATAATTTATAATAGTAATAATATAAACATTGCATAAGCAGACACAAAAGATACAGACTAACTCAGCAGCACTATATTCCCAATGAAAAGATGTGAACACTGTCCAGCACAGCTCCTTCCAGACCCATTGGAACTTATCCTACTCACAGGAATCAAAAGTAGTAATAACTGTGGCCTTAAAAAAAATTAAGCACTTCCATGAACTCAAGAATATGGCTTTTTATCTTCCAAGTCTTTCTGGCAGCTCCTTTTCACATGGCAGCACTCAGGCAGCTGCAAACACAGGCACGCTACAGAGCCAGCCCTGCCAGCCAGACAGCTGCCACCATCTTCAGGCTGTCTGCAGCATTTAGCTCCTTGTAGCTCTCTGCCAACTCAAACTGTTCATTTTTTCCTGATGGATTGCTCTGGTGTTGGGTCTCTGCCACTGTCCCCTCAGCCCCACACAAGCACCATCCCTGTTAGGGGAGGTGAACGCCTCTGCTTTGTCTCACTGCAATATCGAGGCACCGGGTCTGGGATTTTACAGGGAAGTGTCTCCCTGCAAACACACTGACACAGGTACCCAGCTCCCCTATCCTGATCAAGCCACTTCAGTTTTGTTACCGATGCCTAGAACACACCCACCACACCCATCTTTTAAAGTTCACTGCAGCAACTTTAAATTAGTCAGATCAAGGGGAAGGGAAAAAAAATGCCAGAACGAAGGAAGCAGGGTTTGCGTCATGGGACATTTGCTTGCAAGCTTCTTTCAAATCTAAATCAGGACCCACCATCTTTTTGTCTGCCAATTTTTTTTTTCCAAGCTGTGCTAAAACTTTAGGCAGCACAATCACAATAATAGGTCTTGTAGCATTCAGTGATAAACATTTACCAGAGCAACAACAACATAAATTTCTTAATTTAAAAATCAACCAATAAAAATAATTTTTCCTTTAGTAAGATAAAAATCAAAACTGTCTTTCTTTATTTCCTTTTTTTTTTAAGATAAATTTTAAATGAACTACTATGCTGGAAATACATCAGGGGAATTTATTCTTCTGTTTCAGATTTGAAGGATTAACTCTTCAATTATTAAGTTGTACCAACTGCTGATCACTTGCTGCGCAGTCTATTTTTAAAAGTACATGAAAGATTAGTGTAACCAGAATACCTAGAATGAGAACATTTAGCAAAACCCTGCCATGCAGAAATCTGAAATTAGTGTTTGAGAGCCAGTATATCAATTTACAGTTAATGCCAGGCTTGCTCTCAGGGGGGCTCAGGTCACTTTTTAATGGCCTTCAACAGCTGCACACACACAACCCTCCTCCCTCCCCAAACCACCACCCAACATACAAGTATTGTTTCCAACTATGGAGGCAATTCAAATCCTTACTAAAACATTTGATGCCTGCTTTACATTCAAAATTACATATTAATTCACAAAACGAAGGACATCACAATTTTCTCTTTTAAAAAAAAAAGTACTGGGGGCTATTTTAAACTGGGATTGATGCATTCTTCTGGAGCTGTCAGCAGGTCCCTTTGAGGTCCTGCTAAAATCCTGGTGGCCACATCCCAGAGGACTTGTACTTTGCAGAGGTCCAAGGTGAGAAAAAAAGAGAGAGGAACCAGAAATCCCTCCAAAGCATAATTCTCTGCTTACTGCTACTGTTTGCAAGTCCCTCTAACTGAGGTGTTGGTCCTGCAGGAGCTGCAGGCAGGTCAGGAAAAAAGAGCCCTTCATGCAGGTCCTGTCTCCACTGAGTGTCTCCTGAATGTCTCACCCTGCCTATAAAACCCAGTGATTTCTCTGATAAACCCCTCAGTATGCACCTCTCTGCATCTGTTTCCTTAAAAAATTCAGCATGTCTAAACCCACCAGAGTGCATCTTTCAGTTTAAAGGAGCACCTCACTTTGTAAGAGCTCATTTTCAGGATCTGTCCCCAGGCAGAAAGTCTAGTAAAAGTTGTCCAAATGAATGATGGCTTTCAGCATATCCTTCTGAAAATTGCACCCCATGAAGGGTTTACTGCTGTACCATGACCTGCTAGCTCCAGGTTACAGGGACCTGGCAAATACCAATATCAAACACAAGTTACCTTGTTTTAAAAACTCCTTTAACTTAAATAAAGCATTACCTCACAACTCACTCCATAGACCTGAGTAAGCTGAGACAAAAAGGGACATGAAATAAATCAAGTCTTAATAAATTTATGTGACCCCCTTGAGCACAAACTTTATTTCTCCAGTAACTTCTGCACTGTGCAAGCCAAAGCAGAAGAGAACTCAGGCACAGCAGCAGCCAGGTGAGAGGGTACAATGACTGATCAGCTTTGAAACAAGAATTACAACTCTAGCAGGCATTAACAAGGCATCAGCACAGCAAGAGTTAAGAGCATGGCCTGTACTTTGCTGGTGGGAATAGTTTGGAAAACAGAAATAGTAGGAATAGGATCCCTTAAAATTACTTTAGTTTTTATTAACATATTTTTACAGGACATCCCAGTTAAGCCAGGCAGCATGTTGACAATAGGGTCCTGTCTAAGGACAGCTTAAAACTATTATACAGTACATACAGAAGGACAATACAGTCCCAGTACAAGCTACCAGCAGGCAGTAAATCACTCAAAACCTCATGTTACACCTGATTAACTGCTTGGCTCCAGCACTGCAGCCTGCTCCAAGAATGCTTGCTTCAGTGTAGTTAGGAGTTGTCAGAGAATTTATGTCATCTGATGGCAAGTTACATAAAATAGTGCCCCAGTGCATCATTTAAGAAGCATTACTTGGCATGAGCTGCAGGAGTGTGTGGCTTCACACCTGCAGTGTCCTCTGGTGCTATGTATTCCTTAAAAGTGGACACCATTTAGATGTCTCATTTACTAGAAGAAATCACATCACCTCTGTCCCAATGGGATCATACAAGCCTGGATTACAACTCTATCTGAATTACAAACACATCCAAAATTTTATCACCCATGAGTGAGTCTACCCTCAACATGGTAATGCAATGAAATGAAACTTCCCACAAAATTCCCTGATTCTACACATGGCTTAAAAATAGATACCTTTGTAAATATGAAGACCTTACATTTTTCACTAAATGTACAAGCCTGAGAGTGGACCAAACAGTAAAATCTTTCCACCACCTGCACTCCAAGGAAAACTTGTTTCTCTGACGTTCCAAGTCAACCCAAGCCACTAGAGAGGCAAATTTCAAGAGCATCCCAAGGTCCATAGATTGGATGTTTGTCAAACACACCAAGTACTGTGAAAACCAAGGAATAATCTTTATGAAGTCTGTGTTTATCTGACAGTCAATCAGCAAGACACTTGGCATTATCTGAGATGTTGTGCATCTTGATCAAGGGTTAGAATCCTGTAAATCAGCAAAAGTGTTCAATTGTACAGTCTGCTAGCCCTGCCTCTGTGTGCTCCTGCACAGCTTTTTTCAGAGTTGTGCTGGAATTCAGCAGAAAGCTGGATGCCAATTTCAGCAGTAATATCATCTACATCACACACACAAACAAATGAAATATTTCTATGGAGTTCATCACACTTGGCCAGCAGGAGGAGGCTTGCTTATATTCTTTTGTAAGATTAAGTAATCATCACATATTTTAAAGTGCAGTCTTATTATCTCTTTCCTCAGGCAAGGCAGTGATACTCCAGCTTTACCCTGGATAAACTGTTGAGGTGGTCTGTACTTCAAGTGTCTGCAGGAAATGTAAACCCAGTAAAGAGGACAATTTCGTGCATTTAGCACATGGCAATACACACAGTAGGCTGAGCCCCTGAATTCCTCCTCTTACTTATTGGGACAATTTTGTATTAAAACAATTAGATCATAGGAAAGCATTTTCTTCTAAAATTAAACAAGGAGTTTAATTAAAATCAGAACAAATTTTCTAGAATAACAGCAGAACAACAGCGCACAGATGTCTGGACTGCAAACATATTTACCTATGTTTTCTGCTCAGTCAAAACAGCATTTCCACAGCTATCACAAGAAGAGCTTTAACAAATGAAAAGCCTGATGTTAAATCACTTTTCCCTGGTAGAAGATGAAAAAAAAAGTCTTCTTGTTTTAGTGAGGGGTAAGACCCAAGCGAAATGCTGAGGCCATGGTGAAACAGATATGAAAAATCCATCAGAAATCCTGATATGGAAATACAGATCCATGCATCCACCAGCTGTAGTGACATTTAAGGGAGAGGAGAGCATCTGAATGGTGCCATCATGGTGGTCTTTAGACTCAAGCACCTGAGGAACTGACAGGAAAGAAAGAAACCAGCACCTGTTCCCTAGCAAGGTGTGACATGAGACATAAGCACCGAGCACCAGGGAGCTGCAATCTGAAATGGAAATACACACAACAGCAACAAGGGGAAGGTTTTTGGCTAAGCAGTTAATGCTGGGAGAAGGGTTTGAGGATTGCTAAGATGAGAGCAGCTGTTCAGAGAACTTCTCTCTGAACCCAGAATAACACAGGACTTGTCCTTACAGATGGCAAAGCTTCAAGGGACAGTAGCTCTGGCAGGAACACCACTAATGATGCCACATTTTTGGATTCAGAGCTCGTAGCTGGGAAAGGAGGAAATGTAGGTGCAAGGGAAGCAGCTCAGCAGTTGTAAGAGTCAGCAAGGCTCCCGGGATTTAGGGAATTGCTCTCCAAGCCTTTGGGTGAGATGTGGCCAAGGAGCTGTGCTGCTGAGACACAAGCCACTGGGCACAGTCCAGGATCTTTGTAGCTACCAGTCACACTGCAGGGCACAGAGAGTCCAGGAGTGTGCTCACCAGTTGCCATTTACAGAGCTCAGGACACTGTGCAGCCTTGACCTTTGCAGATTTGAAGTGATCACTTCAACTGGCTTTGGTTTGGAAAATACATAATTAGTAAAACAGCTTTTACCCAGCTTTCTAAACTCCGCGTGCTTTTATTTAATGGCAAGAAAAATCAGAGGCTCAGTCTCAACTAAAGTCCCAGTGAATTTAACAGCTGAAAATGTGACAAAGGCTGGCTCATTGCCTTGCTCAATCACCTGCAGATGCACGAAGTGGAAGCAGTGGTGTCTGCCCATACAGACTCAGTGACTAAGTGCAGGTATTACTTGTACATGATTTTCTTTTCCCGGTATTGCAATTCTTCACCTGGAGCATCAAATACCAGAGCCGTGATGTGTTAACACCACCTTTCCTGTGGGGCTGTGCTCTACCACTTCACAGAAGGCTTCCAAGAAGCTGTGTGCCTCCGGTGATTCAGACTGCTAGAGACACCCAAAAGGCAAAACTGAACGGAAACTGCTGTATTACTTCCAAATGGATCCATGCAATTTTTAAATCTACTTTCAAAAATGCACCAAACATACCCAGGGGAAATAAGCTAACAATGTGGATTGCTGCCTGAAATAATTATACAGATAGCTCAGGGCATTTAGAGTAGTGATGAAAGAGAAGAAACAAGAAAAAGCTATTACCAGGCTTCACAGCAATAACGTGATTTAGCAAATCCCGCACTTTCCATTCCACAACAAGAACTTTGACATTGCCTAGATTTATAAATACCATACTGTATGTATTGGTTTTCCCAGTTTAGGAGTCCCTGCTGAGAAGCTCAGTATTACACTGCAAACACTCCTATAGCAGAGGGCTATCCCACTGCTCTCATTTTGACATACCTGCAGATTTGTCACTCCATCCTTATTTCAATACACGGCTTTGTAAAAAGTGATTTTACTGCAAATAAGACCACCTGCTCATAAAAAGGCTTGCACATTCAAGTGCAGTACTGAAAGACAGCTGTGCTTTGCCAGGGTGCCAGGCTAGATCAATTCTTGCTGAGGAGCAGCACAAAAATAGGTAATGGACTTCAGGATGCCTCCAAGCCAGAGCTATGAGCTGAGCTGTCTAAACACATAGCAAGCCTCAAAATCCTGACAAGCTTTCTCTTATTGAACTTCAAGAGAATTTAAAGGGAACTCAGGCATAATTTCTGGGTGAGCACAGTTTGACAAAGCTCTGAAAAATAAGCCTTTGGAGTTCTTTAATATTATCTTTAAATTAATATTCATCTGATAGCAGTTAAACAATATAGTGGCAAGTTTTAACGTGCGCAATGAAATGGTATTTCACTACCCTCAAATAACCAGCAGGATGAGATATCAGAGGCATTAGCCCTGACTGTATTATTCTTCCACTGAAACTACACCTACAGTATTTCAGCATTACAACAACTTGCACTTGCATCATCTTTTCCCTTATTAAAAAACCCTAACACAACCTGACCAGTGTCTCTACAAGCAGCTCTTGCTCAATTAAAGTACTATATCCAAACAGATTTACGCTACACCCTCTTTTGTCATGAAAGCACTAAATTCCAGATGATGAGCATATGTGGGTGCCTGCTCCTGACTCTAAATCCTGTTTTAAACATATATTTCAAAGATACTTTCCATTTGGTCAAGGTCAATGGGGAGGAAGCAGGAGAAACTGAATTGTTAAAACTGCACAGAAGGATTGAGAATACTCTGCACAAGGAGTTTGTTTCAATGCTAATTTTAGCAGGATTCAAATCTGTAACTTATTTGAATGCCTTAATTTATTAAGGCTTGAAATCTTGGAATCCATGAGAGGCAATCACCAAGTAGAAACTACAGTGTGAACACAAACAATAATAAATAACCTAGTTTGGAAGATGCCTGTAAACATTTCTAGTACTAAAGCTGCCAAATTACACCTAAAGTCACTTGTTTGTCTCATCTCACAAGCATTCCCTTTGTTTGTTACATATCATATCCCAGAATGTCCATTTCAATAGAAACCCAGGCTGTTTGGGATCCATGTGTCAGGGCCACAGCACACCTCCCCAGAAAACCAAAAAGAATAACAGGGATACAAATAATAAAAGAAGGAAACACAAGTTAACAGATAAAGGCAGAGGTGATCTCAAAATTACCTAGGCTGTACCCAAATATCCTTATTTATTTATATTATGATGATTTTAATAACACAGTCTCCTCGGGAAAAAAAAAGTTTGGTAAGACAGTTCTAATCATATTATAAGCTCCTATTAGCAAAAATAATGCCAGTGCCATCACAATGGCATTCTTATGCAAAGCCAAGAACTTTGCCAGGAAACACACTTTCCAGATGGATATAGCTACATGCAATTTACAGATAGGGAAACAGAGCCACTGAAAGCCAAAAGCTCCACCCTCAAGGGCTTTGCCTCAAAGTTTGTGTTAGATATTCAGCTGAGCAACTTGCCTACTGCTTCAAATGCTGATCATTGCTCTGCTTCCACCTTCTACTCCCCTTCTGCATTTCTAGTGTTTATTGAACTGCACACCCTCTGAACAGAGCACACCTGGGTTGAGACATGCATACAGTGTTTAACAAAATACAGCCAGGGCCTCTAAGGATCATCACTACACACACATTATCAGAGTGACAATAGTCCCAAGGCTGGCTCTAGGATGGATGGGAAAGAATGACTGCAAGAGGGAAATGTTACTGAAATAAAGCTCTAATACTTCTATTTCAGAAAACTTATGCACAACCTCACCACTCTGGAGCACCTTTGTTATGAACATGTTTTTTTTTTCTCCAGGTCAAACAAGAGTATCTGCCAGAGATTAAGATATAAACACTAAAAAAGAACAAAAAAGGAACCATAACTAGAAAAATCCCTTTTCACACAATACCAAAACAGCAAGTAAAGCAAGTACTAGAATGATTGAAATATTTTATTACAGTGGAGAAGTGCTTAGTGCTGTGATCTGGCAGATACTCTGACATAGACAAACCTGAATTCTGATGAAAGAAATGGGCTCCTACAATTTGAATCTTGCCTTTGCTCCTGGACTGCTTGAAGCACCTTTTCCAAGCAGCATTCTCTTTAACCAATTTTCCATATTCAGAAAGGCTATTTGCAACTGATGGAAGGAATGCTGATCTCATGTTTTCATGGACAACAACTCCTTGGATTGTCTGAATCTCAGGGCGAGACACAACTTGCTTTACAAAATGCTGGAATTAAACACACCCCATAACACCCGTTACTTTGGCTTCTTTTCAAGTGATCCTCCATGTCCTACCCAGCTGGCAGAGGATGAAGCCAAGCCAATGTTTAGGCAAGTTAAAGTAGCTATGGAAGGAAAATCTGGTTGGAAAAAAGCTACGTCAAACAGGTCCAGAGGAGTGCCATGAAGACGATCAGGGGGCAGGAGAATTTTCTCCATGAGGACAGGCAGAGAGAGTTGGGGTTGCTTAGCCTAGAGAAGAGAAGGCTCCAGGCAGAGCCTGTAGCAGCCTGCCAGCACTTATGGGGGCCCACAGAGTAGATGGGGAGGGACTCTTTTATCAGGGAGTGTGGCAATATGATGAGGGCTAACAGTTTTAAACTCAAAGAAGGTAGATATAGATGAGATAGTAGAAATTCTTCACTGTGAGGACAGTGAGACACTGGATCAGGCTGCCCAGAGAAGCTGTGGATGCTCCATCCCTGGCAGTGTTCAAGGCTGGAGCTCTGAGTAACCTGGTCTCATGCAAGTTGTCCCTGCCCATGGCAGGGTATTGGAGGTAGATGCTCTTTAATGTCCCTTGCAAACCAAATCCTTCTGTGATTCAGTATCTGTTTCCTTTCCATAATATGAGGCAGAGCCTAATTTTAGGTACTGTCTTCCTCAAACAGGATCTTTTTCAATGGCAACACAGTTCTTTTAATTTTGGTAATTACATCAAGATAACTGTTTATAGCCACCTCCTTGTTATATAATTACTTGTTGCCTTGCACAGCACTAGGTTTTGGTAAAGAAAGCCACATGGAAAACACAGTGTTTATCTTGGTGAACTCAGCAACACAACCACACTGCTTAAAAACAAATGCATTCACAAAAATGCTGCCACCTCTGAATTACCACACAAGTCCCACATCAGCACACAGCCTCCTTAATGTAAGAGCCTCATTAAACTTATCAACACACATATCTTTTCAGACTGATGAAACAGGAAGAGTTTTGAGACAGCAGCAGGTTTTGCTGTCCCCTAGCTATAATATGCTGAATTTGGGGATTCCCTTCAGAGTTGTTTCCCCTCTTAATGCTAATGGGCACAGCACAAAGACCATAGATTCTGCATTTATTCAGAAAAGTTATTCTCCCATTGAGAAAAAAAAAAAGGCAGTCCACGTAGCAATGTAAAGATACTTGCTCTCAGCAGAACTGCAAAATGACAAATCTTCAAATAAGCAAAAGAAGTCTGATTTTTCAAAAAAACCCACTTTAATTACTGTGTGGTTTGTTCAGTTTCCTTTTGAAGATGCCTAACATATGGTATGATTTACACAACACTGGCAGTGAGCTTGAGACAGAAGATTCAAATCTAGCTGCAGAAGCATGCAAAACTTAACAGTACTCATCAAGAGTGTCCTTCTCATCAGCTGAGGATGGCCATTTAAGTTTGCATAAATAATTCCTGTTGCTAAATAGTCTTTAAATACTAAAAAATGTAACTTTAAAAATTCTTCTATGTACAGCTGGTCCTTGTAGCTAGTGGCACCAGAGCCACCAAGGGGCAGAGATCACCGGCTTCCTCAGGCAGGGCAGTCCCCTCCTTACAGGAGTGCACTTACACTCCTGCCTTCAACAACCTCAATTTAAAGAAAAAACACTCGTATACAAAGGAAACAGCACTTTATAAGGTGCAGCCTTCAAAGTGTGCAGCACACAGACCCCAGCTGTGCCTCCCTCCCTCGAGGGTTTGTGCAGGTCCCTTCTGAGCCATGAGTCACTGGGCAGCCATCTCTGCCAGCAATGGCCAGCAGGCTGGGCAAAACCCCTCAGCTGCCTGGTTTATTTCTAGGGCACCAAGGAAAGAAGCTGCAAACAGGGCCATGTGATACAAAATACTTCAGCCTTCAATAAGAGCTCTCCTTTTTGTCTCTCCCAGTGCCCTGCACCTCCCAGCGCTGTGTGTTCGAATGCAGCATTAGGTTAGTTCCTTCTCAGTAAAAAGCACCTTAAAAAACAGCAACAGAGGGTTTGTAAAACAAAGTTTGAAAAAAAAAAATACCACAAGAGTTTAACTGAGAACCTCATGCTCAGTTCTCAGGAGTTCAGAGAACCCAGTGGTTTCTTTTTTGACAAAAGATAGTTCTAGTGGTGTAAGTTATCTGCACTCCTGTAGTGTTGGTGCAGCACTTCTCAGGTCACAAGTAGGTCATAAACCTTCACTCAGCAGTTTGCAAAACAACTCCTCAGAGTAAGATGTTTTTGGAAGATATTTGTACCTTCCTTAGTATGGAAAGAACTAAACAAAATCAGCACTGGAAAAATGATAATAATTCAAAAGCTTTGCCTCATTATTTTGATTGCAAATGATAACTACTGTGGCAGCACTCCACAATGCATTTGTGATTCATTTTTTCCCCAAAGAGGTTAGGCAATTCTCAGATTTTTTTCCAAGAAGTTTAGAAGGCCATAAAAAACCCTTGGTCTAGATGGCCTCACTATCGAGGCTGGTTGTCTGAAAATGTCACTTGCAGATTCTCACCAGGCTGATGCTGGGGACCCTGAACTAGAGGAGGAAAATTGAGATCACAGATTTGCACTCATGTTGGGTTTAGAACCAACCATATAAACGATATAGAAAGGAATTGTTTATTCTGTGTTCAAAGCATCAAGAGGTTTAATAAATACATTAAGTATTCAAAATTATAAAACATTCAAAGAACATGAGGAAATAAGGGATTTATGATTTACATTTTAACATAGAACCATCATTTTCATATTTTGGCTGTATTTACATTACTAGACACAGGGTGGAAGAGGAAAAGTCCTGGTTCAATTCCTGTTACCCAGAGGGAATCTAAAAGCAGACTGCTTGCTGGGATGGTCCCCTGCACACAAAGGCCTGACAAGGACATAAGCAGAAATACTTGAGCAGTTCCTTCCTGTGACCCATCCACCCAACACAGCCACATGCACAGAGCAGCAGCAAGGCAGGAGCTGGCTGTCTACCACAAGGCAGCACAGCAACACAAACCTCATTTTTGATTCAAGACAAGATCCTAAATGCACTTAAAATGGAATCTGGGCAGTGTTTAGGAGCCAAGCTGAGGAGCACATCCCCGGAATTTCTGTGCAGTCTTTCACACACTCAGAATTTGTGGGTGTCCAAGCGATGCCACTCAAGTTGTGCTGCCCACACCCAGCTTTGTTCAAAGCCTGCTGCCCACTTCAGCCCCAGCCCTGTTCTGATTTGGGACTCCCCAGTTTGGGAGTCTCAGCATGCTCTAACCCAGAGCACATCTCAAACAACATGACACACTCCAGTCTCAGGGAGGATTTCCTGCTGCAAACGTCACCCTTCCCTTCAAATTCATGCACTGCATTGCAAATAAACCATTAAGTCAGTATTTAAAGCACTCAGCAGGACTCAATTTTCCAACCAGACTGAAGGAACCCAGACATATTCTGTCTTTTCCTCTCCCAGCAGACTCCTGCAATCCTGAAACTGCAGGGGGAGGATGTACTTTCTCCCCCAGCTGAAGCTATGCCACTTCACCCAGACCAGGAATGAAAGCATCATTATGCCCAAAGACAAAGGACCTCAGCTTTTACTGGGAAGATAACTGGGCTTTGATTCCTTCTGCTTGTATCAGACGTCATAGCTTCTTCCTGTTAAGCACAAAATCCTTGGATTCTGATGCTGGACTGTCTGAGTGACCAGGCAGCAGTGAATAAGTAAATGGTCTCCTTGAACCTCAAATCTGTTTCTCCAGGAGAAATAGAAGAACACACATTTCACTCTACTGGAGCCTCATGAGCAGAGCAATTTTAGGGGCAGTACAAGACAAGAGCTTGATAACCACAAACTGACAAAAGAATCGAGCTTTTGTTTTACTCATGTCCTTTTGCAGCCACAAGCTGCTTTCTTGTGTATTGGCATTTCACCTCATGCTAGCCAGCCCTAGAAATCACTTTTCTTTCTCCTTAGGAAGGCAAAGGAACAATATGAGTATTGCTTGCATCAATAGAGCAACTGGCAACATTAACTGAGACTGTATGTAGAAATTTATTTTTGTCATCCCAATTGTCTCCTAGTGAAAACAAACCCATTTTTGTTTCTGGTATGAACTGATTGGACTAAAAATTGCTTCACCTGAAAATTTTGAAACATCCTATAAAAAGCCACTAGGAAATTCAGACATTTTCAAAATAAATAAAGGATGGTTACACTCATTCATAATGTTCCTCCTTCCCTGCTGCCATGGGAATTGCACTGAACAGGGAATATGCCATTTGGAGCTCAATTTCCCACCACAAGGGTCCTTATCTACAGCATGCTGAGAGGCTGAGATGCAGAAAAAAAAAAAAAAGTAGGTTTACAGAAATAAAATTAAATCTCATCTGACCTGTTCTTTTTAATAGGAGGCTGGACAAGAAGAGAAGAACCCAATCAAATACCATTTCTTATGTAGCCCCAAAGAAAGACAATTAGTCCATAACAGGTGTGGCATTACCATCCTGTTTGTGATATCCAACAACACAATTATGATCAACTGTACAACTGCTTCAGATTTGTTCGTGTCTTATTGCCAAGGGAAGCCAAAGCTGACATGATTTCTGAAGATGTGTGCTTTGTTATACAAAGAATATTAATTGCTTCCTTTGTGAAAATATTTTATTAAATTAATTAACCAAGTTGTCTTCTCAGTCCGTAATACACTACTAATTCTAAAATTACTGATCTTTGCATTTGGAAGTCATTGCTTGGCATCAAACTGGTTTTTGCAATTCACATACACTAGCAGGCTTTATAAAACTCAAGGACTCCTCTAAGAGACTACAAAATGAAAATATTCCTAAGTAAGCTCAGAAATTACCATTATGCATGGTCATCTTGACCCCAGGCAAGGAAGGCAGTAAGAACTCAATCAACTATTGACAGCACAAATCCCAAGTGAGCTAACTATGAAAAAATTCTCCTTTCTCTTGTCCAGCCAACACTGACCTATTTACTAACCAGGTTAGCAGCAAGGGCCTTCATTTTACCCTCCAAGCTCTACCTCACAGGCACATATATAAAACCTCACAGCATTCACCAACTAACACTGATTTTGTATTCCTTTCTCACATTCTAATTTGGAAACCACTCATCTTAGAGTCTTCAAGATCTGCACAAACCAAAAGTAATCATTGCCAATTGTCAGGGAAGCTGTTGTATAAGAGAAAAGCTTCCTGAGCTCCCACAGATGATACTGAGTGAGAAAGCCTGTTAAGGTAACACTACCAGCATTCCTAACAATTTACATAATCACAACCAAAAAAGGAATCCTGACTCTAGAGTAATTCAGGAACAGTAAAAATCAAATATGCATTATATCATTCAGGAAGTGGACAGGTTAAATCAATCATACATTTCAAGAAAGAAAACTGCTGATAAAATCATGACTGGAACAGACATACAAGGCAAAGTTTATGTTCAGTGGTGTTCTGCATATGCAATATTTCATTTATACTACAAGGTAATTAATACAAGACTCCCAGAGTTTCTCTCCTTCTCCTGCCTCTTCTAAATTTCTGTCTTTACCCTCCCTTCTTTCCATGCTTCCTTCATTTCTCTGCACATGTCCTTTCCATAAACAATGACAGATTGCCACACTGGTGGAATTAAGGCCTTTCTTAATGTAATTTCTTCCTACCTTAATTTTGTCAGTGTAGAAATTTGTATGGTGATTGTAGGACCCCAAGTGGCGCTGGCCTTAATTTCCACAAGATGCACAGGCTTCTTTCTCTTTAAGAAAAAGATTTCACCAGAGCTATACAAATCTTTTCTTTTGAGAATAAACACCTCCAAGTCTTCCCAGGATACACATTGAAGCCCCAAGTGCAAAACTGCAAATATGATATCAAGAGGTAAAGTGATGAAAAAGGCATGCATCAAAACAACACACCTGTTGTTCAAAGATAACAGACAACACAAGATGAGAATTCCTACTGTCCCAGCTCAACAGAAGCTCTCACCTGCTGTGAACTGGTGTGGAAGAGCCTCTCCCCAGTGGTAGGGATGGGCATGGACCCTCCATTAGTGCCTGGGCAGCAAAAAGGACAGAAGTCATCTACCTTCAGGGCACTCATTCTGACCTGCTCATGCGCTGCCAAGTGGTCACTGTGCCTGCACCGACCAAAAAAAGAAAGGACAGAGATTGCAGTACCAAAAGGCCAAATTGCCCTGAAAGCAGAAACTTCAACAAATCAGCAGGAGAAAACTTCAGTTTCTGTAATTCATTATTTCTCATTGCTCTCCACGTAGCAAGTCAACTTTTTACTAGTTGATATTCCATTGAATTTGGGCAAGATACGTACCTTTATATAGATTAAACATCTACACATATAGTTCACTCATCACTGGAAGAGGGAAAGCAGTAAGTATTTCAGCAGTTAAGAACCACCAAACAGCCAAAACCCTCTTTTTCTAGGCATAACAACTGTTATTTTAGCTACATACAAACACAGAACTAAGAATTCTTTCCAGCATTCATAAATAGATTATTATAACACTTAACTTCAGGTCAATGCTGCTGCTCCTTATTGGAATGACAGTGGAGGCACAACCAACACCAAAGAAGGCTTCAGGCATCTGCCAATTCAGAGTAACACCATACTACTCCAGAAAGCTTCAAATGTCCACAGCTCTTTCTTGTTCTTTAGCCCAAACTTTTATACCCCTCATGTTGATGCATTGCACCTGTGTGCCCTCTGTTCCCTTTCCTGGTTGCTCAGTGCCCCTGGGCACTCCATGGCTCGTTCCCTTCAATAGCATTCACCTGTCCTGCACAGCTGTAGCTCATCAGGGACGAGGCTCAGCCCAGCCCCACTCCCAAACACCACAAACTGTGTGCCTATAACAGTTTCTGTCTTTTTTCTCCAAACAGAGGACAGTAAGGGATGTGACCTGTAGACAAAACTCCTGATTTATGGTGTGCTGACTAGAAGGGACTACACTGCCAGCAGGACAACTTCTCACAATTACAGTGTTTACTTGCCTCACTGAGACCAGAAGTCCATGTTCTGAATGCATGAAAAAAAGCTATGGACAGTTCAGATACAAGACATAACACATGTAGAGCATGTTGAAGCTGAGTGTCTCCTTTATGTAAAAGACAGATGACACATACTCTAATTAATGGTTAGTCAAGGAGTATAATGACTAGAGGCCAAACATGAGAGATGGTAATCTTGATTACAGGTTGGTCAGAGAGATCAAAGTAATAAATTGGCTCAGTGTTCCTAGAAAAACCTTTGTGAACTCTTGATGAGAAGATTACTATGTCCTGAATTCCTTTTCCATCACTTGAGACCTTTTCTTCCCTTAAACAGCCCACGCAATGCAGACACTTGCTTCTTGTCCTCTGCTCTGACCAGTGCTGAAGCACCAATGAAGTGGAATGAAATGTTACACAGTGAAGATTAGCTTTGACCCACTAAACCCTCATGGGTTTTAACCTTTGAGGGTTTTAACCTTTCCTGGCCTTCCCTATCTGTACTCACTGAACTCCTCACTGAGTGTGAGCCACAACTCCTTGCCCCTAAGCTTCTCCTTTCAGCCCAGGCACTGCCCCTTCACAGCCTCCTCCTGTGCTAGACCAGCAGTATCCCCCACACACCTGGAGCCAGCTCTTTCAGGATCCTATCCACACAGATCTCCTCCAGAGCTTACCTGAACTGCCCTAGGCCATCCTTTCCTACCTCAGTCCAGCTCCTCAGCAGTTTCCCTCACACCTCCAAACACCACCACATCCTTCACAGTGCGCTAACACGCCCCCAAACCCTTGTCCAGAGCACAGAGCTGAGCTATGCTTCAGGCTCAGAAGGGAACCCTCAGCCCTCCCCACCCTCCTCTCCCACCCATGGTCCTCACACAGCCCCCATCAGGCTGTCCCTGCACACCTCAGGCCTTGTCACACCCAGCCACACCTCAATGCTTTTGACAATCCAACTCTAATGCCCTTGGACCACAATCCTCTTTATTCCTCTCCCCCAAACAAAGTGCCCTTCCCTTCCTCTTTCTCCAACCAGCTTCTGCAAAGCCCCAGAGGTCCCCGACTCACTGTAACATCACAAGTGACTCCATCCATTTTCCTGCTCCCCTTGCTGTGAGGATCATGCCCCTGTTCTCTTGCCTCCACAGCTATGGCTCACATCCAGCATCCTGCACCCCCAACAGCTGGCTCCACAGCTGGTTTCCATCCCAGCCACTGCCCTGCCTTCCCTGCCCTACCTGCCAGGAAGGGGGGGAGAAAGGAGGGAAGAAGGGAACAGTAATGATCTTCCCAGAAACGGATCTACAAACCTCTCATGAAGAATGACCTCTGATTACCCTGGATTTTGAGGTCACCGAGCTGAACTTCTGGGTTATGGCTTCCTGAAGCAGGCCTGAACAGATACTTCTACCAGATAATAGGAAAGATTGTGTTGTCTTAATATCAACCACTCCACCATACAGATAATTTTCTCAGTTAAACAGTGAAACAGCAAGCAAAAAGGGGATTGAAAACCTGTTACTATCTTGTTTTGTTGCAATGGTATGAACTACCTGTCTTCTCATCATTACAGACAGCAGTTGCTTAAGGATGCTCAGAAAATGAATGCTTAATGTAAAAAGAAAAATAAATAGCTACCAATATTTATTTAAAAGAAATACAGTGCAATAGTTCCCCCTACTGACAGCACAAAATCATGTTGCTAATCAATGATATTTCCTGGGTGGTCTTCAAATTACTAATTCACTGTCCTGACGTGGTCCACACCAGCTAACCAGCCTCCTATGCTTGCTGAACCCTAAACGACAGAGGGCAGGTCTGAGCAGAGAGCCAGTCTTAAGCTGCACCAGGGGATGTTCAGGTGTAAAACTAGGAAGAATTTTTTCATGGAAAGGGTGGCTAAGCATTGGAATGGACTGCCCAGGGAAGTAGTGGAGCCACCACCCCTGGAGGTGTTGAATAAACAAATTGGCTGTGGGTCTTACGTTGATACGGTGATGCTTAGGCAAATGTTAGACTCGATGTTCTTGGAGGTGTGGTCCAACCTCTGTGATTCTAAGTCACAAGAGTTTGGAGAGTTTGTTCCGCGGCCCAACTCGTCCAAGAGCCGTCCTTTGCCTTTTCACTGAGCAGAGCTCGGGCCGTGGGCACACCGGTGCCTCCACGGCTTTTGGGATGCCATCGGTCCCCCAGCGCGGCGGGACCCAGCCCTCTGCGCCAACAGCACGAAAGGGAAAGATTTCGGTACTTTTCAGCCTCCTGGGGGCAAGCAACTCCCTGCAGGCTCTGAGCTTCGCCCAGCTCCCTGTGGGGACGGGGGCTGCTGCGAGAGGCAGCGGGCAGGGCCGTGCCGCGGGGCTGACGCACAGGAAGGCGCCGCTGCTGCCGCGGGCCGGGGGCGGGCGCGGCCGCTTAAAGCCCGCGGGGAGGGACCGGGGCACGGCGGCGGCAGCGGCGGCGGAGATCGGCCCGAGCCGGCACAGGCAAGAGCGGCGGGGCGCGGGGGACAGCGCTCCGAGAGGGACGGGACGGGATGAGATGGGACGGGATGGGGCGCGCACCGACCCCCGGCACGGGCAGGGTGGATGGAGCGGGCTCCAGGGCAAAGCCGGCAGCCGGGAGAGCGCCGGGGCAGCCGGAAATGGGGCTGGACACGGCTCCGTCCCCGCAGCACCCGCTCCCTGCCGGCCGCCTTGCAGTGACAGGGTTCTCAGGACGGGACAGCTTGCACCAGTGACCAGGATGCTCAGAGCCCCATCCAACCTGGCCTCGAGCACCTGCTGGGATGGGGAGTCCATATCTCTGGCCAGCCTGTTCCTGCCCTCACAGTAAAGGATTTTTTAAAATGCCTAATCGAAACCTACTCTCTTTCATTTTGAGCCCATTCCCCCTGTCCTCTCTTGTAGACAGTGTTGCCCCATCTTTCCTGAAAACTTTCTTTCGGTTCCCTTCAGGGGGCATTCACGATGAGCGACAACTGCCCCACCTTCCCAGCTGTCCCTGCAAAACCTTTTGTGCAAAGGGAACATGGGGTGTAGGAGCACGTCACAAAAATCCCAGGGACAAACGTTACCCGTGTGCTTTGCAACAGTTCATGCATGTGAGCATCCCTGCAACTTACATGGCAGGCCTAAGGAGGCTGCAGGCTGGACAAAATCTTGCTTTTTTTTCTTTTCTTTTTTTAAGCTTTGGATAAAAATATTAAATTTCCTCACTAATCTTCTTAGGATATCATAATCACCAGAATTCACTAGCATTTACAATAAAAACTCCCACTGAAAGTGAACAGACTTCAAAATCGGTTGGTTTTTTTTTTCCTGAGTGTGATTTCAGAAAAAAAAAGTTACAGTCAGACTCAGTGATCCTGGAGGTCCCTTCCAAACCCTAGCAATTCTCTGATTTTATTCTATAAATTATTAATGCGTTCTGATTTGATTCCTTGTGTGTATCACCAGAAATAATAATATAGGATTCTTTCTGTCAATACAGCAACACAGACAGCGAAACACTCCTGTGCCTAACTCCTCCCCAGCAATTTAAAAAAACAAAGCAAATATTCAGGCAATATTTTTTTCCTCTCAGAATGGAAGTAATAAAGAGGAAGGGAAAGTGACTGGGCACATTTCCACTGACGTTATATACAGTGTTCTCCATACCACACACAGAATCATCCTATCAGCCTTCCTTGAGAAACTAAAACCTGTCACTTTTACTTTTGCATGAGTAAGTGCTCAGGACTCCATTAAACCTTCAGATACTACTTTTTTTTTCCTGACTTTAAAAATGCAAAATGAAAGACTACAGCATTAAGATATGATATCCTTATTTGAAACTGTTGACATTCTGAAACTACAATTCAGAACTGGAAATAGAAAAGCTGCATATGAAAAGGTCAGCTTTCTACAAAAATGTCCATTTTGATGAAAACTTGTCTTTTTCTTCAAGAAAAGTTTCTATCAAAAGTGTTCAGATCTATAGTTTGTTGGCCCACTTCAGTCTTTAGCCCTGAATATATTTTGTGTCTTTTGTTAAGAGGAAATGGAAGAACACCTATGCTGTGGGATCAGGGTGTTGGCAGAGCCCACTGATCTCAGCCCTAGGACTGACATCCCAGGGCACATCAAATATAATTCTATGGCAATTTAAAGTATAGATGTACTAGATTTAGGTTGTAAAGCACTACTCTTCTAACAGAAAATGTGGGGCTTTAGGAACAGCACAGTGATACACAACCATGATGACTTTAGGAAAAATTTGAGTGGTATGAATTCACCAAGAAGAGAGAAAAATCATTGCTTTCCACTACCCTTCAATAAGAATAGTTCTACCTGGGTTTGAAGAGTACAATCCTAAACTTCTTCTCTTGATGAGAGATGGTGTGTAAATTTTGCCACTTTATAAGCATCATAAAGTACCTCAAAAAATTTACATAAGGGAAGGAAATTGACAGATATGCCCATTCAAGTGTAAGAGACAAAATTTCTTCAATGGCCTTGCTCACTTTTCTCCCTCTTCCCTTTAACTGACTAAATTTACTCAAGTACCACCTGTTTTGATAGGCAGAATAAAATGTCAAAGTATATAAGAGCAACAAGGAAAATAACCAATTTATGCAGTTTAGATTAGTAATTCATGTTCATTTTTCAGTTGCAAACATGTTTAATTCCTTTCTTTTGTAGTATGTCCCAATGGAGTCAAGTTCAACAACTGGAAATAAAGTTTTTGGAGCAGGTGGACCAGTTCTATGATGATAACTTCCCCATGGAAATCCGGCACCTGCTAGCACAATGGATAGAAAGCCAGGACTGGTAGGATTTCATCCATTCTGTCTCCTCTTGTTTCAATCACCAACAATTCTTTTGTTTGCTGGAAGGCTTTAGGGTGCTCATTTACAAACTGTGCAGGTATCTACACTCCAGTAATACTATTTCACTAGTTAATGGATTTAGCCATTTCAACTTAGGGAATATTGGGAGGTGAAGATTCACATTGGAACTTACTCCTAAACAAAATCCAATAAAAAATGATTTAAAAAATACAAGTTAATTTTTAATGGAAATGTTATACACTTACCTCTTGCAGCAGTGAATAATAAAATTATTCACTTGTCCAGAATTGACCTTAAAGTTGGATAATTCTGGGGAACAAGCCAGCTGTTTACAGGAACTGTTCTCTAGGAGGTCCATTTATGTCCAAATTTGGATTCAATTCACTTGAGCATTATCTTAAGAAGATTCAAAACTAAATGCAAAGAAAAAAAAAATTATTAGTCATACCAGAAAGAGACATCTCAATTTTTCAAGCTAACTCCACAGGACTATTGGAGGACTACTGTGCAGGGGGGAAAAAAAACTGCTAAGGAATAGAATCTTTCTTTATGGTTTATAGCTCCGTCTTTATGGGTCTGTGGCGACATGGGTAACATTAAAATCTCCTTTTTGCCAGATGTACAGTTAGCAGGCATATCTCAAACAGGCACCTGCTGTTTGTGAGGAAAGGAGAGAGGCTATCCCAAGGACAAGGATGCCATGCTGTCCAAACTTTTTCCTCCTCAGTTTTCTCACTAATGCCATTGCCCTGCACGTACCAAGCTGTACCACAAACAGCAGAGCCCGTAAAGCCTGGCTTTGTCTGTGTCCTGTGTCCCCTACATACCCTTGACCAGTAGCCTCAGAGTCCTCCTGTATCTCCAAATAGTTTGGCTGGGGGAAGGCTCAGCTGGTGCCTGGTGTGAAGAGATGTATCTTCTGCCTGACCATCTGGCTGTTGCCTCCTGGAGCAAGTTATTGCTGCTGTTTCCCTCAGTGGAGGCGCTAATTTGGATTCCTTTCTTCTACCAACCTGCCAGATTGCCATGAAATTTGTAAGAATTCTATCTTTTGGACTTCAAGCCTGTTGCCAACTTTGTCTGAAACTGGGCAGCAAATTCAGAAATCATATCTGTCTGACTGAATGAGAGGGACAGTTTGCATAAGCCCCATTTCCTCTGACAAGTGAGCTGGAAGTATTTAAATATTCACTGGACCAGAGACTAGAAAACCCTGGTTGTCTCCTCTGGCTGACTCTACTGTCTGTGCAAATACCTCACCCTCTTTTTACGCATATCTGTAGGAATATTAAAAAAAAAACCCACAAAATCATAAAAATCATTATTCACAAGCTCTAACTATATGCAAGTCACCATATACTTCAAGTCTCTTTTTTTGCTGCCTAGATTTCTGAGTAGATTATAATTTTCTGTACTGCTAGATTGACGCATCATACAGCATTTTAAATGTGCATTGTTGTTGCTGTTCATTGACTCTTTAGGGAGGCTGCAGCCAACAATGAAGCAATGGCAATGATCCTTTTGCAGAATTTGATAATACAGGTGGACGAACAGCTGGACCGGGTTTCGCAGGAGAAGAATCTGCTCTTGATCCACAACCTGAAAAGAGTCAGGAAGCTGCTGCAGGTGGGTCATTGCTCCCAATGCCAAACTGCACTGCACACTCACTGCTCTCTGGAGGCACTGCTCGAGCTCTCTGGAGTGCAGTTTGTTCCAGTGCCCAGCTCAGAGCTGCCCCGATTGCTGCAGACTCCGAGCAGCTCTGGGAAAACTGAGCCTTCAGCAAGATAATTCAAAATAACAATTCCACTGTCCTTCTGTGGAACAGTAATTCCTGTTTCAATGCATGCAGCTTGGATACAAATGCTGTGACTTCTTAGCTCTGTGCATATCTGTGTTTCACTGAGCTCTTACAAATAACCCTGTACAGTGCTTATAGATGCTCATGTTTATTACAAATGTAATTACCACCTCTCAGAGACACCTACAGATATTTAACTGTGGAATAAAATACATGCTTGGGGCTTAAGGCAGCACCAAGAAAAAGGAACCTCTGTAAATCATTAGCATGCTTGCTGTTTTATGCTTTTCTGGGATTATTTGTTATGAATTACTTAAAGGATTTACCGTTAGGCTTCTGCAAAATGATATTTATTTTGATTGGCTGAGTGTTTCTCTAATAATTGTTTATCTAAGGCAAGAATTCTCAGAGTTCCACTTCATTAGTCACCTACTTCCTGACATCTATCTGTCTTCTGCATAAAGCAGATATGCCATGGAGTTCAATGAAAATGTGGGAGTTTTTCTCTTCTTTGATGGTGTTTTCCATAAGTACTTAAATGATAATTACATTGCTTGCCAAACATTTTCTTTATTTGAGACATATGTGCATACACACACATTGGCCTGGAAAGTCTTAGCATGATTTCATCAATTACTTTGTTCTCTCCATGGCTGTGTCTTTCTACTCTTTATCCCTAATGGTGGCCTCTTAAAAATATGACACTATTTCCATTGCTGCCACTTTTTCATCCTATGCTATGCAAGCAGCCTCCTGTAATTTAAAAATAAGGTCACTGTTTGTTTCTTTTCTGGTTTTTGGAGCAGCACTTTTCATAATTTCAGTACTCTTCAAACACCAGATTTACTCAACTGCAGAAATCCTGTTGTTTCTGTAAAGATCTTGGCACATTTTACCACAAAGCTGTATCACCTTATAAAGGATTCTTCCACGGGGGCAGATCCATGGAAAGAGCATTTCAGGCCAAGCAGTTACACTACTGTATTCCTGCCTTAAAAGACATTGCATTTATGATTGTACCATCACGATGTGCACAGGCAGAAGGACTAGAACATATTTACGTACAAGCTCTACAAAATCAAAGCCTCTCAGTGTTGTTCCTTCTGCTCTCTACCCCATTTATTTTGTTCTAAATTTTTTATCAAATCTTGAAGCATCAGCTCTGTGTGCTCTGCCAAATTGGGCACATCAAGCCAAGCAATCAGGCCTTGGGTGAACTCATTTGAGTTCATGTAATAATCAGTATGAACATGGCCTGAATAAAAACCCTTCTTTGAAGTCCTGTCATGTTTGGAAATTATATAATTATGTGCTTCAGGAAGAGCACAAACCAAAGGAGGGTCATTCCAGAAAGGCAAGAAGAGGGGAGTTTCAGGTGATTTGTGATTAAATGGTTTCTCAGGTGCTAGGGTCTGAGTCACAATTCCAGAACAAGCGAAAATGCTCAGGCATCCCCATTACAGCTGAAGAGTGTTATGAACTTCTTGAGACCACATGTGTGATATTGCAATTATTTCTACTGCTTATAAAACAGGATCAGAATCTTGAATATTGCAGTAGAATGTTTCTAGGGGAGAAAAAAAACCCCAAAACAGCAGCTCTCCCCATCACTAGTAATGTTGACCTTTCTTCATTGCATTAAGACAGCACATAACCTGAATTTAGACAAAAAAAGCTATCCATTCACTTTCAAAATACACATGTAAACCACCAAAAACTGGATGGCACTTTCACTGTTGGAGCTTTTCCTGATCTTGAACACTATCACCCACAGTCTATATTCTGATCTCCAAAATAATTAGAATAGCCTGGAGTAGGACCAGGTTCTTGCAAAGCTTGATAACAACCTATTATTGGATAAGAAAAATAATTTATACTGTCTTAAGAAATCTGTGACACCAGAATTTTTTACTTTTGTGTAAACCACTGTGTTACTACTTATAAGGTATAGGACATGGAGGATAAATGCATTTTCAGCCAAGGTATGGACTGCATGTTCTGTAGAGCTGCACAGGTAGTCTTCTGCTGCAGCTGTTAAAATTATTTCTTCATTGATTAGGTAAGTAGATCAGTAAAGAAATGCTACAGTAGCTGAAATCAGCTGACAGCCTCTCCTTGTTATCAACTGTCAAGTGTTATTAATGGACTGAATATGACACATAGCATTGACAGTATGTTCTGTAATGTCCTTAACTTTGAGTATACAAATTATCTAATTATGGGTCTAATCTTTTGTTAATGCATGGCTGGTTGCATTTTATTGCTGAATATGTGAGAAGATTGGAAACGGGCGTTTGGCTTCCCAGCCACAGCTGGAAGCCCTTGCAGATACCTAACTCTTGCAATTTGAGCTAGTTTGTGACAGCTTTGTGAGACAGCACCAGAAAAATGTGACTGATGTACAGAGCAGGATGCCAGGGTCCTTTTTGTCCCAGCACACCACCTGGGAACAGGAGGCTGGAATGCTACACTGTGAAACTAATGAGATTTTTCAGCGACTGATGAAAGAAAGACTCTGTTCCTAAATAGGGGAGGAAGTTGCTTCTGTAAACATCTTTTCCTATCTGGTGACTCTGTGAACAGAGTTGGTTTGACTTTCTCTGAAGGTTGGTTACCATGAGCCCACCTTTATCTCTGCTTCGCTCTCTAGTGCAAGCACTTCTTTGAAATTTCACAGTTCCCTCCTCTTCCTTCCCCTCCCAACCACACACAGATGCACAGACCCTTGTGCATGGTGCACACACACAAAGCTGTCCAACCACAATACAAGATCTGAGTGCAATGTTTGTTCATTGCTTTGAGCCAAATTGTGTTACCCTATTGAGTAACACTTGACAAAATAGATAATGCTGGAAACCAGCACTTATCACTATGTACACAGCATAGTGTGTTGAGCTGTGGGAAAGGCTATGACAATAGCAATAATAAAGAAAAATTCAATTAGAGAACACACAAAAGCTATTCAAAAGCAACCTGCAGTTCTTGACAAAACACAAAAAGAGAGACTAACATTTAATCAGAAACACAACTGGATGGTTAGTGAAAGGCAGTCTTAGAAGAGGAAGCAATGCACACCTCATAAGTGGCCTCTGCAGCTGTTTTCTAGACAGACAAGGACTCCTTAGGATCAAGATTCCTGGTGCTGTTCCTGAGTCTGGAGAGCGTTATTTCTAGGAGTCTCCAGTACCACAGCTAAGCATACCTCACCTAAAAGATTTCCCTGAGATTTTTGTTATCAAATTGAGAAAATCTTCTATTCTGTTTACTGAAACATCTTTCATAAATATGTTAGTTGTTCTGTGAAAATAAGAATGGAAGTAGTGAAAGAAGAGAGAATTTGCCTGCCTCAGTTGCCATACAAAGTTTTAGGCCACCTTGGGGGTGGTGGAGGGCAAGGAGCAGAAGTCCAAGCAGGAAGGTGGGTCTGCCTGGCAGCCCTGCTTTTAGATCACAGGGACCATCCCTATTCTCTCAACATTAGAGAAATAACTGTGGAGTGTGGCATTCCTGCTTAGACTGCTGACATTTCCAAAGTTATCTGCAGGCAAAAAGAAACACTGAATAGTGTTTCAGGAAATATGTAATTTGAAAAAGTTACAAGCACTTGAAAATAGTGTTAAGAAACTTAGCTAAGCAGCTGTGGTCACCGCTAGCTCTCTGTAATTCGCTTCTCTATTTCTGACTTTCATATAAAATCTCTTCTTCTTGACATTAATCTAGTATAAATGCACATACTGTATTAAAATCAGGGTCAGCATTTTAGGTTAAAATCCTTCATATTTGCTTCCTACATTATTATTACTTCTCAAGTCAGTAAATTGGATTCGTTTTTATAGCAGGGCAGCCTTTTGTTGCTGTGCTCTTCAGTGGGAGACAGAACAGCACAGCTCCTTTTTAAGGTTTAATTCTCTGTCCATCTTCCTAGACAGCTCCTGCTCCCCCCCAGCAGCAGTCTTGGAAAGGGAAGAGGGAGAAAATGTTCAGAGGCAGTGGGGGAAAGAGCAGGGAAACCTTAAAATCTAGATGGAGAAAAGCAAAGCAGATTAGTCACAAGGAGGTGGTTTGTGCTGTTGTTATGACAACAAAATGTAAAGGGCAGATGTTAAGCTTGGAAGAACTGCCTGGCACTTCTAGGAACCAAATTGCAGATGTAGGAGTCTGCATGACCTTGGCCTGTGGAGAGTTTCATCCCAGTTTTCAGAAGAAATGTTTGTATGTGACAGCATACACCTGTCCCTGATGTAACCCCCAGTGGATTTAGTGCTCAGAGACTCTCATGGAAGACAGGCACTGTCCACATTCCTGACTCAAATGCCAAAATCCTGGGTTGGGAGAGAGCAGGCAGGGAGCCAAGGGCAGCCTGGGAATCAGAGATGAGCACTGTGCCCCTGTATCCCACCCCTCCATTTAGGAATGGTGCTGCTGGCAGCTGCCTGTTCAGCTCTGGGATGTCCTTCCCCACACACACACTCCAAGCTGGAAAGCTGGAGCACTCCTCCTGCTAGACAAGAATGAGCTCCATGGAATGAAGCCTGGCCCAAGTGTGGGTTCAGGTGAGCTCTCAGGAGGAGCCTCTGTCTGTGCTGTGCTCTGTGACAGGTGCAGGACAACCCCATCAGGACAAAAGCAGAAATTCCCAGAATCATCCTACTCGTAACTGAAGCCCTTATTTATGCTCTAGTCTCAAGATAACTTCTGAAAGCAATCCCTTCTCATTAATGGCAACATGCATCTGTGTCAATTCTCTATTTATGGTATTCAGGGTGAAATCTGATTACATAAATTTTCCTTTATAGAAGTGAAATAACAGATTTCAGGAATAAGAAGGGCTGCTCTGCTCATTTACCATTGAAGCCTGAGTTAATGAGTATACTGTGTGCTCTGGGGAACAATTTGCTGTAAATTATGTATATTCATGAAATTCATTTAATTCTCACAGCAGATTCTCCAGTATTGGTGAACTTTATCAACTCCCCAGCCCTGCTAGAGCCTAGAGATGAGGGGAGGGAGGGTAATGGGATTATGCCTGGATGAACAGGTCTGTGGGCACACACACCATTAACACCTTAGGGTCTGTTTACAAAGGGAGAGGTCAGGCAGAAGCACCAGATCTGCTGATTCATACCAACCAGTTATATAAAATCAAGCTTTTGGAAGTTATAGTAAGTAGCTGGGAAATAGTTTTTTAGCTACGTAACTTTATCCTACACAGCTCTGGCTGTTTTCATGGAAAGGTCTGAAATATCTTCTGAAAATATCTTCTGTCATCTAAAACAACATATATAAGGCACTTTTTTCCACGAATACATCTTTACATGATGCTGCTTAAAACAGTAACCCAGCAGTGCATTCCTGATTCTGTGTCATGTTCCTGGTTATACTGCCCAATTTGTTTCCATCTGCAATGGGCACTGAACACCCCTGTGCTTCTCCAGATAGAACTAAGTGAACAAATAAAGGTTCTTTTGTTCAAGTGACAGTTTACAAAAGCCTCTGTACCAGAAAGGAACATGCATGAGGAATGCAAGGAACAATCCTAAGATTATTCATTTCAGTATATCAAAGAAAGTGGACAAAATAGCATTAGATCCAAAACAGGACATTCCAGTTGGTGCTCAACAAACAATTCTAATAAGCCCTGTGCTGAGAAACAGTTGCAAAGAGTGGAAACAGCCATTGGTGTTTTAGTTGCAGTTTCCTGTTAAAGCTTACAAAGGGGTTAGAATGGAACAAAATAGAGAAAGTTCCTAATAAACCACGGAAGATCCGTTTCAAAATGTTATTTACACGTATTTAGCACTCGTGTAGCCTGCCAGATCAACAACTCAACATGGTAAAGTAGGATGTGTTTTGAACCAGCATGTCCTGCTGTCTAACACAATTCAGATTGTATTAGACTGCTCCCAGTGAGTTTTTCAGTACAACCATTAAAGCTGTTTACAGAAAATTTTGGCGTGCAAATGGGAAACCCCGCACAGAAGTCTGTTTGCTGAAGCAGCTAGGTGTCTGCTCCTAGCAACTGCAGCCTGGTGACTGCAGCTAACAAAGGTTTTTAAGAATTATTGGTACAAGGCTGAAAAACGTTACTTGTTACAAGTAAAATACAGTGGGGTTTCTAGATATTATCTAAAGAATGCAAAAAAAAAAGTTTATAAACTTTCAGTTTGTTTTTGTAGAATGAAAAAGAGTTAACTTGCAGACAGAAGTAAAAATACAAGCAAACTAAACCTCTTGTGGGCTTTGTTCATTCTGAAGTATTAAGACCCCAGTTGCAGCTGAACATCTGCCTGAGAGATTAGTTAATAATATTCAGGTCTTTGTGCCCAGAGGAGGAGGGGCATGTGGAGATCAGTCCTCTCTGTCCTCTGATGTTTTTCCCTTTCTCATAGGAAATACGGTATTTTTACTTACTTTCAAATAAATCTCATTTAAAGAAGAAGTTATTTATTCTCAAGTAAATATCAAACAAGAACTACATTATTAACCCCTCCATGTCTATACAGTTCTACTGTCTGATGAGGATTTCTACAGAAATGTATTTTCTGTAGCTTTATCTCACCCTACCTGCACAGAGATCTGCTCTTTCTGTAGGTTGTTCCTTGAGTGGTTTTAGAGTCTGCCGGGAGGGACCCAGCAGTGGACTTTGAGGGGTGGAGAAAAAACTTCTGCCTTCACAGCTCATTCACTGTGCTTTTACAGCTTTCTCTATTGCAATTTAGTTGCACATGCCCCCCAGAAAAAAATTATGATCATCTGGAAGTTATGCATCATACACTTTGAGGAAACGACAAGACTACAAAGCCGTGTATTAGGACTTCCCACACATCCACAAGAGCAGTCTAAATAGATGGTGTCACAGGTACTTCCTCTTAAAGACCTAGATAAAACAGAGGCATCTTTCTAGTAGAAGAAGATTTTTTAGTAAGAATACTGCCTGTTTAAGTACAAGCTTTCCAAAAACTCCCAAGCACTTAGCATTTTTCAGGCTAACACAAGGACCAGCTCTTTCTTTGTATTCTGCTGTTGTCTTCATTAGACTTTCTGCCTGGATGCATAAACAAAGACAGAAAACAAATCAAGGTGAAGTGTTATTTGTCATATTTGAAGGTGAAAACGGGAAATATGTATGTACAGCTATGCCTTCCCACCCACACATCCGAGATACACAGCTAAGCCAAATCTTTCTTTCTTTTAAAAAATGAAATTATAGACAAAAGGGGTTTTTCTCTGTTTTTGATTTTATGAAAGATGAGATATTTGCTTTTCCAGAAAGATGCTGAGTATCAGACTTAGAAACAGCAAGACAAAGTCCAGCAAAAATACATTTCCTTCCCCATTGCTTACTTGTGATATGATTATTTTACAATCTCGCCTCCCTTCCATCAGCTTCTTTAAATATTCATTCTGTATGAACAAACACTTCAATGGTCATACTAAATAACTCTGCCACACCTCCAAGTAAAGCTCCTGTTGTATACAATTAAAAGGCTCAAGAAGGGCTTTTTCTAGCAGAAATGAGAAGAAATACAGCTGATGGTTTTGAGAGTTAAAAAAAAAAGAAAGAAAAATAAAAGAAAAAGGAGAAAAGGAGCTAAAACCTGAACAAATTCTGAAACAATTTTCAGAATTGGAAAGCACCAAAACTTACTCAAGTCCTTTTTTAGGTCACCTTGAAAACACAGATAATCAGGCAAACCCCGACTGACTTTCTAAAGGTTTCATAGCACATCCTCCTTCATCACAAGTCGAGACCAACTAACACCTAATCCCCTGCTTTACCCACTGAAAACAGAGCCAGCTGCTCACATAGTGCACATCCAGTATTCACTGATAGGTGTGTACAGAGCCCATTGACCCATGGAAAGCAGTCAGTGTTAGTGTGGCTGGGACTGATCTGCTTTGTGATGGAGCTGCCCACAGGAAAATCAGCTAAAATTTTGAAATTTTAAAAATGGGGAGAAAAGAAGAGTAAGAGAATGACTCTGGTCTAGATTTCTTCATTGCTGTCAGAGCAAGAAGATATTAAAACTGACACTTGTTTGGTGTTCTTTTTGAAAGCACACGTATTTTAAAATGTCATAATAAGTATTTTAAAGTTTCTCCATGACCTTGCAGCTTACAGAATCTAACCTTGCATTTCCCCAGCCACTGTTTCATGCGCCTTTAATATACTCCAAAGAGTTCAAGCTGTTTTAAAATTTGGCTAAAGGGCATAAACTCTGCATGCTATAACGTACAAACTGTTTTTGCAGAAATGCCTCTTTGTTTTTCTCCATGATCTAGTAAGATACTGTCACAACAGATGTCCCTGGAGTGGAAAGAGTGCATACCGGGTGGCAGTAGGAAGGTTTTCTCCAAGGAAGTGTCATCAGCATTCTCAGAAAATTGTCACCTGTTCAGAATGAAAGTTCAAGTTCCCCCTGTTTGCTTAAATTTAGCATCATGCTGGTAGTTCTTGAGAAGAATCCAGTCCAAATAAGATAATTTGTTGTTTGTTCTAACTCATGGCATGGAAAGACCTTGTTGGAACAGAAGAGAGGAGAGAGAAAACTTCTAAGAACAACAGAATTACAGTAGTATTAGCAGATATTTAAATTTGATAGAAGAAAAGCGAATCCTCAATTTCTCTGTGTTGGTATTTGTCAAAAGACAAATATAAATCTTCTCCTTACATGTTTAAATTTATTAATACAATTTTGCATATCTAAAGAATCCACACTCTTCTTCCTCTTCTAGCTGCTAGTGTACACGTCATTCTAAGTTAGGATTCCCCCATCTCAAGTCATTTGTGGTTAAAGTTCTTTAATTTTCCAACTTAAACTACTCTTTGCTGCTAGGAGATGGTTTTCAATTAGTCATTCAGAAATCAAGGTCATGTTGGGCAATTTCTGCCCTCAGCCAAAGACAAAATGGAAGTGCAGAGCAACAAGAGCTGGCAGTAGGTGAATAATAAGGGAACACCAAGCAGCGCATTCCAAAATGTAATTACAGCTGAGAAGCATAAAACACAGGCAGAAATTTTTTTGTATTATTATTTTTCCAGAGTCAAAAACATGGCTGTTGTGACTTTTAGTAGCTGTCGTTATTCAATAGGTTGCAATTATTGAGATATTTAGTGTTACAATTCATTTATCCATTTATTACTGATGAGTTGCAATCCATCTGCTCCCTTACTGCAAGAGAGGCTGCTCCAGGAGCACAGGTGGCAGCTCTCTGTTGACCTTCTTGGCATCTACTCAAACTGAATCAAGTTGAAGAAGCACCAGCCTGGCATAAGTATGAGAATCACTATGGACCCAGCTTGATTCTAGAGATTTATGAGTTAGAGAAGAAAGAAAGGGAGGGAAAAAAGTGAATTTCCACTGCATCTCCTGATTCAGATGTTTTTCTCTTAATGAAACAAAGAAAGGGAAAGGAAGAAAGAGTTTTTGAAAGTTTTGCATATGATTCGTGTCTAGAAACGCTAGGGAAGTCCCTAATAACCGGCATCCTTTGTGGGGAATTTTAACACATCCCACTGTCAGAATTGTTTAGGTCAGAATTGTTTTTAAGAGCCTCTTCTACATAAATGCATTTTTCCAGCTCCAAGAGAGGATATTTACTTCTTCTTGATTTGGTTAAATAGTTTTTTTGGACTCCTTTAAACCCTTGCAGTGCTGGAATTCTGTTGGGCAGTGGTAAGCCAGGACTAAGGTAAGCCCCAAAGGTAAGCTACAAAACCTCAGGCTTTGTAGCTTCAGGTACCAATGTATGGCATAAACACTTACTGGCCATCTAGGGGCAAGGTGAAACCCTGTTTTAGTACCAAAAATAAGTAATAGCCACAAGCAGAAATTAACAGAGGAATTAATATGGCCATCAGTGGATACAGCAGTGGCAGATTTCTCCCCACAGCTTTCAACCCAAACCTTATTATTAATAGGACTTTTCCCCCCTCTAATCAAGGTACAGATGGATGAGACAGGCTTAGCCATAACAGCTGAAATGAGGACTGTTTCCCCCTCTCCCAACTTCATCTGTGCTCATCCTTATTAATAAACTGATCCTGAGCAGTTTCAGTCCACCAAGGAGCAGAAAACCCAGTCAGTAAAAAAAAGCATAAGTCATTTCCATGCCAGCTAGCAGCCTGGATTGGCTCCTTAAGGAGTCAGGCACTGGGCTGGAGCACAGCCAGGAGCAGAGCCACTCTCTGCTGCAGGTAATTTGCCCAGGCTCTTGCTGTTGGACCTCAGTTCCACATGACATCCCACTCATTCCTTTACAGGAAGATCACAGCCATGTCCCACATTGCTCTATTCCCTTCCCAAAGCTACATCCTGACACTACAGAGAGAGATGGTGAATATGCCCAATGAAGGGGACTGTGAATCCATCACTGGACCTGAAGTGCAGCAGTGTTGAAGGAAGCGTGCAGCGACAGTGTCGTTACTGTCCTCACAGCCATGGAGCTGCCAGGGAGAAATGTGTAGTGACAGATCTTTGGCACTGCTATTTGACATGGAAATCAGCAGTGTATCCTTAATCAAGTCTCCTCCCACTGCCCAGGAAGGAGCAGGCAGGGAGGGAGTGCTTGGTGTTTGATCTGAGGCATAGTGTGTCCTGGCTAGTATTACTCACCACTTCTTGTTTACAGAGAAGCTCCTAAAACCAGTCAGGTTCATAACTCCTGTTCCTCAGATACAGATGGTTGCTGGAGTAAAGTACCTTCCTGAACTGCTTTTATGGAGATCAAAGGAGGCACAGCACTGGGGCTACTCTGGGTGTGCACTGGCTGCACTGTAGGGCATGTACTTTTCCTGTCCTGAAAAGATTTCAGAAACCATAGAAACCAAAGTTTTGTTTCATTGCTAACAATGACAGGGCAGTCAAAGCTTTCTTGGAAGGGAACATTTGGTGCCTTGGTTATTAGTTTTAAGAGCCCTGTCCATACCTGGAACCACAGTACATGTGGTATTTAATACCAAGCAACTCAAACCAAATTGCCATGATCAAAGCTACCATTTTTAATATGGTATTTGTTTATTTTGCAGTTGAAGTCAAAACCTATTACACATTTCATGCATGAGCTCACATGAAATGTTTAGTGAAAAGCATTAGAAAGGTATGTTTAATGCCACTTGTTGCATTACAGAAGCAATGCGATCACATTTCTGTCAGATGCATTCACACCCTTGTGTCTAACATAACAATTGGTGTGAGATATCAAAGGAAGATATGGCATCAATTAAACTATATAAAGTATATAAACTTATTGTGCCACATTCAGAGACAGCTAGAATAAAAGAGGTTCTGAGTGGCAGGGAGATATGATGAAGATAAAGACTAATGATAAAAGGAGAAAATACAGTAAGTCCAGAACTGGAAACTGTACAGGAAAAGAAATTTAATGGATTAACTCTGATGAATGGACAAACACTATGAGCACTGAATGAAGGGTATCTGAATGAATGATACTGAATGAAAGGCATGAAGGATACTGAGAAACACTGAATGAATATATCACCATAAAGGAAGCTGCTTGAGAGTCCTGGATCATTCCAATTTTATAAATATAGCATAAACCAATATTAGTTTAAATTGTGCCCAGTCCTCAGTCACACATCAGCAATTCAGCACTTTATTTATGGTGGTATAAAAATATAGATTTTTTTTTCATTCTTTGGCTTGGGACAAAAATTACTTATTCTTTCATCTCAGGCACATTATTTTTTGAAAGAGAAAAAATGTTCATAGACATTAAAATTTAAGTCTTCTGCTTTATGCTGAGGGAAGCTTTCCTGCTTGCATCATTACCATATTGATATGCTTACAAACTTTTTTGTTGGCAGAAGTGCTACATGCTAAGCAGCAACATCCTATTGAAAATCGAAGACGTGATAAAATCGTGCCCAGAATAGGCTGACAGGAAAGCCCTTTCGAAACAGCTGTGTTAGCAGGGGAGCAATTTGATCTCCAAATTATATACATCTTGGAATTGTATCTTTATAATCTCTGTGGAACATTGTTCAGAATATTTTTATGACAGTGGCACTAACTGATGCTGCCCGGAAAGGCTGAACCAGCACATGAAAAGGGGACTCTTTTCCACCCACACCAATCTGTACCTCATAGACACTCATACATCATGTTGCTTGTGATTTCCAGAGGGACATCCTGAATTCTGGAATTTTTTTGAGTTGTATTTACTTGTGCTTGCAGGGCAAATATCATGGTAATCCCATGCATATAGCAGTGATCATCTCAAACTGCTTAAGAGAAGAAAGAAGAATATTGGCTGCAGCCAGCATGCCTGTACAGGTAATGAATTACATTTCAGTAATCTGCTCCATGTTAATCTGCTCACATGCTTTTCAGACCAAATCCGTTCCCCTCATTCCACTGAAGTGATTTGTGTGCACTAGGGGTTGCCAAATGTTGCCCTTTAAACTCACATTTGAACTTCATTAGTGGCTCTTCTGCTGGAAACATTGCTATGAGGGACTTCCATGTCACAGCTAATCTTCAAAGACTTTAATCTTTAGGAAAGGCTTTAAAGAGATTATTCTTTGCAAAACAGATGTGTGTGTTTTAAATTATGCAATGCATTAATTCATATTAACTATGGAATGCAAAAGACATTCCATCCAATAGAGTTGGATGATTTATAGAGTTATTGATGATTTTTATGTTGTTTGGAGAAAAAATAAGTCAAATTACATATGAAACTTATTCTGGGAAAATTGTTACATGATTAAAACCCAGAGAGAATTTTTAAGACAAACATGTTCTTGTTAATCACTTACGGATGTATCATGTATTCCTATGAGTCTTGTGCCATGGATATTTTTTTAAAAATCTAATAATCTATATTTCATTTACTAGATGTTTAATGCCTGCAGTACACCCACACCTTTTAATATCTTGGATTTCGAAGTTAAAGCTGCATGTTTTTCAAATGTGTAGAACTAAACTTGTCTGTGTGTTTACAGCAGATGGTTGAACACTGGCTTTGGAATTCCCTCTCTCTGCTGGAACTTGCAGTAGAGTTTCTATCACCTATTATTATCATTAATATTACTCACCCACCAATTATCTGTTCAATGTGTTCCAGGGGCCACTGGAAAAGTCTCTACAGAGCTCTGTGGTTTCAGAACGTCAAAGAAACGTAGAACACAAAGTATCAGCAATCAAGAACAGCGCTCAGGTACCTTTTTTGTCCTGTGTGCTGTCTCTGCCCACCTGATTTTCATACCGACACACCTGAGCTATCTTTAAACTGGGTAGCACAACGACTTCTGCCAACAGACACACCATCAATTTTCCATTATTCCAAGGACATCTGCCCAGACTGACAGCTTAGGACACACCTGGATCCTCGGGTGTTAGCAGCTGTCTGGGTTCAGTGTGAGAGCTCCCTATTTTAAAGCTGTCACACTCATCCCTAGGTAAGTTGCAGGCAGACCACAGAGTGCAGTAAGAGCATAGCTACAGTCTCTAAAAAGAGGTGAGGCTCAGAAAATGTATTTTTGCAATTTCACCTCCTTTAGCTGGGTCAGCAGTAGCTTAACCTTCCCAAGCTCTGAGTCATGCACTGAGACCTTTGTCGAGCCGAAGGCTACGTGACACTATTGTGTGGTTTGGAGTCATGAGGGGACAAGAACACTGGCAGCTGATGCTAACCACTCTCCAGGAGTTTCTCATGCCATGGCTGGCCAGAGCTGGGCTGAGCCAAACCTGTAGCTATGTCCCAGAGACTTTGAAAGCTCAGAGAATACCTATTCAGTTCAAGGCAGGATAAGGATTCAGAGTACCCATGGCTTTTTTGCTATCCCAGCCCCACTTTCAGCTTTGCAGCAGTCTCAGTGTAGAAACTATATTTAAAATACCTGTCCATATGTTGTTCAAGAGTAACACTTCTGGAATACTGGAAAGAGATCCTAGCAGCATTCTCTCATCATTCTTTCACAGAGAAGAAGGGTTAGAGAGATCAAACCCTTAGAAGGATAAAGTAGATTCAGAAGAATGTAATACTATGTCTCTATCTACACATAAAGTCCTAAGATAAGAGTTGCAGAGCTGACAAAGCAGCAGCCTGTCATCCTGCTCCTCCTGCCTGTGTGGGGAAGCACAGCCACCCCTGAAGGACCAGTGAAAATGAGAACATTTTCTAGATAGCAGTGCTGGGGTTTTTTTTTTAGTAGGTAATTAAGTTGAACACAGAAATTAGCCAGCTCCTCGTGCATGTAATTTCATACTTTACACATATAATTTAAAACTTTAGTCTCCAAAATAAAGAGTAAGCCAAAATGGCTAATTGTGTGTGGGCTCATTTAGCAAACAAGTTTCTGTATTTTCAGACTCTTAATGTGCACTTCTTAGGAAACCAAAAAGGACTGTTTATGAGTTGCTGGCAAAATCAAGATTCCTATAAACAGCATAGAAATAGACCTTCAAAGTACAGCAAATAATTTCCTACAGTTTCATTTTCCTTCTTTTGATGGAGTGTTTTGAATTATCATTGATTGGTTACTAAAAAAATATCTTTAATATTTTTAATAGCACATATGAAAAGAAAGCTGCAAAATGCCAAAGCAGCAAAAACATTTCATTTCTTTATCCAAATTCTTAAAACATTTGTAAATAAATTCTGTGAGCTCTACTCCTGTGTGACTCTACCTTTTTTGGCTTTGCACACCCTGATTTTACATTTACTTAAATGGAAATTTAATTATCCCTTTGCCCTGCTTTAAAGTTTCAATGTTATGCATTACGGGCATAATAATTTCAGTTTAGCTCAGGCTAACACAATTGTTCCTACTTTCCTCTGTGTCATTGCATTAGTAAACAAGAAGGGATAAAGCTGAATCAACCACTGTCAAACGCAGGATAGAGGATGATATTTGACTTTCTAAGCAAGTAAAATAAATCTGTAGCTATAAATTTATTATTCAATCATACTTTATAAAGTTTACAAGACAGTAAACAAGAGTTCCCAGAACTGTTCACAGGTTTTCAAATGGTAAGAAAGGAAAATACTACATTATGCATTTTGTTCATTTCTCTCCTGCGAAAGATGACTGACCAAGATGTGAAATACTTGGAAGACTTGCAAGAGGAATTTGACTTCAGGTACAAAACAATACAAAGCTTAGGTAAGAGTTTTTATACTCATTTTTAGATTTCCTAGGAAATGGCTGGTTCTGCAGCTAGACTACAGCATCAGGGGGTTGTGTGCATTACTTGATTAACTTATGTAAACATAAAAATGGATCTTTGGTTTATATAAAGTTTTAGTCCTGGAACATAATGACTCTTTTAGGGTTGAGAGGGTAAAGAGGATCATGTAAAGAAAGTATAGTTATTTCCTATGGATAAGCTGACTAATGGCTCATAAAGTAGTACGTTTCTTAATTTTAAAACCTATTTTTCAATATCCCCACATGGCCCTTCTTTGGGAGAATGTGGAAGAGACTCTTATTTCCCAGAGTTATGCAGAACTGATTTTTCTCGCCTCTAACTTGACTTTCTGTTCTTTTTTGACCACAGTGGTGATAACCAGCTGGTAAGCACTCTGAATGCATGTTTGACCAGCCTGTGATGGCTGAGATCTGCATGTGGAACAGTCCTTGCATGATCTCTTTCAGAAAAGAAACTGGGGTCTGCTTGTGTCTGCTCAGACATCTTTATATTACCTTCTTTTGAACATGCAAAGATGCTGGGCTTAAAACATCCAAGTCCTTAAGCACATCAATCAATCCTAAAAGTTGAAGGCTGGATATGACCCAGCAATCAGAAGAGTTGCCATGGCTTAATGAGTTCCTAGTCATCAGGTCAATCATAATTACTGACCTCAGAGATACCTGAAATGCCCCACTTGCAAAATAAGACATGGTGACAATAAATGACTTTCAGGGATTAAATTTCACTGTTCTGCTCCAGCACAGCCAGCTTAGAATGTGTGGGAGCAATTGCTGTGGCTGAGGTGGTGCTGGTTACTTGTCTGCCTCTACTGAAGCATCTACCCTAATTCAATAGGAAGGCATCCATCCAGAGCTTAGCAGGCACACGGTTGGCACCAATTTCTTTTTTGAATGTAGCAGAAAGATGCAAAAGGTTGGGGAAAGTGAGGGTGTGAAAGAGCTGCATGTGAAAGAGCATGGGTGAGCTTGGGGGCTCTTGAAACTAGCGCCTGACCCAGAGAAGGACAAACATTAGACAGAGGGGGAAATGCCCAGTGATCAGTGCTCCTGGCTGCTGAAATTCCCCTGGTGATGAACACTTCATCTCTGTTTCAAATGCCTCTCAGGCAGACATAGTAATTCACTTTAAGTCCAAAGAGCTTTAGCCTAACTGCTGACACCATGAGCTGTTTGTGTTTGCAGATCAATCATTGATGCAAGCCAGATGTACATAATACACAGGAGTATGCACAGGAATGAGAAATTTAGAGAACTATGGGTATCACCTGTATGTTTTCTGCCTTTTCCTGCTCCCCACACACACCTACAGAGAGGTTTTAACATAAAACCTTATGTTAAACTTTTACTAAAGCTAGTCCTTTCAAATGAAATAGGCTGTTACATAATCTACTGATGTTCACAGTTTATTTTTCCACTAGTTCTTGCTGCAGCCTGGTTGTGGTTTGTTTTCCTCATCTCCCCTTATAAACAGGCACATACACCCACACATGTATTTATACTGATTTTTTTATCCCCTGCAGAACAGAATGACAAAAACAGCGCCCTCATTAAACAGGAAATGTTGGCGTTGCAGGCAATGCTCAATACTTTAGACTACAAGAGAAAGGTTAGTGACAATGTTTTGTCATTTGTGGTTTATCTGCTTTCTCCCCTTATTCTCATACCAAATACTCAAATGCGTATGTGTGCCTTTCTAAATTTTCATCTCAGAACAACAGACTCATTTCACTGGAGTTAAAAATTTGCAAGATGTTTGGGCGGGTCTGGGTGATTTGAACTAGAAGTTAAGAAATTGGCAATTAAGTAACAGCTCAGTTAAGGATATGGTTCTGCACACCTTAAGAGTGAAGCAATTTGAGTCCATGAGGGCAGGGTTATGATTAAAGCAAGCAAACAAAAACACAATGCATTTTACATGATGCAAAACAACAGCAGAACTTTTTGAACTTAACAGAGCTTGTAATTGTCAAAATCTTGGAGATATTATGCCTGCAAAGAATGCAACACTCTTCCCTCCTACCCTCCCAAAAAAAAAAATTACTGAAGAAGAATTCATAGGGATTCAGTATTAATGTACAAGGGGTGATGAATCCTGTCACTGAAGCAATAGGAACTAAACACGGTTCCTTTCAGAATAATTGATAAAAACATGGTAAGTGCTTCATGCTAGTTGGTGAATTCTGCAGCTGTTGCCTGTGGTCAGTTAGTGGCACCTTTGCTATTTTCCAGGAAGTGCTCAGTAAGATAGGGTGTGTGATCCATGAGATCGATGTGCTGATGAGCAACATGCTGACCGAGGAGCTGCTGGACTGGAAGAGGCGGCAGCAGATCGCCTGCATCGGGGGGCCCCTCCACGGGGGCCTCGACCAGCTCCAGAACTGGTAAGCCTGCCCTGACCTCGTGCTTCCACCGAAAACCACAGGAAGTCTGCTGCACTTGAAATGATCATTCCTTTAGATCAGCTGCAACAGCAGCAAATTCACCAGCAGCTAAGAGAGTAAATAACTCAAAGGTGCTAAATGAAAGCAACATTTGCCATTCAGAATGAACACTAGCCTGGCTCGTGGTAGTCACTAATTTTTGGCTTTGTATCCTCCAGATACATGAGACATGCCCTCTCGGGAGTTTTGCTTGAGTAAGAATGGTGCTGACTGAGTTTGTCATTGAAGGCAGTGGGAGTAGTGTCTAGGCAGGAGCTGGGTAGAGGCTTTATGCTTTGACTCACTCCTCCAGACCTTACACTGTGTAGGGATTGAATGGCAGTAGTCTCTGTGATGGCAACTCTGAAGTGATTGCAAATAAAAAGAAAATAGTGTTATATTTAAAAGATAGCATACCTACACAATGTCAGCACCACATCATGGTCATTACTCTCCCATCAAAACTCTCATATGGAAAAGGTGAAGTAAAAAGTAAGAATTAAAAAGGGAGGAAAATTATCAAGAAAATTTTAAAACTGAAAAAAAAGGTGGTCTTTTGCTTTTTTTTTTCCCTGTGTAGGTTTTTTTTCACTGAAGTACTTTTTTTTCCCTACGAACAAACTAAAAATAGCTTTAAAATCTAATTTTATACACACATACCCTATTGAACTGTTATCAAGTGTGTTTGGATTTCTTTTTCCTTACTGCTTTTACACTTCTTTAGTCTTGTTAACTTGCTCCTTCTATATAAATATTGTCCTTTTAAAGAGTACATTTTGCAAAACTCCTGAGCTGTAGGAAATAATTAATGTTGGCACAAGTGTCCTGCATGTACAACATCAGGACCATGTATATATTTCTTCCAAATTATCACAGACAGTGTTGCATTGTTGTGAAAACACTTATCTTTAAAGATAAAGCAGGTGATTTGCCCAACGTATTTATATAGTCCTATAAACAAAAGAGGGAGGGATGTGAGTTTGGGCAAAGCTGGACAGCACCATTCAATACAGATTCTGATTTTCCCCAAGCAGGAACTTCAGTAGTTCTTGTGTTCCAAGAAACGGCTTACAAGCAAGATTGCAAACTAATCCTTTGTCTTGCTGTAGCTTTACGCTGTTGGCAGAGAGTCTCTTTCAAGTCAGAAGGCAACTAGAAAAGCTGGATGAACTCCTGACCAGGCTGACTTATGATGGGGACCCTATTCCTGTGCAAAGACCTCAGCTGCTGGAAAAAGTCAACTTTCTGCTCTACAACCTTTTCCGCAAGTGCGTATGTATGCCACTGCCAAAGTGCAGAACTTGACCTCAACTGGTACAACAATGAGAATGCACTGTTAAGAAAAAGGGAAGAAAAAAAGTTTGAATGTCTCTGAGGATTTTAAGCACCAGGTTCCTAACATAAGATGTATGTACAGCTGTCAGCAGAATTCATAGAAACGGAAGGTTCCGGGCAGCTTCTCATGGGTAGCATTTAAGGGTTTGTCATCAAATTCTGACTCTTAACAAATGCCAGAAATCCCCTTTTTCTAGGAGGAGTTATGTACATTCTGCTGAGAAAGAATGCTGAGAAACATTTACCTTTTTTAAGTTAATGTTCCTTTTCTTTCCTCTGTCTCCTCCATGCTATGCTACCTGCTGCCCTCTCAACTCACCCTTCTATTAGTAGGTAAAATATTAGCATCATTTCTCTTGCCTTCTGTACAGGCTATACTAGAGATATACCACAAGTGAGTCTCTGAAGTTTGCTCAATTGTTTGCTCTCTATATATATAAAAATTAAAGTGGTCTCAATGCTTTGCTCTCTGCATATATATAAAAATTAAACTGGTAGTTTAATTATTATCATTTAATTTCATTGGAGCCATGCTCAGTGTATTTTCATACTCTGTTTTATGGCTCTGATAAAATTTTGGAAGACCAAGACTTTTATGATCATTGTATTTTAGAATTTGGCATAATTTTCAATGTCTTTCAAATATCATTTCTTATGGGAACAATTTCAGCAACAGTTAGACCACTGGATCAGTTTGAGAACTGAGAGTTGGAATGCAGTGCTCCCACTTCAACATCTGCAGAGAAATAAGTCTTTAAGAGATACCAGCCTTTTTCCCTTCCTCCCTCCCCCCCGCCAAAAAAACCCATCTGTTTGTTCATACCTATTCCTAAAAATCTATTTGTTTCACTTCTTCTCACACAGCTCCTTTGTGGTTGAAAGGCAGCCCTGCATGCCAACACACCCCCAGAGGCCAATGGTTCTCAAAACTTTAATACAGTTCACTGTTAAATTAAGGTAAGGGAAAACATCTGATATAAGCTCCTTCATTTGTGTGCAGCATTTTATCCTAGGAGAATCTAGAAAGCAAAGCAGGCCAACCTGCATTTAGGGATCCATTCAACTGCAGGGAAATTTTCTGGAATGGGGATATAAAGTCCACAGAATCTGTCATGCAGAACAAGTGGCAGTAAAGAGTAAAATACAAGGAAGAAAGGCACATTGTGGCTAAAGGCAGCACCTAAAGGGTTCTGTATGCATCGAATTCTTGTTGTAATGACTTTACAAACTGAGTAAATAATGATCCTTATCACACAAGCCAAAAATCAGAATACTCAGAGCCACTTCTGCACAGAGAAAAGAGGAACTGCTGCATTTTGGGGGTCTTGGGTGAATCACAGACAAGTTCTTTCTCTCCCAGAAGCTCCTTCCCTGAGTTTGTGAAAGAGAAAAGTTTGGAGAAGAACTCTCATTTCATTTCCACCTTGCAGTACAAAGTTCATGGAGGGCTGGGGGTGAGAAGAGGCGCATGAAGGAAAGCACACACACACCTGTGATGCAGTCAGAGATGATACAAATCTATTTCCTAATTACTTTGGTGTCATTCCAGCCACTCCCTCAAACACATGCTAACTTTTCCACACACTTACAGGGAGGGTCGAGCACCCACCACTGGAACAGCTCAGCTCCTCTTTCTGAGAATTCAACCCTGTAAATTGTGTTGTAATCCTAGATGCCTAATCTGTTTTCAGATTATAATAATTTCTGATACTTTAATCTGGAGCAACCAGTCTAGTGTTTTCTGGTGAGATATTCTGTTATATTCACTCTCTCATTTTCTGTTTTGAAGGTTGCTAATTAAATTGCCAGAGCTGAACTACCAGATCAGAGTGAAAGCAACTATTGACAAGTAAGAAACTTAAAAGTGAAGATATTCTCTTACTCCCTGCAGAGACAACACAAGTTTTTTCAGTGGCTACCCTATCTGATTTTTAAACTGCTTTGAAAAGGAAGAGAAAAAGAAAAATTTTAAAAAACCACCAGTTAAAAGATCAGAGTAACACTTCTTTTTTTATGTGGAAGACTTCTTTTTTGAAAACCAAGCTGCTAAGTCTAATTGATGGTTTCAAATTAGAAGCAAGAAGTCCATTTAAAATTTGTCTCAAGACAGAAAAAAAGTCAGCAGACTGATACAGCAGCATTACACAAAAGTCTGAAATCAAACTATATTGCATTTTTGGGATAGTTAGTTTTGAAATAGCTCTGAGCTCTCACAATGCAACATCCCCAGCCCTAGGTACCAGCTACCACCTCCTTCTGCTTGTTGTGCTTCTGCAAGCCCCTAAAAACCACCTTGGCTGCATGGACATAGATGTGGGCCCACGAGAAAGAGGGAAAACACCCCGTGAAGAGGGAGCAAGAGAAGCTAGGGCCTTTTCTCTCAGAAGTTGGGTACTGTCTGATAATAAATAGCAAGATAAAATACACTACCTACATATGGCCAGATGCAAAAGTCTAAGTGGACAGTATGAATTTCAGTTCTTCAGTTAAAAAATTGTAGCTGTAGGGTCGATACAAACCAACTCTGGGCAGGCAAAATCTCCCATCTCAGATATGCTTCTCAGTACAAGTTCTGTCTTACACATTTACTGATTCACAATCTGTTTCCTCTCCCCCACCCCTCCTCTCTTTTAGGAATGTTTCAACTGTAAGGTAAGACAATAAAATATCATATATATTCATTTTTTCCACTAACATTGGTATTTGAGTCCGTAACTGTCACGTCCTTTGCAGTAACCGTAGATTTGTTCTGTGTGGAACACATGTGAAAGCCATGAACATGGATGAGTCTGCAAATGGGAGCTTGTCAGTAGAATTTCGACATTTGGTAGGGTTTTTTTTACTATTTTTTACTTTTTTACTATTGTACACTTTTTTACTATTGTAAAAAACAGTACTTTTTTTTTACTGTTGTGAGTAGAGAAATAAAAAGTTCTTTAGAAACTCTGGAGGGAGAACTGTATTACTGTCAAGGCCACACTCATTTTCTTTCTGTTTGTACAAAAAGATTACTCCTAGAACCTCTTTATGCCATTCTATACTTCTTCCATTCTCTAAAATAAGACTATATATTTTCACAGAAGTGAGATAGCAAATCCAAATTACCAGCAGAAAAGGAAAGAGTAATCATGCTGAATTTAAAAGCTTCACAGAAACTGAGTTTGGTTAAAAATAAACCTCAAACACCAAACCAACAACAGCAAAAAAAAAAAAAAGAACAAAACCAAACCAAGCAGAAAAACCCAGCACCCAGAACAAACAAACAAAAAACCTTAAACCACACCACAATTTTCTAGGGGAGATAGAATTGAATGCTTGAAATCTATCGGAAATTTTAGCCTGTGATAAAGCCTCATGAGAGACTAGAGCAGTGCTTGTGTAACTTCTCTGAGAGCCCAGTGAGTCCTGCTCTCTGACTAACACTCCCTTGCCTGTGGTAATTTTGGGGCTTAACCACAGATGCAGTGCATCAATGTAGTTCTGCAAAAGGAGATTGAGATTAATGGGTTTTTGCCTTTTTTTTTTTTGTGGGATACACTTGGCAAGCACCCTAATTAATGCTTTGTTACATTAACTTAATTTCCTAAAAATTCTTTTAAAATATCAAAAGACCTCTCACTGAATAGAATTTTCAAAGTGCAGTGTCAGAGTCTTCATTAGACTTCATTTGCATATTGCAAATAAAATCTTATTATAATTAAGAACATCCTGGTTATAAATTATGTTCTTTATATGTACTTCTGTGTATAGTTTCTCTGACACATAAATATTGCTTTGCTTTATGCAGCAACCCAAAGAAATGAAAACAAGTGCTGGAAGCAAAGGAAATGAGGTTTGTGCATTTATTTTACATGTTGTTTTTGCATACTCTCACAAGTAATTCAGATTTTATTTTATTTAAATCAAAGAGCTGTTAGATTTTGAAATATATATGAAGTACAGCATCCAATTATTATGTAAGTATAATGAGAACTGTTTGGAATGACTCAAATTGTAATTGCATGCCTGAAGTCTGTATATTGAAAAAGTTACAACAGAAGGTAGAGAGTAATAATTCAAATGTGTGCATTCCACTCAAAGGTTACTTTTTGGTCATTTACATTTTGGAAAAAAAAAGAAAAAAAAACCAAAACCAAATAAGCTTTTGAAGTTTTTTTTCTGTTGTTGAAATAATTGTTTCCTACAGGAAAAGTCCTTCAAATATATGTTCTGCTGGTCAGGTTCACAGCTGAAGTCAGGATGTCATTATCTTTGAATCAAAGGGGTTTGCTGCCTCAGCCAGGATCAAAAATGTGCTTAATTTACTTGCACTTGTCCCAGCCTGGTCGTAGGCTCCCCTCTCGTGGTGACTCTGTGTATGGCATGACAGCACTAAAACCAGCATAAGTGAGAGTAAAGTTGTTAAAAAACATATTTTAAAAATATATATAAAAATAAAATCATTCACATCACAGCCCAAATAGCGGTATTTATACAAGCACAAGAGTTATTTGAAGTATTCTTTAAGTACAAAGCAAAAGGTGTGATGAGCATGAGGAATTTGACCAAAACCTAAAGCAGAAGATTCGTGTGCCCCTTTCACACACATTTCTGAACAGAACAGCTCAGCACCCCATTAGCAAGACTGAAACTCAAGGCTCACCTCCCAGTTACTTGGCTGCTTACAAAATCACTGACACCACAACAAGCAAATGTAAAATTGTAGGTTAAGAAATGTTGGCACTCCAGTTTTGGCAGCATTTTTCTCCCATTTGTACAAATTGTGCCTTTAAAACTATATAAAGCTATCATAAGGCTGTGGAGAATTAGGACAGCTGAGCTGTGACCTGGTTCACTGCTGATTTCCTCAAACAGAGCCTCTCCTTGGCCAAGTCAGTCTGGGAAAGTGGTTATTAGCAGAAAAAGAGTTGGGATTTTCTTTGTTAACAGCAACTAGAATGCTTTCAAAACTTGTTTTGTTATAGGACATTCGGTATGCTAAAAGTGTAGTTAAAAATAACTGGCCTCATTAAGAAAAAAGTGGAAGTTCTCTATTTTAGATTTGTCCCTTCATGCAGATGTACCTTTTTGCCTAGATGATTTTTTCCATGAGAAAAAATCTGCTTCTGCAAAATCATAACGGGGGAAGAAGGCTTATTTCACCAATCCTTACCAACTTTGTGTCAGAAATACAGGTTGAGCTGGATATTTCATCATGGGAAAGCATTTTGATTTGCAATTTTTTATTTCTTTTTTTTAAAGAAAAGTCTGACAAAACAAATGCATGATGGGGAGGGAAAAGACCAACAAAGAAAACTGGGAAAGAAATATATTTTCATACTTTGAGTTCTGGGGATGGAAATGTCTTTCAAGAAATTTGTTTCCTAAGGGGCAGAGATTTGGATCTTTGCAGAGCTATGCTGCTTTGTAATCAAAACAAATGCTAATACTACAAACTTTAATCAACAATGACAAACAGATTTTAGTTTTTTTCATCCAAGAAAAGCTTGGGGTTTTAATACCAGATTTACTTTGGATTAATGATTTAGGCCTCCAGTCCTTCAACTAGAACCCACAGCAAACCTGGATGAAGGCCCATTTGTCATTAAAGCTGTGGCTCTTTGCTTTGTTTCTGGTTTGTTTCTCCTTGAAGTTGAACATCCCTGTTCAAAGTCCAATTGTCAATCAGTCAGGAAACTTTGGGAAAAGGAAAGTTGGAGACAACCTTTATCAGACACACAAAATTATCTGTTAACTTCTTGTGTGCAAATCTGTGTTTAAAAGTACCATTTCAGAAAAAGATAAAAGTTTAGAACAATATTAAGGGGTTCTTTTAGATGCATCAGGAAAATTACCAGACTTCTAAACTAATTTAATGTCAGAGTTGAACAAACAAATTGTTTCCTTCACTTCCTTTTCCTGTTCTGCTTATATATTTGATATGAGTTTTCTTTCCAAGTGTAACCTCAGCAGCTGGATCACTAAACTAGTGTTAAATGCCAGCTGTGCACTCCCAGCTTTATAACCTGGCTATTCCCTCAGGGCCCTCACATGGTGACCGAGGAACTGCACTCCATCAGCTTTGAGACACAGGTCTGCCTGTATGGATTGACCATAAACTTGGAAGTGAGTATTCAGGGCAGATTACCTGGGGCAGGAGAAAAAGGCATTTTCCAGCAGTTTATAGAAGTACAACTGTGCTGGGCCACACCACAGGTCTGCCTGCCCGTGCTGAGGCCCCCAGCAGTAACCACAAGCTGACACAAGATTTCCAGAGCTTCTGGAAAAGAAGTCTGTGCTTTGGGAAGAATGAGAGGCTAAAAACCCAAAGCACAGCACAGCACTAATACTTTCCTCAGCAGCATTTACACAGGGCATTCATTCTCTCCACCAGACCAGCTCTTTGCCTGTGGTGATGATTTCCAATGTCAGCCAACTGCCCAACGCATGGGCCTCCATTATTTGGTACAACCTGTCAACCAATGACCCTCAGGTAGGTCCTCAGTATGCAAATACTGACTTTCTGCATTTTCACATTTGTATTATTATTATTATTGCATTTTCACATTTGTATTATTTACATTAAGTGTAAAAAAGATGTATTTCCCTTTTGAACTGACCTTATTTTTGTCACGTACACGGTTAATATCACATGTTATTGCTTTTCTCTTATTTTTCTTTTCCTGCCCAGATATAAAACCACATGCACCCTTAGCTTTTCTTTTTGTAGCCTAAAGAAGTAGTTCTTAAACTAAGGAAAGGTGACAGGCCTTCTCCACAACTTCTGACTTTACTAGTTTTAATTTATCTTTCTTGGATGTAGCTGACTGAAACTAGACCTGTTAGAAAATAATTCTATCAGTACAACTCCAGACCAGGAAAGCAGGCATATAGGTGAATCTGTAATGTACTTGAATGCTGCTTTCCCCCATGGATTTTATGGCAACTTGTGCTTTCTGTGGAGAAGATTATAAATGTTAAGTAGCAACTTCTAGTGGCTCTAACCCTGAGCAAAGGCAGAATCATTCTAAGGCTCCAGCTGTCTCAGCACATATTTTAGATTCAGCCACTGTTACTGTATTTGCAGACTGGGGAACAGGGCTGTCAATGGCTCTCAGGCTTTCAGCTGGGGATTAGTGCAGTCACAGAGATGCTCAGAGCAGGGAAAGGGGCAGACAGGCTGCCATGGGGGCAGGCCAGCTGACCAGCAGGCTGGACTGCATTATCACTCTGTGATATGCCAAAGAGTTTTTGCACTGTCTTCAGTATGTCCATTGTGTGTAGAATAAAAAAAAAAAAAAAAAAGAAACCAAAAAAAACCAACTGAAAAAACTAAGATAAGCCAAATGATTCAAGAGCATGTCACCATATCAGTATGTAATGGTTTAAAGTTTCCATGCACTAAACATTAAAATATAGTGATAATATCTAGATTTTTTTTTGGACAGGATTTAAGCATATTTTCACTGCCTTTACACAGGACACTACCAGAGGCATAGCAAGGCATTTTAACATCCAAGATGCACACAGGTACTTTAGCTCTCTCTAGGAGTCTCACCCTACAACCCTGCTCAGGCACCCCACTGGACCTTGCTGGGTGCCTGCAGGTGGGAGGGCCCACACGTTTACCCCACTGATTCCCCACACACAGAGCTCACTTTCAACACTTCCAGATGCTGCTCAAGTACTTGCAGCCTTTTCTTACAGCCTGATATGTATTTCATGGTTGGTATTTAAACAAAGCATTCATTCTGTTGCAGAACTTGTCTTTCTTCAACAACCCCCCTGCTGCCACTTTGAGCCAGCTCTTAGAAGTACTGAGCTGGCAATTCTCATCATATGTTGGTCGTGGACTCAATTCTGAGCAGCTCAACATGCTGGCAGAGAAACTTACAGGTAAGTGTGTAGAAATGTACAGATTTTATTTGCTTTGGGGCTCTTATATTTGGTAGCTACAGGTAGTAGGGGCTTTAAGTACACTTTGTGGTTTAACACCAGCTAGCAACTAAGCCCCACACAGCCACACACTCCCCCAGAGGGAGATGGGGAGAGAATTGGAAGGGTACAGTGAGAAAAGGGTAAAGTGAGAAAACTCATGGGTCAAGCTAAAGACAGTTTAACACATAAAGCAAAAGCCACACGTGCACACAAGGCAAACAAGGAATTCATTCACTACCTCCCATCTGCAGGCAAGTGTTCAGCCTGGAAATCAGGGCTGGACTCATCACACAAAGGAGTTACTTGGGAAGACAGATGCCATCACCTCAAACATCCCCTCCTTCCTCCTTCTTACCCCTAAGTTTACATGCTGAGCATGTCACCATGTGGTGCAGAATATCCTTTTGGCCAGTTAGGATCAGCTCTCCTAGCTGTGTCCTCTCCCAGCTTCCAGCACTCCCAGCCCCTTTGCTCATGGGAGTATTGAGAGGCAGAAAAAACTTTCACTGTGTGTAAGCCCTGCTCAGAAAGAGCTAAACCATCCCTGTATTACCAACACTGTTTCCAGCACAAGCCCAAAACACACTGGCTGCTGTGAAGAAAATGAACTCCACCCCAGCCAAAACCAGCACGGCATGACCTCCATTTCTAGAGCTGATGTCAAAAATGTCACAATGACATTTTTTTTCTTTAAAGAAAAGCAGGCATCAGTTTATTCTTATCACAAAGTAATTCAACTTGCAAGCTTCCAGGCTCAACTGAAGGAAGAGGGCATCAAAGTCACACTGAACTGTGATGTTATTTTACCTCCTTAGCAATTATCTCATACATCTGAAATCAAAGGGAAGTATTTTTGCTTGCTTATGAGGTTTGGTTTGGGGTTTTTTCATTTTAAGTACCTATCCTTGTGGGTCTGTTCATTTTTGAGGCCTCACCAGAGATACTTGACTGGTGTCAGCACAGCAAAGAGGCCCTCTAACCTCAGCAAGATGAACTATTGAGTACTCTGAGACCCAAGGGTGCCCCAGAAGGGAAAGGCCCTGGGGAAAGCTGAGAAGTAACATTTAGGCTGAAAACTGAAACTGAGCATGTAATGTTGCAAAAACCAAGTCACAGGCTACTTTAGGCAAATATTTCCAAAACTATTACCACCTGCTTCAAAAGAATACAGAAAACCAGAACTACAGTCCCTTAGCATGCCCCTATCCCTCCCTCCCCAAGTCTGGTTGTATTGTACTTCTCCCCTCACCCCCCACCCAACCATACAGATATCAAGCAATATCTATTTCATAACTTCAGAATAATACATGCACCATTTGGATTTTTTGGGTTTTTTTTTTCCTCTTTCAGGACAGCAAGTCAGTTACAATGATTATCAACTATCCTGGGCAAAGTTCTGCAAGGTACTGTTCCAAAAGTAACGCTAAACTCTTATTTCCCATAACACCCACAGCCATGCCTATATTTGTTTCTGTGATGCTGCTGATAAGATTCCCACTTGCCATATGAGGGACTTGCAGCTCAGCATAATCACGTCCCTTGTAAAAATTTAACTAGGAAGAAAACACTTCCAGAAGCATAAAGCTTGGGATTAGGGATCTACTTAATTATCTTGCTACAGATATCAGAAACTGCCATTAGAGTATGCCTTAAATATTTTTGTATATGATCAAATGAAAGTCTTACCAAAGCATGCAATACATTTTTCATAAAGCATAAGTAAGATTTTTCATGTGTTTAGCTTTGACCTAAATTATTTCAAGACAGTCAATATATGCAATAACTTTGATGAGGAAGAGAATGTATTGATAAAGAAGGGTAAGCTCCTTTAATTCATATTAACTACAGTATTTAAACATGTGTAGAACCTTGGAAGAAAGTTCAACTTTCTTATCTTCTTTTCACTCAAAATATAAACGTATAACTAGGAAGAAACCACAGATGTGATTTTTATTCTCCTTGAAAAATGAGGTGCTTCCAATGCATATCTTAAAAATCAGTTGGTTTTATGTCAGGTTGCAAGAGAGATGTTACTCAAAACCACAGCTCAAATTGTGATTCTCACTTGAGAAAAGTGGCTTATTCTTAAGAAACTGAGAAGAAACTGTCATGTGAACGTTGGGTAATATCATTCTCATGATTCTCCTCTCGTGTGTGTTGGTTTTGATTGTGTTCCGTGGTTGTTTTTTAACTGTTAGGAACATTTGCCTGGGAAGTCCTTTACCTTTTGGGTTTGGCTTGAAGCAATTCTGGATTTGATTAAAAAACACATTCTTCCCCTTTGGATTGATGGGTGAGCTACATGGCAACTGCTGTCTATTGATCTCTCTCCACATTTTCTCTGTCCTTTACTCATCTCAGTTTTAGCCATGCAGAGCAGTATTTGCAACAAGTTTAACACTTCTGTCTCCCTTCTCCCATTCATAACTTTGGGAAATTGCTGTCAAAGGGGAACAATAAGGGATCTCTTACAAATGCAGGTTTAGATCTATTCTTCAGTTCTGTCTGTGCAATCAAGTACTGGGATAAATTTCACCAGGCTTCATAGTACTTTGAGTTCAATGCCATATTCAATGTATAACTACACAAAGCTTTGGTCATAGCCCCCAAGCCTTATAAAGTTTTGTAATCATGTTTTGAACACCTGTATAAAGGTGGATTGTTCTGTGCAACCTGGTCTGGTAAAAGATGTCTCTGTCCACGACAGGGGGTTTGGAACCAGGTGAACTTCCCTGAAGTTCCCTTCTAACCCAGGCCTTTCTATGATTCTATACATGGCACAGATCAAAGTCTATTTTTTTCCAAAACTAAACCTATGATTTCCTGTTATACCCTCAGGTACATAATGGGATTTGTAAGCAAAGAAAAGGAACGAATTCTGCTGAAAGACAAGACACCAGGAACATTCTTATTAAGGTTTAGTGAGAGCAATCTGGGTGGAATTACCTTTACTTGGGTGGATCAGCTAGAAAATGGTAAGTATAATTAAAATTAAAAAAAAAAACCAAGCCAACAACTAAATCAAAACTAACCCAAACTCTGCAATAGACCTGCAATACAGGAGTCAAGTTTTGTTTGGTTTGATAGTAAAATTCACATGTATCATGTCATAGTATGGTTTTGGACAAGATACAAGTATCATAATTTCTCAAATACAAACCAAAACTCTGACATTCAACCTCTGAGCCCTTCCTATTAACAAAGCTCTCTGTGAGGTGCACCTGCTAACTGCAGGCCTTAGATTTGTTCCCAAATATGCAGAAATTAAATAGTGAAAGATACTAATGTAGCTAAGAACAGGTAAAGCCCGTACAAGTGTAAACCTCAAAAGAAATGCAAAAAATGTGTTCCAGCTGCAGTTGCTCATCTGCAGGTTATGGTTCCTTTGTGTTTTTGCAGGAGATGTAACGTTTCATTCGGTGGAACCCTACAACAAAGGTCGCTTATCTGCCCTGCCGTTTGCCGACATACTGCGCGACTACAAAGTTATCATGGCAGACAACGTTCCTGAAAACCCCCTCAAGTACCTGTACCCAGATATCCCCAAAGATAAAGCCTTTGGCAAACACTACAGCTGTCAGCCAAACGAAGGTTAGGCTCCACTTCCCTATTTACCCTTCCTGCACAGCAGCTGCAAAGTCAAGAGGCAATTTGAGCACTGAGAACAGATTAAGATGCCTCCTCTAATAGTCATCTTCATGAGAGCTGTTTAAACACGTGTCTGTCATTTAGGCAGCTTCATTTTGCAAATACATCCCTGGTCTTAGAGGTTACAGTAGAGGTGATGACTATATTTAAAAGAAGCTAAGAAATGGATTTTTTTTCTCTGACTGATGCATCACAAAATTCAGTGCTTGGCTAACTGGGAGGAAACTGAAAAGTCATCCTGCTATTGGCTTCATAGTTGTGTTAGACTGTAGCACGCTGTCTCTTTAATTTCAAGAAAACTCACTATTGCCCACAAAGCTTGGAAGCCTGACTTAGTTTCATTTCATGCAATGGAACCCTAAAACAAAGGCTGCTTATCTGCACCACCTTTTCCCAATATACTGCACAATTACCAAGTTATTATGGCAGACAAAAACCCCTGGCAACTGCACTGGAAAATGCAAAAAGGCCAAACAAGGATGGTTCCAAATATGTTCAGGCCCACGTTCTTTTATGTCCAAGTTACAAGTCAGCTCATTTTTAGATAAAATTAATTCTCGCTTAAAGAAAGCCCTCAAAGCCTTGTTTTTTTAATAGATAAAACACATTCTTCTAGACTTTCAGTATCAAAGGTTACAATTCCATTTGAACTCAAATTCCTACACAACTCAAAAATATTTGGAGGCTACAGTATTTTTCTCCCTCTTCATTTTAACTCTGTGGACTTTGCCTAATGCTCCAATCATCTAAAATCTTACATATATGCTTAATTTCGTGCAAAAGAATTGGAATTCAGAACACATTGCTGAAGCTGTATCTGTAGAGGCAGAGCTCCAAACATTTGCAGAACTGAAATCTGCAGGCTCAGAGTACCAAGCTTCAAGAATTGTATATTTGCTTTGAAGGCCTAACGAAATCTCTTTCATCAGTTGCAGTATTATATTGTGTTTCATATCAAGGGAGCACAGGCAATTCTGTGACTAAGATCTGAACTCAAGGACTAATCTCAGGAATTCCCCTCACTTTCGTGGCTACTTATTTATGCAGGGACTTTATTATTGCCTGCAGCACTTAAGCAAATAATCTATTTCAAATAGATAATAAAATTACTAGAAAATATTTCTCTACTCTTTATTCTAGTCTCGAAGCCCTCAGATGGAGGAGGGAAAGGTTATGTTCCTTCTGTATTTATCCCAGTCTCCAAAATGTAAGTAACCTCACAGATGTGTTACACTTTACCTGTTATTTTTATTTACATCCCATTTCAGAGTTTCCCCTGCCTCCTTTCCCCAGACTATTTGAAAATAGTTTGGCAAGGACTGCTAAAGACAAGAAAGGGAAGTAAAGGACTTCACCTGTAGAGTGCTTTTTCCATTAATGGGGCAAACCATTTGTAAAAATTGAATGCAGATTTTAAGGGACTCTGATCTACTTTTCTTTCACTGACTCCTTTTTTTCCCCAGCTGATGTTAGGGGCAAGGAAAGAGGACAAACCTGACTCAATCTCCTACATTTTTAAGTGTCTATGAGGTTGTTGCCTGAGCTTACAGGGCCACCAGCAAGCCTGAGGACAGGGTTAATAAACTTAAAAAACATTCATCACACTCCACTGATATGCATAGAGGGATTCAAGTTCTTTTCTTAGATTATTTTTACCTTTTTTTTTTCTTTTTAGCTTAAATGACTCTACAGAACCACATTCTCCATCAGATCTTCTTCCAATGTCTCCAAGCGTTTATGCTGTGCTGAGAGAACACCTGAGTCCCACAGCCATTGAAACTGCTGTAAGTTGTAAACTTTCCCATTCACAAGTAAATATTAAGCAAACAGGATACAGCACAGATGCTGGTTAATAAAAGGCTGCTTGTACAACAGTGAATCAGAGCTCTTTCATCACTTGCTGCATTACATTCTGAAACAATGGTGCAGATATTTCCTATTCTAAATGGTGCAGGATACTGCAAGCATCTTGAAAGCACTGGAATTGCCTGACATGCTGGGCAATGAATCATGAATGTCAGAACACAAAGATCCCAGAGTTCTTGCACAAATGAAGGCTTTACACTGACAAATACATGCCACCTATACTAATTCTCTGGATAGCACAAAAGCCTGGACTTGCTCAGGGGAGCTGCCCAAGGGATATGATAATTTCCAATTCAGCAAACTTGCACAACTTTTTCACACTGCACGATTTTACATGAGGTTTCAAAGTGCAAAATTAAAAGTCAACTAAAACACTTTAAGCAAAGAAAAGTAATGTTAGCTTAGTATATAGAAAGGTTAGGAAAATACTCTATGAACATCATACTTTTTTAAAAAATTCCTCTTTTCCTTATTGACTAGAAATGTTGTTCTGAATCATCATGGCTCAGAGTCCTTACAGCAATGATATATAGCCAGGTGGGAATTTGTCCAACAGACTTTTCTCAGCAAACACAGCAGTGGTTTGGCTCTAGCAGCTTTAGAAGAAAATCTCCTTTTTTAACACTAGCCCTTAACTTTGTGTATGTTCAATGATTTATGATCTTAAAATGGTTATGTATTTAAAAGCCCGCCAACTCCCCTTCAAATGCCTCTCAGTAAACACTTCTCCTTACCCACAAACAGACCAAACGAAACCAGAATCCTGACTGTCAGTGATTAGAAGTTCAGTTAAACTTTATATACAAATGGATGAGTTCTTTATTGCATCTACCTGAAAATCCACTCAAGAGCAAGATATCTTTTTTTATTCTTCACTTTTTTCCCCGACAGCACTTATAACAAACTAGGTCTTTAGCTGAAAACAAAATAACCAGCCTGAATTAAAATTCTGCATTAAAACCTACCCCACCCAATCCAGGACATGTCCCCACTCATTTCTATTTTGGTTTATAACATGTGGAAATGGTTCTGACCTCCTCAACTGCACTTACGAACAATACACGCATTTGCTTTCCTGAACTTTCGTCAGAGTAAAGAACAGCTGGATTCACTTTCGGTTAACATCATCCTCCAAACATTTTTGGTTTCTTCTTGCATGCTCAGTAAATCTCAAACCAGATCTATTCAGAGCTTCAAAATAAGCTGTGACCATGGCCATCATTTAAGGTCATAACCCAATGAAAAGAATGTGCCTGGCAGCAAACTGCAAGTGTTAAATACAATTTTAAAGGTACCAAGACGAGTGGTTCAGTGCTCTTAGATGGCAAGTGATATTTCTGTAGGCTCTTATTAGAAAGTTCTGCTAGAAATTGCATGAGAAAAATAGTTTTAGAAGATTTTTAAAGAATTCCTTGCTTCCCTTTTCCATTCAATTTACCTTGCTAAATGGAAATGAGGAAAATATGGAGATTTTTTTTAATCAAATTCACATAACAATCTACCCTGCTAAAGAGCTGGCTGAGTATAGCAAGCAGACAATCTGCACTATTAAAGCAATACTTTTTCACCATGAAATACCAATAAAAAAGCATCATGTGAGATACAGAAAACAAGAGTGAAATCTGCAGCAAGCCAAATATCCTACAACTGAGTAACTCAGTCTTATCAAGATATACTTTCTGCAGTCTTGCTGAATTCTCTTCTATTTCCCCCCCATCCAGCTTCCCTTATCCATCAAAAGGACTAGAGTCCAGGAAGAACCCTGCTATACATATCCACAGGCTTCAAGAACCACAAAGTTCATACAAAAATAAATACCATGCTTATTCTTACTGCAACAGTTTCCTACACAGTGTCTTCTAAAGAGCATTCCTCTATTTTATAAACAACTAGAAACAGGATTTTCAGATCCTTATCAGTTTGTATGACATTTTCAAAGTGACTCTGCAGTTACCTTGAGCCAGAGAAGGTTTCGTCTGCATTTTCTTTTGAATGAACAGCTGTGAGTGCCATGAGACTAATCTTTTCTTTTTTCTTCTTCTAGCTGAGCTCTCCTTACTCAACAGACTGAAGTGCACATAATGGGAAAAAAAAAAAACAGTAATTGTGTGAACACTGGATGGGTTAAAGAAGTCATCTTTTTTTTGCCTGTCACCTCAAAAGTCAGCTTTTCTAGAAACCATTACATTATTCTTAGGCGTCTTTCAACAACACCTAAACAAGGAATTTTCTCCCTAGGGATTCAAACAGCCTTTTGCAAGTCAGATTTGCTGTTGTCACTGAAAAAAGACCAAATCCTTTCTGGCTTGAGCATCATTTGACTTCAGTGGGGTCCCAGCAGAGATAAATTTTACTTGCTAATTTAACTAATTTCCATAGAATTGCTGTAAGTAGGAGAGCATAAGAACAAAATGTTTTACTTCTGAAGACAGCATATAAAGATAATGAAAGATATTAATGTGTTTGGAGAAATTAGGATTTATGATGTTAAATACTTTCTGCTTATTCATAATCTTATACACCACTGATTCAGATACTATTTCAAAGCAAAGATTCTTGTTCCCCTGACTTTGAATGTTCCAGAGGTATCTGGGGATTGTTCTTCTCCAAAGATCATCTGCCTTCAACATAGATTTTTATCTGACACCACAGCAGAAGTTGTGGAAGGCAGGTAGGCAAGGCTGGGGAGAGAAGGGAGTTCCAGAAAGGAAGCAGACATAAAACTTGTGGTGTTAAAAAGGCTGTCTCCATTTCTCCCCGGAAGAGAGAGTTAGTAAAACTTCCCCTCTCACAAAATAGCTGCAGAAGTAAATCTGTTTGGGCAGGAGGCACTCAGATACCCCAGCAAGTACTGTCAGAAAGTCTACAAATAAAAAAAACCCAATCTGACACAGTTTGGATGCTAACTGGTCAATTGCACAAAGGAAACAATTTTAAAAAACAGTTACTGAAGAGCTGCAGCATTTGCTGACCACCTGGAAACTTGTGCTGCATGACAGGATATTACATGCCTGTCACAGGCTCACTTAATAAGCAGGACAACGAGTTTTTGTAAAAACAGTAAATTGCCCTCTTTAAATACTCTTTTTTTTTCTTCCAGACGTGTTTACTGCTTAGTTTGGGTTGTTTGGTTTTGTTGTTTTGGTTTTTTTTCCCCCAGTGTTATCCCTAAAATCTCTGTTAATAGAATAATAAACAGGCAACTCCAAGGGCACTGTATTTCACAAATGCAGGCTCAATCAAAATGCAAGCTTTGCCCACAGAACACACAGTTAATGCATACAAAGCTCTTAAAACACAAAGCCTTGAACATTTGCACCTTACAGCTTTCTCAAGCAGGTATAAATGAGACTTCTGTGATGAAAACAGAACCTCCTTGGATCAGTAAGATATAGATTTTACTTTCATTTCTCCTTTCACCCATGCTATTTAGGTTAGTTGAAAGTGAGTGAGCGGAAACAAAGTAATGAGATATTTTTGTGATACATGGAAGTAAATTTCAAAGAAACAAGCGTTTCTCTGTTCATTACACTGAGTGATTCAAAGCAAGCTGCACATAAGCAAGCATCACGTATAAAATAAAAAACAAGAGCAATTCTGTATATAGCTTGGTAATATCTGTAATTTATATAACCAGCATAAATAAAATCAGGTTTTGGCTTCAAGCTGCATACCCGGACTCTGTGGATTTTTTCCAAGGCACAACAAAAACAGTCTTGCTGCCTTTTGGTTGACCTTAAACTGAGCTACAGACAGTAACACAGAATTCTAAAGCAGGAAACATGACCTCCCTGAGATCAGCTGTTGCAGGCATTTTCATTCTAACCTCACAATCTTAATGCAAACAAAATGGGGGATGCCTTTTATTGTTGACCACCTCAAGCTCATGAGAAGTACTGTAAGACAAGATCAGACATGGCATGAGTACCAGTCTCCTTTTGCCTTCTTCCCTGCTCTCCATGCAAGGCAACCCTTCAAGACTCCCAAGTATTAATTTCAGTCCAATATAACTGGAGTTTCTGAACAGCACCATGGATCAGGCTTTGGCATGACAGTTCCTGCTATTGCTTCTGAACATTTTTTTGCATAGGGTAGACTTAATGTTTTGTTGAAAAGATCTGCCTTGAGATCATTTCACTGCTTTAAAGGAACACTGGAATGATTTATCTGTAGGATGAATACATACAGCCCAAACCTCCTTCCATTAGAAAAGTGAGAATTTTGTCCTTATTCCACGGTGAATAAGAACACAGGTCTCCAGTGAAACAATGGTGGGAGGAAAAACACAAAAATGGGGTGCCGAGACACTACCAGAAAAAAAAAATCTGCTTTTAAGTAGTTCTACTAACTGTGCTTGTTTTTGCTGTGTTTTGCAATGGCAAAGTAAAAAAAAAAAAAAAGCGATTGTTTTGTGCTTTGTCTTTGTGTGACGCTGTAACGATCCTATTTAAAAAAACACAAAACCTGTCAGTTACCTTCTTCCTTAGCTTTTATTCATAGCCATATTTATAGATCTACTGCTCCCTAGTATTTCACACCACGCACGATGTTTACCAAAGAGACCTCCTATTTTATTTTTTAACGAAGTAAGACCTGTCTCCTCCACCTGAGGAGAGAGGGGGCACAGACTACCCGAGAGACCCGCAGCAAAGCCTGGACTTCAACATCCCGCTCTTTGTCGGCTTCAAGCACCAGACAAAACCCAAAAAGGCTACGCTGCACAAAGAGAAAGCGGGAAGGGAAGGGAAGCCGCAGCAGTTTAAGGGCGCCGGGGCAGGCGAGGCGGGCTGGCGTGGCCGGGCCAGGAGCCGGGACAGCCCCCCCGACCCCCGCTGCCCTCAGGGCGCCGCACTGGTTTCGCTTTCGCCTTCACCGCCTTTCCCAGAAGTCACGTGACGCGGCCTCTGCCCGGGAACGCCCCCGGCCCGCCCCCCCGCACGCGCACTGGGGCGGGCGCGCGGCTCCCCGAGTGCAGCCGGCACCGTGACAGCGCCGAGCCGGAGCCCAGGTGAGGAGAGGGGAGCGGGCGTGAGGGGCCGGGGGATGGCGATGGCGCTGCCCGCGTCTCGGGGGCTGGCGGGGTGAACGCCCGGTGTAACGAAAGCTGTCGCTTCCTCAGACCGCTCCCTGCCCGCGGGACACCCACCGAGCTTTGCGCTTTGGTGTCCTTGCACCTGGGGAAACAGGAGGTGGCTCCTTCATTCCTGGCAGGGACACCCCCGCTCCTCTGTCGCATCCGCTCTCAACTCCTCGCTCTCCACAGCTCACCCTCTCCAGACCTGCCCGGCAGCGCTCGAAGCGGACCCCTGTGCCCAGCCCGGCTGACGCTGATCCCGCGCCTCCTGCACCGCTGGGCAGCCTCTGCTGAACAGGTGCGCCGCTCCCTCTCTCTCTCCCTCCCTCACACCCGGGGCTGGGCTGGGCCGGCCGGGAGCGCGGGGAACGCGGGCACGGAGCCGGCCCAGCGCTGGGACGGCTGCCCGCGCCCTTTGCTCCCGAATCCCGCCGCGTGGATCGGCGGCGATTCCCGGCAATGGCAGGAAAGGAGGTAGAGCAGGGCCAGGAAGGAGCCCTGGGGTGCATCGGGTGGCCAGCAGGTCGAGAGGGGTGATCAGCCGCCTCTGCTCAGCCCTAGTGCGGCACATCTGGAGCGCTGTGTCCAGGTACAAAAACACCAGGAGCTGCTGGAGAGGGTTCAGCAGAGCTCACAAAGATGATGAGGGATCTGGAGCACTCTCCTACAAGGAGAGACTGCAGGAGCTGGACCAGTTTAGTGTGGAGTAGAGAAGACTGAGAGGGGATCTCATCATTACATATAAATAACTCTAAGGCAGCTGCCAAGAGGATGGTGCCAGAATCTTTTCAGTGGTGCCCAGCTACAGGATGAGAAGCAGTGGCCACAAAGCAAAACACAACAAGTTCCACCTCAACATGAGGAAGAACTTTACACTGAGGGTGCCAGAGCACTGGAACAGGTTGCCCAGGGAGGTTGTGGAGTCTCCCTCTTTGGGACTGCTGTAGCACACTCAAATGTTTTGTTAGCTGTAATCTGACAAGCACACATCAAAAGCCTCCAAGCCCTCACTTTAAACATAACAGTTTTAACTCCTTTGCTTCTCACACCTAGCACACACCACTCAGCAGCCGAGGACACTGGCATATAAAAGCGAAAGGATTTGGTAGGAAGGGGCATAGAAGATAGTACTTCACCCTGATGCTGCCCTGTTCTTTTGGATGGGTCTTATAAGCAGCCATTAAAAAACAATGGTGTGAGTGGATTTGCATCTCACCACTCATTCTCAGCCTGGACTGTTCCTTGGATGTATTTTTACATGCCATTTCCATTACAAGCTGATAACATGCACCTTAGAAGGCTAAGTGATCTGCTTCTAGAGACCATACATCAGAGCTGGAGCCAATCTCACAAAAGTGTTAGGACTGAGAGAAGCCGTTCTGCACAGTCTTAGTTCATTTAAGCACCCTGTGTCTGCTGCACAGGTTACTTGAATTTAGCCTGAAACTATAATCATGAGAACTAAAACACATATAAAAAAACATCTTTCCAGTACTTCTCCATTTAAAGTCACTTGAGATGTAGTGAATTTTCAGAGCAGGAAAGTGTGGACACAAACAGCAACTGAAAATGGGCACTTAGAGGGGTCTCTATTTTTTCACTCACACTCTTGATGCTGGGGAATACATCTGCACAAGCAAAAGGTGATACTCCATGTTCAGGATCTCAATTGTGCAGAGTACAGGTATCAAACACACAGGTCCTCATTCCCATATCTGCTAAACAAGAGAGCAATAACACTAGCAGTACACTAAGTGCAATGAAAATGGGTTCAGAGGAAAAGGAAGAAAGCACCACACAGCCACTCACTCACTTCCCCTCCTCCCTGCAAGGTGGGATGGGGAGAGAATCAGAAAGGTAAAAATGAGGCACATTATGGGCTGAGATAAAGACAGTTTAACAGGTAAAGCAAAAGCCATGTACGCAAGAAAGCAAAAGGCAGGAGTTCAGCCATGCCAGGAAAGCCAGGCTCCATCACACCTAACAGTGGCTTGGGGAGACAAACACCATCATGCCAAATGTCCCCTTTTCCTCCTTCCCCCAGCTCTACGAGCTTGGTGCCACATGGTCTGGAATGTCCCTTGGTTCAGCTGCCCAGCTGTGTCCCCTCCCAGCTCCTTGTGCACCCCCAGCCTCCTCACTGGTGGGGTGGGGTGAGGAGCAGAAAGGGCCTTGATGCTGTGTAAGCCCTGCTCAGCTGTCACAAAAACATCCCTGCCTTACCAGCACTGTGTCCTACACAAATCCAAACCAGCCCATACTAACTACTGTGAGCAAAATAAACTTTATCCCAGCCAAAGTCAGCACATCCTCCAATTTTGTCAATGTTCATGAAAAGGTCAAATTAGTTATTTTTCACCACATCAGTCCAAAAACTACTAAACATTTACACTGACTTTTTTTCACCCCTTCCTCAGAATGTCTCAGTGGTATCAGCTACAGCAACTTGATTCCAAGTTTTTGGAGCAAGTCCACCAGCTCTATGATGACAGCTTTCCTATGGAGATCAGGCAGTACCTGGCACAGTGGCTGGAAAACCAGGATTGGTAAGCCCAGGAATTAATTCAGCTTTGGGTTGTGTGATAAGCAGTGCCCTCAGAAGGGCAGTTACAAGCAGCAGCAGAATGCTGGGGAAGCAAGCAAGCTGCTGAGTGATCCTTTGCTGGTAGGATGCTTCAGTAGCTGTGGGGTGCTCCAGCCTGTGTTCCTGCCCCTCTTCAGGGCTTTCTGGAGGGAACTGATATCTGGAGTAAGCATCCTTGCTCATAATGTTCTCAGTGGTCCAGAGCAAAAGGGGCTGTTTTCAGACCAATTATTACTACCTTGGTAGCATCAGTCTCTCACTCTTCAAAGACTCTGAACTTCTGCCAGACTTTCTGTAAAGTGGCTTCTCTTTGAGGGGTGGTACAACACACACACACACATCAGGGTCACTTTGAGGTTCCTGATGTGCATGGACTGAGTAAATGAAGTTGAACAGAATGTGGCAAAAATAATAGAGAAACAACATTTCTATATCCAGGAAGATTAAGTCAGTTAAGAGAATGCAACTGGCTTACATTTGAAGGCAATTCTCAGTGCTTGCATATTCTACAATTGGAGTTGGGGATTAGAAATTAAGTATACCTATATGTATTTCTTGGTTCTTGCATTGGAAGTGTATCTAACCCAAGCATGCTCTAAATGATTCCAGGGAACATGCAGCCAACAATGTATCATTTGCTACACTCCTATTCCATGACCTGCTGTCACAGCTTGATGATCAATTCAGTCGATTCTTGATAGAAAACAACTTTTTGCTGCAGCACAACATAAGGAAAAGCAAACGTAATCTTCAGGTAGGCCTGGGTTATCTGTACAATCTACACATCTATATGTTATCTATATATCTATACATGTACTTCATTTGCTTCAGTGCAATTGGATGCCTCTAAGCAACTACCCTGCTGTGAGGGATTTTTACAGAGGATGTGTGAGAATCCTGATTTAAAAGCCAGAATTCAAGTGTTGCTCCATTTTTGTTTTGATTGGCTACAGTTAGAAAGTTACAGTTTAATTATCAGCACAGTTACAGTTTGAGAATTCTAGGAAAAAGAAAACCCCCACCCAGGGTAGCACCATCCTGAGCAGAGCAGGACAGCACTCAATCCACAGCACATTTCAGTTTTGTGTGCAGCTAAAGCAGTAGGTGGGATTTGCATCCACAGCCTGGACTGTGTGTTAAACCAGCACCCATAGCAAGGCGTGGAAGGGTGGTTCTTGTGGGATGAGCTCTCTCTAGGACTGTAGGGTAGTATCCCACGACTCCCAGCAATGTCTCTGACCCTTTCCTGCCTCTTTGTATGCCAATGAGCTACCATGGAAACTTGCTCTTGGAGCTGGTTGTGGCATCACACCCTGTAATCCTGGAGCAGGCTATGATCAGTGTATTCCCTGAGGCTCACACTCAGGTCATACCCTAATTTTTTTTGCCAGTCTGAAAGCTACTGAAAGACAAGAAATTATGTGTATGGACTTTAACAATAGACTGTGTCTCTAATGCTAGGATAACTTCCAAGAAGACCCAATACACATGGCAATGATCATCCACAACTGTCTGAAGGAAGAGAGGAAAATACTGAACTCTGCCCAGGCATGCAATGAGGTAACAGTCTTGAAATATCTGCTGCAGTTGTATCTTCCCTTGCCTATTGTTTGGGACAAGGGAAGTGGATGAAGACTGGCAGGGGAAACAGGCTATCCTCTCTCTGCCCAAAAAGAGGTTCCTTAAAAAAGAGAAGAGTGAGCACTGATATGTACCAGCTGGAGAACACTAATTTCTACCAGCATGGCTGGACAGCATGGCTTTTTTTCTGCTGAATGAAGCATTTGGAGGATAAATGGGCAGGAAATAATTTTTATTCCTTGAGTGACGTAAAAGCTATGCTGGTTGTTTTAATGCTTTTGTAGTATGATGTAGCCTGATGTGCCAATTGCATTTTATTTTCATAATTAGTGCTTAACTCGTATATCCAGTAAGATTTTAGGTTTGTTCTTCTGCATTTTACTCCCCATTTTACTCTCTATGAAGCAGCTGAGCATGCTTCTTTGGACTATCTCTGGAAAAACGATGCATCATCCCCCTTCCCAGTAGTCTCCCAGTATTTCTTTCTAATTTTGGTGGTGTTTTGAGGTGTTTTTTTAGTGAAGCCCTTTTCTTTCTTCTGAATTATAGGTAAAGCCATATCTTCTCCTTCATCATCTGTTCTCCAGCTTCTCACTTTTTTTTTTTTTCCTTTACAAGAACTCTTTAGTAATAAAAATTCTACAGTTGGGAAAGGCATGCAAAATATATAGATAGCTGTTATCCGCTTATGTAGAAATAAAGTGATGACTGACCAAGCATGTTAATTTCCAATATGGTAATACCTCAGTTTATAGCAAGGCTTTAAATGTGCAGCATGGGAAGAGCACTTGGGCAAGGGCTTTCAACAAGGGGCCCTTTGCAGCAGTGTCCAAAGCAGCTGCTCTAAGAGTGTGACTCTGACAGAGCCCCTGGAGCTGCAGCACAGCTGTTTGGTCCTGGCACATGACATAAAGCACTTGCTGCTGCCTTTCCAGTACACAATAAACATGGGTCATCAAAAAGGGAAAGAGAATTACAGAGTGGTTTGGACTGGGAGGGACTTTAGAGATCATCTACTCTTCCTCTAGACTGGGTTGCTCAAAGCCCAATCCAGCTTGGCCATCACTTCCACCACTGTTTTTAATCCATGATGGGGGACCTTTGGCACTTTACTAAAATAAATACTTTGTTTCTTTCAAATTCACCTGAATTTGATTTTTTTATACTACAAAATTTTAGTGTGATTCATAGAACAAGCCATGCTTCCTCAGGTTGTTTGTCAACAAATGCCATTCACTTGCAGTAATGAAAAAAGTTATGGGTCACTCTGTTTTGACTGGTTCTGCTTCTTCCCTCAGATGGAAGTAGGGAGTGTACAGAACACTGCAACTGGGATGCCAGACAAGCAGAAGGAGCTTGATGCCAAAGTTAGGGCTGTAAAAAGCAGTGTTACAGTAAGTATAAGATAACTTTTCTCAGTAGGGTTTGTTGATTTGCAGATGCTGAAAATTAGACTTGATAAAATGACAAATAAAATTAAGGTGGGGTTTTCAAGTCTATAAACCAGGGATTTCCTGAGCATAGGAAGTACCTTGTGCCTAAACTTTAGCAACAAAAGCATTTTACCCATCTGAAATACTGGCAAATGAGGGAAGAAACAACTCTTAAATCATAACTGACCAGTTTGTTGCTAACTAGAAAATGTACTTTTTTTAGCATATAGATATTTGTCTTAATAAATACAGTCACAACAGAAAGCTTTTCTCCAAATAGTACATAAGGATTTGAAAGTTTAAAATGCTATGTGCTGTTCCAAGTTTTACCACTGTAGCCTAGGTTCTCCTAAACTCTGTGAATTTACATGGCTTGACCACAAGGGCATTTCCATACTTTATAATTAACAGATTTTAGTTTGTTTTGAAGGAGGAAGGATGTATAGAAGATGATGAAATGTAGAAATATTTCCTGTTAGTCCAGGAACAGACATTGCTACAAAATTGGACTTCATGTCTGTCAGGGCTGGTACCAGGCAGTTCCTAATCAGATCAAGTCTTGCATTACTTGAAAATATTTAATAATTGTGGCCACCCTCACTCGTGCATTACAGGATGTGGAGCAGGACATCAAGACATTAGAGGATATGCAAGATGAATATGACTTCAAATGTAAAACCCTGCAGAACAGAGGTGAGTCATTTTCCAAAGACATCCCCTATTGTATATAGATTGTCAGAGTAAACTGCTCTTTATGTCAGGGCACTGAGCCTAATGATAACACAGCCAAACTTACTGGTATTGTCCCTTGTTGATTAACTCTGCTTCACACTGATACCTAAATTTCTGCATGTCTTCTGTTCCAAGTAAGGGAGTCTACTTGTTAACACAGCATTCCTTTGCCACTAGAAGTAGCAAACCCTATAGGCTCTGTAACCATTCAACCATACACCTAATTAGTGATGTTTCACAAATGCCAAACCAGCTTTAGGTTTTCCAGGCTCTTGTGTACCAAGGGAAACCCACGGAGTCCACACTGGTTTCATTATACAGCTCTGTCTCTGTTGTTGAATTCTTTATTCCAGAAAAGGCTTTAGTTTCTAACACAGCTTGGCAGAGCTGACTATCCCTTAGAACAGGGACATGTTCAGAAGGTACTAAGAGAAGCACTAAGCCAGCATCTTGCTTTTTGCATTTGTCCCCTTCCTGCCTCAGCATTTCCCCCTCCCATCCTTCAGCATTCCTTCAGCCTCACATTCCCTATTTGGACTTATTTTACAGAGCACGAGTCCAATAGTATGTCTCAGGAGGAATACAAGAAAGAGCAGCTGAATCTCCAGCACATGTTCTTATCACTGGACCTCAAGAGAAAGGTAGCATTCAAGTTTTCTTTAAGAAGGCAGCAGCTCTTCTCTTAAACACATGTTCATTTTCATTGAATTGACATAAATTAGCAGTAGGAAAGGTTTTTTAATATATCAGTTGAACTGAGATATTTGCAGAGTTTTGCAAAACAGATGAGCACTAACTGAAACAGTACTTAATTCTCCTGTGTGAAGTATTTCTAATAACCAGGGTAATCTCCTATTCTGTGTAGGAGGTGGTGAATAAGATAGTGCAGCTGCTGCAGAGCACAGAGCACACGCAGGCTGCCCTCATTAACGATGAGCTGGTGGAGTGGAAGCACAGGCAGCAGACAGCGTGCATTGGTGGGCCACCCAACGCCTGCCTCGACCAGCTGCAGAACTGGTAAGGCTTTGGTAAGACCACATTTAAACCATGGTATGACCACATCTAGGAAATACACTGATTATTTATATTATCCCTTTTCATTCTGTCTTAACATAGCTGCATTCATTTTATTACCTCAGCACATTTCCATTGAGCACAAAGTGTACTCCAGGCACTGCCACATCCTCAGGGACAGTCACCTGGCTGGTGCCTCTGCACTAGTACAAAATAAAAAAAAAATGCTGAAAGTAACGAGATTGTGTCAATTGTAGGTTCACCATTGTTGCTGAAAGTCTGCAGCAAGTTCGTCAGCAGCTCAAGAAGCTTGAGGAACTGGAACAGAAGTTCACCTACGACCCTGATCCCATCACAAAAAATAAACAATTTCTGCAGGACCTAACACACAAGCTTTTCCAGCAGCTCATTCAGAGGTAAGAGACCATAAGGATCTTTTGGTGTTACCATGAATAGATAGATGAAGAGCACTTTCCCTACCGTTCCCTCAGTATTTCCTACATAGTATCTTTTCATTTTCCAAGGTTTTCCTAAGTTTGTCAAACATTAAACTGAATTACTGGGTTTGAGATTTACCCCATCTAGGATTTCCACAGATTCAGGCCTATGGAAAGGGTTTATGCTCAGTCATTATTGAAGTTAGCAGGAGCTTTCCTACAGTACACATGGATTACAGAGTCAAATTCTCAGTCTGTTAGTCCACTTCTCACTTCAAGCTTCAAAGTTCAAGCAAAGAGAGGCAAGAGACAATCTGCATCAAGCTGTGCCCAAGATAGGTACACACTAGATTCTCCAACCCTTTGTCACTGGACACATCTTTGCCTCCAGCATGGGGAGGCCAGCCCTGCCTCTGTACCACCTTTATGTTGCAAGTTACTGTAGCTGGTAGTTGCCTCACATAAGATCAGAAACCTATTCTGTAAACACACACAGTAGATAAAAATTCGGGGTGTATCAAAACAGGCTAGCCCCAAAAGTTTGCTTCATTGTGTTAGCTGGCCCTCATCAAATCCCCTGCTAGTGTATCCATGCCTTGGGCATGTGTTGTTACACAGCACTGTTACTGTAAGAATTCAGGAAGCCCTGGGAATGGCAAACAAAGCAACACACCTCACTTGCACCATGAGAATTGCAGCACAGTGTTTCCTTGCTGTTTGATTTCAGGAAAGTGTGTAGCAATCTCCCTCCTCAAGCCATCAATGTGTTGCAGAAAAGGCAACACTTAAAAAATCACTATTTCTAGCCCCATTGTAGCAATTGAAAGGAACTGAGTCACACACCTCTACATAGATTGAAGCTGAGTAAATAAAGTTTATAGTATTACTGGTAAATCAGCATTCTTTTAAAGTTCACTTTTATATGGTTTCTTGTTTAAGAACAGTACAGATAAATCATAGTGTCTTTAACCTGTTCTTCCCATAGCTCCTTTGTGGTAGAGAGGCAGCCTTGCATGCCAACACATCCTCAGAGGCCACTAGTCCTGAAGACAGGAGTGCAGTTCACTGTGAAGCTGAGGTATGTTTTCCCCTTTCCCTGGTTCCTTTTTTGTGGTAAGGCTTTCCTGTCACTGGCTTCCTGCAGCCCAGAGGATTGCACAGCCTGCCCTGCAGCCCAGGGGCTGAGGCAGGAGGAGGGAAGTGCCAAGGGCAGGGGCTTTCTTCTGGCAGAACTTGACTCACATTCAGCTTTTACCCTTTCCCAGAAGTGGGGTGTACCAAGTATGTAACAAAAAAAACCCAACAGCAAGAAGACACATGCAGAGCACTCTGCTATGCCAAAGAGTAACTCATTTGCCCATTTAGTTTTATCTCTAAATGCTGTTTGGTATGGAGCAAGCTTGGAGCCTGTATGTGGCCCCTGAGTGTGCTGAAATATCTGTGGTAAGCAACACAATACAAAAGGACCCATATTTTTCAATTGCTGATGTTAAAAAAACATACTTCTCTTTCCAGATTACTGGTGAAACTGCAGGAACTGAACTACAACTTGAAAGTGAAAGTTTTATTTGACAAGTATGTTGCATTTATTTCATCCCTCTTATGTAATGGTAAGCAGTTCCCACACTCAGAAACCCAAGAGCAGCCACATTAGAAGTGTTGAGTAGGCCAGCAGCAGGCTGGTTCTCCATGGCAGCAGGTACATCCTACCCTTTTCCTTAGCCATTCCCTTGCTCTAAATCTCTCTCTGCCACCAGAGACATGTCACAAAGTGGAGATGGCCTCAGCTTCTCACCACCAACTCCACAGAGAAGAGCTCACTACTGCAAAATCAGACACAGGGCAGCACCTGGGCAACAGCCACTCTGCTGGGGTGTTTCACCTGGATTAGCATGAGGTGACAGTGTGGGATTGGACCCCACCATTTCTAGTCACATAATTCAGTCATCCCTTCCTTTTTGGGCACAGTCTAGTAAGGAATATAGTTACCCTCAAGCTGCCTTTGAGTAAGGAGTATAATCTGCCTACCTGTAACATATGACATGTTCTCAATCAGAGAAAAACCTTACAGCAGTTGAAACAGATTTATACCAATATTTTGTATTTTGTAGGGAGTTCAGGTGAGTTTTGCACTTACTTCAAGGACAGGAAAAGAAATGTGACAGGCTGTCCAAAATAATGCCAGGGACTGTGCTTTCAAGAAAGCAAGTGGGTTTTTGTCTTCCCAGCCAAGTAATTTTGTTCACTTGAAATGGCTCTAGGGTCCAGAAACTTGCATAGAATAGTAAAAAAGTAAAAAAAAGCAATTCTTATGTGCAAGTCTTATCTGCAAGTGCACTAGATAGAATGCAACTCAGTAAAATCCCAAGTGTTGGGAAAACCAATTCAAGTGATGCAGCAATTTATCCAAGTTTAAATGCAGATTTAGAGTGGCAGAAATATATTTTTTTTTCCTCAAAGCAAGAGGTAACATCTTTATAGTAAAAGAAAGTACTTCTTTTGATGATAAAGCCCCCATAGCAATACCAAGCCTCAGTAAAACACAGGCTCTGTAGCACAATATTTATTTTGACTGCTTTAACCAATTGCCGCAACTTTTGCACAAGAATTTCACAAAAGCATTTTGCCAGTTCTCAGACAGCACTGTCAGCTACTAAAACATGCACATTTTCTGTGTCTTTGGCAGAATCTTTAAAAGATTTTGTCCTTTTTTTTCTTGACAGAGATGTAACTGAGAAGAATTCGGTCAAAGGGTACGTGGCATCAGAGTTTTGATATATTAACATTAGGTTCTTTCAATGAAAGAGAGACTTAATTACATTTTCTCTCTCTTTGTGTAGGTTCAGGAAATTTAATATTTTGGGAACAAACACAAAAGTAATGAACATGGAAGAATCTACTAATGGAAGTCTTGCAGCAGAATTCAGACACTTGGTAGGGGGTTGGTTTTTTCTTTCTATCACCTATCCAGCCACTTAATTTTGTAGTAGAGCATGGTAGGAAGGAAACAAATTGCTTTTGTTATTGATGTCATTATTCATTTTTTGTGTAAAGAGAAACTGTGATTATCTCTCCTTTTTCTTTGTTCTGTCCTTCTTAAAATATTTTTTGCCTGTTTCAAAATCAGAATCAAAATGTGATTGATTGTCACTGAAAAAGGGACAGAAATGCAAACAAGAGTATTTGCTGCCATACTGCTTATGCTGCACTGGGTTCTTGGGAGAAGGAAGTTAAAAACAAAGCCTACAAAGGCTGGTTTGGGCCTTTCAGAGGAAGGTCCATAGGTAGGGAAGTCTGGAATAGTTTAAAGAGCTTTGAGTCTGGAAGATGAAAATTGTCAAAGAGTGTGCAGTTGCAAGAGAGTCAGTGCCTTTGGCAGGCTATGGGGCACTTCTGATCTGCAGATTGTGAGGGAACACTCACAATCCATCACTACAGCAGGAAAAATGCAAGTCCAGAACCAGGGAACATGGAACTCTACCTTCATTGTCCAAAACTGAGACTGTCTAGAGTTATCATCTGATTCAGAGGGGTACTTTGATAAACCACTATTCCATCTGATCCTGACTTCATACTGCTTCTGTTCTTAAAAGGCCTCTTGCATAAAGGCACTGCAACATAACTGTGCAACATCCTTTTTCACAGATGAACAGTTTATAAAAGGGTAGTAGTTTAATCCTTTGGCTCCCACAGTTTAGAACCAAATAGAATCAGACACTAATGCAGAAAGTTTGCATACAGTTGAGCAAGTGGAACATGCAAGTGGAACTCTACCACTTCCATTTGTGGCTGCCATAAATGAGTGACAGGTTTTTTTGTTCATTTGCAGCAACTGAAAGAACAGAAAAACACAGGGAGCAGAACAAATGAGGTAAGCAGCACTAACCTTTCCTTTGTCAAGTTTTAGCAGAATACTGACAAGGCATTCATTTAATACAATGCTCTCTGCCCAGACCCATGAAGACACACGTGGGATGAGAGAGCATAGGAGAGGAGTTCAGTGTTTCTACAGAGTGATCCATGCAGGGAGAGCCTGCAAGGAGAGCTATTGCCAGAATGGCTGTGAGGGACTCTCCCACACTGGTATCTGCCTTTAACAGAGCTTCCTGGCAAGCACAGATTTTTCTATGACTTACAGGTAGTAGCCACAAAAAAAAAAAAATTAAAAACATGCCTGGAGAGGCAGTTTTAGGAAGCCAGCACTGTCACTTGACTTTGACCTGTAAGCTCTAGAGTATGTGACCATGGGCAGACAAAGGTTTTCCCCATGATAAAGCCCCATTACTTCACCCTAGGAATTTTCAGTCCCTGAAAAGTTTTCTTATATTTTTTTTGAAGGGTCCTCTGATTGTGACAGAAGAGCTTCACTCTCTGAGTTTTGAGACACAGCTGTGCCAGCCTGGTTTGGTAATAGATCTAGAGGTAAGTCTTAGATCAAACAGATGCACTTCAGTTCCTGTGTGTCACTTGGTGCTGACAATCTTAACTTTTTTCTCTATTTTGTTTTCTTTTTTTTTTTTTTTTAAGTACTGGGATATCACATACTTTCAGTTATTTCAAATTATGGAAATGACACTTCACAACAGCTCTGTACAGACACAGAGAGAGAATTCTGTCAGATCTCTGGGTAAATACGAATAGATGTGCTTTGCAAAATGTCTGATACCTAGAGGGCTTAAACCACAGGGTTGGTTATCAGTTTACATTTATTTCAGAAGCAGTCTGCTGTGAACTCTGCTGTCACTATCAGTGCTGGGATAACTGACACTAAATGAAAGTCCTTATTAGACAAAAATCACCCAAGTCTTTCCAGTATTTCATCATACTTTCTCCCCTGCATACAAACTTCTATAGAGAAAGTCAAGATGATGCAAGCAGGGAATTAAAACAGAAGTGAGTGTGTGGATAATCTCAAGGAGGATTGTGGCAACAGTGCAGGGTAACCTGACATGTTCCCTTTTGTGCCCCTTTCAGACCACATCCCTTCCCATTGTTGTGATCTCAAATGTGAGCCAGCTTCCCAGTGGATGGGCTTCTATCTTGTGGTTCAACATGCTGTCTACTGATCCCAAGGTATTTGCAAGAAAAAAAGGTGTTTTATCAGGTACTATGTCTGATTTTCAAGCATTGTTTGCAAGTGGCTGCTGCATTTGAGCTCTGCAGGTGACTCTTAATGAGTTTCAGGTGTAGAGAGGAGCAGTGACTTCCCTGACCTAACATAGCAATACTTGAAACCCACAGAAGGGTAGTGTACAGGTATTCAGGATATACAGCTCACAGTGAGAAGCCAAATACACATTCAAGAACTCAATTAGGGTGCACTTGAGTAATCCAGCAATTCTACATGCTGGGAGGAGACCTATCCAGGGCCCCAGAGATGGCTTTTCCTGGTAAAGAGTGCCTGGAAGAATAGCTGCCTGCTTCTGCAGAGCTGTCTCAAGCTGACATCCATTCTTAAACCTGGAGCTTGTTTGAGCAATACAAAACTTCAAGTGGCATTCCAAAATTAACGTTTGTTAACTACAGCTTGTATTTTTCTCTGCCATTCTAGAACCTGTCCTTCTTTCTGAATCCACCTTGTGCAAAGTGGTCTAAGCTTTCTGATGTTCTGAGTTGGCAGTTTTCTTCTGTAACAAAGAGAGGACTTAATACAGATCAGCTGAGCATGCTGGGGGAGAAGCTTCTTGGTAAGATCTGCTTTCATCACAGATGGCCTGTGTGAATTGAAGCTAGTTCTGCACCTTTTCCTGCAACCCATTTTAAGTTTTCCTTTCCTCTCACAGCTTTCCCCCCTCCTACAATATAACTTTGTAGCAAGGAAGCATTTTCCACTTTTCAGTATGGCAGAGCTTCTAAATGAAATCAGATCATGAAAAAACTCTGCAGTTCTAACTTGGGAGTTTTATGCATTAGAGCAAGACAGACTGAGCCTAATTCTGCCTTTTGAAGTAACACTCATGTTTAGTCAGTCTGTGAAGTGGATGTTTCTTGGCATCCCTTGGGGTTTTTTTTTAAATCCACCTCCATTCATTTTAACTTCATGCATGCCCCCAGCTACAGTGGGGATTCACTCTGCATAAACACAGTTGCAGTATCAGCATGCAAACACTATGAAAGTGCTAAAGAATGTCAAACTGAATTATCTCCCACATGAGGGTCCTTAATAAAAGCCTCATCAGCCATGGGTTTTGGTTCCAAACTCCTTGCAGTTTGCCTGAATAGGCAGAGCACTTTACACTGCTACTGATTTTGCACAGTAGACTCCAGATGAAAAATACTGTTGATTCAGTATATTTCATCAACCTTAAGTTTCAGGGAAAAAATTATATTTAAAAGCATTTGAGATTAGTGTGTCTAGGTGGCAAGTATTCAGCATTCCACTCTAATTTCCTCAAGACATAAGATCTGACAAAAAGCTGTTAATTTATTAGATTTCTTTTCAAATTTCTACAAGGAAAATTTTTTTTTTTGTTAATTAACCAACATAAAGAGACCAGTGATATGGCAAATTTGCATTTCAGAACTACAGGGGCTTTGTTGAGCTCTGGTAGTGTTATACTTAAATCTTATCTCTATAGATATAAATATTACCCAGCTGAAAAAAATCCTGCTTGCTGAACACTATATTTAGGATTCCTCAGTGCAAGGAGACAGAACCACCAGGGTGCCAGGGCACAACATGGCTGCTGTTTTTGCAATATGAAAGTTGGCAGTATCAGTAACAAGCTCCCTCACCCAGTTTATTTTTCGAAAAATGACAGAAAAGCATATCTATGGGAAGCCATAGGATGCTCTCAAATGGGAAGAATATGGCTCTGGGTCTGCAAAGCTCCCAGCTACTGTAGGCCCAGCAGAGGACTTTTCTTTGTGCTTTGGATATGGTTATGAAACACTGTGAACATACAAACAAGGCTGAAGGAAACAATTGCAACAGGAATAAGATCAGTCTATGGTTGGGGCAGACCTAGGAGTCAAGAGTTTCTGGGGCAAAATCCTGCAAATCTCCAGAACCAAGGTAGGAAAGTGCTTAATCTTAGAGAGCTTAGGGAGATGCTGCAGGGTCTGCTGAGCCTGCAGAGGAGCTTGTGGGCTGCAGTCTTCTTGCTGTGCTGGCAAGAGCTGTGCAAGGATTCAGTTTCCTTCCTGGAAGCATTCTGAAGCTGGCAAGTGTTTGGTGCAGCACAGAAAGTGTCAGGATGGATTGGTTCCCATGACACAAGGGCTGCTCACACAGGTTGGGGTATTGTAAAACCTCCCCTGCACTAGCTGTGAAAGCACAGCAGCCTGCCCTTCCTTTTCTTTCTTAATCCAACAGCTGCCTTCCAAATAAACACTCAGAACTTGGTTTGCTAAGTACTTTTAGCCTTACTAGGTAACTTACAGAACATGACTGAAGTCAAATTTATTGTGTTCAGGGCCAACAATTGGAGCATCTCAGGATGGCCTTATTCCTTGGACAAGATTCTGCAAGGTATGCACACAGTTTTAAAAACTGAGATGGAAGAGGGATCTCATCTTGCTTTATTGTGGGTTTTGTTTGGGCTTTTTTGTTTGTTCCCCCCCCAAGGTGCCTACTTTTCTAGTAGCATCCCCTAATTATTCTAGACCTTAGATGGTCATGGGAGGCTTTGGTGGTGAGGTTAAAGTAGCAGCAGGAGGAAAAAGAGCTTGCTATGGCAAGGAGTAGATGATTTTGAGTCTGGTTTTGATCCATGATCCAAAAAAAAAAAAAATCTTTCAAACACAACATCTCCATTATTATTAATGCAGCTGCTATTAATAGAATAACTCTCCATTTTGACTATTACAGAAAATATAAACAAAATCCAGCAAGATGAACAATTCTTCTGTATCTTAGTGAAGGACATTCCCCAGACCAGGGCAAACTGGATCAGGGTGAGGATTAACACAGGGATGTCCAAGAGGGTCAGTATGATGACAGAAGGCTACATCATGGAATTTCACAGCCCTGGCTGAAGCAAGACAGGAGGACCCTTCACATTTTTTTCAGCTTTAGACCCTAAGCTGGTATAGATAAGTAGGAGATCACAGCAACCAGGAGCAGACTCCAGGGGAAGAGCAAGGCCCTGGTGACCTACAAGCACTCCTAACTAATTGTTACAGATACCTCATGAGACATTGAGATCCAGGTCTCAACAGAAAGTGTCTCTTAAGTTTCTCTGCTAGCCAGCACTGTCAAAAACCCCAGTGGCATGGGTTTGCATGTCCCACAACTCCAATAGGGATAGCACCCAGGCAGGAACAAGAGCCTTTAATCTGCTCTTAGACCAGATCTGCTCTTAGTGTTGTTGCATGTGAGAGGTGATGGATCACACATTTGTGGGTACTGGAGGCTCAGACAGGCATTTTAACTCATGTCTCATTATCCCTGTTCCCCCCCCTCCCATCCCTGCCTTTTCATATTCTGAATTTCAGGAAAATATAAATGATAAAAATTTCCCCTTTTGGCTGTGGATTGAGGGAATCCTGGAGCTTATTAAGAAGCATCTCCTGTGTCTCTGGAATGATGGGTAAGACCTAAGTGAATTTGAAGACATGGTCATTGCCTCAGTCTTCACTTTTAGGCTAGCAATTGCACACTAGGGGAGGTCGGGAGGTTGTTTGTGCAGAGGGTGGATCTTGAAACTGGAAAAATCTGAAGCAAATGAATTCTAGTAGGGAGGAATCCTCTGATGAAGGAACTGGTAAAAGCAAGAACATCAGATCACCAAGTTGTCCCATGTAAGTCACAGACCAGGGCTTTGAATGTTAGATTAGATTTTGTTTTGCCTCTGCTCCCACGCTAAGTCAGTTCTTCCTACATCCTAGACCATAGCCAAGAAAAACTGAAGCACAAGAAAGTGTAAGTCCTCATGATATCCATTTTAAAAACCCAACAACCAAACTCCCTGCCCGAAGAGAGTTACTGTGAGCTGCCTGGAGGTGGCAGCAGCCAGGCTCGGAACGCCTGTGCCTGCACCATGTGCCCAGAACCCGGCAGTCTTCACTGATTTTTTAAGAGCATTACCGAATAGAAGGACTCTGCCAGATGGGAACACAGTTCCATTTGCCCTTTAATACTGGTTTAGTAAACTTTTCATTCTGGGATTTCCGATTTCAGATGTAATTTTGCCCAGAATAGGCTTATCCAAGGTCACAATCCTGTGTTTTAATTTTAGCCACATTATGAAACCTCATCAAACAGCACACTCACAATGGAGCATCCTAGTATTTCACACTTCTGCAGCATCTACAGCAGCAGGATTGCTTTGCCTTGCTGCATTCAGCAGTGGGCTTCACATTTTTACCCCCCAGCTCCAGAAGAGTTCTGTCAAAGCCCTGTGCAGTACAAGCCTTGTTTCCCCACCCCAAACCTCCCCCTTTTTTTTGCTGCAGTGCAGTGGGAATATTTGTCACCATTACTGAAGCAGAGTGGCAGTTCTGGGACTGGCATTACAGGTGGATTTGGTCCAGGCTTGAATAGCTTGAACAGCCCAGCTTTGAGAGCAAAATGGACCATCATTTTTGTTCCAAGTGCAGAAGGATGTTTGTATAAGCCCCCAGGCTGAAGTGAGAGTGCTGAGGGAAGCTGTGGTGATTCACACTGCCACGAGGCATGAATCACCACCTGACTGCAGCCAGCCAGTCCTGCTGCCAGCTGTCCACAGGACAAAGCCTTCTGTGAGGCTTTCACCAGCACTTCAGCTCTTTTAAGTGAAGGAAAGCTTTTTAGTTTTTCCTAGCTAGCACAGCACAACTTGGTTTTTATGTTGGGGAGTAACTCAGCTCTTCCCTTTCAACATTACAGCTGCATTGTGGGCTTCATCAGCAAAGAGAGAGAACGTGCTCTGCTGAAGGACCAGAGCCCAGGAACATTTCTATTGAGATTCAGTGAAAGCAGCAGGGAGGGAGCAATCACCTTTACCTGGGTAGAGGAATCTCAGAATGGTAAGTCAGCAACAGAGAACCTTTGCTGACCTGCTTGCACCAGAACAAGAAGTCTTTATGCCCTTCTCCTCCACCCTGAGGACCAGCACAACACCCCTGGCAGCAGCAGGGCACAAGCAATAGCAGGAACACACCATACTTGGGGTAACTCAAACCACACAATCAAGGATTCAGCTAGGACAAGGAGCACTTCCCAGGTCCTGCTTCTGGCCTGGAGGTTGGAAAGGAAAAACTGCCCAGACAGTCTTCCCTGCCTCCTTAGGCTCTCTGCCAGCCTTTAGTACACACACAATTGCATCTCCTTCCAAGCCCAAATGCAGCTTTTGTTCCTTCCTTCCTCCCCACACTCCCCCTAGATAAATTATGTACTCACTCATTTTTCCAAGTAGTTCTTCCTCCCCTTGTCCAAATGGATCAGTGAAGAGCTTGCTTCTTCTGTGGACTAGTTTCTCATGCTCTCCTAAGGAAGCCTGAAGGCATCACAGCTACAGGAAATTAAAGCCTCCCTTGTAGCCAGTCAGGGCTCTCCCCTTATCACACTCATTACACAGCATGGGGCAGCTGTTGACACTTCACTTTGATGAGCCCAAAACCAGCAGCAGGTGGAAGAGAAACTGCTGATGTACTTGGGTGACTTCTTTCCCTTGGCTGCCTTCATTCCTGAGACATCCAAAAGTTCAAAGAAAGTTGATAGTATTTGGAGCTTTCAGGAAGGCTTATATGTCTCTCCTGATGATTCATAAAAGCCTCAAGTGGTGTATTTGGATCAAACTCCCTAATAGACAGCAGAGTTTGAATTACATAATTTGGAAGAAGGTTAAAAAGGCAGGACAACCTAAATTACTTAATAAAATATTGCAGTTAATTTCCATGGACAAGTCACACCAGTCATTCTGAGTACAAAACACACCAAGAGCCCTCACTGTGTGCTATCCCCCACGCCTCCCTACCCCACAGAACAATTATGCTCCCTTTGGCAGGAATTAAAGATTTCCTGTAGCACTGTAAGTGTCATCCAGGCAAGGCTTTTCCTATGTGATCTTTGAATTTGTTGGAAGTGGCTGCAGCTTTTCTGGACACTTTCAGAAAAAAACTTGGAAGCCAGCTTTACAAAGTGCTGCTTCTCTCCTCAGCAGAGCCCCAGTTCCACTCGGTAGAGCCCTACACCAAGAAGGAGCTCTCTGCCGTGACCTTCCCCGACATCATCCGCAATTACAAAGTGATGGCAGCCGAGAACATCCCCGAGAACCCACTGAGGTTCCTGTACCCCAACATCCCCAAGGACAATGCCTTTGGCAAGTACTACTCCAGGCCTAAGGAAGGTGAGTGCTATCTGGGGCTTGTGCCTTTTAGCTTGTCTGCTTGTTCCTCAGCTGCTGGGGCACTGCACAATTTCTGGGGCATGGAAAGAAAGGGAGCAGTTGGCCTGAATGCCTCGACAGCCCATCCCATATATAGGTTTAGAAAAGGTTTGTTTTTAAACAGGCAGAACATGAGACTTAATCAGACCAAAAACTGAAAGCCCTAATTGTCATTGGCTGTTACGTGAGCCCGTGAGCTGTTCCAGAAATGCAGGCTCCTACTAACAGCCCTGACCATGACTGGTTATGGGAGGGGCTTCTTTGCCATTTTCTATAGGAAAAAAGGAAAACTGACTAAAAATGGAATAAATTAACCATAGTGCTGTAAAATGCATGACAGAGAGACTTGCACATTATCTGGGTCATAGGCTGTATTTTTGGAACAATAAAGGTGAAAATGTGACGTAAACTTGCTGAAAAAAAAAAAACCACAACCTTTTTTTCTCTCCTTGAAGCACCAGAGCCAATGGATTTGGATGGTCCCAAGGGAACTGGCTACATCAAGACTGAGTTAATCTCTGTATCTGAAGTGTAAGTTCTCACAAAACTGCTGGATTTTTAAGAACTGGTCATAAGATTTTAGCTGTAGTTCATGTCTTTTCATACTGTTTAAGCTGCAGGTGCCCCAGTCAAGTCGTTCCTCTTTGAGAATCTGATCAGAACACATTATTGTGCTGCTGTGTTCAAAACACCATTTTGACGTAAAAACCCTAGAAACTTGCAGGGAGTTGTACTGGCAAATAATTTCTTGAAAAGCACGTTCTCAAAGACTTGTTGGACTTCTTTGGTTAGGATGTGCACCCCTGAGTAGTCTGAGTTTCATTTAAAGCCAGGCTGGCTTTGCCAAGTCTGGTCTTCCTCACAAGAGGCCTGGTTAGTGGCCCTTCAGGCCTTGGAGCCAGACAGGGCAGCCCAGCTGTGCCTCATTTCTTTGGTGACAGTGAATCCTTGCTCTTGTCCATCAGGCACATTTTAATCCCTGCTCTTGTCCACCAGGCACCCCTCCAGGCTGCAGTCTCCAGAAAACCTGCTGCCCATGTCTCCCGAGGAGTTTGATGAGGTGTCTCGCATGGTGGGCCCCGCCGAGATCGATACTGTGGTACGTACCAGGAGCTCAAGGGTTCAGCCACAAGCTGCTTTTCCCTTCCCCCCCATCTGAGACATACCTCATCCATTTAAGCAAACACTTGAGAACACGTCTCTTCACAAGCATAGGGAAAGCTGGGATCCAGAGTTAGACTGGGATGGCCAGCAGTTGTTTTTCAAACACATCTGCAGGAGAAGGGTGAAGAACAGGAGAGCAAAGCTTCCTGTGTGTGCCTTGCAGGTGGAGGAGAGATGGCAGGCGAGGAAGGAGTATCCCTGTAGTGCCTCTGGTGGGGTCTGTGTGGGCAGGGCCCAGCAGGAGTGCACTTTGGAAGTGCTGCCCTGCCAGGGCTGGTGAGGTACTGCCTGTGAACAGAGCAGTGCTGCCCTTGCAGGGTGTGCTTCAGAAAAAGAAACAAATTCAAGTGATCCCTGCCCTGAGCAGCTGAATCCTGATGTGAATCAGTGTGGCTGGGGCACAAGGTGGTCATGCTCTGGGGTTAGCAAGGACTTGAGAAGCAGGGCTGGGGCTGTGTAATGAGGTTTCCTTTTCTCCTTGCAGATGTGTACACACATCCAGCTCTGAGCTTTGGCTGAGCTTTCCCTGTGTCACGAGCACGGCCCATCCCCTTCACGCCTCCTGTGCTGCACTCAGTGCCTTGGGGACAACGCTTCCTTCTTTGGTTCCTCAGCCTCAAGGTCCAGCAGCGGTTTTAGCTGATGGGAATACCAACAGCAGCAGCCTGAGCAGCCTCCTTACATGCATGTCTTTCTTTAATTAGCAAGATACCATGCACATCTTTGTTTATTTAGCAAGAGACTGTGCCAGAGTGGAGGAAGAGGAAGGTGAGATTGTGAGCTCCTCAATGACAGTGATGGCAGAAACATGCATTCATTGTTTGAAGAAATTAGTTAAAAGTTTAAAACAGTTAACTGTACATAGAAGGCATCAAAGAAAAGCTGGTTGTTTTGCAGAGGTTCTGTTCAGAAAGCTTACGCCTTGAATTTTTGTCTGCATCACAAAAGGGAAACGCTCTACACATACCATGCCACACCAAATCCATGTGCTGCTGGTTTGTTGTGCTTTTAAGCTCTTCTGGGCAGGCCCATGGAGAGAGCAGAAGCCCAAAATGTTACATGCATTTCATTTTCACAATTTTCACAAGGCATAATCTTGTGTAGGACGTTGAGCACAATCTTTCTCAAAAAAAGCATTTCTTAGGACACCACCTTCAAGCTGCATTGGCACATGCTGAGCTTGGAACCCAAGGTGCATAATCAAGACTAAAGCCTCTGCAGACTGCAGTCATCAGACAGAATCAGAACCTCCTCTTAGAGGACTGCAAAAGGGATTGACTTATGATTTTATTTACTGTGCCTGATCTGCCAAGGTGAGGATCTGGTCACCCCTATCTTCTGCAATAATACAGACCCCACGTAGGTTATAACAGGTGGAACAGAACTCAGTTTTCTCATGCATCATGAACCAGGGCATTTATTTAACTGTTAATTTGAATAGCTAAAACACTTTACAGTTTTTGATAATGAGGTGGTTTTGTAATTAGGGGTAAGGCACAGGAAAGTTAAAAGAAGTTAAAGTTTATGCAGAGCACTGGCTGCAGGAAATGCAGTCTGCAGTCCTTAAAGGATGAAGCTGTGCTTCCAGCAGAGGAGGAACAGGTTGGTTTCTCAGCACCTTTGTGAAGGCAATTAACAGCTCTCAGTTGAGAGGCAAGGCTGTTCAGGCAGCTGTGTCTCTCTGAGGGTCCCTGTTAGTGCAGGCTGCTCATTAGCAGGGAGCTGAGCAGAGGGGCTGCAGAGCCCTCATGCTGCACCCCCCTGCCCAGGTACAGGGACACTGCAGGGCCCTGCCTGAGCAGGGCTTGGGCAAGGTGACCTCCAGAGGCCCCTCCAGACCCATCAGCTGCTGTGACATCTCATGTGCCCCCTGAAAAAGCTTTCTAGAAAAATTAAAGGACCTAGAGCATGTAACACCAGCACATATTTAAAAGAAAGCATTGCAAACTGACTTATTTTTGGTGCCCTGAGTTACTGGGATTAACAGTGCTACAGGAAATGACTTAATGCTTTTATATTACTGTAACAGCTGGATGTGTATCTGTTGCTAATACAAAAATCAAGTTGTTTTTTGAGCTATGCTTTGTATTCATGTTCTACAAGCCATTTTAATCTTCAGTTTTGTGGGACTTAAAGCAGTGGCCTTATTCACAGCTTGGTCTTTCCATAGCCAATAGTTCTAGAAGTGACTTTTCCTCAATGGAATATTCTTTTATGTATTTTAAATAAAAGGAACTGTCAGTTGCCACTTCTTGTCCTCTCTCATGTTTTGGCTACTTCTATGATAAAGTAGATGTGCCAGTCTGTATTTTACTACTCTGTATCTCATTTTAAATTTGTTTGTGCAACTAAAGAGTTACAGCTCTGAAGCCTGAGGCAGTATCCATGCTTTTAATTCTCTGCATTTTGGCAGGTCTGTCTGCACTGGAGTTATTAGAAGGTGGCTGTTACCTTTTTTTATTACTGCTTGTATCCCTTCATTCATTTGTTTCCATCCCCACACAACCTTCAATAAACTGAACTTGAATTTCTAATTTGAGTCCTCAGTGGGATAACTGATCTCTGGCTCATCTTTGTGGGCTACCAAGCTGGACCCTGCTGCTTTTCTCTGGGGCTAGTAAGTGACAAAATCCCTCATCTCACACTTGTCAGGCTTTTATATGAACTGTACAGCCAGAGGAATAATAAAGGAAACTGTTGGTGTGAAGAAGGACAACAGAGTGAGTCAAGAGAAAGCTTGACCTGTTCAGAGTACCTGGCCAGAATTCCAGCATTAACAAAAAGCAACCACCAGTGAAAGGACACAGCTCTGGAAATGTAGGTTTCAAAATAAACACCAAAAAAATCAGGAAAACGCAATATGACAGAAATTCATTCTGATTTCCTGTATGCTTTGCACAATGGAAATGACCAGAGAAGGTTTTCCAGGACAGCCTTCCCACACCTTAAGACTTACTTCAATGGCACTCCCACAGATAACCAATAAAACCCACCAGCACCGCCATCATCTTGGTATTTCCATTTATTATGCTGTAAAAAGCAACACTATCTGGATTTTATTTCTTAAAATAAATAACTTTCATTTTCAGAACCAGTACAGCTCAAGTTTAGATTCATTCATGGGAAACTGCTAGAAATACATTCATCACTGTCTAGTCCCCACAATACAGAATCTAAAAGTCAAGATCAGCCCAGTCAGTTACAATGACCAGAAGTACACTGCCAGTAAGTATAGTCACGGATAGTCCAGCTCTGAAGCAAAAAATCTGGTACAATACAGTTTGTTCACAAAGGCTAATTAATGCTAAGACTAGCACAATATTTCTGAGTACAAAGCATTAAGTTAGCTGAACGATTTTAGGTTGTGATACAGAAGAAACATATATGACATAAAAACAAAGGAGTGGGGGGAATCTTCTTTGGAGCATAAGGAAGTCAGCGTTGGATAAGATAACCAAAAGCTATTTACTGGAAAATCTACATGTCAGTGTCATGAATGATAAACAGCCAAACCAATGTAGTACTGCATATATTTATATTTATAAAGAACGCCATGTCTAAGCAGCTGCATCGCTGAATTGGACATTACAAAATAATCCATCTTCTCACAATGAGAAAATACTAAAACTAACCAGCAAAAATGCACTGAAGCTAGGACTGGCTAAAAGCACTTGGTATGAAAGCATTAAGTTTAGGGACAGCCATGATCTTCAATGTTAGCTCAGTTACAATCCTTTTGGTTTTGGTTTGTTTATATCATGTGTACTATATAATAATATACCTATGTTTAAAATGCCAGTTTGAACAACACAATGTCAGTTAAATAAAGCTACATCAGGTATTTTTCTGAGAAGCTACAGAATGTGTTCTAAGAGGGGCAAAATAGGGAGGATTAGCACTGAAATCCATCATTTTGAACTAGGATCCATCTGAAAATATTCCTTTACACTGAAGCTCATAATTTTGTTGCCTTGTGCTACCCAGTGATGTGGCTCAACAAAGAGCCAGAGGCCATTTCATTTCGTTCTTGTTTACAACAGGGGTGGCCATGACACAGGATGTGAAGAGAGTGGGTTAAAAGCCTTCAGAAAAATAGCTGATCTTCAGAAGAACAAAGAAAAAAAAAAAAAGAACAAGAAAAAAAAAAAAAAAAACCAAAAACCAAACCCAACCAGCTCAAGAAGAGGAGGATTCTTAAGAAAAAGTGTTTGATAACCATGCCAGCCAGCTTCGAGATGCTGTTTGAGGGCTTTAGACTTTCAGACTCTTTCATGATGAAGACAGTCACCGCTTGTGATGAGTACCAAGCACTTTTCCATGTGGCTTGTCCTCCCTGCAGGGAGGCAGTATGGCATTTTGACAAGAGACTGTACAGGAACTTGAAAGAATTTATTCTCAACTATACTGACCTGCTGGGTCGCTCTGGAGAAGTTACTTCTCTCCAAGCCTTAGTGTCCTCATTGCTAAAGGAGGGTAATGTGGTTCAGATCATCTTTATAAAGTGCTTGGGCATTCTAGGAAGAATTTGGGCATGATTTCAGGAGATTTTGGTGCCAAAACACAGAAAATTTGACCTCTGAGATCTACTAATGACTTGTATGCTACGTGCTAGGATAAAAACCACCATATACACAATTCTCAAGCACAATCTCCTTTTCCATGTGCTAAATGATTCCTGCCTAAAACTCTTGTGCTAAAATCCTTGCCTACGTCCAACAACTGTAGTGTGTTGTGAGTATCTGAAGTGACTGCCCACTTCTGAGGCTTTGTGCCACACTACTGGCAGAAGCAATTGTACAAGGGACAGGGAGCTGTGGCAATATTGGACTCTTGTGAACTACAAATACCTGCACCTACATTTTCCACAACAGGGCACGTGCCACGCTGGCTTCAGTGGCAAGACAATGAATGCCACCGTTCACCACAAAAGGCATTTACTCAGTTGTGCTCCTGGTGCTGAACTCCTGTCCTACACCAGGGGAATCCCAGTGATGCAATATCCTGCTCCCTGGTTGATGGCAGTGCAAGAAGAGAACATAACCCAAAAACCTGGCTTATCTCCTGCTCTGCTCCTGTTCTGATTGGCTCTATGCTCCTTAAAGCTGTTTCACTCCATCCGTGCTCCTTGCCACAAGCCTCAATGAGCTCAGATTGTATTTGGTTTGGTTCTTTGCCTTTCAAGCACTTCCATTGCCCTGGCTGGCTCCTGGTGCAGCCACCAGGAGGGAGCAGCCCCTGCCAGCCCCCCCAGGGGTAGTGCAAATACACCTGCAAGGAACACCTGCACGGAGTGGAAGCACCCACATTCCCTGGCCACAGGGAAGCACTTTAGCAGCTGAACGTGGAGAGAGAGGAGGGAGGCAAGACAAAGGGAACTGAGAGAAACGCTCCCAAGACACAAATCCCACTACACACCGCAGCTACACATCACACTCCCCTACACCATTTGGTCAAACAAACCTTAAAACACGTTCCCTGACAAGACTATCTCTAAGAACAAGCCTAGACCATTGACAAGTGTCACCTATATACTCTGTGATATTTATATTATGTAAACAAGGTTGTGTGGAATTCTTTTTTTCTATTTTTTCCCAAAGATAAGTGCAGATCCTTACTTAACACACCCAGCCTACATCTACATCAGCATCCTCAGCTTTCAAAAAACCTCACTGATGCTCATACCTGACAGTACTCTGGCTCATCCTGGCCATACTGGAAACAGAGGGCTAAAGAAACAAAAATTCAGCAGAAAAGTTCCTGACCACAGACTAGAGTTCACATAGAACACAAAAATAAATTAAGTAGTGCACAGTAAAGCCAACAACAGCTAAATATTTTTATACATCAATTATATGCAGCATGAGGTAATATTGCTCACATTATGGAGGGAGATTCTTAGTTGGTTTTGTTTCTTTTGAAGAGATTGGATTTGTCCTGTGCGTATAGAAACTCCTGTAACGTAACACTGAAGTAACAGAGACTTCTGTAAAATATATACCACTATCAGATAGAAACACACACGCTCTTCATTACTTATGCATACCACAATTAAATAGGTAAGTGATTTGATTCTTAGGATCTAGCTGAAGATGATTATAGCAAGCCATCCAGATTTTTATGAACCGTTCGGTTCTCTTTCCCGTCGTTGTTATCCTCTGATGGCGTGTATTGGGTCTGATACTCTTGAAGAATTTTAAAAACATCATGGTGTCCAAAATGTAAAGCTTCATCCATAGGAGTGTTGTTCCACCTACAAAAAGCAGCACAGAATTTTTAAGATCAGCATGTTAAGCGCAGAGCCAAAAAGCACCACAAATCAAGTTCTTTACATTCTGCACTAATGGCTTAGCACACAGACCCCATTCAGTTCAGTAACTGTGGAACTTCATTAAGCTGAGCATAACCTTTGAAATAATGGGTTTAGTGGCTCATTTTTCATTCCTGCTCAGTCTGCAGAACCTACAGAGAACCAGCAGGATCCCATTCCCCCGCTTCAGTGGCCTGGCTCAACACATTCCACTCTTATTTGACAGGCACATCTCCTCACAGACACTAGGGAAGTGGTAGTGGAGCATCTTCTCTCCAAACCAGCAATAAAACCACTCACCTGTCTTTGGGGAAAGGATTCACTTTGCACGCTTCCAGCAGAAACTTAACAACATCCACGTGTCCTACAGGAAAAGCAGCTTTGTGAGGGTGTGTACTTCTATATACCCATTTATGTACAGACAACAGCAGCTATGCACAGAGACAGCAAGGATGTGCTAAAGCACACAGACAGACAGACAGACAGCAAATGCTGTGTGAGGAGACAGTACCTTCTGCAGCTGCCACATGCAGGGCTGTCCGTGAGTCGTAGTCTCTTTGCTCCATATCCATTCCTGACAGAGCAAACCTTAAAAACAAAATAAAATACAATAAAAGAGATTGCAGAGGCAAGTCTTAGGTAACTTGAAGCACATTACAAAACACCACCCTGCCACAAGAGGATGCAAGCAGCACCACGAGCACATCGTATCTTGGCTGATAATGAAAGGGGCTTGGCTTTGAAAACCAGATTTGTGCCTTAAATTCCTTTCTGTTCTTTAGGTGTCACAAATAAAAATAAAACATCTTTGCAGGAAACACAACAGTCAACACGCCTGATTTAAAATGGTCCATGGACAAGCTAAGCCACATAAAGCAAAGTAAATTTATACCAGGTGAGAAAATCCCAGGAAGTCTCTCAAGTCTGAAAATCCTGAGCAGCATTAAGGGATTGGGAGGGTTCTTGCTTCACACTATGATTCCTTGGGACAGCAGAGTTAAACTACACACCATAGATTTTCCCACCCACTAATTATATTTAGATCTATTCTAGCCAAATTAATGCTTATTTAGTCTGCTACCATTATTACCTTAAATTTTGCCAGATTCTCTTCCAGATTTCAAAAGCAAAGCTAGATGTCCTAACCAGTCCAATAACAATGTGCATTTTCCAACCTGAATTTTTGTGGCACTTTCAGAATTGAATATTAAAGCAGGTGAGAGTATAGACAGGATTTTCTGCCATTGCTATTAAAAAATGGTTAAAGAAATTTTTTTACTGTGATCCAAAGAAATGGAACATAGTGGGATTCAGGATAGTGTGAGGGTACCTTTTTGATAGTTAGATTTGGGTCTTTTGGTTGGGTTTTGGGTGAACATATTCAATCTCTCATGCAACCTCAATGTCCCCAAATGAGACAAAGTGCATGTGCATGTTCCTAAATAAATAACAACAAATAAATAACAACAGCAGGAACAAAACAAGCAGCATTCCCACTCCTATTCCCAAACCCCCACTGGTTTTTACCTCCGGAGTGCAGACACGTCCCCTGTGTAGGCAGCAAACAGCAGATTTATCACGGACTTCACCTACAAAGAGAGATTAAGTTCCAGTTTACTGATCTTCTTCCCTCAAGAAGAAAACCCAGTGGGGCCAGTTGGTCCAGTGCTTATGAACTTGTGAATTGTACCCCCTTGCCTGACCACATTCTGCAGCACAGCCTGCTTTGCTACCAGTACTGCAAGGTCTATCTTTCCAAGGCTGAAGTCCTTAAGGACAGTAAAAGAACTAAAACCAATGAATTTCTGCTCTGTTGTGGTAAAAAAACAATGAGCCTTGTTCTATGGGCAGAGTGTGTTTCTCTCTTCAGTTGCCCAATGACACCAAGTATTGAATTGCACAGGCAGCATTGCTGCACAATTTATAAAACCATGAACTCCTCAAAAAGGCAAATTCACTCTGGAAAAGTAGGATTATTTTTGTTATTAACTGCAAAGATTCGTAATGCCAGGAGAAATCTATGTCAGCAGACATAAATTTATTTAAATGTTACCCTTTTTTCTGTGTATACAGATTATCCTTGCATACATCTAATGTACACACTTTTGCTCAAAAAAAACCAACATTTAAAGCAGTTCTGTTATATAATAAGCAAGGTTTCCAGGCAGATAAAGTTGGATCTTTTTAGATAAATATGGGCTTAAAGCATGACATGGGTACCTAAGTCTCTGCTAAGTAGTGCTTTTTCTCAGCTGTATTAATTATTCCAGTAAGAAATGATACTGTCAGGGTACACCAACCTTGTCCCATGCATATTTTTAATACATCCTGGCTATAACAACTCTGCAGGTTTTAACAAGTGCCAAAAATGACACACTAGATGCTTTTAAGTATCCACATTAGCTTCTTCCATAAACTGACATAGCCACTTCTAGGCACCATTTCCCAGTAATTTCCAGTAAACTTTCTAAATGCTGCTTTGCTTTTTGAGTCTATGAAGCTCTGTCGCTGCCACCAGCCAAGTAACAGAGAGAAAAGAGGGAGCTGATGCTGCACTGACCTTCTACAACAAGGAGAAACAAACAAAAGAGAAATCCCCACCCACAAGCAAGTCTCCCACAGATTTCTGCAAGAACACTGGCGTATTTTCACAGGGCCACAGAGTAGCCAACATCTGTGCCTCCTCTAAACCAAAGCCCTGGAGCTGCTTGTTGTTTTTTACACCTCAAATACGCACTGAGGCAAAGAGAGACTGAAGGAGAAGGAGGCACAAAGGCCAGGATGGAAATGCAAAGGGGACCCAGAGCCACCCTCACTGCAGCACCCACAAACCCCTGCAGCCCCTTTGCAGTTTGCACTCTGGGGGCTGTAGGGTGCAGCTCTGTAGGACTCCCTCCCCTCCCAGGGCTGGCCTGGCCCTACACCTGACTGGCCCCAAAGGCTGCGCCCCTGCTCAGGCTCCCTCAGCTCTGACCCCACACAACCTTCAGCTGTGGCAAACCTGACATCTCACCCCATACCCTCCTCTCCAGCCTTACAGAGGGCTGCCATGGAGTCATTCTACTCCCCCCACAAAGATCTCTTTGTTTAGAGTTTCTGCCACAAGCCAAACCAGTGAGCAGGGCTCCCAGGCAGGTCAGTGGGGCCTGCTCGGGAGGCAGATCCAGGCCCCCCAGCTGAGCCCTCACGCCATGGCAGCTCCATGCCAGGGCTCAGCCCCTCGGGACGGAGCTGCTGGGAGCACCCAGGGCTGGGCTCTGCCGTGCAGGGTCACGGACACACGGACACACAGACACACGGACTTGCATCAGCCAGGCCAGCTCAGGGCAGCAGCCACGCAAACGCCATCCCTGGCCTTCCATTGGGAGCACCACAGCCAGCCCGAAATGCCCCTTCCATGGGGAGCACCACAGCCAGCCCGAAATGCCGAACCCTCTCACGGAGACAGCAGGGAGTGCAGGTGTGAAGGGGAATTTAGCTCGATAATCTCTGCATTTCATCGAGATGAGTCAGGCATTCCAGGCTGGCTGCACTCCCGTGGTCCTACAGGTGATGAATACTCCCCCTTTTCAGGGGCTGGGATGAGCAAAGGACACACTGTCTTAACACAAAAACCATTTCAGAGCTAACTGACCATTTTGGCTGGGCTTCTTGATGTTTCTGGGAAATGCAAATATATATTAAAGTAATAAAATAAAAATAGCGCATTCCTTGCTTCAAAAAACAACTTTCCAAGCGCAGGCAGAACCCAGAATCCTGGATTCAGCTAAACATTTTGCTAAAAAGTGATTTTTGTTTTCTATAAACATGTGACAGAATGTAATTTGGAGATTCCTGAGGCTTTGTAACACAATCACCTTAGATTACATCTCTCAGCAGTCTGGGAGAGGTCAAAGCTGCTCCTTCCTTAAGATAAAGTAAAATCAAAGGTTACTTTACTTTAAAACTGAACTTCTTGATAGATCAAAACAAAAACAAATACTAGTCCAGACAAAAAGATCTCTGCTTGTTTACCTCAGAAGGAAATTTGTTCTGTGTCCAATATTAAAAGTAATGGGATACAAAAAGCAGGAGAAACGCAGCAAATTCAGTGGGACAATTATTAGCAGAGTAATTATCCAAAGCTGGTCAAAGGTGAACTCAAACTAAAATAAGCCAAGTGTGGCCATCATAGCTGAAAAAATCCTTCTGGGACAAGTTCCTCCTGCTTCTAAGAGAGACTTCAATGATTTTATGGGAGAATTAGACTGGATTTGCTACCAACAAAACACACCCTGACCCCATAACTGCACCCTACTATGACAGCAGCATAGACCAGGCCAAAAGATTAACAAACTTCCTAAGGTATGCAAAGAAACTGCTAGGAAGGCAGCCATCAAAAAAAGAAGTTTTACTGAGTTCACGTAAAAAGTGAATTCAATAAAATTTAGGAAACTGCAAATACAAAATACATTTTGAACACAAAGTAGGAATATACCATCTCCACAAGCATCTCATGGGTCTTCCTCAGCTTTCAAGAGGATATTAATCAAAGCAGCATATATATACTAAATCATTATGTAAGAGGTTGTCATTTACAGTGAGAAAAACTTTACTAAGTGAACAGCACTTGCTGCCATAAGCTTTGTATCTGTGCAGAATCTCACTTAGGCTGCCACAAAGTCAAGTTCAAATTCTCTACCCAAAACTCACAGTACTAGTTTGAAATAACAGGTTCATTGCAAAAAAAAAAAAAAAAAAACAAAATAAATAAAGCAAAAGGCAAAAGAAACTCTGAAGTGGCAGCAGCAAACATACGATTTTGGGGAGAAAAAAAATAGTGAACATGACAGATGAGCTCTATCCCTTCAAACTAAGTAGGGCACAAGGCAACTAATTTAAGTGGTGAGAAACTCACTGGCAGAGTCTCTAAACAAGTGGTTCATGAACATTCAGTGTTGGTGTTCTGATAACTGCACTGGTGAACACAAGCTTCCCTAATGTTTAGAAACACAAAGTTTGTTTTTCACAACCTTTTCCTACTGCATGTGGAAAAGGTTCCCTAACAGTGAAAATGCAATAGAAGGAGAAGGGATGGAGTCCCTTTGCTTTCTGAGAGCTGGATGGATCTCACACTGCCATACAGCTGCATGGCAGGACCAAACCCAGAGCAGAAACTGCTGCACCTTTTGTCAAACAAGAGGGAAAACCTGCAAGCACTGAAGCACAGGGACTTGGCAGCTCTCCTCTCACCACACCAACAGCACAGAGCACTGCTCACTCAGCTACAATGAGACCCTCTCTGTTCAGCACTCTTTCCTCAGCACTGGGTTTAATCTTCATCATCCAGGCAGTGAAACCAGCAAGGAAAGGTTCCTCAGAAATACTCACGTCACTCAATGGCAGAAATCAGAAACACAGTTTCACTGTCAGGTTAGGAGGTGTTAGAGGTCTTGGACTCAGCTGGACAAAGCTATGAAGGATCCAAGTCCTGCTTCACATCAGAGGTGGCCAAGTGACCAATGTCTCCAGAGGTACCTCTCCAATAAATGGCTCTGTGAGTGTGGGTCAGCATGTGAGCAGCTCAAGAAAGAAAAATCAAGACTGCTGCTGCTCAAGAACTGCACTGAGGTCAAGCTAAAGCAAGGAAACAGCCAGAGCTGAGAGCAGCAGGAAGTCACAGCACTGCAGCAGATACTCCAGATAAACACAGGGGACGAAAAGGCAAAAAATGAAAGAGCAAAAACACCATTCCAAAACCCAAATGGACAAACTGAGTGAGCCACAAAGCCAGTTACAAAGTGAAACTCAGTGTCAAAGTGACTCCTAGTCCAGAGCTTTCCTGTGGCAGTTATTTTGCACATCTCCAGCCTGGTTCTGGTGACAGTTTCAGAGAAGCCTCCCTCAAGCAGCAGTGCTGACGTGAGCAGATGCACAGGGACAGAGGAACTGCAGAGGAGAGCACGTGGCCCAGCACACAGCAAGTGCATGGCTGTGCCCCCCTTCTCTGCAAGCACAAAGGACTTGGGCATGACAGGAGAGCCTCAGGGCTGGTTTTCAATATCTCAGTGTACCAACAGGAAAAACTAAATTGAAAAAAAAAAAGTTTAACTTCAGTATAAATATGCTGAAGTTATTGCAAGTGAAATTTCAACAACATCTAACTGATCTGAAAGGCTTGGCTGGAATGTGGGAATTGCCTTGGTGGAGTATTTGTAACAAAACAGCCTTTCCTACCTGAGCTTCACACCCATATCCAGACTTATTTAAATAATCTTACTATGACTAACAGCAAATGCCCACACAAGACTGAGATAGAATCGCTCCTCTTTCAACAGAGACCAGGGTAGAGGACTTTTTTAAACTGAAGACAAGGGTGTCCACCACTGCATGGCTCTAATGCCATGCACAGAAGACCTCTCCAAACACCTCAGAAACAGCACCCTGACATTGTTATTGGCACTAAGATGGGAAACTGAGGCCCAGAGATGGAAATGAACTGCTACAGCCTCGTGGTGAAGGGAGAGCAGCCTGACACCTGACACCTTCTGCCCACTGCCTTCATCATGAATGCAGAACACCCAAACCTCGAGGAGGAGCCCAGCCCGAGCAGCTGAGCACACTGCTCTGTCCCTGCCCACGTGTCCCTGTCACCACAGGGCTCTGTCCTGCTCTGCCGTGGCTGCAATGCCTCCAGCACGGCAGGGAGAGCCTTGCCCCGCACTGCACTTGGGTCAGGAGAGAAAAGCCAAACAGCTGTGCATGTACAGAAAGCAAATCCTTCAGGAAAAATTAATTTAGCTCAAAGCTGGATTAATTCCATGAGAAGCTCTTAGCTAAAAAGGTCAGTGAATCTGGATTTTAATTTCCTACCATGTCCTGCTTCCTGAGAACGCTCCGCCCTCTATAATTTCTTTGAAAATGTTACAGAATTAACATTCTGAACAAAAAGTATTGCTTCCAACTTTATGTTTCTCCAGGTGGCTGAGCATTATATTCAAGCTCTATAGTTTATAGTAGTACTGCTCAAGGCAAGCCAAACAAGGACAAATAAACAACTCCCCTAAACTTTCCAACACTCTTTACATGATATTTAGGGATAACCACACGTTAGCCTTCTGAAGAGATGTTCAAAATATTGAGAAAAACCAGTGTGAATGGATATTGCTTCTCAGGAACTTTGCTGTATCTGAATTTTACTGTGCACCAGACCAAGTGTGCTGACAGGAGACTTTCAAATACAACAAGAGGAGTTAAAAAGAGACAGCAGAGCTAGTTGAGAGAACACGTGCACCACACTCTTCTCTCACATCCTATTTTTTGTGCTTAAAATGGGATGCAACGCTTCCTCTCAGGGAACCCTGCCCTTCTGGCCAACTGGCTTGAAGAACAGAGTTAAAAACGCTCCCCCTGTGTGGCACAGAGGTGCAGAGATAAACTGGGATTTAAATTTCAGCACCTAATGACATGTGACTGTCACACCAACCCCAGGGCCTGATGCACTGGGACCTCAGAACGGGTCCCAGCTAAGCAGGGCTCTGGGTTATGTCCCCCCAGGCTCCTGAGGAGGCTCCCAGCCCTAGGAGAGCTGCACAGCATTTGGAATGCACTCCTGCAGCTCTTCACCAAGGAATCACAGAATCAGGAGGTTGGAAGAGACCTCTAAGATCATCGAGTCCAACCTATGCCCTAACACCTCAACAAGGCTACAGCACCAAGTGCCATGTCCAGTCTTTTTTTAAACACATCCAGAGATGGTGATTCTACCACCTCCCTGGGAAGAGCATTACAGCACTTTATTATTCTTTCGGTGAAAATTTTTTTCCTAATATCCAGCCAGCCCAGCTCTGTCTGGAAGTGTCCCCAAGGCACACTTCTCCATGCCATTAACCCCCACAGTGCTGAGCACAGCTGATCTGCACCTGTGACAGCCTGGCTGCCTCCCTGGGCCACCTGCACCGAGGGTGACACAGCACAGCCCCACAGGGAAAATCCATCAGGTGGCCTTTCCAAACTGCACATCCCAGCAGCACGCTGCTCCCTCGGGCCAGCAGGCTCCGTGCTGTCCCACACTGAGGCCACCCACCCTGCGTGGCAGGGGACACAGGAGCCCTGCGCACGCCCAGCTCTGCACCCATTGTTCCCAGCACACGGCCAGGCTAATCCGGCTCAGCGCGGCATTAGCTCGGGAGGCAGAAAATAGATGGATAAGCTGCCCAAGGTGAGCACCCATGCAGTGAACAGGGATTAATGCTCCTCAGAGGGACTCTGCCTATCCTCATCCTCTGCAAACGGCCAGGGACTGACAAGGAGGGCAGGAGCGAGGAGTTTACATGAGTCACGAGTGATTAAAAGTAATAAAAGCTCCAAAGTCAACAGGAATTCACTGTCACAGTAGCACTGTTCAGCTGCTTTTCCTAAAGCTGATCCCCTGATGAGGGTCACCACCAAAAGGCAAGCCCTCCTCCTGCTCTTTGGAAGAACTGTGGATTTTTGGATGCTTATTTTATCAATGGGAAATAATCCCTGAAACCCAAGATGCCAATATAAACTCTGAAACAGCAGTGCTGACCTACAGATACTATGAAAAGCAAACCTAGAGCACAAAGCAAACCATTTAGTCATCCAGTTTTTACACACTGAACTTGTAACTCACCTATGCTGGAGCACAGCCTTTAGATGGCTTTTTCCTTGCATGGAGGGTTTCAAAATAAAGTAAAAACAAACAGAAAAAAAAACCCTGAAACCTGCACAAAATGAATTTTGGCATTTCAACTCTGAAACTAGAACGCAAGTAGCCCCTAAAAGGACAAAAATAAACCAGGGATGGATCTGAGACTAGAACACAGGTATCTATATGCTCAGACGTTAGACATGATCACTTATTTTACAAATAGGCCAGTTTTGCATTTACATTTAATTTTCAATAACATGGAATCTACTCTCCAGTGTCCACATACAAGGCTATTGTTGGGGAAAAAATCCAGATCTAAAAGAGATAGCCATAGTCTTCCTTTAAAATACCATTGTTCAATATGAAGGTAAGTTGCACTTCATAGGGGAAGAAATCTCAGTCAAAAGCCTGTTTTTGCAATTGAGCTTCTGCTTTGTTTCTCATGAAATGAAGTGGAACTTACTACCCAAGAGTAAGTAAAGCACATATTTTACGAAGTCAAAACTGAGACTGAACTATAGACAAATACCCAACCAACCTCAGCCCTCCAAGCCCAGCCAAGCATCATCTCCATTTCACCTGCCCTGTCTGCCCCACTCCAGTGCCAGCTGCCTGCCAGAACACAACTCCCAGACTAAGTGCCATTTTTATTCACTAAATGAATCCCAGAACAATTCAGGTGCCCAGCCAGGGGAGGACTGGCTCTGAAGTGGTCTCAGAGCTTGCTAGTGAGGTTGTGTCCATGAATATTTTTAGGGATGGACAGTCCTTGAAGGCACTCGAAGCAGCCTCTGGATTAAGCCTCAACATTACCTTATTCTACACACAAAAACAGGCAATTTCTCTAAATAATTTCCTGGAGCACACAAAAGTGAGGCTTTCAGTAAGTGATCAAATGATGTCACAGAGCTCTACAACACCTACTGCCTCTGACAGAGCCTCCTGCCCTGACTTCAAACAAACACAAGGGTCTTAAGAAGTTATAAACTTAGAATTCTCTGGGAGAGCCTTTCTTCCCGCTGCACTATAAATAATTAGAAGATGTGTGAATAAATTAATGCATATCCCTTCACACATTAAAATATTGATACATTTGAAAATACAGACAAGGTTAATTCCATAAAACTTGCATTTTTTTCTTGACAACTTCCACCACCTCTTTAGGCTATTTTCTGCACTACTGATCCTTGTTTCCTCATGTAATATGACAAAAGTGCAAAAATAACTTTAGAATCTGCTCTGCCATGTTTTAAAACTGACACAGGAAACAAGACTTTGTCAGTTTTTTTCCCCAGTTCCTCTTCTAACCCTTTGACTATCCTTTCTTTTCCTCTAGATGGTGCAAGGTCCTCCCTGTTCACAGCTGGGGACAGAGGACGATACCCAGCTCCTTCAGTTTTACCAGCCGAGGGTGCAGTGTTTATTTTTGGACTCAAAGCTGCCACAAGTGACTTTCAAAGCTGCTACCACAGAGTTTATTTCTGGAGTCTCCCTGGTGGAATTAACTTGAAATGCCATTTGCACAGCAATTATCCATACAGTTTGTGCTGTTGGTATCAAGCTAACAGACTAACAAAACACTTATTTATTCCTCACTCCAGTTTCCAGCAGCCCTGCTCAAACACAACCCATGCATGTACTGAAATACTGAAAGCTGCTTCTCCCATGAGTGATGTCTAGACTGCAGGCACACAAGAGGCTGTATTTTCATGTAGCCAAACACAAAGCAGCTCTAAACCAACCGTGCTGCCAGCGCTGCAAAACCCTCAGGCAAGCTAGCACACTGGTTAGTTATTACTTTTATTTAAAGCTGGGCAAATCCCAGTAGGTATTTAAATATCTTCTTGCAATTCAACTACTCACATTGTTTCAAATCCTAGCTGGTGGAACACTGACAATAAAAATAATTCAATGGTCCTAAAAGTGTCTGTTTAAAACCCAAAAACAGAGCAAGGAGTTTTGACTAGGTTCAGTTCATGAACATTGAAACAAGCCTGTACCAGTAGCTCAATCTTGGAGCTTGTCACAGAATCTGTGCACGTAGCTGAATGTAAGAAATAATTAAACCAAATATACACATCCAAGGTTTGTCTTGACACCAGGACCTTTTCTTCAACCTAAGAACAACTGTCAGATTGCTCTACTGGCAAATAGATGGGCTAAGGCCACTAAAGGAGAAGTGCAGCTTTCCTGGAGGAAAGGCTGAGCAGAGGTGATTTGTTCCCCTCTTCCATCTACAGGTATCAAATGAATTTCCATCATTGATAGTTCCCTCTGATTCAAGCCTTTTCAAGGTAAGTACTGGATTATGCCACCCAGAATTGCAAATAATTAAAGTATTGAAACCACATATTACAGTAAACTGCATTTCTTCATTCACCTCTGCCTGAAGCCTTTTTTTTTTGTCAAAATACTTCAAATTAATGGATGTATTCATAAGCATCTAAAAATGGTATTTACTAAAAATGAGCACAATATCATAAGAGTTTATCCCTTTTTTTCTTCTCTATTACTGTTCTAGTTTGCATAAAATTCAAAAACTTAAGGACAGAGGAAACAGTAACAGTGAGCAAGTGCTTTTCCTCCAATCACATTTGGAACCATGAAAGACAGAATTCATTTCTTCCAGCACCAACCCCGTGCTCATAAGATGGCCATCAAGTGGACACAAATTTCTGGAAGGAGTTTGTAACACCTATATTCCTCAAAACAACATCTCTCTACCTGTGAAATCACCCTAAACACTATCAGGCAGGAGGTGCAAGTTCTTCCAACTGTCCAAAAATATTCTTTGACTTATATAGAATAAAGAGTCACAGATAGGACTGAGCTCAGTTCTACCATTAATTCAGCCAGTGCGTGCTCAGAGATTATTACATTTAATTATTCTAATTTTTAAATGAGATTTAGAATCCTGTAAATGAAATTTGAAATAATCTATGTTTCCAATACAGTTTGTGATTCCATAGGTACAGGCTGCTTCGTGCTAGGTTTGGTTTTACTCAAGTGCCTGAAATACAGAACAGCCCTTGATGATGACAAGCCATGGAAGCAGAAACCTTGTTTCATGGCAACACACACTGGGAATGTGTAATGCCTTGTTATTTACAGTTCTGACTATTGATTCATTCTGAAGTATTAGTAAACTGATGCTGTTTAAATTACAGATAAGACTATTTAATCATGATGAATTAAGGGTTAAGTAATTAAACAAAATGTTTACTAGAATAAGTGAAACATCTACTTACCTTCTGCAACTGAGATTCCTTCACAAAGACCATGCCCATCTATTCCACTCCTGAGATGTGCAAACCCCACAGGGTGAGACATGCTGGAACACTGGCCAGCCACATTCCTCAACTGCCCCACTCCCACCTCTGCCTCCCCTGATGGAGGCAGAAGAAACAACCATTCACTAATCCTGATCTCCAGAGGTGGAGGGTGGGTGACACAAAGCAAACTGCACACAAGCCTCTCCCCCAGAATCAAGGCATACCAATCAATTTTACTAGAAAATATTACATAGTATCATAAGAATGTCCAGAGTGAATGGATGGGGCAGTTTCTCCTTTCCAGTGCCATCATCAGGAATATGACACCAGGAAATGTTGTGGGAAGCAGACTGGGTTTGTATTTCCCCTTTCTAGCAGATAAAACCAATACTAACGATGAACTAGGTTCAAGGGGTACAGAGAAAAAAAACCCACAGTAATCAGAGCCATTGACTCCATCACTATTAGATTACAGGATCCCAGGAACAGATGCTTCTTTAGTTGGAAGACACTTCCAGGGAAGAAAAGCCTGATATGAAGCATCAAGAACAGGTACCAGGATGGACCCAGCCAATACTGCTGTCACAGATACCCCTGAATAACAGATCATCCTACATTTTTCAAGACAGAAAAGCTAAAGCTGAAGCTTCACCAGTGCTCAGATGACAATGGTGTGCCTGGAGAGCTCCCCTGCCCCTTCCCATGTGTGCCTGGACAAACAGATGAGCCTGGCAGAAGGGGAGCTGATCTCAAGAGCTACTCACTAACAATTTCTTCTTATGTCTTATCCTTTGCTTAACACCCACGTTGGTATGGGTATATCCATCCCATCCCTTTATTTTGGGGATAATTATGTTGATTTCAGAAGGTACAAATACTGGGAAGAAGAGAGAAAACTGAGCACCAAAGCTGCCTTCAGTAGATTACAGTGAGTATGGCCATGCTTGCCTTCACCTGCTGTTTCCAATTTCTTCTGGTACCAATGAATTAACACACTTTTTGCTTTTGGAAACAACAGAATTAAGCACATCACTGAAAAGACACCCAAAACATTAAGTGAGAATTGAATTATTCTTCACTAGACTTAAGAGCTAGGTTGGCTAATTCCAGTTTGTTTGGTTTTTTTAAGAAGATCTTTCATGGACTTTCATAAACTCATATATTGTGCCAGCAAGAGAAGTTCTTGAACACCTAATAAAGAAAACCAAATTAGAATAGCAGTAGTGAATAACAGTGGGTCAGGCAGTTCCACAGAACTGCAAATTAACAAGAGGGAGTCATAGAAAAACCCAGCCTGGCTCCTGTCCTGGATGACCAGAAGTGTTACTGCTGCATTGTTGGCCATGAACAGTATGACAAAGGAATGGTGGATAAATTAATCCTTTCAACAAAAAGTTCACTAGATCAAGTGAAAGATCTAAAGCATGAAGGCTTCCACCCTTCAAGATGAAGACCAAGCAAATTTTCATTTCTAGGTGGCATGCATTTGCCATCAGCAGCTTGGATGAAAATGCTTCAGTGATGCAACCAATGTCCAAAGCATCCAAGTTTTGTAAGAAAATGATCCTTTTAAAGAGTTTAACTTACTCCACACTGTGAAACATTTTCAGGATTTCTCATCAACAAGAAAACATTTTGTCAATAAATAATGATGGCTGGAAGTTCAAAAATAGTAAAACAATTCCTGCAGTCAACTATCACAGAAATGTTATACCTACTTTGGTGGCTCCTTTTCAGCCTTTTCAAAGACTAAACCCCTGCTAACAGTTCTGCAACAAAGAGCATTGGGAATATACAGAGAAACCTTAAAAAGGGGAATGAATGCTAAGCCATTGATCCTGGATGCAGGGGAAAATAACAAGAGCCTTTGAAGTAATGGATATAGACATCACTAACAGTGCAAGATTTGGGACCAAAGGACTGGGATCAGCGCTGTCACATGAATCCAGTGGAATGCTGATGGGTGTTTTAGTGACAGAGCTGTGTTAAGCAGACAGGACAAAAGGATGTCTGCTTTTTCAAGGACCTATTGACACCATTGATACCCACACAACAGAGCAGAGTGGGGCAATGCTCCTGCTTCCCAGCCTGTAGGCACTTCACAATTTGTGGATGACAGTTTACTCCTAAATACAGGGCTTGGAACTGGAATTATAGCCAAAAGAAAGGACTTTGGAAGGATGCAGGACACCTGCACTACCAACAGACTGACTCCACCCTACAGGCTGAAAGCAGAATGGGGAAATCTCACCAGATGCTTGCTCTCTACTCTTGATGAGAAGGTGCTTTCTAAATACTAGGATCAAGTTTCTATAAGTCTCCTTATTTTTAGGCTATGTATTCCATACCTTGTATTGAAAGGTAAGTTTTCCTTGGATTGAAAATATTTATTAGCTGAAATAAATCTTTTTCCTCCCTGCTTTTATCTTTAAACACTGCAAACAGTCATGTTACTCCCCAGCAGCCTTGGTATATGGAATAAAACATACTCAGCTGTTTTAGCCTGCTTTCCTATATTCTCAATCATAACTGTTAATCCTGCTCTGCAATGGCATGAGTGGGGATTTCTTAAAACATGTTTAATCAAAACAGTTTATTCTCAGATCAAGATTACAATTTAATTATTTTGTTTGCAATAATTACAGGCTGGAGAATTTTAAGAGAGAGGTCCTTGAAAAGAAGTGTGAAATGTACTTTCCATTCAGAAAGTAAAAGCTACACATATAACCAAAAGCAGCTCTATGAGTCCAAAAAAACCCTGTTTATTGCATGAGTAATTCCTGAACAAACAATAAAGTTGCCTGCCTCAAGGAAAAAGCTGGGCTAGTGAATGACATCAACAGGAAATGAGTAACATTATCTCTTCCTATCACTCCACTTGTGCTCTCAGTTCATTGTTTTGACAAGTGCTCTGATCACAAGGGGTCCTAACAGAACCATGCCATCCCTCAGCAAATAGCACACTTCCACATCTGCATTCAGCCTGTTGGGCTTCAATAGAGAAATAAAGGGAATATGGCCTTTTCAAATCCCTAAATCACTTCATTTGCAATGACATAATGAAAAAATACTTGGAATCTGGTAGGAAAAATACAGCAGGAAGTGAAAATACTAATTACTGCTGCCCAAATGCCACTTCTACCTATGCCACTTCTAGGACTCTCCAAAAGCCAACAAATTACAGCATGATGGTAACATCATCACATTCAGTGAAAACACAGAAGTCACCATCACAAAGTACAGAAAGGGAAATTTCCAACTGTAGGTTAGGAAAAAATTCTTTAATCAAAGCATTAAAGCACTGGGATAACTCACCCAGCCAGATGATAAAACCTCATCACGTGAGGTTTTCAACACTTGACTGGCAAAGCCCTTGAGCAACACAATCCAAGTGACCTGAGATGGTTCTTTGAGCAGGGGCTGGACTCTGAGATCTCCAGAGATCCCTCCCAGCCTCTGTGACCTTGTGGTTTCCTCCTCAGGTTGCTGACAGTCACTAGTGCTCCCTGAACCTCACACAGATAGGTTACAATAACTGCACCCAGCTAAGTAAATGTGACCTTTAAGGCAAGGTACAATATGAAGATAAATGTCCAATTCACAGTGTGCACGTGAGTTTGTGAAACCACACGAAGGCACAGCTATGTGCCAGCTGAGTCAGAATCAGAGCAGAGCAGCAGCTCAAACAGGAAGCAGCACCTTACAGCAGATATGCTGCCCCACTTGCCTGCTTAGCACTAAATACATCAAAGTCTGGTTGGCTGGAACATTTTTGAGGATAGGAAGACATTCTAAAATTACTTCCTTTTCCCCTTGTCCTTCCTTCAACCCCATTTCCTCACCAGTCCTAGTGCTGAGGTGCAAAGTGTCCATTATTCTCCAAACATCCACCTGCCTTGTCCTCAGTCAAGCACCCATGGCAGCTTTATTGACTCAGTTAAGTCCTGCTCAAATTAAACTGGTAAAAAACCAAAATAACAAACAGAATACCCAACAAACTTGCCCCCACCACAGTTCTGCCACTGAACTCCATTCCAGGCTTTATTCAGCTATGCTGCAGCCTCAGATGTGACCATCAGGCACCCCTGATATGCACAGGAGAATTGCAAGTGGCATTTTCAGGAGTAGCTGAGCCATGTGCACAGTGCTGCCACTCAAGTCTTGCAAAAACATTTAAATGTTCCATGTCCAAGTCATACCAAAAAGTCTGCATAAAGCAAGATTAGATGCCAGTAAGAAAATTAACTCCTACTTGCAGAAAAACCAAAAGAAAAGAGGGCATTTTTAATTTTGCACACAATATACTCTAGGAGGAAACAGCAAATCAGAAACCATGCTTGATTCAAGGCAGGTAGTTTAATAATTTAGACTATTTAAATTATTCAACACACTAGGACACAAATTCTTGAAAGAAAGTGGAGCTGTGCATGACTCAACCATGTCTTTACATATATTAGTTAGTCATGCACTTTCCAGACTAGACAAATGTGGAACAGACAAGGTGCCAGCATGATAAAAAAATAGCTTTAGTTAAGATTTCTACCCAATTTAAAGCCTCTTGCCAACCCTCCAACCACCACAGACATATGTGAACTCAAATCCTCAAGGAGACTGCACTGAAGGCAAATTATTAGGTGTATTTGTCATTCTAATAAGAACTCTGCTGAAACAAGTTTATTCTTGTTTCACAGCAATAACTGATTCTGAACCTTCAAAAAACTACAGAAATATTATTTAAAATTAAAATCAAAAAGAAAAAACAGTGCAAGCCTACAAAAATGTTTAGGATACTAAAACATCATACATTAATTATGCTCATAATTAATTCCTTTGTTAACAAATTTCTGTGCATCAATGACATGTATGTATCAAGACCAAGAGATATATGAGCAATAAAAAGCAACATAGTCCATGCCCCCCACCCATCCACCCTCCTCTGAATCCATTGCCTTTTTATTCATCTATGCACCCATTGGTCTTTGACACAAATATATGCTGAAAACCAAAATATAAGAGCCAAAATAATTGTACAGTAAATCACCTGTGGCTCTGTGTACCTACTACTGTTTTTCCTTTCATCATCTTTATGACTTCTAGAGAACAAACTCTTTTGATATGTGATGTTTTTAAGTATAATGAACATACAGCTCATTTTACAAGCATAGAACAAAACTTCAGCTTATAAACCAGTCTGCAGAAAAGCTAAATTAACAATTCTGACCATCCTCAGTAGAGGCAGGCCCCAGCATCACTACCAGAACAATGTGGGGCTTGGACCACCTCCCTTGCTACACATGATTCATTACAAGCTGTATTTTTCCCTTCATAATGCTCAGGATCAGCAGTTACTACACTGGCACCACTAGCCATACATTTTCCATGTGACTGCATCAGTATCTTCAAAATCAGACAAAAGCACGGTGATATTGAAATTCTACTGCACCAGGACTTCTTTATTAAAAAGTCATAGTGACAAAGTTTTGCTACCTTGATTTTTGCCTTCAACTTTCGAAGACAACAGTTCAAACAGAAAAATAATTATTGTATAAAATGTTTACAAAATCTTAGGAAAGTTTTCAATGACTGGTTTAACTAAAACTGCTTATTCCACCTATGTTTTTCCAAACAGAGTACTCACTATCTCAACTTCAATCTAAAAAATGTGTTTGAACAAATCTGTTCTCCATTGAGAGAAAAAAAAATACAATAAAAATCAGCTTAAAATAAATTTATTAAACAATACAAAAATAAGCATGCTGGAAATCAAGATACATAAATAACATACAATGCAAATGAAAAATGGAAAACGAGACAGGTAACTTAACAACTGAGCCAAAAGGTACAACACAAATGCTAAAATAAATCTTTAAAAAGCATTTACATTTCTAATGAAATGTTAATGATGCTGACAAAGAAAAACAAACAAACAGCTAAAATGCTTGAATATCAAGAATTGCTATTACTGTAGCACAGGTGAACACTAGAACCGTTGCAGACTTCACACATGGAATGACTGAACCTCAGTGGCCCTGGCCTGTGGTGGGTGACCTTGGCCCCCAGGTGCCCTGCCAGGAACAGGAGCCATCTGCACACATGGCAGCCAGGGCAAGAAACTACAAGTGTGGGCAAGTTACAGAACAGTTGGTTCAGAGGAGTCTCCTCCCAACCCTTCCTAGCTAGAAGCTGCCTTCAATTCTGAGGCAGGCTTCAAAAGCATATATTACAGAACTGTAATATATATATATATATATTTAAAGATTGTTTAAGCTGTACCCTAAATATTCTTATTATGCATATTAAAGACCTAGTCGTTTTCTTATTTCTGTATTTCTCATGCAGGACTTGACTCTACCACATGTGGAAAAATCATCTGTCTTCAACCACATCTTTAGAAGTGGCTTCAAACAGTACTAAAAATCAAGGTGGGTAGAATCAGACCAAGCAAATCCTGCAGCATGCCTTTTCCATTTTTAATTAAATCAGCAAGTCATCCAGCAACATGTCACCACTGTAAATACTTTCCATTAGCAGCACAGACACATTATGTTCCCTCTTGCAACTGAGGGTATTTCAGGTAAAGTAGTTCTGCAGGATCTGAATACTTGTTATGTCTCTGTAGCTACTAGTTTACTGCAAAATCCTCAAACAGGCAAGACATTTTTATAATTGAAGACTTTGCCTTTATTTTGAGGATAAGCACTAACAAACCTAACCTTATCATCAGAGATAAGATTATAAAATAGTTAGTATTCAGCAATTCATGACTGACACTTATTACTGACATTTGCACCACAGATTTACCTCTTCATCCCAGTAGGGCATCAAATTCGCTGAAAATTGATGTTCTGTATTGTTTTGCTTAAATATTTCCATCCTAGGCTTCAAAGACAGGAAGCCCATCCTTTTACAATACTCTGCTAAATGAAGATTATTCAGGGTTTAGTCAGAGCTCTTGCAAATGTTTGTGCAAAAATTAACAATACCCAAACAGATTAATTAAGAGCAGCTTGCTTTCTCAGAGAACATCAGCTCTGTTTTATGCATCTTCCTAAACTCATGAACATTCCAGATGGGTCAAAAAATGGCAGGAAAAAACCAACTCTGCCATTAGGCAAAACTCACATATCAACAGTTTGGAGTTTTAGATTAAAAAAAAAGGGAGAAGGACTGGGGAAGGGAGCAGAGAGAAGAGGTGAAGGTGTTACAACAGAATTGTTTGTCACTGTCTCTTAAAATCCTCTACCAGCTAATACCATTTATCATTGCTTGGACAAGTTTCTCCAGTTTGACAAACCAGGACTTTGTGTGATGTGTAATAGGGATGGGACACATCAGATTATTTGCAAATTTAGAGAGGAGAAAATTTTATAGAGAATGCTTTTCTAAGATTTTCAGCGTTATTAAGAATCTAATTCCTGAAAGTGTTAAGAATTTATCAAGTCATTGACCTCTGTTGAGAACTGCCTATTGAGCCTATCTGAAGCTTAAATATATCATTTGGAGCTACACCCTACTCAAGATACTCAAATTATCAAATTATGCAGCTTAAGAGATGCAGCTGCCTGTGGAAAAATGCAAGTCCTCTTTCTCAGGAAGCTGACAGAGCTGCAAACTCAAAATTATTTCCAAAAAATAGCAATTAATTATAACTTAAGAATTTGCTCCTGTGTAAATGAAACCTCATATATGAACATATGCACACATTAATAGTTGAAAAACAGCTCTAAACAGTCCTAATAAGATCTACCTATCTGCTTCCCTGTGAACATATTTCCTGCTCACTGCTCAGTTGGTTACCAGTCTAAAGCCCAGATTGCTTACATTCCTTTCCAGGGTGGAGCACAGCACTATTAGTAAGGCAGATTTCTGAGTCATAACTACCAGCTGGCAGCACAGGCAGCAAGAGAGACACTCCAAATAGCTGGGGCAGAAATCTCTCTGCTGCATTAGTTAACTTGCAAACAAGACAGGTTTTTTCCCTCCTCCTCCTCCTCCCCACTTCTCCCACTCCTGCCCAGGCATTTTTGCTCTCTTTATTTTTTTCTTTTAATCAAACCATTAATAATTATTAATACTAATGTTGTAATAATCTTCACTAGCATGGCATATGCAAAAGGTCCATTTCTCTTCATATTTGAAAGCTCATATTAAAGTAACCCTGATATGGTAATAATATGACTCAGAACCTATCTCCACTTAATATACAATTATTTAGAAATTCAGGAATTTGCTGTATTATGCCAAATACTATTTTATATTTTAATTAATATTCTATCTTTACATGCCGACCCTGCTCAGTGGACACAAGCTTTTGCTCATCCTCAAAGTTCATATACTTAAAAATCTCAGATATAAACAAAAATAAACAGATACACCACAAAAGTGGTATGTATCTTTGAAAACACTAAGATTTACCTTTACTTTTTTTTGGTTTTTTTAACTAAATGTGTTCTAAGTAACTACAAAAGTCAGTTTACAGCTTTGGGGTTGTTTGCACATGCTTTTTCCCCCACACACCCTTGAACTTTGACAATCTTTTTGGTATAGCATACAAAATTTACACAAAAATGTATATATAAATGAAACACCAGGTAAACAATATTCAAATCAAAATTAAATCTAGAGATGCTTGAGGGTTTTTAAAATGAAGAATTTAATGGAACTAGAACCCATTTGTTTAGTTCTGCTCTCCCCGACCTTCCATTCTATACACTACGGTTCTGGAGATGTCCTCGTTTGATTCAGGTGACACTTTTTTCCATACTGTTTCTTTTAAAGCAAGTTCTTGCTGGAGATTCTCATAGTCCATTGGTCCAAAGGAATGCTAGTTGTTCAAGCAACATACATTATTTATTAGTGTACTTGAAGGAAAAAAAAATCCATACTTGCAGTCATAGCTAACAGACCCAAGTGTTTCAGCTCTTCACATAAACTGCTAGTTTCTCTTTTGCACTTATAAAAAAATTAAATTCAAAACTGGGTAATTTTTAGATGCATACATGCAAATAGAAGCACTTTAATAATCATTCTACTGTATTGAAATTTTCATGCCTTAGTCAAAACATTAATGGTATTGAAAACAAAGAGGTTTTCCTCATCTCAATCCCCTCATGCTTGTGTCATTTGTAAATGTAGCTGGAGTGGATTCAGTTCATTCCCAGACACTGCTTAAGCTGCTCCCTAAGTAGGAGACTCTTGTCTGCAGCACTATTCATGCCTGAATTCACTGCCTCTGCAACTCTCAGCAGGTCATGTGGTGTCAGAGATATCCTTGTGAAAATACAGCTAAACACAGATCTCGTGCGTTGCAGCACACACCAGAAAGGCTGAGCCCAGCAGCTGGTCAAGTCTTTATTAAAGGCAACCAGTACAGTAAAACTCTTTGCAACTTCCATCAGATACCATCTACCTAATCTAGCAAGGGGGATGAACTGCATGAAATGGAGTTACAAATTTAGTAATGAATTCTCCTTACACAAAACCCTGTGACAGCGTGGTCCACCCAGCTAAGTGTCCACTAATAATGTAACTAACTAGATGATGTGAAAGCTTTGATGCAATACATGTCATTGAGCAGTTTGGCATTTAGAGAAGAATTTGCCATATTTCCTCTGAAGTCTCTGAGCAATACTCACTGCACACAGACAGTAACTTACCCGCTGATCACCACCTTCTCTGCGAGGATCAAGCTTTTTTGCAAAGTGTCTCAAATTATCGTAGTTATGGAAATTGCACAAAGAAACCAGATCCTGCAAGCATTTAGAGAACATGCATTATTATCTGCACAGGATAGCCAAATGCATCTCAGTAAATAATAATACTACCAGTTAGATTTTGCATCATATCCTAGTAACTTAAACCAGTAAGAACAAAAGTTAATTAAATAAATTAATATCCATGTCCATAAGGCACTTTGAACATATAGATCTACAGGATAAAATTCTAATAATACCTTTAAATAATACCTTTATAATATCTTTACTTCCTTCTTACAGAAGGACGAAACAAGGAGCAAATTTGCAAAATATCTATTTTAAAAAATTCCTATTCAAAGACAGGAAGCCCATCCTTTTACAATACTCTACTAAATGAAGATTATTCAGGGTTTAGTCAGAGCTCTTGCAAATGCTTATGCAAAATTAACAATACCTAAACAGATTCATTAAGAGCAGCTTGCTTTCTCAGAGAACATCAGCTCTGTTTTATGCATCTTCCTAAACTCATGAAGATCCAGATGGGTCAAAAAAGGGGCAGGAAAAAAACTAACTCTGCCATTAGATAAAACTCCTGTATCAACAGTTTGGAGTTTTAGATAAAAAAGGGAGGGATTTAAAGCATAAATAAGCTGTATGTAACCCTTCAGGAACAGAAAAACTTTGTTCAAAAGGATGAAACAAGGAAATGAGTGACAAAAGGGATTCTCAATCAGTTTGAATTACAGCATGAACGCTATAATTACAAAACTTGGCAATACTGCTCTATTTTTAAAAGTGAATGTTACATTCATGTTACTTGTATGCCACAATCATATATCAGTTTTTAGGTCTCATTGCAATGCAGAATTGATGCAGTAAATCCTCCATCCACCCCTCTATTCTAGGATTTAGAATTAAGTTATCAGACCATTTAATATGAACCTTTAAAGCACTTTAACTAGAATTAGTAACTTCTTAATTTGAAACTGTGTAAATGTTAGATAAATAGAAGCACGAAAAATTTTAACTGCTGCTCCACCTCCCATTTATAATTAAGCAATCATCATTACAAGGCAGTTTTAGGGACAAAAAAGGAAGACATTTTTTACATTCTCCTCTCCCACAAAACACCTTAATTAATCATTACAAAGTCCTCCCCAAAATCTCTCCTGCTTCTAATGCTCCTATCAGCAGACTATCCACAGCTCTTTCATTGGCTCAACATGAAGCCAGGAAGAGTTTGCCCAACATCTGGGTATCATCTATGAAGACATCTTTTATGTCAGATGGTTTACAAAAATTAGTTTAAAAATACATCAGAATGGAAGTATTTCATTACAGTCTTTTACTTTTATTGCAAGGAAATAAGAGTTGCATTTCCAGTGTTTTGAAAACGGTACTTTATGACAAGAGAGGGAAAAAACATCTATAAATAGAGCTCTACAGTTTTTAATGCAATATACTGGAGTCCAGCACTTTGATTTCCCCATGAAGTGTTCCTTCTCAAAGCTTTTTCACAACCATTTCTCCAGTGTTTCTGGCATCATACTTCAGTGCTCACTGAAATCAAGTGCTATTTACTACTAAAAAGCAAACATCTATTCTTAGACTTTCACCCTTGGATCAGATGAAACTTGCTATGTAGGGAACAATCAGAAATCACTATTTAATTCACTTAGATCTCAGCTATGCCAACTGAAGCTCAGTAAACATCAGCTGCAAAAGCAAAAAAAAAAAACCCAGAAAACAAACCCAAGCAACCAAAAAACCCCAAGGGCCATGGTGCTTACATGACAAAAGTGAATTCCTTTAACACTGTTGCCCATCTTGTCCAAAGGAGGTGACCAGCACATCAAGCCCATGACATTAGGAACAACCAGAAGAATCCCACCAGCAACTCCAGACTTTGCAGGAAGACCAACCTATAGAATAATCAGAGAATTACTGGCCTCTGCAATTGCTCCTCACTAATGTAACACAATGCATCAGCATTTTCCTGAAAATTATTGTGTAGCATTAATAAAACGTGTATCTGGAAGGCACTGGAAGCTGGGAAAGCATTATTACTTATCTCTTTTTAGATAAACAATAACCTGATGCAGTTTGTGACAATCCAAGGTTCACAATCATAAAACTATTTGCTCACAGGAATACAGTGAGTCAATAATACTGTGAAAGAAGATAATTTAAATATGTTTTTTTTAAAAAAGTAATTATGACTAAGTGGTAGTACACAAGTGTATGTCTCACAAAGAGCTTGCAACAAGGTGGTAGAATGAAGCTGTAAAAATATTGACTGGAAAAGTTAAAAAACAAAAAATCACAAGAAAATTGGAAAGTATCTACGAAATCATACAATAACCTACTTGCTTAGAATCTGAACAAAGGCATTACTTTTTTCAGTAGGAACTAACATGTCACATATCCTCATGGCTCTCCAAGAAGCAACTTTTATGTCACACAATGCACCATAATCAATTTTACATGTATGCAGTAAGGAAAAACTAAAAATGCTGCAAAAAATACTGAAAACATAAGATACATTCCATCTTGAATTATAAACATGTAAGGAACACACTGCTAGAAAACAGGAGCACAGTACATGTGCTGTGTATGACAGCCATTTTCACACATAAAAGGACAATTTCTGAGCCTGAGTTACTGAAGAAAAAACAACTGTCCACAAAGGCTTTCTGCTATCCTTGACTCCCATATAGTAGGATTTCTTCAGCCATGAAGAGATGTTGCTTCTGTTGCTCTCATGAACAGCCTTCCTAAGGAACAGCATTTATGTTTTGATATGAAAAGGATTCCCAGAAGTGAAGGCAGAGTGCTCCAAGGTATGTGACACTAGTAGTGCCATGAATCCTAGGTGAGATTTTTCCTTACAGTGTGCTCAATTTCTAAACAATTCACATAACACCCTCTCTTCTGCCTCAAAAGCAAGGAAGAAACCCCTAAAACATAGAAAACAATAGCAGAAATTAACCTTCCTGGTCAGCTGTGATTAAAACCTGGAAAGTACTTACATGGAAGGCAAACTGCCCTGAAAAGTCATACATGCCACAGGAATGCATCAAACTCAAGGTATTCCGGACTGCCTCGGGGCTCAGGACTCTCTCACCAGTGATTGGGCAAAAGCCACCATTAGCCAGAGTTGCTGCCATCACACTTGCTGACTCACATGTTACTTCTATTGAGCAAAGCTTATGGAAAAGAAATAGAGATTATAAGCACTGGTACTTCTAGCACAGTAAGGCCAACTACAGCAGGATCAACAAAATACTGAAATCTTAAAATAATATCTCAGAACCACCTGCAGCATAACATTTCTTACAGATTACACTAGTAGCATCAATTACTACAGTCTGAATCTTTCTGCTATAAAGATCCCAGTGACAGTGTTTGTAAGCCCTCTTTAAAAGCTGGGGACGGTATTTTTATGGGTTAGTGTCTCTGCTCGATTCCTCCCCCCACCCCCCTTATGTTCCTTTGAGAGGAAGAGCTCTGTAAAACAATCTCTAAAAAAGTATTTTGCATCTGCTTAAATGGCAAAGCCACAGAATGACTGGTTTTTTTTTCAATTTGAGCTTGTTTCGTATGGTGGGTTCTTTTTATTTTAAAGCCTTAGAAGATCCCACACATTATTAGAAGTGCAATTTAAAGCTGCAAATTCTAGCACATGCAAGTGTTAATGCCAGCACTTCCTGCTGATGCAGCCTTATTTCACCTTTCTCATATTTAATTTCTTATATAGTAATGATACAACCACACCATAGTTTTTTCCCAGGATCCCTGCTTCAGTACAGACTATACATACTTTGGTGACACATCAGGAAATGTGATAAGATGCCATCACCTGATGCTGCCTCATTTCTGCAGAAACCAAAAGATAAATTGGTTTCAACCTGAAGCTGAAATGCTGCTCTAAAAAGTAAACAAACTAGTGCTCCTATTCTTGTTTCTGCCAAACAGTCATTACATGATACTTCATGAAGTTACCTAAGCCACGTTTGCATGAGTAGTTACTACCTGGAATTCTTATTTTCCGGGTGCCAAACTCAATACATCCTAGTCCAATCAACTGGAGTTGCAAATCAAGAGATTGTCAGAGACGCATCTAAAATGGCAACTGTGTTTTAAACATATGAAGTATTACATAATATCACCTACTTTCAAAAAAAAAATTGTTTCTAGGTTCTCAGTTTAAGCACCTGCATTCTGTACCTCGTTTGTCTGAACTGAGAATAATCCATCCTCACTTTACAGAGATAATAGGCAAATACGTTTATTCCTACTCAGAAAGTTCCCAGTCACAAAAGGGAGGAAGGAGCATTATAGAAAACCCAAAGAAAAGAAATAACTAGACTTTTAAGTAGAATCTGAGTGTTGGAAAGGTAAGCATTGTACCCTAACAGGAAAAGAGAAATGCTGCTCGTGTATGAGCTACCCTTTTCCTGAGCATGGAGTGAAAAGGGGATTTTTCAAGGGAAAAAAGAAAGAATGACACATGGTCATTAAATCAGAGATCAGAATGCACAAAAATGAGGCCAAATTAAAATACATCAGAAAAGTAAGCTTTAGCATTTCTTAACTTATGAATAGCTTCCACTTAGAAAACACATCAGGCAGTGGGATACAAGGCATTTAAAAAGCATTTTTACACAGTAAATTCATATAAATTACACATTGTCTTCTGTCACAAGTTCAGAACAGACTATTAGCATGTACCTAGTTTCTAACTCAACAGGAGGTCAACCACAGCTAATCACATATACCTTACTTCATAAACACTCATCCAATCTAAATATAAGAGAGCAGGTGCATCCCCCCACACAAAAAACTCAAATGAAATTTGCATTTTGAAAACAATGGCTTATAATTTGCATAAGTAACAGCAAGTTTCCAAGTCAAAAACAGATTTTGAGAACTCTGTATTTCTTTTTTTAAACTCTCCCAGATGAAGTGCATCAGTAACACAACTTGAACTGCCTCTTGAGAACTCTACACAGCAGGGCTGAGTTGTGAGCATTTAAACATTAGGAAACCCTTACTGAGGAAATACCTCACACTTGCAAGTTCTCATTTTGTGACACTTGTAAATAACTTGCTGAAAGTGAAAAAAAAAAACCAAAAAGGGGGAAGGGGGAGAAAAAAAATATATATTCTTACTCAAAAGCATTGAATGAAACCAAAAGGAGGTGATATTCCCATTTCTTCCCTTGGAGCATTTCCTCAAGCCTACAGCTCAGCATGCACTCTCCAGTTACAGAGGTTAAACTACTCCACAGCACCATAAGAAGCAGCAACCCAAAGAGGAAGTGTTTTGTCAAACTCCCTGAAGTAATACAAGACATTTCAAGCTTCTAACCTCAAGTGGTTTAAAGACTATTGCTAGTTTGTATTAGCAACAAAGACACCTGAGTAGGTCACCTAAACAAAAGCAAATCTGGATACATCAAACATACATCTGTCATTTCCAGAGTTAAACAGAAGCTGACATTTAACTGTACGTCATTAAAGCCTCCATGTCTAGGCACAAATCAGCTTCTACTGCTTATAATAGCAATTCTAAGCCTACAGTGAGTCTCAATTTTAAAGTCAGTTACCTGAAAATAGAAGTCTAGTATAGCAACCATATCCGTGCCTTCAGGAAAGCACTGAGGAAGGAAAATAAAGAGTCTTTAGAATAAATTTTTTTTTTAAGTATCACTTTCAGATAGACATAACTTTAATTATACTATTATCAGCATGCTAAGCATTAGGCGTATTTTAATATAAACATTTAAATGTAGTAAGTAGAAATACTTAATGACATCAGATTTAAAAATAACACAGTGCAGCAATATCACTGAACTAGGTATTAAAAGATTTTTCAGTATAGTTTTCAACATCTTTGAACAAGCAAATGGAAAAATGCATCCAGGAGTTTTATAAAGTCACCTCTACAGCACAGATTACACTTTTTACAACAAATAAATTACCATGGCTATGGTACAGAAAAATATTTAGAGGTATTTTATTAGAATGGCATAAATATCACACTTTTTAAATGACAGCATTTGAATAACACTGATAAGACATATCCAGGATGAATTTGTGCCAAACTGTACATAAATTAAAAGGATTCACAGATTACAAATAAAACCCAGCAAATAATCTTAAAAATACACTTAAGAAGAAAAAAATTAACCTTTTTTTCTTTCAAGTAATAGCCAATTGCAAAGTTTCTATCTCCACTCTCTCTTTCAGACTGGAACCTAAAAGAGAAAAAAAGAAAAAACAAAAAAGACAAGGCAACATGTCAGACTTTCCAAAAAACCCCCAAAAACTGCTGAACTCAAGATGTGTAATGTAATTCAGTAAAATTCATGTAAAGGGTTCATCACCTCTGAACACAACTATTCTACTAATGGGACAGAAGTGGCCACAGCAGCTCATCCCAGTTCACCCAGCTGGAGTGAATCAGCACTGACATCCAAACACACACAGAGTACTGGTTACCTACACAACACAAGCTGACTTGGAGAGAAGGCAAAGGAGGGTAAAATCCTCATCCTGGAAGCATTTCTAAATAGGCCAGAGCAGGATGGACCATCCCACACTGGGACAGTGGAAGGGTCATTATTCCCTGGCCAAAGCACAGGAATGTGAGGATCCCATAGCAGGTCAGACAAATGGCTGCACTCCTCACTGGGATGACTGAGGAAAGGATGAAACCTAAAGGAGGAACACCTGCCTGGTTCCTTCTGCAATACACACCCCTTTTATTGAAACAAAGCTCAGGAAAACACCTCTGCACATGCACTGGAAGCAACTCTGCTAAAGGGAATCTTCATGATTTACCCTGTGCTGCCTGAAAAAGCTCTCAAGAGTTTTGGAATGCTATACACTGAGTTTACAAGAGAACTGTTTGTTTGAGAAAAGAATTTAAATATGCAAAATAAAAAAGCAGAAGGAGTACCAGCTGTATCAACTATGCTTCCTAAACATTTGCTATGCAGCCACCAACATGCAGAGTTTAATTTTTAATATGAATGCCAGGAAGAGAAGAGTTGCACTTACAGCTCTCATTGCCATAGCACCAACAGAGCACTAAGACAGAATAATGACATTTTCAAAGAGGTAACCAACACTTTTAGGTGAAATTTTGCCCCACCAGTGTCAGAGACATGCACAACTTTAGTTGTAAATTGTTAAGTGAAAGACACCCTCCAATAAAAGGGATGAAATACTGGTTGAAATGTAAATAACTGAACTTTGTCATAGGCTCAAAATACCAGTTATCAGTTGAACCACTTTCCACCTAACCTTAGTAAGTGAATAAAAAATACTTACGTAGCATTACTGAATCCAACATACTCATTACCAGCCATTTTATTCATGAACTGCATCACCTGGCAGAGACAAAGACAAGGAAAAGCAATATTTTTACACATAAAAAGGTTATGAACTTTCAACCAAGCCTTACCCTAAATCCTGCGACACCATTTTATAAATGCAATACAAACAACTAAATGCTTTAATAACCAAGTACATCTACAAAAACAAAGCCCAGGTTATGACTAAAATTTCACTTTCAATTCCCTTGCCATCTTGAAACTTTTACCCCTGAAGTTAGTTAAAAAAGAGAAGTTACAATGTTAACTTACGTAGTCAAATTTTTCTGCGTTATTTGCTCCTTGCTGCAAGAAAAGAAAAAATAATTTACAAAAATTGTTAACAAAGGAACAAAGTTAGTTCACTTAACAGTATTAGGATTTTAATGCACATAACTAAGGTTTGAGTCTAATTAAAAATAAGGTACTACAATCACTTCATATATTAATGAAAAAATTTAAATGTTAGATAAGTAAATCTTTAATTATCATTTAAATAATCCTATGCATCTTAAACACCTGTATGCTGGAGATTAATTTAAATTGGAAAAGGTATGCTTTATTTTAAGTGCTCTCTATTGAACTTTACATGCTTAGCATAAGTAAATGCAGTAGCTAAAGCAAAAAAATACAAAAGTAACTACAAACAGGATAATTACAGTAAAAACACTAACTTTTTATAGATTAGTAAGGCAAAGGTATTCTCATATTACCAACAGAGCTGAGCATAGGAAGGTTCAGGCTACTTAAATTAAAATATTTTCACAGCCAATGCCCATACTAAGAATTTAGACTGAAGACTTAAAATGAAGTGTTACTCCTAACTATGAAAATAACTGCAACTAATTTAAAAATATCTGATTCATGTCCTACCTATTAATAATTGTTAAATAGCTAGAAAAATAGAATTTCACATCATAGGGCGCATCATTGTGCTAACAATGAACAGAAAAACCTAAACCCAACTTAATAAGGATGATAGTGGAACTTAATTCTTAGGGTGGGCTTGGTTTGGGTTTTTCAGGGAGGCTGAGGGCTGTTATTTTGAGGATTTGTTTTCCTCCCTTGTTCAAGAACATTCTCAAATTTAGTAGCTGCTCACATTTAGTTAAAGACATTAATTTCTTAGAGGTCTCTGATAGGTGGCCTTTCACAGATTTGTACAGAAAGAGATTCAAAGAGGAGTGGGAGGTAAAAAATAGCACATGGTCCACTGGGGGGAGTTTTAAATTTTTTTAAGTAGCCAAGTAGAATTTTTGGAGGAAGTTTAAAAACCAATGGCATCGCATACACAAGTGGAAACAATGTATCTGGAGAAGATGTTTTAATACAAAATTTTAATATTAAAGACATTCTATTTAGAATAACAAGACTAACAAATCTCAAACAATTCAAGACGCTACTTGCACTGTGTTTAGTGTGGGGATGGGGAAGAAAGTGGAAAAAACGGAAGCTTTATATCAACCAGTATTGTACTTAATGAAATGCATAAAGCCAGTCTCATTTCCCACTCTGTATGTGGATTAGGGTGTGCAGATAATCTTGGAAGCCCATGCTTCAGCTCATCTACAAGAGGATGTGCAGACACACACGTACAATCACTGGTGAAAGGAACACCACACTGTTCTCTCAAAATTATGTGCCAGTGGTTACCTTATGTTTAAAGGCTAATAATCTCACTCCTAAAGGCAATAAACTCTAGCTAATTTGCAATTAGATAAAAAAGTGCATGATACATTTCATCAAAATGTTCCTGTATAATATACCAGAACACAAATCTTAAAAATTTAACTCCAAATCTGTTCAATGAAAAATAATTAAAAGAAGAAATTACCAACTTCATTGAACTGTTGCAGTTGTCAAAATATTCCATAGATCCTAATGCTGTAAAATATGTAACAACATTTAAACCACAAAAACCTTTTTAACCTTTCAAATGCACAATGAACATCTTTTTCTGGGAAAGTGGGTCAGCATTAGTTATGGGATGCTGCATTGATAATTGTATGGTTAGACATGTATAATAAATTGAAACAGGTTCTTTTGTTAAAAAAAAAGAAAAGAGGGAGAAAGGGATCATGCTTTCTGCAAAAATATAAATACATAATACCTCACTTTTTTGTTCTGCCCAGTGGAAAAAAATATTCCCTCAACAAAAACATGGCTTTACCAGCAGCATATAAAATTGGTGGGCAAAAGACTCAATGCAAACGTTTTCCACATCGACTTCTTATAAAAAAGGTTCCTTTTAAAGTTCCCAACTAAACTCGTATTTTGGGAAGAAAATCTTCTTCACACTAAGCCAGATGATGAGTTTTTAGTCCTTGATGTTCCACACGCTTGTAGAGGTATTTCACAGCACACACAAAAGCATTGTCACTGAAACCAGACTGCTCATACACCTGAACTATTTGCTGAAGCAATCGCATGATCAAAACCTCAGCAGGGATTTACTACAACGTTACTGAAGTAAGAAACTCTGCTTCCATACGCATGGTGACTAAAAACCCCAACAGATTATTTCCCCTCTTCCAGCAGCTGACAGAGGTGTCCTGCTCCTCCTAAAAAGCTGGAGAGACACAGTGGCAACACACATTCTATGATTAAAATTCAATTGCAAATATAAAATCCTAACATTCAGAGTACTGAGCAGCTTTTCCATAATCATTTAAACAAATATAAAGGGACAAGGGAACTTCTGTTCTTCCACAAGTGCTTCTTATTTTAAGCTTGACTGTAAAAACCTATGAGTTTGGGGGCACAACATTTCTTAAACAGCATTTTTAAAGTTCAGATGCAATTCAACCTGTCTAGAACACAAAAGAAAACATTCCATGCACTAAACTCCACAAACACTTTGTACATTTACTGGAACACGTTCATATACACACTAATACATGCTTGTGTGTATATGCATATGAAAAAACACTTCTAAATGAATACAAAATTAAATTTACAATGTTAAGACTGAAGCAGTTTGATAGGCAGAAAATTCAAACTTTCAGAAGACAGCTCAATACAATTTTGTAAACACTTAAAACCCCAATGGACACTATGGCTGTCAATCATAAATTTGAATTTTTTGACTGTGTCAGTTTTTAGTGATCTTCCCTTTTTTTTTCTAAAAAAGGTACTTGTACTGTATTACTTGTATTTCTACTAAAACATATAAACAGTTGCAACAGCTACATGTCTACATAGGAAAGAGAGACCCATGGATACTTACCAGAGCTTGCAACAACAGAATTAGGCAAAATTTATTAGAAAAGTAGTTAATATTAGCCACTTTTCATTGATCAACAGTTTCTATGATTAGAACATATAAGCTCTTACCACGTGTCTCTCATTAAAGCAATTTCTCAATTTTGAACCTAAGCAAAACTAATAAAAACATCTGCACCGTGAGAAGTTTATAATCTTCTAATAATAGAAGATTATTTAAAAATTAATTTTTGCAATATTTAAAGCCAAATTTATAATCTAACACTATACTGTGACGAAAATATCCAGAAAAAAAAAAATCACAATTCTGTGTCAGAGTGCAAGAAACACATCTGCATTTTTCATGAAGTTAACTACTAATGTCTTTATTTTAGCTTTCGCTACTTACACACTTTTTATATTTTATTTGTTAAGATGGTCCTGTTCTGTGAGAACTGGTGTCTTCACAGTTTAGTGTACCATTTTCAGCTCTGAAATACTTGAGAGTACACTGTGACAGACAGTATTTGACCTATGACCAACACTATCAAAATTTCAAACACCTGTAAGATTCTTCTTGTGTCCTTCACTTCTGTGCACGTGTGACCACTTAACACATGTTATTTCACAGAACCTACTATATATTCCATGTCAGATAACATCCAATATACTTATTTATATTTTTATTAAAATATTTTTTATTAAAAGTGGAGAATTTTTTATTAAAAGTGGAGAAGAACATGGATGTAAGTTCTATCCCAAATAAGTTACCATAAGAAAACTGGTAACCTAGGAAGAGAGGCAATGTCACCAAAGTGAAGACAAGTATCTGGCAGAGAAGATCACAACACCAACACGTTGTAATGTGGTTTGTATGCACAGTCACACATCAGTCTCTCAGGAGGGATAACTCCAGTGACAGCACAGAGCATTAAGCTAAATCAGTACTATTCATTGTAATTGTATTGTCAAGTAAACCATGCATTTTCTCACCTCTCAAGTAATGACCTGTAACTGCATAGGTTTCCTAATAACTGAATCCTGACAGCAAACAGACCCTTGGCACAGCTAGACAGGATTTTTCTACCACTTTTTGCCTCATTTATTTTGTGATTTATCAGCATATTTAGAAAGTTCTTAAATATATCTCAACTCTCTCCATGTCTGATATTAAAAAATAAGCTTCCATTGAACTAAGGATTTTTTAGGGCGAGAAAGATCAGCATTTTCATTTTTTTGTACACCAAATTTTTTGCAACACCTATGAATTTTGCTATTGCCAACATGTCTAAATGCTTCCCACATAATTCAAGACCACAGCACACCTCCCTTCAATGAGCATTCCACTCCACACTGTCTAAGGTCCTGCATGTGACTGCCAGCACTTAGAAGATCTAAAGATGCTGTATTTGCCTGAACCTTTGCTGTTAGGTTAGGAAAACTTTTATCTACAGATGCAATGTTAAAGCATACAATAAAAATTATTTAAGATTAATCCATTGTCCTCTGGTGATTCCGCCCACAGTCATCTGCCTTCTTCCACATATTTCTGTCTGAACCCTTCCTCTCCCTCTCACCTGCACTTCTAATGTGACACTCAGTAAAGGTAATTTGGAAGTGGGAAGTTCCTGACAAAACCACTGATATTCCTGGAATTGACAAGCTTTGAGAATTGAGTTGAAGGTTTAAAAAAACTTAAGAAATCCAAGCAGTAAAATACAGGCAATAAAGACTTTTCCCAGCCAATGTGATGTACAGAAAGCTGCACTGGATCTGTACTAAATCCATACAGGAGCTGAATCGCCTTCTTTCAAGCACCTGTTTCTCCTTGGAGACATGATAGTTTTATCTCATACCACTTTTCCATAAACTCCTGTAATTGCCACTACAATTTTCTTTTGATAAAAATTATTTGAAAATTGTTGTAACTATGCCATTTATATAACTAGTAATACAGGCAAATGGCTGTACAATTATCAACAAGGGAAAAGGTCCTCAGCGGGTTTTTTTTAAACTTTATTTCATTAAAAGTGACCTGCAGGATGTCCTTTTGCTAAAACATTTTTATTGTAGACACATGCTTTAAACTGCTGGAACAGTCTGTGGAGTGTAATGCATGTACAATTAAAACAGGGACAGGGCTTAAGGCACCAAAATGTAAATACAGCATAGTCCCAAACACAGGGCAGTTGGAAAATCACTTCAGATGGCAGGAGTAGGATACAGCCATGCCTAAGTAACTCAAACAAACCTGTCACTTAACATGCACATACCCCTAATTATTTATTATTATGGACTGCAAAGACAATGTAACACTCTAGTTTAGCTCCCTGATCTGTTCCAAGGCAGGAACACCAAATTCTGACACTGGGTATGTGATGCTAAGAGCCTTTTTTACCCCCAAAATGTTAACATATTTCACCTTAATATATTCTGATAGAGATTACTCCAAGCATCATCCCTCATCCACAGTCACAATCTGTGCCAGGCTCCAAGGACAGCTGGATGCAAGATCACATCTACTAACAGCTGCTCAACTCAGTACAACAACTCTCACAATGTGTGAGAACACTGAAAGAGTATTTGATCCATTTCTCAGAGAGAGATAATGAATCCCAAAGGAGGTAAAAGCATTCCTAACCATAAAATACAGCAACAATCTCTCTGTAGTTATTAACATGCTATAGGTTAGATAAATCTGCAATACACGGTGAATTTAAATTTTCTTGTACTTTAAGAGCCATACACTGTTTTCAAGACATGTGAGTAACACCTTAAATAAAATGAATAAATGCAGAGGAATTGAGGGCAAAACATGAGTTAATGAAGCCACCTTTCTCAGAAAAAAGCTAAGTTTGATGAGAGATCAAATACAAATGTGAATTATCTAATTCACTGGTTAGTAGCATTAATGTTAAGTTGCAGATTTTAAAGAAGTTACTTCACAAAACTTACAACTACTATGGAGTTTTGTACCAGTGATCCTCTACGTAATTGTCTTCAGAATATATTTAGCTTGGTTAGTTATTCAAATGATAAATGGTATCTTAGTGAAAGCAGTACAGAAAATCTACATTTTAATCACACTGAGAACAAATAATGGTGTGATAAGTAAGATACGAGTCCACCAGACGTGCAATTACCACATGCAGAAATGTTAGTGCAATGCAATACTCTTTATAAGAACATTACAGAGAAAACCCAAATAAAAGTTAAAAAAAAGCCACCCAGCAAAATCCTTCTAACAAATACCACAGTTGCATGCATGAAACAAATCCATGTTATCTATTCAGAAGTACACCATTTATCAAGAACTATGTGCCTTCCACAAGAGGCACGTGCTTTTGTTTTGCCTTATGATCAGTAGGGCATGTTGGAGTTGGACTAACATTTTAACATTTCAGACAAATGTGTTAAGTTAGATTTTAAAATTCACTATTATCCAAGTGAATTTCAATGCTCAGTCAACCTTTAAAAAATATTAAATGTGAATAAATTTACCTGTCATACTTAAGGCCATTTTCTTTCACCTACAGCTATCAAAGATAAATGTCTTTAAGCAGGAGTTCTTACACCTTCTTTAAATATAAAATAACAGAAAATCATGATCTAAGTAATGTTAAAATCAACGTTTTGGAAATGGGGGGTAGGAAACACACTCATTAGCTAATGGACTTGGAAATGCAACCAAGAAACAGGTTGTAAACACGACTTTTAGACCTGAGAAGTAACAGTATCAAGTTTACTACTCAAAAATTCCAGGGGACTGACATGTTCCCCAGAAGTCTATGCAGGTACCCTTTGGAAAAAAAATTATTTTTTTGTACCTATGGCTACTAAAACCAGCAGAAAATACAAGTCAAGTATCAGGCAAGCATTAACATTACATGGGGTTTATACCATTAACAACTTGAAGACAATTATACAGCTGTTCTAGGAAAAACATAAAATAGAGCTTTCCAAAAGTATCAAGATTATGGACCGAAGATGTAAAGTCATTCAGACCTGGTGTGCTTGGCAAAATAAGCACCTGTTTTCAAACACTCTTGTTTATGAAAGCACACTTACATCCCAAAAGCAACTATGTACCACAGAAGCTCAACACAATTTAGTGGTGCAGGATGTTAACACACAAATTCAACATAAGACTGACATTCAGATATAGCAGCATTGCTCCTGTACAAATTACAGCATCTTCCATTTCTTCTGCACTGCAATAAATACTCTTGTAACTTTATGCTCTTTAAGAGCCCTTAGACCCTCAGAAATGTACTTCTGAGTTCTATAAAGTATATTCCTGAGAAATATACTTCCTCAGCAATTAACAAGTAGAAGGCAACACTCTCAAGAGATTATCAAGCGTTGTGCAGCTAAAGAAGGAAACAATCTAACACCATCAAGGAAAAAGAGTTTTTCAGATGCACTGATACTTGTTAGAAACAGCTATTCTAACACTGCATTCCTTTGGAAGGGTTACAATTCCCAAAAGATCTGTTTGTCTACCTGCCAGTGAGTAAAGTGCCATCAGATATTGCAGACAAAAATCAAATACAGTTTATAATCTGCACAAGACATTTTTTCTACATTCTACTAAAATACTCAGAGAGAAACTAAAAATTAACTTTTTACCTTGATTAAAGATGTGATCACAATTGCTCCAGCATTCACCATAGGGTTATGAGGCCTGTCTGTGAAATAAAGTTTTCAATTACAAATATATTCCAAGACATGTTTGTCAAACAAAACCAGTCAAGTGCTTAAGTGAAAAACTATTCTAGATTTGAGTATAGCAATAGCTATACTATTATATACTATACTATTAAGAATAGAAATTATATAATCTTAAACCTTTAAAAAATACTGTAATCCAACACTATACACAATATTTTACCAATCTGAGTCCAATATTTTACAGCTTACAACACACTCAGCCTTATGCTACTCAACAATCCAGTAATTTTTTTTTAATTTGGTATAATTTCTTTTCTTGAAAATTACAAATCCTCTTCATTTAAGAATTTAGCTTACTTCATAGCTGACTTGAACATACCTGCTGCACTTACATTTTCCTTTTTCCCCCACTGATCTCCATATTAACAGTATCTTTGCATTCCCAAGTCATTCTTGGCTGCTGAATAAATCACCTTCTTTTGTATCTCCTTTTTCTAAAAAACCTCTCATCAGCCATCTTACTTTTCCCATATCATCTACCTTCCACAAATTACCCTTTTCTTTTATAAGTAACATTTTTGTTGTGCCTTTTAACTAGGCTGTTGACTTGTGAGCACTGGTGGTATCTGAAAACCTCAAACAATTCTCAATACATTAATATCATGACAGGTTTGAATTCTTTATTTGCTCTTATTTTACCTCCACACCTGAAAAAATATTCATTTTAAAACTGCACAAAAAGTGTCCACTATTTTTATGTATGATGTACAAACAAGGACTCTAAGAGAAATTTGAGATAATTTGGGTTTTGGAGATGGGTCTGGTATTTGCAGCATACACATATATTCCCATGAAAATGACACTGGTTATGGTCAATGGCACCTTAGCTATCTATGACTATCAGTCAATCTTCAAAAACAAGTTTTAAAAGTCAATATTCATAAGCCTGCAGAAGTTTCCAAATTTCCATCACAAAGCATAGATCATACTCAAAACACAGCAACATCTTTTTGTTGTAAATTGGCATTTTTAGCTATAATTTAAAACTATCTTAAAATAGTCTTCATTCTTTCCAGCTTGGATCTCAATACTATGAAATGCAAGAAATATCCTGTTTCAGGAATCTTCCATATAGTCAGTACAGAAAAAACACCTTCAGATGCATGAACAGTTTTCAAACACCTGTGTATCACTTCATAAAATCTGGATTACAAATATGAAATTTACCTGTGTCTGAATATTTTGAAAGTAAATAGATCAAACACCTTTTTTTTTTTTAAATTTTCAAATCTGGTCTTCAAAGTATTTATGAATGTTCAAACTGACAAATACTCCACATATTGGAAGTTCATACAGTGGTTTAAATCTACAAGTGTAGATTTAATCTTTTAAATCCTTTTCTTCCCTCCTCTTCCTTTACTTGGAGAAACTCAACCTCCCTTCCTCTCATTATTACTGAAATGTTTCTATTTATTAAACTTTTACTTTCTGTTTTAGTCTTTTCTTAAGGACTGTGTAAGAAGCCATCCAGGTCAGTTCCAGCACTTTTTTTCTCATGTCTATCAGCCACAAAAGCACATACTTAAAAACTAAATTTTCTATCATGTCAATTAAGTCTTCTCTATTAACTTCATGTTCATTGGGCAAAATTTCAATTGTCCAAATTCTCTTATGTGTAACAGCCTTAGAAACACTCCTGAAGTATAACAGTAATGTAGAAGACCACAGCCCCCCAGTTCATCTTCTCCAATAGTTCCATTTTAAAAGTAGCAATAAAAGAAGAAAATAATTACTACACTTTGTCATGTTATTAAAAAGAGAAAATATAGATCATCTATATTAGTTCAAAGGAATTAAGGGGCAATTTTCAGCATCATCAAGTTTTTTTTCTAGTAGAGCTTTTGTAGGATATGAAAGACAAATCTTCACACTGTACAACACTGTATTTGGAAAAAGTAGGAAAGCAAAAACAAGATAACATAACTTGCCAAAATGCTTAATCCTTTCTTGGCAATGTATTCCTACATTGGTATTTCATCACCATTTACAAACATAATAAAAGAGAAGAAATATATTGCAAATATATATTTTAAGTATGGAAAGAGGATTTTAAGGTATAAATAAATAATTTTTATATAAATCATTTGCATGTATTTAAAACACAATAAATATAATTAGGTATTATTAATATATTAATACTACAGATATTTAAGTCAGAATTCAATACAGTCCTTGACAAAAATGTCATCCAAGCCTTATGCTGGTAATTAAATATTAATTGCAATACCATGGCAACGGAAACATTGTCTGTTCTTTTACTGAGACAGACCCACTAGAAGAAACATTTGTGTTTCAGAGAAAACATCCAGTATTTCCTTTAAGGCTAACATGAGTCATCTTTCTCAAATTTTTCCCATAAAATTAAAAAAACCAAACATTTCCATGCTTAAAAATTAATATAATATGAAAAAGAAATAATCTAGGTAAGTGCTGTAGGAGAAATTCTTGCTAAAATAATCCTGCCACAGGGAAAAAAAAATAAACACATTGTTTTGAATCAGTAGCCAAATTCCATTTAGAATAAACTGTGGGAAGATTTCACCTTCTGGAAACTAGTCAGTGCTGGCCTTTGGCACCAGCACCTGCTTCTCAGAAGACTGAGAAGTGATATGTTTTTTAAAATTAATTTAACGTCTTTGATTCTTTCACCACCATTTTACAGAAACCTAGATTAAGGAATTCTTGCTACCAACTCAACTAAATAAAAATAAATTTCAAATGCCTGCACTGTTAAAACTCTTTGGGTTTTCCTACAGCTTAGTAACTAGCAAATAGAATAGAAGCAATAAAACATCTTTCACTGGCATTCTAAATGAGGCAAAAGTGACTAACAAAGACCAAGTCTACCTTGCTGATGACAAAATATTCTGGGACACTGCCTAGTAATAAGACAAAATATATAAATAGAATATTTAAGAGGATACAGTAAAATCAAAAAGACTGAAAAAACTGTGTAGGCTCGCCTCATGATTTTCTAAACCTGAGTATCTGCATTATTAAGTATAATGTATCTCTTACCATCTTCATTCAGGAACAATTTGTTGAATCTTAATCCACTGGGCTCTTTACCAACATATCTGTGCACATACTCTGTGCCAAGATCATTGACAGCAATTGCGTATTTCAAAGGCTTCACGCAGGACTGGAGACAAAATGGAACTTTGGTATCACCCACAGAATGCCTGGGAAAACACAGATGAACAGGCTTGAAATTTCCTGCTCGTCAGCTGTGGCAGTAGAGTGTTAAACACTTCATCTATCCTGTATCCTTCAACATACAAGGATTATTAACAAAAACATCCCAAAAACCCAAAGCATATTATTACTAGGTCTGATTTTAAAAAACATAACAATGTGATTTAGAAGTTTTAGCAACTAACCCCATAAGCCAAGCATAACAAAGTCAATTGCTGACTACTGCAGAGGTAACAAAACAAAAAAACAAGTTCAGAAATGGGTTTGTACCAGAGCAAAATATCACCTCAAACCTCTAGTCTTACACTTATCCTACTCAATTGCAACCCACATATTCAGCAGGGTACAGCTGACCCAGATAGAGCCACTATAGTGATTTATGTCTATATAAACAAAGATAAGATACAGCTTGGTTCTGCCATTTGAGAACAATCATCAAATGGCATATTTACATTTCCTTTAATAATGCCAAAGATATAGCACTTATTACATGCTATCTTTTGGAAAGTTGACTTTCAGCATCTATGTCAGACTGCACCAAAGAGTGACTCATGCAAGCAGCATATGCCACATCTAGAGAGAGCAAAAGGCTTGCAGCAGTCACTTGTCTGATGGCAAAATCAGGAGTGGATTTGCTTCTGTTCTTTGCAGAAAACACTGGAAGGTTTCAGTGAAAATCACAGTATCATTCTGGCATTATAAAAGCTAACATTACACAACATTAAGCATTACAAAAATTAACAGTATAAGAACTTTCATTAGCACATAATATCCAAAACAAAGCAAAATGTCAATTTAAAGTATAAGGTTTTTTACTATTAATAGATTCTAATTCAGACACTTAAACAGGGAGATGAAAAAAATACTTCTGCTCACTTTTACAGCTCCTCCCCTGAGATTACAGAACATATGGCTAATTATAAGCAAACATATGGACCTCAAAAGATCATGGCAAAATGAACTCCAAAATGAACTCCTAGCCACAGTCACCAGAAGCAAGTCTGATGCTCTCAGGAATGCCCCATTCACAAACACAACAGCTAAAAATTGCAGTTTCCAGAACCTGCAGTAGGAGCACAGCAAACTGCAGGTCAGCAGAGCTGATGAGCACCTTGCATTGTGTACTCACAAAGGGAGACACAGAGCTCATGTTACTTCTCAGCTAGATGGTGCAAGGTATCCCTTTCCATCTAGGCTCCTAACTGTCTCTGCTACTCTGAGTTACTGACACTGAGAAAAATAAAATCACTCTGCCTAGATCTAAGACCTACATACACCCTTACAGGGGAAAGCTTGATAAACCTGAAAAGCAAAATGGTATTCAGCTCTGTCCAGTTCCCACATCTACATTTTCTTTTTAAAGAACGTGAATCTGCATTTTTTCAGTGACACACAGATTATATAACAATGTTACAGTGAAAACATTAAAATGCAGAGAAGGAGCTAACACTTAAGTACATTGTGACCTACACAGAAAGTTATACAGCTTGATACACAGGTACTATTAGACAAAGCTTTTCAACTTCCAAATATTATTGCTACAGAAGCATTGCCCCTATCTTTTCTTCAACTATTCCAAGAACAGAATGTAGAAGTTACAAAATGTAGAAGTTAAAATATACCTCTGTCCATCCACGGTGCAAAGTGACACCCCCCACAAATCGGGGCTGAACTTGGCCAGTTGTGGAATATAGTCAGCAACCTATCACAGTGTGAAATAAAGAGACACACATTACAATATCCAAAATACTTAACTCCACATTAATTAAAATAAATATCAAGGTACAACTGATTCATTCTATAAATTATCACCTGGTATACCTAAAATTTCATTAGAAATTATTATATTCACTAGATCATTATCAAATAAAACATTTTTCTAAGTAAAATTTTCAGCATATTCAGAGAGGTATCTGTGTTCTGTATAACAGCATGTCCATCATTTTCAAATAATATAAAATTTTTAGTTTGTAACACAGTCTGGGATTTTTCAACTGATTTATTAAAAATAAGCACCAGAATAAATTTCATTTACTAACCAATGTGCAGTACTAACGATTACTTTCATCACACAATCCAGACAGATGTGTAGAGCTGCATAATTTTTCTAGAGCCTAAGTGTAGTCTGATAAATTATTCAGCAGCTTTATAGTTTATGTAATATAAAGAAAGAATAATGCTATTTTCATATTCCAACATCAAAATGCTACAAGATTCTTAGAGGCTGTGAACTTGATTTCTAACACAGTTTAAACAGTGCAGGCATAACTGAACTTCAAAACTCTTTCATCAGGTTACCAGTTTAATTTTGCAAAAAATGTTAAGAAAAACCTGTCTACTTAACAAATGATGCATTTGGTTAATACTGAAAATCTAAAGAAGTTTGAAGTTGAATTTGCACAGAGATTACCTTTCCTCCAGATTGTTTTTTAGCACTTTCATATAGCTCATCAATATGGGAAGTAAACGACATAAAATCTGGAATGACAAACTTCCTTCTGAAAGCTTGAGTAAGCAACACAATGTTACTCTGTACACACCTGCAAAAAGTTAAAAACATTTATTAGCACTTTGACAACGTAGTGTGAAAAAGCAATTACATGTTATTTAATTAGGACCTTCAGTCCCTTGAAGCTACATGCCCACAAGAACAAGTCTGTATTACTTTTCCAATTTGCCACTCCATTTTTTTTAAATTAGGTGTAATAGCTTTACTGCATGCACTTTTATTCCTTTCTACTTAAAGCTCTCTTTTGAAGTTTCAACTGTGAAGCTGTACTGCAAGGTATTCTCAATCTGCCTTCAAGTGGCACCCCAGCTTGCAAAAGGAATCTAAAGCACCCAGTTCTTGGGATCAAACTATCTGGAGTTTATCTAACCCAGACCTTGTCTAAAAAAAGTTCTAATAAATCAGATTTGGGAGGTTCAGGGTTGCTTTCTCTCACTTCACCCTTTCACCACTGAGGTGAGAACGCTGCCAACAGACCAAACTGGAATGTGATTCCACTCTTAATAAGAAAAAAACCCTGTGGAAAAACTTGATAACATCTCCTGCACTAAGGAAAAGTTAATAGTGAGCCGTACTGCAAAGTTTCTTCTTTCAAATCTCCAACATTCAAGGAATCTCTGTTGCCTTTTAGCCCAGAAAACACAGTTACACTATCGGCCACACCCTCTGAACGTCAGCCCATCTGGGACAGCGAAAAAACCGATGAGGTAAAAAGGAAAAGACTTATCTAGGACAAACAGAAGGAAGGATGAAAACACAAACGGAGACATGCTAAAAGTGGTGTGTCCGTGGGTGAGAGGGGAGAGCAATTGGCAGCCACTATCAAGTCAGTTGAAATACGACCTGATAAAAGGTATTAACAGCCCCATCCTAGGGCAAGGAGGACAAAGGCAGGTTTAACAGCAAACAAACAGTTAACACCTTCACACCGTGCCTTCTGGCACTGTTGACAGAAGCAGACACACAGACACATACTATTAATGCAGGCAAATGGAAAGTTCAGAACATCTAGGCACATGCTACGAATTATCTTCCCTTGGAATCCCCCCTCTTTTTCTAAGCCTGTAAACTCCTCCTACTTCGAGGACTTTATCTTAAATTGAACTGATACCCATTTCAAATGCTGATAAGCACTGCTCTCTGAAAGTGAAAGAGAAACTGTAGTTTCCGATGTACAGTCACCTTACAAACTGCTGGCTGTAACTCGCTGCTTTCTTAGCCTGTGTGAAAATTGCAGTTGACTTGTTTTTGTTGCAATCTCTCATTTTTTCCTGTATCTTGCAAAAACTGCTGTTTGCTTCTGTTCCCAGCAGCTTCCAATTACAGTCACCTAGTCCAGGTGCAAAACCCCTCTTTTCAAAAGTAATTAATAACACTGATGGCAGCTATGTGTGCAGAAGGACTAACAACATAACATGCACTAAGTTCAAACTTCAGATGCACTTCTGCATTGTCTGTACTACCTGAGCAGCATTAAGCACTCCTATAAGAAAAAAACAAGTATCTGAAGTTCACCCAAACCTTTCAGAACAATTCAATACAAGGTCTGGAAAACAAGAAGGCACTATGCACTGAAATACAGTTTTCTTAAGATCACATTATGTTTCTGAAACAAGGGCATTTATACACTTAAAATCTACACCAAGCCTATGATGCTCACTTCAGCAGTTCAATCCCTTTAATGTAGGGATTAAAACTCACTACAGAAATGGCTGTGCTGGTGAAGGACATTTAGTTATTGTTACCAGTTTTTCCCAGACTCTGCCAAGGTCGTTGTCTGGGTATTTATCCTGGTACTCCTTAACCCAAGCAAATCCTATGAATTCACAAACTAAATTAAATACAAGGGTTCAGGTAATCTAGATGGGCATTCAGAACAGTAGGTGAACAGACAAAATAACAGAGTTCTTGCATCTCCCTTTAACAGGACAGTAAACAGGACTGACAGTTTTCAGTCAGGCAGGACATGAGCCAAGACAGCCTCTAAAATTCTGCAGCTGACATCTCCTCCCACCGAAGTAATTAACTAATTATGTTCCAGGTAACCCCCTGGAGACAGCAGGCCTCAGGCTCTGAAGAAGTGGAGCAACAGGAAAAGATCATAGGGAGGAATTTAAGTAAATAATTATACTGATAAATAAAAACCTTTCTACAGTCAAATATTGTGAACAACTTGGCCCTTCTCCCTCACAAAGTTTAATGGTGGTTCAGGATAGGTACCCTAAAAAGTCCTACTTTACATTCTTCCATTTCAACAAACTTTACAATCTCAGCCTGGAGAAACCCCCAGAACTCTCTTGCCAAATCCCAATCCAAGCATTTCTTGCCCCCCTTTAAAAAAATGTAATTTCAAACTATAAATTTTTCCTGATACATTTTGATTAGGAAGATTAGGCTGCAAGTCTTACAATCAATATTAACTGTCAGTGACTTGTATAACCAACTTTGAAAGCAACAGCTCGAGGGGTTTTGGAAATTGCATCTTTGTTCTTCAGCACAAAGTTAGGATCACTTTGTTTCCTTTACCAACTTGTTAGGTTTATCCATTACTTTTCAAGTTCTGACTCAGATTGCTTATTACTGCTTCCCTACACAAAGCAGCCCAAATTTCATCTAACAACAGATGAATTGTTGATCACTATTATTATAACAGAGTACTATTATATTAAGTAGTACCAAAAAGGAAAAAAAGGAAAGAAAAAAAATTCTCACAGCAAGCTAACCAGCATGTTGCACTGTTTTCATTAGCAGCCTGGTCTCACCCTGCAAAGACCACATTATGTTACACAAATGCAACATCAACAGCTAATTCACTAATTCACAACACTCTCTCTGAAATGTGCACCCCAGAAATCTTCATCTTAAGAAATTCTGCAGATGAAAGATTAAAACTCCAAAACTCCAAGTTGTTCTGCCTGTAACATGGAGATTCTTTCTAATGTGGAGAATGCTGTAAAGCCAAAAAACTTCAAAATAATGCAATTTTAGTCGAATTGGAGCCTAATGTTTCGAACCACTAAAAAGGCATACAGAATGACAGACAATACAGGTGCATGAGCTGGTGTATTTTACACTTGAGTGATTTAGTCAAACTTATGCTACCACCACTCCAAATCACTTAACCTTGATACTTTATTTGATCTGGCAGCTTTGGATTCAAATTCAAGAGGAGAATTACACCCCTGACTTTTATGTTTAGGGAACTGAAGCTTTCAAGTCCCGAGCTAAGTACAGCTGACTAGATACATTATTATATTTCCCACCTTAAACACTTGTGGAAGAAAATACAGGGACCCTGTGCAAGCCTCTTCACAACAAATGCAGTGTCCCTACAAGGAACAGGTAACTGAAGTTCAGGGGTTTTTAATTTATAAAATGGTTACAAAGGAACCTTCAGCTGCTGCAAAGAAAAACTTGTTATGTGAAACAAGATTCACATTCAAAACTCTTCCTACACAGGAAGCAACCATGTAAGCTTTCCACAAATTGTTACAGTAATGACTACTCTCCTGACACAGAGCATCAAATCCCAGAGATGTAACACAGAACATAAGATAATCCTGCTAATTAGAAATAAATTCTTTTTCAAATGAAGAGCCCTTGCCTAAAACATAATTCAGCTTACTGTGACAAATAAGCCTTTAGTATAAATGTAACAGATAATAGCAAATGAATTTCCTTTCTAATCTATCCATGTACCCAGGAAGGTTTCTGAATCTAACAATTTAGAGTTCTTACTCTGTTGACAATAAAAAAAGTTAAGACCTTGTCTAGAACTTAACACAGGAGTAAAGTTAGTCCATGCTGGACCTTTACAAAGTATCTCACATCTGCTTAAGGAGTTGCCTTGGCTTTTTTGTTGCACACACAGATATTAACTTTCTCTCAATCTATTTCCAAAAATGTTTTTTTATATATGGACACACACACACACACATATTTATATCTATGTAAATACACAGTATAGCATAAGCATATACTGTATATACTTTATATACCTATATGTACATAAAATGTATGTATTTCATATATATATACACACTTAGAAAATTGTATGTGCAAATAAGTTTTAGGTATTATGATTTACCCTGCAAATGGAATAAAAATGCAGACAGAAAAATAGTCTAAAAATTTCATTTCAAAATTTAAGAGCCTCAAAATTTCCAGTCTTTTGGCACACACAAGCTGTAAGTAGAGGAGCAAAGGAGGGTGCTTGAAAAGAACAGAAGACAACCTGAACAGTGCTTATACTTTCAGCTGACTACAGACTTTGCTAAAAATAACCAAACAAAAGCATCACTAAAATACAGCACACAGATCTTTTCCAAAACAGACCAATGTCTGCAATCCTAACCCCTCTCACCTCCACCTATGTTCAAATTCAACATCACTGTTTTCCTCACACTCACTTTTAGAATTACATACATCCTTCTGAACATCTTGCCACACAGAAGCAGCATCCTGAACTTCAGATTAAAAACTGACAATACAGAGAGACAGCAGTTTTCTGTAATCATACTAAACACTTCATGCTGCATCAATTAATTTTGTTTGGCACCTGACCAAGAGTTGCAGTATGGGATGAGACACACATGCAAACAACATTTACACATTAAGCTCTTGTGGACATCACACAGCCTGTCTGCTGCATGAAATCTGAGAACAACTGTTATCAAAAGAGCATCAGGAGGGTGTGTTTGACTCCCTTTCCTAATCGATTTATATACCTCATGTCTCTCCTTAAGACAGCACTCAGTAACACACAGACAGCACTCATTCAGAATTATACAGTTACATAATTGACAGAAAGTTTACTTTTTAAAAAGGTCTTTGTCCAGCATAACACCATCTGAAGTAGTCTGAAGAGTCAGCCTTAGCATATCCATGCACTCTTTCAATCGAGGATCAGATGTACGTAATCCTGTAGATTTGAGTGCCTATTACAATAAAACAGTAATTACTAAGTGAAAAGATCACTATTACAATCAAGTTATCTACTGCTCAGCATTTATCACTCTAAGAGATCTGCCACTGCATCATCAACAGAGACATTGTGACACTTTACTGATTCTTTAGCAATTTCCTTTGGCCATTTTGGCTGCATTTTATGTCAAAACATTAATATTATTTGAAACCCAGTGGTCCAACTACATTTTACAGAAGCACAAATACCACCGAGCCATGCCACAGGCACAGCTGCTTTCAAGCATACTCTTTTGCACATCAAAGAAGTGAATAATAACATTAATGTACTCATTCCGTTACTTAACTACAGAAACAGCACTGGGGGGGGAACAATACATTCCTTCCCACAGATAAACATGTACAACAGACATTCTTTCTTTGCATTCTTGCATTTAAAATGTTAAAATAACCTTGCAGTAGTTAGCTTTCATACAACACTTTGGAACAGTAAACTTACAGTTATGAATTTATGAACTGGTATTTTTTCTTGTCCTTCTGCAATAGTATAGAAAAGCAGATCTTCTAAGCTGGGAAGGAGACCTTGTTTTATTTTACTGGAAAAGAGAAAAAAAAAAAACCCTTAGATTATTTTAGTGCCTATTTTTATTTATACACATTTTTGCATTATTTTCCCAGGAAACATATTTTCACTGCTACCACTAATTTCAAAGAATGTTTTCATCAGTAAACACAAAGCTTACTTCAAGCAGAAAAAAAAGGTAACATTACAAGCAGCATACATAGATTTTGCATAGAGTAGCAAACATTCTTAACTGCAACTCAGTCACATTTTTACCGTCATACATTTACCACTAAGATTATATTTAGGTTTTTTTGGGAGCAGATTAATCACATATCCCTCTTTTTGATGTTACCAAGGATAGGTATGTCACTTGCAGAGGATAAATTATTTTTAAGATTCCAGGACGTATATGCCTGATAATGAAGTTGAAGAGCATACTGACCCAACTGTTCTACAGGCAAGAGAAGGAGAGGATAAATGTGTAATATTTTCTTCAAATAATCCCATTTTCAGGGCTCCACAGAGGAGTCCTAAAGTCCTTATCCTTCTGGAAGCTTATGTAAGCCCCATCAGTTACCATGAAACAAGCAAAGCCATCTGCAGCATAATCGAGCACCTGAAGCAGGAGTGACTCTCATCACACCTACTTAGCTAAGTAAACCCAGTGCAGATGCACCTTTAATGGTCCCTGTGCTTATCAGTGTAAACACACCGCTCTCCAAGGATCCCAGGTGTTACCTATTGCACTCTGCTTCCCCTATGCCTGCAGGTTTTCATTACCTGCATCTCCATTTCATGTGAAACCTGAAGGAAACCTACCAAACTAAGCAGTCAGATTCCTTCTAAGACAGAAAGTTCTAGTACTGACAGCTTTCCCTTCCCTTTGAAGTTTACAGATTTAACCTGTAAAAAATATGAAAATATTCCTTGATATTCCAAAGCACCCTGCAGCAGGCAGGAGCCCAAGTCTTTACACTTGCCCTGTAAGCAGTGCCCACTACACTTCCAGACTGAGAGGGGCAGTGACAGCAAAGGGATTCTGATTCTTTGGTCACCTGAAGTGCCCAGGTTTGTTTCCAGACAAAAAAGCCGATGTTCCAATGTCTGACAAACAAAAATACATAAAACCAAAAGAAAAAAATACGTAGATAGTAGCTAAAATGCATAGTATGCAGTCTTACATTATTTTAACCATCAGTTTTAAAGGTTTATCTTATAATTTATTAATACTGGCAATACTTTGTTACTATACAGTAATAGAGACACTATTGCCTGAAACTAGAAGGCTCAGTGGCAATTTATGTATTTTTATGCATTTATGCATGTGTTTACAAAAAGTAGGTCCAAATTCTAGTCACTGAAGTTTTCAAGAGATTAGTAATTCTTTGAGTAACAGAACTGAGGGTTACAACTGCAAAAATAAAATGCTCCAGCTAAGCACAGACCCTAGATAGGCCAATGCAATCTTACTGACTGACGTTTAATCCTCTCCTCTCCCAATACTTACACAAGTCAGATTTATGATTATTTTTAATAAAAATCTGATTGTACCCAAATTCCCTTATAAATTTAAGACAACCTCTAGATTGTCCTTGCCTCCCTCCTTTCCTCGTAACTAGCTGTGAAAACCAGTAGTAAAAAATATTACCTCTCATTTTCCAATTGAAAACCCTGTACTTACATACTAAGAACAGAAGACAGCTTTGTAAGCCAACAGAACTTTCCTTGTCTTACAAGTCTAGATTTTTTTTTTTTTTAATTTAAATTATGCTGGCTGACTAATGCACAGACAGGCTGGCAATTCAACCAAGACAAACGCTTGCAACTACCTCAAACAAATTACTGAGCAGCCCTTCTGCTAAAGAAAATTCAGGTCTTCCAGGCAGCATGTTTCATTTTCAACCCTTTGGGGACAGTATGTCCAGTTAAGCCAACAGAACCAGAACTACCAACACAGCAACTAAAGCTTTAGGATGTCTGCATCCTAGTTCTGTAGGGAACTAATTTTAAAAGTTATGCTAAGTTACATCATCTACAACCCTAGATATTCATCATTTATACAAAGCATTCAACTGAGCTCCCCAAAACGCTGAGATTTCATGTTTTAAGGAATGTCTCTGCTACACAAGTCATTCCTGGACTGCTTAAGGTCTGGCAGAGGAAACTTTCCTATTTCACCCTGGCAAAACCAGCCAGCAAACACACTGAGAAATGTTAACTGATAACCTATTTAATTACACATTTCTGAGCAATTACTCAATTTTACAGCTGCTCCAAATATGGAATTTCTATTTGGAAAGATGCAGAAAAATACTTCAGCCATTTAACCAAGGTTTTACCTGCCTCTCCATAAGATTTTAATCTATTTTAGAGATGTGCACCTTTCACAGCAGAAAATCTCTAAACGTGGTTTTCATATCTTTCACATCTGCTGTTGTTCAATATTGGGTCACTCAGCCTAATTAAACAATGGAGCTGCTCAGACGACCAAAGCAAAGAGGATGACATTCAATATATTTACAGAAAATGGTTCTTGTCAAATAGTCCATCTTTTGGTAAAGTTTATCAGCTAAATAGGGGTGAAAAGGCTTGCTCTGCAGTTTATCAGATCAGTGATGTCAGTAACTGATGTTTGCTTAACCTGAAAGATGTGTTTTGGCACTGTGAACACACTTAGCAAGATAATTCTGTTCCACACATGGTAAAAAGCTGTTTTTCAGGTCAGGGAACTTGCAATTTTCACAGTCAAATTAAGTGGAAATTCCAGTTTGCCTGATTTCATGAATAATGACTTTTGATACTTCTTTACCTTCTTGAAAAAAGAAATAAGCATCAGACTACTGAACAACTAGACTTCTTTGGTAGTATACTAATCTGTGGACTACAATACTGCTGGACTGGTTTTTTAAATACAAAGAAAAGCCAACATAGGAATTACAAGCACAAGGACTTCACAGTCCTTCTTTCAGATCTTCCTATTGTATCAGTACAATATCTACACCAGATTCTGGGAGGACTTCATTTTAACAAACGCTGAATAAGAGAAGAACAAGATTAAATTTCAAATAACGTGGAAGATTCTTACTCTGTACTTCAGGATAGAACTGCCAAAATGCAGAACAGGACTTACAGAACAACAAATGATATAAAGATACAATATTGCTAATAATAGTTCCAGGCATTATTAACAAATATGACACCAGTCATAAAAATGAGGTTACAATTACTGTCACAAACAATGGTCCCTCAGGGACCACTGAAGATCTTCACCTATGACACCAACAGTGGGATCAAATGAAGCCTCAGCAAGTTTGCCAATGACCCCAAGCTGAGAGGTGCAGGTGACAAGCCTGAGGGATGGGCCAATATCCAGAGGGGCCTGGATGCACTCAAGAAGCTGATCCAGGTGTGAGCCTCATGAAGCTCAGCAAGGTGAAGTGCAGGGTTCCACACCTGGGCCATGGTAACTCCTGGAATCAACACATCCCAGGGGAAGAACAGCCCAAGAGCAGCCCTGCTGAGAAGGATTTGTGGGTGCCGGTGGAGGAGCTGGACACGACCCAGGCATGGGCACTGGAGCCAAACATGTCCTGGGCTGCATGCAGAGCAGAGTGGGCAGCAGGTGAAGGAGGGGGTTTTCCCCTTCACTCCACTCTGCTGAGACCCCACACTGAGTACTACAGTCACCTCTGGGGCCCTCAGCACAGGAATGACACCAGACCATTGGAGCAGGTCCAGAGGAAGCCACCAAGATGGCCAGAGGGATGGTAAGGCTCAAGGAACTAGGGTTGCTCAGCCTGGAGAAGAGGAGGGTCCTGGGAGACCTCAGTGCAGCCTTTCAGTACCTAGAGTGATTCTGTAAGAGAGATGGGGACAGGGTTTTTACTGGGGTCTGTTGCAACACGACAAGGTGTAATGGTTTTCCACTAAAAGAGGGCAGCTTCAAATTAGATATAATGAAGAAATTTTATGGTGAGGGTGGTGAAATGCTGGAACAGGCTGGAAACAGGTCCCCACCCCTGGAAACATTCAAGATCAGACTGCATGAGGCTCCCAGCAGCCTGATCTGGCTGCTGAAGATGTCCCTGCTTATTGCAGAGGGGTTTGGACTAAATGGTCTCTACCAACCCAAATTATTCTGGGATTCTATGAAAGCTGCAAGTCACAGTCAGTAGCCACTCTACCTAAGACAGGCATCTTGAAGAAGTTGTCACCCTACTACAGATGCTGTATATCTTGGTTGTATCTCCCAACACTTGTCAAGTCATTCAGCAACTGCTTTTTGTCCACTCATATAGTGAGACACTGGTCCCGGAACAGAGGCAGGCAGCCATTTACCCAAGAACTACCATTGTTCAAGAGCAAACTACATATTTATAAACTTAGATCAAAGATAGACATATTCAGTGGCTAACAAAGTGCTTCTGGTAAAAAAAACAAACTAAACTCTAGCTTCAAAACCTTAGCCTCTACAGAAGTTATCAAAGGTCAAATAAAAGTACACTTCTGTTTCTCACATCTCTCAGTATTGTATCCACACCCCATGAGAAGTATCAGCAAAATGAAACACTGCCTGGTTACTTGTTATTCCTCTGTTATCTGGCTTGCAGAAGCAAATTTATTTTGAAAAGTATCTCCAGAATTCATCCCTGCCCTTAAAAAAGAGCACTACCACTCCCTTGTCATTAAAAACAAAACAAAACAAAAACACTTCCTTTAACTGTTTTGTGATATTCTATATACCAGTGTCTAGCACTATTGCAAATTTAGCTAAAAAAAGTGACCAATTTAGCTTTCAAAAGTTAGGGTCACTCATGTTTTTCTTCTCCCTCTCACCTTAATCAAGGCCTTTATAATTTAGAAATAGCTTCTACTAAGATAAACTGTTTTATCCCTTTACTGGCCAGTACAAGATGAACACTTATACTGAAAGTAAAAACAAATGAAGAACAGTTATACTGAAAGCAGGAGCAAAAGGTATTAAATATTATACATGTCTGTAACTGAGGAGTGTCTTAGGCTACTGTGTTTTAATAACTCAGGCATGAGCATAGATACTATTGTGTTTTAATCCACAATTCCTATTAATTAAATTTACCAGTCTCTGACCACTCTCAGTTCAAGCTCAATTATTTTTCCTGTCCAAAATACATTAAGTTTCAGTTGGATACACAGTGTAAAGGCTGGAGAGCAGGGATAAGGAGGTGGTGGAAGATGTTATGGAAAAAATGCACCAGGGGATCTGGTTATGCAATGGGATACTAGTTATTTCATCAGCCACCAACCTCATAATTTATCCTCACTATGAGGAATTGAACTGTTCTAAATTTCTGTGTAGTCTTTGCACAGAACATTTTAGGCTTTTACTTGCACCTCCTACTCTGTACACAAGGAGTGTTAGGAAAGCAAATAAACAGGAAAACCTTACTGCTGTCTTTTGGCATCATGGGTTATTTCAGTATCCCAGAACCATGACCTTGTAATCAAATAGTAAAAAAATAGTCCCCCCACACGAACTAAAAAAGAAAAAGGCTATTGCCAGTGGAGTCCACAATCCATTTCTCAAACACCACTCAAATGTTAAGACACTATGAATGGTAAAGCACTGGACTCAGCAGAATACAGACTGCACTGACTTAGCCCAGTTGTCAGTGCAGTTCAGACACCTGTCTTTTGAAGAACCTCGCTTTTCTTCTCGAGCCTGCACTCTGTCTTAATATAGCAATGACTTCCACATGGAATGTACCATTTACAAATGCTTGAAGGAAGACTTTCACAGTTCTGCTTCAAGAAAAGTAAGAATGAAAGTATCTAGTAGCCTGACTAATGTGCCACCAGGAATTCCTGCACAACCTGAAACAAAAAGTAAGTTTCTAGCTTTTTCTGTGTTTGTAACTACATGCCAGATGTTTTATAGAATTTCTCCCTGTTCATTTTGCAGTAAGATTTAAAGAACAAACATCTGACTTTCAAATACATCCTTTTGTCAAAAGCCAAAAATTATTTCAAGTGTTTAACTGGTTTGTGATTATATAGCTTTACCACACATGTAAGAAATTAAAGAATTTCCCTAATTGATGCTAGCTGTAGGAAGCCACTAACAGCTCAGTTTAAGAAAATGTTACCTCTTCAATAAATCACCTTTGCAATATCCTCAAAAACCCACCACAGCTGGCATGCTGTTTTTTTCCTAAGTTTTTAATGTCAGTATTTCTGCTTGAAAACAGAAGTGTAGTCTTTATAAACCACACCTATTCAACTACAGAAAGATATTTTTTTGTTCCAAAACATTATCTAGAGAGCTAATTCAAAGAGGAGACCTCATATTTGTTGAACAAGGGCATAAATTTAGAAATACTACCCGTTATGATGGTGTATTATATTGCACACAGTTACATAACCTGACAGGCATGCATTTTTTAAGGCATCTGACAGCAGAAGTAACTTTAAAGCAGGCTGTACCCCACTGAACCAGGCTGAGTAGCTGATACATCTGGGGGAAAAGCAGGCAAGAACAAGGTCACAGCCTCTCTCCCCACCTGCCATATTGAAGTTCATGCTAAAAAAAAAAAAAAAACAACACAAACCACAGCTCAAAAGTAGAACTACTAACAAGCTAAGGGCTGAAGCCTTCCTGACTGGCGTTATAGAATCTTCCCCAGACTTCCTCTTAGCATTAGACTAACAGAGACTTTGCTCAGTGTCAAAACGAGGTACTCCTTTCTCGGACCTGTTTCTTCTGTCATTTGCTCTTTTCATCCAGGTAATAAGCATAGCAAAGCCTGGGAAAGCAGCTTGGGTTTAATTTGAATTATGCCATCCCATAATCAGCACACAGGGTGCCTACAGGAATGTCATGGGGTACATTTCAAACATATACAAAGGAGAAGTCTTCATGGGGCTTGCAGTTAAGCTGTCAAACTTCTTGTAAAAGGTTTTCTGAGATTCTAAATGTACTCAGGTTCAACCAGCCAATGTACAGACTATGAAGACAAGGGGTGCTAAGAAATGAATACTCAAGACTTGCATAGTGCTGCACACTAACAGAGAAGAATGCTCTGTCAAACCATTTACCTCATCATTATACTCAACCTCTGGTATCCACTACCAGGTGCAAAAACTGGAGCTGATACACCTGTCTCCCATGTTTTTTGGGTGTTTTTTTTTTTTTTAAGGAGCACTTCAGTTTCTGAGTAAATAAATATTAATTTCATAGAAATATAAAGGCTTACCATTCTACTACCTGCACATACCTTTGTCACTAAGGGATAAGGACGGACCTCGGCACAGGCACACATCCTGCAGCACCTACAAACATCTGTACTCACCACATATGGATCTGTCCCTGGCTGCACTAGATCACAGAACTGTTAGGGCTGGAAGGGCCCTCTGCAGATCACCCAGTCCCCAGTGCCCCTGCCAAGGCTGGGTCACCCTAGGGCAGGTTACACAGGGACGCATCCGCGGAGAAGACACTGCTGCGAAACCTCCGAGGCAGCACTACGCACCACGCACACTGCCTTTAATAATTAATGCGAGATGACACAGCTTTCGCTTCTCCTGAAAAATATTTTTAGCCAAGTAGAAGCGCTACCAAAGCCACCCTACCACCTGTGCCGGGCCTCCCCAGGGACGGCACCCCCTCACACAGGCGGGAGGGACGGCCGGGGGTGCCGGGGACGCTGCCCGGGCCGCACGCCGCGGGAAGCGGAGCCCCGAGCAGCGCACACGCCCCCGCCACGCGTGTGCGCCTCCCTCCCGCTCCGAGCCGCCGGCAGCGGGGCCCGCACCGCCCGGGATGGACCGGGCAGCCCCGGGGTCCCCGCACCTGCCGGGGAAGCGCCCGCCCGGCGCGGCCCGGCCCCTTCCGCAGGCACCACGCGTGCGAGTGGGAGGCGGCGCTCACATGGCGCCTCCGCATCATCCCCCGCGCCCGCCGCCCCCTCCACACTCACTTCTCCCCGCCGCCGCCTACGGCCACCTCCTTGCCGCCGCCGCCGTGGTTATTGTTGTGGCCGCTGTCGGCGGGGGGCTCGCCGGGAGTCGGCGACGGCGCCTGCGCCCCCTTCCCCGGCTCCTCCAAGGCGCCTTCCGAGCGGGTGCACAGACCTCGCGCTGACGGCAGCGCCGCCGGGCCGCGGCGAGCGGCGGGCGGGCTAGCGCCGAGAGCGGCGAGCGGCGACTGGAGGCGCCTGGTCCCGGCGGCGGATGCCGGGGCCGGGGCCCCGCCGCCGGCCGCCCCCGGCGGGCCGAGCAGCAGCAGCTCCCGCAGCAGCGCCGAGCGCCACAGCCGCATCATCCTGCGCCACCGCGCCGACTGCCCGCCGCGCCGCCCGGCCGCGCCTCTCGCACCGCGCCGCGCCCGCCCCCCACTGCGCGCCATTGGCCGAGCTCGCTTAACTGTCAGGCTTACGGCTCGCCCATTGGTCAGCGGGAACGTCACTCAGAGCCATTTCCACACCCCCGGCGCGGGCCGAGTCTCCCCGCGGGGCCGCTGGTGTCGCGCGCGGCCGGCGAGGCGGGAGCAGCAGCGCCCCAAGCGGGCGGAGCCGGAGCGCTGAGGGGAGCCCCGGGGCGCCACCTCCCTCCCTCATTCCTCTGCTCCCTGCTTCCTTCCCTCCATTGCTCTGCGACGTGTAAAGGCGTTGGGAGCGGGCTGGGCTGCGGCGGTGTCGGGTTCAGGTTGCCATGGATATGGCCATTTTTTAAAACTGTATGTTTTTGATTACGAAGTGCACCGCCTCCGCCGCGCCGGCAGGATCACAGAATGCGCTGAGTTGGAAGGGACGCACGAGTCGCATGGAATCCAGCTCCTGGCCCTGCACAGGACACCCCAAGAACCTCACCCTGTGCCTGAGAGCCTTGTCCAAACCCTTCTTGAAATCTTGTCAGGCTGTGACCACGTCCTTGGGGAGCCTGTTCTATTGCCCGACCATCCTCGGGGTGAAACACATTCTAATATCCAACCTAAACCTCTGCTGACACAACTGCAGTACTCAGCCCAGAGAGAGAGAAGGATGCACAGGGCCCGCGTCCATCACCCACCAGGCACCCTGGGAAAGGGCTCAGGGAACAGGAGCCCCTTGGAAAAGCCCTCAGAAGGAATGGTTGTTCCCATATATTTTGGGTCAAACTCTTCTGGCAAGGAGCAGAGATCCTAAGGGGTTTCCACGTACTTTCAATAAAAGGGTAACTGCATAGCCCATTGCCAAAACTTACTCTGGAGGCTGTAAGGCTTGGTCAAATGTCTGAAGTTTTTGGGTTTTGAGAAAAATAAATAAACCAAACACAAACCCACAAAAATCAACCACCTGGCTGCCTAGGTGAACTGGGTGCGGCCATTCTTCATATCCACATCATCAAACATTCAATCAGAGTGTGGAAATTTTGCTGCTGCTCACTTACAGGTCCCAGTTTGGGAGCCACCGACCCATAGTTGTGAAGTCCAAAAAAGCAAAAGTGTAGCAGAGAAGAGTAGCAGAAAATAACTGCAGGGCTTCAGCACAAGGTGTAAATGTCACTCTTTATATACATTTAAGGTTCTGTCACAGCTGTCAGGATATAGCATTTTGGGAGTCACAGATTTTGCAGTTACTTGGTGAAACTTTGCTCACATCACCAACTGCTAAATTTGTGCTGGATGAGTACAAATCTATATTAGCAAATTTTATCCATTATGGGTAACAGTAGAAGACAAGATTTCCTGTCATCCTACTTCCTCAGTAATGCCAACATGCAAACCAGTTTTTTAATTGTCCCTAGTCTTCTCAGTTTAGGAACCTGAATTTTCGGATCAAAAATGTAAATACTTGTGGAGCTGGGAGTTTATTACTGCTAAATTTCCTTGTGAACAATTTCCCCATGCATTGAGGTTTATTTCATCTGCTCTGTTTATTATGCTTGGCAGAGGTGGGGGCGGAAAAGCTGCAATTCTGAGTTAAAATGTTCTTGCTGCACACTTTATTTGAAATGTTTTACTCTAAAGATACTGATATTTTGTTTTCCACCACCTCCCAGATTGAAAGTTTCAGCTGTTTAGGCATAGTAAATTCCTCTTAAAGACCCCCACAAAACAGAGAAGGTTCTGTTGCCCATTTTTCATGCACTCTGAGATAACTACAAATAGACATGGAGAATAGTCTTGCCTTGTGCTTCCACTTACCCGGCAGCACAAATACCCACAGGAGTTCCCTATGCTAATAAATTGTCACAACAGCCATGAGGGTTTTTAGAGGAAGATATAAAGATAGCTGATAATCTATGCCTATAAAATGAGCCTCCACACACCAATGGTTTTGCTTCCCACTGATCAAGGAAACTTGAAATACCAGTGTGGGATGTGTAATCCTGTGCTGCAGTTACTTCACATACAAAAATGCAAAGTACCTGCATTTCTCATGTACTTCTTACGTTACCTATTATATTTCCTGGAACTAATTTTGGATTTCCATTTGCTAAGTCCTTTCTGGCAAGCCAATACTGCCTCTTTTATCCTGCTGCCCAATAATAATATTTCTCATTTTTAAAATTGTGTTATGTAAAATACTCTAAAGATAGAAGTCTCTCAAGCACCTTTTCCATTTTTTCTAGAGCCTGCTGTTCTAAGACCAGAGACTGTGAGTGCTGTCTCTTCCAGACTCTGCATTTGGTCATTAATTGAACACACAGTTCTGCAGACACTACAAGATCCAGAATTTTAGTGCCAAGGTGGTTTGTCGGGATGACAGCTGCACTCTTTTCTAAGCCAGCTGTTTAGCCACAACCTGGTGCAAAAACTTGTCTAATTCATCTCTTATACTGTAGGGGGAGAAGAAGTGAAAGAATGAAAAATGTAATGATCTGGATCTTTCCTTTCAATGCTCTGGTTTCTGTTCAGAACATTTCAGATAAGGTGGTGGGAAGGAAAAGGCTACTACATTCACAAAAATATTTGCCTCTCAAAACAGTACCCCGTGATACCTGACCCTACAGGAACTCTTTAATTTTACTCACTTCCTTTTTTTTTAAAAAAAAATTATTTTGTACACTATTGCCTTATTCCTGTATTTAACCTTTTAGTATTGCCTTCACATTACTACATTAGTCATCTCCTACTGCAGGTACTCTTCATTAAAGCTTTTCTTAAAACTCACTTAAAGAAATTGATCCTTGACTTCTCTCCCTGGAAATTCCCCTGTCTGTGTTTTTAGCTGGTGAGGGCAGAAAATGCAAGTTGCTCTGTGTGTGGGACTACAGCTACACAGCTTGGGAACAATGCAAAATGATAAATATAGTTTCAGATCCAGAAAGTTCAAGGCCAATAGTGACTCATTCACTATTCTGAGAACTTTTGCTGCATAATTCAGGCCATCACTCCTTGCTCCTACTATGACTAAGCCTGAGACATTTCACCCACTGATTCTCTCCCCTCCTCCCACTGGCACAGGTATACCAGAGAGTCTTAATCTAAAGAGAGATTTTTTTTTTCAATTTAAAATAAGCCATAAGAAATGTAGTAAAAACAGCATCAAAAGCACCACCATTTGCTTGGGAAAGCATTATATACATTAAACCTGTTAAACTGACACTGATTTTTGTATTGATCCAGATGCTGGACTGGGCTTTCCCATATCCCAGCAAAACCCCCTTTAGACTTCTCCTTTGAACACAGTGATATTACTTGTCTCTCTGGAAAGAGAAGACACGCCATCTGCTCTGCCATTCTGTGTTTCACACAGTATCCCAAGAGAATCAGAAAATTACAAAATGGTTTCCACACAGAGGAAAGAAATTTGAAATTAAAATTCCCCATAGCTTTTATTTTGAGTTGGTTACACAACCAGCAGTAACCATAAGCCAATTATTCTCTTTTAATTTCCACAACTATACTTGTTCTTTTGTAAGACAAAAATTATTTGAATTTCAGGCAACAAGGTTCTTCAGGAAAGAAAGAAAAAGAAAGAAAGAGAGAAAGAAAGAGAGAAAGAAAGAGAGAAAGAGAGAAAGAGAGAAAAAGAGAAAAAGAGAAAAAGATAGGATCTTTTAAATAGGCATTATTTTTTAAGTATTTCCCTTAAGCTATATTGTAGCAACATATTCCAAGTATAGCTCTCTAAAAATAATCCATATTTCAGAGGTTTTCCTTTCCAAAAGGGGCATAGCAGCATTAATCTCCTAGGAGAAAGGGCTCTGAAAGCAGGTGCAAAGAGGTCTTCCCAGTTCAAGCACATACACTGATAACAGCTTTCAGGAAGGTTAAATCCTCCCATCAGATCAGCAGGGCAGATCTCAGATAAGCAGCAGAAATTAAGGATTATCTTGACTACGACATGAACTGTTTACTTTACTATTTTAAATGGTTATGTTGGCTCCATTTCATTTGTTGCAGGGTAATGCTTTCCAAAAGAGAACTAAGGACCAGAGACAACTATTATCTATTTAAGTATTTCTACACATTCTAGCAGCAGTTCCTAAGAATACTCTTTTCTTTTGTGAGGCTAACTTGCTGCACCTTTGGGGAACATTTTTATATTGATTCAAGGGAAAGGTGCTCAGTCACAAGAAACATTCCCCGTTGGATTGTACAGAGGATACAGAACAGTTTCCTCTGAGCCTAGAAGCATAAGCAATAAATAGTTACTATTTAATCTTAGAAAATGAATGTTCAAATGTTTGGGCATCATAGCTCAGAAATCCAACAAGGAGGAAAACATTCAGAGGATTTATTTAACTGGAAAGAAATGGTTGAGGGAGTGACCTCAAGTGACAAGCAATAAAAATAAAATCAAAAATGCCCTCCCTGCATAGCACATTGATGAGTCAATAGTTCAGTTCGTATCACTCACATTCCAGGCAAACAGAGGCAGTGAGGAATTAATTCAAAGGGAAGACTATTTGGAGGATTTTCTGAGAGTGACATGAAAAAAGACTACAAGGGCCTAGGACATTCCTAGCGTGGTTAGCAGACAGCATATGATGTGTTCTAGCATACATAACAAGAGCAAGCAAATCACAGAAGCAGAGTTATTGAGGATGACCTGCAAAGAGTGGCACAATTTTTTCCCATTACTCTACTGGTTAACCTGCTTCCTTTCATCTTGGTTGGTGACACAGCACCATCATTCCTCATTCTCATTATCAGTCATAGCGTTTTTCAGATGTAAAATCCTTCACACCGTCAGAACATCCACCTTGAGCAGCAAACAGAAAAGCATTCCTTGCTGCATCCAGCACACTGCATGTTATTTGCATTACAATATCCCTAAATCATAGTGTTACATACCCCATGCATTCCACTCACAGTCACATTTAATGCTTAATTCTGATGACATCTCAAACTGCAGTCTTGATATTAACAGAGGCCAGGGAGCAGGAGCAAATCTGGATCTTCTGTTTGTATTCCCAGTGCTCAAATATCAGCCTAGGTGATCTTGTGCAAGCAAAAAGAAACAAGTGACAACATCATCCACCTGCCCCATCATATGCCTGAGATGAGCATGCATGAGGGAGCTCAGGGCAGCCCATGGGCTCATGCCTTGCTGCTCTTGAGAACAGACATGGAAAATTGGTGCTAGCATTTGGCAGAGGTCAGAGCACTTGGGCTGGCCCCAGCTGGCTTGTCACGTACAGAGCTCCACAGCACTGGGCAGTCACTGGCTCACCATTAACACCTTAGTTATTAGGCCCCTAAAGGGCCTTAAGAAAAGATGGGGAGGGACTTTTGACAAAGCCAGGACAAGAGGAATGGCTTCAAACTGACAGAGAACAAGTTTAGATCAGATACTGGGAAGAAATTCTTCATTTGTGAGGCTGATGAGGCCCTGGCACAGGTTGCCCACAGAAGCTGTGGCTACCACATCCCTGAAAGTGTTCAAGGCCAGGCTGGATGGGGCTTGGACCAACCTGGTCTAGTGAAAGATGGCCCTCTCCGTGGAAGGGGTTTGGAATGAGGGGTTTTTGAGGTCCCTTCCAACCCAAACCCATTCCATGATCTGCATGTGCCACCTCAGCTCTGAAGTGATGGAGAAGACAGTGTGTGCTGCATCCTCCCCTTGTCCTAAGCTGGTTGCTTTCAGCTCTGAATTTCAGCATATTAAAAAGAGCCTTGGAGAGATGCAAGCTTTCAGGCCAAAGCATAAAACTGCATCCCATTAAATTGTCCCATGAAGTAAAAAGCCCTGGTTTTACTCTTTCACACATACCTGTGGCCACGTAGAAGCTTAAGCTTGACTGTGGGATCTCAGCACATCGTTCCCGATGTCCAGAGATGCCAGGAGAACCCTTGGGGGTCTCGAAAACCCTGGAATGTTGCCAAGAGTGTTTGGTGGCTTGATTTTGATCCATCCACAGAAGTAACAAGAGTCTGAGGACAAGAGAATCACTTTAGAGTAAAAGGTGTAAAAGAGACACATTTAGAGGGTAAGATATAGATTTTAAGGTTTTTGGTACAGGGGGGTTATGGAGACAAGATGGAGAGATCGGGGCGTGTCTTGTCCTTCTTCTTTCTTCTTCTTGTCCTCCATCTCCTGTGATGATGTTGGCACTTAGAGATTGGTTTCTAGTGAAGGTGCACTTGCCAACATGGGCGAAAAGCATTGGGAAATAAAGGTAAATATTGTATACGTAGGTTTTAGTATAAAAAGACATGACCGCCCCGTGGGTGGTCAGAGAGTGCCTGTGACTGCTTGCAGATCAGACCTCTGTTGGGCAGACAGAAAATTTTTGTAGATAAGAAATAATAAACAACCTGAAGACCGAAAGCTGAAGAGTCCAGACTCGTCCTTTGCATCGCGCCCACCAAAGAACCACTCTACCCGTGTCGGGGCAGAGACAGACAGCCGGACCCGACACTTGACAAAACATCCAGTCTTAAGCAGAGAAACAAAACAAAACAAGGTAAAATGAAGCAAGCAAAACAAGCAGTCAGACTGTAATGGAAACTGTCTCATCATAAGTGGTAGTCAAAATAGTTTAAAAGTCTTCCACTTCCAGAAGGCTCCTCTGGAGTACATAGAAATCACTCTGATTGGGTACAAGGTATAATGCCAGCATCAACACAAACCCACTACCTCTGAAATGGCAAATTAATCAGCAACACCACATGCTTTTTTCTGCCCTGATATTTTTGGCACCCTCTCATTTCTGTTGCTGCACTGAGGGAAGAGGAATGTACACTTCAGGTGATTGAGTCCTCCGCCTTCCTTTGCAACTGCTGTGAGTTGCCAGTCTCCTCCCAAGCTGCAAGAGTGTTTAAGTCTCCTGTTTACTCAAAAACAAAAGATCCCATAAAGACTAATGAGAAAACAGACAAGTTTTTTTAGTTCTTGAAGGATGTAACCTTGAAAGATTTCCCTCCTTCCCCCACATCTAATTCTCTCTTTATAAACATGTAACTTTCTTAGGGAGGTGAAAGGAAGAAAGACCAACAGCTCTTCCAGTAGTACATGGTGTACCCTCATACTCCAAGGGTATTTAATGTTTATCCAAGGACTTTTGAACAGTTCCACTACAGTAGGCCAGGGAACTAAAGATCTGCAAAACTGAATCCCAAGATTTAAAAGGCAGAGCAATCAAGGTTTTAAAATAGTCTGGATTAAGTACATGTTTTTGCTAGTAACTAGTCTACTGCTTAAACATGTTTATGTTAATCCTAAATTCCAAGAAGAAAAACATTCAAAAATTTTGTATGGTATTTGGTGCACTTGAAACACTTGTGGAAGCCAAAGATTTGTGCTTCAGTAACATTAACTGCTGTCACAGAACTTCTTCACATCATCTTTAATTGCTCCATAATGCTCCATCTTTTCACACAGGGCTTGAAACAACTCTCACAGAAGTCAGGAGCTGATGGGAAAACATACAAGACAAGAAACTCTACCTTTTAAATAGTATTTTTAGCCCTCAGCATACTTTTCATAGCAGTATTAGACCAAATTATTTGGGCTTTAACCTCAACTGACAGGGCTGTGATGTGGAAATTGCTGTGTTTCTGACATGATGTGAACTCTGGTGACAACATCCCTCATTCCCACGCACGTGCCATGTCCTGAGACAGCTACTGAACTACAAAACAGAAGTGAAATAAGCTGGCTTACAAACTGACAGGTCACCATTCTCTGCTTTGAGAAAGAGGAGTTTCACATGATAAGGCTGTGAAACATGTCTTGAGGTGTTTTGAATTAACATGCTGTAGAAGGGCTCAAAAGGAAGAGCAGTAGCCAAGAAATGCTGATAATTTTGTTTCTCTCTGTAGACTTGGCCTTGTACTACAGGAAAGGGATGTTGTCAGATAACAGACTTCACAGCCTTCCTGTCACAGGCAGTTTTTAAACTATGACCACGTGGATATTTGGGATATTCAGATAAAGTTTCATCTGGTTCTTTGATCAACAAATGGAGCTTTGGGCAATCAGATACCCCTATAATAAGGCATAAGGCCAAACCAATTGCCTATCTGAATAATATATTGATTTTAGGAAATACAAATTCTGCAGTTACTAGAACATCTCGTATTCTGCCATATAGTTGCACAGAAAGTAATCTTGTAATACCCTACACTAATCACCCAAGACATCATGGGCCTAATTTGAGAACAAATCTAAGCCCCTACTGTGGTGCATTCAGTAGGAATTTTTGTTTTGTTTTCAGGCTGTTTGCTATATGTGCTGTGTTTGACTAAAGTCTCATTGGATATTTGAGGATCAGCTCTGCTGAAACAGACTCAGAGAAGAGTGGCATAGTTGAGCAGCCCAGCTGTGGTAGGGAGGATATTTTCAGCTAAAAATGCTTCAAGACAACAAATATAAAGTGGACTGTATTGAGTATTTTGGGCCAGAAGGCATGTAGAACAGATACATGTAATTATTCATGTAATTATTCATGTAATTATGGTTAGGAAAACATCATCCAGCCACCTTTCTGTTTCCTCCCCAGCATTGACTTACTGTATCATGACTTCAGCAATTACAAACTCTCAAGATAGGAAGACACATGCCCTATTAGTCATGTTTAATCAAGAAGTTACATTTTGTTTCATTTCTTGCACTTTCATTATGCGTATTTCCATGCAATTCTTCTATCCAGTTTATCTCACCTTGCACATTTCTGCAAGTTTTTCTTCTGGTTATCTACCTTTTAAGTTATATTTCTGGCTTTTGAATGATATATTCTAATAGGGAAAGCATAGTCTAAAAGAAAAAAAAAATAGGCTAAACAGTGACTCATTTTGTTCTGCTTTGCCTGTTAGTTACATTGTTTGATATGTCAACATGTTTTCTTAACAGTAAAGGTGAAATTCAGAGTTGAAAAAGCACAAGCAGTAGAATGTATTGCTTTTTACACAGAAGTATGATTGAAGAGAAAGGTAACTGCTTAGCAGGGCTTACTGCACCTGCCTTGGTGTAAAGCCAAATAAATTCCACCCTTTGAAATAAGAAGTAATTCTTAAACTACCAGTAGTTGTTAATGATTGCTAGAACTGGAACTAATCAATGAAACCACGTGCTAGTGAGTAATAATCTTCTAGAAACATCCTGAATATAGAGATTATACCCTTTATTTAACAGATAAGAGGGAAAAGATTAATTTACATCTCAGTACTAATTTGAGTAACAAGAACCATTAACTTAGGAAGGTAATGAGCTGAAACATCGACCAGCTCAATCCAGTGACCCTGTACTTCAGGACAAGCAGAAGGATCTGTGTGATGGACTGCTGCTGATCACTTCCTGAGGATTGGCCAGGCTCTGGATGCCTGGCACACCCCACCTGAATGGCATTGAGTCTGGCTCAGGATAAGCTCAGTGCTTGTATGGAAAAACTGTGAGGAACAGTGCTCTTCCCACATAGTAGCTCTGAAAAAAGGCTGGTAGCCTTTTTTTTTGTATCCCCAAATAGATTGCAGAGAACTGGCTCCAAAGCTGCCAAGTAAACCATAATAAGGAGGAGAAAAAGAATGAGCACCTTTAATAGCATTACAGCTGTGCTCTTCTGCCAGCTTGTTTCTGTCTCTTGCATACTTCTCATGTCTAGGCCACATTTATTGGTACATTGAGACCTCCACCTTAAAAACTGGAAGAACATCATCTGCATGAGATGAAGGCAGAAGCAGCACAGTCACCAGGTGGCTGTCACCCAGACAGACAGACAGAGCAGTTTTGAATTGAGTACTGCTGAAACTCCATATTGGGACTGCTGTGCTCCAAAGAGAGCAGCAGCAGAGCAGATTGGCTTCAGCCTGCCCATAGCAGGACAGAGCTGGTTTGTCCCTGCCTCTGTTACCTCCTGGCCTTGTCAGTTCAAGGGCATAAGAGGCAGCTGTGCCATGAAGCTGCAGGTATAACCTTTGAGGGCCTATTTCAGAGTTCACATAAAAAGTCAACAGCATCTTCCAGCCTGAACTTGAACTGCTTAACCTTCAGCTCTCAGAGGCTTTCAGATCAGAGCTGCAAGTGGATGGAGAAGATTATTCCCAAAAGGTCTGGCAGTCTGTTACACATTACCTCGAAGCAGAGTGGGCAGAAGGATGTCAGGGCACTCTCTCTGGAGCAGAAAGGGATCTCCTGGGAACAGTCAGTCCACTGGGTCACGCCTGCCTGTGTGCAAAGGCCATGCCATGGCCCAAGAGAGAGGTCATTTATATAAATGCCTTCCTCACAGGTGTCACAAGGCTGTCCAGTGAAGGCACTAACAGCTCAGTGCTTGAAATGCTTTAGAATTGGGCTGCATGAGAATAAAATTATTCTTAACTGCTTCACTTTTCCTTCCTAAAGAATTACACGCTTTTTTGACCCAATAATAATGAGATTACAAGAAGAAAAAGCAATGAGGGATGATGCTACAAGCAATCATGAGGTAAGCATTCTTAAGAAAGCTAATTCATTTTGGGTTTATGAAAAGAAAAAAAACTTTAAAAAATTGTCTAAGTTCTGTAAGTGATCCTGTAGGGATGAACTATGCCACATTCCACTAAAAACATCCAGAACTCTTGAGTGCAGGCTTACTCATGCAAGCAGCCATTTAAAGAGGTGGTTTTTACTACGAAAATAATCTGTTTATTATCATTATTGTGAGGCTATATGGTTTTTTAACTCCTATTAGTGCAGCAGATTGAATGTACCTTTGCATTTCATGCATCCTCAGCAGAATTGGCTGTAGCACAGTATGTTGTAGTGGCACTGCCAATCTGCCCAGCATCTGTGTGACACGAGGCAGCACACGGGAGCAGGGCTCCTGGCATGGACACAGCCACCAGCACTCTGACTGTTGCCCTGAACAGTGGGAAGAGGGCCTTTTGGAGCTCCCTGAACAGTGGGAAGAGGGCCTTTTGGAGCTCCCTGAACAGTGGGAAGAGGGCCTTTTGGAGCTGGCATCATGAGCAAGTCAGAGCAGAAACTGTTTAGCAAAAAGCCAAATGCAGGGCAAGCTTATCATTTTTATAATTGTCCTTTAGAGATAAACCTCACTTGAAGTCACTGCTCTGAGAACAAAACCAGGGGAAAAAAAGACAAAACAACTTCTAAAAGCCTTTTCTGCCACAAGGAAATTCATCTTTGATGAAACCTGGAGGAACAGATGTTACTGAGTTCCCAGGCAAGTCAAATCTGGAAAGAAATGAGCACTATTATCCAGGAAATGGAAGTGATGGGAAGCAGCTGTGACCTGGAGCCTGCTGGTTCTCCCTGGCAAGTTCTGTGATTGTTGCTCATCCCTGCAAAGAGGAGCTTCAGTGTCCCTTTAATTCCCTTTACAGTGTCAGGAACATCCCCGTGGAGGCTGGCTGCCCCAGCCCCACCAGCATACTTGAAGATTAGTTTAGGGAAAGTGTGGATGTTGTCCTAATCCTGTGTTGAAGCCATGACGGATTGCAAGCCCTTTGTTACACAACAGGATCCCTCCTCTGACTCAGTGGAAAGGATTTCCTGGATGCCCAGGGCAGTGTGGATCAGACACAGGGAGGATATGCAAGGGAGCAGGCTCACTGCTCAGTCAGTCACAGCACAGCCATGACCTATCCCAGCACTTGAAATAAGAGCTGCTGGCACATCTCCACACTTCTGGGCAGCCTTCCCATGTGCAGGACTGACACACTCACTGGGAACCCACGCAGATATTCATCTCTTGACTCTAGAGATTAAAACAAACACATGCAAATCTTCCCCTCCGTGTTCTCAGCTGTGCACAGCCAAGGCCTGTGTACCTGTGCTCACAAAAACATCCTCCCCAGCTGCTGCTGGAAGGGACTGCCACGATCGCTCTCACCTCGCAGCCTGGCTGGCGGCCCTCAGCACTTCCAAAGAGTTGAAGATAAATGAAGCAAGGCCTTTCAGCAGCCTGGTGGTGCCACAACTTCACAAAGCAAGCTGTTCCTGCCCTGACAAGGGTGGGAGATAAAAGAGGCCATAATACCATAGCAATAGTATTATACAAACACACAAATGTAATGTCTTCTGTCTGGAAAGCATTTGCAATAATATGGGTAATGTGTTTAACTACTTGCCTTTTTTTAATATACTAAATCATTCCAGGAGCTCTTACACAGGGCAAGTGGAAGAGATCCTTTTTGCTCACCTGAAGGTGAATCCCACCCCTACCCCTCCACATTCATTTCAGTACTCAAGCTCTGCTAGAGGACTGAGAGGACAAGCAGTCAAGTGCTTCATCAGCTGATTTGGGACATGCAGATGTCAGTAACCATGGCCCTGAAGAGACTGCATGACACTAACAAAGAAAGCACGAGTTATCTGGAGGGAGCTGGTCAGTGGTCTCCAGCTGGCTCCAGGCCCCAGTTCAGAAGGTCACACAGCTGACACATCATCCTGTGAGACCCCAATCCTGCCTGTGTCCAGCATAACTCATGTGGTTTGGCAGCACTGAGGGAAGTTCCTCCTCGTTGCTTGCTGCCCAGACTCAATGCTGCCCTACAGAACACATGAGACAGTAAAGCCACCAAGAGACAGATGGCAACTTGACCATGTTGTTAGTCATCATCATCTCCTTGAGTGGCAGCACCAGACCAGATTCATACACAAACACCACTTACAAGCTGTCTAGATGATGCATCAGCACAGCCAAAATACATCTACCTACATCAAAAATAAAGGTTTGCATCCCAGGTCAACTAATTGAACTACATTCTTTGAAGTCTCTGCTTAGCTAACAGAATGTGTTCAGATCTTAGCCAGGCTGAAACAACAGACATCTTCACAAAACACCAAAATAGATACCTGGTCTCCACAGCTCTGTGGAGTAAGGCCCATGAGGTAACACAGGATTCATTCAGGGCCTGCACTGCTACACCCTCTGAGAGTTGACTCCCTAACCAGAGACTTGACTGGCACCCTGACAGCACTAAGATATGAAAGTGTCACCCCATCAAACAGGTGCTCAGTCAAAACCACACCCCTGTCAAGTAAATGGGAAAATTACAGTCACCAGACTAAAGTCAGGTCTGAGTTCCCCCAGTTTTGGCTAAACTTAAAAAAAATTCATACACCAGAGGGAAGACCTGGTGTTTCAGGAAAAGGACATGGAACCTATAAATGAAAGCACAGAAGTGTGGTGAGACAGCACACCCCTGGCTTGCCAGGTGTGACTCAATCCCTTCCAGATAAGCCCCGCCAGTCATCCTGGAGGAGCAAATGCCGTGCCTGGAAGGAAAATTGCCTTCCTGGAGTGTGCAACAACACCCAGCATGTAATTTCTCAATGTAATGACAATGAAAGGATTATGTTAATAGGCAGGTAGCTGTAATGAGAAAACAATAACACATAGACATGCAGCATACATCTTTCCAGGTGCAAGAAGGGATGGTCATGGTGGTTGAGCTAAGACTGTACAGACAAGGGCTAGAGATGGGTGCTCAAACATACTGTCTTCCATGAAGAGCAGAGCAATAGCTTTACAGGCTTTTTCTGTTAGGGTGAGGTGGTGTTTTTTCCACCTTCCAAGCATTAGGTTCTGGTGATCACCACCTTGAGAGAAGCTGGGATTTTCCTTCTGCAGTGAAAGAAAATAAATCGTACAAGTCAACATTCAGCTGTCATCCTGTAGTGCTGAATGAAGTGCTGCAAACTGCCAAGGCTGCTCCAGACCCACCAACAGCAGAGCCTCAGATGAACCTCTGGGTCAAACACAAGTCATACTGTACACCTGAAACAACACATCTGTGTGACTGTCCACTTCAAAAAGCTACATTGTGCATTTAGGGAAAAGTGGTTAGGGAAAGCACAGATCAGAAGAAAGATGCTCAAGGACACTTCTCTAGATGCTGCAGTACTTTCAAAGGCAAAGACAAGAGTTTTACTCAGGAAGGATTTTAAACAGAAGAGCTTATACCTGTTTCCTGAAGTAGATGCTAATTACTCATTAGCAATTCAAATTCGGGCACAGAGATGTTTGTTTGGGGCAGGAATGTATGTTTGGTTTTTATTTCCTCAGAAGCAGGTAGCTTACATCTGAGGGATATCAATTATTAACTCCAGCCTGAGATGAAAGTGTACAGGTTTAACTTCCCTGAGAGACAGGTACCTCCCTGTGTTTCTAGATCTGACAGGTTCTGGTGTGCCTTGCTCCCACACAGGAGGTAAAATACCAACTTATAGTGAAGTGATCCCTCTAGGAGAAAGGAGCCTGCACTAAATGCTGATGGGGATATGGGAGGGATTGATTTAATTTAAATTTTTACAGTGCTAATAGAAAAAATGTTATGAAAAAGGTATTTATTGTTCCTAATTATCCTTAGGCTTTATGTTTTGCTAAAATCTGTAAAGAGTTTTTGACAAGGTGCCATGTTTCTGCACCTGCTCTCTGTAGATGATGTTTCAGACCTCTACAGAGCCACTTATGTGTGTATGTAATTAATGTGGGGAAACAACCTTGCACTTCTGAAGGCTGCTCTTGAAGTGCAACTTCAGACTCCTTCATCAGGCCTAATTGAGCTCTTGGGTATCAGATGTTTCTGCACAAACATTTTTTCCATGCACAGCAGTATATATAGATATTTTTTTCCAAATCAGCTTTTACTGTTGATCCTTTAGTGAGGGGACCTGAAGCTTTCTTTCATTAACACCAGCTTATCATCATTTACAGCTAGAATCACCCCAGCTTTACAGCTATGTGACAGTAGCATCACCCATTCCCAGTAACAGCAGAGGAAGGTTCACTTGGGTGCTGTCACAAGCAGGTTTTGTGTGTTACATGAACATTTGCCCTCAAGGTATATTCTAGAGCTCCCACAGAAGTCAAAACCAGACTCACAGCATCCCTGACAATTGGCTTTAATCAGCTTCCTCAGAAGTATCTCTCTCCTTCAGGGAGGATCCCTGTACCTCCAAAGCAGGGGGCTGGCCAAACTGAATTCCCAAAGTATTGGAATTCAGTCACTGCCCTGTGCTGGGGACTCAGAGCTGAGCTCAACACCAAGTGGGACCAGGTGAAGCTCTCCTGTTGGATGACAGTCTGTGCATATGCACAGCAAGCTGCTGGGGATTTCCCAGTTTTGGCCTTTGCTTTCTAAAATGAGGAAGTTCCCCACATCTGCTGGCTTGCAAATTCCATTTCTGTCTGACTTTACAGCCTGTGACAGCAGCACCAGAGGCAGCACAAGCAGAGCTGGGGCTGGAGCACTGCCACGGTGCTGTGCTTCGGGAGGCTGCCTCCCGTACAAAGCAGACCTTGTGCTCTCCACCAGGGCTGTGCCTCATCCCGCCCCTTCCAGCGGCCCTCTGCCAGATGCCAAACCCAGGGGAGTCACATGGCTGCGTGGCAGACACGAGCAGATCTATTTAAATTGATTGTGCTTCAAACACAGCTGGTTCAATGGCTACTTACATTCCGGTTTCAGGAACATTTCATAACCACTAAGCCTTTTAATTAAAGAATGCACAACCTTCCTTGCTGAGCCAGCAGTCCTTGCAAAGCATCTTTGCAAACAGCAGGTGAGCTCAGGAAGGGACCCGAGGCACTAAAGGAGAATCTATTGGCCCCATTCCCTCTCTCGGAACCCTTGAACTGCCTGGGCACATCTGCACGTAGGTGAGGCTGTTACAGATCACTGCATGAATTATCTGCCCCAGCAGTCAGAGAGGACAGCTCACACTGGTGCCTGGGGTGGCAACCAGGAGCATTTCCTAAACCAGGGGAAAGAGCTCTCTCCGTCCAGCTGAAAGTGCCTGTAGTCACAAAGTGTTTATAGCTTCCAGCTGTCAAGTCAGCTAAACTACCAGCCTGGAACAGAGACTGCACTGGCTCTCACAAAGGAGGCTCCTGTTCAGGGAAAGTTGTTGCTGTTTCTTTGGTATGACTGCACACACAGCTAGCTCCTCAGAAGGAAGCTGGTAGCCTCCTTCACACTGAAGTTCTGCAGAGTGTTGTTTTCCTGGCCATCCCTGCAAGCTCCGGTCTGACACATCACCACCACGCTGATTTCTCTCCCGAGGAGAGGCCTGCTGGAGATCTGCACTTTCGGGCAGTTCCCTTATAAGGCAAAGCTTTGGGCTCAGCTGGACTTAGCTATTCCCTTAGTCTTTAGTCTTCAGTGCAAAAATATAGTCCTGCACTCTGATAAACCATTGTACCAAGCCAGAAAGAAGAAAACAGAATTCTCCTTTTGCCTTTGCTAAATGCCAGCTGACTTCGCCATTTGAAAAAACCACCCCGCCCCCTTCCCAAAAACAATCAGCTCAAAGAATGTGTAATGTTTGTACCATGAGTTTTGCCCACCAACAATAGCCTGCAAACTCTTCAGCACTTGTCTCTTCATCACATGTTCATCCAGTGCTTAACTCGGCAGAGCTCTGCCACTCATCTCTGATCCCCGGGCAGCACCGTCATGTAAGCACTACAGAAAATAGTGAAAACCCCATCAAAAAACGGCTTCAGTTACAAGGAGACTGGGCTGGGCCCTGACTCATCCCTCCCAAGAGCCCTCTCACAAAGGGCACCAGAGAATCGGTAATAACAAACATGCCAGCCCAGCTAACTCCCTTTTGAGCCCTTAGCCAGAAAAAACCCCACTATTGTCTCAAATCCAGGGAGTGTAAAGCAGTTTGGAGATGACAAGCAGTTCAGTTACTGCAGTAGCAATCCTGAGAAGCAAAAGGAAGACACAAAGTGTTCAGACTGTGGTATATATACTTACACTACACTCAAGCTGGAAGCCAGGTTTAAGCCTGACCCTGTTTATGGTTGAACTGATAATGCTTAGATCAGATCTCAAGTCCTGAATTTTCAAAGGAGCTGCAGAGATGCAAGTTTGAACCTAGCTCTGCACGACTGCGGTGCCCTGGATAAAGATATTCTGCGTCAACCATCCTAACACATGAAGTCTCAGCAGTTACCACCTCACAGCTGTGTAAAGTGGATTACAGATTTGCCTTAAAATGTGCTTTTCATAAAGAAAAGCTATTGCTCAGATGCTGATTCAGGCACAGATTCAATGAACTATTGAAATAAGGTGACAGAGAAGATGCTATCCTTGCCTGCCCTGTCTGCAGTGGATTATCAAGCCAGTGGCTAAGAGTATCTTTAGCTGTCAGCCTCTTCTTCCTAAGCAAGAGCAATTACTTTGGCATAGTTAAAACCAGAATTTATTATTTGTTAATGAAGGATTAACAGTGTTCCCATTGATTTTCCTGTATGCCTGCCACGGCCCTACTTGTAGATTGCTAACTGGATCTATAAATGCAAGTCAGCCTGCTCTTAAAAGCCATTGAAAGGCATCATTGTGTGCTCCTCAGCTTGGAGATGACTCACTTTTCAAAACTGAAATGCCACTAGTTATGTGGTGGTTTCTCAAACCCCAAGAGCATTCTGTTGGAATAGTGTCACTGGAAAAAGTCACGTCAGCTGAAGGGAGAAGCTGAAATTTGTCACCTTGCAGCTGCTGCCCAGTTTGTTTGTTACCTGCCTGGTGGAACATCGCCTTACCAAGAGTTGTTTCCTTTTTGAAGGATGAGCACTTTGCAAAAACAGCACGTAACAGACTCTCCCTCTGGGACCCCATGATCCTTTCTCCTCTCCCCGAGGGGAGAGAGGGCCTGCCACCCTGCACTCCAGCAGCAGCACATGAGCCCTGCTGAATGGGTGCTGAGGCATGTGCAGAGTCAATGGGGATTTACTGCTCCACCCAAATTTAATCTCATCATAATCCAAGGTATTTGTACACCAGCATGTGGCTCGCTGTAGATAACCAGGGCTACTGTGTCACAGGAGGCTTGTCTGTCAGGCAGGGCACGTAGTGTCTACTGCTGCTTTCATGGCTTATCTTGCAAATCTACTGCAGCAATCAGAATGAAGGCGGGGAGATCATAAAAGTTACCAGAGAACAACAAAAATGTTTTAGACCCGTAGGTTTGCAGTGCAAGAGGAAGAGTTGTGGTGCACTTTGTTTTGTTTACTTCCTTGAGTAGTACCACCATGCATACCACAGTGATGGCTTAATCCAAAATAACATCTTTTTTTATGTGTGAGAGGAGGAGGAGAGCTGAGAAAGGAACATGCTGTAAAAACAATGCTAACTGGATATGCAGAAACAAGGGATATTTTTGTTTCTTCTACAAAGTCATTAAGCAAAACAAAATAAAACCTGTTATAACTAAATTCAACTTGTTCCAAGCCAAGCTGCCTGTTTCCTCCTGCGCCTGCCATATCCAAGCTACTTCTCCATTTAGCAGCACCAGGCACAGCCCTTTCATACTGTAACAGCAAAATCAGCACAGGACTTTCACTGCATTTCACCACGTTTGAGGAGTGGCACATTATCAGGTGTGGTCAGCAACAGAGGTATTTCATCATGAACAGCAAAGAACTCAACAAAAAAAAAAAAAACCCTTCGACCACAGAAAACACATCAGCCCCAGCATTTTCATCATGCCACTGACGTTAATTAATCACTCAATGACATTGCTGCTCTAACATCCCAACCAGACAAGGCCCTTCATCATTGCCCTTCCCCTGAACTGCTTTTGCTCCAAGAGGGCTGTGGGGCAAAGATCTGTCTCCCAAGGCTTTGAAGTGCTCTGCTGGCATCATATGAAAGCATCATAAAATATACACAACTAAGTATCTGCATAGATGATGATTATTATTATTACCAAGGCTGTTGCAACATTTGTTGGTTATTTTACTGTGCAGCAGCTATCTCGCTCGGCTTTCTCATAAGCTCATGATAGGTTTATACAGATGCAAAGGTAATCTAGCAAATGCGAGTGATTAATAACTTCCCCAACTAACATAATCCGCGAGCAGTGAGACAGAAACTGCGTCATTTTCCGGGCTGGCTCTCGGAGAGCAATTGGAGCTGATGGGAAAAGCTATCCAGAGGCACAACCTACAGGTACAAGCTGATACTGCACCCGGGCTGAGCGCACCAGCGTGGCTCACCGCCATGGAAAAGTAGTTTATCCATCAGGGAAAAGTCCTCCTGACAGGATAAAAACTGTGGTGGCTGTGAAAGGGATACAAGCTCCACAGCTCCCCATGCAGAGCTTCCAAGCTTTCCCTTTCCTGTGCTTACCCCTCCTGGGCAAGGGGCTGGAAGAGAATTTCCAAACCTGACAGGAACACAAGCACTGGGTACTGAGAAAAACAGTGAATGAAGGTTGGATCATCATATTAATAAAGGTTTTACCTCGAAGTTCTACTGTCCTTGGAGCAAATTCGTCACTGTAATTTGTAATATTACCTCCTTCTCCAACAAGTCAGGAAGACTTGGAGTCCATGAAAGCATTATGAACACCATATACAGAAAGGAGAAAAGGCAAAAGGAAAGGTGGGTTGCCTTCAAGGAAGGCTCCTTTTCTTCAGGGAGCTTGCTGAGTAGTTCTGAATGCAGCCTGCTCACCTGCTGGCCACCTCTTCTGCCTCCATCCCCTTTCCTGCAGCAATGTCACAGGGAAATAGTCCAAACTCCATATTTCTGCATCTCCAGGACATTACTTCTATCACCAGGCAATGTTTTTTTCCAGTCTTGCCAACATACCTGGGTCCAGTGAGCTGGAGCATAACCCACAGCCAAGGGATAAGGTCTGGAGGGCAGGGCTGTGCTGGTACCAGGTTGTCAGGGTTATCCAAATCATGGGTGGGGGAAGAAGAGGAGAGCCCTGACTTTAATGCTCAGTCAGCTGTGCCCCCTTGAGGGTCATAAACCAGAAGTGAGGGGTCTTTTCAATCCCCCCTCCCCAGGCAGCCCTGTCCCCATCAGTCTCCTGACTCCCAAATATATGAACAGTGTAATTTGTGTCTCGAAAAATGCCGGTGCTCAGCCACTCCAGAACTAACAAACAAGGTTTGTTTCAGGGCTGACACCTCTAAAAAAGCCTGGCTTTCAGCTGCACAGCAATTTTTCTAAATTGGCTCCACTTGAGAGGATTCAAATGGGGTGGCCAACCATCATCTACAACTCTTCAAAATACCCGTCTTCATACGTGCCCTGTGAAGGCCAGATCCAATCTGAAGACCTTTACTGCTCCCAGGTAATTCAGTCACTCTGTTAACTGCAGCAGGTCTGTGTGCAGAAATTGGCTGGAATAACTATTTCCAAATCGCTGCAGACATTTTGTTCAGGGATAAAGGGACCATTATTTATTTTTTCTTTTTTTTTTTTAATTCTGTTCTTTTGGATGGAAAGTCATATGGAGGCAATCATCACATGGGCAATTGGGAGAGATTCCAGAGCAGAATCAAAGAACAGGGATTTTTTTTCTCTGTGTTGCTATTCTGGTAATTTTCTTCATGTGGAAAATCCCAACAATGGTCAAGCTCACCGTGTTGTATACCTCTCTTAGGGCATGGAGATGTCTTATACACCCTACTTTAGATGTCAGCAGTTTCAGCTACACCATGAAGTCGTTTTGGTAGGCACAAGGATGTGATAGAGGTTTCCAAAGTACTGGAATCTGCTGTGGGAGCACTCCTGGCCAGACAACCTCCCTGACTTCTGCAGGTCCCTCCTTAGCAGCTCACACATCACAGCTCATGTTTTCAGGAGTGAAAACCAAGAGAGACACCATGGCAAAAAAAGTTAATTTAGGTTATAAAAACACAGGAATGCAGTCTCTTTATAAAATATATAGCCATGCATTTCCTTTGCACTCCCACTGCAAGCCAGCGGGGTGTGCCAGTGGACCAGCTTTCCTACACACAACTCATTTTTTTGCCTTAAATGATGCAAACTCTCCTCGTCATGCATCATAGCTTTCTTTAAAAAAAAAAAAAAAAGTCCATGACCCAATTAAACTAACAAGAACAGATCATCCTTGCTGATGCTGCACCACCTCTCTGTAGTTTCTCACTAAAATACAGCAAAACTTCAGCAATACGTAAAAGGAGCAGTAGGCTGAGAATGAGAATCACCTCTGGTTTTCTAATAAACATAAACACTCAAACTCCTCTTTACACTGCCTGCTCTTAGGCAGATCAGCCTGGCAGCCCTCCCAGCAGCACCTCTGAAACCAGGTTTCCTGGGGAGGCACAAAAAGGCAGGGCAGCTCCTGCTTCCCTCCAGCTCCATGGAAGGCAGTGAATTCTGCAGCTCACAGGGTTGGGAAGGGACCCTGTCCCCAGGCAGTGCCCCACCAGCAGCACAGCCAAAGTTTTCACACCCCTGAAAGCTACAGCTACACAGAATAAAGCTGTTACAGCACCAGGCAGTTTAGTTCACTGCTGAGTGGGACACACTTGGGATTGAGGTATGCAAAACCACGTGAGAAACAGCAGTTTAAGACACTTAAAAGCACTTTGGGGTCCTAAAAGGGACGCCTGATTTTTCCCTATTCCGTTGCAATACTGTGCACATCACTCTGTGAATTCACCTCCACTGACCCAAAAGAGCTACAGCTGGCACTTGATCTATTTTTGACACTAATGCAAAAAAGCTGTCCTGGATCACTAGAGAGTACCATCTGCTCTTTGCAACTGAAATGCCATCAATTCACACACCAGGGCCAGGAGCTTCAAAAATAGCTAGTCTGAAGTGAGCTGCCTGGATCTGTATTTAGGCACCTGACTGACTTTCAGGAAGAGCTGGGCCTGCTGCAGCTCCCATTAACCTGAATTTGGGACCCCCTGCCATTTCAGCCTTAGCAGTGTCCTCTGGGTTTCTCCAGCCTGAGACAAGCAAAAAGGGACTGGTTTGTACTAAATGCTCATTTACCAGTCTCTCAGATGAGTGAAATTCTTCAAAGCACCCAAAGTCTGAAGTTACCAGATTGCTACTTACTTTCAATTTCTTAAGCCAGAACTACCTTTTAACTCAGGAACCGTTTCTTTTTAAAATGAAGTTAGAATCACAATTTTCACCTTGCAGAAATAATAAAATACAAACTCCAATTTTAAGTGTTTACCAGGTGGAAAACAGCTTGGCAGAAGTTAGGGGAATGCTATGCTGAAGTTGTAGCTACAATCCTTTGCACCCTATTTACATAAAGGACTCTCAGGAATGTCCTTGTTCCTACCACACTGACATACTACATTCATTTTCTTCTGAAGGGGACCACAGGTACACAGTTTCATACCTACTGTGTAGGTCCAGGAAGACATTTCCATACCAGTGGAGATCCAGCATTTATACCATGCAACATAAAAATCCTGAAAGCTCTAAAAGATGTTTTCACTGGATTAGTGACTATCATTTTGATGTGAAACCTGCTTTAATGAATACCTGACAACTAAAACTCTTAAAGGAATGATTTCACTTGACATGAATGCATTCAACTACTGTTTGTTGAACGATATTCTTCTTAAACAGCCAGCCAAAGAATATAGTGACACCTGTAAATCAAGGGTTCACAACCTTAGCAGCACTCAGGGCCACGTTTGAAACCTGCCAGAGCTCTCAGGGTGATGCTGGATTTCAGGATAAGCTCAGGAGGATTTGCATAAGCAGAGAGAGGCCTTCAGGAAGTCAATGTTTGCACTGTAACCAGGGAGCAGTCCTCACCACAAACACTATCAAGGACTGAACACAGAATATCTCTTTTGCAGCCAGCATATTTACTTTTTCTTCATAAAATGTGGACGGATGTAATGCCAGCCTCTGTGGGCCAGGTCAGGTCATTGTACTGGCTCCCATTCAGAGCAGCTTCTGTTGGCACTGAAATAATTCGAAGTTTAATTAGTTTAGGGGTGGAGCTTTTTGAAAGCCCATTTTCTGCAGAATAAAAAATAAAAAATTAAAAAAATCAAGCACCTAAAGAGATACATCCTGTATACATAAGCGCCCTGGAAAAAGGGAAAAAGTACTTTCCAACCTGCCAAAATGAGTCAGAGTGCTGAGAATACCACCGAGGAGCACCAAATAAACCCCGCAGAGGAGGGGTGTAGGAACTGAGCGCTTTCTGGAAAAACAAAAAGGCACGAGCAGGTCTCGTTTGCAAAGGGCAGCCGTGCCTTTTCTTACCAGCAGGTGTCACATGGAAGTAAGGCGTCATTTCAGCTGACACCGCATCCCCTGCCCGGGGCAACGAGCTTGTCCCCAAATCAAGGTGCCTGGGGAACACGGTCCTGGCCAGGAGATAAACGGAGTTGTCCTCCTCCTGGACAAGGACCAGAATTACCCAGATATGCCTTACATGCCACACAGGAGACCTGGCTGCGGTTCCAGGAGCCACCTCTCACTGGGCACTTCTCTAACAGGACACACAACCCTCACACAGAGCAAGGATGCCTGACAAGTGACCCTTAGCTGCTTCCTTAGGGGGCACTAACAATACCGATGCTTCACAAGCTTTTTTCTCAGGAAATATCACTATTTTGTGCCACTTCAGCCTGCACTGCCCTTTCCAAGAGGTCACAGGTAGGTCCTCCAGGTTGCCAGACTGTCCAGCCCAGAGTAAATGCACGGATGGGGGATTTTAGCAGGATGTGCAAGAGCAAGGCTTTGAGTGGTGTTTCTTTTCAGAAGCATTGGGATTCCCAAAGCATCTCTATCCAAGATGTGAGTTGTGAATGCTAAGTGAAAAAACACAGGCAAATAGCAATTTCTCATCTCACAGCAATTTCTGAGCTTGAGGTAAACACCATATAGGCCATTTTTTAAAACACTTCAACAACTGCTTTCACTCAATGGGATCCTCTGGAGCCCAAATCTCTTCTCAATCAGCTCACCAGAAACACTGTGGGCTTCATCGGTGCTGCACAGCAGCTGCACAAATCAGCCCAGCACTGGGAGCACATCATCTCCTAGAGGGAAACTGCCATGGAACCACCAGGAATTCACCCAAACCTCCACCACCACTGGCACTGCAGACTCCCCAGAGAACTTTGCACAGGCAGCCTGCAAAAGGAGTCCCTGGGTGCCCCATGGGCTGGGAAACCACCATGTGGATAGCAGCCCCAGGATAACAGGAATTTCACCCTGGGTGAGTGCCCTTGGCTGTGCTGGACCACTGCTAAGAGGGAGTGACAGCCATGGCTTTGCCCAAGAGGAGAGGCCTGAGCTTCAGCTCTGTCACACCCAGAAAGGAGGCATCACCTGGGGAACCCTCCACATAAGCAGCTGCTGGGCCACAAAGCCTCAGCTGCTGAGTGAGCAGCAGTGGAGCAAATCAAGGCAATTATAACCATTAAATACAAACATTGATTAGTATGGTTCATAAAGTCAGGAGTCGTGTCATGTTCTCTGGCTTTGGTTTTACTTCTAAATGCTTCCATGAATGTGGGTATCTTTCCCAGGATCCATATTTTGTTCCCCTCCTGGAACACATACGAAGGGGAGGATGGACGCTTTGTAGAAAACCATTTTCAACAGCCCTGTGAAAGTGTGGGAGTAAAAATGTCTGACATCCCCCTGCGCAGCTTCAAATACCCTCAGGCCAACTCCTGCTAACAGGCTCCATCAGCCTATGCCAACCTGAAATACCTTGAAACAGAGATGAGTCATTTGTAAGGACTGATGGCTAATGTACTTCCATCACCCTCCTTCGTGCAGGGGACTTGCAATAAGATTTTAAAAGACCAAGAAAAGCATGAGTTTTACAGAAATTAAATGCCACAGCAAGGCTTTGAAACGAAAGAATTAAAGAATACAGTGACCAATACAGCCCCTACAGCTGGGACATGCTCAGGAAAGCAAAATATAAGAGATTTGCTTTATTGGCTTTGAGGAAACAGCTCAGCTTGAGTAGCACAAGTGGCACAGAACACCTGTGGCCCTAGCACTGCTCCACAGTATGGGGGTTGAAATTACCTACACTCATTCATGTTTGAAAATAATCAAGCTCACAACTGAAGTCATCATCTCCATCAGGATGGAGATGCTCCACCAGGGATGCAGGGTGGCATTTCCCATGCACACATGCAGCAGGGAGAGGAGTAGACCAAAAACACACAGAAAGAAATGCTTGTGTGGCCTGAGTGCTGCATGGCCCCATCATTCCCATCACCTCACCATCCCTCTACTGTCCCACCAACTATTCCCAGCTCACATTTTCCAGTCCTCATTCATCCTGGAGCTCTGGGATGCTCATGGCAGGGAATGTGCCCTCATGCACTTCTGCTCCATTGGCTACAGGCAGCAAACAAAAACCAAGCTGTTGCCATCTCCCTCTCCAGAGTACAGCTGGCTCTGGCACCCCAGCATCTACCAATGTTCAAGTAGAGAGAAAATACAGAAGTTATTTAAATAAACAAATTCCCTCTGTAAATGCTACGTGTGGCCAAACCGGATCTCCCAAGGTGCACAGGGCTGCTCCTCAGCTGGTACAAAGTGTATCAGCAAAGGATATTTGCTCAGAGATTACAGCCTTGGGGAGCAAAAGCCAAGCCTTGTGACAGGGCAGAGATAAAAGAAACTGGAACTGAGAAAAAAAGGAGGGAAAAGACAAAAATCAGAAGAAAATTAAATGTCATCTTTCAACTGCACATTCATGGGCTTTGAACAGAGGCTAATGTTACCCCAAACAGCAAACCATGTGTTGCCTCAAAATTGTCCCTCTGTACTCTGACATATTTTTGTAATGGCTGAATATTGCAATTTTTTCACCAAGTGCAGCATCATCAATGCCAGGACCTGGCATCTCCTGGGACCTGGAGGACCCATCTCCTCTTACTCAGAGGGTGAGGGGTGGGAAAGGAGCAGACAAGGGGCCAGCTGGGCCAGGGCAGCAGGGCAGGCTCACCCTGGGAAGATGCTGCATCAGATGAACTCTATCCCAGTCATCCAATATGAATTGACACTGGAAAGGCACTGGGAAGAGCACAGTAGTGGTTTGCTCCTCCAATGTTCCTTCTCTTGCAAAAAGACCAGAGTACAAGCACAGAGATAATGATTTTTTCCATAAGAGTCTTTCCTGACCCAAGTCCAAACTGCCAGAAACATCTCCCAGCCTGCTGCATATAAAATTACTTAGCCCTTTCTCCTTTACAGGTGGGGAACTGTCATCACTAAAAAACATTTTTTTAATACATCTACATAAAAAAAACCCTATTATTCTTATGGTTTCATCCTTTTCATACACTCATTGTCTGCTGCAAGCCCAGTGCAGCCACAGCCAAATTGCTTGGTTGTGTCAGAACTCTGGTGGGGCAGGAACAGTGACTGGTGGGAATTAATTATCCCCTTGCATCCATTAAGTATCTCCCACTCTGTTTGTTCCCTTCTTCATGTCAGTGTCCCTTCCCACTGCAAGCTTTCAAATTGGAGTTGTTTTTTCCCTAACCCAAAGCCCCTTTGCCTGTGGAGCACAGGCTGTGAGGGGGGAACACAGCTCTGCCACCACCAGGCCCTGCTGCAGCTGCTGACAGGGCAGCACCAGGGCAAGCCCAGCAAAAGACTCTTTGATCCAGAAAAACAGATGAGAGAGATGGTTTGGTATCAACAATTCCCAAAACATTAGAAGTCCAACAACAGTGCAGTTCTGACATTTAGCAGAATCAGCTTAAAAGTAACACTTGTTATGTTCCTACCTGGTACCCCACCACCAGGAAAACCAAAGCCAAGAGAGATGCTCATCCAGCTGGGTTGTGGGACTCAGGACTAAGGGGGAACAAAGTTTTAAAGATCTGCATTGTCTTCTGAAGCACCTGGACAGATTCACAAGCTGGTTGATATCTTGACTGAACCACAGAGTATGAGGTGAAAAATAAGCATGGAAAGAGGCTGCTACTCACTGCTATCCCCAGTGGACAAGGGGAACGGCAAGAAAAATTGGTTATTTTTAAGTTCTTCCAGAGGCTTTTAAAAAATAAAATAAAAAAGACAGAGTGATGGAGGGAGTGGTGAAGCAGCAGCAGCAGCCTGTGAGGGTGCAGTGGGGCAGGAGGATGAGTCAGTGTGAGTGGGCTGGGGCGAGGGTCATGAGCAGGACTGGGGAGTGGGGAGGCATGGAGCTCCTGCTCAGAGAGGGTCCTTACAGAACACATGGGCTCCAATTGCCACAGGGAAAAAGCAAAAAACGCCAAAGACCTGGTTTTACACAGAATGAGAAAGCAGAAAGCTGATGGTTAATGGCTTTCCTGCATCCTGCACATCTGTCAGCTTCACAGTGCCCTCATCTCCCATGAGATGCAAAGCCCTCCTGCCAGGTGCATGGCCTGCTGGGCACAGCTTTGTGAAGCAGCCCTGGCTCCAGGACAGCCTTCAAGCAGGAGGGGCTCAAAGAACCCAGCCCTCAGCCCCCTTGAAACAGCCTTCCATATGGAGTGATCATCATAATTAAACCAGAGCCAAGTGTCATGGCAGAGCAGCAGCGAAATTATAGGGTGGGGAAAGGCAGGGGTCTGACTGCCTGGCAATCAAAGAGGGCAAAGGAAACCTGAGCTCTGTAATTGCACCCCAATCTGAGAACAGGCAGGAATAGAAATGTGCCTCCAAAAAAAAAAAAAATCATATTGCAGTTAAGCTTCTCTCCCTTTCTAATCCATAATTTGAAATGTAAGTATTTTAAATGATGATGGCTAATCCCTCTGTAGACCAGAGAATCTTGTAAATTAAAAACTACCTAATATGCAAACCTAAGCTATCTCCAGTAACTTATATTCCATGAAACTGTTTGCAGGCCACGTCCCAGGAAGTGCAGCAAGTAAGGTGAGCACCAGGGTGGCTGGAAGTGACAGAGTTTCACCTCACCTTTGTACAGCTCCTCACCTCTGTACAAGACATCCACCACCCAGCCCCAAAGTCTCTCAACTCACTACCAGGTGCCTTTCCTCCCTACTGGCCGGGATAACCAGCAGTGGAGGTACCACACTGGGCAGCTGTTTCAGTACAACCTCTTGTAGCCACAAAAAGCAAATTGTTGCACCCAAGGCCTGGTGCAGACTTGGAGTAGTCTCTGAGGTTTAGAAACCTCAGAGATTTGGGCACTGGAGCTGATGGTGGCCGTGCTCAGCTCTGACAACAGAGACAGGGCTGCTCATTCGTGCTGGGAAATGCTGCAACTGCGTGGGCAGAGCATGATACAGTGGACACATTTAGAAGCACTTACGCCGACTTTTAAAAATACATTAATTTTACACATCTACTACTTCAAGAGGTTGGGTTTTTTTGGGGTGGGTTTTTTTAATTATTCAAAATAACACCCTTTCTCCCTGTTAAAATTTGTTCTGCATATCAATCAGAGTGAAGAGAAATTCTTTGGACCCTTCTCTGTGCACAAAACCACCACAAAAAAAAAAAGTATCAATAAATTATAAAGCCTTCTTTCCACAGCCATCTGTGTGGAGAAGGAAATCCCCAGCATATATGTCTTCTAGCAGAGCCACTTTATCAAAATACCACTAAAAAACACACACAGTTTCCATCAGAAGCTTAGAGGTTTTCTGAAGCATACAGACCATCCTGAACTGGTAGACCTGGAAATGTGCAGGGCCCTGTTTGTAGGACCTGGGAGGACATCTCTTCTGGGAGCTGTGCTTCAGCACACAACATCCTCATAGCTCAGGAGATGCCTGAGCCGCTTGCACTTGCTGGCAGCAAAACACATAGGGAATTCTTTATCTCATCTTGTAACAGAATGGCAAAGCTGGCCTTGGAGAATGACTTCTTAAATTTTTTCACCTCAAAACAGATAAAAATTACTAACAGACTCAAGTAAATTAATACTATGAATTAAATCAGCAGTGCTGCTGCACAGAAGTGAAGCCTGAACATCAAAAGCCTAGGTATCAGCCCAAAGCAGGTGCCATTCCACTGGTTATGCAGGTTTGTGACCACAAGATTTGAGTTTCCTTCATCCCTTACTGAACGAGGGCTTTATTGATTTATTTATTTTAATCAGATTTCTCTCACGTCATGCACACTCATCAAACCTGACTGGCAGGGCATGAAATAGCAATCCCTGAAAATAGAAGCGAGGAAGAGGCTTGCTCTACTTCCACCCTCCTCCCAAAAGTCTGCCACACGGGGCTGCAGCGAGCTGGGGTCCCACGGGATGGAGTGAGCCAGACAGCGGAATTTGGATGCTGTTCCCATTGCAGGGGACAAACAGCAAAGGAGCCAAACCCACATCCCTTGGAGGCTCTTGGTTGCAAGGGATTTGCAAAGGCAGCAGTAGCACTCAAGATCTTTCTGGGCTGGAGTATTGGGGTCATGTCACAAGTGGGATCTAGCACCAGTCCCTAGAAGAGATAGTGATGGGCAACATTAAAAAAAAAAAACCAAACCAAAAACAAAAAACCCACCAACTCAAGCTTTTCTGTGAGCTCTGGGCATGATCCTAGTCCCACAGAAGTGTGTGGGCGTTTTGCAACTATTCCCAGTAAATGTAGATCTGTTCTCCTCTCCTTGTTCCCTTGCTGTCTCTGCTTGGCATTCCCTCCTCGCCTCAGCTCTCCTTCCCTCTGCCGGGGTCAGCGCCTGCAGCCCCAGGCACTGATTCACCACGGAGGTGTGCAGGGCACCTGAAAACGGGCCCATTTCCAACCAGCAGCTGCTGGAGTCACCTCCCACACCAGCAGGGATAACTGGCTCCAGGAGCACAGCATCCAGCGGGAAAGGCCCGCCGGCCCCCGAGCTGCCGGCAAGCAGCTCTCTGGGAAACGCCGGTCTCGCAACCTGCGCCTTTAAATTCATTTTACTATTCCAGTCATTTCACTAACTACTTAATTGCAGCCATCTCTGTGCGTCTGTCTCGGCCCGACACCCACAGCTGCGGCCGCCCACGCCGCCACCCACGCCGGCCCACGCTCTGACTCATGCTCCGAGCCGCGCTCCGAAAGCCCCGCTCCCTTCAAATGTGTGCTGCTACTTTGATCTATTTCCATAGATTCCTGTGAGTCATCTGATCCGTCTCTGATCTAAACCCAGTAGACTAGAGCCTGCATGTATGGTGTTTTGCATGAATTTGGCTTGCACAGAGGGCTGACCCTGCTGAAGCGCACAGGCATGCGAGAGCACAAAACTCCTGGGAACTTCTTCCAGGAGGGAATTGCTTACTTATCCAAAAACAAGAGCAATTATTTTCTATTAAAAAGTCTCATTGTACTTTAAAAAATTGTATATATGTGGATAGGATGTGGGGACAACATTGTTCTGGGATATAAGGCCACAGTGATGCTCAGAACCCCTTTCCACCAAATCCCTTCACAGCCTTTTCCCACCCCCCCCAGCTTGTTACCCTCTCCTCATTTTGCAGATGGCAGCATGGCGGTGCCAAACCTCAAAGTGCACTTTGGCAGGAGCCAGCCTGCCACTGGCAGCACCTTAATGAAGGCATGGGGGATGATCTGTCCTGGACACCTCGAGGCAGTGCAATTTGACTGCTGTCACAGGGGAAGGCACTAATGACACCCAGGCTACCACCAAGGCTTCACGCCTACTATCCCACAGATTTGTGGTCCCTCGTTATCCCAAACCTCGGGAGATGTGCCCCAGGGATACCCAAACTCTTCCCTCGTGGGTATTGTCTCCTGGTGATCAATCCAGCACTTGTGGGTGGATCCACAAGGGCCATGGGGGAGCATTCCTAAGCCTGCCATCTCTCCCAGCCGCTCTGTGGTTTGTGGAGGATGCTGTCATGGCTGAGCGTGGATAGTCAGAGGTGCTCATTCCCACCCGGAGGCTGTTGGCCAGGTCGTGCCGGCCTGCACCTGAGCTACCCCTCCCCTCTCACAGCCAGCACTCAACCTTGAAAATGTACCTTCCTCAAGCCCTGCTGCTGCAGGCACCAGCATTATTCCCATTCCACAGCCTCCCTGCGCACAGCAGGCAGGCAGCATTCCTTCCTGAGTGCTTCACAGGCAAGTAGCAGATGGTGCCTGTCACTAAAAGCAAATAAACGCTTTGGTGCCCTGATTTATCTGCGCAAACACCACCTGAATTATCAAGGACAGGAGGCCCCCTTGGAAACGCCCTTCTTAGTGGATTTGCACTCCTTGATAACAAGCTCTAAGCACATGGAATTCACACTTTACAGGGTGTATATCACTAGTGGCTTATTTAGGTTTGCACAGATGCATTTGAAACACAATTAAAACAAAAAAAAGAAAAAAGAAAGAAGCCAGATGGGTTTCATGGAGTTGTCACAAGGATAATTCCCAGACATGCCTGAAATGCTAAATATTAAGAAAAAAAATAAAGATGTGAAACTTGAAGCCTACACCTGAGCTTCCTGAAGTCAGTGGCAAAGCTTCTGTCACCTCCCGGCAAGAAGAGACTGCAGGAATGCAATTAGAGATGGGAAACCCAGGGCCAAATTGCTTCCCTTTGCTCCCTGGGTATAAAACCAATTAACTCCCTTCTGCACAGCAGATGAGTAACAGAAAGCCAAATCTTCAAAGCTTCCCAGTGGCTGATGTTTGGGCTCACCCTTTTATATTCCCCATCCATCCTCCTAATGGGTCTCAGCACTGCCATCATGCCTGGCACCAGGGGAGAGGGGGGAACCTGTGGCCATCCATCTCCCCCTGCAAAATGCAGCCCAGCTGTACAGGAGCTCTGGGAGCTACAGGTATATTTAAACCAAGTCGGTGGAGATGGCCCCACCCTGCACCGGGCACAGCTGGTCCCAGCTCTCCCTGGGAGTGCTTTATCTTCCAGCAGTTCCTCCTGGAGAGCACTGCAGGGTGTGGCACAGGGAGTGCTCTGCCGGCCTGGAGGGGGGCTGCTTCTTAAGTGAAACGTCTTGAACTAGGGAAGCATGAACCTCAATCTGGTAATTTTTCACAAGAATAACATCAACATCAGGAGGGTGACCAACCCTGTGGCTATGCTCAATTCCTGGACACCCCAAAAAGTGCCAAAATAGCCCGAGTGACCCAGGGAGCACAGCAAAGATCATCAGCAAGGGCTAACACTCCATGGGTGTTTTTTTTTTCTGGAAAACCTACAACGATATAGCACTTCAGTACTGAACAACTCTTTCTCCCTTTTTTCCCCTGGTTGTTTTTGTTCATTTTCTTTCATTTTGTTTTTGTTTGTTTTCAAGAGAACTGGGGGAGGAGGGAGAGAAAGGGGTAGAAAAAACATTGTGTGATTTGATTTGAATTGCACTGCACTTTCCCTGTGCTTTTTTTATGCTCGATGGGAATGATGCATGCAAGTCTGGGAAAACAGCACATTTCACCAGCCTGAAAAATATTGCCTTCGGCCAAACCCAAATTTTCACCACGTTCACGGGAAGTTGAATAACATTTTTTGAATAGCCAGAGTGGCAACCTGTGATACCCAGCATTCTAAGAAAATAGATATTACATGCTAACTGAAGCCTCAGCAGTCTCAAATATTTTTAGGGTGTTGATGGCCATCAGCAGCACTGAGCATCACGCTCAGAAAGTGGCACTCAGCTCTTGCCAACCCTTGCAGTGCTTCTGAGTGGGAAGCAGCAAGGCAAGCAAGTCACTAGAGGGAGAATTTCTGTCTTCCAGGTCCATAAAGGATATGCAATATATAATCGAATACAATTAGCAGAATATAGCAGAATCGAATCACAAAACCACATGGAAACTGCCTATTATTCCTAACACATCAGCCCTAAATGATACACCCCAGAAGAGCTGCAGTTAAAACATTGTTGTTTATTCAGTTATTTCCTTACGTGTCTTATTTATTTAGGATCGAGACAAATACTACTTGCGTGCCTACTCTGCTGGCATTAATCATCTCCTGCATCCTGGGGTGCAGGAGGTGGGAGGAACACGACAGCCATGTGTGTGGGCAGGCACAGAGGTGGGTGTTTGCCTGTTGGAGCAGAGGTTTGGAGCAAGCCAGGGTGAGCACTCAAATTCAGAGCCTTTCCAGGGTCTTGCACAACACTCATTTTTTTTTGGTTCACATATTTTTTCATTGCAAATTTTATCTGTGATCAAGGGGCACATTGGTGGGGTATGGGATAAGACAGGGTATTTGTTTCCCTTTGGTAGAGGCTCACACCTCAGTGGCCTTTGAACACAGATTTTCAGCCTCGCCTCTCTGCAGCATCTTGGCGCTCAGCCGCTCTCCCCCAGCAGCCCTCCCTCTCTATTGAGAGCTGCTGAAAGCCCCTTGGCTGTGCCTGAATGGGGGAACATTTGTTCCTCTCGCTCGGGCGCAGGCAGGGAGCTGTGTGTCAAGGAGTGACGCTGGTGCAGCGCGCAGGAGCCGCGCCAATGGAGCCGCTCGCAGCGGGGATGCCAAGGCGCGGGCGCTGCTGGCTCCGCTCGCAGCAGGAGTCGCATCCATTCGGAGGAGCAAAGCCACGCTTGGTGGGAAGCCCCGGGCCGTGAGAGCCACGGCATCGCTCTGTGGAGGGGAGGCAGCCCACAGACACCTGGCACAGGGATGGGGGTTGTGGCTGTCCCCCCACCACCAGCACCTCTCCAGCCGCTAACTCTTTAACCAACCTGAACCCTTTTTCAAACATTTATTTAGCTTGAGAAAATAGTCAATTTCACTTGGAATGTGGTCCTAGTCTATTTAATTAAAAATCAATTGAGCCCGTAGCTAAACAAACGAAGGCAAAAGAAAGGCCAAGTCTGGTAAACCTGATTAGAGCAAGCCTGATCAAACACTCCCAAGTTAAACACCTCAATCCATCTGTGCACAGCCACACTGAGAGTCAGTCCTTCAGGTCAAACCCCACTGGCAACATACACCATTTGGGATATTAGCAACATATTTGATATCTGAATGTTCATTTTTATTTACCTTAGAATCACAGAATCAATTAGCTTGAAAAAGACTTGCAGTCATTGTGTCCAACCATAAACCTAACACTGCCACATCCACCATGAAACCATGTGCCTAAGTACCACATACCTTTTTATTTCCCACCTGTTGTAGCATACATCACGTGAGTTGAGACAACCACAATGCACAGAGTAACATCTTACCTCTTCAGAAGGCTGCAAGCATCTGCCCTTCTTGTTCTTCAGCCCAACCTTTTATCCCCTCCTGTTGATGCCCTGCACCTGTGTGCCCTCTGTTCCCTGTGGTGGTTGGTCAGTGCCCCTGGGCACTCCATGGCTCATTGCTGTCAGTGCTGCTCACAGCTGTGCCCATTGGGGATGAGGCTGGGCCACAGCCCCACTCCCAACCACCACAAACTGTGTGTGCCTACACCCACCTACTTACAACAGCAAGGAGACCCATAACATCTCCTTGTTGATGTGATTCACAACCCAGCTGTGCCCACAAAGAATTAAATGATTTGTCAGCTTGGACAGGAGAACAAATCCCTTTTTTGGGAGCCCTCTGCTATGAACAGAGCCTGAGTTGGCATTACAGGAATGCTGATGTCCTGCTGACCTGAAGATCAGCACAGACAAATTTCATGCAAACAGCAAAGCAAAAGCCAGTGTCACCCACCTTTACCTTCTGCTACCAATTTCCAGTGACCACAAGGGAGGCTTTTTAATATCAGCAAAGACTAAGGCACTGTGGTAACATCCATCCTCTTACATCCTCCCTTCTCCATCCTTTCCAAGGGAAGTCCTCAGCACAGCAAAAAAGAAAACAAGTAAAAATGTAGTATCTGCTTAAATATGCTTTCTGCCTTCTTTTTAGAAGAGAAATTTTAGTAAAGACCCTGAGTGGGGAGCCCAAGGAGGGACAGGTTGCATCCCATCCTGCCCAGAGGAAATGTAACAGCACAGTCCCTGGGGAACAGGGGTCAGCTGCTGCCCCTCTCCCAGCTGCACCAGGAACACTTTGATTTCAGATGGGGAGCAAAGTATAAAAAAAAAAAACAAACCAAAAAACAAACCAAGAAGTAAAAAGTCACTGTATTTTTGTTTCTTTCATCAAGGACCAAGAGGGTGGTGTGAGAATGGCAAATGGGAATTCAAGTGATCTGCGGAGCAAAAAGGACCTCACTCGTGCCTTTTCTTCCTTCTTTGAAATACCTAAAAAAGTAACTTTAGAGGATAATTCTTCTGTTCTTCTCTTAAACAATGGGAAGAAAAATACAATCTTGGCATTTTTGCCCTCAATTACAAAGACTGTGAATTTATTTTTGGAGAAAGCAAAATGGCATCTCAGAACCTAACACATTCAAGACACTGAGCACTCCAAAAATAAAGCTGAGCATCACAAGGCAGACAGCCCTGTCAGCAGGCTCTGAGCGGGAATCGCCTGCCCCTGTCAGAGCAGATTTCATGAAGCTTGATAGCAAAGGCATCTGGTGAGGGCTCTGCTGTCTAATCCTCAAAGCACACCTGATATTGCAGGAAGAAATCTTGGATGTACTCAATAGTCACACTGTCAGACTGGGGCTCCGTTTAGCACCAGGAGCTGTTTCTAGAGAGCTTGAGAAAAAGTGACAGAGTGAGGAAAGAAGGAAGAAAAAAAGGGAATAAAATTCAGGATGACACTTACATAGATGTAATGGCTAACAAATGGCTTATTTTCTACCACTAGGAACATTCCTGTTGAAAAATACTGTATTAGTTGTCTCCTGGTATTGCAGGCTCTATAGGACACCTTGATCTGATACAAAGTATAAGGCAAACACGGTCCTTACAGTGGAAAATTGGTGGGGTGTTGTTCCAGCAATGGGAGTGGATAATTTCTGGAATTAGTACTCAAAGTCATTACAATGGCATATAAGGCTTTAAAATATGCATTGGGTTTTCCTGAGTAAATCAGCATTTACATGATGAGAGCATGGGGGGAAATCTCTAGACACCACTGAGGAATTTGTTAATTTGTCATTACTGAGTTTTGATAAATGCTCCTTAATGTCTTTCCTACACTCCTGGAAGTTGCCGTCGTTTTACAGGGACTGGGTGTGCCCCAGCAAAGAGCTGTCACTCCTGTGGGTAGCAGTCAGAGCATCCTGCTCCCTCCTCCTCCTCACAGCCCAGTCATCAGCACAACATCCCTACACGTGCCAGAAATACAGAGGCAAGGGTTGTTTCCACTGCATCCCAGTGTGAGGATGAAGCATGGAGCGCCCTGACCCTCATGTTTTACTCCCTTTGCACTACTGAAGAAAAGGAGAGCATTTTGGGGATGTGGCTCTGCCACAGCAGCTGGCTCACAAACCAAGCAGTTCTTACTGCAGGGACCCCCTGCATTTTGTCTGTTGAAGTAATTTGTGTAGGAATGATGACACTGTCATTAAGGGTAGATGTTAATAGCGATATCTACACAAAGAGTGTAATTTCAGCTGCTCTGCTCAGGCTGTAGCCCACAAACATTAATAAGCAGGGTGAATAAATCCACACATGTCCCTGTGGGATCACTCCCCTGACTTGCTTTTCATCCTAAATCCTGGTGAACTAAAAGCTACAGTCACCTCCACTGCAACCTGGTATTTAGGCTTATGGAAAAACAACAAATCTTTACATTCAGAGAAACAGCTCGGGGTGTTATCCAGCATTCCCTGACCTCAGGCACAGCCTCTGCTCCCATCCTCTTTGTGGCCAGAAGCCCAGGGTTCCCCAGCCAGCCATGCCAAACCTGCCAGGCACTGCAAGGGCACCTGGGGCTATCAGTGTTTCTGCTTTGCTTTTCACCTGAGCTTCTCTGTTCGGGGGCTCTGTAACACCCATTAATTACTGCTCTGAGCAGTGTGATGGATTGGGATGGGTTTGGGCTTTGGAGGGAGCATGAGGCACAGCAGTTCAGCGGGATCCAGCTTTCTCCATGCCTGCATCCCTTCCCCTCGCTCAGGCGGAAAACAACAGCTGTGACAAGCGGGGGAACAGCATCGCCCACTCCCGACTCCCACTGACGCCGGGAAGAAAACAGCCTGCTCTCAGTTCCTCCTCACTGCTGTCGGCTTCCAGCAGTGCCGGGCTGCCAGCGAGGCAAGAAGTCGTGTCAGCAGAGCGGGTGCAACTCCAGATCTAAGGGGAGGTCACTGCTTAAACATCTCATTGATTCTTTTCCAAGGACGGGAATTACAGAGTGCCTGCAGCGCTTGGAAATTGTCGTTGTTGAGGGATGAAGTTCACCTGTAGTAGCCGGCCATGAGCAGAGACTTTGTCAGAGTCAATGATTACTTATTTATTTCCCTGGATTTCTACATTACTAAGGCGCCACCCATGCAAAAAGCTCTGGGCTCAGTGCCATGATTTAAAACATGCACATCCACCCCCTGTCAGCCTCACCCCCAGCAACACCCAGCTGCGAGCCTTGGGTTGGGGGAAAGAGAAGGAGGGACATAAAAAGGAGAAAAGCAAGAAGCAATGCCCTTGGCCAGCCCACCCTTCTCTGGGAAGAGCAGGAGCCCCCTCTGATGCTCAGTTACCTATATTCTCTCAGGACACTGGCAACCCCTGCACCCTGGTGTCAGCTAACAGCACTGCCACAGTCTCACCCTTGCAGCCAGGCTTGGCCAGGGCCTCCTCACATCCCTGCAGGTCACAGGGATGCAGGTGGTGGGGCCAAGAACAAGGATCTCTAAATCCTGGTTTGTGAGCAGTTAAACCAGGATGGGAGACCGACTGCAAGGCGAGGGAGAGCTTTTTCTCAAGCCAGGAAAGGGAACAGTGCCTCTTAATATAGCAAGGGGAGTAATATAAAAAGAGTCTTCCCTATCTCCCACCTCCCATCCCTCCTACATCCTGACTTATTTTAGTGCCTGGATACACCCCGGCATGCAGAAAACCATTAGGGTTGCCAAACGCCTGTTTCAGGAGACAATTTACACACACTAAATAATTTTGGTTTTGTTTGCTGCTCCTCACTGGAGCACCTGTGGCTAAGGCTGACCAGCAACCCTGCTGACAGCTCCTGAAGTTTCAGCAAATTTTGCCTGCTGGCTGGGAGCAGACTGGGCCTCCTAGCCCCAAATCCCAGGAAGTTTCTCTGGTCCTGGCCGTGCCTCCAGGTGTGCTGGTGGCCAGGTTGCAGGGACATGGGGAAGGGCCATACTGGGTTCCTGCCCGCCCTGGCACCAGGCAGGGGACAAGGGGGGGTGTTGAATGGGTCATGGCCACAGGACACCACGTCTGGCAGCTAGGCAGAGTCTCTGATTTTGGACTGAGGACAGCGAGACCCCAGCTATGGTGGGCTGAGGAAACCTCCCTTCCCACACCAGCTCTCTGTGTCCCAGGGAGAGACATTAGTCAGACCACAAGGTGAGGTCACAAAGTCACATACTGAGACCACAGGGCCTGTTTACCTAAAGCTCTGGAAAAAGCCTGAGCAAAGAAAACCCTTCTTATTGGAAGAAATCCTGTAGCTTCCCCATGTTTTCAGTGGTGGCCAGCATCCCCCTCCTAGTCCCTGGTACAGGGCTCATCTGCCAGAGCATCTCTGCATCCCAAGAGGCTGCGCCCTGAGGACCCCAAGCTGTTCCTTAATTTTGGGTCAAACTTAGTATTTTCTGTCACAAAGGCACTCACAACAGAATTCAGCTGTTGGTGAAACATGCATACTGATGAAAGCTGCCACTTTATAAATGAAGGCTCCTCCATTAAAAAAAAAATCTTATTTTATGGAGTTTCATTCTAATAATATTATTTTTACCTCTTAAATTACGTGTCAGAAGTAGTTACTCTATCATGTCATATTATGACAGGAATAATAGTTGAAATATTCTCCTTTTACTTGCCATTACAATCACAAAGAGCAGCTGTTATCTGGTGCTGTTCAAGGCATCTTTTCTTTGTTCTAGATCAAAGTGGCTCCTGTTTGTGCCCCAGTGAAGTCGTCAAACCGTTTCGTTACAACACGAACATGAGCCGCTTTGATCTAGAAACAAAGGCAAGGGAGATTAATCAGTATCTAGCCAAACCACTCTTAATTAAAAAATTAAAAATAAAAATAGCTGAAGCTCTTACATCATACTATGATGTGTAGGTAATTGTAAGGCATGTATTGCACTGCCTTTACAGGGATGACACAGAAGTTGGAATGGCAAAACATCCACACACCAGATTTTCCTCAAGCATTCTAAAATTAAAAAAAAAAATTAAAAAAAATTTAAAAATAATAATTAGAAAAAGATTTTCCCAAAATTCCATATGAAAAACTCAAAATATTTGGGTTTACTCTAATTCAGCAGCTACAGAATATTTTCCTTTGTGACATTTTGTAAGAATCCTGAAATCCAATCCTGAACTTCCTGAATCTCTCTATCATATGTTGGGTTTTTAAAACACCATCTTCAAATAATGTCTGCTGAGGCCTGATTTGGTTTGTGATGTATTATCACAGAAGTTTGCTGAATTCTTTCTGAACCAGCTGATCTCCAAGGACAAAAAGAAATATCAGATTTAGTAAATCCAGAATATTTCAAAGGCATGTTTCTGTCTCATCAAGAAGGTCCTAGATAACCTAAGATTTTTCTTCAAATTTACAATACATTTATAAATTAAAATAGTAAAACAAATTATCAAAATACTTTGATAAAAATATTTGTGCATATAAGGTATATAAGGTGTATAAGGTTTTTAAAAGGTCAAAAGACATTTCTGAATCTTCAATTTCTAGATCAAAAGATTGCAGGTTTAGGGATGAAGTAATATTCCCTTGCTTTTCTCATCAGCTAGTGGCCACTTACTTTGCAGAGTAGGGGAAGGAAAAGCCACAGCAGTTCCACTGTGCAGAAGCCTTGCTGGAGGCTGCAGTGGCAGCAGGAGAGGTCTGAAGGACCAGGGGTTTGTGTTCTCCTCTGGTGGTCCTTGATAAACTCTGTCTCCTGCCCCTCTGCTTTCCCTTTGATTTGCTGTCCCTCAGCTTTGATCGTTGCTTTTCTTTATGCAAACCCAAAGCCACATATTTTAAAGGACTGCCTCAGCACTCCAGCAGATGCAAAGCACAACAGCTGGATATTAATGCAGCTTGGCATCACAACCATTTGGGGCCTTTTTTCCCCTTAATTAATGCTCCACCATATTACAACAAGGAAACAGTTTCTCATCTTTTATTACCAGCCTATCCCTGAGCCAAGTATTAAATAAGACCAAATTTAATTAGTTCTTGTATTTTCTCCCCTTGCAAGATTATTCAGTAACACAAGATTCCTACCCAGCTCCCTTTCTTGCAGGCAGATAGAAATCCTGCTGATGGTGGTGGGAACACTCCAGACACCTAATTTACATGCAAGATGGATTGCTGGGTTATGAAAAGTAGAGATATTTTCAACCAGTCCTGTGGTTCACCTTTTGCTTTGCTTTGCTTTCCCAAGCTGCTCCTCTCTCCCTGCCCTTCTGCAGTGTGTGGGGATGCCACCAGCTTCAGACCTCACTCCCAGCACCACCACGCTTGTCCCACCTTTGGGACAGCTCCAGAAAAATGAAAGCTGTGAACTGTAGGTTTGAGGGTTATATCCTAGTATCCCCTTGTCCTGCTGGCATTGCTTCTTCCCCTCATTCCCAGCTTTTCTCTGCAGACTAGGTGAGCCAGTTTTCCTCACCCTGGTGTTTTGAAGGGAGGAAATGCCTCTGGTCTCCACTCCTGAGCACCCTCCTCTTTGGAGTGGACCACTGGTGTTCTCAGACTCCCTGGACATTTGGATTCAGGTGACATCCTGCTAGCTCCTTCATGAGTTTGCCCACCAAACTCCTGGCTGGAGAGCAGGACTGGAGCATCTACTGTGTTCCCATACTACTCCACTAAAATACCCAATTACCCAGGTTCCTGCCCCAACAGATCCACTCTCATTCCATCAAGGGGAGGCTTCTGCTGGGATTTGAAGTCACAGAGTCACTGCTGTGTGTGCCCAAGGTAAAATCTGACCAAGGACGATTTTGAGGGATGGGACTGCTGGAACAGAGCTCTCTAAGGGCACAAGCTGCATCAACTCAAGCCTGAGTCTCATCCCAAATCTCATCCTGAGTGGGAACGGCAGTGAAATAGGGCTGTGCCTCCAGGTGAGCCCCACACTATCCCTGGCACTTGCTCTGGGCAGTGAGCTGTAACAGCAGCTGCTGAGGATGCTGCTAAAGGGTTTGGCACCACTGACATGTGGGCACTGCTGATCTTGGCTCACCACCTTGATCCAGCCCTTGGGTGACCAGGAGCAGCAACACATGCCTGGCAGCACAGAGTAGATCTGGCTTTAGAAATCCTGCAGATGTTTTGACTTAGGAGTGCACATCTCATCCTTTTGAGGCACAATAAATAACTGACATGTTGTGATTAGTCACTCAATATCAATTGATGTTCACAGCCAGCTTGGATGGAGCACAGAAAGCAAAGCCCTTGCATGGAGCCCTTGGGGAGGGGATGCACAGTCACACAGGTCATCTTTAAGGAAGAAAAAACCTGTCCCAGACTTATTAGCTAGGCAGTGCCTGCTCCATGAAACACACACTTCCAGCCAAAAATGGGGAACATCACCTTGAAGCAACAAATTACAGCAAAACCCAGAGCCTCAGGACAAACACAACTTAGAGAACAAGCAGCTCCCAGCTCTGAGGGTTTCATTCAGTCCAGAGCAGAAAACCCATGGGCTGAGTCAGGCTGTGAGTCACATCCATCGATTTCCCAGCACTCCTGCCAGCAGGCTTGCCCGAGCAGGGGCTACAGCCTGGCTGCTGCTGGCTCTGCCCCTAGCACCCACCTCAGCTCTGCCTCTGAGCACTCTGCCTGCGGGAGACTGAGAACAACACTCCCAGAGAGGAGCAAGGAGAATTCTGGCCATGAGCACTGTCAGGAGGAGACATCAAACAGCAGCAGCACTACAAGGGGAGGGGAGAGATTGATGGGAAGGGTGAAGAGGCAGAAGAAGCCTGGGCAGGAGTGGGTGTCTGGTCCAGGTACTGGTGACAGCACACCAGGAGGCTTTGGAGTCTGAGAAAAGCACTCTGCAAAAGGAAAAACACATTTGAGCAGCAAGGTGAAAGGTCTGGAAAAAGCGACGAGCGAGAGAGAAGGAGTAGGAGGAAACGTGGGCGTAGAAGTAGGTGGTGCCACATAGCAAGTTTCTGATGTAGCCGGGAAAGGCATCCAGAGCTCCCAATTTCCAGGCCCACACCTTCACCAGGAGACCATCTGTGCTCTCCCAGGGGGAAGGAGCCCCTGGGTCAGGCAAGAGCGTTTTCCTCATTCTGCAGAAAATAGCAGGCGGTGCTGAGGCGCGGAGCAGCGCCGCTTCCCAGGGATCCTGCGCTGGCAGTGACGCTGCGAGCTGGGCCTGTGCCTGCAGTGCCCACTCTGTGGGAGAGCTGCATCACTGCTCTGGGACCTGCCACACTCACCTGCCTCCTGAAATGGTGTCCCTGCTGATGTTTTAAAAACACCAGATGATAGCTTGGTGTTTGTTCTCCCAGTGCACAGCCATAGGTAATCCAATTCCTCCTCCCTTTGGAGCACTTCAATGAGGATTTTAGGTTGGACCTTTTTTTTCTGATCAAAGGTTTTCTTTCAGGAAGACAGTCATTTCCCCAGATTCTCTTGAATGCAGACTAGAGCAGAGCAACCAAACAGTACAGTGGTGGGTCTCTTTCCATTTTTTCTTTTTCCCTCCAGCCTTACTTGAAAGGAAAATTCTAACAATTCTGAATAGGGATTCCTTTACCTGGTATCATTTGTGTTTGTGAGAGCAGGCAGAACATTCACCTGTTTCCCCAAGTCCTTGTCTTCAGTGCAATGCTCAGCTGCAGTGAGGGCACATCCCCATTGTATTGGCCTCATCCCCTGCAGGGCCCCATCCAGCACAGCCCTGAACACTTCCAGGGATGGGACACTCTCAGCTTCTCTGGGCAGCCTGTGCCAGAGCCTCATGGGGAACAATTCCTTCCTAATAACTAATCTTAACCCCTTGTCCTGTCACTACCTGCCCTTGCCAACAGCCCTCTTTATCTCTCTTGTAGGCCCTCTTTAGGTATTGAAAGGCTGCTATAAGGCTCCTCAAATCTTCCTCTTTTCCAGGCTGAACTAGCTCAGCCCATCTTCATTGGAGAGGTGGCCCAGCCCTTTGACCACATTTATGGCTCTCCTCTGAACTCATTCCATCAGGTGCATGTCCTGAGGTTTAGGTGTGCGAGATCAGGAGACTGAAATAAGGTGCAATGGTTATGAAAGTTGAGCTGTAGCTCATCTACAAAAAACAAGGCTTCTCTGGCAGGCCCTTCAGTTGCACCTCACAGCATTGGGAGCAGGGTGAGCAGCAAATGACATATCCAGCCCCTTCCCCAGCATGGCTGCAGAACTGCCCAGAACCCCTAACAATGCACACATTAAAGGTCTTTGCAAATACCACAGCCCATGAGGAGCAAAACACATCCCATTAATTGAACAAAGAGGGTGTGGAGCCAGGGGAGTGATGGCTGTGCCAGCCTCACTGCCAGCTAGGGGCAGGACACAAGGAACCCAGGCAGTGTCGGTCCCTCAGTGTCCCCTGCCAGCAGCACACAACTCCTGGGTGCACAGGGCTGCCAGAAGCTCCTGCACAGCCACAGCAAGCAGCAAACCAAATCAGCCTCTCACCGTCCCATGGCAACGCAAACTTTTGACACCATTGGAGAGAAGCCGTCGATGTGAGCTGTGTATTTGCGTGTCTCTGCTCTCTCCCTGTGAAATGCAGGGGCCAGTTCTGCTGTGTTACGTGTAATAAATGTTTAATGCCATGCATTCAGCATCCCTTGTTTGTCCTGTAGAGAGTTTCTCTTCATGCATCAGACTTGGAGAACAAAGCCTGGACTGTTTAGCCACAGGATTTAACCACCTGTTGTAATACCTTGTTGATCTAATCTTTTGTTTTAATTAAAAGGCTTTCAGTTGGGTTTGAAGGATTTTTTCTTCCCTGTTCTTCCCTGCACCCAATGCCAGCTTGCCATCCTGCTTCACTGCCTCTGTCTTGGCTGTGGAGTTCACATTGATCCTTTCATTGCCTCCAAAGGCATGGAAATGGATAGAAAACAAACAAATCCACCTCAGCAAGTGTCCAGCCTGAGACCCAGCACTGTCTGGCCACTGCTGGGCACAGCAAAGGGTGAAATTAAACAGCTGCCACGACTGGGGAGCCAACAAAGCAATATGCAGAGTGTCTGCTGCTCTCCAGGCCAGCTCATCTCTATTTGAGGGCAGAAACCTTTGGGTAGAGAGATGGGATCCCAGTCCACTGACACCCAGGGAATTGCTTTGGCCACCAAGAGAAAGATGTTTGCATGAGGTTGAGATGTAAACTTGGTTTCAAGCACTGACACTAATTCTCTTCTATCTCATAATTAAAACAGACACAGCTACATCAGGAATCTCCTGCAGTGGATGCATACCTTAAGATGGCCACTTTGAATATCATTTTGACATTTTTTCCTCCACCAACCAGCAGAATTAGTTTTAGCCTTTTGAGTAGGTCACTTCAGAGGAGGAAAATCAGCAAATCAAAAAACAGTATTTCAGAAAATGTTCCCCCTCCACTCCCACTGCAGCCATGCACCGGTGCTGCCTTCCCCAGCCAGTCACAGCAGCTCCTTTGTAAGGTACACTCCATTCTCCTTCCCATTCACAATTATTTGTTCCTATCCAGCTTCAAAAGCTTTTCTTGTCCTTCTGAGGAGCACAGTGACAGGCCCTTCAAAGCTGGCCACATGCTCAACACACCAAAATCATTTGAAAACTCTGTATTCACACTGTTTCTGGCACTTCACTTCTGCCAGAGTTACCAATACATCAGGGAACCCAGCATGGCCCCAACCATCCCTATGGAGCCACCTTCAGCTACCACAGCCACCACCACCTGTGAGAATGAAACATTATCCAAGAAGAGAGCAAGCAAGGCTTTGGGAATATCGAGTGGCTGCATTTTTCCTTGCCTTTCCCCTGCTTTGGCAAAGAGGCATGTTAAAAGCCAAGACACCTTCGGTGCCATCACCACCCATAAGATCCAACCCTCTCCTCTGCTTCCCTGGAGGCAGCTGCTAATGGGAAGCAGCAGGTCTGGCCAGTGGGAAAAGAGGACACAGGGAGATGGCAGCTCCGAGCCCGGCATGCTGTGCCGCCGAGACCTGTCAGGATGTGTCACAACACGCAGCGTGTCGTGCCTCACCGCTCTGTCGAGCAACAAGCCGGAAAAAAAAGGGAACAAAAAAAAAAGGATTCGGATCTAATACATGAGTGGGCCGGTATGTGCAAGAGAGATGAATATGAAGTAAAACATGCTGGATGCTACAGTAATAACCGGGCGCACACGGGGAGGCTGGAAGGGAGCCAGGGAGGGGAGATACGAGAGGGATGCTCTGAGCTCAGTCTGTGCGTGGCGGAGAAGCTGCAGCTCCTGAATGAGTGCAAGGCGGATCCTGAGGCTGCTGCGTGGGCGTCAGGCTGACACCGCTCCACCAAAACCAGTGGGAGCCCACGTCAAGCCCAGGCTGGGGCCGTGCCCCCTGCCAGGCTCAGCAGTTGGTTCACCAGACACCCAGAGTGTGGGGGGAAAGCTGAATATTGTCCTCTAAAAATAAGGCGGTTCCTATACATGTGTCAAGTCCAGCGAACCGTGGTGCCAAGCACAGAGATGTGTGACCTCAACAGGTCCCTGCCAAACACAAGAATGTGTCCCCCAGTATTTCTGTATTAAGGGTGGGACCAGCTCACACTTCTTCTTACGGCAATGCTGAACCTAAGGGGTCCCTCTGGTAGCGGCTTCGTGTCCATGCAAATCCCATTTTGGTGACCAGTGGGAGGAGAACGGAGGTCACAGGCGGGCACCCACTGCCAAGCAGCATCCGTGCCTCCATTCCCTGCCCGCCGGAGGCGGCGGGAGGAAGGGCTGCCTTCCCCAGGTCCCGTGGGCGTTCACATGGCCCCTTCACAGCAGCCAAACACACATTTACGAAGAGCAGGCTTCTAACGGCATGGGGATGAGTCATTACGGGGTTTCAAAATGCGTAAATATGGTCACATCCTAATTCAGTGTGTCACAACCAGCTACCCTGCATCTGTGGGTTACTCGGCTCCACAGAAACCTCGGAAATTCCTGCCCAACCTTATGATGCAAAAATTCATCTAAATTCGTGTCACTGCATGCAGAGAGTTAATGTGGTTTTTAGGGTTGTTTTTTTTTTTTTTAATTTTGGCACTGGATTTCAATGGAGACTTATCTGCAGTGTTACAACCCAGTACTGCTATGTTTTGCATCACAAATTTACAACCGAGTAATAAGTAAACACAAGATTTTTTGGCTTGCATTTTCCAAGGTGATTAAATAATTTTCTAAATAGCTTTGAGACTGAAGCTGTCTGAAATCCCCAATGTAATAGGAAATTGTCTGCATCCCCATACACTCCATAGACATAGGAGGAATTCAGATTTACTGAGAAGTAATATAAAATATTTAAGAAAGCAAATAGAATTGAATAAAACCTCTTGCAATGTAAATTAAATCTGCCCAAACCAGCAGTGATTACCTTTGCTGTCATGACTCCTCCAGAGACTCTCTATGTGCCCCAGGCTCCACACAGCCCCTGCCTCACAGACAGCATGCACCTCAAACAAACATGATTTGACAACCTCCAAGTATTTTTGTAATGGTCAAAAGCAGTATTTGCTGCACACTCACCCAAAGAACAGGAAGACAGGAGCATGAGGACTCAGGCTGAGTGGTGGTTTTGGAGTCAGCAGGTGTCTGGAACACCATCTGATGACCCAAAGATTTGGCAGTAGCCTGCATTAGGGCCTCCCAAGCTTTCCCACAGTCGGAACCACCTCCAGCATCCCCCTCAACCCTGAAGCACTGCCAGCTCACCCAGGCACGGCCTGTCAGCTGGAGCCCTGTCCTCGGCTGAGAGCCACAGCCCAGAACCTGAGAACCACAGCCCAAAACCACTGTGAGGGGGCCTCGCCCTTGCCCGGGGCTGCAGGTGCAGGTGAGGGGCAGGGCAAGCAGCCCCACCTGGGGCCTTCCCTGCGGGGCCGGCCTTCATCCCGGCTCAGCCAGGCAGGGGGAGCCCAGAGCCACCGGGGGAAGGGCTCTGGGAAGCCATCCCTCCTGAGCAGCTCGAGGAAATTCATATTTCATGTTCTGCTCCTTCTCTGCCCACGGAGTTCTTTCTCGTGGTGGTGCGTAGGTGTATGTGAGGGATTTATCCTTTCCCCACTGAATCACTGCAGCACAACATCTTTTCAACCCTTCTGTACAGCACAAAAGAGCCTCTCGGCATTTCTCCTCATTTTCCTGCTTAAGGAGACAGCCAGCAAGCTCCACAGTGCGACCCACTTGCGCCCCAGCTCAAGGCTGGGAACAACCTGAGCCCTGCTAGCTCTGATTGAGGGCATGTCTGGGGGGCACACACCCCTCCTTCTGCCAGCTGGCACCCCAAAACCACATCCTGATGCCAGCATGAAGGTGCCTGGAATGATGCTGCTTGTTCAGCTGGAAAATAGCTCCACACTGAAGGGAAGGAGCAGAGCAGGGCGCACTGAGCGTGCCATGCTCCCCTCACGGCCTCAGGGGCCCAGATCCAAACCAGAGTTCCCAAATCCCAATTGCCACAGTTACAAGCCTTCGTGCCTTAACCAGGGGCTGCTGACATGCTTCCATCAGGTCTGATACTGGTGTTATGTATGAGTTCTCTGTACTTTGAAAGGAAAATGGGGAGGAAATGAATTCTGCAGTTGTTATCGTGGGCAGCGTCATTGCCGTGAGTGGAGGCTCAGCCACAGACGAAGGCCCTCCTGGCTGACCCTCATATCAACTGCTTATTTAGGAAAAGAGAAGAGCTTTGGCAGATAGCCAGCAATAAAATCTAAATTTTGGCTGTACCTCCTGAAGCTTCAAGTGAGCATTAATGACCCTTGAGTAAGTTGTCCCATCCAACAGTGCTTTCTATCCAAGGATGTCACAGCTTGGTAAGACACTGACTGTGGGCAGGCCTGAAGCAAACATGTGGGCTCCAGCAGCACTGTGCCCTTCCAGCACCACTGGGTTCTCACTGAACTTCAGGCAGCCACTGCTCAGTCCACAGCAAATTAGAAAAAATAGACATCTAAAGGTTTTCCAGTTATACTTGTGTGCAGCTTGACTAAAGTGGCTGTTCTGCCCCCCCCCCCCCCATCCTTGTACCTTCAACACAGGAGTGTGTAGCTGCTCCCTTCTCTTCTTTCCCAGAACAGGGCAAGATGGCACTGAAGTGCAAGGTAAAAGCCAGCAAACACTGAGCCACTGGTCCAGAATTTCCACGTTTACTATTCCCTGGACTGGGAGAAGGCAGGGGGATTGCACCTACTCTGGCCCCTTCTCTGCTTCAAACCACTCCTGACTTCCACGCCATCTCAGCAATCTGGATGTTTTGAAAGTTTATGGAGGGGTTCTCCCCCCTGCCCCCTTGGCTTCTCTTTGAAGTTTTTGCTGCTTTTCCCTTTTTGTACCTCATCTCCCCTCCAGTTTCTGCACCCTAACAACCTCCCAGGAGAGCTGTGTGCTGCTGCTCCTCAGAAAGCAAGTTGGGACAGGGTGGATCACCAAGGCTCCCCCATTCCCAAAGAGCACTCACATACGCCTGCCATCCCATCCTAGCAGCTCTGTGTTGTTTGCAATCCCGTGTAAATTGGGAGCACATGCAAAAGCAGGAGTGCAGGAGGTGGGAAGGGAACTCAGCACCTCAGTGCTGCAGACCCTGCCCAGGTTTTAGTTCCTCCCTCCTGCCTGGGCCCAGTGAGCCCTGCAGGCTGTGCACATAATGAGGCCACCCTTAAATGAGGATTCAACCACAAGAGCAGGAAAAGGCTTCCTCCACTGAGAGCTGCAGTTGGAGGTACTCCCTCCTCCCCTATCCCCCCCCAAATTACCATCTTCTTTTAGAAAACACAATTAAAAAAACAACAAAAAGGACAAACCCTGGGGAAACTAAAGAGTTCTCACGGTGAATTTTATTTTGTAAGCAACAATATAAACATGTGAATAAAACAGGCATCATTTGCAGGGCTGGCCTTTGATCCAGAGTACCCTGGATCTAGCAGCCCTTCCCGAGCAGACGAGGGCAAGCCTTTACCTGTGACTCCAGAGGCTGGCCAGGATGCAGTCCACCAAGACCTTTGTCATGGAAAGACCAATGCTTGAGTATTTGCTATTACCAAGCGTATGTGCAATCTTGGAATGTACCTCCCACCTCCCCCACCCCAGGATAAAAAAAAAATAAAAATCATACAGCTGCAAACCAGTAAAAAAAATTGCTTCCAGCTTATTGAGACTGAAATGGCCTGTTGGACTATAAACTGAAATATCGTTCTGGAGATAACCAACTGGTCGTGACACAAATACTGTATTTACAACTCAAAAATATAACTGTTAGAGACTTTAATTTATAGCAAATTTAATACATTAGTGTTTACAAAATAAATTCTGGACTCAACTGAAACAGCGTGCTGCTTAGCAAGTTCTTTTTCCTTCCTCTCACTTTAACTGAAGAGACCAGCAAGCTTAAGAGCTTCTTCTGTGACCCACACACAACTTTTGATGGTGTCAGATGTTGGAGAAAACCAAATGTTTCCTGCATCTCTAAAGGTTTGCTGCTTGGTACTTTCTATTGCTCAAGCTGTACAGTTCAAACCTGAAACTGTCCTTTAACAAGTTCCATACACGTCTCAGGAAAACTACTCAGGTACTAACCAGGGCACTGGTTAATGATACAAACTGAAGAAACATCCGTGCTACTAACTCACACAACAGGAAAGAGGAAATATAACTACACATTCAATCTCTTATGCCTAAACAGCAAAGCTGTGAACTCCATTGCTTAAAGTAAGATACTTCAGTAAGTGAAACAGTACCATACAGTTCAAGAAACATTTTTTTTTAAAAAAACCAAACATTTTAATAGTATAAAAAGTTGTTTTACTGGTGTTTCTACTATAAAGCTTTGTTCCACAAATCAAGTGATAAAATAATTAGATATGTTTACAGTGATAAGAGACTGCAGTGTAGACATTTCAGCTCACATTTTGCTGAGCCTTTCAGTACAACAGAGACTGACTGGTTTGTTAATACACACCTAGGACACAGAGCAAACTGCAGACATGAAGTGCACACCTGAATAGGGAAGTTTACCCTCTGACATGGTAACTCACTTTCTTCAGCTCTCCCTTTCTCCTCCAGAACACATGGTAAGCACAAACTGTGTTTGGAAATGGAGGCATATAACTGTCCTGACTGCAGAGCAACAGAGAGGAAAGATGGATGCACACAAACACACCATGGTAAATTCCAAAGTTATATGCCAACTACTCCTCCTTAGATAAAATGACATCTTCAAAAGTGAACATGTACAAAAAATAAAAAATGTCAAATAAATAAAGAATACAGATGTTAATTAATCACATACATAAAGAAACGTATTGGCATACTGTATGCAGTATACAGTATATTCATAGAATCATGTGGGCTGGACAGCACTTACTTAGTAAGGAGTTCTGTGCTGAAGACAACTCCTTTCTCTCCTCCAAAAAATCTTACGGTTTCTGGATATCAAGTGCAACCTTTTACACCGATGCATAAATCCTGCACCGTATCTCATCTTTGCCACACTTGGGATGCCTTTTTTTTTTTTTAAGATCCACAGAGAAGTCCAAGAAGTTATAATGGTCTAAATGACAATTTTTGCAGCCCTGTCCATACTACTTGGTCTCTCGAGTTTCCTACCAAATGAAATTTAGTAATTGTATGGTACCTCAATCCCCAGTTTTTCCCGAGGAAATGGGAGCCAATCATGTGGGCTCTTCTATCCTCTACCTGGCACTTCCCACACTCCTGAGCTGTGTGTAGGTATTATGCTGTGAGTGTGTTACACAAAGGCTGCTGGAACCATTGGAAGTGATGTAGCAATAGTTAAGTGTCAAGTACATCTGCTATGATACAGAATCAGGGTCTAGGTCTATCAAATGCTATATCCACATAACATTTTAAACCATGAAAATATTGTATGCATTTTCCTTTTTCTACAAATATTGTTGCAAACTTGCTGTTAATTGTGTCACGAGGTTTGCATTCCTAATTCTCCAATGATTTTTAATTCAAATGTTTAACAACCATATCTACGCTAGGTACACTGAAAGTAGACATTGAAATTTCAAGTAAAATGAACTGTAGCCACATCTACTGGACTCAATACACGTCCTGACATCTAGATTTACTTTGATAAGTTATACAAATACATAATACATTCTTAAATAATGAAGACCCACAATATTAATTTGTGAATCTTCCCACGTTATAAAACCACTTTTACAGGAATGTTTATCCACCTGTATTACTGTTTTAGTTGCAGTGTCTCTTGCTTTCCTGTTTCCACAGATTACTGTACCAGTTCTTAGGCTTTGGCTATTGAAATCTCTTATTTGAATGAGGCAACACTGGTTATTAAGGCTGTTTTTTTTTCTCTTGTGAAGTTTCATTCTTTACTATGACACTGTTTTCCAGAGCAGAATGACTATCTTGTGTCTTCAGGTTCTGTTTTTATGACCTTCCTTTCAATGTTGTTAAAAGCTGAATGAGGAAAATCCTTTAATATACCAAGGCCTTCTGCATTGAGAAAAAAAAAAGAAAGAAAGATGTTAAAACACTGTTTGGAAACAAATATATTTTGTACTTAAATCAACAAAATGGTCCAAGAACCACATAAATACCAACAGATGAAACAATAAATTCTGCCTCCTCCTCCTCCTGGTCTTTAACCCAGCTAGGTTAGAACCACCTCAGTTACACTGCAGTGATGACAGAGGAAGCATCACAGATTACCTTCAACCCCTCTGGCAGCAGGACCTAATGGAGATGCACTCTGCACTTGCATTTTGAGAGGGAACAGGTAAAAATCCCTTACTAGAGATTTCACTAAGTGAATTAGCACGGGGATTGGGACAGATCTGCAAAAGAGGTGAGCCAAGACTGCACTATCCCAAAGTGAAACAGACAAGATTCTGCCTGGTTTTCAAAACAACTACTTTTGCATCCTGTCTTTCAAATAACCTCTTTGCCACTGCATCTTTAAAACTCAGGTGGGATTTTATTATTGCTCCTGAAGTTGCAAGAGTCTCAAGAACTCCTGGCTTTATCTCAGTGCACTGAGTATTACACTGAAGCCACCCTCAGAGATTTCACAAAAGTTTTTGCTCTCTTCTATCAAACTTAGAGTGGGTTTCTTGCAATGCCAGAGGTAAATGACAAGACTGGCAGTGAGGAGAGGTCAGTGAATGAGAAACCCAGGTGGCAAAGACTGACTGCATGACACACAGTTCACAGCAGAGAAACAGTGCTAGGTCCTTATAAATCAGAATAAAGACATTTTCTTTATAAAAAGCCTGATTCTATTACACAGAATGAAGCCATGTCATAATCATGTTGCTGTCACTGTGATGCAGTTTAAGTATTTAATAGCAGTAATTTGGGTCAATACCAAGGACAGACACATGCCAGGACTTGATTATCTCATCCCAGCTACTGCATATCCTAAACTTTTCCCAAACAATATTCAATCTGACTCTAGACTGGCAAGTAACGCTCCTCTTGGGAATTCTCTCCAAAGCCTTGATGGCATGGTTACACACAATGCATGCCAGCCTGCTTTCCTGGCTGCTTCACTCAAGAGACCTCACAGAAAATAAGGAATGTGGGTAATTTCTCAGGGGCAGCACTAACCCGAGGACTGGGACTTTGCCTCACCGCTGGGGTAAAGCCGGATCAAGTCACTGCACAGAGATTTCCCAACGTGCTGCTCTCCATCAAGTGAAATGTGCTGCATCTGTCTGCTTGGCAGGTTGGACATCCGGAGGTTCAGTGGTCTTTCACCTGCAGATTGTTCACAGTGAAACATTGATGCATTAAAAGAAAATCAGTATGAAAAAACAGGGACTTAAACACATGTTAATTTTATCAGCAAAAATGCATCCTAGATTCCAGCTGCTCAGGGAAGTTTTCTAGCAAAACAGGGCTTATGTAAATATATTGCTTTGCAGACTACTTCACATGCACTGCTAGGAAGGGACACTCAGCCAGACAAAAAAAAATAAAAATTAAAAAACCCTTTATTCTGCTCAAAAATCATCTTGAGATACAAAAATTTTCCTCTCCCACTGCACAATTCCTCTGAGATCCAGAAAATTTCCAGTTCCCCTGCACAATGGCTAAATGGCATAAAGAAGCTTGCTGGGCCAAGGACAGCTGGATCCACACACCTATTCTTCATGATTACTTCTGTACCTCATTGTTTGACCAATTCACACAAATGAAAATCTGGTTTTTAACACTTACTTGTATTGATTCCCTTAGTTGTCCCTCTACTGCTTCTTTTCAACCCCCTTAGAAAGACTAGCATTTAAAAAACAGACACAAGAACTTCTGGTTGTGTTTCTTGTTTGCAACATTTTGTCTCAATTCACAATAGTAAAAAAAGTGATCTAAACAGAAATGCTCAAGCAAAACAAACACTCCTAAAATTAATTCAAGACAAGGAATAGCCAGTTGGTAAATCAAAGAGAACCACAGAACTGTAAGCTTTTTGAAGAATAACAAGTCACTAAGAACATCATTAGAACATGCTTAGTGCTAAGTAATTTACATAGCCAGCTCCTCAGGTTTTGTTCCTAGACTGCACAAACAGGTAAACAAAAAGGGGTACCAACTATATTACCTCCTTTATTTTCAATTTCTCAAAGCAAGAACACGAATGAAATGTAACACTCTGCTCTGTTTTCAAAACTGAGGATAAAGCTAGAGCAAAGTCCTGCTGTCAGTAACAGCAGTGCACCCAACCTCCTGCCTTCCCCAAGTTATCCCTGGGGAAAGCAGTTTGCCCAGATGCACAACAGGAACAGAACAGAACCTGAGTGAGCATCTGATTGCATTATTTACACAGTAAGCACTTCAGGGCAGAGAGAGATCTTGTCTTGTCCATTCAGTGCTCAGGGTTCTGTCTGAGATAAACACCACCACTGACAGAGGTTGCATAACATCAAATGTCTCTGCTGGCAGCAGCGTGTGCCTGGGAGCTATGGGAGCTACCATACCTTGTCCATCAGCATTATCTAATGACATGCCATTGGGGCTGTGCTCTTCTGAGTTCTGCCTGTAACACCCTGTGGAAAGACGTCTCTCTAACGCTGCCTGGTTGCAGAGAAACTCCATCTGTTTTGCCATCACCTTTTCCGACTGCAATTGAAACAAAAAAAGATTTCTCTCTATATACATACATAGAGCAAGTCAAAACACAGGGGGAAAAACAGGATCAGATGAAAAGACTAACAGCCTAGATAGTGGTTTCTGTTGACTCATATGTACAGATGTGTGTTTTACGGTTTCTTCAAAACTATGAAGCAAACAAAATATTTTTGCACCCATAGAGATTTTCATAATGTACATCTGAGTCACTCAAGAATACTTAAAATCCAAGCTGTTGTAGCTCATCTACCCAGAAATGCAACATTAAATTCCGTTCTTCAAAAACACACAAAAATCACTTCCTGCACTTTAGGACTGCAGGTTACGTGAAGAGAATCTCAAGAAAAGCAAAAAAGAATGTCTTAATTATCCAGTTAGCTCTGTTCAAATATATGCCTTCACAAAGTATTCCAGAAAGTACTCCAAAAGCAATGGCAACATCTGCTAAAAACTTATGCCAAGATTTCACCAGACATCTTGGAATCTTTATTTTAGGAAACAGCACTACACAAGCTTAAAAATCTGCCATTCTGAAAGTGTAGGATGACAGTATGTTTGTGGGGGATAAAGGTGTGAAATGTCTGTCTAGAAGAAGAACAAGACCTATACACCTCTAGAGAGTGGAGCTAAACAATCCAGTGCAACGTGGGAGGAAATGGCGTCTGAATGTTTGTCATTGACTTTAATGCCAAGAGAATTCTAACTTTCACTATAATCTTGTTCTTGAGAGAATGTAAATAAGCATCTTGCAAAAATAAGAAGAAAAATCACAAGTCAAGAAAGTTGATTTAGAAGAGCCACAATGAACGTAAGAACAGAAAGTACATAAACTTAACACGTTCAGTTGATAGGAAAAATTGATTTCTCTTCCAGGTAATGCTGTAATTATTTCAACTGCTACAGAGGTCTATTCATTGCAGAGCATTTCACTTTTCATGGGAGATGCTGAAAGCCCTGACTTCCCACAAAAGGCTGCTTGCTCAGCATAGTTCAATAATTTGAACATGTACAATGACAGCCTAACAGACCAGCAAAAACTGGGCTTCTCCAGCACTGTGGTGACCCTGACAGCAGGGCAATGGCATGGCCAGCATTTACATACTCTGGCTCAGAGCTCATCAGGGTCTGCAGAAGAACACTGAGAGCTCCAGCCCTGTCTTGGGAGGAAGGTAAAAGGAGAAATTATTTTCAAACAGTTTACTTACAAGCGTGGTTTAACTTTGCTATTCTGTCACTCCTGTTACAAAATTTTGAACTACACAGTAATTTTTAAAAAGAAGAAAGCATTTCTCATTCATGCCATCTTTGTTGTTTGCTTGGGATAAAACCAGAATTTTAAACTTTAATTATGCTTCTGATCACCACAAAAAACCTGTAGTTGCAGATACGTTTAAGCTTGAATTAAATCTGTAGTCCATTGTTATGTGGCAGTGACCAGCAGAAACTTTAAAGCATATACAAAACAAGCTCATGTAATTATTCTGTGACATCAAAACATGTGCTGTAACTGCATTTGATGTATCCCAGATTTGTCTGAGTGAGCACTGCTTTGCAATAGAAGGAAGAAAATGATAGGGTAACACATCCATTCTCAGAAAACAGGAAGGTAACTCCTAAATGTAATCTTACGTGCAAATTTGGTGATTACATTTGCCCAAATCAGCTATACAAAACAAATTTGTTGCAACTTAGCATGAAATCCCTCCTTGGCAAGAACTGGCAGTAGGAGATGGGTATTTTGCCTCAAGGCTGGGATACACTACAGAAAAGACAAAGAAAAAATTGGCAACCTGTCTTCATTTATACAAAGCTTTCTGTCTGCTCAAGAACACTGCACTTCCACCAGGCTAGGTGCTGTTTAGGAAGCCAATTTATCCTCTCAAATCCAGAGGTTTGCTTATTTCCTAAACACATTGGCCTTTCTTCTTGTAAGACATGTCAGCAGAGAGGACTCCAAGATCGCCTACTCTATTCCTCTCGCCTCAGAAACTTGAGCTTTCCATTTATAGCAATGGATAACGCAAGTAACACAGCACAGACTGTACCAATACTACCCTACTTGCTCCCAACAGGCAACCACAGATTTTCAAGCCTACTATGCTGCATCTTACCTCCTTGGAAGTAACAAGGGCAAAGCTGTAGTACTGTGACAGAACAGTTTCGGGAGGTAAACCCAAATTAAGAGTGATGCAATCACAGCTAAGCTAGGTAGCCTTTTAAAACTGATGGGAATTAATTAGTCATCAAAACAACAACATCAAAACCAATGTACAAAGACACAGCCTGTATTATTCACAATGTAGTGTAGTTGGTTTACCTGGGAATTAAGAGCTGTTGGGTCTTCACTCTTTCCTTTAGCCAAAGCAAGTGGCATTTTGTCTTGCTGATAGAGCGTCTGGACTGTGTCCTGGAAATCAGGATACCCATCCTATTGAGCAAAAAAGAAACCAAACCAAGAGGGACACATTACTATTTTTTCTTGACCTTCTGTGTACACACAGAAGAAAAAAAACACCTAAAAATCACATTCCTGAACTTCTGTGAAAATTCTGGACTGCAATTTACATGTTTGTGCTATTCACTTCATTTAAGTTTGTGCATAAAACACACACAGCCCCTACAGCAACTGCTATATACCTAATATGGCACAGAAAATCTCATCTCTCTCAAGTTTCAGGTGAATCCAGACTACCCTTGTTACTCACACTAAACTAGTTTACATTCAGCCTTGACAGGCAGATTTAGGCCTATGGTTTCTGTCACTTTTCAGGAATCAAGTTTACATGTAGGCAAGGATATATACTAACCTTGTGAAACTGAGAAAAGCCTCTTGAAATTCAACATGTTTCACACAGAACCTACACTTGTATCACCAAATGAAATATCACCATTTCAGAAGTACAGTGGAAAATTTACAGACTATGAGAAAGCATGATTCAATAATTCTTCCAGTCTGAAATTCTTATGACATGCAAATCTCTTCTGCTGCTTGCATATGTATCAATAAAGCAAATGAAGTTCCTGTGAAAGCCTGCCAGACTGCATTAAAACAATCACTGAAGCAAAGGTTCAAAATGAAGGGTTTATCTATCTTGGTATTATAAAAGGAAAGCTTATGTGCACTAGAGGAACATCCAGAAATGTTTACGAAAGCACAGTATAGGTAGCTCTGTTAAAATGTGAGAGGAAGCCAGAAATCTTCAGACAGACCCAAACCTGAGAACAATGATATCTGTCACTGAGGTTCTACAGACCATGGTCTTAAAACCACACTAAATTAGATAGATTTGCCCTGTAGATTCCATAGACACACACACGTCAATAATTATATTTTCGACACTAGATGGACAAAAGGCTGACAGCCCAAGGAAAATAGAAGTGATCTTTCAGAAAAAACACAGGGAAAGGACTATGAGGTTCCCTCCACTGGCAGGCTGCCCACTGACCTGCAGAGCAGGGGTCTGACCCAAGGCAGATGGCCAGGACCTCAGTGCAATGTAATGCCATTAAACCTATTCTTTATGCTCAGGGAAACACCTTAAAATCTGTCAGAATGCTGCATCTTGCTTTTAAACACCCAACATACTCCCTCAGAGAAGAAATAAACACAATAGCTATGCAAAAACATCACAGCCAGGTTAACTGCCACAAAGCCTCTACCAAAGCTGGAAACAAAGGCTTTGCAGCACATTTCCATGAGCACTGACCACTTCTACAGTTAAGACCTGAATCTGTTGGGGAGAAGAGAATGATTGTGTGTAGGAAGATGAGAAGCTGAACACACCAAACCCTATCACTCAGGATCCTATTTCTGCAACAAAACAGGTAACACAGTTCTTCACCACACATTTGTGATCACCTGCCTATACAAACCCAGGCTGTTTCCCAAAGGTGGCTCTGGCTGCCTGCTGCTGTGCCCGTCCCCCCTCAGCCAGGCAGGTCATTCCTGGAGGATGACACCTTCTGGATCACCTTCCCAGAGCCCTTCCCCCTGCTGCTTGTCCCCAGTGCCCTGTGGGATGAGGAGCACACTGGACCAAGCACCAAGCTGCTCTGCCCCATGGTTGGTCCTCCTGCATGCACTGCAGAATTTTTGTTTTGCCATGCTGCTGCTTAGTTGTTTTCCAAGCGGTTTTGTGCAGCAGATGTTCCCAGTCCCACATGTGCTTTTTCGCTCCCTCTAATGACATTTTTCCTATGAAAACAGTACCTTCTACTGCTTTTGCTGTTTTTGTGAAAAAAACACAAATCCCACACTTTGGTTTTCTTTTCAGCCTTCTCAGAAATAGTGGAGGTGGGGCTTTTCTCTCCCCTTCCTCCACCCATACTGGCACCAAGGGAAGATGTTTCCTTGCAGCCTCCGCTCAGGTCTCCCTGCCTGTGCCCCCTGACTCCCACTGAGCTTTGGGAAATGAGTTTTTGAAAGCTCTTCCCACCCCTCCTGTTCAGATGAATGGAGACACAGACACACAAAATAATTTCTTCAGGCGACAGACAGCAAGAATATTTTAAAAAACTCTCCTTTTTTCCTCTCTAGGCTGTTCACTCAGACTCTGAAGGGGAACTTTGTCAACCCCAATAGTGATGAGGAGCCTCTTCCTCCACTTCTGCCTGATGTACCTGTGACTTGTTTTGCTTTCTAAGCTGGTGCCACAACAACTCACTGTTTTGAGTGGTGTCAAGACTGAGTCATGGAAGATGACAAAATAAGGGGTGCCCCTGCCACACAACACCTAAGCAGGATTGATCCTTGCTCTGCAGGAGGATGTGCCATTTCCACCCCTATCTGCCTGGCTTGCTTTTTGTCCAGAGCATATTTAGGAAGTACAACTCCTTTTTTATAATCTGCTCCCAAATACCAACTCACTCCACTCCTTTTTTCGCTCCCTCCACACCTTTAGTCTGTCATTTGCCTGGATTTTTTTCCCCTTCTCCTCTTTACACTTCACTCCCACAGCTCACCCACCCACTCAACGAATAAGAGGGGGAGAGCTCACAGGGGAAGAGAAAGGCTTTTACAGGTAATTTGATGTAATTCATGGCACATTGTTTCTTTGTAATGGTTGTGCAGGTTTCATATTCATGAAAAGGATAAATTTACAATGTGGCTGCAGATTGACAGTGCTGCAGCTTGCACACACAGCTCTGCTGGCTCTGCTCAAGGATGACCTTCAGAGCCTCTCTGGAGGCTTTTTTAAGTGTTATTATATTTCAGGAAATTAACTCATCTTTTTTTTAAGTAATCTTTTACACTATGCAAACAGGCTGTGAAGTCTTTCCAAATTGAAGTCCCAGTAATTTTAGGCCACACTTCACAGAGACATTAATGACTAATAGTTAAAGGAATGGTGAATCAAAATACAGAGTTCAGCCTTAAAACAGAAAGGCAAAATGACTCTTCTCAAAAAAAAAAAAAAAAAGGAAAAAGAAAACCAGAAAAGAGCTAGTTATAACAACAAAAAACCCAAAAAATATACCCCATGTTCAGGTCCTTTCTGTATTTCCCTGATAGTGAGCAAACACATCCACAATGAAGCATTACAACTCCAAAAGCAGTGTTAGGAATTCTTAACCAGAACAGAAGGAAAAATCTGCATTTGCTACCATTTTCCTTTTTACTTTCACCTTTCCAAAAAAAACCAAACCAAAACATAACCAAAAAAATCCCTGAACATATTACTAAAAAAAGGACTTTTTACTTTTTTTTTTTTTAAATGCAAGCACCAGGGACCCAAAACAGCAGTGATCTACTATGTCATACTGCATCTTTTTTACATTTCATTGAAGTAAAGCCCAACATTTACAGTGTACCTCAAATCTAAAATGCACTGAAATAAATGCTTTACTCCTCCTTAGAACACTCCCAAAGTTGTGAGTAAAAAAGACATTTCTACTGGTAACAACATGGGTAATTTCAAAATTAATAATGCTATGCTATCAGATTGAAGATTTAATTCAATTTAATTTTCAATTTCTTATTTTGGGAAAATGATCTATTTCTGAAATAGTCATTTGTACAATTAGGACATGAAATTTTCACAAGCATTTTACAATATAACTGGTAATAAAAGAACCAAGTAAATATCCTTTCTTGGAATTATTGAACTATAAAGGGTAAAAAAGAAGCAGGCCTTCCAGACTTTCAAGATTTCACCATGCAGAAAATAGGAGAATACACATCCCCTAAGGCTGTCCAGATATCCTGCTCTCCAGAAAACCTTGAGTTTCACCTTGTATTTTTCAGGGTTTTAATTTTATGCTTTCTTTCAATGAAGATCCTGTAAAAAAACAGCACCTCCCTTGCAGTGTGTCATTTTAGACACTTGCTCATCATCAATTATTACTGAATGAAGGAAAAACTTTCTAATGCTGAAATCCAAGTCATTGAAATACTACTTCAAGCAGAGGAGTGGCAGCTCCCCACCAGCTCTTACAAATTAGGGCTGGACTGAAGAGAGAAGATTCAAGCAACCATCCTGCAACATGGTGCTCAAGGCTGTTGGTAAAGGTGAAGCTGGATCAAATAACTTCATGCAGCTTTTCCCTGCTCTTTTTTGGGGGTCAAAGAACAAGCAGAGGTCAAAAGCAAATCCTGCCACACAAAAATGGTGTTGCTGACTTATCAAAGGTACCAGTGAATCCTCATTGCACGTGTGTATTTTGCACTACATAAACTCAAAACTACAACTGTATATGGACTGATGGAACACCACAAACAAGATGAACTCCTGTTTTCAAAACTGCCTTTTAAAAACTAACTGCTCTCACCAGGGTTTGCCTCACAGGAAAAGCCTTTGTACAGGGAAAGCACTGCAGTACTGAAAAAAAAATTAAAGCCTTACCACATACAGTGCATCATTTATCACAGAATGTGTTGCATATGAGAAACACATTTCAGAATGTGTTGCAATATTCCTCTATGGTTAGAGAATACATCACCTATCTGTGTCACATACAAATCTAGCTCATATTCTAACACACATTTAACCTACACCTTTTTGAGTAGATAGTACAATAAAAAACACCCACAATGCTAAGGATAAATTAGATACCCATGGAACAGTGAAACAGTAATTTGTTTAAAATACAAATTATAAAGAAAGATCTGCTATTCTTATGAGGTAATAGGTGTATATATATATATATGTGTGTGTGTGTGTGTACATTTTAGTTTTTTTTCTTTTTTTTTTTTTTTTTGTTAAAAGTAACTTTAAAAAGGCCTCAAATTTACCTTCCAGCAGTGGTAACTGAAGAAAAAGGTAAGCTACATACATGCTGCTCCTGCACTCTTAACAAGAAATTCCCAGCATCTCCCCAAGCAACATCTTGTGTAAGTGTATACATGAGCCATGTATACATGCATTTGACACAAAACTCATTATAAAAAGCTGTAATTTAGTATCTACAGGCACAACCTTTTGTGTGGAGATATACAGCTTTTATTTCAATATGATCTGTGTCCTAATTTATGGCACAGTCAGAGATGGCTAATATTCTGCCATCAGTCCTTATCCAGAACTCTGTATTTTGGCCATGATCAACAGCTGACTCCAGTGAATTTGGCAAACCCCACCTCATGCTGACTGAAAAGCAGCAGGCCTTATGGGAAGACATCTCCTACAGTGCTTGAGCTTATTCCACCACAGGAAGTCAGTCAGTCCCATTCCTCCCCTCCTACTCTGACTGCAAAACACTGAGAGTATCTTTACCATTAAACAAATCCTACTCTTTACCCCTGCTCCTACAGGTTTCTCCATCAAACACTTACATTTAAGGAGACACTGGTGATGTTTTCCCACCTGCTCTCTCTCATACCCATCAACTGTCTATCAAATGTTTTTCTGACAAATTTCTTTAAGACAGATCCCTTCAAAACAAAACTGAATTTCAGCACACACAGGTCAAAATACAGAAGTCACATTACTGTACCTCTATCTTGATTCTCTTTGGTGACAGCTCATCCCTTTCTCCACATTTAGATCTACAAGAGAAGACACATACACAATCAGTAAACAGCACATTAACCCCAATCACCAATAATAATGAAAAGGAGTCAAGGAAAAAAACAGATCAGGGAAGAACAAGATGCACAAAAAAAGCCTCCAGTTCAATTTGACATGGCAGTGAAAGTCATTCAAGTATAGAGAAACACATGTATTTTGTGTTGTTTTCAGAAGCATCAAAACGCTCACGGATTATTCCTTCCAAAGAGGAAGGAAAGCACAGAGAGTTACAGAAATGCCTTTGGCACTGCTTATCCAGGATGGCTGTATATTTATATGAATCTCTATGGAAGAAAGGGGAGCAAGGGAAAGCTTTCTAGAAGGGTAGCAAAATGTATTTTGAAAGGATATTACATTACAGGCAAGGGAATCAGCATTTAAAAATCTAAGGAAAGTATCAAGATATTCAATCATACTTACTAATGCTAAGGTTTTAATTGTATTTAAAAGCTGTTAAGCCTTTGTCACCATTTCCTAACAGCAGTTCATTTGACAGAACAGTAACAACTGAAATTAGGACTCAGCTTCAGTTCCTTTAAAGGAAGCTTGTAAGCCACTCCCCTTGCCCTTATCTTTTTGGCTAACAAGCCAAATCTGTGTATGGAAAAAAGGAAATTGATGCATTGAGCATCTCTGGCTACTCTGCCAATTTACATTAACCTCAAAACACACTAATGCCTCAAATGCCTGAAATACCAGCCTCTCAGATACCTCTTAATATGCACTATCCTCAAAATACTTGCAAAACTAGAGAGCAAATAAAAAGGTTATTCAAGACAGCTGAATCTTATCAGTCTATAAGTTTCGGGACTAACTGAAGAGCAAGAAGGAATTGTCCCCAGTCCTTCAGAAGAAATGCTATCAGCCTGCTTAGTTCCCCAAAAGTGAAGCCCCTGTGAGCTAAGGAAAGCCTTACTTGGTGGTCCTGTAGGTGTACTTGTAGGTGACCTCCCGAGAGATCTGCCGGGCCAGGGCGAAGAGCTCATCCCTCCTGGTCAGCAAGGCGTTGTCTTTCACACACAGCTGGGCAGCTGCTTCATTAACTGTTAGCTGCAAATCAAACACACAGGCACTCAGGATTTTGCACCATTTCACCTACTGTGCTTGTAAAAGTACCTCTTCTGAAATAATAAAGAATTTTGATCACAAGTAAAATCATCTATAATTGTACACTAAACCCTGGGGGGGTTTCTTCAGTTTGTTTATACCCCTTACTAAACCAGGTAACCTCTCTGGGAAGAGGAAAGATATGAATGTAGCTGTTCATAAAGTAAAACATTATTGTAAGACTGTGTCAATGTGCACTGCTTTTGCTTCATCCCAGCACTAATTAAATCTCAGTATAAAACAGTAGCTCTGAACGTTCACAGTGTTTGGCTCCCAAAGCCTGGCTTACAGGGAATACTATTTTTATAAACGCAATATGCCCAGGACTTGGGGGAAAAAAAAAACAACCACCCTGACAGTGTGGGTACAGATGGCTTTCCCTTGTGAATAAAGAATAAATTCTGTAGAAGGTGATGGTTTAAGAAACGATTAAACTTTTTTTAGCTATGTTTCTCACCCTCGTGTTTGTGAAGACTATCTTCAGACATGAATCAAATGTAACTTGTTTCAAGGATGTTTTCCTGAGCCTGCCAGGACACATTTCTAGTGCCTCTGCTGCTGGCAAAAGATTCATAAAGAAGTTGGGGGGGGGGGGGGGGGAGGAAAAGCCTGAAATTGAAGCTCCAAATGGTTTTGCAATGCTCTTCAGAGGCCTATAGGAAGTTGTGATACTGTCATGAATTATATCAGCTTAAAAGTACTGCTGTCCAAGAAGCCCATGGTCAGCACTATGGACACAACATTATTAATGCCATGAGACACAAATTGAGATGCTGGACAGGCTATTCCAGGCTCCTTCCACAGCAAGCAGGGCTTGAAGAGGCTTTCTCACTTTTTCCTCAGCTGAAGAGCAGCCAGAACATGTAATGAGGCATAACAGCAAGAGGCCAAGAGAATACTACAGGTGTTTTTACCAAGTGCCCACAGCTCTTTCTACTCTTTTACTTTTAGAAATTAAGCTGCTTTGAACAGGCTTGGCTTTTGGCAAAGGAGGACAGCTGCTTTGGAACTACTGTCAACAGTATATCCTGTATCTGTCCCAGGCTGGTGAATACTGCAGAGCAGCTTGGTTTCCACAGCACAGTCAGCACATCCTTGATGGATGGAGACGTGCAAACCTGACCCTGCACCTGGCAGCACCGGGAGCGGCCGTGCAGGCAGCACAGCACATGTGTGACCTCAGACACCAAACCTGCTGCTCCAGCAGACCAGCAGGTCTGCACATACAGCTGTCCCTTGGGAGAAGGACAAGAACTCCCCCCGACCCCTGCCACCCTGCAGGGTCACCTGTGAATTAAAGCAGAGGCCAGCAGCTCACCCCAATCGCTGCACGCTCCATCCCTGAAGGATGGAAGCTGTCACAGGACATGACCAACACTCAGCCACGCTGTCCTTCGCCACGGGGCTTGGTGGCATCCAAACTATCAAACATTTATTTTGTCCAACATGACACCTGTTCTCCAGGAAGGTTGAGAAAACAAAAAACGTGTATTAAGAAGAGCTGAGACTCTTCTCTCAGCGGTGTGTGCAGTATTTCTAGTGAAACCTCACACACAACTGCTGCTCCTAATATTTCAGAAGCAATTTTTCCTGTGTTTAGCCTAAAAGCCTCTTATCTCGGTAGGGCACTTCCTATGGCATCTAAATGTTAATCAGAGCACAAATTTGTTTTTAACAGGTGAACTAGATATGCTGCCTGATCCTTTAGTCTCTGTACAGACAAAAACCCCAAATCCCACAGAGATCAGATGTACAAGGGCATGAACAGGTTACTATGTTCATACAATACAAGGTACTAAAAAACCAAACTATTACCCCTTAAGACAGAAGCAGCTGTTCCACAATGTCTGTCTTTCCAGAAAAAAACACAATGGGGAGAAAGATACAATATAAGATTAATACAACACCGATTAAAATAATTACCATCCAAAGCAGGCATTAATTTCTGTAACACTGATAGCTATTACTTTGCCAAGGATGAATAATACAGCTAATGCTTACAAAATAATTTGAGATATTTTTTATCCCTCCAAGTGTTGAAAGGTTGCAAAGAGCTGAAATGACTGAAAATGCTTTGGGTAGTTGTAGGCAAATGCTGTTTATCCTAATATGTGAGAAAAGCCAAATGTTTATTTGCTTGTTTTTCCTGGTTTCTCTTTCAGGTCACATTCAGACTTACTGAATTGAAGTGCATCATGGCTTTCTGCCTTTTCAGGAGGCATAATACTGCAGATACAAAGCATTGCATGCCTAAAAATAAAGAATCTGTTTGCTGGAAGCCTTAAGGATATGGAGCAGCACAGAACCATGCAGGAGAGGGATGCGTATACTTCCATCTGATGGGGTTCACAGACTCCTCCACTAGAAACCACATAATTAAATACCAAGCCCTACTGTTTTGGTGAGTCAGCAAAAGAAAAGGAAGAAACCTAGCTAGACAAAATTCATTACTTGTTTTTCTAATTCCACTGAACTGGATTTTTTTTGCCTTTTATAGGTACTGAGACAAAGACTGAAAAATTAAAATGCAAATTACAAGCTTGACTCAGTTTTGCAGAGGTCACTGAGTTCAGGGGCATGCCTTGTACTCATCCCTCCTCCAGTCCAACTTTAAACATTAAGTGCTCTCTTGTGTTTGAAAAGCTGTGTAACACTGAAACAATGGGATGGATTAAGGACAGCATGTTTATTAGTTTTGGAACGCCTTCGGAAGATTTTATGTCAGATTAATGCTTTATGCAAATACTCCTACCAAGAGCACACACTTTCAAACCAGCCCAGTGTCTGCAGCTCTCACAGGCCTCTAATGGCTGCCCCAGCCCTCTGAGACACTTCAGTGCTCATTCTGAAACAAAATATTCTCACTAATTCACCACTAATAATTCTACCATGTTTGATCTTAATTTGCATCCAACTCCCCTCTGCTTGAGGAGCCAGATACCCAAATCTTTACATTAAAAAGCTAACCATTACTTAAGCTTTCTAAATTCACAGTGAAGTTTATTCAGCTGTTCCTTGCCAGCTGCAAGGAAAAACCTTGAACTGTGAGGTAGAATGACAGCTCTGGAACGTATTAACACGTGCAGAAAAACAGTCTCTGGACCTGCAGAAACTTACCTCCCTGGTTGTTTAAGGTCCTTCCCTCTGAGCAGCAAACTCCTTAGGCCATCAGAACCAAAAACACACTAAGGCTGATTTTACAAAAGGCAAACTCTGGTTTCGCAGATTTTAAACAAAAAAAATTGGTCTCATTGCTGCTATTTGTTTTCTGCCTTAAACAGAAAATGAAGACAAAACTGTTCAAGGCAAAACTTTGTGAAATCCAGCCTCTTTAAGCCAACAGTAAACTAATTACAAGCAAATTCTTCTTGCTTGCATGTGTGCAGTTCCCATCAAGTTCAGTGAGGCCCCACATGCGTAAGTGAGGCATAAGTCAACCACAGACTCCTTTGATCTTGTGCCCTTAATCACAATAGCGATAGAAATATTTCCTAAAGCCAAACCATTCCATTTTTAAACGTGGTTTTACAATGATGTAGTAAAGATCTGTAGTGCAATACAAAAAAAAAATGAACAAGGCAGAGCAATTGTCCTTTCTTCCAGTTCACTGCTATCCCGCTCCTTCAATTACTATCCCAGGGTTCATTCCCCCAGTTTTGCAGAGCCACTCCTGAGCCTACACAAAAGGTGCCCCTGGAGCCCACCTTCCAGTACACTGCTGGATGCCAGAAAATTATCCTACAAGTAGTCTGCCCAGATTTCAGAGCATTTTCTGCAGTTGCTACCCCAGAGAGAAGCTGTGAAAGCACACAGCCACACACTGTTGTACACCTCGACTGCCTCCATCCTCAGGTGAGGAGAACCCCCTTTCTCTGAATCCTCAATCTGCAGCCATGTATACAGGGCATCTACACAATTAATCCTTTCAAATCCTGCCTCCATCTCATACACAACTTGTTCTTTTACGAGGGAGGCTTCCACAAGGTCAGGGGAGTAAGATGAGATCTCGTCTTGTACAGTGGATGAATTCATAGATTATAAGTGTTTGACATAAAGCCACAGAGCACATAAGTGTAAGCTGCACAGCTACAACTGTGTGGTAGGAATGTGGCTGACTACTGTGGAAGTGTCTCCCCAGTCTGCAGTAAAAGCCCTCGTCAAGTCACTGCCGGTGATGTGCAGTTGCCTTATAAATGTAAATATGTAAACAAAAATGTAAAGAAATACGCCTTGTTTCCTTCTGCCCTTCTACTCAGAAGCATAAAGAGAACTCAGTCTTATGCTATGGATCACACACCTACAAAACTTCTTCTTGAAGCAAGAAAAGGCTAAAGCCAGTACAGTTTTTTTGGCACTCCTGTAACATAAACACTGCCTTTCCTTTTGGGAGCTAAGCCTTACATGCCAAATTTTAAATCCAACTGAAATTTTGCAATCACTGTTAACTGTGAAAATGCTGATGCAGCATTCGTATCAACAGCGTTTTGGCAGAGCTCTGAATTAATGTTTGTTCTCCTCTTGTACAGTACTTTGGCACTAGGAAACGACTCCCCACACAGACACACCTACTGCGTTACAACACATGCAGTGTGAGCCTCAGGAATGCCACAGGAGGAGCAAGGGAGGCCCACAGGAACTTTCAAAGGCAAGAGGGAAGAGATGCTTCTCAGGGATGAAAAGCCACAGAGCACATTCAGATTACAACCACCCATCAATACTGGAGACATCCTTTCCTTTCCTCCTCACGCAGCCTGCAACTCACTTGACAGGCTTAAGGCCACTATGGCCAAAAAACCCCACAGGTTGTGTAATTAAGCTTCATCCCAATTCAAACAAACAAACAAAATAATCCATGCCACTGGGTGTAGGGAACCTCGTTGACAGAATCCTTTTCATCTCAAGTGCACAAGCTACAGGGCAGAGTCTTGAGGACAGCAGAGGGTAGTAATCACATCAGACACAAGGAATTTTAGTTACTGATCTTCCAAACTAGTCTACTCTCAAAGCTGCAAGGAAATACCATGACAGACCATCTTTAAGAATGTACCAAATCCTTAGAATCCCCAAGGCCATGCTCAGGGTGATAGTAGTTGCTATTTGGGTGCCAAACTCTCTAAACCTTCTGTCTGACAGGCCCCACCAGCGAGCGAGCAGTTCTGATGACACCAAATCACTGCGTGCACACACACACACACTCACCCACACCCACCCACAAAAGGAGACCTGGGCTGCACCTGAGATTTCCATGTCTGGCCAGGACTGCCTACAGCACTCAATGCACAACTTTCAGACACACAGCTCTCATCACTCAGCAAGAAGTGCCCATACAAGAAGTGTACCCTGTAAACACATCTTGTCAAAGGTGTAGGAACAGGGGAGGAAGCCCAGTTCCACTCAAGCTATTTTACCTCGTGGAGGGTGAGATGCTTGCCATCCTTTCTTTTCGAGTCAAATCTGCCATATATTGCACTGTACTTCCTGATCTCCTCCTCTTTGTGAGGGTCATCGTCACTCATCTCAAAGATGTGACCAATCATCTTTGCCAGTTTCTTATTTGTTTTCAGTAACTCCTTGACTTCATTGGAGTCACTTTTGGGCAGGGAGGGAACCATACGTTCTACACACTCAGCAACTGACAGAGCAGCAGCAGCATCCAGGGTCTCGCTGTTTTCCTTTGGTGAGGCTGGAGAGCCAAGGTCAGCTGGGGAAAGGCTGTGCTCACTCTCTGTGGTGTGGTGTCCTTGCCAGAGCCTGGGCTCGCTGCTGCTCTGCAGTGATAAGCTCCCCACATCAGATTTGCTCGTGCCCACGCTCTGCACGCACGTCGTGGCAGCGCATTTCGGAATCTTCAGGTGAGGCTCTCTGGTGCTGCTGTTCCTCTCGTAACTGCTGCAGGATATCCCCAGCCATGCAGGAGACCCTTCTGGCAGCTTATATATTGGAATGCTGCTGACTGGTAAGGAGGTGAGAGGCTGGTTAAAAAGGCCAGGGTTTGTGACCCAGTCCCTCAAAGCCTTCTGCAGCCGTCGGACATGAAGCGGCTTGCTAGCCATGCCCACGAGAGCCATTATTTCCAAAAACTCCTCTTCGCCTGCTTCACAGAGCTGCTGGACATCATCACCACCCTGCTGAATGAAGGCATCAAAGTAGAATAAGAGATTTGCTTTTTGTAGTATTCGATACAGCTGCAGTTCTCCAAGGGTTCTGGGCAGAGCTGACGCCATCACGCACGACAGAACCTGCAAACAGTAAGAACAGAGAGAAGATGAGCACCAAAGCACCAACATCCAGATGTACTATCCCACCACCCAGCTTTCCACAAGGCTGTCAACTCAGAGGACAGCATTTCTTTCTCTCATTACAAGAACACCCACAGAAATGATTAAGGGGCAAAAGCTCCATTTTTGACTTGTTAACTTAATGGAAACATTTTTGAAAGAAACCAAACCAGCAGATAGTTATGATGCACCTACAAAAAACATGATTCAAACACGAAGCCGGCTTGTTTTCAACATTCCTACTTCATGTTTGTTCCCAAGAATGTCAGCCAATATCACTTACAGATTCTACTTGATTCTCCTTTGTATCTTAAGATCAAAATGACCACAAAACACATTCTGAAGAATTACAGAATACTCGATTCCCTGAAGAAAAAAATTCTCATCAGTTTCAATTCTTAATTGTCACATCATTTTTCCCCCATAGAAAGTGTGGAGAACTGTAAAAGGAAAACAAAGTGCTTCACAGAGCCCCAGAGAATTAATGAAGTTGGGTCACCAGAAGAGTGTTTAAGAACCAAGTATTTCTACAGTTTTACCTGTTTCACATAAAAGGGATCTAATGCCTCTGCTGATCTTAATTATGGCAGCAACAGCTGCAGACAAAGCTAAAATACTGATGGATTCCAACACATATAGTTTAAAAACCTTAGTTTGAATTCACCTGCCTGTTTCATTTGCTAACAAGGCTGCCTGTCATTGACACTTGAGACATGAAATACCACTCAGCAATACAGCAATTGTGCTTAAAGGCTCCCAACAGACAGATCTCTGCAGTGTTCAGCTCTTACAGCGGCAGGAAAAAACATGTGCATAACTTTCAACTTCATAAACCCCTTATCCAGCTATAGCACAACTAATAAACTCCTCAGAGAATTCTAGGATCTCACACACACACCTCTTCACTCCGTGGTGGTTTTCACAGAAACAAGCAGATAATTTCCAGTATTACTGTATTACACTAAACCACCAATCAATAAGGTCTAAAGCATGTAATTTATGGTTGGTTGAGAAAGTAACAGAAGTAAAACACTGAGCAGGTCTGCTAACATTGCTCTGGCTCTACTATCACACTGGACTTGAAAAAACACACAGTAGTAACCTAAAAAACAACACCTACAGAAAGATTTGCACACACTAGGGAAAAAGTATTTTAATACTGTGCAACTCCCCTTCCTCCAAAACTGCAATGCAAGCAAATACGTTTGCTATGGGGCATTGGGAGATTGGTTATCAAAAGTAAAAGTCAGAAATTATTTTTACAGTATGTGCTTTTGCATATTGTAAAACATGAAAAATATTGTTAAAATGGTTTGGGTATTTTTGTGGTTCTTTCACAACATAAGCCTTTTCTTCAGCAAGTCAAACATACAGATAAAACAAGCAGAGCCCAACTTCTATTCAGGAGGCATCTGGAAGACCAGGCTTTTGCTACAAAATTCTGATTTAACTCTACCAGAGAAAAATAAAATCAGGAGGCCAACAGAAACTTCCCAGAAATGTATGTGGCAGCAACAGGATACTGACAGTCAATCTCTTCAGGAAGAGAGATGAAGCCCAGGGGAAATAAAAAAAAAAGACTCAAAACATACAAAAGCCCCAAACCACCAGCTGAACATTCATTCCTGATATGTGTGCCAGCATGTGTAAAGCAGAAGAGCAGTAATAGCAGTTTAGATTCAAACAGCTACCTCAAGGAGCTGCTGGTGAGCTTAAGAGCTAATAAACTACACACTCTGGAACTCAGGGTGAAACTGTAAATATTTAAGAGCTACATATTTTAGAAACACAGTTTGGCTTGCAGAAAGAATAGTTAACTGCAGGATATCAACCAAGTACTGTCAACACTCAAAGATACAAGAAACAAGGAAAGCGAAGAAAATCACTTAAAGGTAACCCTTTACAGGGCACAGAATTCACAGTTTAAAAAAGTGTCATTATTTCACTGAATTTCGTAGAAAAATCCTCCCATTCTTAACAAAATTTGTCAAGATAAACAAAATTAACAGCTTATGGTTTAGTGGCATTTCAGTAAACTATTCCTACCCTCCCATTTCAAATGATGCTGACTTTTCACCATCAATACCACAAATTAACTTACATAACTTTTAAAAGAAGGCCCATTTCCTCTGAAAGTTATTCATCTTAGCACAAAATCTACATAAATCTACATAAATGGACTTTGTGCAGAGCTAAATTGAATCTTGGGAGGACGGTGGCAGTGGAATTACACACAGCCCAAGAGCTCCAGGCAAGCCACGGAACTGAACTCATTTTTCCAGCCCACAGGCTGGAAGAGCAGCACCAGTCCAGGAGCAGCCTTTTACCCAGAGGCTTCTAATCAACAAATCTCCTCATGACAGATAAAACTGGATTAATATGTACTATGGAGGCATCAGCAGAGAGTCCACGGTTCAGACTGCGTTGAGATTTGCATTTAAAGCAAGACTGAAATCCCTTTGTTTCATACTTTAAAGACCATTCTGTTTTTCAAATTCAGTGCAGTAACTCCTGAGAGGGCTGAGCAATTTTTCCACGTACGACTGCTACCGATTTCTGCAGAGAAGGCATTTTCCAACACTCCTCCTTTTAACCTCTCTTCTCCTTGCATGAAACAGAGCTCCTCTAGCACTCACCTCAATGCCATCCCAAGTTATTTCTGAACTGTCCCAAGGGGAAGGCTCCCTCTCCTTTCCGAGACTCTCCCAGCTACGCTGCTTCTCCAGACACGAGCGCTCCGGTCCCTGCTTCGCCCCGCTCCCAGCCTACAAAGCCCGGGAAGCAGCTATGCTAGTCCACCTGCAGGAGTAAGTGAGGCTTAGGAAGAGGACAAGCAACGAGCAAGGACTGCTGAGAAAGCAGCACAGCACTGCCTGAGCCTGAGGAGGCTGTGAGCCCAAAGGACACCTGGCGCTGCTGCTGCTGCTGCTGGCCCTGCTCACCCGGCCAGCGACGCAAAGCCTTAGCACACCCACTCAAGTCTCAGTGCCCCACATCTTCCAGGTGACCTTTAAGCTGCATCTAAGAGACTTGAAATACTGCTTTCCACCACTGTTCTCATTTCTTAGTGCACCGGGGACTGTGCTTTTGGGGCAAAGGGTGAGCACAAGAAGAGGTTACACAATAAGAAGACACAAGGGAGAGCTCACAGCCAGGACGCTTGTGTCTGCTCCTCACCAGGAAGAGCATCTTGGATAAGACCCTGGGGCACCATGTGTGATTCCTCCTCTTCTGCAGCCTGCTCGATAAGTCTTAGGCTGTCTAATCTGTGATCCCAAACCAACCTGGTTCAGGGATAACAGCCTGGTCGTGTCCTCTGGCAAATCCTAAGAAGGCAGCCAGAAGGATCTGCTGCCTCAGGAGTGAGCAGGTACATCTAACACAACTGCAAACCCTTTCTCCAGCAAGAGGTAGGAATGCAAAGCTGGCACGGGGAGGTCTACAGGAATAAATGAACACAGCCACAGCACTTCAGCCGCTACTTCTCCCTCTTCTTTGCTTGCTGTCTATACCGGTGAGAAGTGTCAGAACACACAGGGAAGAGCAGACATCTCTTATGTTTTTCACATATAGAACAAAGAAGCCAGAAAACTCCCCACAGCAGACAAAGCTGTTTAAAATAAACACAGGTCTGCATACGGTTATAGCCACGGGAGAACCAGGAAATCACAAGTTAGATTTTCACTCAGCCTTTGCAACCCACAACCATGCATTCTGATTTTCCACATTACCTCATTCACATCCACAGCCCATCACCCCACATGCCATGCCCTCCTCTCGAAACGCTGGCTGTCACCTTAACTCTGACCACAAACATAACTCCTGGGAAAAAGGAAAACAAAAACCACAGAGACACCACAGAGCGCTCTTAAATATTTGTAAACAGCTAGCGCAGGAATCACAACCTATTCCTGCTTCCTCTATGAAGACAGCGGGGCAGCGGCAGCCCCACTCGGCATCCTGAACCGGGGGAAAGCACCGGCTCCGTGCCCGCTCCGAGCAGAGCCGCACACTTCCCGGAGGTGGCAGGAAGATGCGCGGCTCAAAGAGGCAGGTGCTGGATGTGGGTGAAGCGCCGGGAGAAGGAAAACTCGGGAGCTGTGGGATGTACGCATGGGACAAGGGTTTCCTGAGCAGCTTTCCTGCTTTTTAAGGCTGCACGGGAAGTAAAAGCAACCGAGCAACTCGAACCGATTGTAGAGATTTTATTTCAGGTGAATTCTAATTGAGCTGTCACCAATTAAATTAGGAATACAAGGAGAAAGTGTGAAACATCACATCCCTGTATTTTAGGCAAAAGTGATTATTTCATAATGTATCTTGATGACTTTGGGCGTTTTGAAAAGTCTCTGAAGACAAACTGGGTTTGGGTTTGAGAGCTGGCTGCTTTGCATATTCATTACATTTCTGCAGCGTTTCCAAAGGACTTTTAGCAGGAGGAGAAAATTACATGTAGCTGCAGAAGAGAGACTTCGCAAATTAAATAGTCTTGTCTAGCTCTGAGATGTGCCAAAATACAGTCGATGAGTGAGCTCCGCGTTTACGTACAAACCCGTACCTCGCCTCAACTAATGAGAAACTCGAAACGTGCAAAAACACCCTTCGCGTAAGGACGAGACGAGCGCACAAATACCTCCAGAGCAGGGTCCCGCACCGAGGGATGGAGCTCCCGGGAAGGAAACCCCGCGGCGGGCACGGACGGGCAGCTGCGGTCCCCACACAAAGTTCGCGGCCGCCGAGCCCGGTGACAGGAACCTTCCCGGGGCGCCTTCTCCGTCGGGGCTGCCCCGCGGGGCGCCGCCGCTCCCGGCACAACCCCTCCTGTCCGCGCCGGGGAGAGGCGCGGCCCCGCAGAGCCCGGGGGGCGCCCGGTGCCCCGCCGCCCCTGCCCGGGACCCCGCCGGAGCAGCGGCCGCCGCCGGGGCGCCGCCTCCGCCCGGCCCGGCCGCGCCGTCCCGCCCGCCGCCCCCGCCCCGCGGCCCCCCCGCCCCGCGGCGCACACGGCGGGGACGCTTCTGCACTTTCCTCCCACTCGCCCGTCCCCCCCGCGCCGGATTTCTCCGGGAATCACCCACGCACGACCCGCCCGCTCCTTCCGGCCGTGCCCCGCGGCGCCGGGGCCGCGCTACCCGCGCCCCCCGGCCGCCCCGCACGTACTCTGCAGTTGGCCGCCGCCGCCGGCTGCCCGGGGCTCCCCTCGGTGCCGTCCCGGGGCCGCAGACTCAGCCCCGCCGAAGTTCCTGCCCGCGCCCCCCCCGCCCAGGCTCCTCCTTTCCCATCGACGGGGCGGGTGGGCGAGCCTGTCCCCGTCCCCGCCACCGCCTCGCTGCCGCCGCCACCGCCGGGGGGGCGCGCGGCCGCCCCGCCGCACCTCGCCTCGTCGCGGCCGCGCCTTCGCCGTGCGCGGGGGCCGAGCGGGCGGCAGGGAGGGAAGGAAGGAGGGGAAGGGAGGGGAGGGAAGGAGGGGAAGGGAAGGGAGGGAGGGAGGGAGGGAGCGGCCCCCGCCCCCCCGCTCGCCGCCCCCTCCCGCGCGGTCACATGGGGAGAGCCCGCGCGCGCTCCGCCGCCCGCCCACGCGCGGCCGCCGCGTGACGCAGCGCCCGGCGGGGGCGGCACCGGCAGCGGCAGCGCCCCCCAGCGGCCGGAGCGCGCGGGGCCGGGGCCGCGACCCCCCCCGCGGGAATTGCGCGGATCCCCACGGCCCTGCCTCGGGAAAACAGCACGGGAACCGCGCGGAGCCGCCCTGCCGGGCCGGGCACACCGCCCCCGGGGCGGCCGAGGGGGCGGAAAGGGCCGGCCTGGGGTGCGACACGCAGAAAGCGGTGCGAAAGTACCAAGTGTCAATTGGAGCGAGTAGAAATGGGAGCGTGTAGTTGTTTTACTGATGGAGAATTGGTTAAACGATGAGTTTTTCAGTAAGTAATGTTTCAGTGATAAAATTAAGTAATGTTTCAGTGATAAAATTAAGTAATAAGTAATAAATTAAGTAACTCATATCTAGTGCCGATAACAATAGGAAAAAAGCATTACACGTGTGGAAAAAAATAGAGAGTGAGGGAAAAAAAGCCTCAATAAAATAAGCTTGCACTGTAGGCAACGTCCAGCTCTGTCTAGAGCTGGGAATACCTTTCACACAGGGTTTCCTTTCCTTTTCCCTTGCCTTCTAATCCACACACCTTGGCTGTTTGTCTGAGCAGGGTCAGGCCAGGCAGGAGGCAGAGTCATGACCTGGCTCCTTGGTAAACAGCTTCAAACAAAACTGAATTTCTCCTTCAGTTTTTCCAATAGAAGGCTGAGGCTTTGTAGATCTATGTCAAATCACCGTCACCAAAACTAAATAAAAAAGTCCAAAAATTAATAAATTACCTAGGAACAAAGTTTTAAAAAGTTCTAAGCACGCAGGATGCTGGGGAAACGCAAGCACCCTTTTTTCCATAATCTTTTCCCTTGGTACCACCCAAACCTTCAGAGCCTGCGTTCCTGCACGGGCTATCTCCCAGTTTCCCGGCGGTGCTGGGCGTGCTGGCAGCGGGGCAGGGCGCTGGTGGGTGTCACACAGGAGCCCTCTGTGTGTCCCTGGCGTGCCCACGCAGGCACGGCACGCACAGGTGGGCGGCTGGCGGGAGCTCTGTCTGCACTGCGCACCCTGAGCTGGGCCGGGCACGCTGCTCCCCAGCCTGCTGCCCGGGCCCTGCCCCAAATCAGCGCTTGCCCAATCCGAAATCACCCCGCGGGTGAAGCTGGCTGCACAAAAGGGATGATGCCTGAGGATAAATAGCCTGAGGAACGGGCAGCACCTGCCCAGAGAGCCCCTCTGCAGAGCAGAGTGTCGGTCAGCCCAGCTTTTCCCCAGAACTGGAGTGACTGGGGCTGTCTCCTCGTCTATGGGGTGTGATCCCAAAGATCCCAGTATCCCAGCAGGGCAGATGAGGAGGCAGAGGCAGCTTTTCTCCCTGGCATGCTGTGGTTCCCATGAGAAAACTCCATTGCGCATTGCCCAGCAAAACCACAAAAATGTTCACAGCACTGCCTCCCCTCCACCCACTCAAAATGTTTTTGCATACGCCTCTAGGCACTACAATCATGGTAATTAAAGCTGTAAAATATTATTAGTATCACACTTCTATAGACTTTCCGTCCTAAATGCTTTATAGACCATGCTCTAGAAATTCAGCCACTCCCGTGGAAAAAAAAGGAGCAGGAACAATGCACATCAAGGTGGAAAGCCAAATTTTAACCAGGGGCGCCCCACACAAATCCCTTCTCCCACAAGAAGCTCCTGGGATGTCGCTGAAGTCCACCCAGGATAATGCTGTGATGCAGGGATAGTGCATGCCTAGGGCTGTGAGTGTGTATCCTAGGGATAGGGAGACTAACACCACTGCTCCAGGAGCATTCCGATGGGTTTGTGGAGATTCTCACACCACTTAGCTCTGCTTCCAGGGGCTGCTAGTGTGTGAGGTGTAACTCAACCCTGCCCTGGGCTACTGAATCTATCAAGGCAGGTGTAGGAAAGGGTTGAACAGACTGGTGTAGGAAAGGGTTGAACAGCATATCTGCTCCAGTCTGGCATCTCACTCTAGGGAAGAGGACTAGGACAAACGTGCTCTGCTGTCTCCCTTCACCAGCAGATCTGAGAATGCTGGGCAAAAAGCCAGTGGCAGCCAACAAATTGAGATTTCCCCAGCAAAAAAAAAGCAGGGAAGTGTTTCTAAAGTGCTTTTGAGCACTGTCCTATCATTAACATTCAAACACTTTCCTGTCTAGGTACTGTTTCTGCTTACATCCCACAGAGGACACACAAGCTCTGAGTCTGCTCCCTCTCCCACATGTCCTGACATCTGGAGGTAAAAGTGTCCTTCAGATGTTGCCCTGCACAAATGGGAAGGGAGGGATGGATAGAGTTGTGTTAATTTTATAGCTGTTCCATTCAGTATTGAAATGGTTGTAGTGTACTGAGAGTACAGGTAGGTAAAAGCAAAAAAATTGTAACACTAAATGAATAAAACACTAAAAAAAGATGAAGGTGGCGGAACTTCACTTCTATTTCAGATCTCCTTTCCTTCCAAAAATGCTTACAAGCTAGGGAATAAATGCCAAAATTGAATGCACTTACCTAGTGTGGACTGCCTAGTCTGCTCTTCATGACAGAGGCCCTACAGAACGCTGGAAAGCTTGTGATGAACTTTCAGTGTAATGTATAAAGAGCACCATTGCACCCAAATAAACCCACCCAACCTTCTACCCATGCTTTTTCTACCACAGTGCTAAGGTACCTGAGTGGAAATCATTACAATTCTGACCAATTCCACGAAGTGATTTGGTCCCTGGAAGCCTCCAAATGGGTTCACCTGCGGCACACGCAGACTGCCAGGGAGATGCGTTCTGCCACTCCTCCAGGACTCCCCGCAGCCAGTGCTGCTCAGGCAGCCATGCCCCAGCGGGCATGGAACCTGGAACATGCCCTGCCATGGAACATTTGCAAGGCTGAGCTGAGCAGGGTGGGGAGATGGAAGGGTTAGGGAGGGGGAAGCCAGAGATGTGCCGTCACCTCCAGGGAGCCGGGAGCACCTCCGCAGAAGTGGCTCCGTCCTTCCCCGCCCAGCACACAGACCTGGCTGGTGCAGTCTGACACACTGATGTTCTGTCTGATTAAAGGAAAAAGAGATTGGAATCACACATGGCACAGGGACACTTTCATAATGTACAGAAGAAGTCTGCAGATGATCAGCTCTCTGTTTCCTCAGATTCCCCAGATTGCGAGATTGATGAGGAATCTGAGTGGGGTACGAGCGCTACAGAATCAAAGGGAAAGGAAAAAAAAAACCATCAGCAGTGAGCAATTATATTCAAGGAGACAAGACAGTAAGTCAGACCCAGAGGCAACTCCAAGGCTGCCAACACAGCAGCTGGTATTGCAGAACATCTCCGTGGTCGGTCCCAGCCTCCCTGACTGCCACTGGGGAAACAGAGGGGTGCTGGAACACAGGAGCAGAGTGCAGGGGCGTAGGTGCAACCCTGCCCCAGTTTGCTCCTCCCAGCAGGTCACAGCTGCTGGCTGGGGCACAACATACACACAAGTAATGCTGAAAATGCATGTTGAAGCATATTTCTCAGGGAGGCTATTAATACCTGTGAAGAAAACACTGGAATTGCTTGCTGTTAATAGAGAAGAATGCATTGCATAAAAGACAAATTTCATGAGCTGTCATTGAGAAGGCTGCAGGGTCTAGTGGTTGTACCACGTAGCTGGGGACAGAGACAGCTGCATTCCCTTTCTAGCTCTCCTTTGCTGACATTGGACAAGTTATTTCACCTTGCAGCACCTCAGTTTCCCCATCTGGATATTAGGATAATGATTCGACTGCTTCCTCAGTGAAGCAATGCTAGATCTGCTGATGAAGAGGGTCAGAGGCAAGCATTATTATTTAGCATCATAAATATTCATACCATTGTGCAATGGGCAGGACTTGCTGAACAGACAACAGCCCTCATTAGAGATCAGAAAGTTTACAGTCTCTAATACACTGCACCTATCAATTCATCCAATGCAACAAAGAACAAATGTGGAGATGCATATATTTTTGGCAGCTACACCATCTGACTGAATGCATGGCTGGGAAAAGAGTTTTGAAGAAGCGTTTGTATGCTTGGAGAATATAAATCTGAAAGTGGCTTCAAATTAATAGGAGAGTACCCCAGACACACAGAAGGACTGTGCAGGATCAGGTGAAGCAGAGCTTCCAGGAGAAAAAAAAGGTATCCAAACTTGATAGGATGGTGCAAGCTAGGAGAGTAGGGTCAGGGCTGAGTAGCAGAGGAAGTTATCTCATCAACATGGCAAGTGATATCTTTCTATTGATTTTCAAATGAATAGATTTTATGGCCAGGAGCGACTGTTTAAAATCGTAAATCATCATAATCTCACCTCTTGTACCCTGGAGATCAAAGAACTTCATCTAGTCATTTGAATTACATTAATCCTATGTAAATAAAACAGTGCACTCATTATAATCAGTTGGAAGATACAGATGCATCACAAAGACCTATGAGCATGCAGTTAATACAAAAAGACTGTTGCTAAAACCTAGCCTTTAGTCTTCCCCAAAACAGGCAGAAACCTGGAAATTACTCCATTTTAGGGTTGTGCCTGTGTGATATTTTGGTTATGGCTGTTTCAGCAGCTTGGGAAACACAGATCCTGCTGCCATTCTCCCTGGAGGCACAGATCCCAGTGCTTCCTCAGCTGGAGGCAGGGCAGGGCTGCACAAGGGGCAGCTCATGGCCACTGCTTGTGTGGCCACCAGACAGCCCCAAGGGCCAGAAGGTGCTGGCACACACACGCTGTACTTTGGTGTCACCTGAAGCAGAGCTGGGAAATGTGCTGAAACAGGGAGCTCCAGAACTGAGCTTCTTCACAGCTTCAGCCTGTGTCTGACAAAGAGCTTTGTCTGAAAAGCACGGGGAGGAGAAGGAGGAACTACTCCTGAGAAGCCAAAATATACTATTTCAACACTTTCAAAATAGCAAGGCCAAACTTTTTGCTTTGAAATGACCTGTTTCTGATAAAAAAGCACTCGAAAATATAAAAACAATATTAAAAAGAACAAACCTGGGAAAAATTGCTTTTGAGAGCTCAGCATGCTGAGTACTGTGGTGATGCCGGAATCATCATTTTGGCTCGGACTCACTGCTTTAGTCAAACAAAAATTACAGACAGAAACACAGTAATAGTGCTTGTGACAGTTTGACTTCTGTGCCTTTCAGCCATAAATCCAAAAAGGCAATTATTTGCCCAGTCCTAATAGAGATCAAGTGGGAGGGGAAAAAATAAAAGGGGGAGGGAAAAATACACTGTCTGTGAGCACACACCTAGTGGTAGTTTTGCTAGGGTGAGGTTTGTAAGAGACCTCTGAGAGATGACCAGATGGCACCAAAGGACTCACGACCCTCCCTGGGTGGTTACCATGCTGCTGACTGCCCCCCCCCCCTCTCCAGCCCCATCCCACATCCCAAGCAAAGCAATCCAGCCACCACAACACAAGCAAGCAAGGTGCCAGTGAAAGCTACCAACCCCAAAACTCAGGTGTGCAACAAGGGGAGCATAAAGCCACCCCTGAGCCCCTGGGTATTGCTAAGGCATCACTCAGGACCTTCCTTCTGGGCAAAACTGGTTTGTTATTTAATTCTTGGTCTGTAAAACCAGCGAGAGGCAGCAGCAGGAGGAGAAGCCGGGAGCCAGCAGCTGGTGAGCGACAGCACACAGGGCTCTGCACCCCTGGAGTGGGAGTTTGGCCTCGCAGCAGGCACTCAGATCTCATCAGGAGCCCAAGGGGCTTTGCAGTTTGGGACTTTAATCTTTTAATCTGGCTCTCTCTCTCCTGCTGCTCGTGGGCGTGGAGTGCGCGGTGGTGGGTGAGCCCTCCGGTGCCTCTCCCTCACTTGCTGTGGATCCATCCATGCGGTGGATCCACGTTTAGGACAAGAAATGGAAACCAAGACTGTGAGGTGGCAAGAGGCCAAGGCATCACCCCAGGGAAAGGGCTTTCAGCACATGGGTGACAAGGCAGCCCAGTTTTCCTGGAGACGAGGCAAGTCAAGGCCAGCTAACAGAGGTCTCCATAATGCGAAGGTGGAGACATGAGCACCAGGCAATAATTAAAAAATTGTAACCTGGAAATAAAAATACATAAGTGCAAATGGGGGTGTGTGCTTGCAGCTGAGACCAGGCAACTGTTGGTGCCCTCTGAAATTCCTCCCCCCACTCCCAGAGCAACATTCCAAACTCCTCACAGGTGAGCCTGGTGCATGCTTGCTCTGCAGCTTGGTACAAGCCTTTCACCACTGACATTTAGAGCCAGAGGGCAAAATCTTGATGTTGCAGAGGTCAGGAAGTCTTTCACCAGTTACTTTGCCATGGCTAAGTAGCATGAATCCATCCACTCTTAAAAAAGTATGCTGGCTTTCAAACATGCTGTGCATACCGAGTACCTAAATGTTAGATGTGTGAATTTAAATACTCTGTGCCTCAGTTTATCCATCTTTCACTGGTGGCTGAGGGTTGTTCACACCACAGCATTTTAGGAAGCCAAGCACTGACAAAGAAGCCCAAAGTGTACAGGTGAAAGCCTGCAGGAGAGGGGAGTGATGACTACCCTCCTTTTCCAAGTAAGGAGAAGGCTTCTGTGCCTTCCAGCTCCTCTCTTGGCAGTGATCTGTGTGTAGGCAGTGGTCATAATCAGGAAGTGCCTCCTCCAATTTACAGCTGGTGGTACCACCTGTGCCTCTCCAATTCCAGCCAAAACAACCACCTCCTCAAACCCACTTGTAAGGAAGGGCAGAGGATCCAGCTCTGACAGCTCAGAGGGAAAAGCAAGGCTCAGGTTTAAGTGCTGACATTTTCCCTAGATGTGTACCACTGCCTACCAGCGTTTTCTTTCTTCTTGTAAAAAACAATTACAGTGCCTGCTGAGAGAAGGTGGTCCCACTGTGCCATAACAGCAAGCAGCTGATAAGTGATAGGGTAGACATGGGACAACAAGAGAAGGGGAAGACATTCAAATTTTGCTGGGTCAATGAGCGACCAACGTACTTGCCTGTGTGGCAGCTGGAATGGAAGAAAGTGGAGTCATTACTCATCATTTCAAGTCTGTCAAGGATTTACTTTCTGGAAGAAAACCAGTGGGTTAGTGACTGCTGGGGAGGCAGGGAACATTTCTGTACAACTGAGACAGAGCTGTGTATATGGGATATGCCTCATTGGTATTATCCTTCTGTCTCCTGTGCTGGTTTTTGATTGCCAGGTCCCTTCTTCCACCTCATCCTGGTTGAAGCCATCTCCCTACCAGTGCAGCATCTCAAAAAACAGTTCTGGATTAGCACTCACTGCTTTAATACACTCTGGACCTCAAATGGAGCTCTTTTACCTTGGAAAACTGGAAACCTGGGGAGATTTTGAATAACAGAAATTGGTAAGAATTACACCTCTGGTCAGCCAAAACTAATACCAGAAAGGGAAGTCTCACTGTTCCCATCAATGGAACTAACAGCAGGGCTTTCCAGACTTCCATTGATGAGATAGTCTGGACAAAAAGAATGGAGGTCACTACCTTATGAGCTGGCATTCATTCTGGGGGGCTTAATTTTTCTAAAAATGCATCCCTTGTGTGCAATACACTGTGCTCCTGCTCTGGTCTCTCTCACAAAACTCCAGTTGACTTCTCTGAAGTGCACAGGGCCAAGAGGCACTTATTTTCAGATTTACTAAATGCCTACATTTCCAGTTAGTCTGGAGCTGTGGGTGCCAAAACCTCAAGAGAGTCACTTACCCTCATTGCAAATATCATCTCAGCCTCTCTAATGCCACTGGAAGAGTAATAACCTTTTGAGAAGACTTAAGGGCACTCTAAAAGCTATATACAGAAAAAAAACAAGAAGATCAGAATGAAAGCCAACAGCTTCTGACATCAGATGTTTCCTTTCAGTGTTTTCTCCTTTTGATTAGCTATTTCTTTTCATTTACATCCCATAGTCTCAAAAAGTTATTTTTGAATTATCTGTTTGCTGCAGATTTCCTGTAGAGGCCCAACCATCTACTCATCTTTGAGAAAGTACCCTGCTGCTGCTTGGTCCTACAGTTACTTCCATATGAACCTAAGGCAGGCAGGTTCTTATCTTCCATTTAGATTTTTTTTTTAATGGATGATGAAAGCAGAAACAATTGAGCCATACAGCTCCCTAAAGCTTTTGATGTTCAGCTTCCCCAGTCCAGCACCATGGCGACACACCAGCACAGGGAACATCCACTGCACAACAACAAAGAAACACACACTTTGCATTTTACAGAAAGTGCTCTTCACATGGCAAAACATCTGTCCAAACCTATAAAGCAGGCAGTTTGCTGTCTTTTAAGGCAGCCCTGACTCAATGCCTACAAGTCACTCTCTTTGGAAAAGGGGGAGTGATATTTTTTCTGCTAAACTCTGTATCTGTTCATCAAAACCCCTGTACATGCCATGCATTGAAGAGTTTGATTTGATAATCCTTGTGGGCCCTTTCCAGCTTAGACAATTTTGTGATTTTGTCCCTGCTGAATCCATACATTCACTCCCAATCCCCTGAATCTGGGGTTGTCTTGTCACTGGGATCCAGCACCAGGGGGTTCTGACCCATGCTTGGGATATCCTGGTGCTACTGGCATATAGAAAATTTGTGGTTTATTTATGGTTTCTTTCTGTTTTATTTCTCTCTAACCCACCAAGACACGTGTGATCACCTCAGATCCTTGCATCAAAGCAACACCCCCTGGGACAGCTGGGAGCACACAACACACATCACCAGCTCCAACAGCTGTCCCCAGTGCCACCAGTGGCCACCTCTGTGAGATCTAGAGTAAGGAGTCCCCCTGCTTTCTTCCTGTAGCTGCTTCCTTGAGGCAGACCAGCAAATTTTGCTTTTTCCTGACATACAGCCTAGGTGGTGGTGCCTTAGAGAGCACCAGTGACAGCTGGGTGAAAGGGAGCAAAGACCAGCCTTGTGATCTGTCACAAAGTGACTGCTGGCCAACACAGACATGTGAGACCTGGGCTTTAGCAACAGACAAGCAAAAACCAAGCCTGCAGCTTTGCTTTCCTCTGTGCAAGTTTGACATCACTAAGAAAGGTCACATACAAATAAAATTCCACTGAATACACAAATACAGCTGAAATACACATAGAACAGAACCTCTTCCAAAGGGTTTGCTAAGAAAACAAAGCAGAAAAGACATGGTCACCTTTGAGTATTGTGTGCATAGCTGCAAAATTGACTCCAATAAGTACTTTATAAGCCTTTCTCTTTCCAAAATTCACTGCCATCTTTTCAAACACAGAACAATATATGATCTGGTTAAGGTGCTGATCCATCCCAAGGTGATGAGTACTATCTGGGCTTGGAGCTTCATCCCTTACCTAACATTTCCTGTAATGAAACGTTCTGGCTGAACTTTGACATGGAAAATTTCAATCCAAACAATTAGGCTGAGTTACTTTGAGCTGATGCATCTTCTTACCTGTTTTGAGAAGTCTGGTATCACCATCCTCACTGTAGGAGACATTAAAACTGTACACCCGCTACCTTCAGGAGCACGGATAAGTTGGTCTGGTGTTACCCAAAAGAAACAGCTGGAGATCTAACATGATCAAGTGTTTTTGACAACAGATGAACTTCTTTCTTAGTAATGAGCAATTTTGCTCCTTCTGCAAGCCTTTTCTACACTGAGACTTATTTTTAGCACTGGCAAGACCTAGCTCATTAACATACACAGACGATTTTACAGTAAATTAGTATCAGTGTTCATTGCAACGTGTGCGATTTTGCAACCTTCCAAAAGGTAGGACAGGTTTAATTTTACCTGTTTCAAGGCTGTCACTGACCCTTCACATGTTCTGCTAGAGGGAAGATCAGATAGCAGGTCCTACACCGTGCTGGGAAGAAGGAAGAAGCTGAATGCCCAAGGGTCACCGCTGCATTTCTCTTTTCCATTGTCTTTTCTCCAGAGGGAACTGTTTAGAGAGAGGATGAAATGACTGTGGGAAAGAAAAAAATGTGTGAAAAAGGGAACCTGAAAAAAGCTAGCAACGAGAGGTCATTAGAAAACTCTTGAACAGTGAGAATGTTTCAGGTTTGTTGAGAAGCAGAACTATTCATCTCTGTGCTGCATGCAAAGTCACTGAACTACACTGTTTTCCCTCAGCTAAACACCAGCTTAATCATACATATTTCAATCATGTAAGCAATTAAAAATAATTGTTTTCCCTCAGCTGGTTGTTTTTTTCCCCACAAAATACTGACAAAAATGGCACGTTTCTCCTCTTGCTTGAATTGACTTTATTTGTGCCAAAATTAATTTCTGACCTCTAATACGTGCTCCAAAATGTGGTGACTGAAATAGAAAGCAAGACTTTCCATCTGATTAAATGTTTTTATGGTTTATGGTCACACAAGAGCCACTGCTTAGTGCTTTCCTGCAATTCCTTCTCAGTGTTTAGAAATTCCTCATCAACAAGGGACACATCTGGGAAGCCCAACCACAGCATTTCAGGGAAAAGAAACTAAAAGGAGATAGATTTCAGAAGTGACAGTGGCATAAGATAAAAATGGGGAAAAAAAGTTGGAAGGCCAGCCTAGCACTTACCCACAGATCCCAGCAGTAGTTCCAGGCTGGATTTGTTCTAGTAATAAAAATACCTGGGGGATACAGGTATCCTAACAGGACAGAAGTGGCAGCACTGGTAGAGCTGAGTTACATAAACACAGTGTCACCTTCTCCCTGCCTGCCTGGATCTCTCTGGGTACAGAGCAGGTTCTGTGGGATCACAAAATTTTGTTAGCAGAAGACTTGGGAGCAGATGAAAGCTTGGGTCCACCATCCCCCAACATACCTGCCAGAGAAGCTGAGCTGGTACAGGGTGGGGAAATTAACTGTGCTAGATAAAGGAGTGGTTTTAAAATCTCCTTTTGCCTGGAGCAGTGAAGAAGCCAAGAGAAGGAATGGCAGCTCTGCAAGGGATGCAGCTGCATGCCACTCCTTTTTGAGGGTGAGCTGTGATACTCCACTCTTGCCTCTTGAATTCTTCCCCAGGGAATTAGAAGCTGGAGAAAACTTAGGGGATTTTATTTATTTATTTTCACCAACCCATTGTGCAGCATTCTTTATCTATGATCTAATAACTCTTCTAGCATTCGTAACTTGCGTGATTTCAACCAAAGGAAAAATGCGATAGGATTTTGCATGACTCATGGGTTTTGTGAAATGCTTTCAAGCAGCTCATCTTTCCAGCTTTTTACCCTGATTGAAACAGGGTAAAAACCCAAATTCTTAAAATGGTCTGCACACCAAGTTTCTGCAAAGCATGCTGATTTTCAAAGCTGATTTTCTTCTGAATATACAAACTGTTCAGGAAAATTTGACAAATATCTACCTGATTAAGCCCACAAAGGTGTGTTTGTACATTCTTGGGTATATTCTTACATACCTGCCCAGAGCTTCAGGCTTTTATCTTTTTTTTTTTTTTTCCCTTCTTTAAAATCAAGGCCAAATTTTCAACTGGCAAAGTAGATCTGCAGATTGGGGTTTGCTGAGCCAATGGGAACTGTTACCTGAAGCTTGCATAGAGTTACACTGCTCTCAGCTCTGCTGCCACTCTCAGGGGTGGGAATCCACACAGGGCCACCAGAAATCTGATTGCCAAAAATCACCCAGCTTTGTTTCTAGTGAGCAACTGCCATATGGATTTCCCTTTCCACAGAGCTCTAATGTTCCTGAATTCCTTCTCCTACTCCCTTACCTCATTAGAGCTTATGACAGAAAGGCAGGTCATTGCCTGGAGCTCCTTGAGAAGCAAAGCACAGCTGCAAGCTCCTCGTGCCTTTCCATCAGCATTTTTGTGGCACAGCAGCAATGCTCTGTGCATGACAGGCACTGAGCCTGACTGCTGCTTGCTTCCAAAACCCACTGCACCCTCCCAAGCTGTGTGTCCTCTTCTTTGATCTTTCCATCCACCCCTTTGGTCACCAGAACAGGAGCTTTGAGCTTTCTAGTTTTCAAATGCCTGCATTGTTTATGGCATTGCCAACCTCAGCCAAGGGCTTGGCAGCTTTCCCTGGGACAGAGAGGCTCTGTGGGGAGGGGATGGACTCAGGAGGCAGCAGGAGGGAGCAGAGGCACGTCCCTGAAAGTCATCCTTCAGTGCAACTTTGAGAAAGGAAAGCTGTGACCAACACACAGAGTGACAGGCTGCAAACAGAGACATCTGAAAACCCTTTCCCACAGGGGGAGAGGTGTTGTGCTGCTGTTCCAAGCTACTCCTCTTACAAGGCTTACTAATAACAACAATTAGGAATAGTAATAATAATAATAATGGGTCATGGAACAAATTTGGGGTTCTGACAATCATTCAGCAGGGAGTGAAACATATCACAACTGTCTCTTTTAGAAGTGCTGGGAAAACTTGTCATAGTTAAGGATTAAAGTACCAGGCAGATGTGACATTTAATATCTGAACTGCCATCAGACAGGAAATTGCACGTTGAGTTGCATTCTTATCCAAATTAATAATAGCACTAATGAAAGAAATAAAGAAAAAAGAAGACAGATCTAACAGTAAGCACTGTGTGCTGTAGCCCCTGACACCCAAGGGTGGTTCCTGTACCACAGCATCCCTCTGGAGCCAGCTCTGTGACTGGGGATGTGAGCAGGCTTCAGGTGGGCCTCCTGTACCACTGCATGAAACACACTGCAACTTTCCAGGCCACACAGTAAACCAAAGAAAACCTAAGACACTTTTCAAACAAATGAAAGTTATCTCTTCTTTCATTTCCCCTAAATGCTTGTCTCTGAAATGTCTTGCTGCATTTGCCTCAACATTTCAATGCTGGAAAGGCTCTGGCACAGCAGTGGCAAGCTGTGTGGACTGAGTTCTGGCAGAGTTGGATGGAGCAGGAAGGAAGTTAAAGGGGAAAAAGTTTCACATTTCAATAGACAGAGACAAGTATTTCCTATAATAAGAAACAGGATTTGACAGAATTTTTTGTGTTTTAAGCTTTTTATACCTCTCTTAATAAAAGCTAAGCTCCTTTTCTCCTCCTGCACGGTGTATCATGCCTCAGATAAAATCCTTTCGAAGAACAACATGCACACACAGTATAATCTGACATTATTCCAGTGCTACAGGGAACATCTTGAACATAATTGCACCACATGGAAGTTGACTTGCTATGAGAAAAACACACAAAAAAGCTTTCAAAACAAATCTGTAAACACATTTATGCTCCCAATAGCCATGATAAATCCAATTAAACAGCCAGGATGTGTGTTACAAACTGTCACTAAAGAAGTTAATGCAGTTTCTGTGGCAGGGAATATTCCATCTCCAAGCAAGAAATCCTAGTTCCAAACTGCCCAAGGGTCATGATTTTATAGTCAAGCCTCACTTGAGAGGACCAATAGCCAAACCAAGACTCTTTAAGCCCAGCTCACCCATATCCCATCCATGCTGGCACTGCATTGCCTGACCCTCACTCTGCCTAGTCCTGGCATCACCTTCTCTCTGTGCCATTTAGGCCTTTCAGGATCTCTACTTGCCTCTAATACAAGAAAGGTCCTGCAGATCCACATACCAGGCCCCACACAATACCAGTCTGACATTCTGCTCCCAATACACTGAAAACATACAGCTGAAAACAACTGGGGAGGAATTATTTCAGCCTAAAACTGAAGAATTTCTTTCCTGCAAATGCCAGCAGTGAACAAAGCAGGAATGCTGCCTTTGGACTGGGAAGGGCATGGTGTTTTGCATCAGGGAACAAGAGACCCTGACTGAAGAGCATCTGCTTCTGAGGAACATCAAACAATCCACAGCAAGGTTTGCACTGGCTACCTGTTAGCCACACTGGAAATATAAATCCTACTAAATCAGAAACAGCACAGTAGCTGTAACAGCGTTGCTTTGCATCAAAACAGTTTAAATGTCATCGGTATTTCTCATGAGGGAGAAAATTCCATTTGTGAGTGCTCAGAACAAGAGCAGCAGCAGCTGGTCTGCTTCCCCACTGAAAGCTGGTCCCAGCTGCAGCACAACACTGGAGACCCAGAGGGTTGTGCTCCACAACAGTGGAGACCCAGTGTGGAACATCTCAGCACTCAGCCCCACTGCTGAGCATCCCAATCACTCATTAGCCACCTAGGTGAGACTTCAAAGCTCAACAGCAAATTATCCTTCAAATAAAGGGAGTCTGTGGACCCAAATGTGTTCCACCTTTTTGCTGGGAAGGGCTCAGGAACACCCCAGCCATTGCTCCCCTGTTCCTGTTTCCCTGTTTTTAACTTCTATGCACACGACGGGTCACCCTTCCACAACCTTCCCATTTTTCTTCTTCAAAGGTTTGAAGCTTCCATTTTCAGTGGATGTAGCAATAGTCTCTCTCAGGGCTGTGGTGCTATGACTCACAGCAAAAGAAACTAATATAGCACCTGGCTTGGATGCACCGCTTGGAAGCAAAACCAACAACAGGGAACATTTGCAGAGCAATACATGCCTACAGAACATTGGACAATGATTTGGAGCACTGCAAGTTTTGGCCACTCAGAGATGTTTTAGAAGTTTCTTGATACTCAGCCAGTGGCAATACCCTGTCTTAAGGCATCCTGTGGCCACACACGATCAGCTCAGTGAGCATGGGTGTTTTGGGCTGGAAGATGCTGTTGCTGACAACAGGCAGTGTGGATTGGAAGGGCAATGCCAGAGCTGTGCCACAGGCAGTGGCCACCTGCCTGTGGAGTAGGATGTTTCTGCCCTGGCCTGATGCCAGCAGGAGCTGCTTTTTCCCTGCTGTCTTTGAACACAACTGTGGATATTTTTATCCCTGTCCTCTCTACGTGTGGAAAAGCATCAGCCAGCATCTTATCTCCCTACAAGGATTATAGACACTTAGATAAAAACAAATTAAGGAATGGACAAGCATTAGCTGTGTGATTCCAGCCTGCTGAGTTTATTTGGGCATACAAGCTGCTGAAGCCACACCTGCCTGGCTCAGACACCATCTGAATGTTTGCAGAGCTGCTGGACACCTTGAGCAATAATGACGAGGCCCAAGGGCTTTATGAGTATTTCCAGGTGTGTCTAAATTGTTTCTGACCTCTTCAGACTGCAGCCTGCTTGGCTTATGGGCTGGCAGGATCTCCTGGTGTGTTTGCTATTGGAGCTCCTTTGAAGCAGGGAACTGTGTTTGCAAGCTCACTCTGGCATGTCTCCACACCAAGGAAGCAAGCACACCAAGGAGCTGGGAGGTGCCAAAGGTCCAAGTCAGCTGGCAAATAACACCTGCCTAGGGATGCTTTCCTTTGGATGTGCAGTTCTGGGAACAAACTTAAAGTTTAATGAGATAGAAGAAAAGCTCTTTTTTCCAGACCATGCTGGTTTTGAAATTAACAGCTTAAAAAGGTGTTTTTTTTTCCTCAGGAGTGAAAAAAAATATCCAAGCCAGAAGCTCAGTCCCCAGTTAACTTCAACACTTTGACATAAATACTTTATATATTTTATATCCTTTTGCATTCATATCTATATTAGAGAACTGGAGAGGCCAGAGGAATGCTGTGCAATTAAAAAAGCTGGAAGTGCTTGGAAAAGGAGTTTTGACTTGCAACCTGGAGTCACTCTTGTGCCTGCATCTCTTGTGTATTTTCAGCATTATATACACATACATAATGCAGCATCCTAATCCTCCTCCAGGCACCTGTGCCTCAGGTACTGATGCCACAACCTTTGGCAGATTTATAACAACACTGAGCTGTGGCTCCACATCCAGAGGAAATTGGAGCATGAGACAAGGCTGGTCATGAGTAGATGGTAGGAACCACAAGGACCAGCCCAGCATCACCCCTCACTTTCAGAAGGTGTGCTCACCCCACACTGTGGTAAACTGGACAGTAGATAAACCAGGCTGTTTCCCTGCTCAGCAGGGACGTGTCCTTCCCCAGTCCCAAACAGCCAAGAAGAACTTACAGCTCTCACCAACATCTTGCCCTGCTAATACCATGAACTGGGCTCTCCCACTCTTTCACACTCTGGACATGTGTCCTGCAGCCAGGAGAAGGCAGATTTTCACACAGGGTCACTACCAGAGGAAACACACTGACTCCAACAGAATCAGAACAGCAGGACACAGAGAGAGAGAGACAGAGAGAGAGAGGGGTGCAAAGCTGTAAAGCCCCTGGACAAGTCCTACTGCAAGGGCATTTGGTAAGTTCCTTTGTTGCACTTGGCACCAGATCAGAAAACTAAACCCTGCTAGTACTTTGAAGAGTAAGCCTCTCTCCTCACCTTGCCACGCTATTTCTTTGTTATCCTTTCTCATCCTGTCAGAATAGATGCCAGAGCTGGAAATACTCACTTTGTGAAGAGCATGAATCAGGGAGAAGTGACTTTCTTGAAGATTCTCTGGCCACTGTCAGGCTTGTTCAACCTTTCCTCTGAGTCAGCACAGCCAGTCTTTACCTTCACTTGCTGTCTGGCACAAAAGGAGAAGAAAAACATTTGTACTCTGCTGCAGTCACCGTCACAAAGATCCTGTTGTTGTCAGCAGGAGCTAGTACGGATGTCAGGAGAGGCTGAAATGATTCCATCAGGGAATATTTGTTAAAATCTATTTGGGGCACATCCTGCATTCCTCAAGTACCTGCAGGAATGGCTGTGACTAGCAGGGGCAAAATGACTGTACATCCTGTTCTGGCTCTCCCTGCCTAGATGTCCATACATGCACCAAGTATGGCTCGCTTATCAGCATTTACAAAAAGATAGCCCTTTAAACAAATTACCTTGTTTTAGAAAAACACATTGGAAAGCTGCCTGTGAGTAATGTACAATGTAAATCCATTAATCAGGCAAAGCCACTGGCATATCTCTACCTAATCATTCCATAGCACTTATTTGTCTCTCCCATGTTTATATTCTAATAGAACAAATGCAGCAGTCAAAAAGTTCTGAGCTGGCAAGGGGAAAAAAAAAAAGTCATTAAGCAGCCTGTTCAGAAGTGCACAGAAAATGTGTAATGACAGAGGACTTTATCTGAAAGCAGGAAAAGTAGGAATTTCAGAAGGCCAGGCATCTTGGGAAGGGAGGGAAGCATGCCAAGGCAGCGTGCTCTGCCAGCCACAGGAATGCACACCAGTGGACTCCACGCAGGTGCAGGCTGAAAAGAAACCATCAACAACCCTGACCAGACAGGCTCTGAGAGAGCAAGAAGGTATTTCAGGTAGGTTGGAGGTGCCTGGTTATGGCTGTGCCAATGGCCACCTGCCTGAGCTGGACCTGGCAGAGCTCACACAAAGAAAATAGAAAGCAGCAAGACACTCAAAAACTTAACAGGTCAAACAGCAGTGGGGAGCCACAGGCTGCCTTTGTGTTGTACCCAAGAGCTGGAAAACATCATCAGAACCTTCTTAATAGAAAACAGCCTCCTTTGATCTAAAAGGGCTTGACAGGCTCCTTTGACAATACAGAGATTAATTCTGAAGGTAGTTGAGCACACCAGGGCTAAAATTTAATTTCAAGAAACGCTGGGAAGAGAATAATTCTTTTCACGTTTGTTTAACAGTACTAGCAATTCATTCTTCCAAGAGTGATTGGTCAAATCCCAGGACAATTACTAAAGGCTACTGTGTAAATGTGGAAACAACAGTCAGTATAAAGATAAATCTGAAGGCACAAGACAGACAGACATGCACTTATCCATAAATACATATTGCTCCCATGGCCTCCTTACAGACCCATACCACCTTCTGTGGTTTCTCATAGCAAACACAGGGGGTTGACTACTTCTGTTAGTTCTCTTTCCTTCCCAGGCTCTCAAGGTTTGTTTTTAAATGAAATACAGAGGGATGTTTTGAAGTTCATGACAGTGGGCAAGCCCTCTTTCTCCACAGGAGGGATGCAGCAATAAAACTGGTCCTGCCAGGTGCTGACCTGCCTGTCTGTATGGGGTGAGGGTTGTCCAGCTGCAGTGAAGCCCAGGAATCTGAGATTCAGTCAGGATGTCAACATCAGTGGATTCCAAACCATCTGGAATCAAAGGGAAATAACAGATTTAGGTAACTATTAAGCTAAGCCACGCATCAACCAGTGGCCCAAGAGCCAAAAGTGCTGATTTCTGAGTCACACGTACTACTGGCACGCTCTCTTCTGGCATCTCCATCCACCAGCCTAGTTCTGCTTTCCAGAGGGAATGTCCCTCCCCAGCACACTGGCACAGACACAGGCTCACTCACAGCAGCACCCCCATCCACCCATCCAGCACAGCCTCCCATAGGAGAACATGTTCCATTCTGGGCTTCTCTGGGTAAGCAGCGACCCACCATAAATGTGTTTTCTCTTGGGACCATTCCCCATGGATAAATCCATGTAAGGTATCAGTGCTGCACAGCAGCACAGGGCACTCTCACAGCTGCTCTTAGGCTGCATCAATGCTCCTTTACAGAGGTAACAAGATCCCTTATGCTTGTAAGCAGGGGTTCAGAGGCTCTTGGAAAATGAAGCCTATTAATCAGTGCAAATTTAACATAATAAAATGTTAAATGTTTGCTCGTGGTCAAAAAGCCCCAACTGCTTCTCTCTCACAGATTCAAAGCAAAGAAGGAATCCAGTCAGATTTGTATCACTTCTTCTTGCTCTATAAATAGCTGCAACTGCCATTCCAAAAATAAACCAGATAAATATTTAAGGCCCACTGCTACTTAACTTACTGTTATGCTTACATACTGCTTACTGTTGTGTAAATCAGGAGAAATATCAATGAGATCCATAAATTCACACCACAATGCTTTGCTGAAGTCAGAGGGAAGGACTGTTTTTCCAGTGATTACAGAAAAGTCCTTCCATGAACACTTCACCATCAGCTTTCTTTCCTCTGACCTACAGATCCCTTTGACATGGGAAAATGAGCCATGGGAAAATGAGCATAAGGGGAAATGCCAAGAAAGCTGTGACAGTCCTTTTGCCTAATCCATCAGATGGATAAATAACTTTTTTAAAGGGCACCTCTGTCCTATTTAAATTTTTAAGCTTCGCCTGAACAAGGACTAGAAGAGATACCTGCTCCCTAGAGCAGTTTAGGAGTAAGCACTCTGCTGGAATTTTCTATCTACCTTGGTATCTACACTTGTCAAATAAAACAGCGATTACCATAAAACTATTGTAAAAATAAGCAGCTATACTTTCCTTTTGTAGACAATTTGTCTGTCCCCAAAATAACTCAGTATTTTGCCCATGAAATACTTCAGACTAATGCACTTCTGAAAAAAACAGTTGGAGATGAACAAAATAGTCTCAAATAGCTCTTCTATCTAAATTTAACTCAAAGGCACCATTTTACATCAAATAAAAAGACAACATAATGTACCTGATAATGAATCGCATTATTTGTGAGGGCACCAACAGAACACAAATTATTTGTGTTACTGGAATAAACATTCAACAGAATCCACCAAAACAAGTGAAACTATTTAAAGGAAAATACAGTCACTCTCCATCCTGAATAATCCAAGGGGAAAAAACCAACCCGACCCAACCAAACCAAAACCAACCCAAACTGTTCTTGAGCACGCACAGGTATTGTGTTAATCTGATTACATGGAAAAACTAAGGACTCAAAGGCTGCCTGTTTTGCTATTTTTCCTTGCTTTTCCAGGAAACCAAATATTAAGTACCTGGCTTACAAACCTCCAGCAGTTGATCCCGCTTCCTTTGACGTTCACCTCCTACGAATGACACAATCCAACACCCACATACCAGCTCTAAGAAATCAAGAGTGCTGTTGCTTCAACAAACCCCCATGCACTTGGAACTAGCCAAAGAAAGATGAAACACCCTGGAACTCTGCAAACAAATCATACCCACTGCTGATGTAAGGAAGGGGAAGGGAGGGCAAAGGGGAAAAAAGAAAAATTAAATAAACCATAGGAAGCATCCTTAGTCATCCAGAGCAACGTGTTGAGATTTTTAACAGCGCACCTGGAAATTGAAAGCCTCTATTAGCTCTGGCTAGAAAGTAAAGAGCAGGCTGCAAGTGGGCAATGAGCATTACCTTGTGGGGTGGGAATGGAGCTCGAGTGCCTTCTCCTCAGCCTGGCCTTGCAGGTGCTGCAGGGAACTGGGGTTGCCTCCAGCAGCACGAGAGCCCAAGGCAGGCAGGGCTTTGGGAGCACAGAGAAGGTCCCTCCCCACCTCACACAGCTGATGCCTATTCCTGCTGCACAGGCCAAATAAATCATCAGCAGGGAGCACCTGGGGCCTTTGTGGAAAAACATGGATTAACAGCATCGAGAGGATTTGGTATCCCATCTAATACTGCGGCCAGCTTTTACACACCCAGATGAGGGCATTGTGGATGATGTTGAGTGTTTTAGGGGTCAGAGTGTATGGGGTGGCAGGACTCCAAAAGCCTAGGAGGAAAACACATGCTGTGGACATGGCTCTGCACTGCTCCCCTTCCTCCTTCCCCATTATTAAAGTGTCAATTTGTCATGCATGGAGCTTGAGAGCTCTGCATGCTGCATCCCAGGAATGTCCCCCATCGCTGGCACCAACAGCATTGCTGCCTGCCACAGCCAAGTCTTCTCTTGAGTGCTCCCAGCCAAAAGCAGTTCTCACTCAATTTTCCACAGCTGAAAACGCCTGGGAAGGGCAGAGCTGGCCTGCACCTATAAGTGACCTCCCCCTTCTCCCCCTCTATTTTGAATTATATTTGTGAGCAAACAGGTAAAAATACAGCCTTTAAACTCAGAACCCCAGCTTTGGCCTGAGCACCACCACCATTTAGGAAATCAGACAAACAAATGGGAAGAAAGGAAAAAGCTGCAGAATTACTCAGAGCCACCCTGAAAGGAGGGCTGTTACCAAAACCACTGAGTCTCTTTTATTGAGGATTTCTTACTGCAGGAGAATGCTGCCTAATAGCTGCTATATCCTGCTTGAGTGAGTATAGTCTCCTCGGAAATCAAGCAAAGGTTTCTAATAGTTTTTGACAGAGTGTGGTCCCCTAAAGCTACATTTTCTGTCTGATTCATGCTGACTAACTGTAACCCTACGACAGTTATTGAAAGTTAATTAGCGGTGAAGTGCTAAGAGCTCTAAAAATGAAAATACAAGCGAGAACTGAATGCAGAGTGTCTCCCTTCCCAGAAAAAATACTGTCAAGAAGGTTAATATAACTGAAAAAATATTCCAAGTTGAAAATGTGAGAGGGATTCCTCTAATAACTTGGCTGTGATGGTCCCTTGTTGTGTAGACACACAGCTGAGAGGTAACACATTCCTAAGGGCTTATCAGGGACCCAAGGAACAAACCCCAGTACTTTATTAGATTTGCTAGAGGAAGTGCCTGGAAAGTTACATAGAGACAACACCCAAGTTACATAAAGACAAAGATATAAATCAATTACTGCTTCCTCTGGGGACTCAAGTTTGTCAGATGTTGCACATGCTATCAAATCCCAACTATTTTTGCCCTTATCCTTCACTTCCTCAGTGTTTGCAAGGAAAAATCCACAGTTAGATGTGAGCCCAGCCAGCACCAAGCGGGCGTAGGAGGTGAGGCGAGGAGAGCCACAGCCCTGCACCACCCACTCCCTGCAGATGTAAGCGCCGAGACAAGGTGCGAGGCAGTGGGCAGCACCCTTCAGGTGTTAAAAAAGCCCATCCTGGCACCCCCTGAAGTTGGATACAGCCCCAAACAATAAAAAAATAAAACTAAAAGCAACCTTCACGCAGAGAAGGGGCACGGTTTTAAGAACAAGGAATGGAACGCATTGGAGCAAAGCAAGTAGGTTGGAAAAGCCAAATGTAGGGCTCAGCATAAAAATAGACAACAGTGATGCCAGAATGCCTTGGCAAAACTGTGTTTATTGATTTTCATAGAATAGGGAAAAAAGCTCCAGTCCTTTCCACCCCTGACTGGTGACTGTGACTCACTAGCGATCTAAAATGACTGCAATGAGCAAGCGGGTCTGAGCTGAGTTGGACGTCGCTCACGTCTTCTCAGGGTTGACAGGGGAACGGTGTCCTGCTCCTGGCTCTCCCTTGTGGCTGCCCAGGAAATACAGAGTAGCTGTGCATGTTCACCTCCATCACATCAGCCAACAACACTTCGTTCGGGCAGGTCCTCTGGGTGGACAGAGGGGCTGATTAATGCGTGGTTCAGTGTCTGGCTCAGGCACCGCTGCTTGCCGAAAGGGCACCCTGGTGACCTGGTGAACTTTCCCTGGGGCTGGGAACTGGGTGTGTAAGGAGGACAACATCCACCGTCCCCGTTCAGCTGGGTGACCGCCTGGGTTGAGGTCTACAAGTGTCACAAGCTGTCCACGTTTGTTTTGGAGCTGCTTTGCACCTTTACTGGGCAGCCAACGCTCTCACTCTGAGGGGATCACAATGCAAGGACACGCTTGGGCTGAGCGGTTACCTTCGATGCTTTTCCTCCTCCAAGCGCACCCTCTCATCCCCACGGAAGGCGGAAGAGGAGCGGAGGGCGCGGTGTCCCCCTCCAGACGGGTCCCTCAGCCCCGCACAAGCTCTGGGTGCCGCGGGTGGAGCCCCGGGCCGCCGGCAGCCCCGCGGGGGGAGCGGGCAGCGGGGCCGCACCGCCCCTGCCCCGCCCTGCGTCGGCCGCGAGGGCCGAGCCTGGAGCCGGCGGCGGCCGCATGGGTCCGGCGTGGCCGCCCCGCCGCCGGCAGCGCCCGCGGGCCCGCCCGGGGCCGGGGCTGCTGCTGCTGCTTGTCCGGCTGGCGCTGCCCGGGGCGGCCGCGGGCAGCGGGGAGGCGCCGCCAGCAGGTACTGCCCGTTCCCTTCCCGGCCCCGGGGCAGGGCGGGTGCTCACAGGCCGGGGGTTGCTCAGCCCATCCCTTTGGGAGCGGGGACTCGCTCCGCTCCCGCTGTCCCTGGGCCCCGCGGCCCCCGCTGCCGCCCAACATGGCGCTGCCCGGCTGACGGGCCGGGGCCGCTCGCCCCGCCGGCAGCTGCAGCGGAGCCGGGGCAGCCGCGGCCTGAGGCGCTCTGCCGTGTGCCCCTGCTCTCCCCTCGCAGTTCGGGTCCCGCAGGACGGCCCCGCGCCGGGGCCGGGGGCAGGGGCGCTGGGAAGCGGCCCGGACACGGAGCCCGCACACGGACAAAGGGACCGCGGCGCACTGAGGGCGGGCGCGTCCCGCCCGCTCCAGCGGCGGGGCCGGGAGCTGCCTCTGGGTGTGCGACTCCCTCTGGCTTCCTCAGGCGCTCGGGCCAGAACAGGTCTTTTATTAACATATCTGAGGGCAGGCAAACCCCTAAGGGCTGTGCGCAGTTGTAGTAGCAATAAGGAACTCGAGAGCCGGCTTCCTCCTTGCTTTGACGTTCTCCAGTCTTGGGCATCTTCCGGATTCTGCAGCAGATGCTGATGGCTCATAATTTCGAATTTCCTTGCTTGCAGTCTCAGAATTTGAGAGTCACTCTACGTGTGTGTCCTCCCAATAGCTAAACCCAGCACCACCTCAGAGATACCTGTTCAGAAGCATCTCTCCTTTTGGAACATCATTGTTTCACTCTGCGGAGCTGATGCAACATCTCAAGCAGCTGTTTTTTCTCAAGAAAAATGCCTTAAAACTATGGGCAGTAGGAAAATACTTGCCGGCCTTGCACGTGGATGACATTGCCGTTGACACGGATGGATACTTTATCCGTGGTGGCAGGAATTCCTAAGATGCCCTTCAGGGGAGGTGTGGACACTCTGGGCTGTGTTTTGGCCCTGCCATTTCCTGTTGCTGGATTATCCTGGTTTTAGGCCTGGGTAGTGCCCAGCCTCACCTCCCTGCTGCATCAGTGACAAATAATCCTTCTGCAGCTTCGTGCAATGGCTTTTGTGAAAGTGCCTGTCTAAAGATACAGCCAGTGCTTGTCTGAGTGGTTGTGCTCCCTCCCACTAGATTTGCCACGGATGAAAATTAATCTGATGGGTAATTTTTCCACAAGAAAAAATGCCCAAATTTTAAGGTTAAACCAGTTTAGTAGGATCATGTGTGGACAATAATTCTGTAATGCTGTAATAAACCTAAGTAAGAACTATAATAAACCTGAGTAAGAACCTCCACACAGTATTTTTCACTGGCTTAACTAAATTTGTTAAAATATAATTTAGCTTAATTTCATCTTCCTTATAGAGACACAGCAGGTTTTTAACTGCAAACAGCATCTCCTTGTCTGGGTTGAGATTGCACATACCCATTGTGCTGTTCTGAGTGCATGACAGCGTGTTAGCAGTTATTACTGAGCTTGGCTGAGACCTACATTTTCTATTCAGTAAGCTAGATGAGTCCCTCTGTTCGGATGTGTAATTATTTCCTCTATGCTTCTCTTTAATTATGTTCTTGAAACACTGTGGTAATGCACTGTAGGGTATATTTTACACATGTATATAGATCAGAATGTATCTGAGACTTTGCTCCATTAATCTTTTAGGTCCACTTTTGCTCAAAAGTGCAATCTTAATTCCGAAGATCATAGGGGCTCACTAAGGTTTCAGGAGGGTTAGAACCATTCACATCTCTAATTCAATGATTTATGGTGAGCTGTCAGTGTAGTTCCCTTATTACATGCCATGGCTGGACTGGGACAGGAGTAAAAATGTTCTGAAAGGAAGAGTGGTGTGATTTAACATCATAAACATTTCTGAGGCAGAGGAGTATGACTTTTGTGATCAGCAGCCATGTCATGTGCTAAATGACTGTGTTAATATGTAAGTCTGTTTACCTGCTCAGACTCCCACAGTTGCATTCACCACTGGTACAGGGAACTCTGGTGGAGTTACACCCACTCATGCCAGCAGTGAATTTGGCCCAGAGGCCCTATTCCAGTGCCATCAAAACACTGATGCTGAAGCCAAGCTTTTCTGGAGTACATTTTTTAAAAATACCACCCTGTTGTGTTTTTTTTTTTTTTCCCAAAGGTGTTGCAGTTTACTTTGAAGCCTAAATGACTTGATCAAAAGTCCAATTTGAATTTCCATCTAAATCATATTGAACACATTTCTGTCAGCATTTACAACAATGAAATGGACTATAATTAGACATTTGTATTTGACACATGCCTAAAATTAACTTTTTTGCTCCCCCCAGGTAAAAACTGCAGCTTATTGCAGGAAATGGATGTCATCCAGAAGCAGGATGAAAACTGTTACTGCTATGTGCAAAACAGAACCATTCACTTACAGTACCTGTGGTCAACTATCCAGGTGAGAGGCTGTTCTGGGGGGCGGTCAGTACATTTCATGTGAGCTTTTCCCAGCCAGTTAGCAGGATCAGGGCAGCATCTCTATGGAATTAAATAGCTGGGACCATGATAAAAATGCAGCATTATGATTCTGCAGTTGGGATGCAGTGAGGTTTTGTCTCTGGCTTAGAGTGTGATGGTGCCACAGAAACATTAACTCAGGATTGGGTATTATTTTCTTGCACACCTTTTCTGTTGATGCATCACTGTTAACCTCTGAAACAAATGCTTCTGCCTATCACCAACTGCCTTGATGGAGCTTCTAAATCTGAGGACTACATGCAGTTCTGTGGCTCTCTCACCACGGCACACCAAAGTGTAGGAACCAAAGGCTCCTTAGATTGTGACTAATGAACAAACAGCAGCAGCAGTGTGTTTGTTCTCCTGAGTAGCAGAGGGCCATCTTACAAGTCACACATTTAGAGATTTGATTGAAGCAAATAAAAATCCCTTCAAGAGTGGAGGAACAGTTAAAGGAGTGAGCTAACAATCTCCATGGTTCCTTTTCTTTCCTGAGAAGTTTGTCTCCAGACAAAAGAAGGAAACCATTTCATTTTGTCTCTGTTGGAGGACTTTTCTCTCAGGTATAAGAAATTGGAACATCTCTGTTCCCAGGACTGTTTTCCTCAGGAACGTGTTGCAGGTGTTTTTATGAATGGTAGCAGCCTCCAGGTGGTAGAGCCCTCCATCAGTCCCACAAAATTTCCTGGAGTCAGTGTTTAAAAGCAGGAAGTTCAGATTTTTTCCACAACAAACTGCTTGCTGACACATTGTCTCCTTTCCCAGTACAAACCTGGTTTATTACCCATTGCATCACTTTTTTGCAGATAGGTCGTTGTTGTCTAGTAGGCCCTAAAGGATGTATCAGAGTCCTCAGGAAAATCACCTCAGCTTAGAAGATGGAGAAGATCTTTTACCAGTTTGGTGGAGGAGGGCACTGGGAACCAGCAAAATAAACCCAAATTACCCAACAGGAATGTGCTTTTATTTAAATTTCTGGTTATGCTATCTTTCATTTTCCTCATCCCTCTTATGTCCCCAACATAAGAGACAACAATGATCTCAATGATTCTTTATAATAATGCAACATGAAGATTGCATTATAAAGAAAAGCAAGTCAAATTTGTTACAGTGCAGGAGGGGAAGGAGGAGAGGTATGAACATTCACAAAACAAACTGTGGTCAGTCAGCTATTACTAGCTTTGTTAGAAATTTGTGTGGGCAAGTGTCTCAGTAAAACCAGACCCACTGTGCTTTTGGATGGACTGAGGACCCTCCAGTGAACTTTGCTGACAGCGAGTTCTCTGAATTACCTTGAAAAGTGTTGAATTGTAAACAATTAATCTTTGCATAATATAAATAACCAATACTAAACAATTAAGACTGATTTTCATTACCACATGCACGGCTGATATGCAGTATAATTCACCAAACCCCACAGTGATTCTGAGCTGCTTCTCTGTGTATTTTGTTCTTTGTTTCCAGATAAAAGTTAACAGCAGAGAAAGGTTCCGGTTTGAGCCTATTTCAGAAAAAAACAACTGCCGGAATTCAGAAACTGTTTTTGAGTTTGTTGCATGTGCTGTTCAAATCCTCTGGAAGCCAGAGACATGTACAGAAACTTTTCTGAGCATAAAACAATATGGAGAGGACGTTTGTTTCAAAATCCAACCCTTCAAAATTGAACCATACGTTGTGAGGGTGAAAAGAGAAAGTAAGTACCAAATCTTTGAGTTCAGATTGCAGATGGCTTGGTATTGCCAGTGCTACTGAATGTACCATCTCTTCTGTAAGAAGCTTGGGACTTTTCTGTTGATATTTTATATAATCAGCATTTCAGATTGAATTACTCTAAAGTCAATTTCTATTTCTTTCCCCCTTTTTTAGTGCTAGATGGAAAGCTCTTGTTTTTGTTTGTAGCTGGAATTTTTCTGTTCCATTTTGCAAACAGCCTGAGCAGGTGAGTACTGGCTGCTTTTGTCCTTCTTTCCCAAAGCTTGTGCATCTTTGGTCTGTTTTCTAAGCTAAAGAGGCAGTTCTTTGGGAAAGTGAAATAAGGAACTGAATATATATTTAATACTTCCTCATACTATTTGTGTTTGGACAGAGTGTGACATATCTTGGAGTGCCTAACTGTTTATCAATCAGCTGTGTTAGGGATTTTGTATCCAAACTCCCTGCACTGGGGGACACCAATACATTCAATCCTCAGTGGGCAAGTGTGTGGATCAGAAAAGTCCTTTTTCCCTTTTGTAGACCACTGAGGATAGCTGAATGCTAAATAATGCTGATTATTAATGATGCCTTTCCTTGGGGGGAAATATTGAGGATAAAGTCATCTGGGGCCTCTTTTCTGCCTCCACCTTTGTGCCAGCCTTTCTTCTGATGCACATTTTTCATAGCATGTAAGGGAGGATACTCACTTGTTACAGCAAAATATGTGCCCACAACTTCAAAGCAAAATGAGTCACATAATAATTGTCAGGAGACACCTCTAAAACAAGCAGAGCAGCAGTAGGTTTTATAGCATTAACTCTGAATTAAGCAGATGGAATTTATAAATGCATACACTTAGGAAAAAAACTTGTGGCTTTGTGGAGGGTTTTCTGCATTTTAAATTAAAATAAAACTTCTCATGCAGTACAGAAAACCATATTGGTTATTTCATTTTCTTCTGTGTAGTAGACTAGAAGGTCAATGCAATCAGAATTAGTGTGAGCTTTAAAAAACCCCAGCACAGTCTCTTAACCTGTAACAACTCCAGTGACCTTGAGTATCTGTTGGGAATTTTTCCTTACACATATTTAATACCTGAACTGGGCCTGTTAACCATATAACTGCAACTCTAATTTACAGCTAATTTAAGTTCTTACTGAACATCACTGCTGTTTTTACAAATGTTGGCATCTTAACCAATTACAAACAATACATCTCACCATCTCTCTTGTTCTCTTTACAGGAGTGCCAAGTTCTTTTACCTTTCTGGAGTAATACTGGGTGTTCTTGCTCTGCTAGTCTTTGTCCTGTTGACACTTAAAAGGTTTATTCCAAGGGTAAATCTACATTTATAAAATAAAATAATAGTAATCATCATAATACAAGAAGTGACAGTACAGAGCCAGATTCTGACCTTGTTCTGGCTTTGTGGCCAGGTAACTGCACTGAAATGACTGCAGGATTGCTTGAACCAAGTAAATAGAGTTAGGTCAGAGTCAGGTTCTGTTTAGCATTCTTCCAAGTTTAAACTGAACTGGCATTGGTGATGTACAAGAAGAGTTCATTCTGAAACATAAATTATTTTCATTGAACTGGAGCTAAGCTTACCTTAGAATCTGTGAATCAATCTAAGTAAAAATACAGTGGCAACTGAGACAGATTCTCTTCCATTCACCAAAGACAATTCATTGTAAGGCAGATGTGAATTTTTCCTTTAGTTTTGTAAAGCCTGTGCATTCCCATAATATTGCTGAGATATGTTAATTGGGAACACATGTCAGTAGGGTTATACTGTGACACTGGGACAGGATACACAACTACAGGGATGCAGTTGCTCTGCTTGGAATTGATACTGTGTTGTTGTAGCATGCAGAGGACTGTGCAGTGGAAGTCTCAAACCCTGTAGGTCTAAAGAATTTCACATCTGTTTTTGCCTGTGAGTTCCTTTAGAAACAATGGTCCTGATTCTGCCTTGAATTTTTTTAATAAAGTTTTTTTTTTCACTTTTTTTTTTTTAATTTCTAGCACAGTACCTTCTGGATTTTAATGAGTGGCTCCTGGATGGTCTCTCTCTATTTTATTTACTGCTTCAAAGAGAATATACAGTGGTTGTGGTCTGAACACAAAATCTACCTGTTGGGTAAGAAAATTACCAAGAAATGTGCTGCAGATTTTGGTTTAATTTAGTGGTCAGATGAACACCTGCCCATAAAAAAAGAAAATCAAGTGACTCATATAGAGTTCTATTTTCTCCTAAGCCATAGATGTTGAAATATTCTAAAGGTTCCTAATCCACTCAAATGAGTGTTTACTCACATTGTATCATTGAATAAAGAGTTTGATGTAGAGGACTAGTTCTAAGAGCAGATTTTGCTTGCATTATTTGTTCATTTAGTTGCTGTTGTTACATACTTTTCCTGTAAGAGCAAAAGGGCAGCTCCTCTGGTCTGCAGCTTGCTGGATGTAGGAAATGGATGCAGACATTGGGAATGGGATGTGGCTGCAGGGCTGACAAACCTATTGATCTGGCACCTGCCTCAACATGGTCACGTGAGGAGAATTCATGTGCAGCCCACAGCATTGGCTAAAAGCTGTTCAGAGATAACCTTGTGAACTCTTGGCACACTTTGGAAATAGCAAGCACATAAAACATCGTGCAGTTACCTGTAAGACAGCACAAGAATCAGCAGGCTACAATTCACAGCACCTGCCAGCTTTGGGAAACAAAGTACAGTTTCTAGGGGTAGTTTGCATCTTTTTCTCCATGTCCTTTTCTGTTCCTACAGGGTATTTTCTGGCTGTTGGGATGACCAGCTTTGCCATTAGCTATCAGCATGGGCCGCTGACCACGGAGCTCAGCATAACCTTGTTCACGTGGACGCTCCAATTAACAGCCTTTGTCCTGATCTACTTTGGAGTCACCGTCCCTCAAGTTGCATATGCAGTCATAGCAGTCAGCCTCTGCTCCAAAGGCCTCTGTTACCCCCTGGGTGCTGCCTGTCATATTGCCAGGTCTGTGTCTGTTTGTGAATGTCCAAGTCCGGGGAGAACCTGGGAATACTGTAAGCTGCTCATGAAAAAAACCCTACACTTCAATAATGGTGTAGGAATTTCTAGTACTAGCTCAGAATTTTGCCAAATGTAAAACAGCCTTAGGAAAGGTTTAAGGTCCAGAGACACAGAAATTATTTTCCACTTGGCAGTTTTAAGCATGAGTTTGGTTCTGTGGATAATGGAGAAGTGTGTCTGTGTTCTTAAGGACAAATGTAGCATCTTCTAGTCCACAGCATATGGCAACCAGAACATTTCTGTTTGATTGATGAGACTGCAGCAATACTGCCTTGGTTTGATGTGTAGTGAGAGAAGCTGCAGGGAACTCATATGGAATCCTAGGGATAAAACAGTGTACCATCACCAAGGATGCAGCTGTTCAAAAGTGACAATCCTTGGAGGTTGAAGAGAGTTCAAAGACTAAAATCACATGTCCACAAAATAGCATTTTCCATGATTTTAGTTTTTCTCCTTGTCATTCATAGAAGCATTCTATCAGAACTAGGGAGATATTTCTCAGCATTCCTAGAGGCCCATTTACATTTTGGAATTGGACAGGAACTGCTTGCAGTAGGTAGACCTTAATTTGCTAAGTGTTTGCAGTAGCAATACAGGAACAACGTGTTTGCTCATCCTTGAATTTGAAGTATGCTTTAGCACAAGTGCAATGCTCAAATGAAGATTCTAAAAAGCCTTGCCAATTGACATCTGTTTTTTACCTTCAGAGATGGATGGCATCCAGTTTCAGAGACTTTAGTACAGACTGTTCCATAGCTGTGGACTCTGCTGAACCGCAGAGAAGTAGGAAGAGGCAAAAGCTAGAACTGGCATAACCAAAATAATAAAAAACAAATAATTTGGGTTTCATTTTTTTTTTTGTACACACTGTTTAGTTTTGAAGAACATACTGCTTTAGTCTTATCTTCTCTTTTTACATGCTGAAGTATGAAGCGGCCTGAGTTGAAGTGTGTTTATTTTAGGTAGAATTTGTCATTTGTTGTAGACCAATTTCTGCCTGCAGCTGAGGAGCAACAGCTGTTTCAAAAGCAACACGTAAGATCAGCACCTGTTGTAAACAGGTTCAGAATGCTCTGGAATCAGTATGATGTGGCCAGAAGTTTTACTTTTACTTTCAAGTTTTACTCTGAAACACTGTAGTTTATTCTTCATGTAGTTCTTTTTGGTTTTTATGAACTGATGCTTCTATAAAGAAATACAGCTCTACAAGTAATCTCTCTTAGGAGAATGATAAGGGCTTTTGAATTTTTCTGTTTCAAAATCCTTAAGCCACAGCACCACAGTGTGAGGCCACAATGCCAGATACACAGTTCAGAGCAGCAAATATATCAAAATAACTTTGAGTCTTTCATTATTTGTTGTTAAGAACAGTGGATCTCACTGAGCCAGCAAGACCCTTCACCATTTGACCTAAACAACTCCTACAGTTCTCTGCTTTAAAGGGATATAAGAAGGAAAGCTGAATGCTGCTGATGTTGGAGCAGGTGTTTTTATACAGAGCTGAAAGTTTTATGGGCATCCAGCCCTTGCTTATCTTAACTCATCACAACATTTAAATTGAAAGCAGTTGACAGAAGGAAACAGAACATGGCACACTTTCTAATTTATATCTAATTATATTATACATTGCTACGCAGCAGCTAAAAAACCATCAGATTGTAAACATTTTGGCCTCAGACTACTCAGTTTTGTAATTCAGAGCAAGATTTAAGAGAAGCTAGCTAGTAAACAACATGAACAACTCACAACAGGCCTAGAGCATTGCTTATCTTTGAAGTAACATATGCAGACTGAGTTTTGATTCAGCCCATGTCTCTGCACAGACACATTTTGCATTTTGCACCTAAAAATGGCTGAGCAAGCAGCCATCTCTTCAATTCTGTGAGATTCTAGTCCATACATACACAATAAGGACCTGATCTAAAGCTCATCTGAAGCTCATTAAATATCATGTGAAATTCTACAGCTTTGGTTAAGACCTAGGGTAAACAGGCTAGCAAACATTACATACCTTGCCCTCAAATGTAAGAATGCAGCTTGTTCTCTTAAAAGGGTAGAGGTGACTAATGCATTTTAATAGCAGGTCTAGAGAAAAAGGGCACATAATTACATGGCAGATGACTTTATAAATACTGGTTCTTTTCATTTTGTTCTAGAAAAATGAAGCATCACTTTAAATCAAAAAAATTGGTGTTTAAATACCTTACTGAAGAGGAGTATCGAGAACAAGGTGAAAGTGAAACGATCAGAGCTCTGGAGGAGCTGCGCTCATTCTGCAGGAGCCCTGACTTCCCAACATGGATAGCTGTATACAAACTCCAGGCTCCACACAGGTAAGAAAACTTGGCTTCTCTAAAAATTGCTCACCTGAACACATTGCAGACCTAAATGCCACTTCAGGCACTGTTCCAGGTGTGTTTATCTTGCATATCCCACTCAGGACCACAGCCACACCTCTCAAGGGTATTACTTGCTGGTGGCATTGAATTTCTGTTTGTTCCTCCCTGACCACAAATTACTCTTGGGAATTTGCAGAATTTCACAGCTGATTCATGGTCACAGAACTTTAAGGGTTCTTACAGTGCTTCTGTAAGTTCTTGCAGAGACCCTGGTGGCTCTATAACCAGTGAAATTGCCCTGCTTCAGGTTTTAGGGCAGTGCCCTTTTCTGTGGTGTAAAACTGGCGCACAGTGAAGATACATACTCAAATATTACCTATATTAAGCTCTCCAACTGCAAATCTGCACAGTCAGGGAATCCTATTATTGAAGTATCACTATCTAAGACTAAGCATACAGATAAAGAAATCAATACCTGCAATGAGCAAGTAGAACAGGTAGAAGAGTTATGCCATGTATAGCTTAAGAGATAAACCTAAGACAAATATAGTTCAGGAAGGGTCAAGCAAGCAAAGCCAGAAAACCCTGTAGAGTATAAAATTAATCATAACAGTGTATTCCCATCCCAAAACAAAAACTCAAAGAGATCAGAAGCAGAGTTTCATATATTAGCCAGCCACAAAGACTTAGTCCTTGCCACAGAACCAAGTGCCACCATTTTAAAGGAACCCCAGTCAGTTTGGAATTTATTCAGTAACAAGTTAAACCCAGTTTCAGAACCTTAATCTTCCTTGGACTGGCTCTTAGACAGCCTCTCTGTCAGGTTTTATAGATTTACTGTTAAACAGTCTTACTTTCTAAGCTGCTTGCCTTCTTTAGAATGATGGAGAGGGAAAAAAGTGAAAGCTTACTGTTGTATTGTAGAACTAAATACCGCCAAATGTACAAAACAACTTGAGACACACATATTTTCTAGCCATCATTTCATTAATAGAGTTGTTATAGACTGTTCACTGGTTGTGAAAAGGGAAATAAAAAGGAGAACCAGCAACAATCAGATTTGGAGAACCCTTCCCAGCTCCCATTAAGCATCAGGCTGTGGTTCATCCCAAGGCAAACTGTTCCCCATTTAGACTAACAGAGCTTCCAAGAACAGCGAGGTGACGACATTCATCTCACAGAAATGTTAAGTCTGAAATGTAAATTATTGATCAGTTTACCAGAACTCCAGAATGTAGCTGCATTTCCTTTTTCATACATTTCTCTGATGCTGTCGACACTTACCCAGGTGTCAGAACTGCCGTCTGTTCCCACACTCTTGCCAGAAACCTCCAGCTCCATTCTCTCTCCTCAATGGAGTTGCCTACTGAAAGGAAGATTTGTGGGGGATTGCAGTATAGGGACAGTGCTAAGTTCATGCTTTCTTCTGGCATTTACTTGGAGCAGCTGCAGAATTCCCAGTCTGCAGCTCCAGCTTCCCTAGAGGCAGGAATTCTTTGGGAAGACTTGAGCTCAGCTTGCCCACAGTGCACAGACAGCACCAGCAACAAGGTGACTACATACAACGTAGGAGTGCAGAATTTTCATTTCTTCCTTTCATTAGCAATATCAACACACCTGAATTCTTACAGCCTTTGTCTCAAATATGCTACGGCTTTAATTTATTTTTAGAAGCTAAAGTACCAACTACCCCACTGTACAAATGCTTACTCTGGATTACCCTGCAAGTACTGACAAGATGTGAAAAAGAAGTTAGATCTTCTTGCTTAGTCACAAGACCTTGCAGATGGTTTCCAGAAGAGCAAAAGTTACTTCTACAGAAAATACTGAAAAGATGAGTTGGGAAAACCAATCTTTGTGGTTGTTGCCATCCGTTACTGAACTTCCCCTCATCTGCACTGCCCGTGGGGATATCCTTACAACACTCCTTCCTAAATAGCAATACCCCTAGAATTTACAGTATTTCTTCTTTTAATTTCTCAGTTGATAACTTCTCCCTTTCAAAATTGGTCAGGTTTGCAGCTTTTGTTCTGGGATCTCCCCACGTCTCAGCTGCAGAAACAAAGGCGCATGATGAGCAGTATGGCATTGGGAGCTTCTTCCTGGAAGAGCAGCTCTTTGAGACAAGGGCACAGTTTGAGCAAGATGAGCCAGCCAATTCTGTCCATGAAGAAGATGAGGAGAATGAAAATGAAATGCATACACAAATTCCATTTCCATATGCTGCTGAGCTGCTTTGAGAAGTAACAACAACAAAAAAGACAGAAAACACATTTCTCCTAGAAAGGGAGGATACAGAATGAGAACTCACACTTGGCCTTTTCTTGTGGTTGCTGGTGGACAAAGAAGGATTTTTGAAAAATACTCTTTCCTGCATCACCCATGTTACCTGATTACCATAGGGGCTGTTCAAGTGAAGAGGAATCTCATGCTATGGGTATTTTCACTAGGGCAACAAACATTGTGTATTTCCAAGGCAAGTACTGGAGACAGCCTGTCCACCAGGATGCCTTCTTTTACCAAGAACACTACCTCTAGTAAACAGAGAATCTGTTTTTTTTCCATCATCAAGTCCTCTGTGCTGAGCACTAGAGGGAGGAAAAGCCATTTTTAATACTCTCCTTTTACTAAGTACCCTCTGTGTCAAGACTTCTGGTAATGCTTTTAGAGTGTCGATAAACTGTGTTCATTGTTTGTGAGACTTTTATAGAGAGTTGATGCAGCTGAACGAGGTTTGTTTCCTCTTCTGGCTGGGCTGGTCTGTTAGCTTCATCCTGCCTCTGCCTTTAGTTTTAAGCTCCCCTTGCTCCTCAGAAAGATGCCTGATTTTTCACCCTCTGCCCATATTATTCCATTCTTGACCTCTGCTGTAGTTACACTGCATTTTGTTCTTTCCAAGTCTTTGTTTATTTACATACTTTCTTCCCTCTTGTACAGATCTTCTGCTAAACCTTTCTCTAGCCCTCTGCTTCTCCACCTCTGATAATGGTTTAGGAGAAGTTTTCCATCCCTAAATATTTTTGCTATTGCCTTCAGTTTCAGTGTCAGCTTACCTCAGGCAGGTGCTGCTGTCTATTCCAGGCCTCTGCAGAGCTCCAAAAAGCCCATAAAGGCTGAGACTGTTTCAGCTGCTTGGAGAAACTGCTATTAGCAGAGCCAGAGTGCTGCTGTGAGCCTGGAACTGGGAATGCAGATAACCCACACAGCTCCACTGGCCTCAGAGTACCCAGTAGTTTGTTCACCGAGTTAAGAAGCAGAAAATCATTCCTGGAAAACAATGAGGGTAAAACCTGGCTTTTACCTTCCCTTTCTCAGCTGTCTGTGGGGCTTCTCACAGGAGAAGTGGGGAGAACCAGAGAGAAATTTAGGCAGTAGTCAGGTGTCTTTCAGCTTATGTATTACACAGTCCTAGGCTAGGGAGTAGTGTGTGTACCTCAGCTCACCCACCTGCAGATGTCATTTCTTTCTTTTGTTCTTTACACTCTCCCTCCCTGTATTCTTCTGTTCTCACTCTGCTGTTTTCCTTTACTGTCTTCCAAACTGCAGAAGACAAAAGACCATTAATTCTGATTAATTCACCATCTGATCTCACAAAGCCACTGGGAACTGTGAGCAATGAGCAGTTGGTGCTCAAGAAAGGCATGTCAGACTGGGATCTGTCTGCTTTAAAAGGGCTGTCTGTTCTTTGTAACACGTGTAGTGGTGCAGCATGACTTCAGCAGTGCAGGTGCTTCCTGGGTTCTCCTCGGGACAAAACCCGTTACCTCCAATGGTGCTAAGTGTGCCCATACCATAATCCAAGAGCTCCTGTGTGTAACAAAGGACTCAGAGTTGGTGCTTGAAAGCCTTAAAGCCTTACTGATGTGGTCTTTTCTCCTTTATATTGTTTCATCTTTGCTTCAGTTGAAAAGAAATACTTCCATTTTACAGTAAAGAGGCACTTAACACCTTTTAGTGTCATAAAATTTTAAGTACCTATGCAGAATCTAAAGCATGTTTAGCAGAGAAAAGCCATGTCAAGCAGGTGATCCAAAATGCACTTGCTGTTAAATCAAGAACATTCAAGAATAGAGCAAGAGTTCTGTTTAGGAAGCTACTAGCAGCAAGACTCACCTTTGGCTGGTGCTACCAAATCCACAGCTAAATTGCCACCCACACTTGGGAAGTCAGGTTTGGCTTGGGGGGCTCTGGCACTAGCAACAAGCAGTTGTGAAAACAGAGGAAGGCCTCATTATCTTGGCTGGTTTGGGAGAAGGGTGAAAACTCCCCCCTGAACAATGACCATAGACCAAATCAGATTTATTTTATCTTTGTGCCATCATCATGAAAATGGAGTACTTAAAATCATTACAGATTAGGTAAAGGATACTCAAAAAGATGTCTTAATGTTTTTTGCATGTTTTGAAGTACAGAGGTTTTTTTTGGTGTACTTTATAGTTAGCCAAGAACTCCTATCCAAGAAATTTGAGGCCAAGGAAGGGAATCACATTTGTCTGAGCTTAAACAAACAGGTTTTTCAATGTCCTCTCTTTAGTGAGGTAGTGAAGATTACCCTTCCATAATATGGAGGCATGTAAATACGTAACATGTATTTACATACAATAGCCCAGATTATACATTAAGGTAGTATTTTACCTAAGCAATATGTTAAATGGAAACGCCCCCCCCCCCCACCCCTTAGTTTAGGTAATTACATGTTTTAGAAGAATACCAGGTACACCTACTTCAACAAGGAAAAAAGTTAAAAAGCAATAAAAATTAAATAAAAATCACTCACGCTGTATGTAGTTGTGAGATCCATTGTTTGGCAGGGATGGGTAAATACTATCCAAAGTAGAGCAGGAAACAATTAAATACATGCAAAACAGAATGGCAGCAACAGGAGAAAGATGATGGCTACCTTAGTGGGTAGCTAATAGTGACCTTAAAAATCCTCCCAAGCCTGTTCCAACACTGAAAGGGTTTCATAAACAAAACCCACCAAAAGCAGCTGCTGTCACTGGAGCCCTGTTCACTTGCACAGTGCTCCTGTGATATGTGGAGATGACACAGCCTTACTGAAACACAATTGTTAAGTACTGTTGTTTTGGTTTTCAGCTAGAAAATCTAGGAACAGAATCTAGGCATTAATCCATTGCCCTAACTCTTACAAAAGCCTTTCTCCCTTAACAAAGGATGTTACATTTTTCTCTGGTCTCTGCAGTGTTCACAGTGATGCCCTGCACTCGTTCACACTGACCAGTTTACGCACATTGGTTTGTGTCCCTTACAGTCCCTGCACCCCACAGAAGGGAACTGGTGCCTGCAGTCAGATTTTATTATCAAATACTATTTTAACACAGTGCAAGAGTACTTCCCAGGCTCTTGGTTCAGCATCCTCCAGTAACTTTTGTAAAAGGTCATAATCACTGAATTATTTTCACTTCAGGTTGGTTACGTCACTGCTGACACTAATACGAAAAAATAAAAGTTCACGTTGATACTATTAAATATGTTATGGATATTTTATATTTCTTACCACAGTTTTTACAGTTTCACAAATATCAAAATCCAGGTGTACATGTCCATTTTGCAACATAGAATGACTATACAATTCCAAAAAGAGCAGGCATTTCAAATACACAATTCTGAAGTGTAAACACAGTGTACAAGCTCTTCACTTCACAATCCAGGTGCTATGCAGTAGCAGCTGAGGTAACACCATACAGCATGAACTCAACAAATGGTTGGTTAGCCTCAAGATGATTTTTAGCATCCTTCTGTCCTGTCACCTGTTCAGTCTTTTAGTCCTCCCCCAATTTATACAAACATACAATAAATACATTTCTGATTTTAAAGGACACTTAGACAAGTCATGAGGATTTATGTGAGTACAGTACATTTAAGTTCAAGTGCAAAAAAATAACTAGTGGCTAGTCATTGATGTTTCTTTTTATTGTCTATGGTGTTGGTCCCAGGCACTGCCAGAACGTGGGTTGTTCTAAAAGCACAGCTAAAGCACAGCTACGGGACACCCCTTCAGTCAAGCTAACAGATGTCAAAGTGGGTAAACCTGTGCACCCCCTTTCCTGCTCAGCTGCAGCCACCTTCTCTCCCTGACTCTGGGCTCCTGCTGGCCTTGCCTCTGCTCAGCTCAGTCCCCCTGACCTTTCCCCATGGAAGGCCTCGTACCTCACACACATCCCACTTCCAGGAGGGCAGCTGAGCGGTGCTCCCTCAGTCCCAGGGGAGCAGAGTGCTCAGCATCTCCCGGGAACAAGCTGCTCATCTAAGAAAATGGGCCAAAACCCTGTCCTGACTAATCCCCCCGACTCTTCCCTGAGCCCGAGCATTTCCCTCCAGCAGCAATTTTCACTATGCACCAGCACGAGCTGGCTGCAGACAGTATTAAGAAGCATAACAAAACATAATCCAAAGTCCTCCAGTGTCTTGACATTGGGCAAAGTAACTTCCTAAACATACTGCAATTGAGTTACATTTGCTTCCTCCTGAGAATCTCACTCTACTTGATTTCTGCATCCACTACTTTGCCCCTATAATCCTAAACATTTAAGAGTTTTAGGTGATTCCTCCCTACCCCCCCCACCTTCCCTAGGCACTTAAAGCTTACTGTTTTCTTAATAAATAACCATAATAACTACACTGCATTAAATAAACCCCTGTATAGATGATGAAATAAAAAACCCAAAAAGATCACTGATCCATCTCAGGCTGTGCAATCTAGATCAAAGACCCTTGTCTCAATATAACATCAAACCTAAAATCACCCAAATGCACACAACCTTATGCCCACCTGCAGGGCTGCAAGCACAGAGGGTAACTTCTTTAGAAGCCTTCCTCCAGCTTTTGTGTTGCACTAAAACATCAGTTCAAAACCTTTGCTTTGCAGAACTAAACTTCTATCTCAAACAACAGAACATTAGCTTCAGAAACATATTCTTTGAATATGCATGCGGTTTACTTCATCCCTCACCATAATATTAAGATATACTTTCTTAAGCTACTCTCTTTCTGAGAAATCTTTCCAGAGACACTTTCATGACATTGCTAGAATTATTACATCTGGTATTTTCTGATAGAGTGTTCAGGGAAATTCAGTGTCTCTCTTAAAAAGTAATTTACTTTTGTTTTGGGAATAAATTTAAGGAAAAAAAAATCCAATCAAATCAGACACACTGTGCCTCAACAAACGAGGAGTGAACTCCCTTTCTTCCACAGATGGTAAAGAAATTTCATAGCACTTGATTCAGCTTTAGCAAAGCAGCTGAGAATTCTTCCTACCATTAGATCTGGCCACATCACTTCCCTCAAGAATCCGACCTTTTGGCTTCCCTGCTCATGTTGCTCTGTGTAGTCATATGAATATTCTTTATATAGTTAAAAGCTTGCACTGCATCACATTATGATTGTTAAGATGAAGGAAGTCCTACTTTAGAGCTCCTACTCCAGCGTTTCCCAGGTGAGAAGCAGGATTCCATGCACTGGATTTGGTAAGATGAGCACACCTCAGGGCCCTGCAGCAGCAGGCTGAGCATCACCATCCGACACCACACGGCTGCCATCTGCTTGGGAATCTGATGGTGCTGCAGCTGTTGGTGCTGAACAGTTTCTGGACTGCTCAGAATCTCTTGGATTTTGGGGTTGTCTTGCTGAGCTGGCTGATGAAGCACTGCAATTCTCATTGGTTTTCTAAAAAGAGGGGAAAGGATTGCATGCCAAAAGTCAACATAAATACTCAGGACACTGTCCCCACTGGCACCCCCCAGATGCATTCAGGCACTGCTGGAACATCACAAGGCACTTGCTTTGAATGCCCACAACATAACGAGTCAAATTTAAAGCAGCAAAGCAAAAGTAGTACACTTAAATCCAGATGACACTAATAGCAAGCAGACAGCAGCTTACCTTCCATATCTTTTCCTAACTGCACTTTCCCAAGAAGCATGCAAAAAACAAACTTGTGTTTCAAGGGGAAAAAAACAATTAACTGGTCTTCAAAGTGTTTAGACAAGATAATTCTTATGACTAAGCAAGTCTATAACTTTTTTTTTCCTCATGCTTCTTAAATACAATTTTTCTCAGTTGATCCCGCCCTCTCCAAGATACTGCTCAGACTTTCTGACTGGCAGAATTTTTGCTGTATTGATGTACAAATCTATCCAGTCTTCTCAATCAAGCCTTATCAGGGAACATATAAGAGCACATTTAAACACCAGTTACATTCCCAGGGCTGAAACAGCAAATCTCCACACTAACACATTTCATTAGAAGGTGATGCACTGCCTATGATTATTTGTTTTGCACTGAAGCATAGAGAATAAGGCTAGTATGTCCTTTTGTTTGAAGGACTATGAGCAAGCAGAAGCAAAACTAATCCATAATCTTAATGAAGTAAGAAGGAATCATTTTTGTCACTAATTCTCTGTTCACTGACCCTCCTTCCAAATGATCTATTTTCATTTTAAGGAAGCTATTTAACAAATTCAGTAAGAGAGCTTGACAGCCTTTTCCTGGTTTCAGTATTATAATATCATCAGCCTAAAATAAATTACTGAGCCTGAACTATTTTGAAGCAAGTTTGTCCTCTTGGAACACTGAAGGAAGGATGAGAAATTTTGGAGAATATACATGATGAAGAAAAAGATATAATTTTCTTGGTGCATTGAATTTTGGCACATTAACAAGTACTTTTGTATCAGCACTGTATTTTTACTGGAATAAAAGCATTGTGAAGAGAACATGTGCCATAGAGAACAGGCACAAAAGCCCTTCTGGCACTTTGCAGTGCTCAGGGAAGCAGCTGGGTTGTGTCTGGCAGTGCTGGACAAGTCACTCTCAGACACTACACACCTACAAAACATTATTTTCTTGCCATGTCCATTGCCTGACTTCTGTGTAACTTCTTTGCTCTGATTTAACAGAGGGCAGCTTATACTAACCAAGACCCTGAGGACATTTGCAATGGGAAACTGAGCAGTTTGTTTGGACATATTACTTTGATGTCAGAGACCTTGTGATATCTTCAGCTCACATTCTTTGACTCTGGAAAGGTCAAAACCAAACAAAAACCCCAGCCAACCTAAAGCACGCCTCTCACACATTTCCAAGAATAAAGTCAAGTAAGAAAGGCAGGAGGTCACTGACCAGGTGAAATTCCTACATCCAGCTCTGCTGATTCACACTCACATCCCAAATTACCCATTTCTAAAGACAGCACTTGTGGAAAAAGCATTTCTGTGTTTACGCCTACTGGGTGCAAGAAGGAACCTCACCCACCCTGAACTTCAGACAGGTAAACACAGGGCTGAGGCTGCCCATGCTGTTCCAAACCCTGACTGACAAGCACCTCCCTACTTGCCTTAGCAGTGTGCTCCAGCTCCAGCTGGAAAGGCATGGCCAGACCATTACAAGTTCAAGATCCAAGCCCATCCAACCACTGAGGCAGCTATTACAAGCTGCTCTGTGGGGAGACTGAACAGAAGGGTAATGGTGCACAGTAAGCACCAGCTTTTTTAAGATATTTTAAGTCCCAGGATAGCTCTTATCTAGGTAAAATAAGATTAACTTCACTTGAAAAGAAAGTTCTGTATCCCTTCAGCAGCTGTCTGGTACACAGCAGCCATGTACATGTCTGACAGCATCATCTAAAGAAGCAAAACTAAATAAAATTAATTTTACAGTCTGTTAAGCAGCTGTGCATCTTCATGTTCAATTATCACCTTGTAAATTTTACAAAATGCATAACCTGCAGATTCCAACTAATATGAAAAGAAATGTAAACTTAAAGGGAATACAAATATATCCAAGTCTGTAAAATGGAGTCCCTTTCTATGTCTCTTCTACCATCTTCAGGAAGGTACTACTTGCAAAGTTATTCCTGCTACATTATACATAGAAAACATCTCTATTTCATGCAGTATTTCAACTACTGTGTCACAAGTCCAGTTTCACTACAAGCTGACAGAAAATACCTACCAGGTACTAACAGATTTACAGAGCTATAAAGGTTTTAAAGCTGCTAAAATTACAGAAGAGCTTCCTGAACATTAGAAGATTACCTGTAAAGGCTGATTCTCAGGAGTGGGATTGGTTTTGGATAGTTTAACCATCTCTTTTATCTGGTAGACAGCATAAGCTAAGGTGACCCATGGAGAAGAACTGATGCCCCAGGCAGGCTTGTTCACATCCTCTTGCTCTTCCTGGTGTTTAGTTTTCTTTGGAGGGAGTCTGGGCTCAGTCCTAGGCATGATATCTTCCGACTGCTGCTGTACAAGGTCAATAGTTGCTATGGGAACAGGACTGGAAGGCACTGGAATCCTTTCCGCCAGCATTGTCTTTTCTGAAGTTTAAAACAAAATCATCACTGGCAAAGCCAACAAGCTTAAAAAAGAACAACCCTGATGAAGCAGACAATGAGCATGAAGTGTTCCTTGCTTTCACACTGTGGTTATCACTGCCCTAAAAGCAGAGCACTGGCACAGCCACCAGGAGCCAGACCCAGCACAGTCTGGTTAGGGAAACGTGGCTGCTGGGCATGAAAAACTCCAGTTGTTCCCAGCAAAGAGTTCCTATGGAGTTAGGCAGTTAGTGAGACAAGAATTAAGGGTGGTGACACACTGGAAGACACAAAGTATCTGTCAAAGAGTTCCAGGTAAAGGAAGAAATCCTCCCAAGAGACCTGTACATCTCAGGTCTTGCAATAAACTGTAATAGTTTTTGTAACTATCTTGAAATGTCATCCATAAAATGACTGCCATGACCCAACCCAATGTGCCTTACAATCTTGAAGAGCCAGAGTATGCATACAAAAAATAATTAAACAGATTTTTAGTAATAATAACTGGGGGTTATTTTCAGTAATAGCTCTGTGCTCTCTGTAAAAAACACATTCTGCAAACTTTGAAAAAAATATTTTTTTCAAAAAAAATATTTTACAGATTAAGAAGATCTTTTTTTCAAAATTATAAAATTACTTTTACACATTTGATTTACAAACTCCTAGATAGTACTGGATATTTTAAGCAAGGGCTGGATGTTCTCAAGCAGTGGAGAAACAAGGAGACTAATCCTGCATACACTTGACCACATGCTTCATTTTACTTATCCAACTGGTCTGCTTGAAAGCAGCCTTGTTACTGTCATGCTTTAAATTAACATACACACTGTTAAAATGGGTAGTGTGTATTAAATGAAAACCAAAGACAAAGAGAACAAGGCCACTATGAACAAACTGTCCTTTTGTAGATTCATGTGTAATTAACTGACTGCTGATGGGAAAGTGAAGCAGCAAATAGCCTTTTCACCTTTCCATTTTTTGCCTTTATCATGTGAACACAGGTGAAGAAAGTACTAGCAAAATATGTATTTGAACACTTCAGTACAGGCAGCTTGATAACTTAATTTAATATTCCAGCTAAAGAAAACTAACTTTCATTTCATACTCAGAACTTATACTGGAAAGTATTTGGGTAAAAAGCAGCTGAAAAATTCATGACTTTTCACAGTTAGCCAGAGTTTCATTGTCTTTGTAAGAATTATAGTCACAGTAAACCCCTAACTTTGCTCCAAGTATTTAGTTTCTGGTTAGCCTTTATATTGATAAAAATAGAGATTAAAAAGTTCAAGTTCCCCCAGAGGGGAGATATCTCAGGTTTAAAAAAAAAAAAAATCTATAAAATTTTTTGTCCTCCGAAGCCACCTCTACAATTTCTAGCAGGTGGCTTCAACTGGCAGAATGTGAGAGCACAAAGTGGGATTGAGGTGACCTTAACAAATTGATGCAACTGAAATGACTCATTACAGCTGTGAAGACTAACCTAAGGATTCTCAGAACTGAGAGGACATACAGGCAGCAAAATATGTCATGCTTTTCGTCTGTGGACACTCAAGAACTCAATGCTGCCCTTCTTGTAGCAGCAGCAGCATACCACTTCAATTTCTTCATGGCTCAGGACAAAAACTTCCCACTTGAAAATGAACTGTTTTGTCAAAATCCAAGTTAAGATACCAAACTTACAAAAGTAAAGCTGCAGGAGCAGCTACAGAGAGATCTTTTTTGCACTACTTCTAATTCTGTAGTGTCTCTGTGACGTGAGTAATTTACCTTCTTCTTCGTCAGGAACCAACATCCACTGGATCAGTGCAAACAGAAGCAGAATCACTAAACAAGCCATCCCAATTCCTCTGAATGTGGCAGCAGGACCTGTAATGAGATTTTTTTTTTCCTAAATTGAGAATCTACTTACTTAGTAAAATAAAATGAGTCAGCATTATGTGCTTCTTGCCTATACATTGCCCATGCAGACTCTTATTAGCTTGTTTCATCACATTTTCCTCCCCCATCACTTCTTCAACAGGCTTTTTAAAGGATTTTTAAGCAAGTAATTAGATTCTCATTTGTTCGTCGAGAGGCTTCATAGTATCAACCTATTCTCTCACAAAGGATTCATTCATCTTACAGATGAGGATAGGTATTCAACACAATAATGAAATATCTAGGTGTAACATATTGAATCAATCTGGAACACTGACAGAACAAAGCCATGAGCAATTTGGTCTGAATGCAATGCTGACCTTGCTTTGATCAGGGGCCTGGACTGGAGATCTCAGGGCCCTTCCCAGCCTGAGAAGTTCTATGATCCTGTGATCCATACAAAGTATATAACTCTTTAACATATAACAATACCAAATAAGTTTAAAGCCGACAGTTCGGTAAAACCAGAATAAAACCAAAATTTTCAATATTACTTTTGCTTACCAAAGTAGTTGACCAAAACCCCTCCAACCATGGCTCCACATCCTCTGCCCAGCCCCAGGTGCAGGCCTTGCAGTATTCCCTGTGCCGACGTCCTCAGCTCCGGAGGCACGGCCGCGCTCAGGTACGAGATGCAGGCTGCCCAGATAGCTGCATGTGTGACACCTGCAGAAACAGACACCAGCAGGAGCACCAGGGCCACAGGGTGCCACCTCAACATCTGAGCAACTGCACCCACCAGCTGGAGCACGTGGAGAGAAAATCTACAAAAACCTTCCAGTGACAAATGGCTGTGAAGTACAAATTGGCTTTTGGGAATGTGATACTGGCAACCAAGCCACAGAGAGACAGGACAACCAAGCCACAGAGAGACAGGACAAGTCCTTCTACACAGCCTGTCAAAAGCTCTTTCTCCCTCTAAGATGACCTCAGTTCTCTTCTGGGGACACAGTCCCTAGGGAGACAAGTCTCTCTGCCAGATTCATTGTGCTTTTTCATTGTGTGACCGAGGGCCTTTGGAATACAGTCCCAATTTCACAAGCTGCAGGCAATTAAAGCATTGATGCCTCTCAGCAGTCTCCTTACCACCACAGTGAAGGCAGCACAAAGGTCATAAAATCCAAACAGTATCAGAGATATCCATGCCATTTCAGAGGCAAGAATTAATCCCTCCTGCCCTTCTCACTCCCCACAAAAACCCAGCACCTCCCAGCAAACTCTTGCTGAACTCAACACCAACACACTCTGCATTTAGCACGGCATGGTCCAGTGCCACCAACCATGGCCCCATGGCAGCCCCAGCCTGCAGCAGAGACCGTGCAAGTGTCTACCCAGCACATTTGGAGTTTCTACCCAGCACATTCAGGTTTATCTACCCAGCAGATTTGGGGTTGGGACCACCTTTTCCTCCTGCAGGAGAGCTAAGGGACAGCCAGCACATGACCCTCAGCGTGGGAGGCTGGCTGCAGGTGGAGCCCTCCCCTTGGAGCACCTGCCTGGGGGCCTGTGTGGAGTGGGGAAGGACAGGACAGGAAAAGGCAGGGTTGTGGAGAAGTTAGAAAAACAAAACAGTTTTTGTAGTTCATCACACATTAAATAAGCCTGAACTATTTTGCCACCCTCAGATTGAGTGGGAATTTTTTTTCTTATTTCAGAGGTATTAAAAATAGTCATCACAGTTTACCAATTCCTAAGCTCTACTGCCTCAGTTTTAAACAAATATTGGCACAACTGATGATTCAGTCAACATGTTTCTGTCCTCTACACTTGACTTAGTAATGAACAGTTGGACAATCAATAATTACTTAAGCATTTAGGCTGAAGACTCCTAAGAGCAAGAAAACACATTTTCATAACATACAGAGTAATGCGGATTTTGCTTAGGTGAAATGAGCAATAAATAGCATTAAATGAAATTGATATAGTGCAGGTACACACTTGTTGGATGTCCACCAGGCTGTCCAGGTCAAATTCACTCAAAATCAAACCCAAAACTCCTCAAGCTTTGGGTATTACACAAATATATGTGCATGTATCTCTCACTCTCAAGGTTTTGGTACTAGTACATCACTGTATTGATAAACAAAAAGCTTGCATTAAAATGAGTCTGTATTACCTTACCATTTAGAGTTTAAGGCTTTAAAACAAACAGATTTTCTATGCAAAAAGCTAAAGAGTTTTAAAACTCACTGAGTCTCTACTTTCTTTAATGCAGATCCATGGATGCATTGCAAATAGCAATCAAGAGCTGTCCCAATAACAAAGCAGAGCTAATTTCATATAGGTAAAGTGGTTTTGGTTTAGAAAATACATCAATTAACATAAAACATGCAGTTTTATTGGCTGTTAAGAGCAAGTCAATTCTTCAAGCCAGGCAAACAAAAAACACATCAGAAATTATTTGAACTGAGTTTGTTTGAACACAAAAGGCCATAACTTAACCAACAGGTTCTTGGATGTTTTCATCTTCAGCAGTGCAAGCCCCACTAGAACACAGTGTTCTCAGTTTCTCTGAAAATAAATCCATACCTTTAAATCAGCTCACTACACTTGCCTTTAAAGGCACAGCCTTTTTATTTTAGTATGTGTACATTATTAATGTGATTTTTTTATTATTTATACAACAGTAACTATTTGAAACAGTTTTTACCACAACTCACATAAGAAGTCTGGTGTGGATTACTGTTACTGCTAACCACAATTCTTTTTAAAAGAAGTTGCTCACTATATATATTGTGACATTATTTGCTAAAACCACTAACCACCATTTCATCATCTGCACAACAGTTCCAACAAGTGCAGCAACCCCAGAGTGATGCTTGTAATTTTAGTGAATTTAGGATAATTCATACATAAACCATGAGCTGAAGATTTGGGGATCCAAATTTATTTCAGGAGAAATATGCATCGTAATTATTGTCAGCCAAAGGCCAAACTCTTTGCTCTCTAGACATAACTGTGTTGCTGGAACATCAGTAGGAGTCACTTCTGAGAATAATACTTGTTTTGGAGTTTGCTGAGTAACTGCCAAGTGAAAACAGCTCATTTTCAGGTTAACAAGATGGTTTTGTAATTTAGAAAAAATTCCTGTCATGCAAATTGGAGAGCTAGCATGGCTGTCATCAGAGAACCTGGACCAGTGCCCTGGAACAATAAATTGCAGCTAACTAGCATAGCAAAACTTTATCTGCTAAGTGCCAAATGAACAAGATTGCTTGTGTGCAATATATATAGATATATATGATTTACAAGGATGTCTTGAAATCCTCAGTTATTACAGATTCAGCCTTAGCTCTTATTTTCATACATTGCCTGTGCAAGTCAATACAGCATAGTGGTTGAAAACTTTGGATTGAGAAGTGAGTTTAAATCTCCACATTTACTCCTTTGAGAGTGCAATGCAATGAGAGCTGTCCTCATCCCATCTACAAACAGCAGCTGGAACACAGCATGGTTCTTATTACAATCAATAGATGCAGTCTGCAGAGTCATCTCCCAGAAAGGTCTCCATGCCCTCCAGCAATAGCACATGGGGATAATCCTGCTTGTGTTGCAGGAACACATTAAACAGAAAAATGAATTTTTTACAGAAGTCAACTAAAACTTCTGTTAGCCTTAAAACCCCTCAAGCTGGGGAGTTTACATAGAATGTGACAGCTTCCTGGAAAAAAGCTCTGCACAATTAGAGCAAGGACTTCACCGAGGGGTTTCAAAGACCTGTCAACTTGATGGGCCACATGGTGCCCACATGTTGTACACAATCTCCTCTTTTTTGGTACTCAATACAATCCTTACATAGAGAAAATAGCTACAACTCTTGCTTCCCTCTGTCAACAAGCTGACTTAAAAATACGAGCTTCCACCCCACCAAATTTCTTTAAGGTATCACTTCTTACTGCCACTGACAATACAGTGGTTATGTAGGAGAGAAAGCAGAGCCCAAAGAAAGAGGACTTGGAACTGCTGCAGAGAAAAAACAGAACTCTAGAAAAGATGAAAACTGGTAAGAGCAGGAAGGGAATGGATAAATGAGGGGGGGGGAATTCAGCAGTACTTCTAAAAAGATAACCTTGATCCCCCATTTGGCAATACTGAATGGGATGACTGGAATCCCACAAATGCAGTGGCAGTGGTTAGAGACACACAGGGCACCCATGCACATCAGGGACCAACAAATGACGTCTGAAAAGGGCACACAGAACACAGAGACCTGGGGCTGGGTGGGGGAGCTGTGCGTGGGCTTGCTTTGGGTTTTGCTCTCTCATTTGCTTACTATAAATAACTGCAAATAGCCAGATTGACCAAGGAGCCCATGATTCAACAGTGGCTAAATGTGGTAACATCTGGCAGATACATTTATGACAAAGTATTATTTTGAAGGTCCTTAATTTTTTCTTCAAATCTCAATGATTCAGGATTTGTGTACTGTGTACTCTTGCCCTATGTAAAGGCAAACCTATGTATTGTGCAATTCATATTGAAATTTCAGCAGAATAAAAACCACATGCAAAGTACAAGAAACTTCTTTTTCAGCCATGACTTACAGGATTCTTCCAGACACAAACTTATGGCTGTATAGGTGAAACCAAAAGGGTTTTTTCCTGTATTTTTATATGGGAGATCTTTAAAACAGGATTACCTAAAAGGCAACATCCAAAGCTTTGTATTCATCATTTGTTTTCTCTAGATGTTTGAGCAGGTGGGAGTATAACACATACTCATTCTTTAGGTTCTTTCTAAACATGTTCCTATTTTAACGTTTGGTATGAACAATGAAGCATCAATTCAATATTTGTGGTTTGGGGGCTTTTTTAATAACAAAATTCAGAAGCTTGCTGTTGGGGCAATTATAATATGATAAACTGTGTTTTGTTAGCTCAGAACTTTAAGGAGCCAGGACACAAATGGATCTCTGTGTGTATGTAGAGATCCACACAGTGCTCTCTAATGGCATTTTGTAACTCAAAGTCTACCTTACAAAGGTTTCTGTAAGTATAGTAGAAAAAGTTAATTTAAATTCAAGTTATGCTGCACACAGAAGAATAAAACTTCCAAGTATAATCTGAAGAAAAAATTCTAAATATTATTGTATAAAAACAAAATACTGGCTTTAAAAAGATGTTAAAAATATTCTTCAAATACTGAAGAAATAAAAAGTAAAACAGTTCCACTTTTTTATGGTTTTGAGAAGTGGCACCCAACACAAAAAAGGTCACAAAAAAGACACAAAAAAGGTAATAAAAACTAAGCTAGAATAATGTATACTTTAACATTGAAATGAAGTTCTTACAGATTTCTACAACAGGATTTGAAAACAGGACTCAAGTTACTTGTCAATAGACCACACCTCTGTCCTTGTAAATAAGTTTGTGAAAGGGCATGTCCCTTAAAGAAGTTCTCTTAGCATTGAGAAAGCTATTGAGAGACCTTCTGCTCTAGCTATTAAAACAAAAAATCTATAATCTAAAAGTACTGATGGAACTGAAAAACTGAAATATTTAACAGAGACAGAATGACCCAGAATATGTTTGGAGGTTTTCTGCGCCATCCTTTCAAGAACTGCAACCTCTGGCATTTAATGACGTTCACATTTATCACCAAACAGGATTTGCAGTAGGTGTGTACCCTCATAGCTCATGCTTCTGTCTCTTTGTTTATTTAAAGGGTGTGTTGGTCTCACACAGTTCTGTTTGAATAAACACAGAACTGTGCACAATCAAATGCACACCCACCCTTTTGACGTCAAATATTTCCCAGGATAAACAGTAATGGTTTATGTGCTTTATGAACCTGCATCTTCTGGGGTATTTGTGGTCAAAACAATAGAGAAATACCAGATTTTTTATTTCATCATAGCTCACTTGAAAACAAGATAAATGGGAGCACCTGAGCTTGTGCTGGAGGGTCTTACCTTGAAGCACTTCCATCGGAAGAACAGTCCAGGCATTTTCCAGGTACGAGATGTAGATGTATCGTGCTGTGTTACAGGCAAGGCCAATATAAAGCACTCTAAAGGAAACAGAGAAAGGAGAAGTCAGGACAGTGTGCACTTTCTCTTTCTGGTAGGTTATAATACAGCTTACTGATGCAGAAGTTATTTGCATGCATACGGTTTGCCAGTCTAAAGCATTTGCTCAATAGAAAATATATCCTGCAAGTTCTAAACCCAAACATAAACTCTCCTCCTGCCCATTCAACACGTTCAAAATCCTAATAGAAAAAAAATAAATCAAAGAGACAGCAAACCCACTGAGCTTTTAATTGAGCTCTGTAGTTCTATGCCACACTCTAAATGGGATTGTGTTTCAGAGAGAGAATTTCTGAGTGCATTCAACATTCTTTCCAAACAACCTGCTTTTCTAATCATCCAGAGATTCATTCTGCCATTTCAATGAAAGCCTGGAGCAGGTTTGTATTAAAGGAATTAATTTTAACCCAATTAATACAAGTTTATAGTCCCAGTATCTGCAAACTGCTCAGAACTACTCTAAAACACATCCCACAGAAGCAATATGGTTTATAATAACATGCCTCAGGATAAAACTTAGCCATCCTGTTGAAAAGCAGCAGATGCTGCATCTCAGAATTTAGAGGGAAAAAAAACCCAACAAAAACTCTTACAACAGCTTTAAAACAATGAAATACAAAGACCATTTGTGAAGTGCATTTCCCATTGCACATTTAACCTGATGACTCTTCCCTTCCAGTTCTTAGATTTAGCATAGCTTCCCTCTGGGGTGCTCATTCCTCCAGCTATCTTCCTCTTATTTTTAGATGGATCTTGGGAAACAAAGACTTAATTGAAAACATGTTTACAGGTTGAAAAAGGGTGCTATTGCAACCTTTAAAGATTTTTTTCAGGGACAAGGGTAATTTGTTGTCCCAATAGGGCTTGTTGTCTGAACCCTGGTTGGGCATAAGTGAAATAAATGCAATTGGTAATTAAGGTGAAGCACTGACCTTGTGAAAGGGCTCTTTATTCTTTGTGCTGCTTTTTCAGTTAGTTTTTCTACAAATGCACACCAATAATTAATTAAATGGTACAGAGCCACTGGAAAATCTAGAGTGAGACACCATCACAAAAACACATCATCTTGTCAACATCTGAGGTCTCCAAATACACATGTTGACAGTGAAAAATCCACTACCAGAGTTTTTATCATGTCAGTGATATCAAAAAAGGCCTGGGCATTTCACAACAAGATGAATTTACTTTCAACAAATAGGGCAAGCTGGCAGGAAGTCATCCCCCCTCAGTCATAGATCAAACCAAGCTGTGCTTTTCCAGATACATGTGAGGTCCATGAATAGCTGGTTTAAGCTGCCTTTAGGCAACAAAAGCCCAAGCATTCAAGGAAGAAAACATGGGAAGCTATGAAAAAGTTCACTGTTATACAATAATGAGAACAAACTTGTTCTTTGTGCTGTGAATCATAAATTTCATCTCATCCTTTAATTAATGCCTTCTGTTCCGAACAAATAACTTGGTTCCTCTCATAGCCACAACTTAATGTAGCTCTTATGTACAACCACACTTCTGAAATGTATTAGGACACATCAGCCTCAAAAGGTAACCAAAGTCACAAGGTCTGCAGCTTCCTGTCTCCATTCCTCTACCAGAAAGGCCCAGGGTGATGCATACTCTCAGGAATACAAAGGAATAGCCTCACATATACATTTGTTTTTCCTCAGCAGCAGTACAGATGCACCTCTCTGTTTAGGATGAGTCCTAGACAGCTGAATTTCACTTTTGTCTAGAAAAAACTCTGTCTGTTCACCAAGAACTGTCTTTCTATCTCAGCTGTTCCCTAGCACAGCCAGACCAGAGATGTGACCTCCTGCTGCTTCAGAGCTCTTCCATCATCACTAACCACTCACCAACCTGTGTTTTTCCAATATGTTACATTTGCAGAAAGATTTGGATTTGGAGTTTAAGAGCAGCAATTTAGTCAGGTTCTACCTCTTAATTTGTTAGAATATATGTACAGAATTTTAGGTAAATTACAGTTTATGAAGATTTCTATAAATATGGTTTTGGAGGGGTATGTCACACAAAAACTTTTGTACATTTACAGAGTCTTTTCAAAAAATGCATTTATAATAATCACTTAGGCTCCCTATCAGACCTAAATGGAAAATGTAAACAGACAGTGCTTATGAACCCTATATGCAGCACCCACACTGACACCATACTCACTTCACAGGTTCAACATTTAAAGCATTGAATCTATATTTGTGACAAGGAGTCTAAGCTGTTTACAGCCATGACTACCAGTCTCTGCTTCCCATAAAAGCTCACATGCTGGAACTGTGGTCAGACAAACACATTCTAGCTTAACCTCAAGTAGGAAGTTATTTTCAGAGCTTGACATCACCTTCTTAAGTGACTAGCAGTTTTGAGTGCTTCTACACCAGGTGGGATCTAAGTATTTCATAACCAGTTTTGTACACTTTTTTGTCACGGTATCATAGAATGATTTGGGCTGGAAGGGAACTTAAAGATCATCTAGTTCCAACCCTTCTGCCATAGGCAGGGACATCATTCATTATGCTCAGGTTGTTCAAAGCCCCATCCAGCCTGGTCTTGGACACTTCCAGGGATGGGGCAGCCACAGCTTCTCTGGGCAATCTGTGCCAGGTCCTTACCCCCTCACAGTAAAGAACTTCTTCCTAATATCCTCTCAAAGAAACACTAGAAGCACACATGCACTGCACAAGTGTATGAATAGTAGAATAAATGAGGTCAGAAATTGGGCATTTTAATCAGTAGATATTTAATATGGTAATGTGCAAAACGCTTGGACAATAATCTGAACATTAGTTTTAAAAAATTGTGAAAACATAAGGGTTTCAAGCTGTTGTTAGGGTTTTATATGCCACCACATACAATGGTAGAAACAAAAAGATTTTTAAGACTTGAAAAGGGAAACTGAGCTTCTGTCTGATAAGGTGTAAAGCCCGTTTCCTTGCAGTCCACAAAGGACATTCCAATAGCATTTTTTCCTGCTAGTGTGACAACACATGCAATTCTGGTACTCATGCCTGTCTTCAAACACTCAGCACAGAAAGAAAAATTGAATTATAATATTCAAATACTTCAGAAAAAACGTCTACATCTAGAAGTCCAACAACCCAGAGGAAAGGAATTTTGAGCTATTAAAAAATAGATAAAATATCAACACCAAATACTTCTGACTAAGGATATGGAGTTGGAGGCTACTGGAACTTTATTCCTAATAGGAAAATTATTATCTGCACTAGAAGGCAGCAGACAACACATATACAGAACTGTAAAAGAAGATGAGCTATGAACTCCTATCCATATTTCTTTGGGGAAGAAAAAAAAAAAGCTTGCTTCCTCTCAAACACACAAAGTTCAGAAAGTACAAGCAAGGCGGCAGGCAACCAGGAGGAGTCATCTCAAACTGTGATGACTAAACACAAGCATTAGGTAACACTAAAATATGACTAATGTGCATTTCCCAGGTGTAGGTATGTAGAATGCTGTAGAATGTAGGTATGCTGTTTCATAGCAAACAGGGACTAGTGTTTAAACAATTCAATCTTGATCCAGGTTTAGCAAAAAAAAAAAAAAAAAAAAAAAAAGGAGCTAATCCCTCTTATCATCCTTCTTTTCACTGGCCAATGGGCCAATGCTCCCATCCCCTCCATTTAATCTTATTCACAATCCTACCACTCTTTCGGTTTTCATTCTTTAGCTGAAGTCTAAGCCTGAATTTTGTACTATAATATACATGGAAAGAGCATACCCAAGCTATCTTTAGCTATGAAGACTGTGATCTGTTCTCACCACTCCTCCATCATCATACCCTTCCTCCAGGCTTTGCATGCAAGGTGTCATTTTCTCTTACTAATTATTGTCAAATTCAGAGATTAGGACTGACGCTAAGTAAAGAGATCCTCCTCAGTTTCAAGTAAGAAAGAACTCCATCTTTTAAGTAATCTCTCAAATTACTGTGCTAAACATCTCAAACATTTTTAGTAGAGGGCAAATGAATAAAAATATTCATCCCAATAAAAGCAAAACAAAGAGCAAGACCTTAGAACAGAATACACAAAAAGAACAGTGCAAACAGCTTAAAAATACTTACATCTCAATGACTGTATGATTATAAACGGGCTATTTGGAAAGGATATGATGCTAACAACACACAGCTCTGAACTTACATGCACAGAATACCTGAGTAAATATTTAAAAAAAACACCTCTGCAGCTTCATTAACTCAGGTTTTTCCCATCTTTCCTCCCCTGTGCTTTTTTTAAAAAGTAGAAGAGGGATTTAGAAGGCTATTAAGTCAATTTAGTGAATTTACTGGAAACCAATGTTCACTAATATGCTGGAAGCAGTCGCTTTCACTTACACAAGGCAAAAACAACAGGACAAGCCCTGCAGCCATCTCACTTCATAGCTGACACACACTGCTGCAACTGAAGGAGGAGAGCAAGCCCTGAACTAGTAAGTGACACTGCCAGGCTGCAACCTCATTCTGCCAACACCCAGAGTCTGATTACGAGGCCGTGTACACAGGAGGTGCTCACCTCGTTTCCTCAGCTCAGCTTCTCCCCTCTCAGCCTGCAGCTGACACCTTGACACCTTTCCAGGCTACCGTGGGGGCAACAAACTGCCCTGCAAGGGGAACTAGGCTAAAGCAGAATGCTGCTACTCACAGGAAAAAAACTGAAAAACTAATGGTATTTGTATGTCAAAACAGACAACCCTTGAGTGGGTGGCAATTTGTAAAGATCTCAGAGTGATGCATCAGGGAAAAAGGATATCTTCTGGAACCATCTGCAAAAGGTTATGGTGCCAGGCATAAAGCACATACTAACATGCAACTCAAATGCAAAGCAAGCATTTCAGAGTATTTTCAACTCTTAAAAAAAAAAAAAAAAAAAAAAGATTAGTTTGAGTTTTACTTTGTAGCACAAGGGCTGAGCCTGACAGTCACCATTTCTTGTATAGCTCTTTAATGATTGCTGCCATCTTACCTGATGTGACCAACCAATTCAATGAGTTTGTGGCTGAAGAAATAGGCAGTCAGCTCAGACACGTGACTGAGCACAGAACAAACTCCAAAGAGAGTGGTGGTGCCATTCAGGTCTTCCAAGTGCCAGTACAGAAAGGTGAACACAAAACCATATCCAAACCCCATGAACCAGGCCACGAAGAGCACGGAGCCATACTGGATACTGCACAGCAGTTTAATTAGGTCCCAAAAACTGAAAGACTGTGACTGGCTCATACTGGTAGGAGTGTTATCTGAAGATTCATTGGAGGCATTTCTGTCCACCTGTGAGATCTCGACCTCTTTTCTCTTATTTTCATCTTGCTTGAAGTGCGTGTAATGAAATCGAAACTGGGTGGCCACAATCAGAGCCATTGTCATGAGGACACCGAAAACAATGAAAACGATCCTGTAGTTCTTGTACTCTGGAGCTTTACATCCTTGACCTTCAATGGCAACTTCTGTGTGAGTATAGTCAATGCCAATTCCCACGGACAGCATGGCCAGCCCCCAGCCCAGAGACCCCCACATACGCTGCAATCCATAGCGGTCCCGGTGTTTGCCAAGGTACTGCAGAGTTATGGTGTCCACGATGGTAACAGAGGAAGCACTGAAAAATTCTCCTATTATGACAACCAGCAGAATGAGTAGAAAGATGGCCTCTACTTCTTGTTGATCATAAACGAGCACAACTTGGTCAGAAGGCATTGGCTTTGTGCTGATGGAAGCTGGGATGGTGCTCAGAGTTGTGTTCCCTAGTGAGGCTGGGCTAGCGGTGGTGCTTTGCAAAATCAAATGGGTACTGTTCTCCAAGGTAAAATCCTCACCATTGCTCTGTGTAGATACCAGGAATGTTATTTCAGGATTAGGTGTCCCTGTTGTTTCCAAAGTGGCTGAACTGGAAGTGACCAGGTCTCTCCTGCCACGAACTTTCGGGGATGCAGCACTCACTGTGGTTAGGGGAGAAGACATGGAGGAGTTTTGCAGGATTGTTGTTAAAAGGCTGCTTGCGTTGGTGGGATGTGCAGGGGGAAGGCCCTTTGGTACACATCTTAAGGTGGCTGGTCTCACAAATCCAATGCCCAGGTTGAACAAAACCCAGCATAAAAGTGAAAACAGGAGGACAATCTTGCCTTTCTTGAAGCGATCTGCTACCACTCCCCAGAAGGGAGCACTGCAAAACTCAATAAAGTACCTGATGCCCACCAGAAGTCCACTCTGGCTGGGGGTCATACCCAGCTGCTTGTAGTACACGGGCAGCAAGGGGTAGAGAGAGCCATACGCAGAATAGAAGAAAAAATAAAAGACCTTTGAGATCAGAAGATCATTGTTTATTTTGACACAGTGCTTTTCTAACCAATCCAGCTCTTCATCTGGGGCAGTGGTTGTCTCTGTTGAAGGGGATTCGTTATTGGGTGGCAAGTCTTGGTCCTTGGAAATGCCATTGAAAGGATCTGCAAGCACATACTTTCTCTTCTGTTCTTCTTCGTCATCAGTTAGAATGGCCACCTTATCATCAGCTGCCATGGTTCACCACAGGCATCCAGGATCTGGTGGACTCTCAAGGAACTAGGGCTACCCTGTGAACAAATAAAACACAGGGTGGTTAAGGTACCACAGGGGAGCAGACCTGCAATGCCAGCCATCAAGGACAAAGACAGTTTCTTTTTTGTAAGCAACATTCCTGAGCAATAAATGCAGTCTTCAGGGTGGAGAAGACCATTTGTCTAGACTAGTGGTACATGGTAGCATCAATAAAAAGGTGCTTTATGACCAATTCTGTGAAGCTCTCCCAGCATCAGCTTTTTATTTTGCAATAAAACATCCTGCATGTTTAGGAGAGAGAATAACTTATATATTCAGAGTTACTGTGGCAATTAAGTGCTAGCATTTGCAAGTCTCTTCTTTCAAGTTGCCTTTTCTCCCCCAAGGCTAACTGCTTTATTTCCAGTATTCCCTCCTATGCCAAAGGATAGTCATGATTTTGTAATTAAGCAATGCAGCCACATATATCCAGGTTATTTTGATTATCAACACATATTTTCCAATGCCTCATGAAGGCCTTCAAAAGGCTCAGCAGTCTCCTATTGAAACACATTTCTCTAAGCGCTCCACAACTACAGCAGAAATTGATGGGAGGCTCGAGCTTCTACGCTGAATGGGAAGAGGTGGGAATTGGGATGGAGCTTTAAGATCAAAATTTGGGTAACAATCTCAAAGACATCAAAGACCTGGGAGCAAAGAGACAGGCTCTATAAAGGCATCTTCAAGTCAAATTCTGAAATGGAAAAGAGGTGGCCTGGGAGGTAACAGCACTGCAGCTGGCTGCACTTATCTTCTGCAGAAGTGCCTGAAAAATTGATAAGCAATACTAAAAAATAAACACTTAGACTTTGAGTGACCAGCCAGCTTTCACATTTAAAAACAACCCATTCCAATAAACTAGCCTAGCTAAGAAAAGCTTCCTTTTCAAAGAACAAAAACCAGCTCTGGCACCAGCTATCAGCTCCAAATCATTATTAAAAAACTGGATTTGCTCTACTGGTACCTTTAAATTAATAAGATCACCTCATGTTCATTGTGAGAAAGTTAAATATTTTATGTATTTTGGTTTTGTAATCCTTTGCTGTTTGGATTAGTATTACTATCACAGAGTAACTTTTTCAAGGACCAATACTTGAAAGGAGAACCAGAAGAACCTGAAATTTCTCAAAGAGGACTCCATTTGTGATCTTGACCTGTTCAAGGAATTTGAAGTTGGACAGGATGATCCTACTGAGTTCCTTCCAACTCAGGGTATTATATCATTCTATGATAAGTATTTTTTTGCAGTTCTGTACTTTATTCTAAGTAGAAGAGGACAATGAAACAAGTCTTTCATTACTCATCTGAAAGCACAATATCATCCCTTTAAAATTAGTCATGCAACAGTATATTAGGTGCCTTTAAATTCATTATAATTCATCATTATTTAATACTGACAATGGATTTGGAATGGATTATTTACTACTAACAAAGGCTAATAAGAGAGAAGAGACTAACATTCAGTAGTATGTTAAATTAATTGTTCCCTATTGATTCAACATATATATAACAGCTGACAACAAGCCATGGGTATTTCTAAAAACAACACTTCATGAGAATAATCTAAACCTTACACAGTTCGGTGAAAGACATGTCTAAAAATACCATCACTAAAATCCCAAACATTCATAAGGTTTGTCTGTGTTTTTCACTTTTAAATGTCATTTCTATGGGATACTATCTACAAGGATCTCGGGTTTCACTTAGGGAGAAAAGGCTACATACAAATCTTGGAACCTTAAATATTCATGTATTCAAGGTCAGAAGCAAATGAAAACCATGCCAGCATATACACAGAGATTCAAGTTTTTCCTCCACTTTCTTCAGAGACAATCCAATTAAATTTAAAAAAAGTATTTCAACTGTCAAAAGATTAGACAGTCCTAATTAAGTTGTTAGAACAGTCAAATGTGAAAGCACATTTTCTTGCTCTTACCTGTTACCATCAAAAACCACATGAACCAAAACCCAGCAGTTGTCTAGTGAGCTCCTGCAATTTTTGGTTCAGCCAACCACATCCACCTGACAGGTGGAAGAACTGTGGGGTTTTTGCTCATTTCTATATCCATAAAAAAAGCCCTTCTAATGAGTAAATTAGATCAGTCATCATCTGTGCTCTTATTTTCTTTATGCCTTCCCTTTCTTTGACAACAAAGACTCCAGATCTTGTGCAGGGCCCCACTTATGTCAAGGGGATGTAACTGAGCTTTCAGTATATGCTCATCTGTTTACAGCAACTTGCTTGCTTGCTGCATCAGAGCTTTACAGCATTTACTTCTGAAGAATAGATTTCCTGTTCCCCAGACATGACAAGATAGAACTCACATTTTAACCATGTGGATATTTTAGGACAACTTCTTTGTAAGTATGGCTTGAAATCATCCTCATTTAAACAAGTTTATTCCTGTATATGAGCTCTGAACCAGCTGGTTTCATATAAATAATACTGAAAGCTTTTAGAGCAATTACTATTAATTTTGTTTCCTTTTTCTCTTGAAGTGGAATTTCAATTCCATATGTTGTATGAATAGTGAGTACATAATAAATTATGATACTGTTAATCTTTAAACTCTTCAGCTGCTGCATATTCTCCCCCCTTCATAATCTGTATTGGCCTCAGCATCCATCTTCTAATGCACTGCATTTGCATAATCCAAAAGATCCACTCCTGCTATTCTGACTAGAACATCCTGGGTTAGAAGGCTATGAAAAGTCTATTTCATAATAATTTCAGTAAATATTTTCCCACACTAAGAGCTTTATTGAATGTTATTAATAATACAGAATATACTCTTCAAAAATGTAACAGCATCAAGAGTGGTAGGAGCCATATGGCATTCTTTATTGTTTTGATCACTAGTTTGTTTAGGAGTCAGGTTTTTGAAAGTCATATTAAGCAATGTTTTAAATTCTAAAAATAATTGACTGAAAATAAGAAAATGAACAGAGTATTGTTACTGAAAGAAATCTACAAAAACCCTGATCCAATGGGGATTTCCTTCCATGACAAAAACCCTGTGCCAGTCAGGGATTGAACGTGCAGCAAACCAGACAGATGGAAAAACCAATATACTTCTCAGTGATAAGAGACTAGTTATCTATTGGTAATTTTAGCCATTACCTTCAAATACTGTATCTTTACTTTGCAAATATTTTCTAATGCATAAGACAATAGAAGGACAGAAGACAAGCACAACTGAGAACAAACAACAGAGAACAGGAGTAAGGAAGAAAGGTTAAGAGAGTTCACAGATGGACTTCAGAGTGAATATAAATTTTAACTCATTTGAAGAGAACACAACATTCTGGTAGAGGCCTGCTGAATGTAATTAGCTCTGCCAGGACAAATGAGATCAGAGAGGTTGCAGAGTGGTACCTTCACTCTGAAAACAGGAATAATGGTTTGGAGGCGTTACCCCCAAACTTAGGGTTCAGAAACACACAAGAAAGCCCTAAGATGTAAACTTAGGGAAGAACTCCTCCAAGAACCCTGAGAAAGCCCTGCAAAGGGAAAGGGAAGAGGAGTAGCGAGGGCACAGCACAGCAGCACATGTGTCACAAGACAGCACTTTGGTCCTCCAACTAACAAACGAGCTTTTATCCTGACAGAGGCTTACATTTCCAAACTGCTACAGAACTCAGAACTGGGAACCAAGCCCTCGCTTCCTCACCATCCCATCACCCCTACAAGGCTACAATGGGAAGGGAGCTCGGCGAGCCCTGAAGTGCCGATTTCCCCCTCGCCAGCCGTGATGCCAGCGTGGCGGGCTGGGAGCGCGCATCCCTGGCTCGCAGCTGCACGGGAAGCGCGGCAGACGCAGCGCCTCAGACCGGGATTATTCCGTGAGATCACGCCTTCTCCCAACCTCTTTATGCACAAGTGCGTGTGCTTCTCCTCAGATACAAAGAATGTACTTGTTAACCGCAAGGCTCTTCTCCCTTCAAGATTTGCACAGATAAGATTTTTTTTTATGTAAGTAAAGACTATTATTTTTTCTGAGTTTCCTGCCCCACATCATCCCACATTGCTGTCACTTCCTTTAACACCTATTCCTCAGCAAGTCAAAATCCACTTTCAAGCCCTTACATCCAGAACGTGTTTTTTATCCAGTCATCTCCTGCAAACAGATAGAACTTCCCTGCAGACTTGCACCTTTGAGCAGCTACCGTGGGAATGGAGGAAGAACCATTTGTCCCAAGAAATTCAGCGATGACAGTGCAATGGTCATTTTAAAAACTGTAATGAGCCTCTTTGGCAGGTAGGTAGAAAGAGGGTATTCTACATTTAGTTAAGTATCTTCTTGGCATTCTTGCTTTTATTTCTTAAATCGATCCTCATTTAGTCTGTCTCTCCTAATAATTAACAGGATTTCAAGATCAGAAAGGATAAAAAGCTAATCTACTCAAGACAACCTGACATTACAAGAATAATAACAAAACAAAAGAAACAAAGAATAATAATAATAATACAGTATACTAAAAACTCAGCTCTCCCCTTGGAGTCACTCTTCCCAAAACTTTGGACAAAAAAACCCCCTCACTTTGAAATATATCTCAAATTAAAAAAAAAGGGAAAAATAAGTCAATCAAGAGATCAGCCTGGGGTAGCAAATCCCTAAACCTCTCAGGGAAAATACCACACTACTTACAGAACCAGGCATTGAAACTTCATTTGCACACCAACAGAAAGTTAGATTTGAGGTGAAAGTGTACTGTTGTTCTAAAGTAAAGTTTAATTCAGTATAAATATTCCATTTACTAGGCTTTGAGGATTAAAATATAATTAAGACTTACAAAGCAGAGACTCAAAATCTGGGTTTGAATGTTAAAAGACAAACCACCAAAAAAACCCGTGACAGTTCACGAGAAGACAGTGCAAATGATGAAGAGAGCCTTAACCCATTAAATACCAAAACAATTACTAACTGTAGCAGATTTATATTTATACAGCCTCAGAAAACATACTCAGAGCAGGAATGATCAATTAATCTCTCAAACAACATGCAGCTGTAGGAACAGAGCAGGCCAGCTTGCTGTTTGCATTGTGCAGATAAATCAAAGCCAGCCAGAATGCTATCACATTTTAGTTGACCCCTTCCAGCCTTTCACTGACTAGAAAACTCACTTTGTAGCAAATACATTAAAGTCCACATGAAGTTTTCATACAAACATTTTAAAATTTGTTAACAGAAAACACGTTTCTTCAGAACACTTTCTTTTAAGTCACTAAGTATTGTTTGATCAAGAACAGGTCTGCTGGAGAAGAAGACTTGAAAACTACACAAAGGCTCACCTCATTCATCCCCCAGCTGGTGAAACTGCCACGAGTGCATCCATCACACAGCTCATGCACACCACCTCCTTTCTCAGCCCCCCTGCCCCATCAATCCAAGCTCCAAAACCTTTGGAACAACAAAGACTTTCTGCTCCATATCTGTGCAGCAGCTCCAGAAGGAAGCCCTGCATCCAGCAGGCCTACAAGGCACTGCTGCAGTAGCCATAAATAATAGACCGTGTTTTCCATTTTCAAGCAAGTTTCACCCCTAAGGAGCAGCCTGGCGCTGTCGCCTGCATCCACGTCAAAAAGAAGGAGAATGTTATGCAAACAACTTACATCATGACAGAGAAGTGCCTGGACTTCACTCTTGCATCACCAAGAGTTCCCAAGCCTCTCCCAGATAAGCCAACCTCCAGGCGGAGCCCTTGGATGGGCTGTTCCCTGCCAAGCCATCCAGAACAACAACGCCCACAGGTTGCCCCACCTGCCCCACATCGTCCCCTGCTCTCTAAAGGTAAGCAGTTCCTCCTGTGAGGCCCCAGCATGAACACCTGACTGAATTTATAAAATCAGAGATAATTCACATAGAGTGAATTTGTGCTGGAAAACGTCCTTGTATCAACTGTAAAGCAAGACACAAGTGTTGTAACATTAACCAATGTAATTAGGGTTTCCATGAAAGTGAAACCACCTAGTTCTACAGCACTTCAAACTGCTTTATTTTATGTTGGTGATATGCACTTAATGTGTTGGGCTGTAGGTTTTTCTGCTTCTTCAATATGGATATAAAAGCTCTACACAATGAGACATTTAGTCAATTAGATTGGGAGATAACAGTATGTCTGAAATATGTCAAGATCAGGTTTATAATAGGTTTAATGCACTTAAGATAGGCCTGAAGTTGCTACAATAGTCCTAGTATTAACATTAAACTGAAGAATACTATGAATCCTCATCTATTAAAGAAAAACCATTAAACTCACATCTTAGGACTCCTGCATTCCAATCTTGTTTTCCAATTAATATCTGCACATTAATAGAGTCCGAGTAGACTCTATTTGTTAAAGAGCTTGTTTTTAGTTGGTATCAGCCTCCAGTTTTTTTAACCAGTTTTCCAGTTGGCAACTGCCTCCAAGGTTTACACTTGATTAACGATGGTAATTTCCAAGAGTGCTTTCAGCTACAAACCAGGCAAGTGCCCAGGGCATTCCAGGAGCACAGTGCTGCCAGCGCTGGGGAGGGACAAGGGCACCCAGCTGCCCCACCAAGCCTGGCAGCAGCAGCAGTCCTGGCCTGCTGCAGGACAGCAAGGCCTTCCTGGCCATTCCAGTCTCCGGGACCAAGTGCCACATCTGCAGGTGAATCATGTCACCAGCTCACAATTTCCCACACCACCATATAGACTCAGGCCCATTGTACTGTAGCTGAGGATTAACGTGAATTTTAGGCTGCATTCAAGCTGTGCCCTATAACCAGCTATGTTACTGATAAATCACAGCTTCCTCCCATTAGCTCCTCACTTCATCAGCTTCTACTCCCATATTCTCACTCCACCTGTTTGATTTTTTTTTAAGTCCTTTTACAATTTTTACTGGACTTATGACTACTACCACAAATACTACCCTTAGAGGGATAATTGTTTTCTTTTCTCCTACTCCTTGGTGGGTCTTCAGAGAATACAAACAACAAAATACATGTCACCTTTGTCAACTATTTCTATCCAGTGAAACAAAAAACACACACAAAATAACCAAGCTAGAAAAGTAGCATTTTGTAATCTCTGTCCTTGGACATTACCAACTAGTGGACAACAAGACCTAATATATCTTAGTAATGTAATAATGTTTGGAGAAGTTTTTACTGAAATACTTCAGCACTATGTTTATTCAGCTGTTCTCTTCTGTGCTAGTTTATCCAACCATGTTTATCACTCCTCAACACTGCACTTTTTCATTAACACAACATTTAAAAAGAGGCTGCTGCTAAAACTTTAGAGCCGCTGAACAGACACAGATTTAAAACTCCATCTAACTTAGAACATCGCAGGCATCCGTAGCAGCTATGGCACCTTCAGCGCTGACTTCCTAAATAAGCATCTGTTCCTACGCTTGTTCCAATAAACAGAGGAGCAACCGACAGCCCGCTTACTAAACCCCACGGTATTTGAAGGATGTAAGGGCTGTGGATCCGAGTGACAGCCACTCGTAACGCCACGCCTGGATGCTGGCGGCAAGGAGAAGTGCGGGGATGCCTGTGCAGGAGCTCCCGTGGGACACAGCCCGGCCACCGGCCACCTCCGGGACTACGACTCTGTCACCGGGGAGGGCAGGGGGTGTTACACGGCTCGGCCGCAGCACGCTTCAACCACGACGCTGAGCTTCAGGAGAAGCGGGCCGGCACCCACCGAGCTCGGCACCCACCACAGCGGCCGTCAAAGCTGACACAACCGGCCGGCTCCGGGGAGGCGCAGCTGACCGGCCCCGGCGCGGCAGGAAACGCCGCTGGGGAAAAAAGCTGCGGTACGGGCCCACGGGCAGCAGCATCCCGGGCGGCTGCGGGGACGAGGCCCGCCGCCCCGCTGGGAGGACGCTGGAGCCGGTGCCGGGGCAGACAGCGGGGGGGAACGGCCTCCCCATCCCGGCGCGCCACCGCCGGCCCCGCGGGGCCGGTTCCCGCGGAGCGCGGGCAGGGGAGGCGGCGGCGCCCCGCCGGGCGGCCCCGGCTGCCGGCCCGGCCCCCCGCGCACCGCGGGGCCGCGCTGACTCACCTCGCCCGGGGGCGGCTCCGGGGGGGCGCTCGGCCGGGAGCATCGCAGCCCCTTCCCTGCCGCCGCGGCTGCTGCGGGCGGCGGCTCCGCGCACCTCCCGCCCCCCCCGGCCGGGCCGCGCCGCCGCCGCCGCCGCGCAGGGGCGCTGCGGGGAGGGACGGAGCCGCCCCCCGCCCCGCCGCGGGGGGGCCGCGCAGCGCCCGGTAACGCCTCCGCGGGGCCCGCGCTGCGGCCCGGCCCGGGCTGGCCCTCCCTGCGCGGGCCGTTCACGGCTGCCGGGACCGCGCCTCTGCTGGGACACGGCAGGGCCTTGGGCTTAAAAACACTGCCTGGGCAGCGTCCTGGGCCCCAAGAGCCGAATGACATTCGCAGCGCTTCCTGCGCGTCACGAGTCCCAAACGCGTATTACAGCATAAAGAATTAATTACCGTAGTGCCTTTCACAGCCACTGGCATCACCTCTTCGATAACACTGCTTCTAGACTTGCACACACATCAAATTCCCTAAATGTTTAAAATAACAACAACATAAACTTCGCCACACGCTAATTACTGAAGCAGAAAAAGGGAGGGAGGATAACTCCTGAGCAACAGCTGAGTCGTGCTGCAATATCAAAAGGTCAGCGATGTTAAACTAAAGAAGGGGAATAGTCACGAAGTGAAAGGCCAGCCAGAGATTTGGGGTGTTTATCAGCCGTGAACCGAACAGGAGGTCTTGAAGCTGTTTGAGGATTAAGCTCAAATGATGGTGCTCTTTACACAAGAGTTCACATTGGGCCCTAGTCCAAGCAGGTTGATAAAATGAGCAAGCTCCACTGGCCAGCTCTCCCAGTGGCACAGCACGGCAGCTTCTGCCCAGGACAGCCACCTGATTGCAGACATTGTTAACTGAGATACCACAGAACAAACACATCACTACTTGCATCTTATTTTGCACTGCCCTTTTCTGAGGGAGGATCCTCCTTTTTCAAAGAATGAAACATAATTTGCATTATTTTGCCCAAGGGAAGAAATTGAGAGAAACCAACAAGTTTGCATGATTGAGGCAGACGAACAGGAACAGAAACACGATAGGCATTCGACCCACTTAATTTAGTTCTCACCGAAGTGAAAGGGATTCCAGGTGGAAGGCAATGCTCTCTCCAGTTGTTCCCCTGCCACGGCGACACACCAACGGGGCACGGTCTGTGTGTGGCAGCGTCCCATTAGCATCCTGCCTACCTCTGCAGTAAAGGCTTCTCCTGAAGGAGGCAGGAGACAAAAGCTGAATTTCCTAGGGGAGATGACCTGGGGCAGGAGAAGGCTTGTTTATCATCTGTCTCTGGAAGGATTTTCAGAACTCATCATCTCTGAGAATCTCCCCCACGGCTAATTAACCACAAAGAGAAACCACGTCTGGGACCAGCAGTGCAGGCTGCCTGTAATCTTGCAGAATTCAGAGACAGACAATTATCAGCTCATGTAGTGGGGCTTTTACTACAAAACGGCACTGTAAATAAACCAGATCTAAGCTCCAAACAAAATTATTTCATCTTGATGGAGACTATTCTGGCAAATTACTAGAAAAGCTTTTAGGGAGAACATGTAATTCAAATCATTTGCAGTCATTATTTGTCAACCGAAAAGGAAAAGCAGATCTTTGTACTCACAGACTACATTTACTGAAGTCTTAAAAGACTTTTTCTTCTAATCTCTGATAACTTCACTGTTGCCCATCACACTGGGAATGTGACCATCTTCTGCAGCTTTGTTTGCAGTTGTGTTTTTCCTTTCCTTGTAGCTGTGTTTTTAAATACTTGCATTGTAATCACCCCCCTTCCTTCTACTTGGTCTCATAGGTGCAAGGGTCATTTCCTAAATAAAATTTTTAAAAAATTAAATATTTAAACACTCTTTGAATAGAGGAATCAAGACCAAATACATAACATTTCTTTGTAAGCTGCTGCATAACCTGGTATGTGAACAAGATATTACAGCTGAGGACCAGAGAATAGAATATGACCAATATAGAGTGATGTACAATGTTTTTATACATATATATAAAAAATGGTTTCTTACTGCGTTTAAAAGCCCAATCCATCCCCAGCTGTGTGTGGTGAGGTGAGTATTGTGAAAAGCCTGAGCACAGAACAGAATTATTCCAGCCTGACAAGCTGCTCTAGCCTGGGCAGAACTGAACCTAGCAGGGGCTCTGCATGGTTAGTTCTTCCAGCCAGGCTGTGTGTAAACAGCTGGATTGCAGCCTGTTACAAATTACTACTCTTGCTCAGAGAGTTTTTTCAGCTATGAAAATGAGGATTAGGAAAAATGGACAAACTGCTGAACTGCTCACAAATTGTCCTGATGTATCTATCACAAATATTGCTAGTCAAAGCAGTCTTCAGAGAAAAGGAAATGTCGTTTTAAGTTACTTGAAGTACAAAGTGGAGTGGTTTGTTTTTTTTTTTTTAATAGTTGCTAGTATGAAACAAAACAAAAAGCTGAGTAAGGTGTATAATACATTCAAATTCTTGAAATACCTCTTTTTCAAAAACCTCAAGCTCTGAATGACAGTAAAATGGGATATATAAATGTGATATACCAAAACACAGTCTTTTTCTCTTAGCTAAGACAGTGACACAAAGAAATATGTACATGACCACTGGCTATTCGAAAATTCAGAATTAATACTTTTAAAAATTAATATAAATCATATATAAACATGCTATATAAAACCTCTGTAGTACAAACACTCACCTGGGTTAACTTATCCATGCCTTTGGATTTCTGTGGGATTTTGTTTCAATGCACATGTTATTTCATAAAGATTTTGATTTGTGTTCCCCATACAACTTTACCATATATTATGGTGAGAATGCTTGTCAAAAATAGTTACAAATGTTTAATGGCTTAAAAACAAAAGAACCAAATTTAAATGTCTAAAAGAAAGCACCAAATAAACTGAAAAAAACAAAGTAATTATATTTTAAAAGTAAAATAAACAAAACTAATTACAAATACCTGCTAGGATGGCACATGGCTAGCCAGTAGACTATGCAGACTTATAGAAGACTTTGCTTGAAAAGGAAGAGGTGGTGCCAGCTGACTCCATGATTTGTTCCTTAGGTTAGAGGGGAAATAAAACAAATATAGTTTCTAGGAGCTTAAAAATTTTCATGTTTAGAAAAACTTACTGGTTTCTTTAATGAGCTGGAACTGTACTTTGAAATCAAGAATTTCTGGTTGATATAAAATATTCTACTGTCCTTTGGCAGCTTTTAACTCTGAGCTAAAAAACAAACAATCATTTACATCAGTCAGATTAGAAAGATAAGTTGAAGGTGAGATTTATGCTGCTAGGACTTGCTCCAGAATACAATGAAGTCAACAGAAAAGCTTTTCCTTCCGTGAGACCTTTAATATATTTTGCATAAGATGAAAACTACTTTTATAGTCAATCCTTTGCTAGGAGAGGCATTGTATTAAGGCAGCTATGACATTCATTTCTTCCACTTGTGGAAGTTCTTTATAATACAACAGTTTGTACATAACCCAGGTAAATCTGAGAAGACTTTAAATTAGTATGAGGAACAGTGTGACTTTTCCTTACTTCTTCAAAGACTAAAAGCAGTTATGCTACCAGTTAGAGAAAAATCCCAACAGAGGAACTGAGAAACAGTCACCAAGTGAATCAGCAAATCAGGCACAGCTGCAGGAATGTTAATGGTAACCAAGGACAAAATATTCACAGCCAGCAAGACAACCAGTGCAGTAGTCTGTCTGGTTTGGCACACAAACAGAGTATTCACTTCCTCTGAATTTTAATCTGACACTTTTAGAAGCGTTACATTCATTAGCTAAGGGAGAGCAATGCACAAAAGCAAAGACAGAAACTGTGCATACTGTGACTATCTTTACTGTGTGTGTATACACCAATTTTTTCCTACTAGATAGGCCTTTTTTTTTACCCTTGAATTCAGATTTGTCTTCACATGGTGTCTGCTTGTACAGTAATCAGCCTTTCCTAACCTCAAGACCTCTGGACCCAGTGGCAGATATTAAATTTGGTGGGCACAAATATTAAGTTCCTACAGCATAGTGCAGAAAAGAAAGGCAGGACAGATCCCTCCATGGGAGGATATTCCAGGGCAGGAACTCCACAGTGTCCAGTGCCCATTTGTCCAGTGAATCACTCTGTGAATCGCTCCTTGTGCCTGAGCAGCAGTGAAGAACTGCAGGTAAGGAACTAGAGGAGGGAACTGGAGAAAAAGGGGAGGAAACAGGCGAGACATTTAAAGTGGTGACACAAGGGAGTGCAAGGAATTTGCATTTGTAAAAATACAAATACACAAACCCATAGGAAATAGAACTTCATTGGTTTTGCTGTCCACAGAATAAATGTTTAAGTTGGGCTGCTGATGACATTATTGCCATTGAATGGCTGCAAAAATATAATGTCCTTGATCCTGTCATGACCCTCCAGACTGGGAAACATGCAAAGCCCTGCTGACCCTGTAGCCCAGGCAGAAGCTAGAGACAATTTATCAATTTATGCAATTTATCCACTGAACCTGCAATGAATTCTGCATTGGCCTGTCTTCACAGAGGGAAGGAAGCTTAACTGGCCAGAGCTTAGAGACAGATCTATTTAGACCCTCTGGGGTCCCAAGAAAAAAATCCAACTTCTAAAACTTTAAAGGGTAGCTCTCACATACTTGTTTGTACATCTTATTCTAAATAAACACTAGAAATGTTAAAATTAAAATGCAAAATGAGTAGGGCAGACAAAGCAGTTAAAAATGTGACACATCCTCCTACCTCCTCTGCCCACTATGTCCTTGCACAATGAGTCCTTACTTCTACATGACTTTAGTAAAACAAGTGTATGGTTGTTATACTGTGTTCTGAGTGTACCAAGTACCTCCTGAGCCTCATGTGTTTGGTGACTGCAGGTATGTGACCAAGGGACAGCAAACTGACCACTTCTCTCTGATCCCTAGGAACTTCCTGCTATCCCCTCCGAGAGCAAGGGGTTGAACACCAGCATTCCAGCAAGAAATTTGTTACTATTATTGTCCTTTACATCCACAAAAGAAATACATATAGGGCCAGATATCCCTGCTTTCCTAATTACTAGGCAATGACTTGAGGTCAATGGGAATTTGAGTTCTCAGCTCTTAAAAACATTCTATTTCTGACAATGACTTTTAAAGGAAATACCATACCATTGCATGGCAAAATATTCCCTGATCAAAAGAAATTTAAATTGAAGTTCCATTTTCTACATGTGGAAAGACTATTCAAGAAAATTACTTCTGATTTTATATAGGACTACATATTCTTCTCTTTTAATAAAAGTACTAACTCTTCCAATTTATATGGCTTTAAAAAAATGGTGATAACACAGAGCACTTTTCATTTGAACTGGTTTTTGTTTGTTTGTTTTAATCAGATGCAAGTGCAGCCACGTAGTCTTATCTTCTTGCTTAAATTCCTATTTTCTACAATGTAGCTTTGTAAACCTGAACCAAGACTAAGGCATTTTTGTTTAGTACCTGTAAATTTCAGTAACACAAGCAGTGAAATAATCTTTTGTACTGAGGAACACACTGCACCAAATTCAGGCCAAGGCTAGCTGCAGATTTCAGAGGCCTCACATCTGAATCTCTCTAGAGCTGAATTTACCTCAGTATAAATAAAAGCAGTAAATGTCACTTTTCATACAGAAGGGAGTCACAGTTAGCCAAGCCATCTAGCCTCTTTTCCCAGAAAGCATATTGATATTTTTATTCTGTATTTCCTCTCAGGACCTCCAACATAACTGATGGGTTGATCTCTTAATTTCTTGGTTAATAGGAGAAAATCCAAGCAATACTAGTAGTTGAATTTAGTTTCTAGATAAATTTCAAATGGGTCCCCTCCCCTCAAAGTGTAAAAACAATGAGCAATTTACTGATGCCCTTCTCAAATTCGAGATGATATCCTCACTGTAAAGAACAAAGGACCTGAGTACTTAAGTCTCAGTAAAAGGATTGCCACAGACTTCAGTTACACTGGGACTCAAAGCAGTATCTCTGATCAAAAGTGATTTTGAAATAAATAGAAACTTTTTTGATAAATTGAAGGACTCAGCTATTGAAAATGTGCTTAGGACAGGTAAACTATATTGCCAGTCATGCCATGGAATAATAATAGCAGATTTAATGCTCTCTGATAATATTAGAGGACAAAGTTATGTATTTTTTTTCAATTTTTGTATTCTCTTTTCTGGTTGCAAAGAAAAATCTTTAATAACATCCAAGAAATATTTTAGATGCTTTCTTTTTAGGGCTATAAGTAAGATAGAGCACTTCTTGTAAAGGTACAAATTGTTTCAGAAATAATGTACACAGCTATTTACTTGTTTCCTACTATATCCCAGTTATCACAATGTATTTAAATCAGCATATTGTAGTATTCTCAGTGGAAAGCTTCAGAACATCTGTTTATTTCAGAGTCTGGAACTGAAGATAAAAATAAGACAAACAAAATCTCAGAGGATATTAATAGCTACGTACTTACCAAGCTCATTAATAAATTCATTGGATTCTCCCACAGCAATGTTTCTTTTCCTAACCTGGAAACAAAATTATTGACAGTAAAAAAAACCAACATATGTTTAGTTTTTCAACCGAATGCTAATTTAGGTCTGAAGGACCTGATTCTGCAGTGTGTACTGGCCTAAAGTTCTATTACAACAACTGAGGTCAGACTTCAGGCAAAGACCAGGAGCTACATTAGTGGTTTGTGTTTGGCAAGGATTGAGAATGGACAGCTTATTTAAGCTAGTTGCCATGATATAGCTACTGTGATATAGACTGGTTTAAAGAAGCAGCTCCTCTTCAGGGCTGAAACATATCTTTGAGAAAGTTTGTTCCTTCCACTTAACGTCTTGTTTTACCCACAGTTACCAAAGCATCTTTCTCTTACAGAATTATATAGTCAAGTATAAGAAAATGGACCTCAGATATTTGGCTCAGGTATATGGCTGAGGTATATACAAATATATATATGGGGGAACAACACCACTCCCAGGTATCAGGTTTCAGTGCAGGACAGCTACTCGTTTTTCTGAAGTTTGTTTGGAAGTGTTGGCAGGATCTAAATGACCTTACAAAGGAATTTCTCAAACAGAAACAAAGGGATATTGAACTGCTTCCCAGTTCTGAATTTTTCACTGCCTTATTAGACAAGGTCAAGCTTTCTACCATATGCTATGGCACCTCACTAAAGGTGTTTTGGAGGCCAAGTGGAAAAAGGCAAAGTGGAAAAACTTGATGAATGCTATCATTTCAGAGTACACAAGTACTGCCAGAAAAACCGTGGTGGAAAAGCGAAACATTCTGATTTAGTGTCTCTACAGTGTATAAAAGAGTAACTGCCTGTGGTGTTTTAGCTTTGCAGCGAGGAACAGCCAAGTGCCTCCTCCTCACGTCATTGAGCTGAGAGCTCCCAGCGGCCGGGCTGGACGTCGCTCTGTGCTTGGCACCGTGACCAAAAGCGCCACCTGATTGCACCTGGCTGCTCCCCCCTGCTGCACAGAGAGCACGGGTTCCTCTGCAGTGGCTAAGAAAGCATTTCAAAAGGAGCACTTCTGCTCTGGGAGACACATGGAATCTTCAATCCACCTCTAAATTTTTCAGTGAAGCTTTTACAGGATTTCCATTGTCTTAGTCTCTTGCAGATTGTGATCTATTTATAACAGCTCAGCTATTTCTAAACCTCAAGCAGACAGAAAACTGATGCGTCATTGCAAGGATATGCCTTTGAAATGGCTGGGTGGGAAAAGAAAAAAAAATCCAAAACACAGGAAAGCAACAAAAGTAGAAAAAATAGTCTTTGTCTATGTAACACTATTAACACTCCTTACCCTTTTTCTCTATCTCCTTACTTCCTAAATCAGCACATCAACTATGAATTCTAAGTACCTGTGCTTTTTCAAGTCATTTACTAATTCCTTTTCTTCTTTCCCTTCTCCTCCCCTATAAATAGCTCTATAAATAGTTGAGTAAAGGCCTGTTGCCTGCAGAGTTAGACGATTTTATCTGCTTTTCAGATGTACAACCTAGCTCCCTGAGGAGTTCTTGTATTGCTACAGCATGCTGTTAACTCTTTGTTACCAGAAGGTTCAAAACTGTCAAAGCACCTGTGAGGGAGGAAAAAACATTAATTATATGTGCAAAACCAATTGAAAAGGAAGGAATAATTCTATTTTAGCATAATATATGGTTTGATTTTTTTTCACACATAGAGAAGTTCAGACATGGATTTTTGTAAGATTTACAGGGGGAAAAAAATCAGGATGTTCTCCTCCTTTCAAAAAGAATATGTTAGTGTTAGAAAGGTTCCAGGAAGGATGCTCACAAGTTTGGACTGACTTTTCTGCCTGGAACTGCTGAGTTGTCTAGTATTCACCAGTCAGATAAAGAGGCTAATTAGTGGGGATATAGCAGATCTAGAAAATCCTGAACTGGAGAAAGCAAATTCATTTACTCTTTCTTCTCATACATAGGAAATGAAACATCAAATGAAGCTACAAGGAGACCTGTCCAAAACTTGCAAAGATACTGTAGATGCTAAAGGTTTGTCAAGTGCCAGCAAAGGAACATGCACAGAAGAGAAATTCCCAGGTTACTGGATTTTTTGTTTCCAAGACCTGTAATATTCTGTGGAACAACTAAAAGATACTAGAATAGCAATAAATTAATAGTTCTCAACAATTTTGTATCACAATTTATTTCCCCTTCAGTTTTTCAAAATATCTTACATTCTCATGATGAAATGTTTCAAGGTTTTGCAGCTCTCCTTTGGGCCACAGGTGGTTTCATGAGCCCTGCAGTTCCCTGGGCCACCATGTAATAAATATCACTAATGCTCATTCTTTGCCTTAAAAATTGTTTACAGTTGTACTGAGTTGGGAAAGAATTTTTCCTATTCCAGAATGGCAGAGCCATTCTTATTTATTTAAAGTAGCAGCATTTCCTACCAGAGTGACAGAAGGAGAAGCCAGAGCAAGCTATCAGCAGCCTCCTTGTCATCAGCTGTATCTAAGTCACAAAAGCAGTAGTCAAATGTTCCTCCTGTCTTCCTTGGCCTTGGCCACTGATAGCAGGAACAGCAGGGAATGTTAAGGAAAGCCTAAGGTCTCAATTCCTTCTTTCTTTGTAGTATGTCTGCTGAATAACATAACTACAGAGAGTGCAAATGCCATCAGCTCTGAACTGTAGGGGGGTTTTGTTCTTCAGCTTGAAGTGGAATAAAAAAGTTAAACAATTAAACTAAACACTGTGGAGTACACTTGTGAATCAGCCCTCCTGATGCCTAAAAACCCTTCAGACAGCACTCTCACAAGTAAGACTTCTAATCTTGAAAATTCTCCAGGAAACTGAGTTATTTATAATTTTCATTGGCAAAAATGAAAATGTGGATAGACACAAATGTACATGACACATAGGTTGTCTGTCTACCTCGTATGTCTCACTTCCTAAATTAGTAACTTAAGCATAAACTAGCATTCCAAATAGTAATACTGGAAAAGAATTCCAAAGGCTTCAGACTGCAATACATTTTAAATTTTGGTTCAGCAGCAACAAATTTTAAGTCAATGCAGTATCACTAAAATAGAATGCAGTAATAGGTTTACAAAACCTGTTTTATCTTACCCATCTTTAAGTTTATGAGCTAAACAAAACTGGTAAACCTTTGGACTTGAGCAGAGTGGGGGTGATCCTGCAACAACAGTGGCTGAACAAACATACACAGTTCATACAGAAAAGGTGCAAGAGGAGGAAATGGATATTGGAAGGTTGGTTACTAATTAACCCAGGCCTATTCGGGAAAGGGAGACAGAAATTGAACAAAGCTACAGTTTCAATTTAGCTATTTCCTGAGCTAAAGCTCTTTAGAAACACATCTGAACTATAGGGCTTTTTTCTGAGAGAAATCTACAGTACTCACATTCTAAGTATTAGATAGGTGTGAAACGTTTTAACAGATCTGCAAAGCGTTCCTCCTCCTGGAAGAGTGAAGGTTACACAGTGGGGGTCACTGCAGTCAGGTTTCTGGGTGCTGAAGTCACGTCTTGAAGGGAGAATGTTTTCCTTCACCTCCCTGAATGATGACACATATTCCAGAGAGAGCTGCTCTGGTTGTTACTCTGCAGTGACAAAGTCACAACCCCTTGCTGCAGTCATTCTGTGGTAATTATGGTACCTACAAGCACTATGACTGATTGCTGTGAATAACTAACAAAAGCAAATGAGTCCCTGGGAAACAGACAGATGATTGCAAACACCCTACAACCACCTGAAATGACATACCGGGGAACATGACGGAGTTTGGAGCTTTTTACTTCTGTAAATATAAACACTAAGCCTTTTTTCTTTACTTAAAAAGTAAAGAAGGTGGGAAATTCTTAGATAGGTGGGAAATTTCCTCAGAAGAAAAGATAAATTGAGAGACTCCTGTGGAAAGGAGTGTGGCTTGAGTGAGCACATTTTAGGACATGGAGGATTTGTTTGTCCTGTGCTAAAAAAATAGGCTCATTGCCTTCTGCAGAACTGGGTAACAGGTGGCAGAGTTACAGGCCCTCATGTGAAGACATGGTCAAATGATTTCCTTGGAAAGAAAAAGCATACTTCCCTTGTAACACAGAGCCTTTTAAATATCAGTTTAAAACAGTTCACAGAAGAGTTTTCTTTAAGATATAACTGGAAAATATATTCCATGTGTTGATTTGTAAAGCAACACAGAAATTCAAAGCATCTGAACCTTCTTCCTCTGGATCCCATAATCCAGGGTCATTGTGGCTTTTTACTGGAGCATGCACTGCAAACATACAGATGAACTATATTTATGTTTTAGCTCACTAATAGGAGCAATGACAAGATGCCATTCGTTATCACCAGTGTATGGTGTCCTACTGTGTCAACTAAAAGGTTAATGTTGATATTACAATGAAACAGATGACTTTCTTTATTTCACAGAAGTGAGAACTAAAATAGAAGAGTGAAAAGGCAACAAAGTAATTTCTCATTGCCTTCTTCTTCAGACTATTCAAAATATGCTGAAAATGCTATGTTGCTGTTGTAATTGAGGTGACAGAGAGCTGTACTTGCAAAATTCATCAGCCTCTTACAAGGAAGGGAACTGGTCAATGGTGAATATTCCAAAAGGCTCACAAAAGCTAAGGGATGATGGTGGTGACACAGGAAAGGAAATGCACAGTTCAAATGTGCTTCATGATTCTCCTGCTCAGTCATGGGGAAAAAAATTCTATTAACATTTCAAACTGAAAATTAATTTCTCTCTCTCCTTTTTTTTTACATGAAGTCTCTGCTTTATTATGAAATTATTTTAATTTAGCATAAAACAAACAAAAGATGTTTTGTCTTAGTGCTGGCCAGAACTTCCTCTTCTTTATTTTTAAGCTATAAATGCCAATAAAATCACTTTTCAAAGGTCTTACATTTACAGAATAGTGTCTCAGACTAATTCTACATGGTGCAACTTCTCCTAGGCAGAAGCACAGCCTTTAATTACATGCTTTAATTATGTGCAGGTCCCAGATTGAAACCCTGCTGTTAACTCCTGCAGTTAACTGTTCAATAAAGCACCTTCTCGCTCCTAGAGCCTGAAGAAGTGCTCTTAGCAACAGCTCTGTGAGGGAGTGCCTGCATTTTTCTTGGCAGACAGAGGTGTGTCAAAGTATGACTCAATCACCTTGAGTTCCATGTTATTTCTGCAATAATTGTATATATTCCCATGCAGAGCTGCTAGCAGCATGAGCCCCTGCTCCAGCCTGCTATTGCAGACACAGAGTGATGGACTGTGTGGGTCTGGACAGGAGAACCAGTGGCACCATGAAATCCGTGGAGCAGATGCAAGACTGACGTTACAGAGAGGAGCTAATGAGACTAGAAATCATGTATTTCCTTTGGAACAATTTAAATCTATGCCTTGCCCTGCCACAGCTGCCACTGCCTTTCTTCACTGAGCACTAAATCCCTAGGGAAGTATATCCTCTCAATAAGTGCTCAAGGAACTCTGTCCCTGACACTGCCATTGCAAGTTTGTTTATGATCCAAGGTGACCATATTTTTTCCTTCAAAAAAAAAAAAACAAAAACAAACAAAGCAAAAAAACCCAAAGACAAACAGTTCTCCTTCTGACTTGCTACACATCCTTCTGCCAGGTTAATCATTATACACAGAGCTGATAAATTGAGTTGCATTGAAACTCATGATTACCCCATATTGGACACTAATAATTTATACTTTGAACAGAATATATCTGCAGCAGTAAGTGATAGATGCTTATTTGATAGCTTAAAGGCCTCTGTTTATTCTACTGACCTATTTTTTCCCTCATTATTAAGTTTTTCCATTCTGCTCTGCTGTCCTTTGCATCATTTGTGGCATTGAGATATCTTTCCCTAGGCAATGTTCAAGTCATTCTTTTACAAACAGTTTTCACTGGACTCCAGGATGAAATAAAACAGAAAGAAATTTTGAAAAATATTCTTAATATTGACTTTTAAAACAAAATGCAGTTATTTAAAAGTGAAAATAATACTTATGTGAGGTGCTAGGCTAGAAACACAGAAAGGTTTGAATACACCACATCCATTTAATAAGATGCTGACTGTCACACTGTCAGCAAAACTGCTCTGCTGAGGAGCCTCACTTTAATTTAGAGTAACAAATTCTTGAAATAAACATCTGAGGTGCTCAATTCCCTGGTGTGCCAGAAAGCTACTAATTTGCATCAAATGCTTTTGTCCTTAATTCACTCTGATTCTGATGGAGACAAAATAGTTAACTAGCCATTCACTGTGACCCCTGAGAAGGAAGCAGATGGTTCAAGACCAAAGTGTGCAACATTCCAGCTGAACAACAGACAGAACAAGGAGGCCAAGAGGAATCTTACATACAGGACTGAGCTTCTAAAATAGATTTTTAATGATTCTAAATGTTTGGGTGATTTTTCCTTTTTTTTTTTTCCCTGCTTCTCGAGTAATATAATTCTACCACAACAGATAGATCATACAAGAAAAAAATTGAGGCTAATGGTAGTTGGCAAGATAAGCATATAATCTGCATTTAAAATCTGATGTACATTCATTGATATAAAAGGTAGGAAAAGCACTACCTCCAAAGTTAACTGAACCAATGCTAAATATGAGGTAGAATTACAAGCAAGCCAACAGTGCTTCAAAATGCTACTGACAAAGGAATTGCTGCAATGTTTTAAAGTAAATGAGTCAAGTGACATGAACTTAATATTTGGAATATTGTTCCTCCTCAGGCTGGGTATGTAATTCCAGTGGATTATAATTATGAGCTACATAAGATTCAGTGGAAGGTTAGAAGGATATATTTAAAATATTATTCACCAGTCATAAATAAGACTTTTAAAACACCAGGATAATTAGTTCCATTAAAGTTACATCTCCATTGATAGGTCTCTACCTCTTGCTAGCACAAGTCCATCAGCTGATCTGTCTGTTGTGTCACACAGAAATGTGTTAATTAGGCTTATTCATAACTTCCTTTGTTTCAGAGCCTAAAAGTTATGCCTACATTTCCCTTCCAATGCTAAGGTAAAATTTTCAGAGCTACAGGAGACAGGCTGTGGAGGAAGGCACTGAAGTCAGTGAGCCCAGTTCCCGGGCTTGAGGCTTCTCCTCACTAGGAGAAAATGACATGCTCTGTACAATCTCTGTACTGGAGATACTCAGGTATCTCCAGTACTTTCAGAGTTGAATTCATTATTTGGCTGTTACTGTCATTGTGAATCACTAAAGACCACATCCTGATATAAGATTCTGTGTCAGTAACATACATGGAAGGCCTGATGCTGATGAGAAATTGAGTCAAAACCAATGCATGGGTAGAGTTTTGACTTGAGAAGAATGTGTGCAGGTTAGTCCTGTGAGGACAGTGCTGAGGAGGATGATATATTGTAAAATCTGTATTTCAGATAGCTACGTCAAACCAAGTCAGAAACTCACAGCTGTTGAGGACCCTTGGTTCTTGGAGTCTATCAGAGAGATTCCCTAAGAAACAGCACTACCACTTTGCACTCTATACCAATGTATAGTTCCTTACTAGTTCCACTGCTATTTTCATGTAATACAAGCAAAGCACCTCAAATAACAACCAGTTAACACAAATAAGCTTGATTTTAATTTCGTAGAGAAGCACACCGAGTAAATCTTGAATTAACTGATATTCTGGGACAGTGCTATTTCAAGAGGTCCAACAGGGACAGTATTTTGAAATACAGACCCACATGGTGTGAAAACCACATGCCTTTTTCTCTTCCTACATACAGGCAGCTCTGACTCTCACAGAATCAAGCACACACATTGAGAGCAGAACAGCAGACGTGATGACACAACGAGAAGCAATACAGATCTCATTTCCTAGCAGACTCCTGAAGGCTGGAAGGCAAGCTTCCCTGCCATCACTTGCTTCATTCCCTGCTTCATCCTTTCCAGACCTGGAAGACTCAGGAACTGATTATACACCCAAAGACACCCTCAGCAGTGAGATATCTTTGGGGTATTTTTTTGGTCCACTAGAAGTTAACCATCCTACCAAGAAAAAATGCACTTTCCTCTAGCCCCATTCCCACACACACTCCCTACAGCTATTTCCACCCACGCTACAGCTCTTTTTAACTGTGTTTAAAGAGCTGAGAGCGAGAGAAATGTGCTGCTGCTGCTGGTGCTCCTCCTCCTCAGGTGGGCGGGTTGGTAGCTGGTCAGTTTTCTGCAGCATTTCTCATTGCTAAATGCGTGGGAGGCTGAGAGCAGAAAGGGAAGGAAGCGGTCCTCTTAGGAAGGGAGGCGTATCGAAGCGAGTGGGAAGCAAATAGCCCCTTCCCACCCGCACATGTGCAATTATATGCAATTGAAAAACGCACACAATAGACCTGCAAGCAGAGCTTTCCAAGCTGTAGTCCTAAAAGGTATCAAACAGCTTGGGTCTCAAAGCCAAAGTCGGGGGTGACCAGATCTCTGGGAAGACAGCATTTTTCACCCACGGAGAACAGGCTCGTGGGGAGGAAAAGGAGGAGGGAAGAGGGCGTTCCTTACAGTTATGGCTTTGTACGTAGGTGGAGGGTGGTTCGGGGAGAGGAGTGACAGATTGCTGGTGGCAGCAGGGAAGAAAGCTGTGGGAGGGTGTTTGCCCAGGGTCCCGTCTCACCCAGGGGCTCCTGGCAGGGTGGCTGCAGCACGAGTGCTGTGTCTAAGGCGGGCTGGTGGGAGGAGAGGAACTCACTGCTGGATGGACCTCGCCTGGATCCTCTCTCGTCATCCCATGGACACGGCAGCATCTGCAGCAGCGCACAGCCACTCCCACACCTTCCCCGGTGCTCTCTGAGGCCAAAAGAAAAGGAAAACTCTTTCGCTCACACAGTTTCATTACGGATTTGCTTTCAGCCTTTTCCAAACACTTTCTAGTTCCCCACTGATAAGATGCAAATTAACTGGTGAAAAAAAAAAAAAAAGAAAAACAGGAAAAAGAAAAGTTGATTTTTCCCCTCCCTCACACTCTCCTGTTACAGGAGAAATTCACTGCTGTATGCCCTCATCCCAAATCTACGATTGCAGATGTTGTGTGAATGCATGGTCTGAAAGGTCTCTGCCCAAAAGCCCTGGGGAAGGCACACTGTTCATATGAAATGACTCAGGTTACAGACAAAAGCAAAAATTCATTTCTCCATATTACATAGGTGTTTCAGTCCTTCTCTAGGTTGGTCTGCTGTTAGAGACTGAAGAAACAGATTTGTTTTCTGCTTATTTTAAGTCTATTTCTGCTCTCAGTGATGTCCCTGGAAGATTCTACTGCAGACCTGAGCCTTTACTAGTATGTACCCAAGCTGGCAGGTGGAAATTTCAGCCTGTGTCACTTGTTTTCAAGGGCTGTCAGCTGAGCCTGGACTGAGAAATAACAATGTGAGGATTGTTTGTCAGCACAGTAATAACCAGTTAGCAGGCATGAACTGGAAATTTCCCCATTCTGTTCCCCAGACCTTCACAGACTCCTTTTCCTTTAACCTTCACAGGCTGTAAGGATGCACTCACTCCTCACATTTACAGAAATTAGATGCCAGCTGTTAGACCAGCAGAGGAAAAAGACTGAATTTACAGCAAACCTGGAAACAGCAGCATGGGACATGATGAAGTACTTGTACCATTTATTATCTGGTCCTGGTCAACTACTCTGGCAGCTCTCAGAGGTAAATGTGAGGCACAAATTAATGGTTAACTAGGGCTGAACAGGCAGCACACAGAACGCAGCTGAGCTGCTCCTGAAATCCTTCTTGAGAGCAAGAGCTCCCACATTCTAAAGTTACGTGTTTTTCTGGAAAAGAAACAAAAAAACCCCAGAAAAAGCCACCCAAACCAGAAACAAAACCTGAAAACATCTGCTCAACTCTACAGACCTCCTACAGTCTGCAACTTGTTTTCTCTTTTCAAACCTACTGAAGGTGCTGCCAGGAAACTTCTCCAGGGGGAGGAATTACAACCTGCTTATCCTTCTGGCTATTGCACTCACACTCTCAGTTCCTGGCTTGGTCCAGTATTGTGCAGCCCTCTTTGCCAATAGTAAAATAATCCATAAACTCCCAGGTTAAAGATCATCTCATTCTGCTTATTCTCAGGCAACTCCATTATTTTCACTCTTTTCCCACCACCTACTTAGGAAAGTCTTTTATTTACATTTTAGAAAGCATTTTCACTTTGATATTCTGAAAAAATGGGGTGTGCAGGAGGACTATTGAAAAATAAGATGATATCTGAGTTGCTTTTTGGACAGGATTGCAGTCAGCTAAATAGCTGTGAAAAAATAGCAATTTCCTAACACTTAAGAATCCTCTGCCCCTTAAAAAACTATAGGTAAATTCAAGCCATCAAATTCAACCAGGTTTTAAAATGAAGCCTCAAGGAAGATGGCTCTTATGTTACCACCCCTTCTTAAAAACTACTTAAAAAAAAGATTTTAAAGAAAACATTAAATATGAATTCAATATCAGCACTGTGGAGAGAAATCAGTAGTTGTCTCAAGGCAAGGCTTGCTGTTACTTCATTGTTTACAAAGGAGTAGGCCCACTTGTGTCCTAAATCAGGCCTACAGCTGGAAGACTACAAAGGGTTTACACCATTACTTACACTGAGGACAGGAGGAGAAGAGATCAAAATCAGCATAAGTAAAAGATGAATCAGATCACCAGCTTCTGTTTTGGACCCCCAGGAGCAGACATCCCACGTAATCATGTCCTGATCACAGCCTTGCCTGTGTGCAGGTGGGATTCATGAGGAGATTTCCAGGGCTTTCAAACTGCCTCCACCTGCTCTTACCCAAGGTTAACTTCCACACACCCATCTCTTCATTTTCCCAACATCACTAACAAAGAGATAATACCACAGAAAAGTTCTTTTCATATTTGTCTGTGAAATGTAGAGACTTTCAGTCACAGGAAATGAGAAACAAAAATGTTACCTGCTTATCAAACCCTCTAATTAGTAATGCGTGGATGAGAGCTGCAGAGTTATCCTCAAAAACAATTTTTAAAATAATTATTTAAGTCAGGGTTCAGGTTTGCCAGCTGTGATAATTTGGTGTCATTTAGCCTGGTTTAGATTTAATTGCATGGCACTTGATATAATGCACACAAAATGACACCAATAAGCTGCATCACTGATTATCATATAACCTTTAAGTGAAAGTTGGAATAGTCAGGATCACCTAATGAATTCTTGCAATTAATCAGTTTGCAGTAGACAGGCTCCCAGTGCCTGGAAAAGCACCTCATGTCCTGTTCCCAGTTATTTTTTGTTCACATTGTACAAGACTGAAAACTGAGACTGCGTTAATACAGAAATGTTCTGTATTTTTTTTTTTTTGTGTGTGCCTATTTAGTTTGATTAAAATTTTTACAACCAGATTTAATATACTCTGAGAGTCATTGCAACGGAAATGCCAACAGAGATGACGCTGATATAAGCAGGGGCTGAATCATTTTAGAAATAAAGAGCAAGGTTGCCCTCTGGAGACTTCTCTAGAAGTGCTTCTGAGAGCTAGGACTTCTGAGAGTCTGGACTCTTCAGTTTTTCGGTCTTCAGATTGTTTATTATTTCTTATCTACAGAATTTTCTTTCTGCCCAGCCGAGGTCTGACCAGCAAGGCAGCCAAGGGCACTCTGACCACCCACGGGGTGGTCGTGTCTTTTTATACTAAAAACTACGTACATCATATTTACCTTTATTTCCCAATACCTTTCACCCATATTAGCAAGTGCACCTTCACCATGGACCAATCCCCAAGTGCCAACATCACCACAGAAAATGGATGACAAGAAGAAGAAAGAAGAAGGACAAGACACGCCCTGATCCCTCCATAACCCCCCTGTACCAAAACCCCTAAAATCTATATCTCACCCTGTAAATCCATCATTCCTGCACCATTCACTCCCAAGTGACTCTCACATCCTCAAACAGGTGGCACATCCCTAGAGGGATCGAAGTCAAGCCACCAGGCACTCCTGGCAACATTCTAGGATTTCTGAGCCCCCCAAGGGTTCTCTCGGCAGCTCTGGACATCCGGAGTGATGTGCTGAGTTCCCACATATGATGAAGCTACATTTCAACCTAATGCACTGTATTGTCATTCACCCCCTGGTTCATTATGTCTTTTCAATAGCAGTCTCATGTGTCAGCCTAAAAAACCAGTCATGGAATGGTCCTAGTTACTGAAATCCAAGTGAATTTTGTATTATTGACTCCTAGAGTGAAAAATTCTCAAGTGCCTTAATATTTTATTTTTTTTTTTTTTAAAAAGGCAATTTTCACAGTTGCAATTTCTGAGTCTATTTATGCTGAACGCACAGGCTGTGTTTGGGCTCACCGTCGTCTGTAGCTACTGTTGGGGCAGTAAACGTGCTAGTTCTAAATGTAAATGTAAATACACGCTCTCCATGTATTTACATTTACACAAATTCATGATCTCCCTGTATTCACCTCACGGATAAGCAGTTCTTGGTGGGATGTTAATCCTTAATCCCACCTCAGCCGCTGCCCGTGTGTGAGCAGCTGCGAGGGCAGTACAGGTGTGCCTGGTGTTTCAGGTGCAAAGGGTGAAGAGAAGCCGGGAGGGCAGAAATTAAGAAACCAGTCTAACTGCTGAAAATAATAATCAGCCTGCATGCAGCTGCGGCGCACGAAGGCAGTTTGGCAATGCGAGCTTTCCCCACCTTCAGCAGCCAGCCCCACGGCTGATGTTATTGCTGCCACTTGCGGCATTGCTCGCCTCACCGGCAAAGCAGCTGCATCTCCAGATGCCCTCAGACCACCCGGCCTTATCCGCCACGGGGAGCAGCTCCCTTTCCCTGTCCAGGTAAGGAATCTGCCTTGTTTACTGCAAAAGGGCTGCTCGGGGCGGCGAGCGGGCGGCCGCCCCTCAGGAGCTGCTCCCGGTGTTTCGGAGAGCGCCGCGCATGCGCCCCGCGCTGTGCCGGGCCGCGGAGCCGGTGAGGGAGCGGTGCCGCCATGGCGGGCCCGGCTCTGCAGGCGCTGCCCAGGTAACGGGGGCCGCCCTGAGGGGCGGTAGCGGCGGCGGCCGCGGGGAGCGAGGGGAGCGCCGGCCGAGCCTGCCGGGGATCGCAGCCCCGCAGCTGCTGCGAGTTATAGTTCGGGCCTAGATCAGCCAGGCCTTCACTAACTTTCACTTTCAAAAACAAGCATGCGATTAAAAACCAGCGTAGTGTACCGCGGCACTAACACATAACATGGATTTGGCTGGGTTTGTGCGCTGAAGTGGTTGAAAGGTGAAGTTTCTCACTCCAACTCTGCTGTGTGGCCAGCACAGCCTTCCTCGGTGGCCATTAATAAATGACAGCCTCAAAATTAATAAATTACTGCTCAAAACCAGTGGCGTGTTCACAGAGTTTGACAGCCTGGGTCTCTCCTGTCACCCACAAAAGCGCGAGCTCTTACGCAAATCTTGTGTAAATGTATGTGAAATGTGTACACACGAGGGCAGGTTTGTGTCATGGAAGCTTTTGGAAATAGACGAAGGTTTTGACAAGACTTTTTTCTTTTTATGTCAACATTTAAACGTGCCCTCAAAAAGGCTGTAAATCTTTAAAAGACACAGAGTGTCAATCATATCCCCAACCCCTCTGTCCTGGTAGTTTTCAGGTTCTCCTAACTTGAAAACATTAGTAGCTGATACTGAGATCTGCTATTTATTTACTAGTAAGCAAAGAATTTCCAACTGTTTCAATAATAAAATTTTAATTGGTTCTTAGGAGGACAACGTCAAGAAGTTGTGTTCCCAAATTTTTCTGCCACTGCTTTGCTTAACCTGGCAGTCAGGTATTTGGGGAATCATGTGGCAGGTTTATGGTTTTAACTGGTTTTTTAATGTTCTGGGTTTTTTTTTCAGGCTGAGGGCACTCAACAGGCTACAAGTAATATTTCAACATTTGGTAAGGACAGCATCATGTTTGACTGAGTTGGAAGCTTTCAGGACTTTTTTAACTTCCCTGAGACACACAGCACATGTAACTTCTAATGTGTCTGCACACACACTGGTTCTCAACTCTGACATTTATTGCTCAGGCATGGTATTGCCCACATCTTTGAGCACTTGGTTACAGGTGTCTATTATATTGTAAATTAAAACTTGATTTTTTGGCTATACTTTATAGATATTTCTTTAATTTATAGATAGTTTCTGTGTTAGCTCCCATAAATTCCTTAAATATCATCCCACTGTGAGTGTGAAAATAGTTGAGGGGATTTGTTTTCTGCTGTTTAAAGTTACTTAAAGACAAAGCAGGGTGTACATTTGGGTTTGCAGTGTCAAACTACCAGTAAGGATATATGGAACTGTCATTGTTCTAATTGTTGCAAGTATTTTCAGAATGTCAGTTTTAAGAAGCCATGGATTTCTGTTTTATTAATAGGGTGGGGAAATTTTTATTTGTTTGATTTGATTTTCTTTTTGTGTGTGTTTCTGTTGTAAATTTTATTTGACTGAACTCAAAACCTTACTGTAAAACAATGTGTGGTCCAAAAACTTCTCTGAGTTTTACTACTCTGACAGGCTCAAAGTAGTTTCCAAAGAACTGTTTAGGAAATGCAAATAGAAGTACAGGGGGAAAAAGTTAGCATACAATTCCAGAATGCATGTTTTGTGATCCTTGATAGTGTGTTTTGAGAATAAATTTCCATAAAAACTTTTGTAAATATGTTACTCAAGTTACCTAACTGATGACATTTGTTTCATTTATTTGTTTTTGCATGCACAGAAAATGTCTAAGCAGACAGACTCAGCAGCAGAAGTGTTGTTGGAAAAGAAAGGAGGTGCAGGAATAATAACTTTGAATAGACCCAAGGCTCTCAATGCACTAAATCTGCCTATGATCCAAAAAATTTATCCTCAAATAAAGGTTAGTAGCTGCACTTCTACCCATCCACTATACATATGTTATTTGAAACCAGTTTTAAAATGCAGTTAGGCACTTCTTGGTGTACTGATTGAAAGGATGAAAGTTTGTGTGAGTAGAGTGAGCTCTGATTTATAGCATGGGAAAAACCAGGCAGTGTCAAGCAAGTTAGAAAGAGGAGACACATCAAAGAACAGGCTATCAGACAGAGTTACATTTAGCATCCTCATAGGTAAATGCACATCCATGTTAATACCAGAGCTGAATTAAGAACAAGCAGTGCTCATCATTGGTGTGTTCCTTTTGGCAACACCCACCTGCTCAGTTGGTACAAATTTTGACCCATACAGTGGTGTTGCCTCTTGAGGGAGTGCAATACCACTCCATCAAGAGTGCAGTACCATTTTCATGGCTGAAAATAAGAGATATCAGCCACTAGGAAGCAGGGGGCTGTCAGTGTCATTCCTTAAATGACAACTCATGGATTTGCAGGCACTGTTTCTACAAGTGAAGTACCATGAGATTTTAAGCATGAAAATAATCTCTTTTAATTTAATGATACTATTTATCGTATTCACAGAGTCAAATTCATTAGATACCAGCATTTGTTGGATAATTCTCTGATGCCTTTTGGTGTTTATTAGACATTTTTAAAGCACAACCTGAAAAGGTGTCAGTTTTTGATTTCTGTCAGGCCCTGTTTTGTGGGGTGCTGCCTTTCTTCAGAGGCTGAGAGCTGCACACAGGTGTTTTTCTGAAAGAGGAAAGGCAGCTCTGCTTATCTCTGCTCTCAGGGTTGAATAGGATGCAGAAGTGGCAGAAAGACATTTAGATTTCAAACTTCAGTTTAAGACAATCTATTTTCAAGCATGGTTTGATTTGCTTTTTGAAAAAGTGAAGTGTGTGTTAGAGACACTAAACAGATTTTAGTCTTATGTGGAAATATTTACTTATTTTTTAGACATGGGAGCAAGATCCTGAAACTTTCCTAATAATTATAAAGGGAACTGGAGGAAAAGCTTTTTGTGCTGGGGGTGACATCCGAGGTAAGGACTATCCTCACTTAAACATTTGATGTCTTTCCCAGTCACTACTTTGTGTTGATTTCCTTTGTTTACTGTGTCTTGGGTAAGCAAAATCTTGCTACACAAGAGTAAGAGACCAGTTGTGCTGACTCTTAGGACACCTTGATGTGTTGATGCTATTTAAGGTATTTTTCAGGAGACAACTGTCAGGACAGTGTATAAAAAATTACATTTTTATGAATAACTGATTATAGCAGCCAGTCATTCTGGGAGGAGAGGTTCTTGTCTTTACATTTCTCTTCCCAAATTTTCATTACAGTCAGCCTCTTTCCAAGAAATTTGAAGGGCTCTAACAGGTAGCTCTGATAGTATTGGATAATTTGTGTCTAGTGTTTTATATGGTTAGATACAGATCTGACAAGGGTGATGAATGTATCTGTGATTAATTTTTAGCTATGAACTGCAGGGAATCTCCAAAGTGTCAAAATTAGCAAAATTGTTGTAAACTGTAGGTAAACAAGCAGCACAGGTTATTGTTATTACAATATATAAAAATATATTTTTATGTCATGCTCTAAGTGGCTCCTCATTTTTAGTATTTTGAGTCTTCAGAATAGTCAGTTTTAAGTGACTGTTCTAAATGTTGGTGTGAAAAATATCACAAATGAGTACTGGACATTAGGAGGGGTTAGAAAATGGACCATACTCTCAGAAGTATGTGACAAAGTGTCCAGCAAAATACAGTTAAATCAAATTTGAGACTTATGTTCATATTTTAATTTGAGCAAATCTTCTCAAATATAATAAAGTGGGATTAGGTAGGTCTCTGTTTGCTGTAGGAAAAGACCCAACTTATGAGGCATTATTTTCTCTTACTTGTATTTTCTATTAAACTTACAATTATCTTTGGAATTTTTGTTTCTCTTAAGCCATCACAGAAGCGGGAAAAGTTGGAGATAAACTGATACAAGATTTCTTCATAGGAGAATACAGGCTGAACAATGCCATTGGTATGTTAACAGCAATTTCTGAAACAGTACAGTTCTCATAACATTGGCTTCAAATGTAAATTTATCTCTTTGATAATCTGTTAAAGACTGTGGTAACATCAGAGAAGTAGTAATTATTTTTTTTAGCAAGTTCAATACCAGTAATACAACATATCCCATTTTTATACCTTGCATGCAGAATGTGTTTCTTTTGTTTGAGTTATTGTGACAGCTATTTTATCCCATCCCATTATTCTGGTTAACTGTATTTCCTCTGTGGAAGAATTAGTTTTAACTGTAGACACTGCAGTTCTACACTAGTATCTGCTTCAAAGAAGACCTGACATAAAAATAGATGTGTGAAAAATCATTAATATTCAATCAGAAAGCAGAAGATTAAATTATATGAAGGCTTTCCATTTAAATAGACTGCATGAAAGACTAGGGCTGCATAACTCAGGAGTGAGCTGCCTTAGTTTATTGCAGAGGCACTGGGTGAAGTTCACTGGAGTGAAGCATATTAAAAAAGGATATTAATTCTTTAGGCTAAAAGTCAAGAGTTGAAGGTTTTGATGAGAAGAAACTACTCCAAACATATTTTAATTGAATACAGTTTGAGTTTTAAAATATGGTGTCCTGTGTTAGTCCCTACAGGAGGAGGGGTGCTGTTGCTTGCATTGACAGAAGAGCACAGCTATTAGAGTAATTCCTGAAAAGTTACTTTTACTTTGTTGGACAGAGTTTCAGGACTGAGCATGCTTGTCATGCACCTTTCTTTCCTTCACCAATACAAGGCAAAAAAATAGCTTAAGGTTTCAAATAGTTGGGAAAAAATAGTATTACCTTGCCAGTTGAACTTGATGATGATTCTGTTGCAAGGGTACACGATTTAAAAGTCTGTTTTCTTCTTTTTAATTTTTTTTATAATTAGCTGTGTAATATCTCTAATGTATGTAATTGCAAAACCTAGATTTTTGCTAGCTTTAGTATGACTGTATTCCTTTAAGCCTGAGATTTCTGCTAAAAATATTTATTTATATCTTACATATTATAACTTAAAAATACAGCAGGGAGCTGCTGTCACAGCATTGCAATGGGGAAGGCTTGCTGCTACAGAAGTTTGTTTCAGGGAGTAGCATCTACAGCCCATGCATTAGCTTGTATGTTCATGTAAGAACAAAGTTCAAAATACAATTCTCCTAACATTTTCTAACTACTGATTTGGAGGATTGAACTGCCTTTTAAAATAGTTTATTTTAAACAAGGCTCTACATAGTTGTTACAGAAAAACTCACAACATGGTTGTAGGGGATACCTGTATCAGCAGTAATTCTGACCTGAAAACACTGAATACAGGGCAGCTGTTTCATTCACAGTCAAGTTCTGAGTCTTTCCATGAATGGTACTTGAAAGCACTGGGGTTTAGTTTTGTGCCATCTAAAGGCCCCAACAGGTGAAGTTGGTAATTCAGGACATTGTCACCTGAACCTGCCTGCACCACGTTCAGGGCTGTATGCAAGAGCTGCCATGACAGAACACGCCTGCATTGCAGAATTTACAGTCACGTTGTGGCTGGGACCCACCCATGCTTCTGCCTTTGTAATAGAGCACTGAAGGGCTGGAACACACCCCCTGCTCCTAATCCAGGCTCTGAGAGGGGGTGAAAGGGCATCTGCTGTGTCCCAACATCAGACAAGGCTATTTGTGCTGGCTAAACTGTCAGGTACTCACATAACAAACAGGCCAATGCTTGATAGTTGTATAATGTTCTCTTACAACACTCACAATCCAGTAAATCAGAGACTGGTGTTTCTTTTCATTACTTAAGAATTACATGAGGTACCTTCATTGTAAGATGATAATATGATTACTGCTTAAATTCCCATTTATTTTCTGCTGCTCTTGCTAAAGTAAGATGTAGGGAAACCTGTCATGTGGCAGCTAGTCACAGGTCCACTCTTGAAAAAGATGAATGATTGTTTTCCTTGACATTTTTTACAGGCACCTGCAAGAAGCCATATGTGGCACTTATTGATGGCATTACAATGGGAGGGGTAAGTTAAGGACCTTACCTGATACCTGATAGATTGTTTTAAAGTCACCTCATGTTGTGTCTCAGTTGAATGAAGTGCACACAAGGCATTTCCAACCTGTGGATTGAAGAACAAACATCATAATCTGAACCTTTGTCTTGCTTGTCTGGGTGCACTGCTGCCCTTGTAGGGCCTCTGCTGTTCCTTAATAGCTAATACAAGTGGTTTCTCTAGGAAAGGAGCAGAATCCCCTCACAAAAGTTCTAATAATACCCAGGGGGAGTTTATATATCATACAAAATCTGAGAATAGTTCTCCATTCTAATTGTATTAAAAATAGAATTATATAAAAATATATTTAAAGAGCAGCTCTTTGAGAAATTGAGAATTCTAAGCTACACCTTGACAGACATTCATGAGTTTTATATTTTTCCAGCAAATAATCTGGAAGTGCATCTACCTTCTTGCCTCTGTAGTACTTTTAAATAATAATTTGTGGGATACTGATTCCACACAACTCACCCAGGGCTGCACCTTATTACTAAAGCAACATAGAGAAGACTCCATCATATTGCTAGTTATACTCAGTGTTAATAATTTTTTCAGCAATTGCTGTCTGTAAGCACCATAAGTAGATAACAGGGCAATGCCATGCTTTTTTTACATGCTAAAATTCTGTTTTAGTGAGTTTCACATCTGTAGGATATATTTGCAGCACATCAGAGAGTGGATTAAAATAATCTTCAGTTATTTTTAACATGGAGTTTAACGATGAAGCCTGTCTGCCATGCCACTGCTTAGATTTGTATTGTTCTCTGGTATGTCCCTATGATATGGGTGTAGAATCTATTTAAAAAAGTTTGTCAAAGATAGATGTGAGAAGTGGAACACTACATGATCCATGACCTGTCATGACTCTTTTATCTTTCCTTACCCATTTCATTTGTCTGTTTTGCTCTTCTCAGCTTTTCATCTAAATACACAGCAGCTCTCTTGCCCTTTGCTTTTTTGCTACCAAGCCCCAAAGATCTCACTAGAGAGCCATTCCCCCAGCCTAGCATACATACATTGTTTCCAGCATAAAGGGCACTTGTTCTGTAGCTCTTCTTCCAGAAAAACTGCTTTATTGACCATAGGAGTTCTGAAGGTTCATAGATAAGAGATAGGGAGTCCATTTATTTTATGGACTTTTGAATAATAGGATGGAAAGATGTGAATGAGCCAAACTGCCCAGCAGCCAATATCCTTTAAAAGGTCCTGCAGATGGCTTGTTATGACTGTGGCCTGAGCAGGAATAGAATTTTGTCCTTTGAAAGGAAAGTGTATTTTTGGACTGAAAAGAACATAATGGAGTCAGATGGTCCTGCATTACTAAGATTCTTTATGAATTCTCTTTCCTTTGACAAGCTTTTAAAAGACAGCAATTAGCCTGAAACTGTATTTTAGTGCAGGATAAACCAAATTTTAGTGCAGGATACCCAAATTTCAGTGGGACTGTGACACAATTTAACTGCCATTAGGGTCTGAATCATAACTTAATTTGCTTATCATATCCTAGAAGTAGCATCTTTACTTGAGGGTAGGGGATTAGATTTTGACTCAGAAAGTATGGAGCCTAATTTAGGGGAAATAAGTAAAAAATCACAGAAGTGTGTTAGAAACTCAGTTACTATGTACTTGGATAGTAAAGGTTGCTACTGGTGCACAGATGCCATAGATCTGTGATAGTGAAACCTGGAATTTTATCCAAAAAATGAACTGGTTCTACTCCATTACTGGCTAGGGGCTGGTAGATGGTTTTGGGAGCTTCATTAGCCAACAGATGGGGCTGTGGAGCTTGTTCTCAGCACCTTCTTGTCTGTTCTCCTGTAGTTCATCAAAAATTGATATTAAATATAAATATATCTTTTCATCTTTTTGTACTTATTTGGAACAGTAAGTTCAAATTTGTAAGACAAATTTGTTAGAAGCAAAGGTGACTGCAGTTTACTGAAAAATAGTGAAATGAGTAATAATACCACATTTACTGCTAAAGGATGTGCTCTTTTGAAAGGAACACTGGGCACACACTCTCACATTGCTAGAAACTAGTTCAGATTTAGCTGATTTCTATCTGTAAGTTTTCTTTTCCTTGAAATTAAGTACCCAAACAGTTGACAAGAAATTCAGATGTTTGGGGCTTTAAAAAATATTATTGTCTGCAAATGACATCCCAAGTTTGGTCTTCTGGTTTTAGAAAAGTCACAGTTTTAAGTTCTTTGGAAATGAATATAGGTGATTTATAAGATCAGGCCAAAGCTCTGGTTTTAAAAAAGGCTTTGGCACAAAGTAAATTACTGCATCAGATACTCTCTCTGCCAGACAAAAAGATTCATAAAATTGTTTTGAGACCTGTTTCAGAGCCAAATAAAGCACACTAGACAGCCTGAGTGGTGGCTTTTCAATGTTTTGGCTTGGAATTCAAGGAGAATATTTGACAGAGAAAAAAAAGAAAAACTGGGCATAGACTTTGGAAGTTGGTGAAAATGGTCAAGGTCACTGGAATAATACAGTTTAAAAATCTGTAAAAATACTAAAGTAGCTTTGCAAAATGAGAAGTAAGTTTTCAGAAGGAAAGGCCTTTACTTGTAGTTTATAGAAGAATCTGTAACAGCATGAATGAAGAACCCTTTTTTGTAGTATCACATTCTAGAGCATGCAGGATTTAGAAACTTCCTGAACCAGGTTGTATTTCAGAACCACAGTGCTAAATAACCATCAGTGGTCACACTCACCTCTCTGTACATCTCATACTTTTCGACAATAAGTAGGCTTGCTGTTCAGAAAGGCCTCACATTTCACAGTCAAATGTTGTGCTTGGTGAAAAGCAACTTGTTGCTCTTTCAGGCCTATTGTCTAATGCTTATTTTTTTACTGATGAGTAAACAGAGTGTTGCTCAAACATAAGAATTCTTGGCCTTGGACAATTTTCTACAGGATTTAATCCTTTAGTCTGGTCTCTTACGCAACATATTTGCTAAGTTTGTTTTAGCCTTGCTTTGAAAATTTAGGCTTTTAGTTTTAGGATGAAAAAAATCTTCCTGTGAGGGAAGTAGGTTTTAACTTTAACTTACATTTAAACAACATTTTCAGAATGCAGAAATAAGTTTGGTAGAATTGCTAACAGTCTTAAATCTTTTGCAAAGCACTGTGCTTTGAGTTATTCCTAGCATCTTATTTTCCAATCTTCATATTTAGGAAGATCATTGGGAAGGTTTTTCTTTAATATAGTTTGCAACCTGACCAAATGTCCATCTGTGACTCCTCAGATTGTGGGGCCCAGTTTGTGAGAGTAATAGCAGTACACAGGACTGACTCCTCCAATCTTTCCTCAGAGGAGGACTTCAGGAGTACAGACTGGGAGAAGGAGATACCAACCCGTGACTGGGTCTTTGGGTTCATGAGTGGCTTTCCTTTAGTTTTGTCACCACACCTGGCAGTATGGGTTTTTAGGCAAGGTCTCATACTTACACTGAGTCAACATCTAACTTATTTACTAAGCTTCTTTAGGGTGACTGTTGGACAGTAGAATTTTCTTAAGAACTGTTTGAGTGTTACTCTCTTGTGTAATATGAAATAAGTTACACATCTACAGATGTGTAGAGCTGGGAGGAGCATCAGGATTATTCCTTTGCACTTGCATTAGGGTTAAGTACAGCTAAATGACTGCCTAGCTGATTTTCACCTGATGCACTCAGAACTCTCCAACAGCAGGAATGCTGGTTTTTTCTAGATATACCACCTGAGTGCTAAGTTACTCTTTCAAGCTTGGTTTCCCTGGTGTCTAATCTAAGTCTTCAGTATGTGTAATCAACATATTCCAGTCTTAGTCACAGCTCCCTGTGGACATTTTAAGATACTTGCACGCCTTGCTCCTAGTCCTCTCTCTTTAATGGGTATAAGGATAGCTATTCAGCCCTTCTTATAGATTAAGTCTTTTAGTCTTCTTGCAATCCTCTGGAATCTCTCCCATTTGTGTACTTTACAGTTTATTGCCAGAGACCAGGCAATATTTTAGCTGGAGGATTCATCAGCACCAAGTAGAGCAGAATAATTATCCTCCCTATATTACAGAGATATTCTGTCACGAACAATCCATGTAAATAGCAGTTTTGAAAGCATCCAGTCCTAGGAGGCCACCATTTCTACTTACTCCCAAAACTATTACTGCCACCTCTTTCCTCCTTGCCTAACATAAACTTCCATCACAGTACATTTCTTTATTGCTTACCTTTTACCAATTTTAAATCTTCTTCCTTGAACTGAACTCATTTGTCAAAGAGTCAGTTTTGCAGAGCCACCCTTTTCTTCAGAGCCTACAAAGGAAAAGAAAGTACTCCTTTTCTCTGAATTCCAAGAAACCTGAGTGTCTTATGAGGTGGCCCTGGGCTGACGAGGCTGCCCAGGTGGAGTGAATCTAGGCTGAGTATTCTCCCCTCTGCCTGCTGGTGCAGGCTCTGCCGTAGTGTGATACCTTCAGTAGCTCTTTTCACAACAGCACTGCCTTATTTGTACCAATTGCATGGTTGCTGTAAACCCCTGAAAGCATCAAGGCATTTATTCCACGAGAAGCACACTTACCATCTCTGTATTTGATTACACCTTCCTAAGTCCGGTTATTTTCATTGTGTTAGTTCCTCCAAAGCGAGATGGTTTTCAATCTTGCCCTTCAAAGTGTTTGCCTTCCCCAAAAGTCAACTGTGAATGATAGAAATCCTGGTTACTTCATCATCCAAGCAGATAATGAAGCTGTCAAATGAAGTTTCATTGATGATTGGCTCTGCATGACCTCAGCTGGGGTACCCTCTCAGTTTTATTGCAAACTGCTGCTAACTCTTAATATTGTTTCAGAGGATGGTGCCCTCCATTTCCCAGATTACATCTAGGCTGTGCTTCCCTGGCTTGTTTGTGAAAGAAAGCAGTGCAGTGATGGGGAGACATCACAAACATTGCAGTTTAAAATATGAAGCTTTCTCAGAATGCTGCCTAATGAGTGATGTCATTTTAATCAAGGGGTAATGCAGGTGTTCTTGCAGAGAAACATGTGCAGCCAAATTCCTGAACCTACTCCATGGTTTGGAAATATTAATTCTGTTGTGCATCTACCTGTGCATTTTCTCTTCTGGAATACAGAATCAGAATTCCTGCATCCATATTGCAATAGAAGAGTAAACTCAGTACCCAGTATTTAGCTTTAGCTCTTTTTCACATTAGTGCCATTTCATTCTTAGCAAAACATTGCAGATGCTGACATTGCTAGAGGAATCTGCCTTTCATTTTAAGTCAGATCTCAGGACCTGATGGCACATCTACCAATAGTTACAAACATCTACATTTACACTTCAGCAGGATTTGGTCAACAATCCTTACTAAATTAATATTTGTTCTCAAGTAAAATTGGTAGTGATGTCATAACCAAGCTTGTATGTTATCCATTTTAGTCTACAGAATTTTAGTACACAAAGGAGCTGAGTTGACCAATAACTGTCTTTATCCTGTCCCATTTTTATCCAGATTGTGCAGCTGTAACTCTTCAGGAATGTTCCTTTCACTGCCAACATATATCTAGTCATATAAGTTGTGTGCATGTAACTTCTACTCAGAAGTGTAGATAGCAGCATTTGACACTAACATTCAAAAACTAGGAAACATTAGGATTAAACATATCTATAAAGTCTCACTTTTTTTGCCCACGTGTGATGCAATTTTTAATTACAGGAATGTGCATTTACAAGTGGATATTGCCCACAGAACAAAGCTATTCATTTGTGAGTGTAATTTGGGGTGCAAATTTTCTTGCACATCATGGAAATACTGCTTAATATTTATCTATATCTATATAGATGTATACAGATGGAGCTTGGGCTGACTAGCTGCAGCATATGAAAGCTCATGAAATATTATGATTTTACATGGTACTTCTCTACTCTAATGGACATAATTACCCCTTTAGGCCTTTGTAAAGCTAGGAAACTGGAATCTATGTCAGTACATCTTGGGACTTGTCCCGATTCTTACTCTTTTTCTTCCTTTTTGTAAGCATGTCATGCCTCTTGTCAGCCATCACGCTCTGGAACATCTTTGGTTTTGTTTTAATTTATGCTCTAAAATCTGCCCTGGAGTAAAAGTAATTGTCATACTAAACCTAGATAAGCTGCTTTCCAGTCCTCTCTCTGCCTGTCCTCCTCCCCCCTCGTGCCTGTGTACCACAGAGAAGCTTGTGGCCTGTTTTATTGCCAGTGCTTCAAAGCTGAAGGCAGCTTTTACTGTGAAATAGAATGCAGATTTTGCAAGTACAAACAAATAGTTTTGAGATTGACTTGTGCACCACTTATGTCCTGCAATATGGGGTGTTGAAAACAATGCTGAGGTAATCCTAAGAAAGAGTTCACTCCTTGCTGCCGTTGCAGTCCCTTGGCCATCTGGCCATGCTGCTCTGCCTGCTTGGCTCTTGTGTGTGATCCCAGGGATAAATGGGGCTCTTCATTTTGTGGCTAATCGGACTAGAATGGCAGCAGCTCTCTCTTGACATTGGGCATTCAGTGGTTCTTTCTGTTAATCATTTGCACATGATGTTATTCCCCAAAGGAATCATAAAGCACTGTCTTGAATACAAGTATTTTAAATTATAGCTCAGTATTGGTACAGTAAGTAAAACTCCTTTCTCTCCCTCTCCTTGCTCTACAATGACTGAGATTTTTGCTGGCTTCTGCACAGATTTGTTCTTTCCATTTAACATCAGACTCTTGCATGCTGAAAATCTCTCTATTTTTCTCTAATTCTTGGCCTTCATGTACCTACCTAGCCTCATATTGAGAGTTACCTCATTATTTCCCTCCCCTTCCCTTTATTATAGATCAAAGAGTAAATGTCTAAAGGGAATTATCTTTGCCTGCTTCTCCATCCTTTCATATTTCTGCTCGTTTTCCTCAAATCCTGAGGAATTTGAGTGCTCATTTTCTCCTTGAGGTGTAAGACTTTCAATCACTTTCCAAGCACTTTTTTCAGCTGAGTAGAACATCATTACAAAAATCCTCTAGATTCACTCCTGTTTTCCCAAATAACTGTGCCACTGTTTAAATAAAGTTCTGATGCACGTACCTGTCTTTAAGAACAAGAAGCGTTTCTTCAATTTCAAGATAAAACCTAAAAGCTCAGTTATGCACTGATGCAAGGTGCTGGAACAGGTTCCCTCCCACTTGCCTGCCCTCCCTGCAGACATCAAGATTTGATGAGCTGGACACAGGGATTTCTTGCAGTAGCTACATTTTTAGGTGATACAGAAGGACAATTCTTCCAGAATTTTAGGAACAATAAAAAAGCTGCTTTTGCTGTCTTTTTTTTTTTTCTGAATACACATGGCCAGTTACATATAAAGAAACAAAATTGGGATAAAAAGAAGACTTTCAAATGTGAAACTAGAAAAAGTTGCACTTCTTACCAATTAAGAGGTATAGGCTTTTCAGATCCAGGTTTTCTTACATCTTCTCTTTTCTTCCTGTTGTAGCAGAGGTCTTGGGTCTGTAAAAAATTGTGCAGATTTTGACAGCTACCCTAGGAAAAATTGTTTGTGGTGACTGAAAACTAGGGCTTTTAAAAAGTCAATCTAAATCTGGTTGATATAGGACACTCACTGTAGCAGCATTGCTGCATAGAATGGCCTATGTGTCTTTTTCCCCAAGTTTCCTTGTGAGAAGAACCCAACCTAAATGATCACTATTCATGTAGTTGAATCAATTTATTTAAATACTTAGGGGTCAGAAGAACAACTCTGAGACATCAAATACTACTAGAGATGATCTGTCTCCAGTCACCTTGTTGTGCTTCTATGTCTCTTGTAGCAATTTGGACTGAGACTCTCTAATACATAATCAGTATATGGAAATAAATCTTTTATATTTAAATTATATAACATCAATATTTTATGTTTGAAAATACCACACTAAATTATTGAAACATTCACAAAACCCACTGTTTTTAATGATACTTTTAAAACACTTGTATAGAGTTGATTTATATGTCAGCAGCCAAAGCAGGTGATATTCTGTGTCCAGATTGATCTGTCACACTGCATTGCTCTGGCTCACCACGTCATCTTGTCTGGTAGTAGCTACAGATGAAAATGGATTATACTCTTTGGAGTGGGCCATAACATTAGTGATAAACAAAGATTAATTTTGGTTCAGTTTAAGATTCATTGTGTCTGGATGCAGGGCATAATGCTCTTACATCCATGATTTTTGATCCACCATAGCTATAAGCTCCTGCTGCCTCCTGAATCAATTCCACTCGCTCACTTTGCCTTTGAAAACATTTTTGCTGGCTATTTTTGCACATTTGTATGCAGACATATTTGCCATTGTTGTGTTCTGTTTAGTTGATTACTACATTTCTTTTTTGTTCTAGCTCTGCCAGCAGCTATTCTCATGCAGTTAAAAATGTAGGAAGTGTAGTCACTTGATGGGAGCTGTTACAAAAGGACTTTCACTGCAGTCAATATTGGTGTTATCATAACACTGCTTACTCAAACAGCTAAAAATTATTTTCCAGCCTGCTGAAAGTGACACAAGTAACATCCCTCAAGACCTTTTCTATTTATGTTTCTTTTATTGTGTTGCCTAAGCATTCCTAGGCAGTGATTCCTTTACAGTGTGAGTAGATTATTTAGTAAATAGCCAAGTATAATGTGTGGTTTTGCTGTGACACAGGTCTGCTTTTCTATATGTGAGCAGGAAGGGAGAATTTATTTCCCTCTGTGTAGTTCTCTGTTGTGGTGGCCCTCAATTTCTGAGTAACTTCTCTAAATTCTCTGATTTACTAAAGGTGGGTCGTTCTCAATTTAAGATAATACAGCCTTTGGGACACAAAAGGGTCACAGTAGTTGTATTTCATTTCTGCATCTGCTGGTCACATTGTTTTTCATTAGAAAAATACTTGAAATAAGGTTCTGTATCCATCATGAGAAAAAAAAAAAAGGAAATCAGTGATGAAGTTTCTATACAAAGTCACATAATGACTTTTGAAATACAGCATTGAATGGGCAGTCTTGTATGGGAAATAGAATTCAGATACTCCCCATTCTTTTTTATAAGTGTGTTGATGAACTCAAACTGAACTGCCTGTAAAATGATGTGCCTCCCTGAGGTATGCAGAGACTAACACAGCCCCATGCCATGAAGAAGCTACTGTGAAGAAAACCAACTCTATCTCAGCCAAAACCAGCCCAGTTGTTTAAATTGGTTGCTTGTTAATTTCTTTATTCTCCTTAACTCCTAGTCTCATTCTGTAAGTACCCTTTACAAAATTCAGCTGTCAGTGGAAAAAAAAGATTCCAGAAGTAAAAGCCTGATTGACCACAGGAGTGTATTACCCTGGAGAAGCCTGAAGGAAGAAATCAGCTTTAGTACATAAGATCATGAAAAGTAGAACCCTGGCAGTGAAGAATAAAGTGTATTTTAATAAAGATATTATAGTTTTAAGACTTGTATGTGTAAATGCTGGAAGTACCTGGTGAAGTGAGCACATAAATTTTTTTAATGGTGTGAAGGGTCTTCCTAGGGGGAACTCCAGCTATGTAAGAGTTCAGCTAAATGAAAACAAAATAAAATTAGAAAATCCTGAAATGAAAGAGGAATGCATTTAGACTTCTGACTGGTTTGTTCTTTACACAGGATGTATTAAACTAATGAGTATTTGTCCTTTGTGTTACATCTAGAAGGTTAAATATGCATTGGTATGCTAACCACTTGGGAAGTTACAAATAAACAAAAAACATGAACACCAGTAAAGAAATTACTGGGATTTGCATCATTAACTAATTTTTCTTTAAAAATCTTATCTCAGTACTGGATTATTTAGAAACAATCTTCAAAGAAGCAAGAACATATTTGCACCTCTTTCTTTAAAATGAATAAAAAGAAAATATAGTTTTAGTCTCTTAAATATACATCAGAAATAAGGCTGTACAAAACTTGGAGGCTATCTAGAAACAAATCCAATTATGGCTAAAGCACTTGAGAAAGTGAAATCTGATTTAATTACTTCTTTCAAAAGAAAATTACATCTTTCAACTTTCTATTATTAGAACCCGCCATTTATTTTTATCACTCTAAAAAAAGAACAAGCTTGGAAGAGAAGCTCCCTTCATGGAATTCACACTCAAATCTTTGGTACTTAATACTCATGCCAAAAACTTGAATCCTTAAACAAAATTCTGATTGTCAAGAAAACAAGCCAGAAAAAACGCTTTGAGATAGATGGTATTTGTATTTTTAGATATGGGATAAGAAAATACTAATTTAAGCATTAGAAAGACAAAAATGGGCATGATTGCTATTTCATTAGCTTTAGAAAAAAGGCAGAGTTATTGCTGAACATGCATAAAAATAACAGCAGGCTTTACTTAATGCAGTGAAAATATGCTATTATGACATTAAAGAAGTTTGAAGTGATGAAGTCACTTTTCCATTTCATGAAAGAGTTCTGGAGCTGTTTTAGGAGTGAAGGCAGCTCTACACACAGCTTTGCATTTTCAGGACAACTAAACACAGGCCCATTGCTCTTGCTGCTGCACAGATGAGATCTGCTCAGTGCTCAGAGAAAGGGCTAAAGGACAGATGAGGGGTGAGACATAGGGTTTTACCCTGTGCAAATAGGATTCAGATGTTTGCTCAAATCCCATTTGCCTCCCTGCAACAGCAGTGCTTCGTGTGAATACATTTGGCTTAGTTCCTGAATATGAAATTGAGTTTGGCAACCGCTCACTCTATGGGTGCATTTCTCAGGAAATTAAACTGGAATGTTAAAAACTTCATATATCTATATTAAAACCTGAGAGCGGCAGATAGTCATTACACAGAGGAAACTTGAAAATATTTTCAGATTTTAGTTGTGTATCACCCTAATGGAATAGATTAATTTCTTCTTGAGCAGAATTGTAAGACAGGCCAGGGAAGGGTGAGAGGAAATTTACTTGATATTAAATTGAGAGGGCTTTTAAAAAATTTTGATGTAGAACCCAACCGAAGATCTCTGTAAATAAGCAAAAGAAAAAGAAGTTCTACTCTCACCTTAAAAACCTGTTAAATATATATTGCTTGTCCAAGGGAGTATCATCCAGTTAATCTCACTGGTTTTGGTGGGAAGTATGAAATACTGGGAAGATACTTGTGATGACTAATAGCCTTAGTTGGGTAAAGTGCCCTTTTTCTAGTGTTTGAACAATTTAAAATGTTATTTAAAATCTATTATATCCTCATCAGACACTGGCTTATTTTGGCCAACGATTTTTAAGATGTTTTAGTTTTAATAAGAAACATGGATGGCTGGAAGGTCTGAGTAAAGGGAAAATTAACAGTGAGGAAGGGAAGTAAACTGAAATGGTGGAAAGGATGAAAGAGAGAATATTTGTGTGAAATAATGACTTGTGAATTATTCAGCAGAGGGTCTTGTCTCCAGATAGGATCAAACACACATTTCTATTGACAATGTTGTGGTTGTACCCTATAATCTAAGTATTCTTGGATTACACTGAATATTTTTGTATTATTTATCAGTCTGCCTCTTGAAGATTTATCTAAAGTAATTTATTTTGTGCAAAATTATTTTTTTAAACTGGAACTTGTTGCTGCTTACTACCTAAATCCAAAAATATGGCATAGACAACACCAGAAACTCTTCTGCTTTTGAGGGAAGGGTTTCATTATGACAGGCTGCTAGAGAATTGTGCTAGATACTTAGAAATGTGAATACTATTACTGACTTGGTGAACACAACTGCCCAGGATAAAAAAATTTAGTTTCTAACCACGTATTTTGAATTTGAATCAATAATGCCGAAGGCTTTTTCTGCTTGAAATACTTCTGTGTTTATAATGTAGGTAATTATCACATTAGAAGAATAGTTAATTATTAATTATTTTGAAAGTATTAGGACAACAACTTTGTGAAATTTATGTGTTTTTCAAAAGTATTGGGGTTTTTTTTTGGTGGTGATTTGAAGTAGGTGCAAAAATTATAGATGGAGTAACATTAGCAAAAGGATGTCAACTCCCTTAGTAGTCCAGTGGAGAGAACAGAGTCACTCATGGCTTTTTGAAGTTATTCTCTGTATGACTCACCCATCTTTCAAAGCATAGAAAGAGCTATTTCAGCCAAATGATGAAGATAATATGATGCTTTATTAGTGTTTGAACCATAAAAGCTCTTTCAATATTTTGTTGAGCTGCACATGGTAAATCTAGTATTATTTAAATTACAAAACAAAGCAAGAGGTATTCTACATAGAATTATTATTTTTATGATTAATCATTACCATAATTGTGGTTATGATTATTTTTACCAGTAATTTTATAACGGTGTCCTTTGCCTGTGTAGGGAGTTGGTGTCTCAGTCCATGGAGATTTTCGAGTTGCTACAGAAAAGACTGTTTTTGCCATGCCAGAAACAGCAATAGGTAAGTGTTTTCAGAAATTATCACTTGTTAACATTGTTAGAGCTTCACTGTTTGTGTAATCAGGGTGAAATGTCTTTGACTGAATGCTTTGGTGGTAGGGAAAGCATTTTAAAAGCGAACTGGAGATTACCATATATGTAAAGTATTTTCTGTTAAATTACCAGAAACTTCTCTGTTCTGGGAGTTGATCATTGAGCCTCTTAACTGTGTAGACTGACACAAAGGATGTCAGGATAAAACTATTTCTTAAAAAAAGTCTTGCTACAGATGGGGGCAGATAAGTCAGAAGCTCCCAGAGCAAGTACACCAGCTTTACCTTGGGAAATTGGTGCCAGTCAAACTGGGTGTACCACAAGCTACTCTGCAATTTTATAGAGACAGATTTTGGAATTCCAGCTTTTCTTGTAGATTATTAAGGTAGACCCATCACAACTGTGCACAGATTGTGCCTAGGCAAGATCACAGTGGCTTCAGTGTCACCTTTTTTTTGTTTTAAAAAGCAGCATGTACCTTATGTTTTCTAATGTTTGATCCTACAGTTTCTTTGTCAATTCTGATAAAATTTCTTTCAAAAAAGAAATGTATCCCAGAACTACATAAAGACACAGGTATGGCTCAAGAAAAATGAGTCAGATTAAAGGAAATTCTCCTGATGCAACTGTCAAGCACAATAAAGCATAATAAACCACCCAAATACAGGCAAGCTTGTTACCATTTTAATTCCTGAGAGAAATATTAGAGCAATTCCTGCTAGCTGATAAATATAATGTAATTTTTCTGAACAAGTAAAGTTGGGATGAAAAAACCAAAAACTACTTCAGCCCTCCAAGTATTGTTTCATTGCTGAAGAAAAGCTTAGTAAACCAAACTTAAGCTTTAATACAAAATGAGTTTTCTAAGCTCTGAAGTTAATAATCAGTTGCTGTATATGAAAACCATTTGAAGTTAACAATTTGTAGTTTTTTAAACTAAACGGAGGTTCATTGGTGTATGAAATTATTCTAATAATAAAAGCACCTTCACTTTCTTCTTCAAAGGGAAAGATATGAGTAGTTTTATATTAACAAGAACTATGTACTTTACACAGATTTATTGTGTTGACAAGGACTTATTTAAACAAAAATAGGCTGTGAAGATGTGAGGGAAAAGCTTAGAACTTGCTTGGGAAAGAAAGTAATTAAACCCCTTTTAGGATCACTTAGAAGTAAAACCACTGAAATCTGTTTGGATTTAAAGGCTTAGCTGTTTTGATCTCTGTGGGGTGTGTTTAAAATGTCTAGCTCTGTAGATACTGTATTAATAGTTTTTTTCATGTGTTCACTTATTTCAGTAGGCATGACACCTTTGCTGTGAAATGAAAACAAAGCATTCATTCAGCTGCTCTGTTTTCACACAATTATTCTGCATTTGTACAGCACCATAAATAAAAGGATATAGATAAATATGCCACTTAGCAAATAGAAAGAAAAGGCTGTTCTAGACTGTAGGAATTTCCCATAGATAAGATAAAGCACTGGAAAGCAGCACAGGAGGAGGAAGGTATGGAAAAACCACTGGTAGGGAGAACAAAGGATGGAAGTATAAGGTATGGGCTTTGGGGTGAGGTTACACTTCTAATGGATACTTCCTTGCACATCCCTGCAAAGTTTTTAGCTTTCTAGAAGTCAATAGTAATGAATTCCCAACCCTCTCTGCCAGACAAGATAAGAACATAGCAGGACTGCTTTTCTTCTGCCTGGCAAATGCAGGATTGCACCTTTGGGACTACAGCAGAGCATGTTGCATCTGTGTGAGAGCAGACTGCAAGTCAGCAGTACAGGCACAGGCTCATGGCCTGGGCAGCCCAGCAGCTCTTCTCTAACTTCACTAATTGAAAAATGATTGCTAAATGCTAACAAAAAACCCAAAAATCAGGTATGGAATACATTAAGAGAACCTCAGCAGCAAAGAGAAAAATGCAAAGTGTTACTGAGAGAAGAGCAATATGTAGAACATAGACAACAGGAGTAAAATTATAAGAGAAAAAGGAAGACAGGAACATTGAAAAGGATACAGTAGAAGCTCTAGCAGACTATGCAACCAAGTAAGTTTAAAGTGGATTAGGTAGACCTTCAATAATCCTGTTTGTAAATTCCTTAATTAAAGAAACCTTCATTCAATTTAGGTTTATTTGCCTCTAAAGCTACTTAAGCTAATCAACTTCACAGGTTATTTAGAACTGATTTCCTGTGTATGGCCAAGTGGAAGGACACTATGGATCCCAATAGAAATATGTTTTTCCACTGGAAATGTGCTGGAGAGTGGGGGGAGCAGTAGTCCACCATCAGTATTATTTTAAGTATAGCAAAAAGAAAAAAATATTGTTGCTGTTGTTGTTCTGGTGGATGGAGAGAATAATGTAATTGCCTTTTTGCTTTGGAGGGCATTTTTAAGATAGGTTTTACTTTTAAATGAGGTTGGGTTGGGTTTTTTTTATTGCAGTAGAAGGATATCCAAGGGGAGACAGATGAATAGAAACATAAAACTAAATAGAAGTCTTGGCATCACTGTTGTGATAGCTCAAGCTGAGAAGGTAAAATGTAGAATAGACTGTTTGAGAATATGAGTACAGATAAAAAAAAAGGTAAGTGATGAATTGGAGTTAATACAGCTTAGGGCTTTTAAAGGGTATCAGCAAGGCATTCAGCATTTCAGAAGAGTTGTATGTCTCAGTAGCCTGGGAGATGAGGGATAAATCAATTAATGACAGCACACACATCAGTGGGAATAGAATAGTACAGCTGTAACTGATAGGAAGTGACTCCTAAACCCAACCTTTTGATGTAGTAGAAGCAGCAGAACAAAAAAGACCAGGAGGGAACCAGAGGAAAAAAGCTGCTATGGGTTAGACATTCAGATTATTACCAGGGAAACACTGAAGGACAGCTGTCTGAAAGAAACCTCCCCTTGCTGCATCCAAGAGGGAGAACTATTCAGGGACCACTAATTTCACATGTCTCAAAATACTTGGAATAGGGTCTTTCTGTAATACATATATTGACTGTTGTGAACAAAAGCAATTACATGTGAGTGAAAAATTACCATCTTCTATGAGAACCCCACTTAAATTCCTTAGCTACATCTGAATTTTCCCAGTTAGTATCTCTTCTTTGGCAACTGCCTTACAAGTTTCTTACTGCTCATTTCTATTCTATGTGTTTTCATGATTCATTTGATTCATTCTCTAAAAGTGAAAGAAAAAAAATCCACCACACCTTTAATTTCTTTAGAAGACTTCAGTTTCATGAATGATTTTAAGTCAGTTTCATTGGCATGATTTCAAGGTAGTAACTGGACCCTGCTTCTATACATTCAGATTTTTGAAACCAAGAGTAAATACTGAAATCAATCTCAATATTGAAATCCATAGCTAAACTAAAGTTTTTTCAAGTTTAAGTACATTTTAAAATATGTCTAAATTTATTTTTGGTGAGCAATTTATTTAACAGAAGGTAGATACTTTCCAATACAACTTTTAAAAGTATTTAAATTCTAGTCACAGCTTTAAATTCTTAAAAAAAATTACCCTAATCTATAGATTTAAAAAAGTATATAAGAGAGTTACTAAACTGGAGAGTTTAATATTATTTTTAATTTTAGCTTAGTCACAATCCTGTCAAAGAGCCAAGTAGTAAGTCAGCATCTTGTGCCTCCACCTTCAGGAAGACTCTATCAATATTTTTGATCTATTATTGAATTCTTAGCCCCAAAATTTGTTCAAACTAAGCTGTGCAAGAGGCACTTCATCAGTGTTTAGTATTTTGATCATAATAAAAGATTTCATTGAAAAAGCAGTGTTCAGTTTGAGCTTGCACAAATTATTTCACAATTCTTTGGGTCACTTCTATTTCCTTGCTGAGAGCACACTTGATTTTTAAAGCACCTAAAATTGTCTCAAGTTGTTGGCAAATAGAATAAATATTCTTCTTTGGTATATGTTTGTGAAGTATGTGCCAGTGGAAAAGATGAAGTTTGGAAAGTGTTCAAGAGTTTGCTTTTAGGAAGGGTTTTGATGCCAGAAATGTCAAGCCAAGTCAAGGAGAAATTTGGGCAAGGATGCTGTGCCTATTTTAGGAAGATGAAAACAAGACAAGAAGAAATTGCTGCTAGTGATGATCAGTGCAAGATCTCCCTTCACTTTTGTTTTGTGTTGTTTATTGCAGGCCTTTTCCCTGATGTAGGTGGAGGATATTTCTTGCCAAGGCTCTCAGGAAAGATTGGCTATTACCTCGCACTGACAGGCTGCAGGCTGAAAGGAAGAGATGTGCTAAAGGCTGGCATTGCTACACATTTTGTAGAATCTGAAAAGGTAATGTGCCAGCAGTGCTGGCCAGGGCACAGCCCACAGCCACACTGAGAGCTTTGGGGTTTTAGCACCCAGACCCTGGTACCAACACCCCTGTCTGCAGAGGTGCACTCCCATTAGCTGCCTGTGCCCTGCAAACAGGCATGGTGAGGCACTCTCAAGCTGTCCTTCTGACACTTGCCAGCTGGTGACAGCTTTGCTTGAAGGAAGGAGCAAATGGTGCTGTTTTTACAATTCCACTCTTGGAAGGGCATGATCTACTCAGCAGAATAAAGCTGCTTAAAAAATTGTGCAGTTTATACAACAGTGTATGAAACTAGAGGTTTATACAATTGCAAAGTTTGCAGTGAAGGTAACACTCCATTAAAATGTTCTTTCCTCTCAGGCTGGTGCAGCCTGGCTTTACCTGCTGCAGCTGTAGCACTGCTTTTGTGGGGGGACTGCTTGGGAAGCAGCTTTTTGCTGGTCACTGCAGACATAATTAAATTGGGGTGGTTCCACACTGACACATGAACTCTGTCTCCTTGTGTTGTTTGCTTTGTCCTTCTTTAAGGTCTGTCAGAAAGTTAGGGGGGGTGAGGGTGTGTTTATACATGTATATCCTACTATTACCATAGTAATGACCCAAGCAGTGTGGTTTTACTTACTTGTAATTAAACCTTATTTTTAACAGCTACCTGCCTTGGAGAAAGACCTGATAGCACTGAAATCTCCTTCAAAAGAAAAAATTGCAGATTTATTGAACTCTTACCACATGAAGGTAATCTGAAATTACTGAAATCAAGCAAAATTGTTAAATATATGTAGACATTATTTTTTTATCCATGCTACTGATTATCTTTTTCTGTGTTTGAAAATAATGAGTTTCCAAACTCATTGCACTCATTCCATAATACTTGTGTTAGCCCCATGTAACAATGGGCATGAAAATAAAAGGTTTTGCCTTCACAATCAGTGGCTATTTTAACTCTTTTCATGTGCATTGCAGTTCTCTTTCAAAAGAAACCTCTAGAGTCAAACCAGTATTCAGTGTTACTCAGTCAATTACTCTGCTGTTGTTCAGCTTTAAAATGAACTGTGTCTACTCTTGTTATTTCTGTTTTGTAATTACTAAGTTCATAAATAAGATTAATTGGAAAAATAAATGGGATAAGCTAATTTACATCATAGTACTGATTATTTTGACTAAACAGAATGCTGTGAAATGGGAGTGATTATATGTTGCAGTATCCTGCTTTACAAGAGTACACTGAATGGAAGAGGAAACTGTATTTTTAGTTATCAGAACTGAAATGCCAGGGAACCTTTTCAGCTTCAGCTGCTGTTCCTGAAACATCTGCTTGTGTCCCAAACCCCTTAAATGCCAGAAGATGTGAAACATTTGACAGCCTTCCCACAGAAGGCCAATGGATCTATCACACCCTTTGTATGTCTAAATAAAATTTTGTTAAATGATGTAGAAAAGAGAAGGAAGAGAAATGCATTTTCCCTTGGCCATTAGAAAAGCCTAAACATAGGTCTGTATATTTTTAAAGAAAACGAAAGGTTGTTTTTAAAAACAATCTCTGATTCTTGAGTAGATTTATGTGCACTGAATTTAGTGTATTGCACAGAAGTGTTTTGATGGAATAATCAGAATTACTTGTGTACAAGATAACCACCCAGACAAATATGCATTCACAGTAGCTCAGACAAAGCACTGCAGTATGAGGCAACATATTTAACATTCACAGGATAGTGCCAAGTTCATATATACACACTGCAGGATTTTAATTCATTAAAAATTTCACTGTCTTAAGAACATCAGGTGTTCATTTATGAGAAAATATTTCTGGAACACAAGTCACTGAAATTTTTTGTACTGATACACTTTTCAGTCTAAAATAACCAAGTAAAATATGTATTTGCTTTTTAAATAGTGCACAATTGATCAAGAAAAGGAGTTTTCACTTGATGAACATATGGAGAAGATTAACAGGTATTCAGTAATTTTTGAAATTTTTTCACTCTTGTGTGTAGAGAACATGAAGTTAAATCTAGTAACATTATTTCACAGATAAGGTGAGAGAAATTACCTCCAAGTTTAAATAGCATTTTGTCTTTAGGGAGCTTTATCTGAAGCTAATTAAACATTTCACCCAGCAGTACATTAAATACTTGGGCAAAGTAACCTGATTCATAGCCTATGGCACATTAAAATGAACATTTTCTGTAGATATTGGATGGGAATTTGTGAGAGTAACTGTTCCATTGCACAGGAAATGTAACCTAACACATTTACAGTACTCATTGGGTAAAGGCCAATGATAGCTTGGAACTTAAGGAAAGGAGAAATAAATGAGAGTGATAAGAAAGAGCTAAATCTCTGCATGAAGGATGGCAGTAACTACATTTAGAGATAAAAGATGCTGACAGCAAACCAGCAGAATGGAGCTGATAGCTAAAGATTTACTATGTTATAAAAATACAGCTAAGACTGATGGTAGTAATTGAAGTTTATAAATAAATACCATAGTTTCTTAGTAAGGTTTATTGAAACACTAGAGATTTGTAAAGGAAAAGGAGATGCCTGAATTACTTGAAAGTGAACAGCATGGAAGACATTGCTAAGAAAAGCCATATCAGCTGGTTATGCTCTAACATCCCTTCAAAGGTAAAACAGAGACTGAAGCAGCTTGTTAACTGATTTTTTTTTCCTCTAGTCTTTTTTCAGCAAATAGTATGGAAGAAATTGTTAAAAAATTAAAGCAAGATGGTTCTCCTTTTGCCATGAAGCAGCTAGAGGTAAAGTCTTCTATGTCATTTTTATTAGAAATTTTAAGTCTGGTTTTATGGTTTCTTATCATAGGGCAGACTTTAGTTACCCTATAGGGCTTTGGACTGAGAGCCTCAGGTTCTCACACACAGTCCTGAGGGATTCTCAGTAGTTCTACTCAGACAAGGGTATTCCTCTAAAATCACAAAATGTGAGCACCATCATATGGTGCATAGAATTGTAATTTAGTAAAAAAAACCAAACTCCCCTTTCTTTTCCCCTCCTCATGGTCAGGGGGTTGTTGGGAACAAGTGTTCCCTTTATAGCTTCTCATTATGTTGCCAAGGCTTGGAATAAAACAGTGCTGGAACAGTGTTGTTGGTTTTTTTCCATTCCAGATACCTCATTTGGGTAAGCAGCAAAAAAATTTATAATCACAAAGTATTTTTTGATCTTTCTAATGCATTTCTGAGTGTTGGATGTAGTCACTACTCAAAAAACGTGCAGCAATGCTACAAATATTATTCATAGTTCAGCCTCAAAAGCAAGAAGCAACTTACATTCATTTATGAATAATGTGTGTATTTTCTTTTTTTCCTTTGAAGTATCTTTGTTCAGGTGCCTTGTAAAAGTTTTGTATGGAGCTAGTGAAATATTCCAACTGGATAGAACTGAAGTATTCCTCCAGCAAAAGGGTCGTTTTAACTTTAGTACAGCTCACAGAAGAAATCCTCCTTTCATAGTAAAATAAAACATCCATCATCTCTGACTTTGATATGAAGCAGAAGGAATTTTATAAGGTAGTGTTCACATTAGGCACCCTGTCACTTTAAAAAAAAAAGAATTCAAGATGTAACACATTGTCACTGCAACTATCAAACAGTTTGTGAGAAAGGAAGTTCTAAGACTATTTTTGTGCCAACCAGTACATCTAGTACACTGCAAGAAGTTTAGCATATGTCTTATAATAGCAAAATTGAATACAAGGGAAAGCTGATTTTTTCTCCTAGTCCAAATTTCATCAGATAAAGCAGTCAAATGAGTTGGTGCCAGAATAAAAATGTTATCTGTTCATATTATATTGATTAGGTTCAGTGGATGTTGAAAATAACAAAGAATTATTTGTTCTTTTTCCTTATTATGATAGCACATTTGTTTAAGAGTTTTAATTCAGAACTAAGTTATCTAGTGATGACTAAATTAGGTCATCTACTTCAAAGTTATGATTTTGTGTAACTGATTTTTTAAATTCCCGAACAACAACAACAACAAAAAAGGGCTATTTTGTTGCTTCTTCAGCTCTCTTATGTCTTTAATAGGACTTTATAACAACTTTTTTCTTTCATGTGATTCATAAATGAATGTCCTTGGAGTTGACCAGAGTTTCAGAACAATTGTCTGTTCTGTTCAAGAGATAAGACTCTGTTGGTATGACTTGCTTCAGTCCATGCAGAAATTCATGGGAAAAACCCCATGAAACAAATCCCACATTTTCTAGCAGATGCAAGATTTTAGTGTGATCAAATATTTAAATTTCAGAGGCGTTTCTGACAGCAGACATGCTGTGCTAAGCAGTAGGATTGGGCAAGGTTGAGAAACTGAGGTTTCACTTTAGTGACCAGGTACAGGAACAACAGCAAATCCACCTGATAAATATCATAGCAGCTGATTTAGTAACAGCAATGTCTATGCTTATTCTCCTTGCTCATTCCTGTATTTATTATATGTATAAGCAAGCTTATGGAATAAGCCCTAACTGAAATTTTAATACAAATATCCTAATTTGGAGGTACCCCTTGGTACATCCACCTTGTACCTTGGATCAGCAAGGTTAATAAAATGGAACTCCTAGTTCCACAATAATCCAAGTATGCTGGTGAGCCATGCTATCCCATGTAGCCTGTTCTCATTGACCTACAATACTCCTGCTTTTTACTTTCAAAACATGCCTGCTTGGCAGGCTGTCACATAGCTGATACTGAAATATCGTGTGAAGAATATAAAGTTGTTAAAATTCTACTTGAGAACGACTTCATGATTTACACCACACTTTGAACCCAGCTACAAACAGGTAGAAAGCTAGGGAACTTACACTTTGAACTCACTAGTTTTCAAACCTTTAACTTTGTAGTGCTACTTTGTTTTCAGTATTTACATGAACCAAAAAGCTTTAATCTGAGGGGCAGGTGTGCCATTTCTAGTGGGGTGAAGTAAATGCAAGGTCTTAACCTGAAAAGCACCAAATACTTGACTTGGTTTTCACATAAGTAAATGATGGAGGTCTTCATCTATTGCAAGGGGAGTCATGCACTGGACCTCTGGGAGGCTTTGGGGTTTTTAAGTGAAAGAAAGTCACTATTCCTACTTTTATGCTTGTAAGGGAATCTGCTGTGTCAGTGCCACTTAATTCAGTCACCTTCTGTTAGTATTTTATTGGTGTTCAGTCTACTGCAAATTCAGCTTAGAGCTTTTGGAATCATTGTGTCAGAATCAGGATGGTTTGAAAGATAATGGAATACATGTCAAGTACTTCTATGAAGACTTCTTTGCATTTTAGTACTCCCCACTCCAGCCTATCCTGTCTCTTTTCCAGGCTTGTTCCCTAGCACCAATCCCCTCCTCTTTGTACAGAGAATGTATTTATAGCTACACTGGTGACTCATTTTTCTGCAATTACACCTACCCATTTTCCTGCCGTGTTCCTCTTCCTCCAGCTTGATTTATGTCAGTACCTCCTCCACCTTCAGCCTCATTGATATGCCAAGATAACCAGTGTAGTGCATCTAGCAGCTCCCTTAAGTGCTGTTTGCAGATCTTCCCCATTCCAGTGCTTGCTTTGACCAGAACTTGCCATGACCATTTCACCCCTGGAGCCATCTGGCTGTACCATGCATAGCATTTAACCTGGTCTGAGCAAAGACTTCCTAATCTAAATGACAGAATGCGGAACTCAAAGGAGGAAAGGTCCAGCTGAAAGATGAGGCCAGCAAGAGCATCATACAGGAAAAAAGGGGTCCAGTTAAGAGCTGCCACCCATCTGGGACCTACAGAGTGATGTAGGTGGAGGTACAGCAGATTTCTTAATCTTCTGAAAGGCAGCTCATTGTTGGGAGAGCTTGACCAGAACTGAGGAACTGTTGGCACTTGGAGCCAATGTTGGCTCATTCTTTGCCAGCCTCTCTCTCTCAAGCACAGTGATCACATGCAAGTTACAGAACGACAGAGCCAGTGCTTTGAAGGCACAATTCCACACACTCCTGCTTGTGTAGCAATCACATGTTTTCCAGCTTAACTAGGCAAAATGGGTCACTGCTGTATCAGCTGGTGTCTGGAGGGATGAAGAGTAATTGGGAGCTAGAAAAAAATGTTGTTGCTGATGACTGGAAACCTGCCATTTCAGGCTGTGGTAAGGAGCCTAATGTCTGCAATGAAAATAATGTAAAGAGGCAAATCATACCATCTGCTGCTTTTTAATAGTGATGAAAATGTCCTAATTATCAGGAAGTGTCTGTTGTACCATGAATGATACATATCTTTTATTTGGGTTTATAGTGAAGGGAGGGTTGTGTTTAGAGTAAGAAAACAGTGATAAGCAACAATAAGATTTAGCTCCTTTTCCCCACAACCCCATGAAGCTTTAAAGCTCAGTTCTTTTTTCTTAACTAGGATTTTTATCTTTCTCCCCACTTTCCCCTACTGTTTACTGGCACACAGTTCACCAAAGGTACTCCTGAGAGCCAGATTTACAGCATTTGTTTGTGTGCTTTACAAGAATCCTGTCTGTGGCACAATATTTATAGCCTGTGCTTCTGTCAAAAGAAGGCAAGACCTCCAAGCTTCCTATCAGCAAAGTAATTTAGGGCTAAACTACTTCAGTATCTGTTAATCCTATACAAGAAACCTGGATAAATATGTTTGGTTTATTCTAACATTTTCTTCCACAGATTTCTTCCTTGCATATCGTTTGGTCTTTGCCAGTGATGGTGAAGCAATGACTTGAAGTTTGTTGCCAATCTCTCTATTATACCTTACTACTCTGTTGTACCAAATAAAACTTACATGCTAAGCAATACTAATATCACCTACACCTAGTAAATCTAGGAGTAATTCACACTAAATATATATATATGATATTCAAAACCAAAGTATAATTGCTTGTAACACTTGCCTTCACTTATCAAAAGATTCTCCTTGAAAATGTCTTTCAAACTGCAGTAATTTCTCTGGCCAGTAGTAATTTTATCTCAAATGATGGGACCTTAGGAGTTTCAGGTTTTCCACAAGTGATGGCACACATCCTAGAGATCTTGCTGATCAAAGCTCATGCAGGAAAGTTCATTTAATGTGACAGCTTGGTGGGAGGGAGCAGGAGGAGTAGGTGTCACAGAGGGAGCTCAGGGGGAAGAGAGCCATCATTTACTTCACAAAGTTTAAAATACACAAAAGACAGACTTGCAAAAGTGTCCAAATTGAAGAAAATCAAAATAATGTTACTGTCTCCCCCAGACTATTAATAAGATGTCACCCACGTCTTTGAAGCTGACTCTCAGACAGCTCAGAGAAGGAGCTTCCATGAGCTTACAGGAGGTGCTCCGGATGGAATACAGACTGAGCCAAGCGTGCATGGTGAGCAACAGCTGAGCCCCTTGTCCCTTTCCAGCCACAGGAGGGGGGAAGGTTTATCAGAGACTAAAAATTTCATGGAGATTTCATCAAGAGTTTATCATTTATACGTTTTAATTTTCAACATCATCAAGGTGTGTGGGTGAGGCTGTCACTTTTTCCACGTTTCATGTTATTATATGGTATGCAAAGGACACTACATCAGTGATGGTCAGATGGGAATGTAGAAGACTTCAATTAAAAAATATGAAAATATTAATATGTAGATAGTTTCATATTTGGATTGTAATTTTGAAACTGGTGTTCTTGAACAGGTTTTCTATTCAAATTACTTAGCCCTCAGTGCCTCAGTTCCCAGCAGCAGGATGCAAATAGTTGTTTATCACTGCCTTTCAAAAGTGTCATCTATGAAAAATTTATCACAGCAAGAGATTTTAGTGCTATTTGTACTAAGTGCTGAGTACTTGGATAGCATATGAGAAAGTGATCCTTGCAGTGGAACAGAGCTACTAACTGAATTACCTGAACAAATGCCTTATGGGGTTTGCCATGGCATCCTTATTATATTAGTTTTGGCACATTTTAAAATAAGGTTTTTATGTGTCCAATTAAATTATTTGTGATAGTCAAAGTAAATACTTAAAGAAGTGAAAATCTGTCTAATCCTGATGTTCTAATGCCTGACTAAAACTAAGATTGTGGCTCCATTACTAATGAAGCATGCTTAGGGATTTAAGTGTTACATTACCCTTTTTTAAAAAAGAATTGGATGTTTACAGGATTCCATTTCACTGCAAAGTGTTCCAAGGCTACAGAATACATCACAATTCCTGAAGACTGGCTTTTCTCAAAAGAATTTCTGATACTACACACCTTAGCCCCATTATGTGAACCTCTTTAGAAAAAGATCTGAGGTGTTACACAGAGACAACTTGGACAATGGCACAGCTACAGGTCAGACTGATTTTAAGAGATGTGACTGCATTTAAGCAAGAAGATACAGAGCTCTTTAATAAGTAAAGACAAAGTAGGCCTAGGAAAGGACAGTACAAGTGGGATTTAACTGAATCTTGAGAACTTGCATTTCAAGCAGAAGTGGAATAGGGAAAGATGGGATAAATAAAACCTGTCATGTTACAGCTTTCTTTTTTATAATCTTTCAGAAAGGCCATGACTTCTACGAAGGGGTTCGAGCAGGTAAGTATCCACACCAGAAACACTCCTCAAGCTAATAGCCCACAAATTCACAATTATGGTGTTTCTTTGGAAGTCACTACTAGGGCATGCAGCAACAGCCCAGAAAACTTCCCAGCTTTCCATAGGTTTTGCTTATTAGACTTCTGTGTGGCCAAAATTTATTATTGTTCCAAAGCACAAGATCCACGTTGTTTCCCTTGTGCAATTTCAGTTCCCTATAACATTATTTATCCACCTGGTTGCACCATTTCACATTTAACACTGACAGTACTGAGTAGCTGCATGCATCACTTGTGTCCAGGTTTAGTGTTGCCACAGAGCTGGTTCAGCCAGCTACACAATGCTTTGAGACTCAAAATCAAAAACAATTGTTTGTATAGAAAACTGTTAGAACAAAGATTTACTTTCCCTCCTGTCCAGAATATCTCTGAATGGAAGTGTCTTACTACTAAAAAACTATATATGTAAACATAAACTAATTCAGTATTTTAAGGCATTGGTCAAGAGAGGTAGAGGTAAAAGTAGAGCAGTGGCTCAGCAAATTCATCCAGGGGACAGACTTCAAGCCTGTCCTTGATCCTACTGCTGATTCACTGTGCAGTTTTTCAAACCCAAAGTCACATCTGTTGGGAGCTGTAGCAATTATTTATGTACTGTTCATCACGAGATGAAATAAAGCACAGGCTTTTTCCAAGGAGCTTACAGTACAAGGCATTTGGATGGATAACTTTTGGTTGGACTTTTAATTCACACAGTTACATATTCAAGTATTATCACCTCCTCCTCATTGTTTTATATCTGTCTTTATAAAGCAGTTTAAATTCCACTTGAGGAATGGATATTAGTTGGAGTGGCTGCTATTAGTAACACTGTACTAAAGATAGCCTGGGGTGAGAGATGCAAAATTTATTCATACAGCATGGGGAAAGTTTCTGACTTTAATTAATTAGTCTTTAGCACTCATTAGCAGACACTCCTTTGAAGAATTTACCACACATGTTGAGAAGTGGTTTTCATTATGTTGGTAATGGGGACAAGGGTACCTTAAAAATACTGTTCCTGGCATATATTCTAAATCAGCAAATAAGCTGCTAAAATGTAGTTATTCAGGAAGTGACAAACTCCAAGTTTGAGAGTCACAGGAGCACCAACTGAATTTCTCCTTGCAAGGCACAAGGTCATAAAACCATCTGGGACTGCAGTACAGTACAAAGGCAAATCCCTTGTCAGTATGGGCAGGAAATGCACAAACTGCTTGTAAAGAGAGGGGCTGCAAGAACAGCAGTTGGGAAACTTCTCTTTTCCACAGGATGATGTAGCAAAAGTTTAACTATATCAGGGGAAGGAAAAAAACAAACCCACCAAAGATCTAACTGCACTGAGGGGATTGCTTATAATAATTTGTTTCTGAAGCACTTTTGTTCTCTGCTTACTGCATAGATCTTGTTCCCAGATTTTCACTCTTAGCATTGTTTCTCCTGTTGCAGAGGAGTGTAGAATCTGACTCAAGATCACTTTTGTAGTTTGGTCTAATTTCATAAAAATCATTATCCATCAATGTGCTGAGCATCATTTTTAACAGGAAGGGAGATTATTAAGTACTTCACAGAACCAACCATTGTGAATAAAATTGATAAAAGTGTTATGTATTAGCTTTCTCTTTCCTAAAAGGTTACATTACAAGCATTTAAGAGCCAGTTCTTGACCCTCTCCACCACAAAAAGATCTACCATCAAAAGAAGTTGAGTTACAACAATCAGATTTTAGTTTAAGAATGTTTCTTGGCAGCCAATGGCCACAGGTCAGGTTTTACTAATACCTTTCATCTGCTTCAAACCATAATTTTAAAAGGCTTTCTAGGGAGTAGTTTTAAAGCTTTTTAAACCTACTTTGACCTGAGGTCAAAATTTCTTTTTTATTTTTAGCCAGTTTTCTTTCAACCTGAAAATCTGCTGTGGCAGTCTTCCCTGTTTATGATTCTTGTGATTGGAGTGATTAAAGAAAAGCCAAAACTCTTAAAGCGTAAAACACATGGATCACATTTCATCAGCATTTTCCTATAAAATAGTAATTGTGGACTTGGAACACATTAGGTATCAATTTTTCACCTTGATTAATAGAATAGTATGTCAACTAAGAAATGCATAGGTCTGGGTAGTTGCCAAGAATTGTTTTTCAAACCTTACTGCCTAAGAAAAGTGCTCAAACACATCCAGGTAGGATACAATCTCAGCAGCAAATCTCAGAGACAAATATCTGTTAATTCACCCTCCTAACTCTTTGTGCAGGAATGTGCACTTGAAATGGAACTGTAAAGGTCTTCTACATCTTGCTGATGCTGCAAAGATGATGTTTCTGTGCAGCTTCTGCCACCTCCCCTGCAGGGCTGGCAGATGTGAGCTGTACCCAGGGCACCCCAGGGCCCTGCACGAGCTGAGAGACTTTATGGCAGCAAACAGAATGTCAGGGGCTTGGAAATACCAGAGTTTAGACTGTGCTGGAGGAAGCTCAGCAACAGAGCACTACCTGAAGTCTGGTAAAGTCACTGCTGCTGAACAGAGGGGTTTGGGATTTTGATTAAAAAAGGTGAAACACAAGAACAAACCGTTAACACAATGTCTGTGCTCAGTTACTTTTATCATAATGAATTCTCTTAGCCTACCTTAGAAGTCTTCAGAATTTGTTTTCTTAATGATTGATGTCAGGCTGGAGAGATACAAAATGTAAAGAAGTCAATGCAGAAAGGGATTATTTTCATGATTCTACTAGAAAACAAATATTTCGACTCATACAAGATTAAAGACTCTACTGGAGAGACCATTATGAGCATTGAGTTTATCCTCCAGAGTAAAACTGGCCACAGATCCAAACAGAAAGATAAACTTGAATAGACAGCAGTACCCTGGAGTGGAGAACTAGCAGCACTTACAGCATGGCAGAGGGGAAGCTGTACTAACATACACATGGACACTTTCTGCTCTCTAATTTAAACCATCTCTAGTCACTGTTCACTCTTGTGGATAGCAGTTAGACTGTGAACTTCAACTAAAATTGAAGAAAATCTATAGATAATTTTTATTCCAATGGAATAAATATAGTTGATTTGGGATAATTACATCTTTTCACCCAAGGCAATCAGTGGTTTCACTGTGTTCAGAAATACCCTGCAAGATCACAGCTTTTCAGTAAGTTACCCAGTTGAACATCACAGTAAAAGCACTCTTTTACAGGACTTTGCTTCTAAAGAACTGTCCTCATGGATTCTGTTTTCAGTGGAATTGAAGTTTCCCATTTAATGGGTTACCTTTTACAATTAATTTGTTTCTAAGGAGTCCTTAGTTCCCTGTTTACAAGTAAATAGGTGTAGGGCTCTGATTTGCCTTTCTCTGTGGGGATGTATGCCTGTGTATCTTCAGCTACAGAAATATTAATTAGTGCAGTTGTCGTTTGAATTGTGTGTATTTTCTAGCCATTTTCAACCATTGGTTAAAGACAGAAAAGTTAAAGAGAAGTTTTCAGGTCACATCTTTTTTTTACTACAAGTTGGTGGGCAGAGCATAAGGCCTGTTACTTTGCTAAGCACAGTCTCTAGGTAGGTATTCTTTTAACTGAACATAACATTCCACCCCCTTACACATTCCTCATCTTGGATATTTCTAGTTCACTCAATAAGAACAAACTCAGTTCAGAAAAACATGACAACTTACCCAAAAATAGCTGTTATTCTTGGAAATACCCGGTCTCTGGAGTGTCATAGTTCACCTGCCTTTAGAACCATTCTCCTCTAAACTCTTTGTCAGAAAACAAACAAATAAAGGCCATTCTCAGGAGAGAAATTGGAAATGTGCTCCCTCTTCCTGCCCATCCTCTCTTATATGCTGTGGGCTGTGTTGGTCAGGAGTCTCCCCCCAGGCCACAGGTGCAGCTCCAAATCAGGTGCTGATCTCACTCATCTGAAGGGAATGAGGGTTGTGAGGGTTGTTGGCAACCAGTGCATCCTAGGGAGCCACAGTTCTTACAGCTGTTCTTCTTTAAATGATAAAAATGTCACATTTTCAGTAGCACCTTTATGGGTTTCTTGAAGTTTGAAAGGTGTTTGGAAGGATTCTCTGCAAGTCCATTAATACTGGTCAGTTTTACACGCAAATTAACTCCTTCTTGTTTTACTGTTTGCTAATGCAGCCATTGCTGACATGCCTTCAACATTCCTGTGATACAGGGAATGTTCTTTGGGAATTGGCATTTTCTTGTTAGCCTTTTACATGTGATTCATTCAGTGATGGTTTTTATCTTGAGTGCTGTATTTCCCAGGCTGCAGCATAAAGTCTGTGTACTAAGGTTATACAGATTGTCACAGTTAAATGTACCCAGGCCTCAGCAGCTGTCAGTATTTACAAATAAACACCCTCAGTTCCCACAAAGACACCCTCCTCATGAGTTATTTCATTATTAATGTGATGTGTTTAAATTAGCTTTAGGCACTTAGCACCACTGAGTCATCTCCTGTACTCTCCCAAGAGTCAGATTTTGCACAGAGGTGTGAAAGCCTTGTCCAAAAGCAGCACTGTAAAGTGCCATTCGCAGGCTCCCATGAAGTGTAAGTCAGCCACGAGTGGCAGGTCTGACTAAACCACTCATTTCAGGGCTGTTCCTTCAAATCTTGGGCTGCTCTGAAGTGATTCACTGTTCCTTGTGTCATCCAGCAACTCCCAGAGACATCTCTGGGCAGGTCACAACTCAGGAACTTCTGCTAGAGTCGAAACACCTGTGTTACAGGAGCTCTGCCTTCTCCAGAACACACAGATTTGTCTCCCCCATGGAATCACTGTAGTGATCTGTCTTGATGCAATCTTAAGTCATTTTAATTAGAGGAAGTTCATGAGTAACTTTGGTGTTTCTCTGTTCACCTGGCAGTGCTGATTGACAAAGACCAGTCCCCCAAATGGAAGCCAGCTGCTCTAGAAGAAGTCAGCGATGAATTTGTGGACAATTGTTTTAAACCACTGGGAAACGATGATCTCAAGCTGTAAAGATCAAACCTATTGACATCTATCTGCTTAGTTCTGTGATACAAAAATTAACTGCAGTGTGATCAGTTTGGACAAGACTTTTTTAGCTAGCCTGAGATTCACAAGTCTATTTTTCTTCATCTTTTTTTTTTGCATTCAGGAACATTCTTTGTAATGAGAAAATAATTGTATCTCTGGTTAATAATGGGAAAAATTACTTCAAGGCAAATTGTTATTTTTACAGCTTTAGACAGTGATTAACATTTAATTTTTTGCATCAGCTCTTAGTTTAGGAGGAGCCCTTGGGCAAAAGAGCACAGTTTAAGGGGTGACCTAATAAGCAAAAAGTCAAGAGATCTTTTGTGTTCTTGGCTCTGTCACTGATCTGGTAAATTGGGATTGTGCCACAGATTCTTCTGCGTACAATGAAAATAAAATATGGTTAAACCTTTAATGCAGTCAGAGCTACAAAGGAAAATGGAAGACAGAATCCATGGTGTTAAATATCCTTTTAAATAAAAGCTCAGACTGATACATTATTAGTCTGAGAACAAAAAATTGTTCTATTGATTAAACACTTGTAATTTTTCAGCCTTGCTGTGTGATGTAAACATTGTTTCAAATGTGATAATCTTGCCAGAGCCTGAAGCACACTTCACTTCGCTTGCATAGCCCGCTTTTTAAAATGTCATTATGTCTGATTCAACTGCATAATCAGTATTTCACGATTTCAGAAAATTGCTGGTTTTTCTTGGTCTAATAGTGGTGAAGAAACAAGTGCCTCAAACCTTGCTGTGAACACCAAGCAGCAATCTCCAGTGCATTCAAGGTGGTGGGGTTCTGATGCTGATAAGACATGAAGTTACACAACATAACCAGAACCCCTTGATACAAGTATTTGTGGGAGGGAAAATTATTTTTTCTTTTGTATACAGACAGCTACTAATCTTTCTTCAACATTACGCCTTCTTTTTTATGCTTCATCAGAGCACGTAGCAGTGTTTCTTTCTGCTTGCTTCTACACTTACAGGCAGGTCACAAGTACAAATTTTGGCTTCTCTGAAGAACAAAGGAAGAAAACTATTGTTCAAATGCCATAGTCAGCAGTGGGGGATGAAAAAGTCAGAGCTACAGCAGAACCATGGTGGAGTTTTCAATGTTGGGCAGTTTTTTTATGACGAACATCAATGGTCTGCAATGGCTTAAGGCTCCTTCCTTCTAGGAGCTGTTGCCTGGAAACTAAGTCCAGGAAATTCAGGCATCAAGGTGAACTTCCAAGAGTGACTTTCAAAAAATCAGAGGTGAGCAAATGGAGAGCTAAATCAAGAAAAAATGGCACCTTGCTTTGGCACTAGAGTCTTGTAAGATAAAATTGTTAAAATTTCAGCTGCAAGTTCATGTTACTGTGGACATACTTGTTATGGGACTGTCCTTGAGTTTAGTTCCAAAAGTAATTGAGATTTCATTAAAACCTCTAGGTAAGTCTGAAAGTGTCACAAGACTTTCTACCTCAAGCTGGTCCCATAAGCAGTGCTGCCCCTGTATTATTTAATATTTTTATATGTTTTACGTTCATAAACAATTGCTATTTTAAAATAATTTTTTCAATATTTGTTATCTTAATAATTCCATTATTTTTAATTATTATTCCATAATTCCATTATTTATAAAAGGAGCAATCTTCAGCCAACTATATTAAACAAAAAACAATAATTCCCAGGGAGTAGGGATCATGGCTTCTCTGATTGTACAAGATCTTAGGAAGAGCATACTTTTGAATGAATAAACTTTGACTTGCATGTTCAGTTGCTTCCAGAATTTATGTGAACAAGAATTATCCCAAGCTCAAGGTAACAAGATCCTGTCCAATCTTCGCAATCTTGTGTTTTTTTCAAATAAAAGGCATACAAGCAGATGGTAATTTGAATTTTATTTGGTCCACAAGAAAATATTTTCCACAAAAAATATTGTAAAAATATATTGTAGTGTGTTTTATTTGGGAATACTGATGTGCCTTAGTCCAGAAACGTCAACTGTACAAAGTTGTGCTGCAGTTAATGTATTTTGAACCATTATTAGAATATCAAGTCAGTCACATCATACCCACTCAGATTAATCTTGTTTCCTGGAGAAAATATAAAGCAAATGTATTTTTAACTCCTAAATAGAAGTAAACAGTTTTGCAGAGTATGCCAGTCCCAAACTGGAGTGCCTTTATTACACAAAATGAAGTCAAAGAATCAAAGGTAACTTAGTTGGAAACCCACTGTCAGTGGCTCTAAAACTCTAGCACAGCTTAGCATAAATTTGTTTTGGTGAAGAAGTCTTTATTTTTACAATGTATTAGTATTGTGCCTATTAAATGTACATACAGCAGAGCTCTGGGGAGTTATCTCCCTCCATCTCTTACCAGACTGTAGCACTGAACAGATTTATTTTCTATTAAGGGTAAGTGCATTATTTATAAGGACAGCATCCTGTAAAAGAGATGATTTTCCTGGTGAGAAGCCGTCTCCCTGTTGTTTGCTTTCCATTTGCTGCTGTGCCTTCCCTGAAGTGCCAGTGTCATGGAAAGCATCCTAAAGCAGTTGGAATTGCACTTGGGGCCACTCTGGAGCTGCTGGAATCTTCAGGCACCAGGGAGTGCCAAGGTTGGTGGCTGCAGGTGGGGGACTGGCTGGGCCACCAAGCAGCTGGTGCTGAGTCAGCCCGGGGGCAGCTGTGGGGCAGGCAGGGCAGCCACCCCACAGGGCAGCCACCCCACAGGGCAGCCACCCCACAGGGGCACGTTTCAGGGTGCCTGGGTGACCCCTGCTCTGGGAAATGCCAAGTGCTGATCACAGGGGATGCTCTGGTGGAACCTCAGCTGTGCTATAACTCTCTCTGCCTGCTCTCAAAAGGGCATCTGATATTCCTGAAGAGTGTCAGGTGCTAAGGCCACATCCAGAGGAAAGGTTTGAGACGTGGCAGCAGGAAGCACTGCAGCACCTCACTGCCTGTAAGTGCCTTGTACAAGGGCCAGGGCAGATCCACCTCAAGGTGCTCTGACAGCCAGTGCAGTTTTCTACCTGCTCCTCACCTGCCTGGCCAACAATGGCTGTGCAGCTTTGGCTTTTTAATTACTGTGGTTAGCAGTGTTCACATTCTCAAGCCCACACTCATGTTAGAAAGGTTGGCCCTTTTATTTTCTTTTTTGTATTAAAGCTTTATTTTAGCTAGAATAAGAATATTAATATTTTTTAATACTGAGGTTAAGCAATATCCAATTGATATGTACTTGATCAGTGTTTTGGCTTTGCTTTCTAACTCACACTAATATATGGAGGTATTTTAAAGCAAACAGAGTATGATCAAATATGTGCTGTAGAACTTGAAGGAACATCACTTATCAGGAGAATTTAAGTGAACCATAAAACCTTGGTCCCACTTTGCAAATGGCTTTGAAGACAACTATGTAACTTCAAAGAGGACGACGTTAACAGCATAAGCTGATTTTGTTCCCTTTTCCAGCAAAAGCCTGAAACAGCCTTAATAGCAGGTCACTGGGAATCCAGTCTGGTCACTGGGATTTAATGGCAGCCTTGTGCTGTGTCATAGAGAAGCATTTTTCACCCTCCATTCCTGATAAAACCACTTCCCCATATAGGTGAATTTCAAATACCTAAGTTTGTGTCACAACATTTGCAAAACAGCTCAATTCATAGACTGTCTTTCTACAGCATTTGACTTGGTCCTCTTTTTGCTTGCTTCCCATTGCTTGAAAAATCATGCTTTGGATCATTTACTAGAACTATGTGTACCTTTTAAAAATAGTAACAGCTTTAGCCAGTATGGAAAGCATTTCTCTATAAAATGAAAACAAAATGGAAAACATTTTGATCTAGGAAAAAGAACTATGTCTTTTAAACTGGGCATCACAGAGAAAAGAACAAACAGGTGGTAAAAGCCAAGCTGTTGGAAGGCCTTCACTTTGTATAAAGCATCAGCAACATTGTACCTTTGGGATGAATGAAACAATCCGTCGGTGTCCTGATGTGTCTGTGGTGCACTCGAGTGCAGTGGGTCAGGCTGTGAGCCCTGGGCAAGCAGGGAGCTGTGTGGGGATGCACTGGGGGAGAAATGGAGCCCCTGAGCTTGGGGCCTAAGGCTTGGTCCCTAACTCTGCACTCAGGGCACTGCTCAGGGCTGGGGCTCCTGAGGCTCCTGCTGGCATTGCCATGGACAGGTTTGCCCATGGGGAAGCAGCAGCCTACAGAAGCTGAAGGAAGAAGATGTCCTATCCCAAGGGTGATGCTACAGAGTGGAATTGCAGTGAAATGCAGCCACAGCTGCCATGAAGCAAACTGTCCTAAAGCACTGCCACACCTCTGAAGGTTCCTTTCACCAGTTACCAGCAGTAGTTTTTGCACATCTCTCTGGGTTACAGTAAAACAACAAAACCAAATCCTTCCAAACCGGCACCCTAACACAAAAAAAACCCAAACAAAACCAAAAAACCAAACAGCTTTGGTCTGAACACAGCACCAGATGTCATTAACCTATCTCACTGCAGGGTTTTAGAGACAAGCTCTCAAGCATTTACAGAAGCATCTGTTAATGATAATGCACTGCTTATCGACACTGGCACGTTTCTCACTGGTTCACTTCAATGGAAGGTGAATAGCATCATCATCCAAATGGCTCCCTGAATACTACTGGGGCTTGCAAAGCGCCTCCCATCACCTTCATTTTGCGATTTTACAGATTTGGTTAGGTCACAGAATCAAAAGTAAAATTTATGACAGCAGTAACCTTTGCTACATGCACACCTTGATTTCACTTTAGCGAAACGCAGACAAATCACCAAGCACGGAGAGTTCATCTCACCTACAGACAGACCACTGATCTTTTATGCAGAACACAGAAATAATCCACGTTTTGTCCTCTGTGGCAGTGCTTGTAGAGGTGCAGGGCAGCCACAGTCTTCTCATCCCCCTTTTAACGCTGATTTCTGCTCACATCCAACACGTACAAAGACAGAGTACACTCAACACATGGCTGACAAGGAATGACACTTGACAAACAGGTTCTACTGCGATCCAAGTGGTTTGTTAGCAATCCAGGCTGAAAGGCAGATTTTCTCAGGCTCTCCCTGCAGACACCTCCCCACGGTGATGCTCAGGGGACAGCAGGGGCTGTCCCGGCAGGAGGCTCAGGGCACGTCGCTCTCGATGAAGGGGATGTCGCTGTACTTGCTCTCGGTCACCGCCCACTGTTTGACCGCCTGCTCCAGGATCTCCCGGGAGAGCCGGTGCGCGTAGTCCAGCACGGCGGCGCTCGAGGGCCCCTTCTCCTCCGCCTGCACCGCCAGCAGCGACGACTTCTCCCCAGCACAGCCCTCGCCGCCTGCCCCGATCCGCTCATCCTGCACAGCGTTGGAACCTTGGAAGGCAGCCTTGGATTTGATGCATCCCATGGTACATTGGAAAATGCAGCTGCAAAAGTCAGTTCAGCAGCATGTTTGGATAACCTGGAAGCGGTTCCCTTGTTCGGTAGAGCGTTGCTGCTTCTTGCCAGTGGCTCCAGTTATTTTCAAAGAACAGGACATCTCCTTTTGTGCTTCTTCTGAGGAAATCTGTCAAAACAGTGTTTCACATAAAGGCAATAAACACGTTACCATTCTCAGTGAGCTCAAAGGAAACGTACATTCACTACAGGCGCTCGGAGAAGCGGCTTAAGTAAATCTCTGCCCAGCGTGTGTAAAATGTTTTTATCGGTAACATCCATCTACTACAAGTAGGCAAAGTTTGACCTGAATTCACGCTGCCTTTGAATGCAATTCCCAGGATGGGATGTAGGCCATCTAGGAATGTAAAATATTATAAAAAGAATAAAGTCTGTTTCTTCCAAGCTGACAATGCGTTATGCTTCTCCTGAAACTGCAAACAAATGCTGTTTAGCTCCAGGGACTGCTGCTGCTGCTGGAAATAAACACCAAAACCACCCCAGAGCAGCACCACACAACCACCATAGCCAGAGTCCAATGTCATGGCTGTCACACGCCCTCTGGGCACAATGACACTAATTCCCAGTGTCATTCTGCTGTTGCTGAAGGAGGCTGGAGCAGGGCAGCCACCAGAAGGTATTCACAAGGAACAAGAGCTGGTTTTGTTTTTTCCCTGGAGAGGGTAGGGAAAGCAGCAGCAGCCTGCTGTGATCAAGGCAGAGCACTTGAGAGCACAACAGAGCCAGAGCACCATTCTCACTAGAGCAGGACAGCTCTACACCCAGAGATGGGAAAGTGACCAACAAAACACCTGGCAGGGTCCTTTTCGAGTCCTTTTCAAGTCCTCAAGATCCAGAGCTAGTCAACTCCAAATATGGGTTTTGGTTTACTGGCCTACAAAGCTGTTTCTGGGGCTACTTCCTCTCAGGCAAAGCAGAATCTCACGCTACGCCTGACTTTGCCTGGCATGCGCTTACCCACTTATCAGAGTTAACAGACTGCCAGCCAAAATAAAGACTGCACAGCACAGAAACCAACTGTTCCCTGCAGCTTCACCCAATGACGTTGTACTAAGGTCAGCCAAAGTTAAAGATTTTTTGTAAATAGCCTTTGAAAACACACAATCGTGGCAAAGATGTTAAGCCTTATTTATTTCCTTTATACGCTGGAGGAAATTGGGGCTCCAATCCAGTAGCCTGATCAAAGGCAAATATTTGCAGAGGAAATCAATCCCATTTGCAGGCAAATGGTGCTTCACAGGTAGGATGGGACTTCCCCAGTCTAGCAGCTGGCTCAGGAGAACCTTGAACTTGTCCCAGATTCCTGGGACAAGCTCCTGTCCTCTCTTTGCTGCTTCATAAAAACCACTGCTACCTGTTTGTAGGGCTGAAGTGCAGCACAGAAGGAGTGGCTGGCACTCCTGGCAGGAAGTCGGTCCTAAAGGGCTCCAGAAAGCACCAAGTCCACACAAACGGTGCCACACCTTTAGCTGTGTAGCAGGACATTTCAGCATTGTAGAGGAGCATTTGTAGATCACCTCAGTGAAGTTCAGTGAGTCTCTTTGCGCACACTGACCTGTGCAGCACGTGCCCAGTGCTTTGGGACAGGCACTGTAGTCCACAGGCCTGTAACACAAACCCTGCTGCCAAGGGCTGACCTCTACCTGCAGTTTTACCCAACACAGAGGAGAGCTAAGCTATCAGATTTTTATTTCAATATCTCATCATTAAATGAGTAAAGACTGGATGGATAACTTGTTATTAGATGAGTAAACAGCAGGATTCCCTTATTACACAAAAAACTACATTTATCCCTATATCTATACCCATGTCTGTCCATAACATACACTGATCAAACTTACCATGCCTCCAGACCAGAGGCCTGAAAGCAATTCAGGCAGCTGAATAATTCAAAGCTTTAATAGTAATATCTTGTGAATGTCTAATTTCAATATTTACCATCAATAAAACATTAATACTAAGCACTTCCACTTGCTCTTCTGGACAAATATGTAGCTCCAAATACATGGTAAAGAATCACTGACAGCAGGTACCACCCAGCACTGCTGAAAGCTGCAGTCTTGATCCAGCCAAGGTAATGCACAGCTGCAGTGTATTTTTATCAGAGTTTAACCTTGACACTTTCCTTAAAATAGACTTTTCAGATTTGGATTTTTTCATCCAAGTCTGGAGCTATGGTTTTCCTTTTTTTTTTTTTAAGTTTTTTAATGGAGGTCTGTTAAATAGAAGCTATCTTTAGTTAGGATTTTATCATTGCTTTCATTGCTTTAATGTTTCCCATGTGCAGCTGGAGATTTCTGTTAGGGGACACCAGCAGATGAGTTAGCGTCTAATGGAAAGGACAGAATGGGAATAGAGGGAGGATAAACTTCTCCTTAAAGCAGGTAGGGAGAAATTCCCTAAGGTCAGCATCTTCCTCTGCAGAACTCACCACCTCTGCCTCTTCACCTGGGCCAAGTCAAATGTTCCTGGGACTGTCCTACACAGAGGGCAGGGTGGCCCAGCTTGCAGACAGCAAGGCAACTCACAATACAATTCAACTGTTCCAAATCAGTTGAGCTTCAAAGCCAAGTTATGGACCCAAGTTTAAATTCTTGCCTGTTGCTCATTTCATTCTTTACAGAGCTCAGTGCTTTCCAAGCCACTGCAGTGAGTGTTACAGTGCCTGGTCTACTGGAGTTAATAATTGTTGGCACAGAAATAATTGCAAATGAAGCTGCCCTCAACCTTTTGGCTGCTTCCTTGTTTTGCTGACAGCCCTTGCCTGCACACACATGGTGAAATGCTGTTTAAATCCTCTCTGCCTAACTCATCTCCAGAGTGTTAAGTTCTGACAGATTTTAACATCCCTACCTTTCCTCTCAACGCTCATACCCTGAGAGGGAAAAAACCCAACAAATCAGAGTAGCTCATTTTACTCCCAGCACGATGCTGCATCCTGAAACTGCACAAGGCCAAACTGTGTGATAGGAGCCTGCTTCTGTCAGTGCCCAAGCTCTGCTCTGAGCCAGTTGTGCCTCAGACATCACTGCAGAGATGGTTCGGGGCTCAGGCCAAGAGCTCTGCAGTTCCTCACGTGACAAAGCTGCTGGGCTTAGCTGGAGCCAGGGGTCAGCGAGCTCTGCTTGCTCTGCTCACTCTCAACCAGAAGCTAAAGCAGCACCATCAGAAACCAGAACTCATCTTCTCTTTTTAGAGACAGATTTTACAGTGGGTGAAATGCTGATTTATTCATCTGAAAAATATAGGCTACTAGTTGTGCTCTATTTTACTGGATGTACAGTCAAAACGTTTTTAAATGCTTCATTTAACTTCAGCACAACACTGTGCATGACTTTAATGGAAGTCTTGAAAACAATCAATTCTGTATTGGAATTGGAAGTTCCCAAGGACAAGTTCAGATGTTTTTTCACCTAATACTTTATTTACTGTGGTAATACTAGGAGAGAGAAAATTTTGAGGAGGTGGTAGCTGAACTCAGCAGGCACACTAGGGCTAAGCAGTCTCTTTGCCAGCCTGGCAAAGTGTTTCCTGCCAAGGTAAGTTCATTTCTACTGAAGGAAACAGAAAAATGGTGACAGGATGCCTGCAATTCACTATTAGAGAATATGAAATAGAGGAAAAAAGCATTAATCACATAACTGCCATTAAAAAAAACAAACGGGATTTTTAAAAGCATTAAAATTCTCAATAAAAATAACTGCAAAAAGGTAAATGTGCAATATCAAAAATTAATGGTTTCACTGGCCTCTGGAATACACCAGCATAAGATGAAAACAGGCAGAAGAGCAAGCATTTTGCTGTTATGCAACATCTGTAGCCATCATAAGCAGGTAAGTTCCTGCTGTCATCTACTTTTTTTCCATTCATGAGAACCTTACGAAAAAAACCTTGAAGTTCAATATTACACTATAAGAAACTGCTTTCTGCAACACTTTATGTTACAGCAGTCACCAGATTAAAAATAAGCCAAAGTTTTCAAAGTAGCTTCAAAATGTGCAGCTTTGCCCAGCTGAAGGCAGCAAGTAATTCCTGCTGTGACAGAGGCAAACTTGTGAGTTCAGATATGATTCTTCCTCCAGCAGGGACTTTCAGTTTTCCCCTGGGTATCTGCAGGAGAAGCTCAGAGTGCCACTTACCAGAACCACGTCTGTTTCTAACAGGTTGTCCCCTCGTCCCCAGGAGAGCACAGACAACTTCACGTCTGGGAGTCTGCAAAGGGAACCCAGGAACAGAGCTTAGCACCCTCCAGGACGTCAGAGGTGCACAATATTCACCAGCAAGGTGATGAATCTGTAGTGCTGGCCTTGCACAAGGCTGCCTGCCTTTCTTCCCACTCAGAACTTGACTTTGACAAAGGTAAAAGGATGATACAGCACTTAATAAATTAGATTGAATGACAGGCTGCAACAATTTACACACAGCACCTAATGCTGGGCTCAGAGTGGGGCCACTGCTTGGGCAAGGGGCTCCTGACCATCTTTAGGATGCCAACCTCTCCCACAGCAAGTCCAGGTCAGGAGGATTTCAGCAAGGATATGGGAAGGGTATTGTGCCCATCTGTTGCCCAACCTCAAAAGTTCTCTCCCATTTTCCCTTCTCCCTCTCAAAGCTTCTACTGAGACCTGGACCATCCAAGGACACAGGGAGAACAGTCAGACAATCCCAGTGCTGCCATTATCATAGAAACAATAAACTCTGGAACAAAGCTATTCAAAGCTGGAGTTTGGGCAGGTGACCTACCAGCACAGGTAACCAAACAGCACTCAGGCATCTGCACCTCTGAACTGCACCCAATCACTTAAAATATTCACACCCTCCATGTAATAACAGAGAGGGAACCCAGAGCACCCCTCTCCCTTCCAAGGTGGGCTGTAACTCAGGAGCACTCGTGGCACTGCCTTTGGATCCTCTGCAGCTGTGAGCAGAGCAGCAGCACATAACTGGCAGAGGCATGAATCATTCACTCAGTGCACAGCATCCCCTCCATCCCTGCAGGACTCTGAGCTCCCTGTGCAAAGCAGCCCCAGGCAGAGGCTCCCAGAGCAGTCCAACCCACCAGGCCTTCAGTTCTGCTCTCCTGAACATCCAGCTTCCTGCAAATCCTACAGAGGAGATGCACTGCGTAACATTTATTAGAACAACTCATCCTAGGAAAAGGAAGTTTTAAACAGCTACAGTTACTTTTAGACAAGCACAATACCAAAGATTCTGCTGCCTCAGGCAATCACTGATACCCAAATATCCCAGAACAGCTCAGGACATGAAAAGCAAAAATTGAGCTCTCATTGCTCTCAGAGCCATCCCCTCCCTCTCCTGTCGCTTAGTGCCAACAAGAGATAAGAGCTACAGATTGAAAGGCTGCATGCAGCAACTGCAAACAACTGCTGTGCAGGATTAGCATGGAAGGGAAAGTCTCCTGGTTATCTGTCTCAAGGAATGTCCTGGAATTTCAAAGGCTCGGGTTTTTCCCCCTCCATGGCGAGAATTGATAAAGCTTTTCCAGGCTTCTAAGCCAGTTTCTAACTGAATGGGGGAATTATAAATTTGCTTTTCCAAATCAGGCAGACCTCTAGTTTACTTTAATAGGTTTTTCAATAAGAGCACAGCTGATCACAGAATCATAAATTTGCTTTGGTTAGAAAAGGCCTTTCAGATCAAGTCCTACCATTATCCCAGCACTGCCACGTCCACAGCTAAAACCTGTCCCTAAGGGCCACATCTGCACATCCTGGGCACCCTTGCAGTGAAGAATCTTTTCTAACACCCAGCCTAAACCTCTCCTGGCACAACCTGAGGTAATTTTGTCTGGATCTATTGCTTGTTACCTGAGAGAAGAGACTGAGCCCCACCTGCCTACAACCTCCTTTGTCAGAGTACTGAGTTATTTAATGGAGGCAATTTCCATGTCAAATTTCATCTCTCAAGCACTTTAGCAATGCAGTTAAGGAACACTGAAAATCTTCAAACTAGAGGGAAAAACAAGACAGAAGAAAATGTTTCTTCTTACTTCACTTTATGATTTACATGCACAGTGCAAGTGGGGTGTTTTTGCTGCTAAATAGTACAGCTGTGTCAATGTGAGTTTTTATACTGACAAACTCTGGAACTCTAAAACTAGCACTGACTTAAAACAAAAGTTAAAGAAGGCAAAAACCCCCATAAAATCAAGAAACAGTCTGGCCCCTCTGCAAGACACACACCCACAGAAGCCAGGAACAAAAACAAGTGCTTTCTGCACCGTTCTAGCAATCTTACCCAAGCTTTGGGAGCAGCAAACCAAGGTGAAATACCAAAAGAAACCGTTGGGTGAAAATACCAGTAGTTCAGAGAACAGCAATGCCAGTAGGTACAGCCCTCAGCAGCCACAGTGTTATTCTTCATCCAGGAAGAAGAAGTCTTGTTAAAAGCAAGGAACATTGTGTGCTTGGTAGCTGTCTAATTTCATGAAAGTAAAACTGTACCCAGTTGGCCTGTCCTGAAATCCTCCCTCCAGTGCAGCAGTTTATTCACCAGAGCTGCACACACAGTGTGAGTGCCCCTGTTCAACAACACAGCTCAGGGGGCAGCCCAAAGGCCATTGGAGAACAGGATGCTAAAAACCTCTTACAGGTTCTGTTCATATTTTATCTCAGTTACTTGTCCAAACAGCTGTATAGACTGCTGTTAGTGCAAATATAGACAGAGATGTTTACAATGTATTGATGTTTTTTTCTCCAGTGTCTCAGAATACATGCATGCACCAGTACAGACTCTGCCAGACCACAGACAATAGGAAACATTAATTTAACTACCACAGGAACAGGAGAAAGATGCCTACCATTGATGGAAGCCTGTTTTCTAGGAGGGTAACAGTAAACCAATGGATTTCCTTAGCAATTAAGGCCTTGGAGTGAGGCTGGAGAAGAAAGGGCATGAAGAAGATTCAGGGCTTCTCAGAAACTCCATCTGCAGAAAGTTTAGCCAAGACTTAAGGAACCCAACTACAGAAACTATAGAGGAATACCTTTGGAAGGGAAAGCTAATAGTGACAGAGGAAATCCAAAATTCTCCAAGACCTCAAATACAAAATAATGCTCAAAACTGGTGAGTGAACAGAAATAAAATACCAGAAATGGATATAAAGATTTTGATCTATATGTACAGCTGTTTCCTTGCCCTGCGTCACACCAAAGGATGCAGGTCCAACACTTCTTTCAGCAAAACCCACAGGTCTTGTAATTATCAGCCCCTCCCATCTGTACTAGCTGCAAATCCATGGTCTGAACACCATCCCCACAGCAGGGGAAAACACAAGGCACACCAGCAAAGGTGTCAGAGACACTGGCCAAGTCCCACACTGAGGTTAGACTGCTCTAAGGCACAGCCCTGGGCCCAGACAGAGCAGCCTCTTGGTTTATTGCAATGCTCCAACGCTGTAACCAACTAGAGTGGAAACAGGAATTTTCCTACATATACCACAAAACTTCATCCCAACAACTCAATTATGGAGTCACAGCCTTCCTACTAACAGTCCTCTTCAGGAACCCATTGAGACATTAAGCTGCTAACTCTCAGACTAAGGCTCAGGATCCAGCCTGGTTTGTAAAGGTGCATTACTGTCCTCCACAGGTGCCTGGCAGAGACAGAGCTGCAGACAATGAAAAGGGATGCACAAATCTTTACGAGCAAGAAAAGCCCCTCCTGCAGCTCTTGCTGGCTGCTGCCCAGCCTGGGGATCCTGCCAGCAGGAGCTGAGGAGCAGCAGCAGCAGCAGCTAGAGCAGCGGATCGGTGCCTCAGGCTGACAGGGTCGGCCTTTATTGTAGTGGCTGTCACAAGATTCAACCACGAACATATGGAGCTGCAGAGCATAAGGTATGAATGAGGGACACTGCCTGCCTTTGTGACACCCTCAGGAAGCTGAAGGCTCCGCTGGAGTAACACAAATGAAAGTCAGAAGGAAGGCGATGGTCAAGATCTGCCCAAGATGAACCACAGAAGAGCACAATAAAGGCAGCGCACGACCCTATTCTGTTCTTTAATCTCCAGAAGCCAATTATAAAAAGGGAAATGGGAATTAGGAATGCACCAGGAAAGCCATCTTTCCACATCTCACATAGGAAGGCACAGGAGAACACAGCCCCACATTTTAAATCACAACTCTGTTACTACTGATTTGCACAAACTGAGGAGTAAGAGAACAAAGTGAGGAGCAAACAACCAGATGCTCCAGCTGTACAAAAGCCGCCCCGAATTGCAACAAAGAACTTTGTCAGCCTTAAAAATCACTCTGTCTCACGGCTCTCCCCCGGTATTTGTTTCCTTGAATTCCACCACTCCTGACGTGCCAGCTCCTGCTTCCAGCAGCTGCCGCCTTCGCGCCTGGGAAGCGGGAAGGGCCGGGAGCCAGGCGAGGCAGCCGTGCCCGCACAGCCTGGCACCGCTGCCAGCCCTGTCCCCCAGGACCCTGCCCACGGAAACACCTTGTCCCCAGGGACAGGAGCGTCCTGGGGCTCTGCTCAACCCCCTTGGGCAACTTGTACCAAGCAAGGTGATTTTAAAGCAAGAACGTTCTCAGCAGAACGTGATGTTCAGAAGAAAAACTAATTTGTATGTACTTGAAGGTTAAAAATGCCACTTTGTTAAGGGTACAGGATAAATCCCCGCATTTTTTCCTTTTTTAAAATGACTATATTTAGAAACCTAATTTGGATTGCTACTTACTGAACTATGAGAAAGCATAAAATATTTCTAAATGTTTAAGAATTTTTGCCATGATTCATTATTAAATCTGGCATTATTAAATTTGTATTTTATAACATGCCAGATGAACATAACCTGCTCTGTATAAGAGTCAGTGTGGAAGCCTGGAAAGGTGCTCATGGCAAAGCAGGGGCTGACAGACCCTCACATCACCTCGGCCGGCAAACACAGCAGCCTCACGTCTTCCCCACAGCAAGAACAGCGCTAGGAGAGAACCAGCCACGCCGTTCACCTTCCCACTCCGCATCACTCCCACTGCTGTCCGTAGCACCACCTTTCCTCAGAGTGCTCAGGGGGAGCGGCACCTCCGCTTTGCCCAGTTCGGAGGAGTCCGCGGCCGGCCCCTCGCTGCGAGAGGATGGCAGGAGTAAGGCGGCAGCACCGCCGGCTGTCCTGACAGACCCCAGCTCAGAGCCCGGCTCTGTCTCCCCGCTCTCCGGCACGACACCAGCCCGAGGCGGCCGAAGGCCAGCGCTGCCCACGGCCCCGCGGGTGCGGCCGCACATCCCCGCTCCCTCCCGGCCCCGGCGCGGCTCGGGGCGATGGAGCCGGGCACATACCGGCGCGGCGGGGCGGTGTCCGTGCGAGCAGCGTGCTGGAAGCGTGGCCCCGCCGCGCACGGTCCCCGGCCGCCGGGCTGCCCCTTCCTCCGGCGGTGCCCGCGGGATCCGGCCCTCGTCCCACCGACGCCGCCGCCTCCTGCAGGCTCCTGAACGGCAAAGACGCAAACCCACCGTCAAAGTCCATGCTGGGAGCGCCTCCCGGCCCCGCCCGGCCCCGCGGCGCTCGCACAGGTAGCGCCGGGAGGGCCCCGCGCCCGCCGCCACTCCCGCCGCTCCGCCGGGCGCTCCCCGCCCTCCCCGGGGCGGCGGCGGCGGGGCCGGGCGGGGCCGGGGGCGGGAGCGCCGCCGAGCCCGGGAGCGGCGGTGCCGCGGCCCCGACCTGTCCCCCGCCGGCACCTGAGCCCGGCCCGCAGCCCCCGAGCGCCCCTGGCCTCGGCGCTCCCGCCCCGCCCGGGCACAGCCGCGCCTCAGCGCCGGCACCGGCCCTGCCATTTAAAATAAGGGAAAAGGGGAAAAATCACCCAGGCAGGAAAGGCGCCTCTCATTGGCTTCTCCTCCTTTAAATCCTCCTCCCTCTCTACTCGGCCCTAGTGAGGCACATCTGGAGTGCTGTGTCCAGGTCTGGGCTCCTCGGTACAAAAACACCAGGAGCTGCTGGAGAGGGTCCAGCAGAGGGCACAAAGATGATGAGGGATCTGGAGCACTCTCTTACAAGGAGAGGCTGCGGGAGCTGGACCAGTTTAGTCCAGAGAAGAAGAAATGGAGAGGGGATCTCATTAATGCATATAAATATCTCAAAGGCAGCTGCCAAGAGAATGGTGCCAGACTCTTTTCAGTGATGCCCAGCTACAGGACGAGAAGCAGTGGCTACAAAGTAAAACACAACAAGTGCCACCTCAACATGAGGAAGAACTTCTTTACACTGAGGGTGCCAGAGCACTGGAACAGTTTCCCAGTGAGGTTGCAGAGTCTGCTTCTCCAGAGACATTCCAAACCCACCTGGGTGCATTCCTGTGCTCCTGCTCCCCTGCCTTGGCAGGAGGCTGGATGCTCTCCAGAGGCCCCTTCCAACAACCCTAACAGTTCAGTGATTCTGTGAAATATGGAAAAGGTGTTCAAAGAATGGAGTTGCCATATAAAAGCTTAGGGCCATCAGCATTGTGTGTTCCCCTCAGCCCTGGGACAGCACTGAGGTGCCAGAACACATTGAGCACACAAGGACCGGCGAGCTTTAAAGCAAAAGAAAACAGTGGAAGAGACTGGGGGAGAGGCCTGGGTGATGCTTCTCTGATTTTATCCTGTCAGGCAGCATCAAATCATGTACAACCACAGAGAAGTATTAATTATACCAAAGCTTTTTAGGAAACACCCCCATTCCAAAGGAAAGCTTCCAGAATGAAAGCTGAGCAAACTAAAATAGCATTTTCAATTTTTCAAAAATAAAAGCTATGCTAAAAATGAAAACTATTTCATAAGAGAGGCTGCAAACAGACACCCTGGGTAAAGCATTCCTGCTTTTGGGGAGTTCTTGACACCCAAACTACTGCACAATACACACGAGCACGCCTGGGCATCCCCTCTGGGAGGCTTTCATGGAGCTCACACCTGGCTGGGGCTGGCAAACAGCACCCCAGGACTCACAGGAGTCTCCTGGCCCTGATGGGACAGGCCTGGGGACACAAGGCTCATGCTGGCCCTGGCTGGTGCTACAGCAACAGGCTAAAAGCCAGAGATGCTGCAGGGCTGGGCACTGTGCTCGTGCCCCTCACTGCACTCAGCACTCACTTCCAGTGTCTGTGCTGAGCTCTGGCTAAGTCTCCCATCTATTTAGGCAGGTTTTATAGAATCAGAGAATCATTAGGATTGGAAAGGATCTCCAAGGTCATCAAGTCCAACTGATAACCTGGCACTGCCATGTCCACCACATCCCAAAACCATGTCCCTTAGTGCCACACCTATGCAGCTTTTCAATACCTCCAGGGATGGTGACTCCACCACTGCCCTGGGCAGATTGTTACAATGCTTGGCCATTCCTTTGATGAAGGAAATTTTTCTAATATCCAACCTAAACCTCTCCTGGCACAACCTGAGGCCATTTCCTGTGGATCTGTTGCTGTTACTTGGGAGAAGAGACAAAGCCATCTCACTACATCCTCCTTTCAGGTGGTTTAGGGAGCAATAAGATCTCTCCTGAGCTTGCTTCTCTCCAGACTGGACCCCCCCAGCTCCCTCAGCCCCTCCTCACATGACTCTCAGCCCCTTCACCCAGCTCTGCTGCCTGCTCCTGGGCACACTGCAGCACCTCAATGATTATTGCCAAGCAGGTCTCCAGTTGTCAAGTAAGTTTCTAACACATTTCCAGTCAGTCATTGCCTTGCCAAGGAATTTCTTGCAGTGCTTTCAAAGCCAAAGAAAACACTGCACTGGTAGCATTCATCAAGAGAAGCACCACTGTAACTGTAGCTGCTGGTCACAGATTACCCATTGCATGCTGGAGGGGCTGCAAAGGGCCAGCAGAGCCAGGGGATGGACAGGTACACAAAAATAAGAACAGCATCCCTCTGCTCCTCCAGTGGCTGGGAAACCCTCCCTAACCTGGAAAGCTGGGGGACAGGGAGCAGGCAGCCACCCCTGCATACACCACCAACAAAATCCAGCAGCTCCTTGTACAAAAGCACTGCTGCTACAGCTGTTGTGACCACCCAACAACAGCACACAATATTGCACTCATTACTTGCAAACAGTCCACCTGTGAATTAAAAACCCCTCATCTTTTACTAATTACTGCCTTGGGGCCTGGAGAAAGCATTGTGCTGCCAAGTGCTGGGTGCAGGGTTTGTACACACTGTGTGTGCTGTGTCATTTCATCCAGCTCTAATGGGAGCCATGCTCCCTCAGAGACCAAAGGCAGAGTTTCTGGGGCTGGGGTGCAACAGGAGACCAAAGCTCAACCTCAGGTCCTCACAGGTGTGATTTTTTAAGTGACAAGTTCCCCAGGCAGGATTAAGCCCCTTGGGCACTCAGCAGGTGCTGCAAGGGTTTACAGGGGCAGGTCTGAGGAGCTCGACCACCCAAAACCTGTTAAAGCTGGTGACACTTTGCCCTCTGGTTTCAAGGAGCTTTGACTCAGGACTTGCTGACCTGGGCAGATCTTGTGCAAATGTTTTATTACTGTTTTAGCTCATCTGTAGGTGGCCAGAGGAGAAAATCAAACTCCTGGCCCTGAAAATTAAAACAAGATGAAGTTCTGGAAAGGTATGGTCACCTTGCATTAACACAGTGGTATTGCTACAACAATGACTTTTAAACTACATCCTGTTTTTAAACAAGAATTTTGTAACTAAATTATAAATATCTTTGTATAGGCTTATGCCTACTGTGCTCTTTATTATTCTAGCCTGGTTTCTAATGCAAGTTTCTACTTTTATCTTCAGCTTTTAAATGAATGCAGCTCCCACTGAGCATCTTGGTGCCGTGGGGCAGACATTCCACAGGCTGCAGGCACAGCTGGTGCCTGGCTGGATCACTTCACTGCATCCCAATAGATAACAGTCTGGTCTAGTGCACTGCTCATCTCCTGTGCCACCACCCAACAACAAGCCTTGGCCTGAGCAGCAGCACCTCAGTGTGATGTGGCAGGGACAGGGAGCTAAGGAGAGGGTGATACATGTGACAAGAACCTCGAGCCCGTATTTATTTCTGGGTGCTAAAACAGATTTAATATTTCATTAGCTGTGGAGCTGGCAAGACAGCTGATTATGTTGGGCTGAGGCAGAGCAGTCAGTGTTTTTAAATGCAGAGCATCCGTTTGAAATGACTACAGCCAGGCACAGGCTAGGCAGTCAATGAAATATTTAGCTGGTAAAGCATTTCAGTGTGCAGGGCTGGGGCCAGACATGTGTGCTGTGATGTTAAAAACCACAATACCCAAATCTGAGGTGCCCCAGCCCTCAACATGGAGGCCTCAGAGGTGCAGCAGTTGCCCAGAAGCTATGGGGCTTCAAGGTCCCCACCCTGTGCCAGGGTGCAGGAAGCCTTGCTGGGTATGGACTAGCTTGGGAGGGCACAGGCATCAAAGCCTTTCCTGCAACTCAGCTTGCCAGATAATGCTGCCTCTTGTACCCTTCTCCCAAATTTCAGTGAAAGCATTTTCCTGTAGGAGTAAGGAAGGCACTCTCCCCTCCAGAAGAAATAGTTTTAAAGCAAGTTTGACTTTTTGTTGTCATAAGACCTGGTATTTATTTTATTAGCTATTTTTACTCATTATTTGCTTATTGGAATTTGCTAGTTCTTCTTACAATATAGGCCAAACCCTCTAAATTCTTGGCAGGTCAGGTCCTGCTCTGTGTGCACATGTTCACCCCAGAGTGATGTGGATGCAGCATCAATCCAGCTGCAATGAGGGAAACTGGTGCAAACTGAACCACAGAAGTCAGGGAATGGTGTTAGCATTGGAACTGCTGGAATGATATCCAGACTGAAGGATTCAGCAGTGCTGAAGCTTCAGAGGAATCTGGGTAAGGAACTGCTAACCTACCTCTTTTGGGTTAAAATTTGTCACTTAACAACCTCTGCACCAGATGGCAAAGTTTTAATGAGTTTGTCCAAGGGTAACAGAATAAATGAAATCTGGTTTCTCCCTCCCTCTGACACAATTTTATAGTTCCTGCCCTTGCTACCCCTTCACAGTTCCTCCACATCTGCGAACCCCTCTCCAAGCCTTCAATTCCTCTTCTCTGTCTCACACACCCACAATATCCTACACTGACTTCTGGACTACTCACATGCACTTCTCCCTCAGCTCCCTCCCATATCACCTGTAAATAGTGCCCAATTTCCAGTAACCCCAGCTTTCTTCCACATCTTCTCACCTGAGCTGTGTGGTTGGCAGCAGTAGCACCTGCTCAGGTTTTGCCAAGGTGCTGTTCAGATGCTCAGTCCATCAGTCCTGCTCACCATGATGCTGGGTCACATTCTCCCTGCCTTTCCAACAGAAAGCAGAGAAAATACAACCATTTTTCCCAAGCAGTGCTTAAGTTCAATTAAGAAGCCACTGATGTGGCATTCAAAAAAGGATGACAAAGCTCCATGAATTTACCCAAATCCAACCACCAATTCAATCCCTAGTCAGAGGTCACTGGTTGAAAAACTTGCTCTGTTTCTCAATTCATTTTTTAACTGTACCGACAGACCCTGGTATTAGGGAGGGCTTCACTGAGGCACATATTTCTAATTCAGATGAGGAGGTAAAGGAAGCCATGACAAGCACTCTCTGCCCCAGGATCTCCCCCCCAGCATGCCCACAGCCACGTGGTGACTTTACCAAATCTATTTTTACGTGCAGTAATCCACTAACTGCATGGGTTGGAAAATGTTGCACAGTCTGACAAGAATCAATATAAAGTCTAAAGAGGTATGAAGCCCTGAAAATTTTTGTTATTGACTAAAACCTCCTAATAATCCAAAAGCCTTGAAGTTGTACCTGATATGCTGTGAATACATTCTAATAAGTATTTTAGTAGAGTTTCAGAATCAAGCCCATAATGCAAAGAAGGTCACTGCAACACAGCTTTATAGACTAAGGAACCACCATCTAAATAAAGGTTCTATTTTCAAAAACCTTGTGCATGGGAAAGGTGTTCTTTTCCTCAACTATGGATTTTTCTTTTGTTTACCTAATTCTTCTTTCATTATACACCACTCTCATCTGTTTTTGCTGTTCTACACACAACCAAGATTTACCAAAGCCTTTTCTCAGAGCTTTTATTCTCTTAAAAATATTTCCTTGGGGTTTGAAAACAGGTTGATTAAAAGCAAGGGCAAATATGATTGCAGGATGCCCCAGCACATGCCATGGCAGTCCCTCAGTGCTGCCCTAGTTTCCAACTCTGTTACTACCAAAAGTAAATGACAGTGGGGATTGCACGACTGCTCCAAACCTTAGGGCACAACATTGATTTCTAGATCATGATTATTTTTGGAATGTCCCATCCTCCTGCTCTGAAAAAAAGGTTTGATAGCTTTTACATTTAAGTTAAAATACAATAGAATATAGAGGTAAAGCCTAATTCCACTCTCTTGTATGAAGAGATCCTGAATATTTAAAATAGGTTTAGCACATTGCTATTAGTTTTACTTCTTTTGGTATTAGCTGGATGTGCATGTACTGCTATAATTCAAAGAAAAACACAAAATCAGTGCGTGCACTGAACTTTATACCCATTAAACAACTCCCAGCACTTTGTGATTATCACAATGAGACATTTGGGGGAAGAACTTTTTTTTTTTTTTCAATGATAAAATACCTCATTTAGCAGCAGAATTTGAAGAACATGCTCAGTTTCACTCATGTACTTACACATCAGTGTATCCTGCAGGACTTTATTGGATAGGGGCTGAGTTGCAGAAATTCATTTCATCCAGTCAGCAACACCTGTGCAAAGATATTTAGAGCTGCTTAAGTCACCATATTTGCAAAATTTTCCAGGAAAAAACCCAGCATTATATACTTAGAATTTCTCTGGATGCTTAAAAATGTGCTAAGAAGATAATTATGACAAAGTTACACTATAAAGGCACTCTGCTCAAAAAAATGAGATAGAATATGTGGGCATTTTTTTCTCCCATAGAACAACCTATACTTAGCATCAAAGTGAAAAAGAAGAAACCAGAATCACAGAATGATTTAGGCTAGGAAGCTTCTAAGCTAATCAAGAAGAGGATTAAAATAAATGACATGTTTCTACACAGCACAAATGTTTATCCAACTGAGTGTAATAGTTGTTAGATCTTTTGTTTCAATTAGTGTAATTAATTTTATTAGAAACTTTTTAATGGAAATTTTTTTGGGCAAATTTAGGAATCTTTAAAATGAAATTTTTGCTCCTGAGGCTTTCCAGGTTTTGTGTCCTGGAATGCACAATGGTGCTGACTCCCTGGGCCTCTCCAAACTCTCCCCAGGGGCAGTGAGGTCAGTGTCTCTGAGTAACCACAGACACCCAAAGAATTGAGAAGCAGACAAGAAATTGTGTATTAATTCTGACTGGAGATGACAGTTTTCCAGAAGAGGGGAATTTCTTCCAGCAGGGGGAGATGGCAGTGAGCCCGACCTGGGCTCTGCACTGCCAGAGGAGTGCAGCCTGCTCCCCTGGTTACACTGGCCCTGGGTAGGGCTGATCTCGAGGCCACAGCAAGAACTGGGGTTGTTTTTCCCCAAGAAACCTCTCTGGGTGATGGCTCCTTGTGTGGCGTCCGCAGAAGCCGGGTGCTAAATCATCACAGCAGCACTGCACATTCATTGTGGAGCAAAACACAAACAGCAGCAATAACCCCCCAGCAGCTCTGTCTGGGGAAGAGGCAGCTACAGCTTTTGTTCAGTCTGTTTATGAAACTGCAGATTGTGTTTGGCAGGAGGTCAGCAGCGAGTCTGAGCATACTCTGGCTATGAGAGGCAAAGTGCACACCCAGGGCCCAGCAGCAGCCCTGGTGTGGTTTGCACCAGCCTGTGCACTCAGGCACTTACCTCCTGCTGAGCAGAGACCATCCCTATCCCATGGGCAGGGCTGGAAAACAGAAATAGATAGAATAAATAACAAATCTTATTCACTTTTTTTTCAAATAAGGAAGTATATTAGGCACAGAATATTCCTAATTTATATGCAAGTCCTCTTTTACTTCATTTTTTATCAGTACCTAACAGCACTAAGGCACGAAGCCTAGGCAGACATGCAAACTGCAGCCCTGGAAAACCCAGGCTGCAGCACAGCAAGAGGATTAACCAAACATGAGGCATTAGAATATTGCAAAGAGGATCAAAAGAGATTTGTGACTGAAAAGCCACCCACCAGAATTACAGTCAGCTGAGAAGCTGGACTGAGAGAAAGTGGGGAAATGTTTTGCATTTAGATGTCTCCTAGAATAAACTTAAACTTCAGGATGTGTGCTGCAATACACCATCAGATCAAGCTTCCCTGTGACATGGAGCTGCAAACAAAGCCACCTTCTTTCTATACTGAAAACCAGAGCTTTGTGACAGTCAGATATTAGCTGGAAAAAAGCAAGAATCACATGGAAATATGGTCGCTGGCACGCCTAAAGCAAAGAGCCCTGAGGGCAGCAACAAAGCAGTAGCTGTACAAAAACTGCCATGCAAAAGGAAACAATACAGAGAAGTAAGAGGAACTTAAGACCTAATCTTGCCATAACATTTTCTTCTCCAAAATAAAAGTCACTGTTGGTGTTCCCACTCCAAAATGATACTAAAATTAATTATTAAACAGGAAATTGCCTCCTAGTAGAGATAAAGACAGACATCACTGCAGGCGAGGTTGTGGATCAGCAAAGCAGTGACACACTGAAACCCTGCTCCCATCAATTTTATGACATCTGTAGACATTATTGTACTTAATGTAGGGAAGTAATGTGTTTCAGAGCAATGTTGTACCCACGTCTGCATCTCCAATTTTCACACTGAGATCAACATTATTATGAGCACCAACTCCTCCCTTTTCTTCCTCCTCTGCTTTGCTTTCACAGCTTGCTTTGGCTGCACCTGCCTATCTTTATGTCCATCCATAAATCTTTCCTTCCTCCTCCTTTCTTCAGATCCAGCGGGAGAGGGGAGGGCATGAGCAGCCAGGTGGGTGTGTGGCTGTTAATTGAGCTTAACCCAGCAAATTATTTTATCCCAGCTTTGTTCAGAGTAAGGCATCCTGCCCCTAAGAACTAGTTCTTCATGTGTTTTTAGGGACAAGGCTAAAGATGATGAATGGGTATGAAATGCAGAGTTTTTTCTAGTACCTACAGTAAGCCCCCAAACCACCTTTCTCTATCAGATCAGTTTCTCCACCTTGAAAGATTAAGATTAAGCAGTACAAATATGTGGAAGGGTGAACTCTTGCTGCCATGAGAGCAGTGGGGATGGCTTTTGCTGCTTTAAGAGCCTGGCCCACTTCTGTCAATGCTCCTGGAGGGCAGGCCTGCATCCCCCCTGGCTCTCAGGGATATCTCAGGCAGCAAAGACTGTTCTGCCATGCAGAACTGGGCAGTGTGCTCAGGAGGAGGGCAATAAAACTGGCTCCCTTTGAGCACAGGGCAAATGGATTTTCAAATGAGCCAGAAGAAATGAGCCAGAGGATGCCTTAGGAAGAAGCTGGGGTAGTGACTCTCTCAGAGGATACATTAAAGCAAAGATAGAAGATAGGGGACTCAAGGATACAGATGCTGAGGAATTGCATCCCTTGGGGAGATTTATGGGTGACTGAATCTGAGCTATTGCTGCTGCTGCTGAAAACTTCCATTTCCTTAAATTGCCTTGCTGGCTGAACTCAAGCCCTCTGTACTTTTTCTCATACACCAACATCACCTTTTGCAGCACTAATGGCAAATAAATTCCTTTATAAAGTCACAAAATTACTTAAACTGTCACTGAAATGAGAAGATAAATTTGAAATTAATTTTCAGAAGAGTCTAATTTACCAACAATGTCATCATGATTACCTCACATAATAAGTATTTTGATATCTCTACACATTATTCAATACCCAAATGATCTAATTATCTTATCTGAGATACCATCCAATATTAAATGTCCTTTCCACTCTATCATGAGGCTTTTCAGCTGCATCATCTTCATATCAGAACTCTTGTGCACAGGGAAATTTATGACATTATACAGATCAAATAGAAAGATACAATATAGTTTTTGGAGGTCATAACTAGAAATATTACCTATAACCACATAATGCCAAAGAAGAAAATAACAAATTTGATTCGTGCTATAGGTAGATGCCTATACATATAACTTCGCAATCTGATTTCAAGAGAAAAAAAATAACTTTTAACAGGGAAAAAGTAATTTATTTGGGAGGACACGACTGTCTTGAGGACAACATAAACAAGTAGGACAATTCTGCTGAAATAATGTTAGTTGTGGATGGTGTGTGTAACACTTACTCAATGCTCAACAGAGATTCAACAGAGCATGAGCTCCATTTCAGGAGCCCTTTTGGACTAGAGTTCTGCTTCAAGTCTTGTTTTTCCCAATTTCTCGTTAATTTTATGATATCTATTCCTACCTTAAATATAGCAGTGGAAAGAATATTTCAGTTGGAATATGGAGTTAGATGGCATCAGATTGCTACACATTTACTTCATCAAGGCAGGGCTTTGAAGAAAAACTAATCTTGAGTGCATGCAAAAAGAAAATTTATGACAGGTGATGGGTGCACCTACAGGTTTGGGACTGGCAGAGGCTGCTGAGCTAAGCCAGGGCTGGAGCTTGGGGCAGGCCAGACCTGCAGCAAAAATAAACAGCCACAAATACACTGCTAGTATGCCCTGAGAAGTGATGCCTAAGCATTGGGTTAGGCAAAGACAAATAGGGTTTAGGCTGGAAGGAAACTTGGATCTAAGGCAAAATCTTGTTTAGAGAAGCCTGCCAAAAACCACCAAGGTTACAAAATTTATCTGTGGAAGTTTAATGGCGGGAGCTCCAACCTCCATCCATTTTCCAGCCATGTCTGGCTTACAGAAGAGTATACCTTGAGCAGTATGAACTGATGCCTGGTTTTGTTATCCAAGCAGAAGTGTACATGAGAAAAATGTCATGAGTATTTCATGAGAATTAAACCTCTTTGGATAAGCCTCTGGCTGTTTTAGGGTGCAGATATCTGGTATCACTTTGGTTTGGGATGTGGCTCTGAATTTTAACAAGGACAGATATGCACCGACAAACACATACACACACATGGAGTTTTGTACCCTAATAATCTATAATCCAGTAGCTCCTAAAACTAGAACATGCATTGCAGGGGTTTTCAGTATGATTATATAGTTATGTTTTAATAAAGTAGTTAATGTAGGAAAATAAAGTAATATCTGAGAGACAAATTTACAAAAAACCTGGTAATCTCCCAGGTAATCTCCCAACAACCCTATAGCTTAATATTAACTTGAATAACTTCTCACTCTCTTTCTGGCTGTCCCTCCTTCCCCTTTCCTTCAAGTCAGAAATCTGCTTTTTGATGTCTGAATGAAAGATTGTTCATCTCACACAGTTCAAAGTTCAAGATCCTGCTTGTATGTAGCATGACCTCTTACTAACTGGAAAACTTTACTCAAATACAGGCTTTGTGATGAGAGGCCAACAATTGGATGCAGTTTCCACAGCAAACTTGTGTCACTTAGCTTGAAAACAAGCCTGCATTTAGTGAATTAAAGGAGTTGTTCAGTGGCCCAGCTAAGAGCTCACAAACACACACAGTCTGACAAATTCTTTTCAGCCAGCGTCAACAGTATCCACAGACAGACAGGCATTTCAAGCCTCACTTGTTCTGAATCAGAGAGGACGAATCAGGATGAACAGTTTCAGCCAAACAAGAACATTTAGAGGTTTTATGTATCTCATCTAGGAACAGCATCACATCGTACCAGTAAATAAATAAATAACTAACCCACAAATAAATAAATAAATTACCGAATATGATCCTTTGAGCTTCATCAGTCACCTTTTTCTATACCAGAAAAAAAGATCCTAGGCCACTCCATCTTGCTTATGGCCGTGAACAATTTCCTACCTATTTATTATTGCCTTGATTTTAATTAATAAAGTAGTTAGTAACATTTTTTCTTCTGAAGTCTTTAGACAGAATTGATGTAAAATATACTAGATAAAGGCCTGCTATAAGTAAAAATATTTTTGAACAAAGATGTAGCTGCTGAATCCACTTCTGAGATTCCCTGCAGGCTTACAATACAAGCACTCCAGTCCAAACATAATGACAGGCACAATAAATTAATGACTTGTATTTATGAATATAACATTATTTCATGGCTGGCACATACACGCTGTTATCACATCATACTGTCATAATATTTGTTTGATGTTCATATAAGGGCACAGTTAAGAAGAGACTGTTCATCACCTTTTTATTAAGGTGACAAAAAAATGAGAACCATCTCTCACTTGGAAGAAGCTTGTTTGGAAATAATTTGAAACACTAGCCCTCTCAGGAGAGGCAGCAAAAATATCTCTTCTATCATCTTACAAGAGTAGCCTGTGAGCCACGTTAATCATCTTGGACTGAAATTTATAACAACATATGGGAGACTTGCCTCACTATTATTAGAAGTTGCAAGTTTCATATGTGTTCCTCAACTAATTTAAGGGTCACTCCTGCTTCGAACATTATACCCCAAGTAATAAGTGCTATAACAGGTCATTTGCATTCAGGAAATTATTTTTGGAAGAAGCTCCTGCTTGATGCAAAAGGGCAAAGGACACTGGAAACTGAAGTCTAGAGCTGACTTCTCTTGGGCCCTGATCCACACAGCTTTTGCAAGTCCATGTGATCTTTTAATTAAGTTTCAAAGGATTTTGATAACATCGCCTTTGGAATATTTTGTCTCCTGTGACATTTTGCCAGGTTTTATTGGTATTTACTCATGGCTTTGTGTATGTGCTTCTTAAAAAACAGAACTGCACACAAGATCTGATCTCTTCAACCAGAATTGTGACTTTCTTGTACCTTTACCATGCTCCAAATGTACTGTTATTTCATCTTTTGAAAGAAGAAAGCCACTTCATGTTATGATACCTCTGTCTTAGACTCTGTCTGTATTATAGCCATGAATAAAGAATTTAGTGAAAAGCTGTCTGCATCCTTTTGGGTGCTTCTCAGTTCTCCCTAGCAGAAAACTACAAGCAAGGTTTTGTGTTCCCCCCTGCAGTGAATTTGATGGTGTTGGAAATGTTTACATAGGCATGTTGATGATGACACCATTGCACTGCAATTGTATCCATACTCCACCCTTCTCCCCAGAATCAAAACCCCCTAAGCTCAGTCCTACAGCCATTTTGGAAGGATCTCAGCCAATTCCAAAAGTCATCACTGAGCATCAGTCAAGTGAACAAAGTCTGTTTATTTAAGCTCTGAAACACTTCTTTTTCCTCATGAATTTTCTTTAAATATAGTCACACTGCTCCTACACTCAAGCATACAGCAGATGGAAAATAAATTTATTCTGACTTATTTCCTGAACACTGAGCATGCAGCAGGCAAAATCACAGGTGGTGGTGTATACACTGGCTGCATGATACACCACTGGGTAGTAGTAAAAATAATGTTACATTTTACTTTTACCCCATGAGGAAAAGTACATTTCAGATCTTCTCGAGGAAATAAAATCTTGTCTTAAAAAAATTTTGGGTTCTTATCCGGTGTTAAATTATATTTAAGGGATGCCACTGATAAAAGTATTTAGTATTCTAATTATCACCCCAGTAAACTCAAGTGCAGTATTTAAAACTATTACATGACTTAAAAAATCTTAATAATACATTGTTTGCATGAATCAAACTGATGCAAATCTGGTTTTACATTCAAGACATTTCCATGTTATAGAAGTAGCCAGAACCACCCAAAGTGGAATAATTTAGTGCTGCATTTTAAGAGCCACAGTTCTCATGAAGTTTGGCCATAGCTAAATGGGAAGCACTTTCAGAAAAATGCTTTCATTCTGCCTTCCAGTCAGACAAACATGTGAAGCAAACTGTTCCTCTGGCTGACTGAGTACTCCCAGGTGAACAACTGAATTACCTGCAAAGCTTACAGGGCTTCATGTTAATCATTCTTTTAAAAAAAACTGTTATTATTTAATGAGCATGCCACTGTGGATAGCTTAATTAAAAACTTCTCTTCAACATGCAGGTGCTTTTTTTTGTAACTTCCAAATACTGGTGTGTAGAATGAGTAAATAAAGACAGCTCTGGTTTATCTCTGTCTAATCTATGTTACCTTGCCAGAAATACTGTAGACATTTGCTGAATATTGTTGATTACTCCATCTTCAGAGAAAGAAACTCCTTGCAGTGTAACCCTAGAGAAGGGAGACAAAAATGACACAGAGCTGAAGCACCAATACCTAAAAAGCAGAGCTAATTACTACAGAAAAAAACCCCAACAAAATAAATTATCAAAAGTTATGCAGAGAATGAAGATAAGAAATCACTGATTTCTCATAAAAATAAATTAATTTTAAAAAAGGGTATAATAGACCATATAATGGAATGGAAAGAAAAGTGACTCCATAGGGGTTAAAAAGACAATGCAATACATAATGAGCTCATAGGAGATGCCACCATTATAATGGATTTAGAGCACCCAGATTTACTGCAGTGTACACCTCAAAGCTTGGAAAAGGTTTTTGATCTCATGCTTTGACACTAAAGCCAGCCTTTAGCATAGCTCAAGGTGTGAGGTGGCAGATTCTTTTGCAGGCTTGCTGAGATTGCTTGAGGATTGTACAGTTTCCTAGCACCCATGGTTCTGGTAATATAAAAAAGGACCTGGTTATATTCAAACAAGCACAGGTTATCTCCGATTTCACAGCTTCAGACACAATTGATGAGGTATTAACTAAACAGCAGAAAACAGAAAAGTACATATTTCTTAGAACATAGAGCTTAAAGACAGTTTCCATGGAAAACAAAAGACACTGGTGAAAACCAGAAGAGAGAATGGAAAGGTAAAGGGGGAACAGCAGTTAGCAGTTCAAGTAACAAAGTCTGCATTCCCTGTAGCCATGTTTCCCTTCATACCTTGAATCTGAAGAAAAAGAAGACCATAAATTTTAGGGAATTAGTAATTAGTAAGCACAGAAATATAAATCAACAGAATGTTAATGCTTAGGACCCTAAATGGCTGAATTAGATCCAAGAATACAACCCTGAGAGTCAGCAATGAAATATTGAAAAGACATTAGCAGTACATCATTACAAAAGCAAAGAAACCTTACCAGGCTTGTCCTGGAGGGGAACAAAAGCAACGTGAATTCCTGGCTCCCAAGGATTTTATCATGTGGATGCAAAGCCTGCTCTGCAGGCCTGAGACTCCTCAAACACTCATAAGAACTGCCCCAACCCCATTAGCGTTTTGGTTGAGTACAACTCATTAAGAAGATTTGTGTTTTATTGTGGTTCTCTATCTAAACACCTGCTCTTACTCTATCATTTGTAGAGTGCCAAAAGAGATTTTCCAGGAAAACCCCAAACCAAATCCACTCTATTTTATAATGGCTACTGGAAATTTGAGAATGGAGTACCTAAATGGAAACTGTGATGGATATTTCCCCTGTGCTGTGGAGGTCAAAGGAACCAGCGTAGGTAAGACAAAAATTATTTCAGTTCTTTAGCCATGTCTCAGATCAACCTTCATCACCAGATGAGCTGAGCCAGTGCCAGTGTATTTGGGCAAGCTGGGTCCAAGTCCTCAATTTTGCCCTTGCCTTTGGTTCCCTCCTTGGCACTTCTCAGGAATAAAAAATGTGAGGAAGGTGTCTGTCAAGGCAAAGCTAGAAAATGTACTTGTCCTCAGATGAAATCTGACTTCCCCCAAATTGAAGCCCAAATAATACACTCCAAGCTCCATTCACTGCTGAAAGGTAGAAAAAATATTTGTTTAGCATCACCACAACCTGCAGCTGGGAGAAGAGGAGCCACCATTCCCATGCTCCATAGCTGTTAGTTCACAAACCAGGCCTGGGAATGCTTGTACTGTGTGTTCTCATGCTGTCTGCTTTTATACTGAAAGAGAAACTCCATGGGGACAGTGCTGTGAGAAAACTGTGGTGGAAACACCCCCCTACACCATTGGCTGATTTTTCTTATTCTGCACAGAAAGAGGAAAAGTTTGGCCAAGCCACCACGACCGTTCTCATGTGAGGTGATCCTTTGGTGTGTTTCTGGTAAGGGTGTGGGTTCCCTGATTGCCCTTCCTTCCAGCACAAGCATCCAGCCAGCCACACTCTGCTCCCACTGCCTGGTATTTTCCCAAGGAAGAAGGATATGGGAAAGGTTGACTGTGATTGATACACTGCAGATGGCAAACACACTCATTTGAGAGGGAAGAGGTGCATAAAGCATGACGGGTGTGTTGTAGCAACTGCATATTAATGCCAGCTCCCAAAGAGCAGCTCGGCCCCAATGCCTGCCTCCAATGCTCCAGCTCAGGAAGATGGCTCTTTTCAGGCATTAAAACCCTTTCCAAATGCTGCAAACACTCAGAGCATTCTGGGGCTCTAATAATTTATAAGCTAACTAAAAAGAACACACCTCATACCTTGCTGTATGGAGAAATTACTGACAGATGTGATTTCCTCACTGTCTGCAAACCACAAATTACACCATTATAGTGAAAAACACTTTTCAATTAGATTAGAAAATAAAAATTAAATTCTGTGCTATGCAGTGGGATTTGCTGGTATTCTGTTTCACTCTGGGCTAACACAGCTTGGGGGTATTCAAAGAGCTTCTTGAAACACAGTACATCACAATGCAAAACTAACATCCTTTCCCCTGTAATATGCTTGTTTCAAAATTACTCACAGAAGAGGCTACAACATTGCTTACCAGCCTTCCTCTTCTTGTTGCTCTTTATTAGTTCTAAATGGCTGAAAGAACATGAAATTTAGCCCTATTTCAACTGTGATGTTGAAATTTAAAAAAACCCCAGAACCTGTTAATCTGAGTTATTATTAAATATTATTAATTTATATTAATATCAGGTGGCACTAAATGTTAGCCCAAAGTGCAAGATGTTCCTATCACTAAATAATTAGCATTTCTAAGCACAGCAGTATTCCTATATGAACTGTAAATAAACATTTCATATTATTCCAGATCCATAATGAGATAAGTAATTCCTTCAGATTATTTTGTTCTTGTAAGAAACACACAGAACTTGTCAGGTAGCACAGCTGTGGAAAGTATTTTGTGCCATTATGATCCCCTAGCTAATGCCTGATTGACTGATGTGAAGAAAGGGCTGTACAGAAAGGAAATCTCATTTCTCAAACCAGCCAGTGCAATGAGAAAGCTTTTGAGCAGAAACTGCTCTTTCACCTGAATGTCTAATTAAACATATCTATGTGGAATATATGTACACAAACCTATAACTACAGGTATACCAACAAGTAACTTTTAACACAATTTAGGATCTAGGGAAGCAATTTCTCTCTACCAAGTTATTACAGGGATGTTAAAATTTACCACACTGCTTTCTCAGACTTATTCATATAAATCATTAGATACATCAATTAAGGTTTAAGCAGGCAACTGCACAATTCAATAGTTATTCATTAATTTTCCTTTGTTCTAGAGGCTTTGGACAAAATGACAAAATGCTTCCATTTCTTAATGTTGAGCTACTTCAGTAAATTGTAGAAAGTGTAATAAAGTAATTTGATGTAGTCAATTTTATTTCCATTTTGCATTGCATTTGTAATTGTACCATCAATCTCTTTTATTAGTATGCTCTGGATAGCCTTAAGTTTGGTCAAGTGAGTATATTTTTAATTGATCATAAACTCAGCTTTGTATGCAGCAAGTCTTTTTTTCTTCTCAAAACTTCAGAAGCAGTTGTGAAGTCCCTCAGATTTATGTACTGGAAAAACCCTGGTACAAAGTTCACTCAACATAAAAAAAGCTTTGTGTAGTTATCACAAAGTCAGTAGCAAACAAATAACTCTGTATCCATTAATCTGGGTATCCATGGAATATTTTTCTCCATTAACTCTTCCAGATCTACTCACTAAAAGCCATTCTCCAGCCTTCATTATGCTGGGACATCTTAAAACTAAACTTTGAAGCAACAGCCACTGTAACACTTTCAGATTTCCTATGTGAATTCCAATCTTTAAGCATCCTTTCAATCATTTGCATAATCAACACAGAGTATAAAATCTTTACATGATTTCCATGAGTGTAGGGCATATAGCCATGGATACATCAATACTTGCTGTGAAGAGTTAATCCTTAAGCAGTTTTATATCTCTGCAGGATGGTAGAGGGGGTTTGGACATCTGTTACTGAAGGTAAAAAATCCCCAAACAGGCAATTCCCTTCTGGTTTATCCTTGTTTCCTATCAACCTGTTAGCTAATGCTGCAAACTAGCAGGCTATTGGGAGAGAAAAACTTGAAATCCCAAGGATGAAAAAACAAAAACCAAAAGCAAACCTGTAAATTTTTAAAGCGTCAGCCTTTAAAATTTTTAGGAATTGGAAGTGTCTGCTAGAGTAGCCAGAGGCAATTCCCAAGAGAAAAGGGCAGTAAAGCTAAAGCTTTAGCCTGTATAGGCAGCTTTCCTTCAGTTGATACTCTTATGTGATGCTTCATAATGGAGCTCATAAATGGGAACATCTTTACTGCATCAGCAGAGAGTGAACAACAAATAAGGAAAGATATAAATAAAGCAGGAGGAGTAAAAGCTGAATTTCTTCTTGGATGCCCCAATACCTTTAAACACTTGTACTAGTTATTTGAAAATCCTTCAGATACTTTATTTAAAAAAAAAATTTAGCATTTCTATTCTTTTCCTCCAAATGAGAATCAAATACATCAAGAAATTTTACGCAGTCTCTCATCTGCCCTTTGTCTTCAAAAACCCTAAAGCAGCTTATGTGATTTCCTGTCTCTGCATTATTCTGTACAGGGGTTTTCATAAATACCTGATTCTTCGGGGTCCACTTTAAAAGAAGAAGCTTCCTCAGCCTTTTGTGCTTGCTTTTTCCCATAATACAATTATGACATTAAATTATTTTGTAGGGTTATATGTTTGTAATATGTTACATTTCATAATACGAAATAGATGATTAATTTTTTCTATAGGGTTATTAAAAATCTTAATTATCAGCATTTTTAATGCCAGAGTTGAATCAGGTAGCCCAACTCTTAGCTGTAAATTTGACCTTTGCTGATGAATATGCCAGATTCAAAGGCCTTCTTGGATGACTGCATATCTGAGTGTTGCTTGATTTCTAGGAGAATGTTACCACCCCTTTTCATTCAATCCTGGTGATTTTTGCCTCAAATTAGCCCGTCTAAAGCTGACCATAGCCCAGCACATGCCAGAAAGGAAAGAAACTTAATTTTGCCATAACTTCATCCTATTGATGGAATTCACCTTCCTCAAAGGTCTTTGCTTTTGAGCCAGCAGGGCTGATTGACAGAGCTTTGAACTAGACTTGAAGGGAGAGGGGATAACATCAGGATTGGCAATGACAAGCTGTGGGATGAGAGGCCAGGGTTAGAGGGTTGGGATGCAAGTGAGAGCCCTGAGCTGGTGGCTACAGGACACACTGGCTGTGCTGGAGCACACTTGAAATCAACAGAGATGAGCCAGGGGACTGTGAGGTGATTGGAGCCAAGATGGGAACACCAGAGAGTTTAAATCCCCTTTGTATTAAAAAAGAAAAAAAAAAGAAAAAAGAAAAAAAGGAAAGGAAAAAGAAACAGGAAAAGCAAAAAAACTTCAGAGCAGCGGCCCTCGCTTCCCAGCAGCTGCTGTTCCAGAAGAACCCAGCAGAGGACAGGCCACTCACACAAAATCACTGACCTCCTGCGCGAAAATCCCCTCCGAAGAGCTGTGCCTCGGAGAAAATACAAGCATTCTTGTAGCTAGTGATGCTGAGACAAAGTATTGTGGTATTTCAAGCACTTTGATTGTGCAAAGGCACAAGTGAAACCTCTCCAAGCACGGTAACAACTCTTGAGAGGAATCAAAGGTTTCCCATCAGCGATGCAGCAGCTGACACAGCTATTTTAAAAGACATTGAAGATGAAAGTCAGAATGAACGTCAGGAATTTTGGGTAAAAGCAGAAAACCTACAACTGTAAAGAAAAGAAAGAAAAGACAGCATCCTTTAAGAAGGGCAGAACCCTTAGAATTAAGAGCCTTAGGGCTCTTTTACAAGATATAAGATATATACACACCATAGTAAAGAAAGCACAATAAAATTCTGAATACAAATGAACTCGGAAAAACTGGAAGCTTTCACTATAACTGCATTCTTCCTTAAAAGCATTTAATGAACTTCATGTACTTCCCTATCTGTTTCTAGTTTCATTTCAACTATTGTATCAGGTTCTGGAGCAAAGTGTACTGGAACACACATGAGAGGAAAAAGCAACGGGGCATTTTTGGCCTAATTCCACAGGCACAATTATGCATGGCAACACAAAAGCTGCAGGCACGAGAGAGATGGCCAGAAGCTGAAGGTAACCGTGTACAACTTCCCCAAAATCTACATTCAGCAGCATTTCCTGGGCAAGCTGAGAAGTGCATCATGGGCTGGAATGGCCACAGCAGCCCCTTTGCCACCAGTTTTACCTGTTTCCCCCATTTTATCCATTGCACAATTGCATATCATGGCTTGTGAGACACTCCTTAGCAGGCAAGACTCACTAGTGCAACACCCACAGCTCTTGAGTGGAGGAAATCATCTGCCACTTTGTCCTGGTACTCAAACCAGAGACCCAAGTACACCTCAGGGGAGACCACTTAAAATTCCAAATTGCTGAATGTTTTGGGCATCCATACCTTGAGCCACACCCTCTCTTCTCCTGTGTGAAACAGAATATCTAGAACTCAGAACTGGTAAAACCAAGGTGGATTTCTTTCTTGGTAAGCTGAGAGAGTTGAATACTCATACCATCAACGTCTGTGAAGTTGACTTCCAGTAGCTGATACTGCAGAATGTTTAGAAGGTTAAATATGACTGCTTTTTTAGGGGAAAAAAAGAAATATAGCAAAGGACAAACTCTTTCAGGCCATTTGTTCTGGAGCAAGAACTCACATGAGTTACAGCTTTCATATTTTAGTTCATGATAATAAGTTTAAAAGTGGCTGTGTTTGTCTCACAGTAGATGCATTTACATAATGTGATTGGGATGATGTTTCCATAGGCATTTTGTTATTGCAAGAGCTCTTTCTAGGTGTTTTATAGGCATGGCCTTATATCTGTGTTTTGGTTCAAAGTAATGCATTTATCTTGTGATTCAGAAGGCTAAGAGAAAGCATCTGATGAGCTGGACTCATAGTTAAGCCCTTGAAACACCCTAACTCCAATACATTTTATGATACATCTGAATTTTTCTATTCAAATTTAACTGTTCCAAACAAAATAACTGCACAAACATTATTTCCAGCTTATAGTAGCAAAGAGAGAGATGAGTCCAAAAAGATTTAAAATGGAGTTTTCTATCTATTTCATTTTGCTATTCTTGAATTTAGGCTTTGTGCTGACAAAAGTGAGAGAAAAGCTTACTCAATTAGTACCTTCCTCAGCAGCTCAGGAGGAATGTTATCTCTTCCTTATAAGCAAATCAGGGAGAGAAGCCAACTGGTTCAGAGGTAGGACTTGACATCAACGTAAACAGCAATCACAGATTAACAGTGCATTTTGCAACACCTGCTTTATTTCTTCCAGTTCTGCCTTCTGAGGTGAATCAATTATGAGAACTATTTCATTTAACTTGAACAACAGAATAAAGAAAAGTGAATTTCTGGTCCTACAGGCTGTAAGGAAGTGTTTGAAAATGTAGCCCATAGCAGGATGAAGTCGTCCAGTTACTGGCAGGGTTAATAACCCATGTCCCTTTCCTCCCCTGCCAGGAAGGCAGCTCCTTCATACTCCTGTAACTCTCCCTTTTCTCAGAAATGTCCTGGTTGCCTTCCATGTCCGTTTGGTCCTCCCCCAAAACAAGCAGAGCTCTCAGCTGGCTGTCCCTGGGCGCTGCTGGCCGGGCAGGGGTGACAGGCTGCGGATGCTCAGGGCGGGCGAGCGGCGTGCTGAGCGCTGCCGAGGGAGCACGAGCTCCCTGCCCAACGACAGCCTGCCAAAAAGGATGGGTAATGCTTGGGCTCTGCTTGCCTTCTCCTCAGGGAGGCCATTAGTAATCTCCTTTTCCTCTGCACAGTCACTGTTTTTCCACATAACTTGCAGTTACAGCATGTCTTTGAAACCTCTTTATCAAATTTGTAGGGGTGGGTTTGGTTTCTTTTCCCTTTTTTCAACTTTTTTTTTTCAAATTTTTTTTTTTTAGGTTTTCCAAAAGCTCATGGTGGAATGGGGAAAGTAGAGGAGAAGTTGCCAGGTAGACAGATGTATGCCTTTTTCCTTTTCAAAGGAACATTCTTGCAGTGCTTGATTTTGGGGGCCTGAGCCATGATCTTCGCATAGTCAGGATTGGGAATACTATTCACTATTGGCAGGCACAACGGGTAGAATGACACAAATCCCAAAGATAATATTAAAATGCCATAAAGTTCAGTAAGATGTGCATTTCATTTTTAACTCTTCTTTAGTTTTGCTAGTGAAATGTCTTAGGGTTTTGTTGTTGGGGTTTTTAAAAAATATTTTCATGCCTAATTAATTTTAGAACAACTTTTACCTGGTCTCTTCATCACTTATTTTTTTTCTCTTCTATCACCACTTCTGTAGTCATCACTTTTCATCACTTGTAGTCATCGCAGTTTTTCCAAAACCACTACAATGCCAGTCAGACAGAAAGATAAATCACATATTCTATTATTATTATCAAATAAATTAGATCCTTCAATAGCTCCTGATCAAGTGCAACTCTTTGTGCTCTCTTAAATTCTTGCAGTTTCAGAGAAAAAAAAAAGGATAAGCCAGCAACCAGAAAAGATGAAAAGTATTCTACTAACAGCCTAGAGTTATTCACAGTACCTATGAAATGCATTTTATGAGGGAAATGGAAATATTGCTCTCTGTTATGCAGCTGCTGGTGAATTCTGGGGTGCTTTTGTCACCCCCAGGCCCTCTTCCACCACTCCAGCTGCTGTTGCTGCCTCCTAAACAGCGGTGCTCAGCAGGGTCTGTTTGCCACCACGTGTCACCTGAGCCCTTGCTCTGAGTTCCCTGAGGATCTGGGCTTACAGGAGAGGACCTTGGCCCTGCAGCCATAACTAAATTCTGCACAGAAAGGAGCAAAGGCACTCTTGCTTGCAGATTAATGGACTCTCTAAAGATTGGGAAAAGAACCTCGAAGCTCTGCATGTTCATGCTGGCCAGAACATGAGGACTGGCAGGAGAAGGAGCAGGCGAGGTCCCAGGGTGGCTGCAGAGCACAGCCCAAGAGGGTCACAGTGCTGAGGCACTGCTTTGCTGAGCACTTCTCTTGCCCCTCTCCCTCATGAGAAGGGCAAGAGAGGTTTTTAGCCATGATTTTTTAGCCATGGTCTGCCAGAACATTGAATTACTTTCATATCAATGACTGCATCATTATTGATGGATCATTATCTTAAACTGTTTCTGGTGCGAAACCTGGTACCTGTCAAACTTTCTACTTGGGGTAGATTCCCTTCTATAGCCATATGGTTAAGTTTAGTTTAAAATAAAGAAATAATTAAAAATAATTTCATAATGACATTAACTGTAGAAATAGTAAACAACCCCTAACTTAAATCCCCCCAAAATTCAGTGCTTTTGAGAAAGAGTCTTACTGTAAATTTTCCTATGCATCTTTCACAAAAACACATTTCCATCATTTGAAATGCACCAATAATCTGTTTTAAAGATGTTACAAGCATGGCAGGCAGTTTCCTTGTTCCAGTGAACCACAGCCCATTTGTGCTACCACATGCTGAAAGTAGCTGCATTGTCTCTGTGTAAAAACCAAATGCTCAGGAGCTAAGGCAGCAAACTGCTTGCTTTAAACATGGGTTTTGGTTAAAATCAGAATATCAGGGTCTGACCCTAAAGCTACATGCCTGGAATGTGTGAGCATGATATATCTGTCACTTGCATCAACTTTACATCAGGGCAGGATGACCAATTTTAATTGAATACTTGTGATTTATGTCACTGGTTATGAGCTGAATATTAGGCTCAGTTCTGTGGTATACAGTGAATTCGCATGCCCTGGAGAGGTGATACAAAAAGAATATGAATGACCAGGCAGGAAAAAAATATTTTTGAGAGTTCTGTCCACATCTTTACTTATACCAACGTTTTTTCTATATGAACACATGCAAAACCCCTTGTCTGACATATTTTTAGGAGTACTCAGAATGGGAAAAGAAAAGAAACTCTGTGAGAAACTGAAAATTCAGTCCTAACTTAGGCAAACTTTGGCATATTGCATGGAATTCCAGGATTTCTCTTTGCTACAATACACAGATTCCAAATATTCAAATATATACAATACATACCAATTCCAGGGTTTCTGTTTGCTGGGACATGCAGCCAGGGTTGAGCAGTAACCCCCTCACCCCCCTCACTAAGTGTGAATTCCATAATTATTGCTAACAGCTCATCAAATGTGAGCTACATTTGATTTTAAGATCAAATGTAAGATTTTATAAGCCTACCTATGCAATCACACAGAGATATATGACTCTTATGCAGAAAGCATATTAAAACTGTATTTTTTAACATATAAGCAGGACATAAGAGAATTTCTAAGTATTTGAGTCGAAAGTAATAAAGCACAGAGATATCACTTAGGCTGGCATAATACAGAGACATTTTGAAGAGAAATAAAAGGTTACATAGAAAAAGAAGATAAATAACCAGTAGATATTTAAATACTTTAAGTCTTATAATGCTTTCACTAATAATGAAACAAGCAAGTCAAACGATTCCTGTGTAATATTAGAGTGAGTAGCTAAAGATATTCCTTAAAAATACCTTTGCTACTAAAGATACTTAATTTACTGCCCAGAATTCTGGTGACAGCATGAAGAGGGGACAGAATCAGTTTTCATTACTGACTGTTAATTCAGTAAGGCATTTGTTCTGTGGGTTTTGATATATGCTAAAGGGGTAAAAAAATAAGACAGGCATTTGCATAGTGTCAGATATGCACAATACCTTCAATACTGCTTTTGCTAATGTCTAGGAAAACCCAGTAAGGTTTTCTGAAATAGGAACTGCTGAATATATATCAGTTGTTGAACAACATAAATTAGTACTCATTGCAATCCATTTCTAAAGTATAATTTTCCTGCCTGCTAAAAGTAATCTCTCAGGATTTTTTTGTAAATAGAACAAACTTTCAAGTCAGAAAGATTGGCAGAAGCCTAAAGCAAGTTTAGAGCAAGGTTTCTCTTGATTCATAGTACAAGTATACAGTTGGTATAATATTTAAGAATGACAGTGCTGTCTTTCAGTACTGCTGCCCACAATACTTGGAAATATATCCTTTCAGAATGTGAAGGCATATCCTCTGCGAAGTACCCAGATAAATCAGTTCACCCTTGGCTGTAACTAAACGCTGTCTAGTGACTTGTGATCGACAGGGCTTTACCCTCTGACAGCCAGATTCATTGTTGGGACAGCAACCAATCGTCGGGTTTGACGACATGAGCCTAATCAAAGTTGGAGTATAAAAAGCCCCCCTTGGAATATATAAGGTACACCAGTGTGGCAAGCTTCTCTCAGATTGCATTTGCTTTCACGGATCTGTTTAGTACTGAAAGGGAAAGGGGGAGGGGGAAAAAAAAGAAGGCAAAAGTGCTGCACTGAATGTGAGATCATGCAAAAGCTAGTGCTCTATGCTTCTATTTACCTGTTCATGCTGATTGCAGTTGATCCGGTGGCTCTTGATGACAGTAGTCAGCCCACAGAGAACGCTGAAAAGGACGGACTGTGCAATGCTTGTATGTGGAGACAGAATACAAAATCTTCCAGAATAGAAGCCATAAAAATTCAAATCCTCAGCAAACTGCGTCTGGAACAAGCTCCTAACATTAGCAGGGATGTTATTAAACAACTTTTACCCAAGGCTCCTCCACTGCAGGAACTGATTGATCAGTATGATGTGCAGAGAGATGACAGTAGCGATGGCTCTTTGGAAGATGATGACTATCATGCCACCACCGAAACGATTATCACAATGCCTACAGAGTGTAAGTAACCCTGCTTCTTTCGCCTCCCACTGCTCCTCCGAGAGAGTTGTCTCCCTGCTGTAGAGCCACACAACTCCTCCTCAGGCTCTCCCAACAGGCTGCTGGCTGAAGTCTGCTGGAGGGAGGGAGGAGAGCGTTATTTCTAAAGAATTTGAGCCAGGTTCAGATGGCCGTGTGGCAATCCTTTGTTTTACTGTTCGGTTTTCGGCTCCTTATAATGTGTGTGCCCTGTAGCACTTAGGATTTGCCCATTGCCTTAGAAAGCAAAGGGAGATCTGCAGTTCAGTCAACTTCGTTATCTGCAGCACTCGGGGCATTTCCTCTCGCAAATATAAAGTACAAGTGCAGATAATGAGAGAACTAAATTTTTGTGAGGGAGGTTTCACTGGCCAGTATTTTTAGAAGGAATAGAAATCAACAGAAATGCAGCTTAGAGCACTACACCTACCTAGCTGCAACATGCTACAGCAAGTGCAAGCAGAGAGTTAAATTCTTGCCTCTTTGCTGATCCCATAAACTAGCACCACCCACCTCAGAGTTAAAACTATATATTTAAAGCAAATATGTGTGTAACAGATTAAATGTAAAAATGTCCGTGCTATAGCAATCAGCTCATGTAATCGTGCCAAGGAAGAATGAAGGCATTTACTGAATGAGCAGATTCTGAGTTGTCTTCTGAGTGCTAAACATCTGCTATGCCTCCTATCAAGTATCTTTTGCACAGCTAATACTGTAGTATCTTATGTTCTTCATCAGCTAAAGTATTCGACTATGGCAGCTGTTTTTTTAAATAACACTTATGAATATGATGTCAAAAAGGAAAAATATGACAGGACATATAAGGCATGTTAGCAGTTACAGATATCATTGTGATATGCAGACTAGAATAATATCTGCTGCTCTCACCAGCTAAAAATGAACCCACAGATGAAAAAGTAAATTTTTCAGTGAAATTTTTCAACTTAGTAATTATTAAGATGGACACTTAATAGCATAATTTTACTGCAGCCTTATAAGAAAGCTGAGAGCTGAGGTCTGCCTTCATTTTTATTCCAGACTTTTATGTTCAAGGGTTTATAACTATTTTTAATCAAACAGCTATACATTTACAGTGACTGAAGAAAAGTCGTTCTATTTCACTGCTCTGAGTTCATTTCCTACTTATAAAAAGCCCCTGAGCTATTTTAAATGCACTAAAGAGACAGGTATCTTAAGTGATGAGATTTATGAACGTTAAAGTCCTGCACCATTTAGGATTAGTACACCCATTTTATCCTGGCATGGAAAGATATTGCCATGACTAGGTATGACAGCTGCATCGTAGGCTACAGGAAGGAGGAACGCAGCACTGCACGTGACTTTCCTCTAATGTTATTCAAATGAAAACAAAATGATCCTTATATTAATCCCCTCAATTATTTTCTTCCCACTGAGAAGAGAAATGTAAGTGTTTGTGCAGTTTGCCCAGGGCTGTATGGTCTGCAGCAGGCTGAGGCATTTGAGTAAATTAGAAATAGCTGGATCACCACACACATGTTGAGTCAGCTTATGCAAAGTTGCTATTCTGCATGCTTTATGAAGGTCCTCAGGAGGTGACCAGCAGAAGTGAATTGGTAGTAGGTGATAGAGTAATTTTGTTGACATCCATTAAAGTTTCTGTAGTGTGTAAACCATAGAAAATGAATTAAGTTAAATCCACTTTGTTACTGATAGTCTTTATAACATATTGTAATATTTTTATACAGTCTGAAAAAAATAGTCAGGTTTATATTCGCGTTTTTTCTTGTTCCCTGTTCAGTAATCTGTTCTTTCCATTCATTTATAGCTGATATTCTTGTACAAATGGAGGGAAAACCAAAATGTTGCTTCTTTAAGTTTAGCTCTAAAATACAATATAACAAAGTAGTAAAGGCACAATTGTGGATATACTTGAGGCAAGTCCAAAAACCTACAACGGTGTTTGTGCAGATCCTGAGACTTATTAAGCCCATGAAAGATGGCACAAGATATACTGGAATTCGATCTTTGAAACTTGACATGAACCCAGGCACCGGTATTTGGCAGAGTATTGATGTGAAGACAGTGTTGCAAAATTGGCTCAAACAGCCTGAATCCAATTTAGGCATCGAAATAAAAGCTTTTGATGAGAACGGACGGAATCTCGCTGTAACTTTCCCAGGACCGGGGGAAGATGGATTGGTAAGTCTATTTAGAAAAATCCCATTTCATTGAAAAGCATTTAAACTCTGTTTTAAAGATAAAATGGATGCATTGCTTAGGAAATGGAAGATAAAAGTTCTGTGTATCCAATTCTTTCATTCTTTACTCTCTGATCATGCCAAAAATCAATAGCTTTCCTCTGCCTCTGTTTCCCTATCTAAAAAATTGAGAGAAATTGCAATATTTCAGAAAGACATTGCAAGGCATTAACTAGAAAAGGTTTTGGCAATTACTGATAGATAATGCTATCAAAGTAACATTGTTTTCAATTTTGAGAACAAAAACTGCTTGATAAGCAACTATTTCACATAAAGAAAAGTCTTTAGAGTCTTTCACTGGTTAGGAAAGATGCCTCCAATATTGCTGAGAGGCAAGGGAGTTCCTACATACTCTCTATGCATATATTTTCTATTAACAATAAAAAATATCTCTTTATGAAGGTGAGAACAGATCTTCTTCATAATATTAAGTTCTTTACCTTTCAGTATTTGGTGGAGTGTATCATTCTACCAATTAGAAGCGTCTGAACAGAGAAATTCTGCTTGATACAACAATTGAGTCATGATGATAAAAAAGTGCACAAAGTAACTGGTTTGTTTCTATAAGAAGAGATGAACAAATTAAATCTGAAATGTACCTACAAGTACACCTGAAATAAACCTGAAACTACAGCATTTCCCTTGCTATTTGTTTCTGTAATCACTATTCATCTACAACCTATACAAATTTCTATACTTATCACAACCAAGTGATACCTCCTTTTGCATAAAGTATGAAGAATATTATTCTACTTCTACTTCTGTGTAGTAGATGAATCTGTTGATCATAGAAACAGAAAAATTTAGGTTGGAGAAGACCATGGTGTCCAACCATATTTATGCAACATTTAACTTCACAGCAGTATAATATAATAAGGAAAAACTCTGAGATATCTTAATTGTACATCCAATATAAATGTGGCTCTCCTGTATTTGGAACAGGCCAGCTGGATATCATGATCAGGAATGTCCTCACCACCTCCATCCATTCAAATGATGATACATACTAACCCATGGCTATCATAATTTATAAATAAACATTTCAGTGGCAGAGCAGGGTTAGAGGCACAGCCGATAATGGGAGAGGAAATCTTTCTTCCCCCCAGCTCCTCTCCAGCAGCTCCCAGTACAGGGGTGCTCCTCTCACCAAACACCTCTCTATATAATTTACCTTTGGAAATGGCACTTCCAGCAGCTCCACAGCTCACAGGGAAACAGCTTGAGAGGGAAACCTGCTTAACAAAGTTAGATGGGCTGTTATTCCTGAGAAATGGTCTCCATGGGATGGCCCCATCAGTGCTGAACCAACTCACGGGGCAGAAATCAGTGTGTGGAAGGCAGCAACTTTGGGAACTGAAGTTGCAATTGTGGGGGTTGCAATTTCCTTCTAGTCCCAGTTGGTGACTGTGGAAACACACCTTCCGTAGGAGGCATGTGGCTCAGGGATCTGCCAAAAATACATTCCTGGCCACAGGACTCTTCCAGGAGTCAAAATATTTAGCTGCCCCTCCAAATTCATTCAGTCATAGAGTCATTCAAGTATGGCAGCAATAGAGGAGCAACTTTTGTCCTCCTTGGTCTGGACAAAAAAACTTTCCTTGATATCCAGAAAGCCTGAATTCAATATGATTTTTAGGAAGGGAATTTCAGTAGGACTCACAAAAGCTCTTATTATGGAGTTTAAAACAAAGTAAAAAAATCCACATCAAAAGTAAAAATCCAGCATCCTCCAAATTTCTGAAATGTTCTTACAGCAGTTAAACAATGTAAGCACTGAGACAGTGGTGATTTCAGGGACAAATACTCAGATATTAAAGCTCTGTATAGAGAAACAGCAGGGAAATGCAGAGAGAACTATAACAGAATTGCAGGTCAAATTTTGTTTGCAAACATCACTTCGGAATATCAATTTGATACATCTACATCTGAAATATTGTTTGCATGTTTTTAGTGAACTTGGGCTTACCTCAGAAATGATTCCAATTGCTTCTCCTCTTCTCACAGAACCCATTTTTAGAGGTCAGAGTTACAGACACACCAAAACGGTCCCGCAGAGATTTTGGTCTCGACTGTGACGAGCACTCGACAGAATCCCGATGTTGCCGCTACCCGCTGACGGTGGATTTTGAAGCTTTTGGCTGGGATTGGATTATCGCTCCTAAACGATACAAAGCCAACTACTGCTCCGGAGAATGTGAATTTGTGTTTTTACAAAAGTACCCGCACACCCACCTGGTGCACCAAGCCAACCCCAGGGGCTCGGCAGGCCCTTGCTGCACGCCCACCAAGATGTCCCCCATCAACATGCTGTACTTCAACGGCAAAGAACAAATCATCTACGGCAAGATACCAGCCATGGTTGTAGATCGCTGCGGGTGCTCATGAGATCCTCACCAGATCCCACTGCTTCACACGTCATGGAAGCTACCAAATAAAAAGGAAAAAAAAGAAAAAAAAAGAGAAAAATAGAAAAAGTTATACCCCCTCACCATTCTCTCAAACTGTGAAGTCACGTACACAAGGCATTGCCGACCTGCTGCGTGCTACCAGCAGCAGTTACAGAACATGAACTAAAGGACAATGTAATTACCTGATGGCTGCTTGTGAGCCAGCAAAAGAGAAAAGCTACAATCAAAATCACCGGATTTAATCCACAAAGTTCTTACATTATGAGGGAATCAATATTCAGTCATTTGGATGCAAATTTATATGCAGGTTTCAGTACACATTGGTAATCAAAAGCAAGCTCCTTCTCACCTGAGGACAGAAGGAGCAGGCTTTTAGGTTCCTTTCTTCACACCTTCACTTAGTATCATATTTACAGGAACATATATACTGGTAACATATACACCACTACACAATACCACCAGAATCATCCTTAAACACTTGAATATATAGTGCAGACTTGTGAAATTTATCAGATGAAATTCCACACAAATGGACAAACCCTGAAATTAGGGATGGCATAGTGTATTTAGCGTGTTTCCATTCCTTTTTCTCATTAGTATGTTAGTAATCAATGGCAATGGTGCTACGTAAGCAGGCTGAATAAATAGAAAGATAGTTATATAAGTGAAAGAATTTAGGCTTAATAACGAATTTTCCCTATCCTCAGGTACACTATTCAACATTCTCAAGAAATAGATATTTTTTAAATGAAAAGGAATACTTTTCTAGACATAGAAAAACAGAAGGCAGCAGAGAAATCAACATTCAAATTGCAATCCCACATTTTAATCTGCCTTTGCAACATTACCGTTTGCACTATGGTAAACCAATGCAAATAGTTGGTTGCTACAGATATTGTTTAAAAACCACTTTGATATAACTGACTTGTGTAATATGTATGCATCAATATTTTGTAAATAAATGTTTATTTTTTAGTCACTGTTGGTATATGTTCATCACAAAGAAAAGAATGGCTTTAACCTGTACTTTAGTTTAATAAACAAACCCCAATATTCTCTTCATAACAAATTTTCTGGATTTTAACACAAATAATATGTAGGAACAATGCAACAAAGTAATCCATATGTTGAGAATTATTCTACATTTTATATGTTTTTTACATTGATATGAGCCATCTAGGATAAATGATGGCTGTTGACATGTTTATAAGGTTCTTTGGGTTACTGTTTTTATGGTCATTTTGATCCACAACTGAATTTCCATATTTTGAATGTTATGTTCATAAATAATAATGATATCACAAAAGATTGCTATTAAATGCATTTTATTATATTTAAAAGTTTGCAGCAAAGTATTTTCTGTATTTGAGTAAACATAGTACATGGATTTCCACACAAATTCTGTACATTTTCCTTATAGTAAAAAATTGTTAATTGAAATTAAAAAGATCTATTTACTATAAAGTCCATTTTATTTCACATGTGAAATAGAACTGATAAACCAGGTGTTTGTTAAGACAACACAATCACTGTTAAAACATCTTCATGTTAGTATGATGCACGTTTTTGTTATATTTCAGAAATCAGTTTTGAATTTTCCTTTGTGTAAAACCACCCTAAAATTGCAAAACTGCTTGATTTTCTTCCCTTCCTCTTTTATATATTTTCTGCCTCGGTGGTAAATATTTTGTATTGATTTTTTTTTTTTTTTTTACTTTTAAAAAAAATTTGTATGTAAGGACATTAAAACTTAAAGTTTGAGTGATGAGGTTTGAAATTTAAAAGCAAACAGATTTTCTGCAATTTCTTTTGAATGATTAGGAGTTCTGCTAAAGCTGTGTCCAGGCATCAAGCAGATGTTCAGCTTCTCCCGATACAGTTCACCAGAGCAGGTCCCTGGGGCCCTTAAATACACTTTCAATTTAGTTTCCCACAAAACACCATCAGACTAAATAAAAAATCTGAAAGCTTTTGGAATACAGACTCTCAGTGAAGCCACAAGAATTAGAAGTACAACACAATTCCCCTCCTAAACAAAGTTACAGAATTAAGGGAGAAATCCTCTGTTTGTTAAAGTCAATGGCAAAACTTCCACTGGCTTTAACAGAGAGCAACCTTTTGCCCTCTGACTTTTAACTCTTGACATTCAGGCACCAAGCAGTGCCATCCTGCTCATGTGAACTATCAACAGCATCTCCTTGCATGAGGCTCTTAAACCATTCAGAGACTTCCAATTAACTTCCATATACCCCATAGCTAAACATTCACTGCTTTAATTGGGCCAGTTCATATAGCAACAGCTGCAGAGATGCAGCAGCGTGGATTTTGCAGATAGGGAACAAAACATATTCCCAGTCTGCACCAAAGTCCAGTCACAACACCTGCAAGATTGTTTTTACTCATGATATGCAAATTACTCATAATGCAAATTCATTTACCTCCACACAAGTGACATCATTGGCTGCCAGGTAATAACTGTACCCTGCACAAAGGCAGTACAAAAGTGATGGAATTTTTTATTCCTGGAATCAATTAAAGCAAAATTAAAGCAAGAAAAGAAGTAGCATGAATTCCAAAAAGCATCTACTCCAACCAGCACCCCATCTTGACACTCAGAGAAATTTTATTCCATGTAAATTTTATGCAGTATGTGTCTTTTATATTTTGCCAAATTTGAAATAATCATAGAGCAATTATGGCTCCTGAGATTTAATATTGACCTTACAGATAAGTGGCTACTCATGGAACATGCTGTGGGCTTTGATCTTGTGGATTTAGCTGCTGAATAGCTCATTATTAATGTGTTTATTCACAATCAGTTTAAGATATGTCAATGATTCCTTCTGTTCTTATTGTTACGTCCTTTTATTTGCAAGGCTCAGGTCTGAGACTTCAGCAGCATTTGTGAATACTTTGTACAGCTTTCAAACCTCACTGCTAAGCTGTGTATTCAGAATAATGAAAATATCCAGTGAGGGATGATGTGTCAGAAACAGCATCACTTCCTTGCCTGGCATCCTAAGAATCCCAAGAGGAATGAACCAGGTAGAGTCCATCTTTCCAAGGCAGTGTCCAAGTGCCCCAAGATGCACGTGCACACCTGCAACAGGGCAGTTCCTCATCTCTATACTGCTCCAGTTCTTCCCCTTGGCTCTGCTGCCCAGCCCTTTCTCTCCCAACATAAGCCAGTCCTTTTCCAGGGCTGTTTGACCCCAACCTCCTACCCAGCTTCAGTTACACTGTAACTCGAGTACCAATTCCCCTCCCATTTCACACAGCATCTCCCATCCCATCCCACCCCAGACTCTTACCCTACAGCCCCTTTTGCAGGGGGAACAGCCCCCTACAGTACTGCCCTCCTGTCCCTTAAGCAGATCCAGTGCATCCTGCTCGTGCTGGAAGCTGTGGTTAGGGGAGAAACCTTCCAATGTGCTCAACAGAGCCTGTGGGGAATTTAACAGCTGAACACAGAAGTCATCACCACTGAGCGTAAATGCACAGCAACTTTTCACAGATGGGCTGTTTTGCTAAATATGAGCAGATTTCAAAGGAAGAGCTAAAGGCCAAATCCATTCATAGCTTTAGGTAGCTTTTTCCTCAATTCTGTGGAGTCTAGGTTTGGAGTTTGTGGTTGTTCATTGTGCATTTGGGGGTTTTTGAAGGTTTTTTTGTGTGGTTTCTTTTTTAATCAGACCTTAGATGCGAATGACCTATTTTGGCTGAACATCTCAAAAAATAAATCTGCTTGAGATTAGGTTTGGACAGCTCAGTCCAGGCAGATAGATTTTGTTAAAGCTGCAGTATAACAAAGCAGGTTATTATAATCTGAAGCACTGGGTGGACAAACTTAAAAACCAAAATATCCTACCTCAACTTATTTTTATTGCAAGGTACTAACTTTATAAGTTAGGAAACAGTACATAATGGGAGGCACAAGCTAGAAGCTTTACAAACAATGCTGTACCTATGTAACTTAGCAAAATTGTCAGGAAGAACCTTAGGGATGTGTTTTAACTGACTCAAGTTAGCTCTGTGCTTCCACTTGAGCTTGCTCCCAACAATGTTAACTGCAGCAAGTAGGTATCTATACACTGATTTAACACCAGCAATGAAACCAGTAATGCAACTGCATCTGCTTTTCTGTCAAGTCTTCCCCGGCAAGAAGTAAGACTACAACTCTGGCTTGAAATGCAAGTGTAACATGTTTGAATCCATAAAAATAAAATGTTAACAACTCTGGAAACACTAAAGCTCTAATTCTCCCATTTAGTTTATAAAAGCCCTGACAAAATTCAAAGGAAAAAGTTAGGGCTGCAGGCCAATTTCTAAATTTGAAGAGGCAAGAAGTACAGCTCTGTTCACTCTTGGCCACTTCTAAATAATCTCAAAAAAAAAAAAAAGTGATAGTGCTAACATCTGTTGTAGTAATCTTGCGAAACAAAAAAGAAAATGGAGAAGTGCAAATGTACAGCTCATTTAACAGTGAATGACTCCAATTAATTACTAGGTGCATTGATAAATTAAACAGAATTATTCTCTTTGGTGGCTAGACAGTGAATTTGAGGAATGAAAAACTACTACAGTGACTATAAAACAAAAAACTGCCTGTTTTTATTGCTCCAGAATATAGATGAGAACAAGTAACGAAGCCCTCTGTAGATGAGGTGTCAAGATCAGCAACAAGCCTTGCAGCATTTTGGGTGTAAGTCTGGCTAATTCTCACCAGCCTTAGCCCCTAAGGCTCTCTGAGGGTACAGGAAGAACTGTTCCTTTCTTTATGGACATAACTCTCCCACTATACATGCTTCCAAAGCAGTGCTTTCAGAAAATAAAAAATAGCTTAGTGTCCATGAGTCAGCTTGTGATCTTGAACTGGTGTTTCTAGAGACTCTGTGCTCTAAATCTTATTATGAATCAAAAGTAGTCAGTGGTCCTAAAAGCTGTTGCAATTTCTCCCCATAGAAATGCCTTTCACCTACAAGTCAATAACCAAGTTACATTTCAAACCTGTAGCTTTTCCATTATATTTATCATACTACTTCTGTACAAGAGAATCCCTCAAGAGCTGAGAGCATCCACCTTGAATGAATCCCACCTGTGGAAAGGCAGAGGAACAAGCCCTGGCTCAGCACTTCCTTTCCTGTTACTCCTGATGAAGCCTGTATGGCCTTGGGTGAGATCTCGTTAGCAACTCTAGTTAGGAAAGAATAAAAAGGCTTGGTTTGGGCATTATGTTCCATGTTTCACCAGTAAAATTACCAGGAGCACTTAAAGGTTATGATGGTAAGGGAGGAATACCCGGGAAAGCATTATGGATCGTAAACAGCTTCCATTAAGTTTAAAAAAAAGCAGTTTGGAAGACAGCTGCAACACAGACAGGACAATATACTGAAATCATGTAAGGTGTAACAGTCATTGTAAAGCAGTCATGTGCTAACAGTGGTCTGCTTCTATGCATTTCAAGGAGCTGAGTACAATAAAAAAGTGAAATTTAAAGCAGTTAAATAATTTAAGGGATGTAACCAAGGCAGCAAGAAAGATTTTATCTTCCCAAATCCAGGATGATATTGAAGGCATTTGCTAAACTTTTACTCCTCTATCTTAAGAAAGCTTAACATGAAAAGGTCTGCTCTTTGCCAAAATTAAAAGATGTTTCACAGCAAATCTAACTTTAGTATAATCTGTTTCATCATAATTTGAATATGTAGCTATCTGAAATATAATTACTCATAACTTGGCTAATAGCTGCAGATAAGGTTCATAATTCATGCACTCTTTCTGCAGAAATCCTTATTAGTTTTTTACCTAGGAGAGGAGCAACTACCCTCGAACCAAGCCACAGTATCCAGGAATTTGAGCATTATTTCAGGGCACTTTGTGGCATCCAATTAGGCATTCTTAAGCACCACACACAACAGCATGAAGAGCAAAGATATTCTTTACTCTTTATCATCTGTGCATTTGAAGAAGAGGCTTATTCTGATTCCAAGCAGCAATCATCTCTCCTACTAATATTTTCCCCATCATTTTCCCCCGTTGTTATCCCTCAAACCCGGCAACGCTGCCACCGAAGCAGCAGAGCGAACACCTGGCTGTCACGCATTATGGCATCAGGTTGCAGCGCCAGGTGGTCGGAGGAGCGGGAGGCACGTCAAACACATGCCTTCAGGCTGAGCTCAGCTGCCTACTGTATGCTGCTGTCATGTGGGAAAGCTCGGCCTAGGTGCTGGTCCAGGGCAAAATGCCCATGGCTTCTCTGCTGTAGGTGACACCTACCACAATGAGCTCTCTGCTCACTGTGCTGCTCACCCGCCATGGGGTGGGACAACAAATCTCACAGGATTCCACTCATGATCACTGTGAGCCCAGAGGCACCAAAGAACATGGGTCATTCTGACAAACAGAATAACTTCATCATAATTGAGTCTTTTCCTTCTAGAAAGGACTTATTCTAAGAGCACCCTAAAACTGGGCTTTTCCCCAAGGCAGAAGTGCTCCTCTCATCATGTCATGACACGCAGCTGCAGCATCAGAATTTTATACTCTGACCTGCAGTGAGATCTTACAGACCTGAGTCCTCACAACACCATGTATCAACATCACCAACACACTGGATAAATCAAACTAATAATATTTATTGAACCTGGTTTTTGCTACCATGGTTTTTGATACCATCCCATTTACAATTACACCATTTGCCTAAGAAGATAGAAAAGGCAGCTACTCAAAATATTCTCTTTTGAGGCCACTGTGTTATCTCCGAAATAGTCTCAGCATACCTGCCTTGTTTTTTTTTTAATAGCTTGTGACTTATTTATTATTTTGTACTGCTGCACAATTTCTTTGTACTGCTGTATTTTCAGTTCTCCAATACCTTACCAAACCTGGGAATACTACTAAAGCATCCTCACAGAACTCTCCTCTGTTTTCCAAGAGCATCTTACTCTTATTCCCAAACAACTGTCTCAACTTTTCAACCAACACAGATCTAGACACAAGCTCTAGTTACCACAAAATTATAAGCCCAAAGCTGACTATCCCTTTAGGGATGAATTTACTGATTTATATTTTAAAATTACAATCCTAGGAACATTTTAAAAAACTAGAAAAGGTATTTTTTCAAAAAAGCACTTTTCCATCTTAATCATTATTTTAGCAGGGTACTGCTCTGGAAATTGATCCTACACCAAGTGGGGCCTTTTACCTCAACTTTCTTTTCATCACGTGATACCCCTAATGCCTTGCCTTTATCAATGTACTCATGTGAAGACTACTGGCCTTAACAAAATGCTTCAGAAATCTGTAGCTGTCCTTGACTGCTCACTTCTTTACACCCACTGCACTTGTACAAGACCTCATCTGAACAGAGTTGTAGTAATTGCTACTACCATGTGAACACAAATGACAATCCTCATGGATAAAATAAAAATTGTGTCTATAGAAGGCACAGTGCAATCCTCAGCACCATTGTTTGGGTTGGACATGGCTGAGTTTCAGGTCTTCAGCAGAAAAACAACTGAAAATTGATTCCACAAATTTCTCTTGACTATGATTAAGAAGGAGCTTAGTTACAACAAAATGCAATTACTCAGTTTTGGCCACGCAGCCTTCATGAGGCTTTTCCAGATCCGCTCCCACGGACCCTAATTCTGGTTTGGAAGCCAATTGTTCCTTGGCAGCGTTGCCATGGATCTCACTCAGAGATTTAGCAACACATTCTCCACCAGCTTACAGCAAACACCAACGTCTGCAGCTCACCCACAGCTTGCTTATACCACAATTTGGAAGTTATCCATATTAGAGCCTGCCCATGATTCCCTTCCACAGGGAGGGTGGAATGCTGTGCCACATGAGACTGAGTTCTTGTAGCTGTACCTGACACTGCATTTTCACAACAAGAAATGCCAAAACACAAAGTCATACACAGGGATTAACAGGCAGGAGGAACTGGGATTTTCCAGGCATTTGCAGAGCCACTGGGATCAAACTGATGTCCCCACCAAGGGAGACATCATAGGTATCTGTTATGGAACATCTAAGCAGGAAATCAGGAAGCCTCCTTTAAAGAACGAGATGAAACTTCACAATTCCAGGTTAGCATGGGAACTTTAACCACCCCCAGCACCTGCAGGAAAGGCAATGCAGCAGGGCACCAGCAATCCTAGAGATTTCTGGAGGATGGCTGGGACAAGAGACTTTTTGCTGGCACTGCTATTCATGCCTTTGTAAGAACGTAGTGACTAAGGGTACCTGTTCTGTCCCAAGGCATTCTGTGATTCTGTGACTGACACAGTAGGGGCAAAGGAAATGAGGGAGGCAGAATAACAGAGGAAAAGCTTTAGCAAAAATAAGATTCTGTGGCATCAACATGGACATCAGAATCAGGCACCCTGAATTGCCAATATTTTTGATTATTGCCACCATGATGACAGAAAAGTGTTTACTGGATCTGAAAAGCTCCTGTTCCACTGCTTCTCTGACTGCACTGAAGCATCTCACTTTAAACTTGTATTCCATAGAGAAATACATTTCTGTTTGCTTTTCTCTTTGTTTAGCTTCTTTTAAGTATGGGGAAGCCTTCTAAATTCTGTATTTCTTTTCTTCTGGATGAATGCACTCTCAAGCTATGGGAGAACTCTCCTGATAAAGTACTACCACCTAATGTGGATAAATAATTAGATAGTACTTGAGGTGATGGGAGAATGGCATGGCCTCATTCAGCAGGGTGGAGGAGGAATATTATTTTCATGCTTTGCAATTAATTTTGAAATCTTCTCTCACCATTCTTCATTGGTGGAGATCATGAGACCCCCAACAAGCACCCCAACTCTGTGAGCTGTGTGGACTTCAGACAATAAAGAAACTTAAGTAATTTTTTTTGTAAAAATAATTACATTCTTTAAGGATTTTTAAAAAAATATTGAACCTTTTCCAATAATGCTTGACCAGCCTAAATAACTGGAAGAATTATTGGCATTACTACTGAAACAAGTCACAAAAAAATTCTTTTTTTCCCCTCTGCCCAGATGGTCATATTTAACCAAACAGGGAAATAATGAATAAAAACCCTTGGACTCAATAAGAAAATCCTGGACTGGAATCTGAATTTCATGACCATTATTTTACAAGTGAGACAAAAGTCTTAAATACCAGGTTTCAGTTGTGCTAAAATACTCAAGCAATCTTTATTCTATATATGTGGAAAGAATGCAAGAGAATTTTGCCATTGTGATGGTTTGCTTTAACTACAGAGATTATTACAAATAGATGTATTTTATCCCAGGAATTTTTTGGGAATACCAGGAAACCCACATGAGCAAATGGATGGAAACACACAAACATTGATTTGGACCGCTATTCAGAAACCAGGAGCCTAAATTTCTTGTTGGATTTTTTCATTTTATGTCTTAGCCCCTTTTCCTTTGGCTATACCTGTTAACAACAAAGAAGTTCCACTCTCAGTGTTAGGAAGACTGTGGAATTTGGCTGCTCAGAGGCAAATTTTTAGTTGGACATTTGGAATGCTTTTTTATATCTCACATATTTGTGTTTAAAGGACAATTGACCGTGAATAAACCTTTAGGTGAGAAAGTGGCTTTAACACACAGCTTTGACTTCAGCATTATTCCATAGTTTCATTACTACTTGAGAGTTCAACAGAGCAGGCTATAATTTATAGTAAATTACACTTAAGACTACAAAATTCTGACAGTTTTACTCCTGTGTTGTTCAATGCACAAAGTGACCCTATCATGAGGCTGTTGACCTGGCACCCTTGGGAAGTACAGCAGATTTTTCTCAGCTAATGCATGGCCTCACTCAGCAGGACAGGGCAGCCTTGCTCTAAAAAAGGGCAGCACAACAACCCCATGTTCCTGTTACCAGAACTAATGCTACACAAATGAAGAAATGAGAAAGACACATCAATTGAAATAAATATTGGAAGAAAATTCTACCATGTGTTTGTCTCTTACAACTAACATTTGCACCAAATGATATACCAGAATGATTACTCCTAAATCAAAACCATAATTAGCTGTGTATTTCAAAAATCTATTTTTCATATCATTGCAAGCATGAACTCTGACTGCCACCGACTGGGATACACAGGCACTCTCACAAAAGGATACCCTGTTGTCTTCTATGCCACTGCTCAAAACCCCCAGACTGTTGCCAGATGCTGAAAGCAAACTTGTAGTAATTGTAGTAGAGCCACATTTAATACTATACAAAAAACCAGAAACACAATTTAAAAAATCCCAAAAAACCACAGATGATTGAAAAATATTAATCCCTTTATCAGTAGTTAACCTAATAATTTCCTCATTGAAAAGAAAAAATATTAGCTATATAGATTTTGAGAAATGTATCAATTTTAAATGACTTAACCAGAAAGTCCATCCTCCCTAAATGTGTATTGTATATACAAATACACACCACCAATCAGAAGATGGAACTAACAAAAAAAATCTTAATGAAAAATTGAACTGTGAAAGAGCTTCTATATCCAGCTGAAGACTTCACAATGAAATTAGGACAATCCAACACTAATGGTACAGTCTCTGAAAGATTTTTCCATTCCTCTTTTCAGGAAACCCAGTATGAAATGCTGAGATCTGGAAATGTACTTCTGGCTACGATAGCTGTTCTTAATCCCACCAATAGAGTTATGAAATCTGAAGCAGCCAACCTTTGTGTTACCCTAATTCACACTTCAATTCCCAGTTATCTCCTAAACCAAAACTATGCAAAAGTCTTCCTTCAAGACTAAATCATAAAAACATTTAAAACTACCATGGCCATAGAATGGGGAAAGGTGGGTTAGAAGCTAATCCATGCTCCAGACTCGCTCTTTTGGGGTGACTGTGACACTGGGGGGGATACAAACAGCCTCATTTTCCTGCATTTTCAGGTAATACACCCAATGTTTTCCTGAGTAATGTGATGAACTGACTGCAAGCCTCATTGCTCACCCCCCTGAACTGATGGGGAAAAAGGCAGAGAAAATTGGGAGAGAAGTTGAGCCTGTGAAGAAGGGACAGCAGAGGAAAGGTGCTTTTAGGATCTATTTTCATTTCTCATTACCATATTGTGATTTGATTGGTGATAAATTCAACTCATTTCATCAAATCCTGTTTTGCCCTGTTTTATTTGACTCTAATAGCTGTGAGATCTCCCTGCCCTCATGCCAACCCATGAGCCTTTTATTATATTTTCTCTCCCCTGTCCAGATGAGGGGACAAGTGAATTTGATGGGCACCCAGTATCCAGCCAGGGTAAACGCACCGCAAGGTATGCAACACACTCAGATTATGGAAAATTCTACAAATATAAATATTAAATAATTTCTCCAATTCCTAATATGCACTACTTAGAGCAAATATTAGATTTGGGAGCTTTGACTAGCTCTATACTCCTGGATTAAATTAGGGTCCTTACTGAATGTGCACACTCCTATAGCAGAAGGATCCAACACCACCAAATGCCTTTGAGAAAAAAAGAAATGTCCTACTGAATGAGTTTAGAATATTTTAAGCCTTTTAGTGAGGATACACTAGTAATGGAAATAGAGTTTGCTTTTGAAAGTACTATTCCAGAAGGTGAACCAAATTCCAAAAGCAGTAGGAAACTGAAACACCCTAAAACATTTTTTCTTCCTCCCTCCACCATCATTACAGTTTACCACAGCTAAATTATTCTGTAGAGCCAATGCATCAGTGCACAATGGAGACCCCAGCTGTGGAAGTCCAAGATCCAAACAAGCAACCTGAAATAAATCATGGCAGGGATAAGCCCAATTCTGTACCTTGAAGTGCTACATCTACCCTGAGCATAGCACTGCAAAGGTTCCCCCAGGATTTGCTCTGTTTCTGAACACTCCTCTGTGATTTGGATAAAAAGCTGCCAGGGTGTTTCCTCGGAGACTTCACATCACCTCACAAGAATGCTGTGACACCTAATCTCACAGCACAGAGCACCAGACATTTTCCAATCTGTCCATTTCTCTGAAGCTCTTTGTCACCAGGTGATTACCACCCTATATTCAACTGGAAATTCAATTTTCATCCCTAGTACTAAAAACCTATCAGGTGATAAAAAAACAACTCATTGCTTCAAGAACACTGTGGCAGGTGACTTCCCAATGGCAGAGAATTAGTGCTATCATCAAGAAGACAAACTGCTAACACTTCTTCAGTGTAAAACATTACCAGAGAGCCATTCCAGAATAACCTCTGCACGTGGACAAATGTTTTAGGAAAGGCATGTGTTAATTCTGGAAGAATTATTACTTTCAAACATAACATACAGAAGAAAGGGAAGAATATCTGGCAAATATGAATCAACTCTTGATGGGACAAGGATGGATAATACACCACCACCCACCATGACCTACCCTAAGGGCAGTCAGGAATGTTTTTGGACAGTTGCCAGCTTCTTAGCCTTCCTCCAGAGCCTTCATGCAGTGTTTGGTAATTGTTGCCTTTCCACAAAGACACACAATTTGTCTTATGTTGAGCACTGAAAGACAACAGTGATCTACTGCTTTTAGCTTTTCTTCATATAATACCTACTGAAATTATTTGAATATGGTTAACTTGGGAGAAGTTTGCATGGTTTTATCACTACACTCTGTGCATAATGAAAAAGTGACACTAAAAAACCAAACTAAACCACATCAGTTTTTAAATCACCAGCAGAAAGAAGCAGCTTGCCAAAATAAAATCACTTGAAAGAGAATGCAATTCTGCTATGTAAGTACAAAACTCCAGTAAACACAATTTTCCCTCATCCTTCCTAAAGTTTGCTGAAAAACATTTAGAAGGGTAGGAAGCAGAAACTTGAAAGATTCTTCAAAGATCCCTGTGTCCTTCTGAATCCTATTCCTGTAATGGGAAGCCTTCCTCATGAAAGGAGACACCTGCTTTTCCATGGTGCACAGTTCCCCTATGGGCTATGAATAATCTGATACATTTCAACAGTGGTTTTCATCCTCCTGAATCCAGTGGTAATCCTATTTAAAATACAGAATGGATTTTCCGAGGTAATAAATTATCTGTTATTAACATAAGATTTTTTGACAAGTTTGGCTTTACAAAATTAAGTACAGCTTTTTAAATACCTGGATAATTGGTTGGTTGTATTTTGATGTCCTGCTTTCTCAGATTGACATTCTACTATTCAAGAAGAAACACAACTTGGACAAGGCAAGATAATATCCTGCACTCTAAAGATGATGTTTATATTTCATTTGTTCACATTGTTACATGTTGAACCAAACACTTAGAAACAGCTAAGAAACTAAAAACATGGGTGGAAATCTGAACTATATTATATATTTAGTACTTGAAAAGATCATCTGTTTCCCAGGTCCAAAAGTCCAAGGCTAAAAAAAATATTTATTATTAAGAATCTCTCTTAGATGTTTAAACCAAGTGACTGTATTCAAGTTTGCTTATGGAAGTTATACTGAACTTAAAATTATCCTCAGTTAACCAGAGATGTTCTTGCTTTTCTTCTAGCCTCAGGAATATCGCAATCTCTGCTGTGCAGGTTTGTATAAGGCTTATACATGCTCAATCATAAAAATAGATGCTCTGAATATAAGGAAGGTACAAAAAACCTGAACACTCAAGTCAACATGATGATCTCACCAAAATCGAACACCTTTAGCATGAACCTAGTGAAGCCAAGAAATGTAGCTTTGAAACAAATGATTCCTAATTTTGTATTTAGCTTTAGTCTAGCAACTGTCCCTATCTGTCCTTGATTAGGAGCAGCACCTCTACTGAAAGTTAATGCAGCATCTTCACCAGAGTCCCAGTGCAGTAAGAGCAATACCAGAACACAATCATGAGCTGCTGCCACACTGCCCTGGTGAGTGACCCACTCCCAAACTCCACTTGGCACATGGGAAAAGCTTCTCACATGGGAGAAGCTACAAATTCAGGGGCAAGTAAAGCCTTTTATAGCTGTAGCTCAGAGTTTTAAACAGCTTTATAAAAATTACCTGAAAACCCATTCAGCAGCCCAGAGCTCTTTAGAGGGGCTTCCACAAATATACATATTTATAAAGGAAAAAAAAAAATCAGTTTTGTAAAGCTTTTTGCAAAGTCTGTTTGATGAGTTTATTTTAGTATTATTTTACATGGCTATGTTCATTTCAACCACACCAAATGGATAATGAAAACCACTCAATATCATTGCCTTTCAGCTGTAGTTCTAGCTGAAATATTAAGCTATCATATGACAGTGGCAGCTCTCCAGGCAGGGGAAAAGTGTTTTGCACCTGTTTACAAATGTATTTAGGCATTATTCATCATTACCTTGACTCTACATCTGATTAAATACATTCATGCAAGACTCACTTTGCTTTATGCCTGCTTCAATCCCCAAATATTCACTTTGTCAATGACAGGGAACCCCCAAAGGCCCTTGCCATTTTGCTTTCCTGCATCAGCATGGTGGGTTGATCCTGGCTGGATGCCAAGTGCCCAGCAAATCTGCTCTATCACTCCCCTCCTCATCTGGACAGCGTAGACAAAATGTAATACAAAATATAATTAAAGGTTATAATTATCTGAAAGGCAGGAAGAGATCACTCCCCCATTGCCATCGCAGGCAAAACAGACAGGACTTGAGGAAATGAGTTGAAGTTATCACCAGTCAAATCAGAATAGGACACTGCAGCACCCCCACTACCAAGACCATGCAAACCCAATCTTCTGTGATTCAAGGAACTCCTAATATGCATTCATTTAACATTTCCTTGAAGATCTTTGAAGCCACCCTTCTGCTGACCTACACCAAATATACATAAGCAAACTTCTCTTAGCTGCCCCTTCCAACAGAAACCTCATCCCTGAGGATTGTCTGCTGCTCCTGATCTTACTCCTCGGTGTCAGTAAGTTACACAAGTATTGTTCCAAGTACAGGCATAAAAGCAAAGGATGGTTTTACTTCTGCCAACACTCACTAATCCCTCTTCTCATTTTTACTATCACAATTGTTCTTGAAGTTTGAATCTGGCTTGAGCTGTTTTGACAGTTACACAACTTGGGAATTGAAATCAAAAGCACAAACCAAACATGGTGACGAAATTTAGCTATTTTAGAGCCATGATATGATGTAAGGAACTACTGGGAAAATTTAAAACTGGTAGAGTTCATTTGCTAAGCTTTGTCCAAAATATGGACATCATTTCTAAAACAAACAACAAAAAAAAAAAGGATGGGAGGTTATTTGAGGAACAAATTGGACCATAAGGAAAATGTAGGAATTTCACCCAAAGATTCTGATCAATTCCAGCCAGCATTTACCAACTATGATCCATCTAATCTCCCTTAATTTTTCAGAATATCTCCTGTTCTTATGGGAAGTGCTAAGAAAAAACCTAAATTATTTATAGAGGAATTGGTCTTGAAAATGTTTTGTTTACACTGATCTGTATAAACTACACATTTGCTAGGTGCCTGCAATTAGATTTTCTTGACATTAATATTCCTTTGGGTGTGACTGTACCTTATTTGCCCTCCCTATTGCTTTAAAAGGGTAGCAGAGCTTTAGCTGCACTTCAGGAGGTTTGGCTGATAGGTTAAAAAGTCTGTCTTGTTAAGAAAAAAAATAACCAATCTTTCTTCACCTAATTGGGGTGATGGGGTAGGGTGGGTGACAGAGGTGAGTGATCATTGCAAATATACACAAATTTATTTTGAAGGTAGATACACGTTTCAGCCTAAATGAAATTTATTCCCCACAGACTCTCATCTATGGGATTCAAAGGCATTCTACATTGAGCTTCAGACAAAACAGTGCAATTTGAAGACTGAAGAGAGCAGACTACAAATCCTTTCTACAGTGCTACATCAACAGGTAAAAATTTCATGTATAAATCTGATTCTAAACAGCAACAACCAAAAAAACTCCAAGGAACTGCTGAGGAGAAGCAGCATTGGACTGCCTGAGCCTCAGAGGAACAGGACTTTAACATGTTCCTTCTTATTTGATAGCTAGTCTTAATATAGTTAGAAGAGTCTGAAACAGATAAAGGCTGACTTTATCAGGACAAGATTGGTAAAACTTACTACTTTTATGGAGTAGGCAAAAGACATGGAGGGTATGAAAAAGTTCTAGGAAAAAAAGAGAAAACTCATTTTCCTCTGCATTGAAACACAAAAGTCTTTCCACACAGCAAGCACAAAATTTAGCATGGTTCAGAAGAAAACAGGGGCTTTGGGGAGGGCAGAGGGGGGAAGATAAATCATTTGGCTACATTGAAAGCCTGAAACTATCTTTGACAGAAACTTGAGAACATACCTAAATCTTATCACAACATAGGATATGAAATATTTTCCACAAGATCCTTTCCATAATATCTCTTCAATTTGAGACAAGAGCCATATAGAAGACTCCACTGATTTAAAATCCCCATTAGTGAGTAGGTGGTTTCTCAGTCCAGTGACAAAACAGACACGTGAGGGTCCTCAGAGGCTGCCAGACTCTGATGGAGCTGTGGCTTTCCAGAGAGCTGCCATTGGGAGCATCTGGAAAGGACAAGGACAGCAGGGACTCCTGTACCTACACTGAGCAGAGGGTGAGGAAACCACCAAACCAGGCTGAATGGAAGAGGAGATGCTGTTCAGTGAACATTTCCTTTAGATGCTCTATGGGACAGAGCCAAAAGAGCATGCAGTGCTAAAAAGGGATTTGGTGCTAGTAAGGCAAGAACAGGACCATTAAGGAGATGATCAGACCTGAGAGCAAGGCAGCCCATAATATTCTTTGCAGTGAATGAGCTTGTTGAACAAGTCACTTAGCCAGCTCATCATCTTCATGTAGACAGTCAAAAGGAAAAACACCCACCCAACCCCTAAACCTGACAGCACTCAACAGTGGGAAAAGCTAACAGGAACACAGCAGGAGATCATCCTGAATGTAACATCTCTACCTTAGCAATTCTCTTTAGGTGATTTTCTGAGCACAGCAGCTCTGCCAAGGCAAACAGGGAAGATGGCACAACCTAGCACAGTTACAGGTGTCTGGTTTTGCTCCTAGCCACTCACCAGCCATGTGGCTGTAGCTTACACCCCTTCCCAGGCCATGTGCTTTAGCTGAGGTCCCAGCTTGACTCAAGGATGGTCAAGAGGGGGGGAAAACCTCCCCAGTCTGGGTTCTGCTGGGCACTGGCCAGCAGAAGAGCCAGAAGAGCCACAGGAGAGAGAGGGAGGTTGCTGCTCCCACTTCTGCAGTGAAGGGTTTGGCCCATGGCCGCTGCTTGCCCTCAGTGGAAAGTTAAAACTCCAGAGTGGGAAGAAACAGGAAGGTTTTGCATCAGGCTGTTATTTGCCATGCCAGCAACAGGCAAAACAGATTAGTCGGTGTCCAAATTCACGAGCATGTCCTTCAGAGCCAGCTCCCCAGTTGTTCACCATTTATCTACTCCTCATCTCCTCCTAAGAGAGTGTTAACTGTTTCAAACCTTAAGTAAGTCACCCTCAGATTATTCATCTCAATTTCAGTTAGTGAGTATTACTGGCATGGCTGGTTTCCCCAAGAGCACAACAAAATTTTTGTGTAAAAATCCACCTGTCTCCACAACCACGTTAACTAAATACTTGTAAAGAAATGGAATTTAGAGCAGTCATTAAAGACAACATCCCATAATGATGATGAATTTTTGGAGAAGCTACAGATACTGCTACAGTTTCACTCTAATGAACTGCAATAATAATCTATTATTCTGGGTAGACTACATAATCTCCTAAGTATGAGGAGGCTGGGGCTCTGAGAAAATTCACTTTAATGCTTTTTCTGAAATTTCTCAAGTATGTTTCCTGCGATGACTAGGACACTGGTACAGAAAACTATTTACAAAAACCAACAAAACAAAAAAATAAAATTAAAAAAACCCCAACCCCCTTAATGCAAATTCACTTATTTTTTAACATATTTTAGAATATTTAATTATCAGATTGTATCTTTAATTAAATACAGCCACAGAAGGAAATTTGAGTTTGGAGTACTAAAGATACAGGTTGAGAAATAAGAAAAATTATCAATGAAGAAAAAAAAAGAAAAAGAGAGAAGAAATAGGTAGGAGACCGGGTTAAATCAGAACAACCCCATTTCTTTTAACCTTAGATATGAAAGCTTTTACTGAGTGCAACAAATCTGAATTTAGAGTGCAACAAAAATGAATTTCTAATTAAAGTTAATTAGGCCAGAGAATGCCATGGGGAACAAAGATGTAGATGGAGAGTTTAAAAAAGAACATGCAGACAGTTGTGGGTAACAAAATGAGAGAGTAAAAATTATGGATGAGTAGCAGAAAAAAAGAGCACATTCCTCCTCTACAGAGGGAGAGGATGCAAGAAGTAGGAACAGCCAACAAAGCAAACTAAGAGAATTTACTGGAGAAAAATAAAGTGTGATACCTTTGAGGGGCAAAGCACAAACAGCAGAGACTATTCACTGAATGAATATCAGGATTAAAAATAATTCAAAATACAGACTGATTTATTAAATTGGGTTTTGATATTATGAAAAATTAAATTTGATACTTAAATTAATGGAAAACAGTTGCACATGTCATGCTAGGAAAAAAATACAAAATATAAGAGAGCTAGAAAGATCACAGATGCACAAAATTATGGTTTATGCACCTCTGCAATATTTTGCTGTGAGTCACCTTCCACCTAAAAAAAGCCTTTGCCACCTTATTCTAGCAGATTACCTAAAAGCATGATTTAATAAATTAAATGTTCCTCAGGTATTAAAATACATGGATTTCTTTTTCTGCATGAAAGTTTCCAGCAATTTGTGTCTCATCTTGGCAACAGAACCTAGTACAAAACAAAAGGATTTGCCAAAAGCTGATTTGCCAAAGCTCTTACAAATAAAATAACAAACACTTTAGGATGCTTAGATGATGTGAAGACATGTGAGTGTAGATGTGAAGAGTGAGTACAGAGCTCTTGTGCCTGTCAGGAGACAATCAGTGTGAAAAAAGCTATTTATACTTATTTACACTAACTAAAAATAACAAATTTCCTTCTGAAATATATTTACAAACTAAATGTATTTTTTAAGTGTGTTGGTAATAGCAACTAAAAAGTATAAGAGAAACGCTTCAGATCACAGCTGTATTTTATGCAAATATTTACTATCACATATTGCAATTAGAAAAATGCATTTTTATTACTGGTTACAGTAATAAAACTACACAAATGCTTATTTGCATTCTAAATGGCAATCTGTTTTTAAATAAGAATAAGCCTGAATAGAGTACAGGCAAGGGAACTAAATTTTTTTAAACTAAGTTACTCTCCATTAAAGCCACACTGAGTGGGATTACATAGGTGTAGCTCATAGGAACATCTGGCTGTGTAGTTAGTGCAGGCTCCTTTCTAAGCAACAAGCAGTAGAGCACATTGAGCTAAACCAATTTTCAAATATTTCAATTTATTTCAGCATTTTTCGCAGATCAGAAAGAGATGTTTGTGATAGTGTAGTTTTTGACTAAAACACAGTGGAAGACCTTGCGAGGACATTTTAAGCTTCAGGCTTTCAAACTATCTGTATTGTATTAGGCATGTGTTTTAATTTTTTTTAATGTAAAGAAGAGTTTTTTCAGTTTCTTGATTGGCTGTTTTTATTTTTTTAAGCTTCCTCAGCAGCACCAGAAAATGGCTGGTGCAGGGTCAGTGCAGATCTCCAAGCATCCTGACTCAGAAGGCAACAAAAAGAATCCACTCAGGAGCTCAGAAAGTGCATCACATTCGTGTATGTGTGCTCATACATTGATTTTTCCCACCTGGGACTGGAAGTACATTTCTTGTGCTAGCAGAAAAGTCACCTGCAAAACTTCCACCTTGCCCTGTAGCATGGAGAGTAGCTCACCTTCAGGCATGTCCCTTAATTAGCAAGAACATTACAGCACAGATCAACGCTGCTCTTTTGTTTCTATCTGACAATGCTCTAGGAGACAAATATCTGATATAAACAACCTTTTAGGCTGTTAGACAGACTAAGTGACCTCTTGAAAGAAGAGTTTAGCACACTCAGGCTAGCGTCTGTACAAAGATGTATGTAATTTCCTATGTAGTACAGTTAAGCTTAGTATGAGACACCCCAGTGGAGAGAAACCAGTGTTAAACTAAACAGAAAGACGCCTCCAGCCACACTTGACCCTATTTGCATTGCACATATTTGACATGCAAATCTCAGATTTAGAGAAGATTGTGTCTGAAGTCTCTATATATTTGGTCCATACAGATATTCAACACTATCTTGTTAAACACTGCTAGCTACATATTTTTTCTGCTTATAAGCAACACTTACATTTACATGAGTCTACCTACAATTAGGCTGCAATACTTTAATGAAAATTATAGTGTCTTTATAATAAAAAGCTTTTCTAGTATAAAAAGGGGTAGAAAAAGAATAACTGTTAGAACATTAGTTTTTAGTTGCTGCACTTAAGGTTACAACAGAATCCCTAAGGAGGAGGAATGTTTTATCTACATATTCGTATATATATACTTTAATTTGTGCTTCAATTGAGGCAAAAGTCACATTAGCGTTTTTATGTAGCTCATATCCTTCCTATTTTGTAAATGAACCCTTTAGAAAAGCTTCCTGTACTGTTAGTTTGATCTTTTACCTTTTTTATCTTAAAAAACTCTGAGAAGAAGTTCAACAAGGAATGAGAACAGTTGTTGATGCTTTCTCATTCCAAATCTGTTGCACACAGTTCACACTCATTCAGGGCTCAGATTAACCCAGTTCATTTTAAACAGGAGATAATTAAAAAAAAAATTAGGCATAATAAATTACATTTCATCCAAAAGGCTCTTAAAATGCTTTATAGACTCTACACACAGATCACTCCATCAGTCACTGAAAGCAAGTACCTCTGGGATGAAATGCAACAACTGTTCCACGGGGCACGGCAGAGGAGAGGAAGTGAGGAATACCAGCACATCGAATTGCAATTGCAGGGGGAATTTAGGTAGGAAGAATGTAATTACCCCGTTTGGAGCCTGGCCAGACCACGGGGGTTAACATCTTATAAAGAGCCCTCTGAGAATTTTAACAACCCCTAGTGCTCAGGACCTTTAATTTATATTAGCCCTCAGGAGCAAGGCTAACTGCTCTGCTCAACTGGGTTTGTGCGCTGCAGGAAACGGGGAAAATCAACTTCTAGCTGTTCTCTGCTTCCACCCAACTACTAAGCAGATTAATGCTACTTAGGCTGCAACTCTTCATGAAAATGCAGCAGAAGGCAACACGTATGAAAAGTGCACAGAATCAGAGCTGTTCTTAATTGATCTTTTTAAAGCTATAGAGGAACAAAAATGTTTCCTATTCCAAAAGGTCCTAACTCCTCATACACAAAGCACTCAAGATAATCTCAGATGGTGTAACAATAAATAAACATTACAAAGATAAACAGGTTAGGAATACAACATCAGAAACACCTATTCCCTCTCCAAATCAGCCTCTGAGAAAGAGCATGAAACTCAAGCATGTGTACAGATCAGCTGGTTTCTTAAATGAAACTAACAGTTTTCCCCAATTATTCTAATATATCTGATGCATGTACATTTTCATTTTTAAGAGCAAGAAAAGGCAACAATGAAAATAAGAAAGATGAGTAGGTAAAAGAAATATAAGCATGCAATTCATCTTACTTTTTTGCCACTGTCACCTTAAAGCAATTTTAAAAACAAAGTAGACTTGCTTCCAAGCTTCTTTGCTCTAAAATAAAATATCAAGTGAGGCTGTAATGGAGCATGGCTTTTCACTCCCATTGAACCAAAAGCATTTGGAGCAAATTCTAAGACTGCCAAATACTCTTTGAAATAATTTACATTATGCATCCATACCCCACAGAAGTCCTGTTTTTCAACTAGGTTCCACACAATTCACAGTAATTTAATTTTTTTATTGTAGTCTAATGTAACGTAGTGCAGATTTTTTTTACTTCATTGTTTTTAAACGTCTGAATGTCTCCAGGGTTGTATTTGCTTTGCCTTTAGCTGATTTATTTTGTTCACTTCAGACACGCCTAATAATAAAAGTATCATGGTATTGTGCATTATTTTCTCTTAAAGCCTCTTATTTGTTTTATCTTATAATGAGAAACTGAAAGAAGAAACGAGGCTTCTCCAAATCAAGCAAAGCAGAGCCCTTTGGCTTGTAAATATTCTTTGGGCACAGCAGAGATGCTGTATATCACATGGACAACACAATTGCTGCAGGAGCTTTGTGATTTATGCTAATTAGCAAAGCCACCTTGACGAACAGAAAACAAAGGGCAGAACAGTTCAGTGCTGATGCAGATTTCCAACATTAGGTTTAAGTTTCACAGGAAATACCGAAGACCAGTGGTTACAGGAATCCCACAATGCTGGTACATATCTGGGAGCCCTCGCTGGAGGAACGTCAGCCAGAGGCACAAATCATGAGTGATTTGTATCATGCAGTCTTATCCCAGACTCATCAGCTCTGTGGGCTCTGGGGAAGAGTGGACAGCCCCTGCTTTTTTAAGAGGATTCACAGACCAGGACTTTAAACTGCAGAAAAACCTTTGAAAAAGCACATCTTTCAGTCTTTTATGTAAGCCCATCATGCAAGGCTGCTCCATATCCCTGCAGCTCTAAGGGAGAACTTGTCTTGCTACAGGTGTTTATGTTCAAACAGCTCTCAGTATTGGATTGGTGTGCTCCTCTTTCCCCCAAACAGTTCTGGTGTATTTCTCAAGGGTTGTTTAGGAGCCTAGTATTTTTCACTGAGTCTCAAGATTACATGATCTTTTTTGAGTCCCTAAGAACTAGATTTTGAAAAGCATTTAGGCACATGAAACTTTTCACATGTGCTCATCCCTGACTTCTGAGCATTTCGAAAAACTCCAGTGCTGGTTTAGAATCTGTCTCCTTTTCTTATGTTGAAAGATGACCAAAACCAAAATTGCAAGCTTTGAAAGCCCATAAAAGGCAGAAATTTGTAACTCAAGAACTCAGAATGTGTTAGAGTACAGATCTGCTCTGAGGTCTGAGTTCATTCCATGGACATAGAAACTGATACAAATAGGTAGGTTACTTTTGCAGATGATATGTGTAACTTTGACCACGTAAAGAATTGGTCTAAGTTAAAAACTAACTCCTTTTCCATATCTACAATGTAGACATCACGTCAGCTTGTTGGCAAATAAGAGCAAAAAGCAGTGATTTGAGACATGGATTTATCCCTTTATAATGATCACACCGTGCAAATTATTGTGTACATAAATTAATCCCATGTTTTCACTTTTTACTTAACTAAAGCATCACAGGCCATGGAGCAATTTTTGTCCTTGTGATTACTAGAAATGCTGTCCCTCCCAGTACCTCTAAGGAGGAGACCTGTGAGCATACACATTCTTTCAAGCTATCCGTGCCTCACTTTGAACATAGTAATTGCTACACAAGCAAACAAAGTGCTACACAGGTAATTACAAAATGCAGAACACTCTATGTAGACAACTCCAGGTTGGATTTAGGAGTTGTTCCAATTAGGTTCCTGTGCAGCAAACAGCTACTAAGTGTTCCTCTGAACTTGAAATGAATCATTAAAATAAGACCAATTGAAAAATGCATCAAAACTCACTCTGGCTCAGGAGGCTTAAACTCTACAAATATCTAGGCCATCAAAACGTAAGTAAAATCTTTTCCATGCAACAACAATAAAAAAGGAGCACTTATGTGATTTGCAGGGTCAGCACTGCTAATTTATAGCAAGGCCATGATGAACTGAGTACCCTTTTTGTATTTCTCAAAATACATGTTATCCTACAGATGCAGCACACTGTGTCACAGATGCCCAATAATTAAACAACATGGACAACTTCACGTAGTTGTTTGCTATGACCTATTGAAAAACTAACAAAACCCAGCAGTTCTTAGGCTTAATACAAGGTGCAGAAAAACAAGGACTGTATTTTGCCCCATTGGTTAAGGGGAACAAAAGTGGCCATGTATCTTAACACCTGGGAAAAGTCAGGGCATGCACAGCTGGCCGCGAGCTGGTCACACATTCCTGAGGTTACAATTACAGCTAGTGTTCTCAAACCAGCCTCACTGACAAGCAGTTGCAGATGGCCAAAACGCTTATGTATGGAAAGAGCTTTACTCAGCAAAATCTTAGAAAAATAATGTATCAATAGGAGCACTTGTATCTGTATATGGAGCACTTTCCCAGTGATGTTTTCTTCAGTTAGCCCACAGGTCATGTCATAGAAACCCCCACCAAACAGGAAAACTTTTGTGTTGCACATCATATAGATGATTTGGTACCAGCATATCATTTCTCCCTAAAGGAGAGTCCCCATGTAGTTAAAATGGGGAAACTATCAGTGTGTTCAGCTACCAGATTTGCCAAGAGCCAGCCACACTGCCAGTCCTCTACCCAATACTCCAGTTTGATGAGGGGACAAAAGGGCATCACAAGGATCATTTGTGTACACAGCTTCACACTTCTGACACTTGGGTGAACAGCTAGCAACATTGTAGAGAATGAAAACATGGGGGAAAAAAGTACTGTTCTCTCTCTCTTCAGCACTGACATTTTAAAAAATACACCTACATGAAGCCTTCTGTGAGGCTTACTGAAACAATCAGAATTCAAATCTGATATAAACTGAAAAATTACCTGCTTAGACATGAGAAGAGAAAATGAAGGCTTTTGTTGTTTGCAAAACCATCCTTACAAGACACTTTTTAAAGGATGAGGTGATCATATGATTGGGTGCAATTTTTTGTGATGCTGAAAGCATGGATACTTCAATATATAAAATAAGCTACAGCAGTTATTACTGTGTTAAAATAAAGGAGGAAAAATATATTTAAGTTAAACATCTAAGATGCTTTTAATTAGTAGCTTTCAAGCTCCTGGAGTGTCTAGCAAAATTTATACAAGAATTGGTATAATAAAAATCATTACTTTGCATCAAACATGGCCAGAGCCAACAATAACAACTGAAATTGGGCATTGATTATTTGCACCACTAAGTAAAAACATCTTTCATAAGAAAAGAAGTGCTATCTTTTCCAGAAGAGAATAAGCAAAAATTGCATCAAGGAACAACATTTTAGTTGCAAAATTTTTTCAATTAAAAATGTAGTAGAACAAATACACAAGAGTACTGCTTGTGCCTGCTGTTCCCTGAGCAAGAGCCCTGTTACTGTGATTAGTACAGGGCACCACATGAACATCCTTCTGCACATGATCAGCAAGACTAAAAGGTCACTATGGTTTTAATTTACTATTTGCTATAAAACTCATCTCTTAAACTGACTTTGCATATGTTTCTCAGTTATCACGCATACCTTGACATCAACAAATCAGAGGTTAGATTACAAATCACTCAGAGTAAACTTGTATTCATACTCTGTCCCAAACCAGCTGAGAGTAGAGGAGACCTCTCCAAAGCTTCTGGCTGTCCATTTTATTGGGCCTTACTCTGCACTCCCTGAGACAGGGATATGTCCCTCCCTGAAGGTTAGGGAATTTTGCCAGAGTAAAGAGTACAGGACCTGACCTCTTGAACAGCAGTAGCCACATAGTTCTCTTAAAACTATTAACATTTGCACACAACAAAACCTCATTGTTAAAAAGATTTAAAATAAAGTATTAAGTCTGATACTCAATTTTGTAGGCTCCTATTTGTGAAAATCCCTAAGTCTCCTAAAACAGAACTTGTTATGAGGTAAATTTGAATCTGAATATTCCCTTCTGCATATTGAGCTTTTCAAAGATTATTTTATTCAGCTTGTAACTACCAGCACAAATGCTGATTCTAAATATATCTGCTGAACTCTAAATGACTTCTGTTTATAGAAATAGGACATAACAAGCTATTAAATCTTCCTTACAACAAACTGCAATGCCAAAATACTTGCTCCAGATTTCTGAGCTAGAGTTAAAAAGACTTAGACTGGTAACCAGAAGAAAACTGGCAAGAGAGTTATTGCACTGTATTTTGTCATTCAAACCTTTCTTTAAATGGACTTGATTTTTATTAGTTCTGCATCCACAGAGGCTTAAAAAAATAAATTAAAAAAAATCTCATGGTGCTTGAAACCTTCATGACTTGATATGATTAAGGAATTTAACACAACCTTTGTTGCTATAGAGCACCTAAATAAACTCACACGAAGCAGGACACAACAATAATGAAAAGATGCATAACTTGTGATGACTTGGATTAATATAGAGTAAGAAATGATATTGAGAACTCCACAAGAAGTTTGCAATCAGGCAAGAATGAACTGCACACACCCATTAAACACTAGGTTCATGCTCATCCTAGTAAAAATACAAGTGTAAATCTGAATTGCAGCATTTGGAGTTTTCACCCTTGCTAAACTCTGCATCCCTCTCATGGTTGACTGAGCTGTTTCTTCAGTTTCCAGAAACTACAAGTGGCTGGTGCACTATTAAGCATTTTCAGATTCTACATTGAAGCTCACTAAGAGCATAAAGCACTGTTATTGTAAAAGGTCAGTATCCATTTTATTGCTGTTATGGTTAATGCATAATCACAGTTGCTCATTTGCAAACATAGATCAAAATTGAAATTTCAAAGTCACACTTTCTCAAGGAGCTGGCAGCATTTTCAGTTGCTCAAAGGTCATTGTAAATAAAGCATAGAAGATATGGCTCTCCTAAATGGCAATGGGATCTGGGACAACCACTTTTGGAAAAGGGCATTTTGAAGCTCAGTGTGAAGCCTCAGGGAAAGGTTCTGTAACTCTCTTGTGGGAGAAGTAACTGAGTGAATTCCTCTGATGAGAGAACAGTTTTCTACAGTTTGTCTTAGTAACTATTAAATGGTTCCTGTTCTAAATTATACACATCTAAGGTCTCAGGGAGCATCAGGAATGTTAACTGACTAAATAATATTTCTACTCACTCTGCTTAAAGGAAGAATAGACCTCCTATGAAACGTTCCTTTGAAATAATCTATTTACTACTAGTCTGTTTTGGCAAAGTCTAATAAGAATCATATCTAGACTTGCTCCTCACAAACTGGAATTATTAGCCTTTCAAAACTAATTTATATGAAAAGCTCAAATTATTTCACAAAGAATTTTCCTTACCACTCTATTGAAGTGATATGATAGGAGTCTTAAATTTACTTAATGGACATGAGAGGGTTTCTCCCTACTGTCCCATTTTGTTTTTTTAATTGAGAAAATTAACCCTCTTATCTTTCACCAGGAACATCTCTAATTTATCTAATATAAGCAGTATCAAGCTAATAAGAACTAAGGAAGACATTACTTAATTAATTTTAATTATTTTGTATAATTTTAGGTATTTTTACCTAAGCATCTTGAAATCCTCCAAGAATAGACTGCCTGGCATTAGAATTAACACAATCTTATTTCTACCAATACATTTTCATTACTGCAATGACCTGATGAGCAAACACTCACACATAAACGCTTTATAAAGCATTCCTCTGTCAAAATGCTTGCCCCTTGTAAATATAGTAATTTATCAGGCATTTCAAGTGCTGAAGCAAAAAATATCAGTGATCTAAAATATGTAAGAAATGCAATGATTCAATTAATGCTGAGTTACTTCATGCATGAATGAACAATTTGACCTGGGCTTGAATACAGTATTTTTAATAATGCAGCTGCCATATTCGTTGGTGTGTGCATTTCCTGAAAACTAATCTGCCAAACAAGTCACAGAGCATGAATCTGCCGGGCTTCCGTTCTTCGAGGGTCACTCGGTAACGCTCCCCCACGCACGCTGGGTCACCGCAATGCTGCACGCTTCGGAACACTCACACACACGCTGCCATTCCAAGATTAAGACATGCATTGCCAGTTGAAGAATGCCTGCTCTCACCTCTGAGCATCTAGTGGACACTACAGTTTTGAGGAAACTTCCAGTCAGTTTAGGCAATAATTTGTAATTATTTTGGAATACTTGTTTTGGTTTTGTTTTCTAAGTACATGATATTGTGTCTGCAGTTTTTAGGTATTTCTTTCCAAGAGACTGTCAGATTCATAGCTTCTCTTTAAAACTGAGGCAGCACAACACATTTGAAATGAACTAAAACTATTTTCACACAACCCAAAAAAACCCCCACCCTCTCCTGTACCACCTAACTGATACTATTCCAACTGCAGTGCTTAACCTGAGTATACTCTGGGAAAGCTTCACCTATAATCAACTTCACATGGAGTTCATATAAAATTAATGTGCTAGACTGGGCCCTTAAGAGCAATTCCCCCACCCCACCCCTTATAAATATAGCTTGTTTCATTTCAGGTGAAATTTCAAATACAGAAATAACCTTTGAGCAAAACCAAAATCAGGGCTACTTTGAGTAGCTCAATCCAATGAAATCACCAATAAAATTACTGATGTGAAAAAACAATTAGGCTGGGTTGATGAAAGACTACAATAACTTTGGATAAACATTTATAACTTCAGATAAAAAGTGATTTAAAAAGTAAGTAAATATTCTTTAACTGCAGATGACAGCAGCAGTACAGTTAATATTTAATCACGACATTATGAGAATATTCAGTAGTGGAAGAGAGGATTAACATATTGCTTTAAAACATTCCATTACTTTCTGCATCTGTTTACTGATAATAAAAGAAACAGCTGTTCTAAATGTAACATTAACAGGTGTAAACCATTCATTTGAGATTTTAAAACAATAATTCTCCTCTGTTTCCTCCCTAGCTATTCTGAAATGACATTACAAACACCCCTCCTATTAGCTTACACAATTAACTTGCAATTGTTTAACCTCTCTGCATGTCCCCAAAACATATACATGTGGAGTTAGCTTCCTTCTCCTTTTGGGCAAAAGGCTCTGTTCTCCTGCACTGCACATCCTGAACTAATGCACCAGATGTGTCCCATAAAATGGTTGGTCACACTGTTCAGCAGCTTTCCTTTAGCAACTGTTCTATATCAAATTTACTGTAAAAAAGCATCGTAATTATGAAGTAACACTGTATCAAATTCACAGACTGAATATCTCACTATGCTCGGTTAAACTATGAATGATAATTGAGCTTGAAATTGTATATTTACTTTAAATAAGTCCTCCAAATCATCTGCAACAATGTGTGCTTAATTCGAAGCCATTAACAAAAGATTTAACATTTCCACATTTATACTCTCCATAATTTCAGATATGATACTCCATACTTACAGCGAGAAAGGGAGAGGGGAAAAAAATAAAAGTTCTGGTAGCCTTCCATTTGCAAAATTAAATGGATGTACCTGAAGTTTCTTATAATTGCTAATCCATCCTGTTAAATGCTGGGTACAAATGAAACAAAATTCTCAAGAACCCTCCAATATCCTATTGAAACCAAAAAATAAATTCAGAATTATAAGTTTATTTAGCAAAAGAAACCAAACCTCAATACAAAACCAAAACCTGACCTGCTTTATAGAAGATAAAACAAACTCTGAAGACCAATACTACAACCCTTTCAAAAACCTAAAAAGTTGTTTGTTGAAGTTAACTTTCATTAAAATAATACCAGTAAGTTTGCAGGAGAAAAAAAAAGGAATGAAATCCTTGAGACTAGGGAATATTTGCTTGTATAACTAAATAAACTCCTTGGGAATATTGTTCCTATTGATAGATATTTTAAATATTCCATATCAGAATGGATTCTGCTCTATTTCCACATTCTAACAAATCTCAAACTCCATCATCTAGATTTTACTGTTGCCAATGACTGCTAGGTGCTCCTGAAATAACTTCAACATTCCTTCTGGTTTTGCTATAGTTCTTTGAATGATTCATGATAAAGGGAAAAAACCAAACAAGAAATAGTCCAAACTCCTTCACATACACACTGGTTAACTGGAACAGAAACTTCATTAATAAGATTCCTACAACATTCAGAAAAGACAGGTGTAAAAGGTGCTACCTCAATTTCATGGTTATACCCATATTTACATGCAAGGAAAAATAATTGTTTTTCCAATGAGATTCTCCTCTATTTATAAAGTCAAATTTATATTCAGCTGTTTCCCATTAAAGGAATGTACAACTTCTCGGGATTTATGTGAAGAGGACACCTGAGCTGCAAATGCACTACCAGAACCAAACCTGCCCCAACCAATGATACAAACAATCCTCTGAAAAACGCAAAGCTACGTATGACCAAAAGGCTTTGGAAGCTTTCCTACGAGTCTGGAAAGCTCCTGACCCTCCCCTAGGGAACACTGCTACCTGCCCCAGGCGTATTTTAGGAAAGCAAGCATGCACACCACGAGGAGCAAGGTAAGCAATAACGCTTTCACCTGCTGGCAACGCAAAGGAAGGAAGGAAGGAATGATGCTCATCAATGGTCAGCTCCAGACCTTAATTTAAGTCCAAATTGTACAAAAGCGAAATGCCAGCAGAGGGCAGCGCAAATACGACAAGTCCCTGGCATGCCCCAGCCCGGCCACTCGTGGGGAAGCAGCAGCGTGGGGGACAAGGAGGTGGCTGCCACTCGCTGGCCGCTGGGACCCGCACCCACCACGCCCCGCAGCTCTTCCTCCCTAGGAACAGGTCAAGGATGGCAACATGCAACTCTACCCAACGTTGCACATTTCAGGTTTTCCTCTTCCTTTTAAACAAAGTGCCCGTGGAGCTGGGGACGGACTGACTGCAGGCAAAGGCAGCCTTTGTGTGCTTCCCCGAGAGCCTGGTGGGGTTCACCGTGTGGCTCCCGTGCTGATGCAATGGCAGAAGCCTTCTCCAGAACTCCTACCTCAGGCACACCATTTAACTGCTTCCAACTTGGAAACCTAGAACCAGGGTATTTCCATTGTTTGAACAAAGAACATAAAATGGATGCATCATTAGAGGCATCAGTGAGAACATCTCTAAGAACAGAAAGTAACAATTCTTTTTGTTCACACCGGATAAAGCAAGGAGAGACCTCCACCCTGTCCTACCTAAAGCCATCTCCCATCAGCAGAACAACTCCCAATTCCAGCTTGCAGTCCCAACCACGAGTAGTGTGGTGGGGAGACACCCAGACTTACAGCTCCAAAGGCATGCTCCAGCAGTCACTGCTGGCACCCCAGTGCCACACAACATCCCCCAGAGACAGAAAACAAACTGTATCTACATGTACCTAAGGAAGAACTCCAGAGCAGCTCTCAGAGGTGCAAGTCCAACAAACACAGCAAGGAAAGAAGCTCCAACTCATAATTACCTAACCTGGAGCACCTGCACTTAAAATCCTGATGCTAATTTGCTTCCATAGCAACTAAGTGACCCTGGCACCTGTGAATACCATTTGCCAATCATGTTCAGTCCTCAGTCTAGGGCCTGAATACCAATTAAGACTTGTCCTCTTGATATAGACTCAAGTGTTATGAAAGATGCTAGCACTGGCTTCAGTATAATTAGGATATAGCTATCTTACCTTTTGGAAAAGAAGCAGCAATTATTTATCTTATTAAATACTGTATATTATACTCCAAACTGACTAAAAGTGTGCAGACATTAATTTAATTTCCAACAATCTTAGGAGATAAACTTCAATTCTGCCATTCTGCAGCTTGCTTCTGGCTTTTCTGACTGTAATGGCACCTCTCTAAACTCTCAGAATTTGTACTCCAACAAGAATAAAAATAAACAAACTATAACCTTCTATATCCCATGCAAGGCTGGGATCCTGTTTCCCCATCAGAGCCAAGGGTCATGTCTCCTTTCTCTATCTCCATCCACCTACTCACTTCGATTCTAAAAATTCACATCTTCTGCACTGAGTGACATTTAGAGCCAAGTGTCCAGTTTGCAATTGACATTCTCATTTTGTACCTTGCTACCATTAAGCTTGGAAAGACATCCTGCTTATGCCCTCTGATCATCCTTGCTCTTTATGAAAAGGACAAACTTACTTTAATGGCATAAAGAAATAATCATAAAGGTCCCCTGCAGGGAGCAGGGACATCTTCACTAGATCGAGTTGCTTAGAGCCCCATCCCACCTGACCCTGAGTATTTCTCCACATGGGGCATCTACTGTGTGTCTGGGTAGCCTGCTTTAGTGCCTTACCACCCTCATTGTAAAAAAAACTTCTTTCTAATATGTAATCTAGATTGATCCTCCTTTGGTTTGAAACAATTACCTCTTGTTCTGTTGCAACAGGCTCTGTGAAAAAGATAATCACTGCCTTTCAGGTTAGAATTTACATGTTGTGATGTATGACTGTGATGTGATTTCTTAAATTAGTTCACCACTTCAGCATCGGTGATTTAAACATTCAAACCCTACGTTTGACTTGTGTGGTCCAACACTCCTGTCCACAAACTAACTTGCACTTGGGTCTTTCAGCAACCTTTAACCATTTACCCTGCAGCCACAGAAACACTACACAGCTAGGTCCTACCACCACATTTTCATAGTGCCAAGGTTTGCAAACAACAGCAGGGGATAAACAGGAATTTTCAGGTGAGTTTGAAACTTTTAAAACATACTCTTCCAGAGACAGGGCATCTGCTATGCACAGAAGGCCTAGGGGGTAGGTTTACAGAAGTAGGCCACTACTTGAAATAGAGGAGTAAACATTGTGTTCTGGTAGAAGAGAATGAACCGTTTACCAAAATCAGTAGCTCTCTATATAGCAGACTATGCCCTAGTTATGCCACATTCTCCCTGAGGGAGGACAGTTTATGTTTCCCACCCCCAAACAGTTTGTGTATAGCACTGCACCAATAAACATCTATGGGCACCTGATTTCAGTGCTAACCTGTGCTCCTGTGACTCACATCCATTCTGCTTTCATGGAACTGGCCAGTTTTTGTTGATCTGAAGTTTTAAAACTTTTGTACTGAACTTTTGAGAACCATACTTCTGTAAATGTAGAATTTTTAGCGACTGGACATTAGTACTGTTGATACTCATTTACATGAGCTAAGAATTTCCAAATAGAAATACAACACCATAGTAACTCCATATGGCATAACTAACTATAATAACTGCATATGGCAATGCCATATTCAAATACTTACAGCTATCTGGCATTCCTTTGAATATTAACAGCTGATGTCCTTAGTATAATAAACTTTGCCATGCTGTGTTGAAAGTAACTTCTAACCACTTCACATCTAAAAAAATTCTGACATACTGGTATTTCTTAAACCTGCAGCAATAAGAGAAGGAGGAAACCAGTTGAGAACATTTCTTTAATAAATTCTTTTTAAAAAAATAGTGGTGAGTTGGTTTTCTACAGTATTTTTTTCTGTTTTCAAATAGAATTTTTATTTAAATAAAGTCTTAAGGATGTGAACATGTAACAATGAAAAGTCATTAAACAAAAGCTTTACACAAAATATACTGAAATTACAGAGTAGTGATCAAAATTAAGCAAGAGAAGTATGACCCCAAACAAAATGTTCCATTTACTGAGTAATTTCCATGGAGTTGTGCTTGTCAACTTCTGGAATATCTGTTAAGTGATGAAAAAAAGGACGACCATGAACGCAGCCTTTATTTTCCTTTCCAAGCTGTTGCTTCATCCTGTAAATTGTGTTTTGCACATCTTCTTTTGACAAATGTAAGGGCAGCTGCCGAGCTAAACGTACTGCTTCTCCCTGTGGAAAGGAAAAACAAAACCAAAACCCCAATAGTTTTAAAGTACCACTTTTTAGCACATCAGCCTGTGGCTACCAGAAAGCAGGAATTAAAAACTCACTGTTTAAAGGTCATCCTTTTCTGCTGCTCAATATTTCAAATCTCAGAAATCTAAATATAACTTTAAACATTTCTTATTGGTCAGTTCATGACATTTCTATAATGGAGGCATGCACAGTCAGCCCCCTGGTTATGTTTGCACTCCTTCAGCCTACTTTTGCAAGATGCTTTGTGTTTCTGATTTCCTGTTGTCACCAGCATCAGTTGTACATGTTTAGCAGTTCACAAGACACATTTCACACTACAAACTTTAGAAGTATCATAAATTAATTCAAGCAGTCAGTAAGTACAATTTGAAAAATACTACAGCAAAACTTCATAGATTAATTTGTATTTACTATGGTCTATTGCATCCGCTTAACACTAGAAAGCAGAAGTGACTGCTAAAGTACCCACCCTCAAAGAACTAAGGAACTTCAAAAAGAAGTTTTATTTCCTCCTCCAAGATGGGCCTTCCTGCTACTGCCTTCTCTTCTGTACTTAAGTCATGTTACCTGGACAGAAATGTATGTGGCACACAACCTGCCTTCATACTGTACAAACCTGAGCACCATTCATAATGATTTCACCTAAATCATCTCATTTTCTTTGTCTGACATTTTCTCCCACTCCTCCAAGTGGGAAAAAGTTCACTGTGGCCTGTTTTATACCCTGGAAGGCTGCTGCTTCAACCATAACCCTATGCTTTCTTCTGCATATATCCACTGACAGCAAAAGCTGCAGACATGCTGCCTGCTCAAACATGAAATAAATAATTAAAGTAGTGATTCTGAACATGACAGTGAATGGCATTTCCAGTGTTTAACCTCCCAGAATGGTCAAAAAATTCAGTGCTTATTTCTGAATAACAGTTTTGTAGTTTTTTTACAAACCATTCCTGTCTCAACACTGAACTTATCCTTTCTTTAAGCTTCTTTCCTGAGTGCATGAGTACATAACAGAATCACTTGCTGCAAAGGCAGCTTACCACCCTCAAAAGATAGGGAAAGATTTGTGTAATAACTGCTGTAAAAACTGCTTAAAAGATAAAACACATAGCCTGTGTAAGTATGTGCCTAGGTCCCAGTTTGAAGTAACCCAATTTATGTTATAAATGAGGCATGTTATAAAGGCCTAAGTAAGAAGAGACTTTACATATATTCTAGTAACCTTTTTGAAAAGAATTGGAATTGAAGAGCATTAGTGAAACAGCTAGACAGGAAATGATTACTACTACTGTTGGTTACTCCAGCTTTAACTAGTTCCACATCTATTAGTTGTCTCTGAAACTTCATGCATTTATTGTCTCTGGATGGACAATTTATTTCTTTGCACAGAAAACATTAACATGAGTCACTGCCATTCTGTGGCAGTTTTGTATCCTAACATGGAGAAATGCCTTTCCAGTTTGAAAAGTGCCTTACAGAGGAAACACTTTGTGAAAATCACCTTTTGGTATGTGTTATATCACACTGGGTGACTGCTTTTGGGTATAATTGATGGAAGCATTTTGGTAAGGGATACACAACTCAGGATATGACACTCTTTTTCAAGAGCAACTTGTTTAAAACACAATGAAATTAATGAGAACACAAAGCTGAAGAAAGATTTTCAAGCTGTTTCAGTGATTATTACAAGTTTAACTGCCTAATACTAAAAGAAAGCTTCTGTCTCACCTCCAAGTAATTTATCACTTTCAGAGGCCTACATTCATATACTTCCTTTGCATTTCTGTTAACTACTGCATTCAGAATTTCTTTCAAATCAGAAATTCCATAATATGGCAGACAATTTGCCATCCCTTCTATTTCCAGATGACTTTCTGCAGCCGAAACACCTGAAAATACAAAAACAAAACAGTAATTCATGCACTGCTTTGATTTCTATTCTATAGCAATTCACAGAAAATTAAACTGATGCAAAGTAATTTAGTACTTTAGTCCAATACAATTAGGAAACTTTTTTGTTCCTTCCTTGGAATGAAAAGCATTTATTTGCACAATGTTTCATTATGATGATGTGTGTTTATTCACATCACAAATGTCTCAGCTTACATTAATCCAAATCCTAGCTGGCACTGTTTAATGCTTAAAACATTTGCAGCATTCCTAGTATTGAGCACAGCTTTAATGAAAGCTTCTGTGACTTTAATTAAACATACATAAAATTAAAGTTGAAGCTAGCAATAAAACACAATTTAGTTTGAAAAAAATTAAAACAGTGTTGGCACTATTTCCTATGTAAGTGGTTTAAACATCTGTAGAGTTCAAATGTTATCATAACAAATTTGGATTCTATTGAAATAAAAAGCAGTTTTTTCTCCTACCACATCTGAGGAAAAATTCAAACCCATATAACTAGAGGCTCTGTGACTGACTTTATATTATCATTCATATGGTATCACTATTGGAGCAGGTAACACTTTGAGTAGGAATGATGAATAAAAAATTAAACAGCCTTTCTAACAGAGTATCTATTTAAGCATTGAGGTCTATATGATTTCCCTTCTTATTCACATTTCAGGAAAGAAAATTGATTGAAGTTGTTCTGGTATAGCAACTTTTTTCCACTGCCAGTTAGAAGCAACTTCTCTGGTGGTCAGGCTCACATATTCTCATTCAGACTATCCTCTCATTCATGTTGTGTGCACAGAAACCTCAGCCCAACCTGCACAGCTACCTTTGCTTTTCCTCCTGTATAAACCTAACAAGTACAAACTTTGACACAGACATAGAAAAACTGAATTACTAATGAAAATAAATCCACTCTCGTGTAATGGCTCCAGGTAGGATAAACTACCTTCAGCTCAAGTCATAAATGGTTTTTGTAAAGTCAAAAGAGCTGGAGACAAATAGATTGCTCCAAGGTGGATTAAACTAACAAACCCTCACAAGGGATAATTCCTGTTCCTAATCCAAACAAAACCATGAAATATTTCAGAAGTGAGAGAAAATATATATGCATCATAAGTCAGCTAGATGTACTTTCATTACTGGTAGAATGAAGCTCAGTTATCCATGTCCAGGCACTATCTGACAGTCATTAAATAAGATGAACAGGATAACTGTGCAAGTTGAAACTTTTCCTAAATACTGGTGTGTCACTGGGTAAATAATGCTCTTGGGCCTCTTTAAGCTTCATGGCATGAGATACTTTGACCAGTGGGAATTTGATATAGGGAACAGCCCCTCATCCCCCCTCCCCCCAAAAATCACATAACCTTCTTCCAGCTATGTAATAAACACTGCTTTACATCTGAAACCTTATTTCATTTTTCAGCCAGCATTGTCTTCCTTCTCTTTTTCAAGCTGCTTTTCCCTAATTGCAGCCAGCAAGCAGAGACATATTTTCATATAATACTGTAAAACCTGTGGTCAGATTCAGCTTAAAGCAAAATGTTAAATTATATGAAAGTTTGCCAGATATAAAGGTGAGGAGGAAAATATAAAGTCTCTTTTCAAAATCTCCTTCAGCTATTTTCTCTTCATTTTTGTCCTATTTTGATTTAATTACAGATCAGATTTGAGGAACTATTCCAGACCATTTCATTATGCTGCTTTCTCTCTAAAATTATAACTTAGTCTATTTGAAAACCTTTTAATAATTACCCCTCTATTTGCTACCAAAGACAGGACACAAACTTTTTAAAGTTTCAGGTATTTAGACATTCTGTTTATAAACCTGTATTTCCCATAGTTCCTTTTAAAATTATATGACAGTGAGGTTCTGAATTTGCAAAACATTTCCTCATATACTCTTCAGCTTCACCAATAGCCATTGTTCCATCTGCAAATTCTGACAGCCAGATTTGGCTTCACCATTTTCCTCTTTCATCTAAAAGTCAAAGTGGGCTTGAAAGAGTTTAACATAAGAACAAACAATACAAACCCTGGCTAAGGGAGGTTTATTTCTTTGGTATTTCTGTTTGTGTGCCACTCTTCTTTTCTGCTAACAGTCTTTAAACTGCAAAGAAGCCCCATTGCATGCTGATTAACAAGTATTTATCTGCAAGCCTCTGCAAGAACTCTGATATTGGCAACATTTGATGATTCAAGCAGATGTCCAAGCCTCAATGTACTTGTAAATTTTTAAAAAAATATATATTAGGATTTTTGAGTATTCAAACAGCAGTTCTCAAACAGTTGCCATAGTAGTTTCTCTGAAATACTTTGCAACTTCCAAGGAAAGTGTTTCCATGAACAACTAAACTAGCTTTCAAATGAGTAAAAATGTGGATTTCTCATTGTTATGAATTTCCCCTTTCTCCTTCCAAATGAAGCATTTACAATCATCTTTGCATAATTCCTTCTTGATGGCCAGGAAAAACTGTTCCCTCCCAGCTGCCACCTAGATTAGGTGACACTATAACACTGTCTATCTCCCAGTCTATGGTCAGAATCAAACTGAAATTGAATTGCAGTGTGGTTTTCCACTGGTGGATTACAAGAGCTGAGGCAGTTCATATCACCAAGAACAATGGGTTATTTAACTATTACTGCTCTTAGAGGCCTTATAAGCACATTCTTTGGACATACTCGTGTTGACTACATGAGGCAGAGAATTCTACCCTAAAAGCCAGCCTTGGAGCATGGCCCAAGACCCAGCATTGATACAATACCAGCTAAGGTGTGTTCCTTGGTCTCAGTTCCTCTCCAGCCAAGAATTCCCATCTCTCTCTAGGCCTTTCCCAAAGGCAAACAGACAGATGTGCAGTGAAGGCACATATAATAAACACATCTTAAGAAGAACTGGACAGAAAGTAATCCATCTTACTTCTTGAAGTGTTCCCTGCACGTAGGGGTCACTGTGAGCAAACAAATGCCTGGCAGGTCCCAGAACACTGAGTATTAAGTAATTTGCTTTATTAAGTAAAAGCAAACAGACTGCTCTCCCAAAGGTAGCATCACTTGAAGCCTCAGTAAGGCCAGAACATGAGGGGGTGGGAGGGCAGTGGAAGACAGACTGGAGCTCAGCGTCACAGCTTTGCAAATTACAACAACTGGCACATTCCACAAAGAAACCATTGATTTTGCCTAACTGACACACTGACAGCAAGAAGTGTTTTCTTGGCTATTTCACAACATGTTTTTCACTGTGAGCTATCCAGAGAAAAATCTAGTTGAAAACTCCTTAGACTGCTGAGCAGTTAATATTAAGAGAAACAGGGAGACAATACAAAGATCTTAGTCTACCAAAAACATGAAGCAGATGGGGCACTTCCAAAATCTAGGATATTTGGAACAACTCTGGCTGCAGTCATATTGTAAAGGTAGATTACCTTTCTGTCTTCTAGCAAGAACACATTCAAGAGGCAGACAGCCTCAAATGAAACAATAGGCAAGGAAGGCCTCCAACTCCCACACTCTTGCAAAAATTAACATCCAAAGGTGCATTTGTGAAAATAAAGACATTTAAGGAGCTTCCCCACCAAAATGGCAGAACAAGAACAAAACTCCACGTGGAACTGAGTTCCTTCCAGGAAGTAAACAGCTAATTAGACCTTTCAAAAGCCTACTAGGAGTAGTTTATGTAGTGCCACATGGTGCCATGGGGTTCAGAGCAAGGCCTGTGAGAAAGACTCCTGGTAAATTATGAAAGTAAATAAAGCTCAGAACCACTCCACTAGCTAAAAGGTATTGGCCATTAAAGAACAGAGTTATATTTCTATGAATTCCAAGCACAGCAAAGAAATAAGATTCAGTTTCTGAGTATTAATCCCAGGATTAATGCAAGATTAATGAATGAATCATTTTTTATCCTATGAATGATACTGCCCCTAACATGTCATCCAAGTAAGGAAACATTAATACTTTCTGGGTGGGTTCTTTTTCAAGTAAGAAACCATAAGTATGAAAATCTTCATAAAAAGCCCCTCTGTGCCACAAGTTACCAGAAGCTAAGATTCTGAACTGCAAAGAAGCATTTTTAAAAAAGATCAGTTGAGATGCAAACCTAATGCAACACAGGAATTACTGGTCACCTTCCAGACTAAGGCAGCTGCTCAGTTTTTTTTTTTTAAATAAATAAGCAGTCAGTTCTGCAAAAGACCCCAACACCACAAGGAAATAAGGAATAAACCTATGGTCCTATATTTAAATTTAAATCGCTATAGTGATGCCTAGAGAGCTACCTGGAACAGAGGCTGGACAGAGTTAAAGGAATAAAGCAGGAATTTATTAAAAGACCTTCAAAGGATACACCTTGGGAAAGTACAAGAGCCCGGCTGTGGCTCTACCCAAGAGGGACCCTGAGCTACAAGTTTTCACACTTTTATAAGTTTTGGTCCATTTAAATATTGGGGTTAATTGTTCAATTACAGCTTGAGGTTAAGAAGTCCCATCCTCCCAGACTGCTCTCTTCAATTTGCCAATGTTTACGCTTTTTGGGCCTGAAGGTGCAATGGTGTCCTTGGTTCTGGAAAAGGATTGCTTTGTCTAACTAAACTGTGAGGAGAACTTGCTCACACTTTTTATGAAGTTTAGAGTTACACACTAAGGCAGTACAGATTGTGAAAAATATGAAAGCTAAAACTTAAGGCATCAATAGTTATCTAGGAAACTGTCCTAGTGGAGCGTGCAATACCAAAGACAAGAGGTCCAGTGTTCCAAGTTAACATCTGGGAATTATGAGTAGACTTAATATACGGCAATGAGCAACAATACTCTGGGTCCTTCTCTTTGGTAGAAGAATACCTGTAGAGATTTAAACAAATAATCAGTGCAACCTACGAGACTGACAGTCCCCTTAAGAAACCACCATGGGTCAAGGAAAGCCTCTTCTATGACTAAAACATCTGAATGTCAAATTGGAGCAGCTAAATTTCCTTTGTTCTTGTTTTGGGAGGTATCTTAGAGCTATGATGGCATCACAGACTTATTTACATGGATCAACAGAAAGGCTTGTTATTTTGCAAAAAGAAATTACTAGAAATACCACTAGCAGGTTGAAATTCAAACTTTAAGAAATCAATCAATTAATCAACCAATCAATAAATTTGCTTGTGATGTAAGAGGATCTCTCTGTCAGAAAAAATAAACTTTCTACTACAGAAAATAAAACTCTTCACTCAGGATGAAAAAGGAAGCCATGCATATAAACAAGTGCTTCTAAGTGTCTATTAATGAGAAATAAATCAATCAGCAGTCAGAAAGGAATATCTATTATAACCATATCAGGGCTGAAGTCCCAGAGGAAAACACAGACTTCTGAATATGCTGCATCAGACCCTGGCAGAGAGAAAGAGCTGATAGTTCAGTTCAGCTGAGAAACAGCAAATACTAGGACTGATCCAATTAATCCAAAAAGATAGGAAAAAAATAGTTACAAAGGTTGTGTGCACAGAGAATGGGATTTTGGTGTGCTCCTATGGATGCTGCTAAGGAGAAACTCTCCAGTTACCATGGGTTAATGGCACATTTCCATTCTAGGACCTCTCCACAGCAAGCATCATCCACCATGCAAAGTAGGAACCTCTGGCCCAAAACCCTGACAATATATCCTGAAGAAATACAACTTTTCTGAAGGAAATTCTAGTGCAAAAACATCAGAACGCCTCTCTTTCAGGATGTGTCTGAATTTCAAAAACCCCACAAAAACAGACACTGAATACAGACAGTGAAAAAAGGTAATGCTTCTAATAAGGATTGTGAAAGATGTTTTATGAAACAAACTGGTTCTTCAGAGCTGAGAGATCCTACAGAATACTCAGGAGTAAGTGGGACAAATCACTCCTCATATGCAAGTCCCCTTCTGTAAAGATTATACAAGAATCTATGAATTAATTAACCTTAAACTTCATAGTGAAATTCCCAGAAAAGGATACATTAGGAATATTAAAAATTAATACCTGTGTGTCTAAAAAATCAACTCTAATAAATATTTGTAGAAGATAGTGTATTTCAGGGACAAGTTTAAGAAAAAGAGGAGAAACTGATTAAGAAGAAATCCTTGGGTCTGCTGGAAAAAAGCTGGGAAGAAGAAAGAAATTCCATTTGTTTGCTGGTATTTCTGCCTTCATCTACAGTGGCATGCTCATTTAATAAAAAAGGCTGTAACCACTATAATGCCATCAGCAGAAGCTTATAAACATGACTGACAAGACTCATGTTCTTAACTTTTCAGTCAAGTAGTTAAAATAGAAAAGTGGGACAAAGAACTGAATTAGATTCCCATTCTTGACTGGGCTATTCCTATGGTTCATCAAGCTCCACAGTGCATACAAAGCACTTTCACTAACTGTAAACCAAACGAGAACAGTTTCCTTGAGGTTTCATCTTCTTAAATTTACATCTTAGGAACACAGGATGGGAAGACTATGTCCCATTTACTGTGTCAAGTCCTTTGCTATTATAGTGTTAAAATGCTGCTCTTAAACTAAGCAAGCTGTCTTAAAGATAGTTTGCCATTAGGTTTTGGCCAAGACAGCCACTTTTGCTCACAGTAGCTAGTATGGGCTGGTTTGGATTTGTGCAGGACACAGTGCTGGTAAGGCAGGGATGTTTTTGTGACAGCTGAGCAGGGCTTACACAGCATCAAGGCCCTTTCTGCTCCTCACCCCACCCCACCAGCGAGGAGGCTGGGGGTGCACAAGGAGCTGGGAGGGGACACAGCTGGGCAGCTGAACCAAGGGACATTCCAGACCATGTGGCACCAAGCTCGTAGAGCTGGGGGAAGGAGAAGGAAGTGGAGTGCTGTGATGATGTTTGTCTTCCCAAATGACCACTCCATGGGATGGAGCCCAGCTTTTCTGAAGACAGGTGAACACCTCCCTGCCCATGGGAAGCAGTGAATTAATTCCTTTTTCTGTTTCATTTCTGTACACAACTTTTGCTTTACCTGTTAAATGGTCTTTATATCTCAACCCACAAGTTTTCTCACTTTTACCCTTCCAGTTCTCTCCCCCATCCCACTGAGTGAATGAGTGGCTGTGTGGGGCTGAGCTGCTGGCTGTGGTTTAACCATGAGACATGTGCAGTACTACAAGACTGGTCAACAACTTTCTGTTGTTGCTTAGAAATAAACTAGAAATTAAACTCTTCATCCAGGATGAAAAATTATTTATCTTCAAATTTTCATATTCAATTTATTCATGGCTAGGTTACATTAATTAGATTTTCAGCAAACTTAGAATATCAGGAGGTAAAAAAAAAGTTGGTGAGCAAAAGTGCTAAGCCACAATCCCTCTCTCCCATACTTGCCTAAGAACATATCATAGATGTCCTCAGCTTTTGATCTGCTTGTCTGAGTAAACCATGTAAGAGCAGCCTCTTACAGTATGTGCTTTATTTCCCAAATCATTCACTCCATGATTATTATCAAGATTAATATCAACACCTCTTCTCCTGAGGTGTTGGTATTTATGTAGAGATTTAGTCAGTCAGAAGGAAGTTTCCCTGTTTTTGCTGTGCGTGATCCAGTAAGAAAAACAGCTTTGGCTCAGTTCTTCACAAGAGCCAGTCTCTGAGTGAAGGAGTTAGTCTACATCCCTTTTTTGTACCTACCCTTAAAAGATCCCATATGTTACAGTACATCTGTCATCACTGTACATATGTGGGGATCTGTAACACATGAAGCTATAGCATTTCTAATAGCTCTTATGGCCAATCTTTTCCCTGAGCTGTCAGCTAGGTGCTACCCCCAAGGAAGCTTGCTTTTCTTGGAATTCTGCTACAGAATTTGTGATCTGCAGAACCTCCACTGGGTCACCCCTGTGTTTCCAGCACATCCTAGAAAACATTCTTCAGAAATATGTAAAGACCTTTGACTTCTCTTGATAAAGTAAAAAAAAATCTATGAAATGCATTTTTCTGTGATCAACAGAGAGGTATTGAAAAGTATACTCCTTCAAAATGTATTCAGATCAAACTCTGAGAAAAGGTGTGGTGATCCTTCGACCATCTCTTTGCTGGTCCCTTTGGGCTCTGGGTTACAATTTTAATAGAAAAGTATGATATTAACCAGGATCCAGCTCCTTACTGGACCTCCATAATGCTCAGCAGTACAGTAGTCAGCTAAAGCACATACTTGCAGAAGGTGCCTGGGCTCAGGAATTCCAGTTAGTTTAACCTAAATTATATCAGAATAGCAATTGAGGATATGGGCATTGAGCATTTTGAGAAAAGAAGAAAGAATTGAGGAAAACATGCATTTCTGAGCATTCTTTGAAATACTATTTAAGTTTTCTCTTCAGTCATCAGTTTCCATTACTCCATGTTCTGTGTGGAAGATTACATTCTCTGCCAAGAAACAAAATCTCAATGGTAAGGAAAGCAGAATGCTAGTGCTTTAAAAGACAAGGTGATGCAGAAACATGATCCATATTAACAATAATTTAAATCATTGAATCATAGGAAGCAAGCTCCAATGCAACTAATAGATTTTAAAACCATCATACCTTCTATCACTTTTATCTGGAATCCATTTGCTACAAGCCTTGGATCTGACAAATAACCTGATCCATGGAAACTCTGGTAATTCTTCTGCATTTTATAAAGAGCAGCCATATACTGAGATCCACCAATAAGACTGGAAAAAAAAAATCCCCAAGTGTTAAAAACCCACATCCCTTATGTGAAAATTACAAGTGTGCAAAAACCACAGAAAAAGATATCAAGTGATAAGGAGTCATCAAGATTTTATAAAGTATTTTGGAAAAACAATTGTTTAAAGAAAGAAAATGAGAACTATTCACTTATCTTAGTGAGAGGACTGAGCTTAGGCATACGGTAATAATAATTCTATCAGCCATTTCCTAATTCTTGGAGGAAAATCAGTTAAAGTGAAGTTGTGAAAATGTGGAGCATTTAATTTTCTTCTGGGGGAGGAAATTTGTATTTGATGCACTACCAAGGAAACTGGTCAAAGATCATACTTATTTCAACTAGAATAAGACCAAGTGTGCTCAGTACTTCAAGATAAAATGTATAAACCCCAAAACTCTGTTTTAATAGATAAGTGAGTGCACAAATAAGCCCAGCATTAGCAAACAGGGCCTTGCCAGAGTTTACTGTAAATAATTATCAACCGATGTTTCAAGTAATATATACATTTTTGCTCAATAGTACTATACCTGTCTGTTAACACAATTGGATTGTCCAGTTTCTCTACTGGAAGCTTATGGTTCACCAATAATCTCTTACATAGCAGGGCCTCTTCCAGTCTATATGGATTCAGCAACTTGACATTTTTTTCAGTAGCGAGTATCCAGACATCAGGAAAACTCTGACGACGGATCAGGAAAAGCTCATGCTCATCTGAAACATTTCTCTCTTGTCTCTGAAGGTGACGTCTACAGGAACTCAATGAAAAAGGCACTGTCACAATTTTCACAGGCTGTTCCAGTTTCCCCTTCTTTTCAATCTGGTTATGAAATATCTTGTCAAGCTTCTGCTGGTCAGATGCAGAACTCTTCAGCTTGGCTTTGTGTTTTTCTGCCTCCTTTGCTGGTCGGTGCATTGGCTGTGCATTGGCTTTCTTGACCTCTCTGTTGTACCGTTCCTGGTCCTTAGTGGCTTTTATTTCATAACTTGAAGGAGAAAACAAACCAGTAGCATCAGGAGATAAAAAGCTCCAGACCCCAACCCCTACCACACTAAAGCAGAAGAAAAGGTAACCATTTCAAGAGCCAAGAACCACATGCATGGTCCATTCAAGTACCCACATCAACACACTGCCCACTGCGATGAAGATGGTGACGGTGCCTCTATTACATCACATCTTGAACAAAAGCTGGAAATTTTCCTTCAAGACAGACAGCAAAACCTCAACTACTGTAAGGGGGAGGAACTATTACTGTAAGGAATTGAGTACATCATATAAAGACCTACAGCAAGGTTCTTTTCACCTCAGTCCCTTGTTTAATTTGCAATCAAACGCAAAGGAGTTTTTTGTCACAGGCTCATCCAGCTCAATTCACAAAATAGTTTGAGCTTCTAGAGCTCTACAGCCTTGCAGGGGAGGCCATGGGGCCAGCAGGACTTTGGAGCTTGAATAATTTCCCAAGCCCTGGGTCTTACTTACTTAAAAGCATATTTGATTTCAAATGGCCTAAAATTAGCCAGATGAAGTGTAAGAATAGAGGATATGAATGATTATCACAGAAATCTGTAAGTAATAATCAATCTTAAAAGTTTTTCAAAAGCAGTCAATAAAAAGCTACTCCTAAATGCTGTCTAAATGGTTAAAACATTACTACGTACTAAACCTCTACAACATGAATGGATTCTTAATGAGTTTATAAATGTCAGTGAGATAACTAAACTTTTATAGGTCCCAGGTTTATGCTTGTCTACTGCTTATGAATTTTACTTTTCTGAAAGCAAAGGTTGTGATTTGCTGAACTCCCTCTTTTTGCCCCTATTTGATATCTGAATTCTAGAAGGTAATTCAAACCAGTCTAATCTTCAATTAAAACAAAACCAAAAAAAAGCAGTACTATCATATGTTAGTATTGGAAATAAGTATTTTAGCTGGTCATATTTATTTATTGCTACTTGCTGGAACAGTTTGATTCAATTATGTGTATGCACGCTGGAAAATTAAGGTCAACAAAAGGGTCACCATTTGCAATTAATTATGATGTGCTAGCACTCACATATGGTACCAATATTTAGTTAACTAAAAAAGTCAGCTTAAATAGTTTCTTGCAATAAATCACGTCCTAGAAAATATGGAGCAAACATTAAGATAAAAAACATCTGCTCCTTTTAAAATGAATGGATGAAATCACTTGAACAGAATTTTTTTTAATCCCAAATTCATTTACAGCTTTGACCAGATCAATAAATACTTTGTTTTGAATAGACCTAACTGTAATGCAGGAAAATATTTAAATGTAGGAGAATTGAGCCTTCAGTGATCACTGATAATCCAAAATGAAAGCACTTCCAAACAAAGTCCAACTTGCCTGTCAGTTTAGGCTACCACCAGAAAAATTCTAGTCTTCCAAACTTTAATTGTGAGCATCTTCCAAATTCATACACATTAATATCAGTCATTTGCCCAGAACCAAAGAAAAACTGCAGATTTACAAACTATGAGGGAAGAACATCTTTGCCTTTCTGAAAATCCTTCCACAGAGGAACATATAATCAACAAGTGCTATAAGAACAGTGTTTCTCTGCTTTGTGAATTAAGACTGCAAATTCAAGATCTTTTTCTGATGCTACAAAACCTAAAGACATGAACATTTGCAAAATTGGATGTAAGCAGAGAGTGGAAGAGTAGAATGAAGTCTAGTTTCAAAGGCAGCTTTGGTTTAACTAGAAAAATGGACCAATGATATATTCTTTCCCCCTTGCAATGTAAACTCAAACAAAATAATACGCATACTAAGAAACCCCTTTTAATGTATATCTCTCAGCCCTTATAAGACAAATAATCTCAATTTGAGTATTTGCTGCAAACTCTGACAGCAAAGACCATGCTACCTGAAAAAATATTTCTCCCAAGGTACAAATCTACTCATGAAGAATTACTGCAGAGTGCTGACAAGGTGATTTGTTAGTCCCATGACAATGTGTGTAACTTTGAACCTTTCCTACACCTTCAGGGTAACTACTCCTGCCACTGTTATGGCACTTGGAGGGATTTTTCCCACTCCCACCTGAGCCTGATGTGCAGGAAACATGAAGGTCAGAAACACATGCAAGCTGTATTAAGTAAGAGGCGAGTGACTGCAAGGAATGAAATCCTTTGCAAAGCAGGGGGATATGTGATGCTGCCAGCATGGACATGCATGGAGCTTTCCTCCTCTATTATAACCTAAAGACCATAACATTTGACATTCCGGTTGTGTAATAAATGCTGGCTTGTTTTGAAAAGGCCATCCTGTGTCACTACGAGACATCTGGTGCTTGTACTACTCCCAAAAGGGATTTAAATTAATTGAGACCCGATGGAGGGGCCACAGAGAGAAACAGAGATGCTGAAACCATTGCACAAGGCAGGACTTTATCACAGAAGGATGAAGGACTGGAGCCCAGGAAATGTGGGGTTGTGCCAGCATGATGCACAAAGTAGAGCTGTGGCACTTGGCTGCCCTGATGTATTTACATTTGTTGTTACCTCTAGGTGGCCCAATTTATCCAGAGTACCTGGAGGCAAGACTCATGTTCTCTGCCACAAGTCCTTCTGGATTGCTGCTCTGCAGGAAAAGTTGTCTGTGTATCTCCTCCTGTTTGCTATTCTCTGAGGCAATTTTAGGATCATAAATGTGGAAAGGTAAACCAAAGCTGGTATTTATAGATACAGCTAGTGGTGAATTCTTAATTTCCTTCAACAGCCATGGGACTCAATTCTACATATAAGGAAAATATATATACACTGTGTGTAATATATTGCATTCAATCCCACATATAAGGAAAACTTGATTGCCAGAGAGGTCTCCTTCCTGAACTAATGCAAAGTTAATCTGTAGGCACACTCTTTAACATAACAGTTGTACCAGGAAAGCAACCATGAAATCTCAAAAGCTAAAGCAGAGCAAATTAAAATTTTCTGAAACAGCTGCCAGAACCTTTTGTTTCATTTCATTAAAAGCATGAATATAATTGTAATAGATTTCTACTATTACATTAATATTTCTGCTTATGCAGAGATGTACAAAACACTTTCTCACATGTATGGGTTTGTGACCATGGCATGTTGCTTGCATAGTAAACTTTAAATTAGGTTAACCAGAAGCTGGGGGAAAAGGTTTCAATTAACTCTGATACAGCTAACATTCAGAACAATGCAGATGTCTTATTAAAATATTTTCTTTTCTTGCAAATGGATTTCAAAAACTCAGTGACAATTCATTTTAGAAAAATATGGAATTTAGCTATTCAGACTGTAATCTAGGAAGACCCTTGGTCTTGTTTGAAACAGATTAAAATTTAGACTGTGCTACAGTCTCTGAACCAGCAATGGAATAGCTGGTTAGGGGAAAAAGTAATTCCTTGTGTCATTTGACTGGGTTTTGCAAATACAATTCTGAGATAGCCTTGGTTGGGATACAAATGAAATTTAGATGAATGGAATTTACCCAATGTTTGAGTACCAAAGTTCCTAAAAAAGAATTCTCACTTTATAGTAATAAAAGTTGAAAAACCTCTGAAGAACTCAACAGCACATCATCCATCACCGTGCTGGTTTTCAAGGACAGTGCATTGGGAGTGATACTGTAAAGGCTGCCCTTAGAAGTTTGTAGGATTCAGACAGTTTCTTGCCTGTTATCTTAAATAACTGTTCAGCAGAACTGTCCCTAACTACTGCTGTTCCTAATCCAACTGCTGCACAGCACAGTGGCAGAAGGAGTAATTCCAATCTGCAGTGCACAACTGCACACAGCAAAACACAACTCTGATGTGAAACAACACTGATTCTAATCCTGAGAAGTCAAAATTCATTATCTATTTTTTCACCAATAACTGGAACATTACAATTTTTTTAATTCATTACAAGTGACTCTTTGGTAGCTTCCAGCTTCAGAAGCAAGACACAGCCTGAACTTACTTCTGTTTTTCCTCTTCATTCAAATTCTTCCACTGCTCTTCAATCGTCAGCAGGATGTCATTCATGCTGGTCTTTGGATTATCATCTATCAATTTTGGACGACACTCATGTGTGAAAAATTCAAATGCAGACTTTGGTTTCTTTATTATTTTGCTATTAATTAAGTCATAAGCTGTCACACGTCCAAATTTTTCACTTATCACATTTTTTTTCTTTATGCTTTGATCTGAGCTTTGCGGATCACTGCTTTTTTCACAAGTGTATTCATTTTGCTTATTAACTGTCCCTCCACCTTCAGGAATCAAGATCTTAACAGGTTCCAGCTTGTCTCCCAGAATGTCTTTAAATGCACTTCCCATACTCCAACTATCAGCAGAGATCTCAGCTAAGTCTTTAGGGACTAAGGCTTCCTCATTTTTATCTATTTTGTCAATATTATCAGGACTCAAAACATGCTCATTGGCTTTTTTAGACTCAGGGTCCACAGGAACACTATTACTTTGAATATCAGCCATATTCTGTCCATTCTGTTCCTCCTCACGCAATAAATTTAAGGAACTGTCTGGAAAGGCATCAGTCTTAGAAACCTCTCTTTTGTCCAGGCAACTGTGTACATTATCACCACTAAATGTCTGATGATTTAAGCAGATCTCTGCGTTTTTTCCTGCTTGACAGTTTTGCACATCACTGCTGAGTGAAAGGAATGAAGCATGAGCGTGTAGCTCATCATTTCCAGATGGTCCCATTTCATTAGCAGCCACATCTGTTTGGTCTGTTCTATGAACAAACATGTCTTCTGAGGTAACATCTGTTTTATTACTTTCACCAGGGACTGCAGCAGGTAGTGGCCCATACAGTGATTTCAACACATTTTCAACTGCAAGTAAGACAGATTCCTAGAAAAAAAAAAAAAAAAAAAGAGAAAACACACACACACACGCACAAGTGCACCTAAAAATGTAACTGTCAGATACTAAGAATATGGAACAATATGCCAAGTGCTCTTATTTGGAATAATCTTTAGACATGTCTGGGCTGATCATTGCATTTCAGTTGTTCACACATTCCTAAAGATTCTGAACTGGACACTTTCAGCTTCAAATATTTTGTGGACATTCTGCTTCACTAGTTTACTCTGATATCACAGAGCAAATTAAATGCTTTCTTTATAACAGGGTTTTGACTTCTTAAACCAGTATCATGTAAAGTTATTCCTACCTTATATGGAGTTAGAAGTTTACAGCCAAAACAGGTGCACAGCAACATCCAATTTCATGTGGATGTGCTTTCATGGTCCATGTTTCCAATTCAACTTTGCACCAAGTGATGGAAATGAGCAAGATAAAAATCCCAAACCCATAAAAAATAAAAAGAAAAAAAAAGAAAAGAGAGAAAAGAAACTCCAACCCTTTTTCCAATGCCAAAGGAAAACTAGATCAAGTGTAAAAATGCTGTATTAATTTTCATACAAGTGACCCTCAACAGGCAGGACACTGACAAGAATAACACAGACAAATACAAAAGGTTTTTATGAATAAGAGGATTAACATACTGGTGTGACTACCTATATTCACTTTGAATAAGCACATTAATAACCACCAATGCAACCTTTCTAATTTTGTGGCACTTAACTGATGTCATCAATAATATATCACACATAATGACAAAATAGTGCTTTGATGAGAAATAAACTCCCCTCCTGCCCACCGTCACCTTAATGGTGGTGTTAAAACAGTGATTACTTGGTTTAAATACGAAGTTAAGCATCAATTTATACAGGGCCACATAACATAATTCCACTTAGCTTCTCTCCCTGTAAAGCCATCTGAAACCAAAGTGGTACATGCATATATCTGACAGCATCAAAACCTCTTACATGAACTGGGAAACTAATTTTGAAGAATCCCCCAGTTAGCCTGTTTAGTACTTTTTGTTCAAAACAGTGCTCTGACAAAGGCAAGCTGTCATGTAACTAAAAAAAACCCCAAAAACCCAGTGACAGTGTTTATGTTTGAACATTCTGGTAGTTCCAGGGCCCTTATCATGCTTATGTAAGGACTGACAACTCAGAAGCAGAACAAACCTTAATTACCTTATAATGCAGCATAACTTGTGTTTTATCAGGTGTTACATTCACATCCACAGCAGAGGCAGGTACAGTAATATTCAAAAAGAAAATAGGATATAAACGAGTACAGTCCTTTTGCGTCACCTGACTGTAGTACTGTCGAATTAACTAGAGATTGATGTAATAAAGAGATGTCAGTAAAGGCAATAAAATAGGCAAAAATGCACAGAAACAAAATCTGACATTATAAAAGCATAACTGGTTTGCTGGTTTTGTTGGTTTTTCAACTTAAAGAAATGCTTAAAAGGTCCTCATTTCATGTATGCCAGAATAATCACCAAAAGGCCAGTTCCTGGTGGTTTCCATGCCTTCATAGCATGGAGATAAACGTGATATATAGCCTATTTTCCACGCAGGGCACTGTATTTTTACTTTGTCTGCTGAATCCCACCTTGAATCCTGGCTTCCTTGCTCTTGTTAAGGAACCATCTCTGTCATGGGATTCACACTAAGCTTTGAAGTCCCAGAAGTGCCAGGCACATCAAATAATACATGGAGATGGATTACCCTTATTCAGCATTTAACACACCAACATAAGTTCAGGGTTTACATACACAAAGCTTTGCCTGCCAATTGAAAACTGTAATTGTGTCCACTTTAAAACCTGCAGGAACACTTTGGCATAAGCATGATTTTCTTCCCTGGTGATGACAAGGATTAGGACAGCAAGGCTGCTCCAAGTGAAGTGCTGCAAGGTTCAGTAGTGAGAGAAACCCAAGAGTATCAAATTCTGCCTACACGATGCCTAGCTGTAGCCAATGCTGCTGCACTATCACTTTCATTTCTACCCAATGCATACACAAATTTAAAGGGAAAGCATGGGTGTTTGCTTGGTAAGCTCACAGCTGGAAGTGGACAAAATCAAAATTCCCTTATGGGAAATTGCACAGGTGATTTCTACAGGCTAATACAAAGAATCAGCTATTCTGGTATCCTGCATAAAGCATTTTGAAAATAATTTTGTTAAACAACAGGAGGTTGTTAACATAACCTCCAGCTCTGTGGTCGGACTGCAGCAAATGGAATAGAACTGAAGCACCAGCAGTGTCAGACTGGTGGAGGGGCTTTCTGTTGTAAATGCTAGTATTTTCACCTGTAATACTCTAAACTGTTGCATGGGGGAAACAAAGTTGTAGATTGCTTAGGTGTCTCTGTCCTCAAAGAAATCACATTTCTATTCCTTGAATTAAAAGCTAGAGGATATTACCTTCAGTATTTCCTTCTGAAGAACCGGACGATTATTTATAAAAATGAAACTCCTTTCTGAACTTGAAAGGCTTGTCAAAGAAGTATCTGAGTCAGCTTTTGGGAGAAATCCAGAAAGATTTATCTACAATGATAAAACAAAGACAGTGCAAAAGTCTTTTAAAGAACTCAAAATGTTTTTTTATAAAGGTGAGATAGTAAAACAAAATTGTATGGGAGTCCAAGTCATTCAAATGCATGCACTGCTTCTTGACAGCTACAATATACAAAGATAAAGGCAGTTAGAGGAAAAATAATAAGAAAGATGGGTTTGTATCTATTTCCCTTGGTCAATTTATTGACTTATGTCCCATTTGGATTGCCAGTTGCAGCAGGATGCTGCCTGGAGCTGAGACTGTGGAGAGCGAGGCCAGCAGCTCTTGGCTTGCTGACTGTGGGGTTGCAAACCTAAGCCTTGTCCAAGCCAAAGGCACAGAGTGCTGCCTAACCTGGCCAGGGCAGCAGTGAGCCACCCCTACAGGGAAAGCCCAAAACACACAATCCCTCCTTCTCTATGTACAGAGCACCTTAAATAGCCTGTCACAGGGCATTTATTCAGGGCACCTAAATTTACCTACGCCACCTGTATCCAAATCATCTGACTCTCAAGAGTGCTGAGCACCCACGATTCACAGGCTGCAGCAGAACCTGTGAGCACAGCACTGCCAGGGAGCCTTGGAAACAGCACATGATTTGTGTACCTAACATGAACTCCAAGTTTTAAGATTTTTCTGTTGAGATTCTTTAACAGGTTTTTCAGGTCAAAATAAGGCTGATGACTCGTGCTGCTTCTCTCGTCTTTTCCCCCTCTCCCTCACTGAGCAACTTTGAAACTGTTGGATGGATTTCAAATCAATCTGATAAAGAAGCAGAAATCCCAAAGATGTATTTCCACAATTCCTCTGATAACTGACAGCTGTTTGGAGAGAACAGCCTCAAGATAATGACCTTACTAAAGAAAAGGCAATTGTAACTTTTAAAAAGCCAGGAACAGCAGCATGCAAGAAATGACATCCTGGGCAGCCCACATCCTGCCCCACACACTGCCCTTCTCCACCTGCCCAAACTAACAGGTGAAAGAACACTGGGGCAGCATGAGGATTTTGGAGGTATGAGAAAGTCTGGAGAATGTTCTGGTAGCAGGGTGGATCACTGAACACAGAAATGAGTCCTCATAAGCTCTGCTTTTGGCAGAACCCCTTGTATTTGCTAAAATCCAAATTATCATGCATTTGAAATGGAATTTAAGATCCATGGGACTTGGCCTACCCTTCCCATTCATCTACGTCACGCAGCTATCTGCTCATGTGCTCCCTTATTCCCTCCTGACCTTGGACCAAGCATTCTGTGCTAAAGCTGGCGTGTTCTGGTCAGCAACGTCGCAAAGAACCAAACACCACTGGTCAAATTAAAGAGGTGTCAAGTATCTGTTGGATGATAATCAGAAAACAACATGCAGCACTTTGAGATTTTATTCTGCAGCTTTAGCACATCCTCCCTCAATGTTCCTCTGTGCTTCTTTTTCTAATTCACAAATATTTGTACGAGTCTTTCACTTCCAACAATATTTTTATATACAGAAAACATTAAAACAAAACTGAAAGTCTCTAAATAACTCATTAAACAAGTTGACAGATTTAGAAATGGCCGACTGCTGTTACTATTTACAGCCATGCAGAATATCAGTATGCTTATTAAAAGTTATCTACAATTTATAATAATAGTCTTAGTAGAATTTTCATATATGAAAGTATGTGAAGTATGCAGACAAAATTACAGAGACTGGAAAATATTAATGAAACTTTGATTTCATACTAGATCAATTGTTTTCAAAATTAATACTTAAAAAAACCTACAACTTCTATATTCATTAGAATATATCTGTGACAGGTGGACAGCAGAATGCCTTTCTTTTATACTTATCTTTCTCCCAGTGGCACATGTAGCTGCTAAACAGCCTCCACAGGAAGACACTAGGGAAATTTCCTGTGTGAAAGTTTTCAGCCCAAATAAATCTATCCATTTACAAGACTGGGGATCTGAAAAGTTTAAAAAGTTGTTTCAGTTCCTTATTTTCTTGGTTTTATTTTTATTTTACACATAGCTCCCGAGTTTGCATGCTTCAAAACTAATTTGAAGTCTGTTCCTGTTTCATTCAGTGCCCATAATGGAGATGTTTTAAAGAAGTCCAGTCTTTAAAATCCCTGGATCACTTGTTGAAGAAGTTTGAACTCTGCAGTAAGGAACAGCAAGATTAGCTTTGTCTTCAGAGCAGACCCTGCAGCAAAGGAACAGGCAGCTACACAATGAACAAACAGGAGTTAAAAGAGTTAAAGAGCTGCCCTATGGTCTGTGTAGCAAACAAGAGACAGACTGAATGGGAAGGAAAAAAAGCAGTATATGCCTTACCCTTAAATACCTGCTCCAATACCTGCACACAAGGGAGGAAAAAATGATTACACAGGCAACTTAACTCTGTCACTCCGTAGTGTTTGGCTGCCTAGTTTAGAAATGTCCACAGTTTCTGAACGTCAACATTGTGCATGGATCACTTATACACCTATAAATGATGCACATGGTATTTTACACACTATTTAGAGACAGAGAGAGAGATGGAATGTTCCCCAACTTCTATTCAAGGAATATGGATGCCTCACGATATAGCAGAGAAGTAATGTGAGAACCTAAGTGCCTCCTCCAAACTAGTCCCTTCTAGATACCCCCTCATCTTCCCTTTGGAGCCCCCTGCACGTGTCCTGGGGGCACATCCAAGCTACATTCAGGTAAGAATAGCTCTGGATGTTCAGTTCAGACATAAACAAATGAAACTTTGTAAAGTACAAGAAGTGATTTTGCTTTGTTCCCCCTCATTCTACTGCATGTATAAAAGCACTCTGGCAAACTCAAGATTTAAGTCTGAATAATGCTATTAAGCTGCACATATAAACAGTGAGACCTTAAAGTCTGAATAATATTACTGAGCACCATGCTGAATGCAGCACTGGTAAGTTGTGTCTAAGGGCCATTGTGACTTGACAGGGATTCATCTCATCCTGTCAAGGTTTACTGCCACGTGATACAGGAAAATGCAGCTTACAAGGTTCAAAGGTAGCAAGATTCTCCTTTAATAAAAAATTTCTCCAACAAGAATAGAAGGAGAGTAAAAAATTTTTGAAAACATTAGACAAAGGAGGGTATAATGGAGAATTCCCTCATTTTCAGAAGGGGAAAAAGAAGCCAAGAACACAGAATTTTTTTAAAATTATAAAGTGTTTAGTTGAAATAAGTGTTTGGTGGAAGTTTTGCATAACTTGCCCTTCTAAGTATGTGTTTCTTTCACTGCTCAGGTGCCCCCACTGAAATTGAGGGAATACTCTTTAGAGTACAAGGCTAAGAGGCCACAAAGATGAGAACCATCTAAATGCTCAGATATTAATGAGAGCACAACCTGCCTGTGGGCCAGGAATCCCAACTGAGACAGCTCTGAGCAATCAGCAATTCTGCATTTGTCATCACAACTGTTTTTACTGCCATTTGATCAGTGCCACATGAGTCCTGACGAGGTGATTCTTGGAGTGGATTTTCAATCACCAAACCAATTAATTTTACAGAGAGGACAGTAATAGAATCAAATGCATTAATCAGATGTCAATCTGGAGACACACCTTCTTCTTCGAAGTCTCCTTCTTTTTGAGTATTTCTTTAGCTCTCTTCATTGAGAGACCTGAAGTGAATTTGGGATAAGGAAGTTAAAACTCACCTCAGGATATTCGCAGCAGTGTTGAAAAGGTACCATACTGCTCATAACGGCTGTTCCCAGAACTGACATACAGGCCATTTTGTGATCTGATACCCTGGTCTTCTGCCAAATAACTGCCTGAAACAAATGGCACAGAGTCAAATTTTTGACATTATATTTGTTGAACTCATGTCATGTCTATGAACATGCATATGCAACTGCACACACACTGTATATGTAACATTCTGTACCTTGACCCTCTGAAAATCACAACTTTCAGTGTGAACAGACTCGATATGGCACCTTTTGACACGTCTTCTCATATTCTGTTACTTATTCTGACACACAGCTATTGGAAAACTAGGCAAAGCTTGTATTCATGCATGTTTTGTGGCTCTTCTGGACTTCTGTACCTGAGGGCAACTGTTAAAAACCAAGTCAATACAAATATTACTTCTCCTCTTAGATATACAGCAGTGGGATTTGTGCTTTTCCTGAGCAGTTAAACTATCTCTCACAGGCTGGCCAGTATTTGAAAGTGGGGACTGCAATGTTTGAGTTAACATGAGTATTGAGTTACTTTCAATATTTGAAAGTGGGGACTGCAATGTTCTTGTTTCAGTAGAAATCAGGCTATTAGCTGTCCATCCATAGCTCACACCTGGATACTCTAGGTCTGTGATAAGCCTGCCATTTAGAAAGAAAAGCAGTTTCTAAGGAACTATATATTAGGAAAGCAGTTATTTGTCCAATGAAAACTTTTACAAGTTAGAAGGATGAAGGACCATCTGCTGTCTTAGCTACATGTCTTGAAATATAATTACAAAGACTTAATAAATACAGTAAGGCAATATGAACTGCAACTTGCAACAGAAGTTACTTGTCAAGTCTATTTATGCATACAGAAGGTATTACTTACTTTGGGAGGTGAAATTTTGTCTATCACTAATGAGAACTCCTATGCCAAATAGTTACAAATTTAATTCTGAATCTGCTGACTTTCTTTGCTGTGTATCAACAACAAAAAAAAAAGTTATCCTTGGTTGGTTTTCTGCTTCTAGGTAACTGAGACTGCTACACTCAGGTCCACTTCATTTTTGCCACTGTTAGCTGCCTGAGTGTATTCAAGGTTTTCCTTTAAATACAGAAGGAAAAATAATGCAGCATGTTGCATTTTAAATTGGATGTTACAGTGCTGTTGAAATTTATATTTTCAGTAGGTATCCAATAAATAGGTGTCCAATAAATTCAAAATAAGCTCACAGTATTCAAGTACATGCTGTTAAGTGAAAGGGTGGCAAGAGAGCAAAAAATACACAAGCACCCATCTCAAGAAATGCTATACATAGCCTTAAAATTCCACCTGTCCAGTGGAATATTTGCTGGCCTTCAGGGGTGAATTCCACAGAAGAACACAGTTCTCCTGGAACATGATATTCCCTTCCTACAGGACAGGTGGAATTGTAAAGCTTTGAGACTGTTGACCCTAAACTATTCCCCAGATCTTTAATTTTCCAGTTCCACTACATTCTGCAGCAATTGTGAAGTGGGGCTTTTTAGTCCTGCCTGAATGTAATTCATCTCCTACAGAGCAGCCTGACAGCCCTTTGCATATGCTGGATCACAGCTTGGTTATTCCACAGCGAGGTGAACCCTTCAAACATAAAACACAATTTACATCAGGGGGCAGGGAACAGAAAAAGGGGAGAAGTGAGTAAGGAGAGCCACAGGTTGGGTGTCCACAGCTCTGGCAGGGAGTACCCCCGTGCTCCAGAGCAGGCAGAGGTGAAGGACAGCCCAGGGCTGCCTCAGCCTCTCTCCTCTACACCTGCTCTAAGCCTCCTCAAAGACATTCTGGAGTGATGAAAGAATCTGTCCTCTTCTTTATAGCTCCTCTTATAAAACATATCCTGTACTGCTTCTATTTTAAAATTGATTACTTAAAATGGAAACAGAAAGTGCCAAGTGATTTTTTTCTTTACTGGATGTATTTTAAATTAAATGCATGTGACCAAACTGAGAAAGACACTTGTTACATGACTAACATAAACATCATGCTGTTTATTTTCGGGTATCCTAGTGTGATGCTGCAGGTACAGATATAAATCTTAGTTGCTGATTAATGCAAGGTTATTACACAGCTTGACCTGCTAGAATGGCTGATACTCAGGACTTTGAAAAGATCACTTGAGTAAGGTGGTTTTAAGAAAGCTGTGGAAAATGAGAATTTATTAAATGCAAACTTGCTAAAAGTAGATACTGTAATAGGTTCAGATTAGTTTTTTAAATAGTCATATACTCACCAGATACTGAGTACTACAGACAGAATTTTAGGAAATAGTTATCACTGTGGGTTAAATTACAGTCACAAACTAAAGAGGCCATGCAACTCCTAAATTTCTATACTATATAAAGACAGAATAGAATGTGTATTCATTTCTAGCCCTGACTGCACATTATGAAGCAACAACACAGGAAGAGCTGGTAATTTACAGAAAATTATTTTTCTAGATTGCCCAGATGTATCAACAGGCATTAAAAAAATCAGAGAAACAATGCCTGTTCCGTTTTATTTATTTTGGAAAGTGTTGCCATGAGGTTCCTGCATTACCCTATTTTTCTAACCTTGCTTATACCCTTTAGTTTAGCTAAAAATACACCCCTCTCACACACCCCCCATATTTTTTCTAGGTCATATAAAGCGGGTGTCTAGGATGAGCCAAGGAAGAATCTGACTCTAGTCAGTATGATGATGCTGCAGAAACAGCCTACTCAAAGATATATTATTACATATGGCCCATCTTAGATTCTGCAAGAGCTAGCCAAATATATTCCACCTCTCTGCTTCATTGAAGGGGATTGCATGATCCAGATCTTTCAAAATGTCCTAATGAATATAAAATCTATTGCACATATGCAGAAGATAATGATGTGGGTGTCTGTGTGTACCTATTCCTCCACCCCATGCAGCCCTAGGACACAGGCATAGTTTTTAGGAGGATGACAATGTACACTCCAACCTAAATGATTGTATGACTCTATGCACACACAGACTAGGTAGCTGTTATTTCAGGATGAACACATATAGTGCAGGAGGATTCCTTGAAAAATGTGTGAAGTGCAGAGAAAGAGTGTGCAACCTCTTCCCACTGGGGTCCCTGCTATACAGGACTAGAGAGAATTAAGAGTTGCTCAGTATTTGTTTCTTGAAAGACCCGGAGGAAAGAATAGAGGAAAAAAAAAAGTTGATCTGCATCCCTAACCATCCTTTATATTATAGAGTTTCTACCAGCAGCTACAGTGATTTGCAATCCCAGATAAAAGGAAAATCTTAATTAGAGGTGGGACCAGACACTGGGACCACGTTTCCAACTGTGGCTACTTCAGCACAATTACGATGCTGAGAGTTAAACCAGCTCATTTCATTTACCTTATTACTACATAATGGCAGTACACTTAAAGTAGAGTTTTAGTACCCAAACCCCACCTATTTTCTTTATTTCATGACAGTCATATTATTCACCCTGTAATAAGGTTTGGGAGTGTTCAAGTCTAGTTGAGCAAGCAGTTGTACATGAGCTGTAGGCTGGTAACGTAACTTGAGTTAGCTCTTTAGAAGAGAACTGCATTTCATAGTCTCTAGTTTTGTGCTACATGCTTCAAAAATCTTGTCACCCTGGCATCTGAGATCTCACTGCAGATAACTCTTTGGGCCAGTATGTTCCTCAGCTTCTTGACCTAAAACCTAATAGCCTATTAGGTTTCAGTTGGAAGCATTGCTGCCTACCTGTTGAGAGTACACAAACAGGAACAAAACTAGCCAGCAATATCCCAAGACTGAATTGAGCCTAAGGGAAACAAAACCACATCCTCCAATACTGTACCTATAAACTCTTCATCTTAATGATGCACAGACACCCAGCTCCAAGGGCTGGCACACTCTCTGCAGTGGAAGAAAACCCATCTGCTAAGTTTAAAACTGATCAATGTGAAGTCCTCACCACATTGTTTAGAATGCCAGCCTTGAGAAGCGCTGCAGTTTTTCAGCTCCATGCCTTAACTGGTGTCCTGTTTTAAAACCAGTGGTAAGTTACCCTACTAAAAGGGAACCCTTACATAAACTGCCCTTGAAAACAGAAATCACATTTTTTTTCAGTTTAGCTTATTAAAAAATTAAGCAACTAATCAATTATTTTCCTAGATATTTTGCACTCACCCCTAAGGAATCAGTTGCCCCCTCCATTTGTATATGATGCTGGGACAATTACCAGTGGAGATATAGTGCAGTACAGAAACTCAAGGCACCATTTTTCCCCTCATCAGATGCAGCTACATACCTGTCTATCCCATGGCATCACATATTAGAGCTATCAAGGGGATTTGTTGAAAGACAGTCACGTTCCACGACACTGTTCATTCTACAAATTCCGGTGTATTCCTTACTCAGATTTCCCTTTCATGACACAAGAACATCCTCCCAACAAAAAGACTGTCTCGAGCATGACACAGTGGAGAAATGCTTGGATTTGGGAGTTAGGAGGTAAGTTAGGAGAGGAGCTAACAGATATTACAAGGAGCCAAAGATCTTCATCTGGTAACACCTGTCTTCAAAGCCTTTCAAGAATTCCAAAGTCTCTTGAGAGTCACATGCTTTTTGATTGCTTTAATCACACATGTACAGCCACTGGTGTTCAGAGAACCTGATCCCCTCTTATGACCAGGTGATCCACCTAGTGGATGAGGGGAAGGCTGTGGACAGAACCTTAACTTCAGTAAAGTTCTAGGCACTGTCTCCCACAGCATTCTCCTGGAGAAACCATGGCTTGGACAGGTGCACTCTTCTTGGATGCACCCTGTCTGGATGGCCAAGCCCAGAGAGTGGTAGTGAATGGAATGAAATGCAGTTGGCAACTCGTCACTATTGGTGTTCTCCAGGGCTCAGAATCAGGGCCAGGCCTGTTAAACATATTTTCCAATTATCTGGAGAAGGCGACTGAGTGTACCCTCAGGCAGTTTGCAGGCAACATCTAGCTGGGAGGGAGTGTTGATCTGCTGGAGGGCAGGAAGGCTCTGCAGAGGGATCTGGACAGGCTGAATTGATGGGCCAAGGCCAGTGGTGTGAAGTTCAACAAGATGAAGTGCCAGGTCCTGAACTTGGATCACAACCCCCTGCAGCACTATGGGCTGGGGGAAGAGTGGCTATTAAGGTGCCCACTGGAAAAGGACCGGAGGGTGATGGTTGACTGCAGCTGAACATGAGCCAGTGTGAGGCCAAGAAGACCAATAGCATCCTGCCCTCTATCAGGAATAGTGCAGCCAGCAGGACCAGGACAGCGATTGTCTTTCTGTACTCAGCACTGGTCACACCACACCCCATGTCCCGTGTGCAGTCTTGGGCCCCTCACTATAAAAAAGACATGGAGGTGCTGGAGTGTGTCCAGAGAAGGGCAGTGAAGCTAGAACACAAGTGAGATGAGGAGAGCCTGAGGGAGCTGGGGGTGTTTAGCCTGAGAAAAGGAGGCTCAGAGGCCATCTTATTGCTCACTACCTCACAGGCGGTCATAGCCAGGTAGGGTTCAGGCTCTTCTCCCATGCAAGCAGCAACAGCACAAGGAGAAATGGCCTCAAGGCGCACCAGGGAGGTCCAGGTTAGGTGTTAGGAAAAATTTCTTCATGGAAAGAGTGGTTGGGCATTGGAAAAGGCTCCCCTGGGAAGTGGTGGAGTCACCATCCCTGGGAGTGTTCAAACAATGAGCAGACATGGCACTTCACAATGAGGTTTACTGGGCACAGTGGTATCTGGTCAAAGGTTGGACCTGATGCTCTTGGAGGTCTTTTCCAACCTTAATGATTCTCAGACTCTGTGAAAAGGTTCTTTCCCTCAGAAGGTGGTTGGGCACTGAAACAGACTCTCCATGCCTGTGGTCACAGCACCAAGCATGACAGAGTTTGAGAAGCATTTGGACAACACTCACACACATGATGGGATTCTTGGGGCATCCTGTGCAGGAACAGCAGTTGCACTCAATGATCCCTGTGGGTCCCTTGCAACTCAAGATATTCTAAGATTCTATTAGATTCCACTTCCCTAGCAGGAGGAAAAAACAAATAAAGCCTCCTAAACAATCAAACTACTGTCAACACCCAGTTTCCAACCCAAAACTGTGATTCAGAAAATGTACAACATCACAGTGAATTCTATTTAAATAAAGGGAGGTTTTAAAGCCCTTTGTAAAACAGCAGTTAACAAAAATAACATATATAACAGTGACAAAGTACATTGCTAAAGAAGAGGGAAAATTCCCATGCAGCTTTGGAAACATCCTTTTTTATCACGTACCTTTTTAAGCCGACAGTGTGAGTGCAAAAGCCTTGCAAAGGCACATCTCAGATTCTGCAACACACACCGCATATGTGAAACAGTAATTGTTTTGAGATTTTTGACATATACTGTGCTGTCATTTGTAAAAAGTGATGGATGAGAAACTGGAAACCTCAAGGAATTAGTAATAGGATATAAAGCATTTCACCTCTGGGTCACCAGTTCAAATTCAACCAGGTTGGTAGTGACCAAAAGTAGTTACCATCTGGCAGCTGTTCTCTGGCTGATGTAAATTGAGTTGAGGGTCTCAGCGCATTTCCTAGTGGACAGGTGTCCTCAGCACAAAAAAACACCATAATTAACTCTCTGTTTGGCTTTCTCAGCAAAGCCACTGAACAACGAATAGAAGGAAAGACTGAGCTGTATTCCAGGTTAGAATGGAAGCATGCTGTCTGCAGAGCACTGCAGATTCTTAATCATAATTCCTCTTTATAGTTTAAGACACACAGATTAGGGAGGGATTTCATTCATCATCATTACATTAAACAGAGTAGCCTTTCCAATTCAAGATAGAGTTTATGTGCTGCTATTTCTGTTCAATTCAGATTTTTTTTAAACATGCAGTTACAGCAGACTTTGGAAGCACAACGAATGAATGCAAAGTATACTGACATTATTAAAAATGGTAAATTTACCCTAACGCACTCCCTCTCTAAAAATCCAGACTTATTACAGAAGACAGGGACATAGAAAAAAACCCTGGATTTGGATTATTTCATACAAACTGGTGGTTAAGATTATGCAACTTTGGAAAATAGAGGAGACTTACTGTAAAGAAAACAAAGATGGCATCCTTTAAGTCAACACCACTGACGGAAGAGGTTTTGGGGAAGACACTACTCACAGTTATTACAAGACTTTTTAAATGGACTTTGCATCCAAAAGTTCTGACTCATGACTCTCTTAAGAAACAAACAAGAAACAGTTTTAGGCAGAACTGCGTGTGACCAAGCTTCAAATGTTATGTGTGAAAAACACTGGGAAAAAAAATTCACTTATGCCAAGTTTTCCTCAACAGGAACTGGAAAATTTACTGAGCCTACTTATGGTCCATCTGTACTTTGCACAAGACATGGGACCACTTGTGTACCCTATGACCTGCTGATAGGCACCATCTAAATCATCTGTTGCTGAATTTTTTTGGCTCTACTATATCTAATATTGTTAAAATAAGTATAGTTCCTGGATGCCCGTGCTCATTTTGGCATTTGTGGAATAAAGACAACTGAAACAGAATTAAAGCATTCCCTATCACCAGTCTTACAAAACACTGATGAAATACCCTTTTATTTCTTCAACATCAGTGGTTTATAGAGCCTGAGCTGAGGGCTACTGGTATTAAACAGAGAAGAGTGTGAAAACTGCAGTTCTAGAGAAGAGCTGGAACTACTAAAAGCTGTGTTTTACCACCTTGGGTAAAACACAGCCAGAGCTCACAGGTTGCTAGAACACAGCATTTGGGGCTGAAGGGTTTGAGGCAGTTTAAGCAGTAGCTGACTTTGAAATGTTCTTAACACGCCTTCAGATAACATTAACTTTAAATAAACTTGCTGAATACTCATGTAAATTATTTCCATTTGGCTGTCTCATTATTCAATATGCTTTCAAGGAACATGGTGATGAAAGAAGAAAAATACCTCTTTCTAACATAACCATACTGGCAAGAGGATCAACATTATCAGTATTCAAAGAATGTCTTGGCAGGATAAACCTTCATAAAAAGAAGGAGCACTAGCTAATCCAAGTTGTCAAAATAGCAATAGTACCTCAAGGCTTGATCTGCAAAGTGATTCATTATTTATTGCTAATGCAAACAAAACATTCTGAGCAGAAACAGCAATTGAGTGTTTCCTATCTTGGAAAGCAACTGATGGAGACTCCACAATAAATAAATCTGAGGAGAAATAGAGAATATCTATTTTCTTACCCACTAAAAATCAACCAAAGGCTGGATGAGGTGGTTCTTTTCTGTGAAGAACCACACTTAACAGCGATTGATATTTTCCAAACTAACACAGACATGAAATGTAGGAAGAAGAAAAAATTTCTGGAAATGTCATTCAAAAGCGTAAGACACACACCTTTTGAAAAAACTCAATCAGACATGCTGGAAATTCACCATGCAATGTAGCATGCATCCTAAAACCATCTATACTTCAACAGCTCAAAATAAGTTTCTGCTGGAATTCATCAGGCAAGCATTTTCAATGCCTAACCTCAGACATGTTATGACAGCTTCAGCCTTACTCATTCCTCCCCAATAAAGCCAGGGCTATGCTTTCACAGAATCACAGAATAGTTTGGGTTGAAAGGGCCCTTGCAGATCTCTGGATCCAACTCCCCAGCCATGGGCATGTTTCTCAAGACCTGCTGCTCAAACCCCATCCAACCCACCATTTTCCTTCAACTTCATATAAAATACAGGGCTGTAAAAACTGAGGGGATTTGGTTTTCCTGGGGGAGGGTTGTTTTTAGTTTTGTTCTCTGGCATGGCTTTTTTTTTTTTTTTAAGTATCGGTTTTGTAATTTATTTAGAAAACTTCCTTGAAATACATTTTTATTTACTTTTCTCACTTACTATATTTTCTAGTTTTTCAATCCATCTTTCTTTGTCTCCTACTGTAATATTTAATCTCTGCTATCTTCTTGCCCTTTTAAGCCCAGGAACCTGACTGTACTCTCAAGGTGTACCTTCTTCCATTGTAATAGAAAGTACTGGTTCAGCCTCAAGAATTTGGGATTCTAACAAGTCCTCTGAATAATTGCATATACAATTTGTCTTTTAAATGAACATATCACCTATGAGTTACATAAAAAAATAAAGCTATTCTAAGAAGTTGATTCTTTCTTCTAGTATATTTCTAACAAAAATATAACAAACACACACAAATAAAATCACCAAGGACACTATTCAGCAGAGTATTACTATAGCACAAATATGCTGTAGTGTCTGAATGGAAAAAACACTTTCCTGATCCAAATTGGCTATTGTAATGACAACAATATTTAGCATATAAAGGCAAAAGAAGTAAAGAATATTCACATTCTGTGACAATCTAAAACAAATGCACCATTGACCTACTGCAAGTTGCTACACACTGGAAATTCAGAATTTCAAATCTTTTAAAAGATGTGATACAACAGACGACTTTTTATTTTGCACAGAATGCCAACAGCAGTAGAAAGACAGGAATCTGAATACTAATTTTATAAAGCTCAGTTCAGTTTTTAACTTTCAGACTATATTAAAGTATCTCCACATGCACAGAGACAGACCACACTTTCTGTCTACTTAAGCCTTTAATTTTCCTGTCTCAGTAATGGCTACTGAGCGACCTCTTGTGATGGAACGTTTGAGCACTTTCTCACTTCTTTTCCTCTTTTTAAAAAATAAATTAAATGAACAAAAGGCTGGCAGTGCAAACTGTAAAATACAAAAAACCAGCATCATCTTTGTCATTACAATGAATAAAAATTTTTTACCCATTCATATAATCCCTAAAATTGGGTATTGAACAATGTACCTCTGAAGCTAATAAGTGAGGTTCAAAAAAAATCACAATTTGCAATGGCAACTATCATGCCACCCTTCACACCATTTTTGCAGGAAGTGTTGGGAAAAATACATGTAATCACCTTCTTGGACCTTACTGCCACTGTATTAAAACAAGCAGAGAAAAACCACCCCAAGATACTCAATACTCTGATCCAAAGGGATGAAATCAAAATACCATAAAGGAAATAGCATTTGTGACTTGTTGAAGAGGGCAAAAACAAACCACCAAGAAGACAAAATTAGTTTTATTGACCAACATCAGCATTGTGAACCACTGGTAGATATGTCAAGGAGCTCAATACAGTCTTGGAGGCAGACACCCCCCAAGATGTCTGGTTTGAAATTCTCAGTGATCTCAATGAAATAAGACTGCAAGTAGCTACTCTTTCTCAGCCTTGAAATACTGATTCTGTAGCCAGCTTTAGTTTTTCACAGTATCTACACAGTGATATTTAAAAATACATACATAAATACAATCAAAGCATGTTAAACAAGTCCAGAAAAGCAAGGGAAATCTCTTGTCATTTCAGAAAAGTACAGTGCCTTTTCCTACTCCCACTGCAAAGGAACTGAAGTGTGAATGTTTGATTGAGGGGGTAACTGATCAAGTCTCAGTGAGCATGACAAATATCAACAAACACCATTATTGTACAACAGAAACAGAATTGCTGAGGGATCTGGCCACGAGATGTCACTCTCTACTTTGTGGCAACTTGGAAATTCATTAGCACAGCCTCCCCCTCGGAGGTGTAAAAAGCCAGGGTACAGCCAATGAAATCTGTTCTGTTAAATTTGGGTCAGCTTAAGGGGAACTGCTCAACAAGTCATTTCTGTAGCTGTGATGTAGAAGTCCCATTCAGCATGCAGTGAAGTCAAAGTAACCTCCAAGTAACCCCTGCATTCATCCTCCCAAGTTTAACCAAGAGCAACGAGGTCAACTAAATGTTCTTCTTCTAACATGTTACTGTTCTTACACCAATGACACTAACTGTTTTGAACTTTCCAGCCTTTTTAAACAAAATTATTGTCATGTACTGAGCTCTTATGACTCAGAATACAGCAAGCTGCCTGTATGAACTATAGTTTCTATCCAGGTAGACAGTCTAAAATAGTAAGTTTTGCAAGTTTTTTCAGGTGGCTTTGGTTAACACTTTATCAGGCCTGTGGTCTCATAAGACCTCACATGGTTTGCAAAACATCACCACCATCTTTACTAATCACTAGCATGTAAAATAATTTTTATACTTCATATATCTAGCCAGGCATCTCCTGCAAGAGACCAAAAATATCTGAGACTGAGTTTTAGGAGCTTAACATCAAAATTTGTAGCCATTATAAATATACACCTATGAAAGGATAAAGTAAGTGGAAGTCCAAAATAAAGCTGTGATGAAAGAAAAAATTTAGGAATGAAACATTTTGTGTAAGTATTACATGAACTGCATGGGTTCATCAGAAACTGATTCTTAAGACAGTTGAACAGAAAAAACCTCATTATTACCTTATTATGTGTTAATGTTATCCTCAGGTCTGGTTTTATGATACCATATGCTGTCAGTAGGTCTTGGACTTTTTTCAGTTCTTCCTTGCATTTTCTATTTGTTGAGTAAAACTGCTTTCTTACAGGAAGATTCTTAAACAAATTTAGGACTGTTACTGTAGTACCTGCAAGAAGGTGATAAAAAATAAAGCAGAAATTACACTGAAAGCAAATCAGTGACTGGATATTGAGGATACTAGTTTTACTTAAACAGACATGTTTGTATGCTGCTACATTAAATCAGGTTATTAGCATGAGAAGAAATATGCCAAATTACCAATCATTCCCCCCCAAAAGGTATCTCAAGACTTTTGATTCTTCTCCTTTATTTAGAGTTATGAGTGAAGCATTAAGCTTTCTTTCATACACACTAACAACAGCAAGAACCAGCACTAAATAAAGCTGTCTCAATGCATAAATTAGCTTTCATTAGCAAAATGATTAATTTAAAGACTAGCATCTAATCACACATATCTGGAGGCAAAGGAACACTGTGCTTCATTAAGGGCCTTCACAAGCATTTGCTTTAGGGTAGCACCTGAAGTGCCAAATACCTCTGCTCAAGGTACAGTACACAGTAGGAGCAGGAATATTCATCTACCAACACAACCACATGAATTCCTAGCCCATAAGGATATTGCAAAGCATTAGATATCTCAGAGAACTCAACAATTTCAATGAAAGACATGGCATTGCAACCTGCAGGTGTTCTGGCTGTGGAAAACACTATACAGGGTAAATCTTAAAAAGAATCCTTAGGTAAAAATTAGGTACATACTCTTCCTGCAGGTTAGAAAGAACTGTGACTTTGCCTGGTCCTACAGCCACGCTGCTTCCAGCAATTCCTATGTATGGCAGCAGGGCAAGTCTCCCTCCTTTATGCAAGGATTTTGCTACATACAGAAACATTATTTTGGTCCTGAAGAAATCTCTCATATACTTACACAGACTAGGAGCATTTAATTTTTACAGGTTTTATTTCCACTGTCAGCTTGAAGAAGTGAGTCAGAGAAGGAGAAACTAGTTTATAATTACAATCTAGAACAACTTCCAAGAGGTATAATTTCTTACGCTATGACAACACATTCTCAGCTGACAGACCCAAGGCATGAAACGTTTACAGCTGCAAAGATTTCATACTCAGCCTTTAAGTACCCAACAGGTATTTCAACATCAGCTAGAGCCTCAGAGAAACACAAAATACACCTGTCACCTTGCAACACCAGAACAGTGATAGCCTACCTTGCCCAAGATGGGAAGGCTTTTTAGAGGTTACACGTCCATTGCTATCCAAAGCATACTGAATGCTAAAATCATCAGCAGCTGTCTTTGTTGTGACCAAAACCTGAAGAGAGTGATGTAAAAAAACCTGTGTTAATCAGAGATAGACAAAGTTCAGAATGAGCTTAGATAAGCTTTGCTACCACACTCACCACACCAATCTGTTACTTTAGTCACCATAATTACATTTAATTAGTTTATAAAATTTCTCTTGAACAGGTATTTCTTAAAGGCACAGAAACATTCAGCATTATTCTGCATGTTTCCTGCCATTTAACTAAAAGCATTTCTATCATGCTGATTCACAAAGCACAGCAATTCCTGCTACCTACAACACACACTGCTCTATCTTCTATGCTAGCACAGATTAAACAAACTTTATCAATTGACAGTTCTGCATTTTTACCCTCTGTGAGATAAACACACTACGACAACTTAAATTCATGTGAGATTCCACAAACTTAAAGACTACTCTCAAACAAACAATATATTTTCTTTCCACACCTAAACATATCTGGCAATCAGTCACAGCAAGTTTTGTAAGCTATTAAGGTAATTCACAGATTGCTTTAGCAAGAGCAGTCATAAATCAGAGTTCAGTTACCAACACTGTGACTAACAGAACCACTGCCCTTTAACTACCTGGAAGACACAGTTTAACACACATACAGAGTTTCAGGATATTTTGGTTTATTTTAGTGTCTCACATGAATCATTCAGCATTCAGTCATGCCCCTGAAGAGAAAAACAATAATTGATTAACTGGGAATTACAGTATTGCAGACCTACTTAAGCCTACTTAAGGGCCAATAGCAAAGTACCTTCAAAATGAAATTTCAGAGGGCAGTTTGAGTAGGCAGAATACAATTAATGCCAGGAGTGTTAATTAACATAATTACTGATACAAGGAGTAATACTTATTAAAGCACTTTATACACTCAGGCCACCTCCCATCTCTTATGAAACGTACCATAGAGCTGATTAGAAGCTCTGAACAGATGGATTCTGCTCTGAGAGCTCATTAGAAGGAACCAATGATTGAGATCTGTCATCATCTATCAAAACACCAACACTTTTGAAAGCATCTTTGGAAATCTCCATCCAAATACACAACCCACTCCTGCTTAGTGCAATGTGAATGCAACCCAAGGTACCAAGGAGTGAAGCTGTACCATCATCTCTCCTGAGCTCAACAGCTGATGGTTCCAGCCAGACACAGGCTTTGGTATCTTCCTGCATGATCTAATCTTCAGCAGACTTGCACCTAAAACATGGCCTTGGTGCAGCATGAATTCAGAAAAAGAAAAACATCTGGCAGATGCTGTGCCTTCAGCAGCCTGAACACCTTTCAGATGGTTTTGAACAAACATATTTACTTTTAGCCAACAAGTTAAGTAGCAAATGTCAGTACACTGCCAATCCTCTTAATACAAACACATGGCTCAGACTCAGCTAGGTCAGGTAGCAGGTTCCTGTTTACTCACAGGGACAAAGTTTGTGCAACTGCAGTCACATACATGTCAAAGAGCAATAAGGAGCCCAGCAAGACCTCATGACTGCTGATCACCTAGATAAGAAGGCAGAAATCATTACTGCAATGGTGGCAATGTGGGCCATCAGTTCCCTGAAATGACTTCTCCTGGTCATCACCTGCTGCTCCTTTCTTGATCTACCCTAAATCAAGGAGCAAAGCCAGCCATACTCCTTGACATTATACTCCCTGACACAAAAGGAAAGAAAATACAACACAATCTGTTACCTGTTCTGACTAAGCAAAATAAACAGAGCACTGTGTGACAGAAAGGCAGAACTGACACAAACAAGAAATTTCTATGACATGGCTTCTGGGGCTGGGGAGAAAAGCAGCCTACACAAGCACATCCCTGGAAAGTCACTGGAACATTTACACTCTTTGCACAGAATAAAACTTCCATGAACACATACAGACAACAAAAATCATAACACAAAGGCTCCACATCTATTGCAAGTGCTCACTTCTGCTATGCTGCAGATCGATCCCAAAGCTTCCCCACGGAAGCCGTATGTTGTCAGCCTCTCAAGGTCCTCAGAAGAGCTGATTTTTGAGGTGTAGTGTTTGATGGCCATAACTGGGACATCATCAACCTTGATTCCACTGCCATTGTCTCTTACTTCTATTTTGCTAAACCCGTAATTCTCCTGAAAAAGAACAAAACATGAAGGAGCAGTAAAACATCCAAATTAATTAAGAGGTAATTTTGAAGCAGCTAAGGTTACAGTTTCTAACTATCCATACAGAAGTGGAAGCTTTGCTTGTTTGGAGGAACTGAGCAACCATTAAATGTCTCTGTTTAAGGAAAAAAAAAGAAAAGGAAAAATACACCATGTTAGGATAACAGTGATGGTTTCTCTAATTAGTAACATTATTCATCTCCTGTGATTTGGAAACAGCAAAACCCAAAAGGAGACCTATAGCTGGAAAGCTGAAGATTTTTTTGTCTCTTTTCACTTCTCTTACCTACTTGGTATCAATTTTTCTGAAATCACTTGAATGCAGCTCTGCATCCATTGAATGCAGCAGACCCTCACTTCACACCATTTTCTGTTTCAATTTTGATTGATGTGATTCCATTACATTTTCTAAGTTCTGCTTTCCAAGTTCAATACACAGAAGCTGAAATTCTAATGTGGGGCAAGGCATGAATTGTAAGAGTAATAAAAAACCCTGTAAAGAGATACAGTATTTTACAAAAGAAGTAAAGGTTCCCAAAGGCTCTTTTAAAACAGCCTTCAAGGAAGCAAAGTTCAATTTCTGTGATTTACCTTTACATACATGTAAGGCATATTTTACTGAATTCCAGTTTAAATATGTCATTCCAGTGAGCACCAGCATAAATATGGTAAAATTCTGAAGCCCAGATATTTACAACAGCTAAATAAAAGATGAAATTTAGGTTCCATAACATCTCAAACAAGTGCAGGAAAAAATTCTTCTTTCCAGCTACACTATAGTCTGCACAAGTGAGCAGCCCCCAGAGGAATCATAAGCCAGGAGGAGAAAGTAATCAGAGCTGCAGGATCACTAACTAAGCTTCCTCCACAGAAGCAAGGCTGGCTCTTTGAAAAGATTATGATGCAACACACAAAAAAAATGTGCTGTAGTGTGTAATACATCCAGGTGACCTTACAATTAGTTTTGCTTAGAAAGATTATCTTAAAACAGTGGCTGCCATCACTGATGCTGGACAGAGCATGTGATGGTGATCACTGAAAGCAGGCTGATTAAACAGAACAAACTTTGCTCTCCTACCTGGGCCTATGCTGAAAACAGTTATGAAAAATTATAATGTACTCTCATTATAAGGTTGTAAAAATTATAATGTACTCTCACAAGGTTATTTCTTGAAGTAAAAAAAAAAAAGATGCAGGGATCTAAAGAAACCATCTGCATTCACACATAATCTGATTTAGGAAACATCAAAAGCCTCTGAGGTAGGCTCAGAACCACAATACACAAAAAACAACAGACATACGGGTATATTTCACTTTCTGTTTTAATGAATGGTGCAAAAGCTGTCTTCAGGTGAAAAACAATGCTTTTGCTCATGTTTGGGTCAACTTCCTACTGGACAGCAAAACAGAACTCAGCAATACACCTCAGCTGAGCACAAAAACACATAAGGAAATAGAGGCAGGAAACCCTCTACCCTGCTGCTGTATGTGCTAATGAAAGGTATGAGAATTTTACAATGACTCCCTATTTTCCATTCTAATTTTTACCTTCTGACCAGTTAGCTGTTTAAGAAAAGTGAGATTTATCTGGAATCAAAATGTTACATAAATGATTCTCTCTTTCTCTTTTAATCTTACTAATTTTTACTTTTGCGTGTTTTATGTAAATATTATGTAAACATAATTAAGCTTTGTGTTTTGTAACACCTTCCTTCATGAGCTGAATCTTACCAAGGTTATGAACCCATGAAATGTTTCAGTTGCTCTGCCAGGTCACTGATGCCAATCAGTATGATTCAGCTTTGGTACACAGTGCAAAGATGCCAAATAACATCACCTATGGCCAATCAAGACTGAAACACCAGCCAAAGCTTCCCACTACAGTTCACCACTGCCATGACTCTTATCTGAGACCCATTCCATCTGCAGGTTAATTCCTGTCTGTCTGTCTGTCAAAAAGGAATTGTTATCTTTGTTCAAGCAAATTGGATAAACTATGCCCTCCTATTCCATCTGAAAAAGATTAAAACAATGAAAATGCTGCAGCTTCAGGCAAAACCCATCAAGCTGTAAAATGGAATTTCAAAGTTTCTCTTCTCTGTTATGGTTTTGAAGTAATCCAGAATTAATGTGGTCATGGACCTCTATTACATGGTCAGAGTTATTTTAATTTCCCATTAAAAAATACCAGAAAAAATCCATTGTTTTACAGTATTACTGTCTAGAGTTGTACAGAGTGCAGATTTTCTCCTCTCCCCTATTACCCACAGAAGAACAATCATCAAATTTCTTTTAATTGCTGACAACTTGCATAAAGCCATGTTTGTTTGTTTGTTTGGAACTACAATGTTTTGGATTGGGCTGGACTGACACAAGAATGTCAGAGTAGTGTAATACATCACTGTGATACTGTATTACTGTGTAATACATCATAGATGACTCATGCACTGAAAATGGTTAAAAATGCTCTTTTTGCACTGGGACAAAGCTGGTTACTGTGCTGTGAAACCCACACTAGTTAGAGGGCTCTCTCCTCTGCAAGGTTTGTTCCAACCATTGTGGAACACTCCAAAACCTTTCTGTTCACTCCTTGCAGCTACTGATCAGCTCCCAGGATCTGATCCCAATACCCTGCACCCCCACAACTGTGTACACACTACTCACTTTGGACTTACTCAAGAAGCAAGAGACTCTGCAATCTGAATATTGAGAAGACAGAGATTATGAGAGACCATAGCAAAGACAGAACATCTTCAGCTCACTCAAAGTAGTAAAGCAGTAACAAACAAGTTCCTTGGCACCTACAGGAAAACATTCTCACATGGAACAATTCTAGACTCATTCAGAAAATACAGCAGACATGGTCAAGGAAACAAGGAGAAACTGAATTGCCCTCCAAGTTAAGAGCATTTGTCTACCAGTTAATTCAAGAATATCCTATGCATCCACTGTTATTTACAGAGAAATTGGATACTATTCTGAATCCATAGATTTATACAGGATATAGTAACACTTCTTTCTTACTAAGCAGGAGATACTGCTACTTTACAGCTGCTGACAAAAGACTGCAAAAGCAGAAATAGGACAGCAAGAGGAGCTGAGTAGTTACCCATTTCACCCAATTTGTTGAGAAAAAAGGCTCAAATTCTTTATTAAAAGTAGTATTTTCTATTGTCAGAAACTATCCCTGAATGACATGTCAACTTTTTTCAACAGCTTATAAACATAAAGAGTTAGAAGTAGCCAGAGTTCACCATGCTAATTAGACAGGGTAGTGATTTGTATTACAAAAACATATTTTGTTTTGAATGGCCATCAACCTTTTCCACTTTTTACCTTTCTCCATTTTTACCTTTCTTACAATACATTGTAATGAGAATTAAATATGTAAGCCTGACAGTAAACCTAAGTCAAACATCTTTTAAAACAGGCAATTAGTCAGAAAATACAAATTTTAATTAGGAAAAGAAGGATTAAGAAAGCTAACAGTTTTTTCCCCACAATACACTCAAAAGCACAAATATGCCTTACTGTTTCAGAGCAGGGCCTCAAAAACACAAATGGAAACTAATTTTGTACCATTTTTACTTGAGGTAAAAATATATACGTATAAATATATAATAATCATTGCCATTCCCCAAATCACAATAGCCTAAAAAAACACATTTGCAGTGGAACAATTTTCTTGGCATCTTACTTTATATCCAATTCTTTCTGAGAAAAAGACTTACCAGTTTAATATCAATGCCTGTAGCACTGGCATCCAAGGAATTTTCTATCAGCTCCTTCACCACGCTGACAACTGAAGTAATCACCTGAGAACTTGAAAGGAGCCGAATTGTCTCTCCAGGCAGCTGTTTCATGGTGCCAAGATTCAACTGCACAGAAAAATAACAGAAAAAGAATGTAAAAGGAACACTACAATTACACATTTCTAAGAAACTGTTTCACAGGAACTTTGAAATGTAGAAAAAACACAGCATTATGGCTGGAAAGTAAAATTTTAAAGTTCCAGTAGGGCCCAGCTTCCTCTGCAGTCAATAGGAGTTGGGATAGAAATGGGGAGGCAACACACTGGTGCTGAGGAAAAACCATATTCAATGGCAATGGGATCTACTGGCAAAAATAAAAACCAAACCCAAAAGAGTTCTCTATTCCAGTCTTGCCTCTCTGATCTGATGTACTGTGTGCCCTCAGGCAGGGCATTTATTTCTATGTCACTCTATCACTTGAAAATGAAGATGCCTTATAAACCAGTGGAGATTTCTTTTTTTAATTATTGGAAACACAAAGAGTTATAAAATTATTGCTATATTATAGAGACACTCTCCCATGAAGACTGTACACTGATCTGTGAATTTTGGCATGCATTTCTGTTTAACTACCTACACTGACACAAACAGCCAAGCCCCAGGAAAACTGTTTTGCTGATCCTGGTAGCTCGCCACAAAAGAATTCAACCACAGTTTTATATGCATATGAGAGAGGCAGGGGAATGGTTCAGACAGGTTTCTTCTCTCGTTTATGTTATATAATGCTATTTACACTGAAAGGCAAACAATCCTGGCAGTCCTGGCTTTCCCATTGATTCAGTCCAAAGTATCTGCTGAAGAATACAGACTGCACACTCAGCACCTGCCCCAAGGATATGAGCACACATGGAGGAATGGAACAAACACAGATTTCCTCCTGACACAGCCAGGTCCTGGTGAGAGATTGCAGCCAACACCCCTGAGCATCACTGCCCTGCAGGGTGTATGCAGCTGATATAACAATTACAGGACATTTCTCTGCCTCAACATCCTTCTAAAGACAGCTACTCTTTAAACATAAAAGACAAAGTAAAAATGTGGTTACTTGGCTTGGGGGGGGCGGCGGGGGGAGGAAGTACAGTGTTGTTAAGAACAAGCAGCACTGAAACTTTTCTAGGAACAGCTACAAAGGCGGTTTCTCTTTATTATTGTTATTTACATTGCAAAGGGAGTTTGCCTTTCAAATGTGGTAAAAGGATCCGATGAATCGTTTTTCCACCAACTGGAAAACAAGAGGAGCAGGAGAACACGTGTATTGCTGAAGACGAGCCGATGTTAGTATCATATACACGTGTTCAGAGAGGCCGATTTTGAGGCATTCATACACTGTACAGAACTCCTGTGTCAAGTGTTTCATAGTTTACTCATGGGAGTAAGTCAGATGGGAGCTGGATGTCTCTCCAGACACTGACTAAGATACGGGAGGATCTTAAAAACAAAAACGCTGGAGACCTCAAAGACAAATTTTCTATGAGGTGTGACTGATGCAGGCAGCTCGGGAATCAGCTCCCGGCCGTGTGGCGTCCCCTGCCCTGGACCCCAACTGAGGGACACAACGCTGGCCACAACTCGGGAACACCTCCTGGGAGGCACAAAGGGACATCTGGGATGTCCTACCCATGCAAAGGCATCCCACCTATAATGCCATTTAGCTAAGAGACACGTATCTCAGCTCAAGCCACCTTACTACTGTAACTCTTCACGGACCAGAGGCGTTCCAGCTCTGCTCTGTGGGAAAGCGCAGCATTTTCTGCGTGGGAGCCCCATCACTGACCTAACCCTTGGATCCTTCCACAGACATGTCCCACATGCCAACAACTGCGGTTCTACACATCCTCAGCTAAACCAGGAATAAAATCTCCCTAAATTTCACGGTTCCGGCCTCACAGCAGCCTGAAGCCACACCAAGAACCCCGCCCCCCCCTCCGAGCACCGCCTTCGTCAGGGGCCCTGCCTCAGCGCGCACTGAGGCATTTATTCGGTTTACGAGCCGAAAAAGCGGGCGAAAAGCTGCAGATAAACCCTGCGGGCCCTCCAGTTTACCCCAGACCACAGAGCCGTCCGCAATTCCCGGTTCTGGCTGCGAGAGGCGGGGCGCCCGCTGCTCCCCGGGGCCTGCCTGGCCTCTGCCCAGGGCCGCCCGCGGGAAGCGGCGCCCCGGTCCCGGCGCGGCCTCAGCGAGGCGGCGGCGCTTCCCTCCCGCTCCCGTTCCCGCCCCGCGGCTGCGCTACCTGCGCGCCCGCCCCGCGCCCGTGGGCGGTACGGACGGCCCGGCCCGGCCCCTCCGCTCCCCTCCCGACCGGCCCTGCCCACGGGCACCGCGGGCTCTACCTGCGGCCGGCGCCCGACGCTCCGCTCCGGCTCCTCGGCGGCCGCGGGGCTGCGGAAAGGTGGGGCCGCGGCGGGGGGCGGAGGGACGGGCGGCCGGGGCCGCCTGCGCGCCGGGGCTGGGGAGAAGGCCACGGGCACGGCCGGCCTGGGGCCGGGGCGGCGGCGGAGCGGGGCCGGCAGGGCAGGGATGGCAGAGGAAAGGCGGCGGTGCGGCGGGCTGCCCCTCAGATCGGGCTGGAATCGTGGTGTGGAATAGGAAGGGATGGCGGGTCACGTCAAGATGTCTGTCTAGGTGCTGGCTCGGCGGGTGCTGCATCCCGGGGCGAGAGAGGAACAGCCTTGAGTTGCCCATCCCAGGTAATGTGTGCACCGCTTGGAATGCTTGGCGACAGGTTCTGGGTAAGGTCGGCAGTGCCCCGGTTCGGGTTCAGCTTCAGCGTAGCTATTTTTAGTCTACTGCTGTTCATATTGCAGAATTTTATATTTCATATTTATTTTATACTCCATACCTCGCTAAATAAGTGTCAGAAACAAACTTGCTACTGAAAGCAAACTTTCTTTTGCTGGTTAAACAGTGCTTTTGTATTCTGATTCAGATGATTGCTAAAAAACCCACTTCATCCCGCTCCCATAAATATCCATAGTCCCAGAGATCATGTGAGTTTTAAGTAAGTAATAGTTTAGGGTTTTTTAAAAAATTATAATTACAAATTTTACCGCAATAGGATGAGAGTGGCATTGTAGGTAAGTTCTGTCAGTTTCCTGGATATATCAGCATATGAAATTATCCTGTGTATCTCTGCATGTGTCTGTTGCTTAGAAAACTTTTGAACCTGTTTTCTAATTTCAGCCAGATTTAGGAGATGGAAATGTCTGTCTGGAAACTAATAGATGGGGAGAGGAGGGAATCTGCACTTTGCTTCAAGAAAAAGAGGCGTAGATTATTCCTTCATTACTCTTTCTAGAAGTAGGTGGCTGGGCAGTTGGTATATGCAGAATTCTTCACTAACCATTACATGAACAAGAAAGAGGAGGAAGATTGTCTGATGTGGGAAGTGGACAAGAGCTCTGGATATTGTCATGGATGGAGAAACTTAATTCAGAGGATGAAAGTTATTAGCTTGGTTTCTTACAGCTTTGCAACTGTGGCTTCTGACATCACAGCTTACTATTTTCTTAAATGTCCCTTCTGTAGCAAGCTTGTGAATTTTATTGGTTTGAACTTGTTTTAAACAAATGGTTCCCAACTGTCCCTTTGTACTGATCTCTCTCTATAAACCATAGCTTGAAGATCTTGAGGTACATCTGTGCTCTCTCCAGACCTGCTTCTTTAAAGCAGCTTTTTCCCACATTTGAAAATTGCATATATTAAGTACTCCTCTGTAACAGCAGTCTCAGCCTTCAAACAGATCTGTTTTATAGGGTAAAAATGAATGTAGGAGTTGCCCACAGCGAGGTAAATCCAAACACTCGGGTGATGAACAGCCGTGGAATGTGGCTGACATACGCGCTGGGAGTCGGCATGCTGCACATTGTCCTGCTCAGCATTCCCTTCTTTAGTGTCCCTGTCGCCTGGACTTTAACAAATGTCATTCACAACCTGGTGAGTACCCTCTCTTGGAACAGAGTTGGAGTAGTGGTTGTTCATAAATACTTATTTTCAGTAGCAAGGGAAGAGGAAAGTAGCCAGTCTGTATGGACAATGAAATCCTGCTGTCCAAAACACCACCTCTCCTTGGCCTATGCACAAAGGATTGGCTGTTTTGGGGAGGAGGGATGATACACTTTCAGTTTAAACACTTTCAGTTTAAGCATGAAAAACATGAAATATTCTTTATGTATTCTTTTAAATGGTGTTTAATTAGGCTGGAAGGTTGCAAACATAAAATCATCATGCTAGCCAACTTTCACAGTGTTCTGTATATTATTAGACAGCTGTGCTGAATCCATAAACTACCACATTTTTAATTCTTGGACACTATCTACTAATTTTTCCCCATCAATCTATTAGTATATCAAAATGTTTAATTTTAGCAGCCTACCTATTTTCTTTAAGAGAAATGCTTCTATTCTATTTCTTCTAGTTTTGCTTTCTGGCCAAGCTGCATAGCTCAGAATACAATGTTGTCACCATACAGGACATTAGAGAAATCTCACTTGAAAGCAGTGGGGAAAACTGAACTACTTTGACCCCAGCCCTGAAACCATTTGTTATTCAGAGGGTTGTGACTTGCATAATGACTTTTGTATGCAAAAGATTTTGTGAGCTGCTTTCTGCTCCTCTCCCCAGGATGCTATCATTTTCCTGTAGCCACTTAAAGTAGTGCAGCTATCTATATTGGTCCTGCCATGCTTAGAGAAAAGAGGGCCATAACCCAGCAATTTAGATCATACTAGAGGTTTGCTAGCTCAGCTTTCTGACATTACCAGCCAAGAAGACAGAAAGATAGCTCCTTCCTTATTGAGGAAAATGATAGTTCACTGAGGATGGGTAATAGCCTCTTGAATGTAAAGTTTAATTTTAATTGAGCTTTTTGGTTTTGTAGATAGGTTTAAAACTACCGGTGGCATTGTAACTGTCATTAGAGCATTTTGTGTGTTATCTTTGACAGCATCAGACATGTCTGACTTCAGAAGATGTTGGCAGAGACAAGTATTACTAAATATTTCCCACATGCCTTACTGAACTCATTGCAAGTAGCTGTAATGACAACAGGGATGAGAGCATGCACTGGCAAGTAGTTTTGTAGTGAAACACTAGAAGATGAGTATAAATTGCACTGTTGGATATTTCAGTAGTTAAATGGCACTTCTTTTGGAAACAATCCTCAAATGGTTTGACAAAAAAAAAATCTTGGATTTCCACTAATGGAAAACTCTTAGCTAACCTTGAAAGCATTTTTGATGGTTCTTTCTGCAAGTACCACTGGGAAATAAAATGTGGAGTAAGCAGCTGGATCTGTCCTAAAAGTGTCTTTATGGTTATTAAAATAGACACTGCAAATGTCATGAATCAAAAAATTAATTAAGCAAATCAATTGTCCTAGGTTCACAGGGCTCTGGTCTGGAGGCTGTTCCAAAAAAAGGTGGAAGGAGACATGAAGTGATTTGCTGAGGTTTCACCTCCATTATAAGAGTTTGGAAGAAATGTGATTTTTTTTTTCTATATAAAGCTTTCTTATGAAAATTTTTGAATGTGCATAGGAAGAGAAGGGAATCTTTGATATTGTCTCATAGAGACTCTTCCCTGGAGTTGGTGTGCTCTCTTTGATAGAAAACAAGTGTTTTTTAAAACTGGAAGAGGATGTACTCTCCTGTTTGAAACCAAGAGGCCCAAGTTGGTTTTTCAGTAGAAACCATACATGGCATGTTCCCATCAAACAGGAACAGTCACAAGGAGAGTCCAGCATGTTTAAGGAGAAGCAGCAAAGATGTGGACAGATGGTATTCAGCAGAATGCTTAGTCAGTTTCTAAGGATTTGAAGCTGGTAAGTGGCTGAGAAAGCTTTCCGGAGTTGGTGTGATATTGTCAGTGTTTGTAGGTAGATTTTTGCTTTATGCACACTCTACTACTCATCACTCTGTTAACACTGTGCTAGGAAAGTGGTGATACAAATCCACACTTGTTACAGTGCTTGTTAAAATTCCCTTGAATTCAAGGAACTACTAGCGTAGAAGGCAAGGGAGTGGACTGGATGCCACACAGACTTGGGCTTTACTTCAGACTCTGCACAGTCTCAGGCAAATCACTTCTTGTCTCTTCCTTCCTCTTCAATAATTTGTCATTACAGGCTAGCAGCTCTTCTGGGTGAGAATTCACTCACTCTCCTTTTTTTTTTTTAATTTTATTTTTTAAATTTTATAACGCATTGAACAATGTAACAATTATTTAAAAATATTACTAAAAGTGCCTCTGTGTTCACTTTTTATTTTCCCCAGGGAATGTATGTGTTTTTGCATGCAGTAAAGGGAACTCCTTTTGAAACACCTGATCAGGGCAAAGCTAGGCTACTAACTCACTGGGAACAACTGGATTATGGAGTACAATTCACATCTTCAAGGAAGTTCTTCACAATCTCTCCTATAATTCTGTGAGTTCAAAACTGTGTTATAGATCAAGTGACACATAAAGCCATGATTTCAAAAGCTGCAACATGATGGGTTGCAATTTACAGTCTAAAAGCATTTTCTGTCTTTTTTTCTTGTTTGTTTGTTTATTTCTACATCACAGCTGTAGGGAGTATTTATTTACAGGCTGTGTAATCAACAATCTTTCTTCCGCTTTTGACACTCCACATACTGAAGTCAAAGTTTGTAAACAGGTATTAATGGGGCAGATTTTAATGATTAGAAATGTTGTGAGGAAAACTTACTGTTAACTCTTGAATTTCTTTAAGAGATTGTGAAGTCATAAATACTGAAAATCTAAACTAATTGCTTGTGTGACAGCATTTATTAACTGTTTTGCAACTTGTAAGCTAAAAATGTGTCATTTCCTCCATGGATGTGATCTGGTATCAGTTTTGCTTTGTTTGTATTGTCTTCTATTTACACTATGCAAATGGTGTAGGAATTCTATACACCTGTCTCTGTTGACAAAAGTGTGGTTGTGTAACTAAGAAAAATCAGATAAATATTTAATATCCGACTCTAAAAGTCTTTCTGTTTGTCCCTGAAGAAAATTTATGTGTCCACTTATATGGCAGTGAGAGGGGAGGGAAGATCCTGCATGATGTTTAGAAGGTTGGCTCATAAAGGACAGAAACTGAGAAAATATATGCAACTCCTCAAGGTGGGGAGAAGTGCTGGAAGAAAATAGTAAACTAAGAGTTGCTTTTTAGCACCTTGAGAGGTATGGGAAGAAGAGACTTAAACCATAATTTTGCTGTAGATACTCTAGAACCTCTGGTGAGATATTTAATACAGATACAGATGTTAACCAGTAAAATCTTACTAATCACTAAAGCACTTCTTTCAACTATGCTTTGTATGTGTTTTAGACAGGGCTGGCATCAGCTAAGCTTGTTCCCTTTTCTCCTGCAGGTACTTCCTGACAAGTTTCTATACAAAGTATGATCCCACACACTTTATCCTCAACACAGCCTCTCTCCTGACCGTGCTTATCCCCAAGCTGCCACAGTTGCACGGGGTTCGTATCTTTGGCATCAATAAATACTGAGCAGAAGGTTCAACACTGGCTGCCCCTGACATGGCTACTGCTGCTCCCCAGGTGAAGGAAATGAGTAGTCTGCTGTGCTGAGTATCTCATCATAGCCAGGGAGAGATGCTTTTACGTCTGAGATACAATTCCTGCTTCCTGCAGCATTGTCTGGGATGAAAATCGACTTTGTAAGAAGATGCCTTCAGATACTTCAATGTGGACTGGAAATGTGTAGAAGAAAGATTTTCATGAAGAACTGGGCAGGCCCAGTTCTAAAGCCTAATCCCCACTAAGACTGTACATGTGGCTGATGCAAGTGGCTTGTAAGGAAGGTTCAAGTAACAGCTGAAATGGAGAGCAGAGTTTCACAAATACCCATCATCCATAATGCAGGTGGTAACTTTACATATAAATCCAGAATCCTCGATGCCAAGGACTGGTGAGGCCACATTCTTAGATTAAGAGAAATTAGGTAGTTTCTGCTGTAATGGATTGTGAGTGGTTGTGCTTGTTTTTGCATTGTTAAAGTTTGTCCCACAGTAAGTACTGTGACAGCGAGCGTAAATTGATGGTGTAATTCCTGCCTTCTCTGTTCCTGTGAATTTTTTTTGATTTTTTTTTTTTGGTCACAATAACTGAACAAAGTCCTTAACTTCCAGCTCAGGGGAGTTCCACATCAACTCAAGAGCTCAGTTTATGTATGCTTTTACAAGTTGCCACTGATGTGTTTATTTCATTTTGCTTACCAGGATACTGACTTTTCTATGTGTAAGTGGGACATCCTAAAAAATTGCAATTTCTTTTTAGGTGTGAATTTTTGACTGTTTTCTCTGCTATTCACTGATGGGTTATTTTTCAGTAGGTGAGAGGCCTGTGAGGTGGTGGGGAAAGGCTTGCTGCTGTCCTAGGAGAAGGTGCTCTGTTACAGAGCAGTGTCTGAATATGGAAGCTGTGTAGGTCATAAGCTAGAATAGAAGCTGAACTAGAAGTAGGTGAGTAGGCAAATCACATGGACTAACTATGCTTTTGCAGAAAAAGGTATAGATAACTTGCATGTCTTGGAAATGTGGAGGAATGCTGTGTTTTAGGGGTACTGTGTAGTACGGGGTAATCTTGTATATTATCAGCTCTGGAATTAGAGTGAAGGAGGTACATCTACTGCTCTGAGCGCTTATTTCTCTGTCATGGAAAAAGGATGACTTCTGAAGTCTGTTGTGTGTCTGCCAGCCCAAACCAGCTCAGATTTAACAGAAGACCCCATGTAAGACTTGAATTACATTTTGGTTGCAGTGGCAGCCAGTGAGCTGGGAAAAAAAAATTAAAAATATCAAAAGACAAGCCTGTGGTGTACTTACTTTTTTTCTACAGCAGTTTTCTGGCTATTTACTTTATCGATAAAGGTGCTGTTAAAAAAAGGGTAATGAGTTCCGAATTTTCTTTAGCAATTGGAAGTAATTAGTTCTGTCTGTTGCTTGCACAGAAAGCGGTAACTGGCTGATTTTTAAATAATAGCCATCACAAGGCCGTGCTACATTTGACAGTGGCTGCCGAGGGGCAGGGACTGCAATACTCGGCCCGAATTTGATGTCCCGGGGGCCGGGGTGCCTGGGGGCGGCTGGGCAAAGCCCGTGGCTTGCAGAGGAATGCGGGGGAGTCCCCGCTCTCCGCACGGCGGCTGCGCCAGCCCGGAGCACCGCCCGCGTTCCCGGCGGGGCGGAGCCGGCCCGGGAGGGGGTGGTGACACATCGCGACACGGGGAGGACGCGAGTGCGCCGCGACTCGGGGAGGGTGGGCGGGGGATTCCGGCCGCCGCTCCCCCTGGCCGGGGCCGGGGGAGCCGCGGAGGTGGAGTCGAGCCCGTGACCCGGCAGAGCGGCCGGACGTGCCCTGTGCTGCCCGCACGGCAGCGCTCCTGCTGCCGCCCACGGGCCGGCTGTGACCTCCCCTAGGGCTGCGACCTCCGTAGGGCTGCAAGAGGCACCGTCACCAAGCGTAGTGAGGAACTCTCTTCACACGTAATTCAGGTAAAACAAGACGTTACCTCCCAGCTATTTATTCTTAGGGTCTTGAATGTTGCGTGTGGCCACTCATGACTTTAAAAGCTCTTCGGAAATACAGAGCAGAACACGTGCTTGAAAACCCTCCACTAATAATAAACTGTACAGTTCTCTTCTAGACATAACCACTAGGTAGATTATAAGCAATGAACAACATTGCCAAAAGCGTTTTGCGGTCGGTGAAGCACGGCCGAGCTGCGTGGCTGAGGACCAGCTCTGCTCACTCTGGGAAGCAGCGTTTTCACAGGATGGTTTTGGGAATAGAGACGAGCTGTGACGACACCGGTGCTGCTGTGGTGGATGAAGCTGGCTGTGTTCTGGGAGAAGCACTGCACTGTCAGAAGGAAGTTCATTTACAGTAAGAACAGGCTTCTCTCAAGGCTTCTGCCTTAATAACGATTTTACTGGTTTGTTACTTATAATATCATCTATATGTAAGTCTTCGTGTCCCATAAAACTCAGTAAGTGGTGGGTAGGTGTGAAGCTGTATCACTCTGGCCTCAACACATACTGCCTGAGAAAGTATTAAGGGGGAGGAAATAAATGCCATGAATTTAACAAGTTTCCTTCAGTGTTTTCTTTCAAAGAGAGACAGATTACTTCTCTAGCTTGAATAAAAGATGAAAACATTGCTACTGTTAAAATCAGCAATTTTAATTTTCCCTTTTTAAAGGGAAAATTAATAAAATATAAGAATTGGTCGTTAAGAACAGGAGCTGACAAGTGAGGGGTTGTGAATATTGTTACATAGTTTTGGAACAGTGTTGAGATACATTTAAAAAGCACCTTTACCAGAAAAGGTCAAGTTAGATCCTTTTCTGGCCTTCCACTGATAATTATGCTCCCTTCAGTGCCCTTGACACTAAACAAGGCATTTGAGAATGTAGTAAGGAAACAGGCAGGATATGACAAGGTTAAGAGGTGCCCGAAAACTATTTTTATGGCATTCTCTCTGCTATAAACCACCAATGCATTGCAATTCCTTGGTTTTACTAGATCAGGAGGAATAATTCCCGTGGTGGCACAGCAGCTTCACAGAGAAAACATCGACCGAGTGGTTCAAGAGGCCCTTTGTGCCAGCGGCGTTTCTGTGGCCGAGCTTGCGGCCGTGGCCACCACAGTGAAACCCGGGCTCGCTCTGAGCCTGGGCGTGGGGCTGCAGTACAGCCGGGGCCTGGTCAGCAGGCACCAGAAACCCTTCATCCCCATCCATCACATGGAGGCTCACGCACTCACCATCAGGCTCACACATCACCTGGAATTCCCCTTCTTAGTTCTCCTCATCTCTGGAGGCCACTGTCTCTTGGCAGTAGCACAAGGAGTTTCAGATTTCCTCCTGCTTGGACAGTCCATCGACATCGCTCCAGGTGACATGCTGGATAAGGTAATATCTCCTTTCCTTACCTTTCCTTAGTTGTTCTCTTCTCTTTATTGCTTTTATACTATATAATGGTAGTAATATCATTAGCCTGAGGACAGCAATTCAATGCAATACAAGTTTTATGTAACTTTTTTTCTATTTTGAAATGCCATAGATTTAAGATATGAAAGACTTAAAAATGTACACAAAATATCAGTCGTAACATATGTACATTAATTATATGTTAGCAAATAGGCAACATAACCAAAGCTGGTGTTGGATGTTTCATTGACACTGATTATACAAAGAAGTGGTATTAATTAGAGAAGATTTATAGAGGTATTTTATAGAGGTATTATTATGCTGTCAGGTTTAAAACAATGCATGTTAAAGCATTTCTTACTATTTTTAGTTTTTAGAGTTTGAAAAGCATGGTTTGGCATTCACAATCTTAAGTTTTCTGGGTCCCTGAGTACAGTCGGTAAAATTGGTCATTTTTGATTTTGTTCTCAGCACTGTTTTTAAACACTATTTGTGCATATTTATTAAAAAATTGGGGAAGTGCATGGCATCAGAAAGGGGATTTTCAGAAGCTGAAACCAACTTTATTCTTGTGTATCTGGTAATACAGCATGGCAGTCTGTGTGTATTTCCTATAGCTTAAAAATGGAGTAATTAATTATTTTCTGCAAAATTTGTTGATCCTCGTGTTTGCCCAGATTGTCCTAGAATTGCATTTCTAAACACTCCAAGAAAAAAAAAAAATCCTGCTGGGCTGGTGTTATCAGCCATGATAGCCTTACCATACCCTGTTTGTAATTTCACATTGGATTGGATGTTTTGGTGTCATATTTTACTCCATGGACTGCAGTACAGTGATGCCATTCCAGGAGGAACTAATTCTAAGTCTGTTGTTTGTCATCTCCTTAGGTGGCACGAAGGCTGTCTCTGAGAAAGCACCCAGAGTGCCACAGCATGGCTGGGGGGAAGGCCATAGAGCACTTGGCTCAGACTGGGGACCAGGAACTGCTCACCTTCCGACTGCCCATGCGGCAGTATCGGAACTGCGACTTCTCTTTCTCCGGCCTTCAAAATGTTATCAATAATGCCATTGTACAGAAAGAAAAGGAAGAAGGTATTTTTAGGCACTCAGATATAAACTGAGCTTTTGATGACCTACGCTCAGGAGCCCCCTTTGATGATACACTTTTATAGGTATTGAGGAAGGTGAGATCCTGTCCTGTGTTAAGGATGTTGCTGCTGCCGTACAGCACGCAGTGGCTGTTCATATTATCCAGAGGACGTATCGAGCCATGCTCTTCTGCATCAAAAACAGCATATTGCCATCAAAAAATGCCACTTTGGTGGGTATACCTTTTTTTTTCCTTTTTATATCTGACTCTATAACATCATTTGAAGATGCAGATGCCTTGTTGTACTTTCCACCTTTGACATATGAGGGAGATCTCAGTATGTATTATATTGTTAAAATACCAACAATATTGAAGTAACAGTCATATAAATATTTAGCTGGGCTTTAAGCTAGAGAGAGATTTTCTTACCATCTAATCTAATCTAATCTAACCTCCTATAACAACTTGCCCTCTTGCTGCCCAATACTTGATGGCTGTTCTAGTTACAGAACCACAGACTGGTTTAGCTTGGAAAGAACCTTAAAGATCATCCAGTTCTAACCCTCCTGCCCTGGGCAAGGACACCTTCCATTAGACTGATGTGCTTCAGTAATGTCTTTTTGCATAACAAGCAAACTTAGCATACTCTTTTCTGGTATGTTTTAATCTTAAATGCAGCATTTATTGCTGTCTTTAGAACTTCAACTGATAACCCTTTTCTAAACGTGATACTAATTGTGCGTGACCCATAAGTACTTTTGAATTAATGCCTTTTTTTCTTTCTGAAATGCTGTCAGGTTGTATCAGGAGGAGTTGCAAGTAATCAGTATATCAGAAAAGTCCTACAGAATCTGGCAGATGCAAATGATTTTGCTTTACTATGTCCTCCTCCAAGACTCTGCACTGATAATGGTGTTATGATTGCATGGTAAGAGTTGGTTTTTTTTAACACACAATACAGGAGCACATGCAAAGTTGACATGAGAGTCAAGAAGCTTTGTGTGCTGACTGATGTGCTTGTGTGCAGAGTTGTGATGTACATTTTTCTGTAATTGCTTTGTTGCTCAGGAATGGCATTGAAAGGTTACGTGCAGGGCTGGGGGTCCTTCACAGCACAGCTGGCGTCCGCTATGAGCCAAGGTAAGTGACTGCTCATCCCCAGGCTCTGTCCTCACTGCGGGCTGGAAAGGGGAACAGGTCACATGAAAAAGAGGCACTAACTGCTGAGGAGTCTCTCTGCAGCACATAGAAATTTTAAAAGATGCCTTCCAAGGCAGTTTCAAATACAAATGATCATGGCTGATATTTATTTATGTTCGTTTTGGCTCAGAAACTTAATTTACTGTACATCGTAAGAGTTCTATGTGTTTTCCTACCATGGTTGTCTAGATGTTAGACTTCAGGCCAAACAAAATGTGGATATCTCAAATGTACCAGCTGGTCTTAAAGTTGGGATGTTTTTCATTTCTTTTTCCCTTTTCAGAAAAACAGACCTGGATGGTCTCAATACAAAAAAAAAGTTGCATTACACTTTTCAGATGAAAAATTATAAAATACTCTACTTCAAAAATAATTTGCTGTATATATTTGAGTGAATAAAAAACTAAGTTTTACTTGCTGTAGACAATGAATTATTTAAGATTATCATAGGAGTTACCTGTGAATCTCTAGTGTTTTGCATTCATCGGCAGGACATAAAATGAATTATCAACTAAAATCAGAATCTAAATACAACAACAGACCCAGAAGATGGCTTTGAAATCACAACTGTATTTCTAGAGTTTGGAATAGCTACAAACACAAATATTTCCTCATTGTAAAAATATTTCCAGGTACAGACCATTTTAATGGTCTCAGTCTTACAAGTGCAGGGAATATACTGAAATAATTTGACTCTCCTGCTAATTGTAAAAAGAGGTCTGTGAAGCTGTACATCTGTGTGATATGGCAATGACAATGTTAATTTTTAACAAATACATAATTTTGTTTTCTAGAGCTCCCCTGGGAATTGATATTTCAAAAAGAGTTGAAGAAGATTCCATCAAGGTGCCAAAATTAAAAGAGATACGATGGTTGGCATCTTAAAAAGTACTTAATAAAATAATTGCAACTATAAATAGCTCAATGAAAAGTGTTTCAATGCTGTTATGTTTAGGGACAATACTTGGATTACAAGTGTTGAAAATAATCTGTCAGAGAAACAAATGCTGTGTTGCTATCACCAAAGTAATTCCAGTTACTACAAACTAAGCATTCAATATTAAAACAAAAACCAGCATCTCAGTATTAAACAAAAAAAAGCACAGGATGCATTCATAGTGGGTTCCTTGTACACATACACATGTACAACTCTGATTATTAATAATTATGCCCATGTATTTAAAAAAAACCCAGACAGAACATTCTAAGAAAACTTGATTTACTGACTTCATGTATAGAATAAATGCAACATCTCCAGATACAGCTCTATAATTCATCTACTGAAAGTAACTTCAGCCTGCTGCATGTGTCAGATGCTTTTTCACTGTTGCTCTCTAGTTTTGCAATCCGAGATCCAAACTGTACTGCCCTTTTTGGCAGAACAGTTGAGGCTGTCAGGCCCAGCTCCTTGGCTGCAAGGCGCAGAATCAGTTTCTCGCCAATTCCTCGAGGTAAAGTCAAATCAGCTTTTTCTGAGACGGGCAGAGAATTGAGGAATGAGACAACATCTTCATCAAGAAAAGGAAACCTGAAAGAGAGATTTACATGGGTAAAGATCTTTTAAAAATTCTATAGGAATAATCTTGGTTTTCCCCTTTACCACATGCAAAGACCTTGTGAAACTACACTGTAACTTTGAAACAAAAAGATTTATACAACAAATGCTGGTATCATTCTGAATTTCAGGCATTCATACCTACTCATCTGCATGGTTAAGAGCACTGCACATCCACCACTGCAACTGTTCTCGTGCTGAACTGAAAATGTGGAACTAAGACTTGGAAAAATAGTGGCACAAAGATCACATGAGAAAACCTTTCATGCACCTGAGTGGCCTCTGCTCCTGGACAAGACCTAAGGAATTTTTTTCAAGTTGATGGTAGCATGGAGAAGTAGGCACAAGTAAAATGATTCTTCAACTCTTCAGACTTAACAGCCAGGAAATGTGGTAGATAGTGACTATGCTTTACTGCAGGGATAGGAATACACAGCTCCTGTTACACTGTCTTTCTCCAGAGACACTCCCCAAAGGTCCACACCAGAACACTTCAAAGTTGTGCAAAAGACTGTTTAGCTTAGAATTATAAAACCAGCTAGAATTTCCCTATTTCAACATCCTTCTTAAAACTTCTAGATGGAAATCAAGTTGCTAAATTTCCTTAAGTAAACTCTTCCACAATATACTACAGACCACTTTTTTAAAACACAAAACCAAAAACTGCACAACACAGTACACATTAACAAAACTGCAGCTGAACTAGAGACAACAAAACACACAGAAGTTTCAATTAAGATTTTGCTAGCGGTGTTAAAAACTGCATCTAACCAGCAAAACCAGTTTTGCTCTGTGTTAAAACAGTAATACCTGGCTTCTTTTCCATGATCACCGATGATCCTGTCATCTCTACCAAGATTTCGAGAAGAAATGCGCCCTAACTCCATTTCAAGTTCTTTATTAAGACCCTCTAAGCCATCTTTGGTGAAGCAAACACGATGTCGAGAGTACCCAGCAAGCTGCTCATCTGCTCCAATTCCTGTAAGCACAACCTGAGGAAACAGAATAGAAGAAATCTTAATATCTATGCAAGTTAATTTGTAACAGACCTTAAAGGTTTAACTACATTTTAAGGAAAAAAATTTTAATATGCATCTTTTAAAAGTATTACTTATCAGAATGGGCTGTGCCTTACACATTTACAAAGCCTAAACCAATTCCCAGTACAGTCATTGGTAACTTAAATTATCAGACCTTAAAGTACACACAAATATTGCTAGTGGAGCAAGGAAAAAACCATGACAATAATGCCATATGTATCACAAATACACCAGTATATTTGAAGAATGTCTTAGTTTCTAGGATAATAAACAGCATTTGTTAAATACCAGCCTTTAAAAATTATTGCCAAAGTCGATGTCATATGTTGTAGTTGAATATGTTGTATATGTTGAATGTACACCCAGAGTACTGTTCATTTACCAGCTATGTTACACAAAGTAAAAATGACTTACGCTACTCAGTAAGTACAGTTAAATGTTTTATCAAGAAAAAACCCACTATTACATCTGGCCCATTACTGTGCCTTCAACAGCTGAAATGAAACAGTACCTTCTTCCCTACACACACCATCAAGAACAGAGAAGTGAGAAATCAGAATCAAAAATAATAGATGGTGGTTATTTGTTTCCACTGGATATTATTGCATATCCAAGTTCACTGAAAAGCCATGCATATTACATGACAATAGAACTGAATGTGATTTTTAACTCTAGAATTACACAAATACTATAATTATAGAATATTGTACATTCTGACACTGAGTTTCAGAAGCCTCATGAATAGCAAAAATCCCAGCTGATTTCTAAATCAAGAAAACTGTTTTTACATTCAGAAGTCAAACACTAGGCAGAAAACAAAACAAAACAGTACCTTTGCAGGACTTTTATATGGTTTCAGTTCTCCTTGGTTACTAATGAAGCCCTCTCCTCTGGAAGCAAACCAAATTGCACAGCCAATACTGTCATCCAAGACTGTATCCAGTGGATAGATTAAGTAATTAATACGCTGTTTTCTCATTTTTTTCAATTCCTCTAGTGTAACATTAATTTCCACAAAGTTCCAGGTTCTTGAAGGGTTAATGGCTTTTAATTCCTTCAGTCCTGCCCTACCAGTGATTCTGTCAGGAACATCAAAGCAAGATGAATGAGTACCAGAGTCAGCAGCAGGATCTTGACAGCTTTCTTGAGGACAAAGCAAATCAAGCTGTACTTCATGGCTGGTACGTCTTTTAGTGGTACCCCTGTGCTTAGCTTGCTCTTTCATCATGAAAGCTACATTAAGAAGATCAATTGGCTCTTCCACAGGCACATGTTTATCAGCCAGGGCTGCAATAACCATAGAATCAATGCCACCAGAAAAGAGCACTGCAATATGTGCTCTCTTACGAGACATGCTTGGAACTTCTCTTGTTATCTGATCTGGATCTCTAAAGAGACACAGGACTCGTCTCTTGACTGCTTCATTTAAAACATCAATAAACTGACAGGCTAATTTTTTCTTGTGTTCCTCTGCAAGAAGTTTTTGAAGGGTTTCTACAGAAACCACACAGTTAATGTTGCTAAAATTAGAGCTTGGACATGCATCTGAAGCTTTAGAAACTGTTTTATTTAAGGGGATAACTGGTGCTCTAAGACACAGCTTTGATTCATTCAGCACGAGATGTACATGGTTTGGTAAGTCTTTTGACACTTGGTCAAGAACATTAATGCATGTTTCTTCTACTGCTTTCTCTCTGCAGCTGTACTTCCATGGAAACAATGTTAAAGACCAAGATTTAGTTGCTGCACAAGCTTTGAGATCAATTTTGAAAATTCCACATGCTGGGACTTCTTGCCATTGGTTGCCTGATTCAGAACAACCACTTACAGATGTGAGACAGAGAGCACTGTTAACCTCATTACTGAATTGCCAAAGCAAACTACGACGGCCAAAGTAATCTCTGCCAAACCATAAACTGTGTCTGGGTGCTTCATAATAGATAAAAGACCAGGGACCCTGAAGTGATGAGAAGAGTGACAAAATGTCCATTTCACTGCTGCATGAAGCCAGATGATGAAACATTACTTCAGTGTCATTCTCTAGATTTCCTACAGGGACTCCACTGAAAATTTCTCCATTCCAAAGAAAAACATTGTTATTGGCATCTTCCAGAGGCTGAGGAGTCACCAGTCCCCTCAAGTGAAGTACGTGGCCTGAAAACAGACATTGGTAAGAGAGATCAGACACAGTTTTTATCAACTGTTGGCTACTGTCTGGTCCTCTTCGTCTTAGATGGCAGAGGATGTCTTCACTGAGGAAATCATGAATCACATGCTGGCTGCACAAGGTAACAACACAGCAAATACCACACATTGCAACGAGGAATTCACATCAACTACTTCTTGGTTTTAGCCTTTTCTGAATTTTCCAGCTCCTGATGTGCCTTCTTTAATTCATCTAGTGTGTCTGTGTAAGAGAAAATTACACAAATAATCAGTTTTACAAACAGGAAAGTTTATGCATAGGTATGTTTCAGTGTATATCCACAACATTAATAATTCCAGCCACTTGTTCAATTAAAGTGAAAAACATAAAACACTAATTAAGCAAAGAGCTATGTTTATGTTCCATCATTACTAAAACAAGCTATATAAGCTTGCTGTAGCATACTCCTTTTTAGTTATACAAGGATGATTTTTTTCCAAAGAAAGCCACAGTGCAATAGGAGAATGGCCAACTCTTATATAATCAGTATGACTTCAACATTTGTAGTAGGAAAAGGGAACTGACAATAAAAATGGCAATGCTATTAACCCAAATCAAAGCAAAGAGAAGCAGCAATTGTTCACTCCAGAAAATTAAATACATACTTCTAAATTTATACTCTTCTAATGCTTGTTCCATCACCACGTCTATTATCCATTCTCCTATTACTCTGTACTGGACACACAGCTGCAATTTTCTCATTTTAACATACCTTTGAAATAGCTACAAATACAGCTTTTAAACATTAACTAATTGAGATACTTTTACACTGCAAACTTACTTTTGCACTGAGACAGCATTTCTGTCCGGTCTGCAAGGAAGAATATGTTGCTATTGGGTTGCTGCTTATAAACTTTCTGTAAAACAAAACCCACACTGTATTAAGTCAAAGCAGCAGATGCTGGACCCACACTGCAACAGAAGCTGGTGTGGGTCCAAAGAGACACTCCTGATATAAAAGTGAAGGGGTAAGTTCTGCCCTGTGAACACCAGCTTTCTAATGCTATACTATCAAAAGCATTTAATGCTCAACCTAAGACAATTCTGAATTTCTCTTTTCCTCATCCACAAGGGATCACGTTCTATTTTAAACAAATGCACAGAAAAAGTAAGAATACCTCATGAATCTTTGTGATCAACTCAAACATCTTAATGAAATAACTCAAATAAAATATAAAACCCCAGCACTGCCCAAGTATACATAATTAAATAATTTGCAGGACAAATTATTCTGAGCACAGCAGACCACATGTTTATTAAAATCTGGATTACAACAAATTACATTTATTTTTCTGCTAAAATGAAATAGTTAAAAGCAAATTTGTAAAACCCTTACCCGGTTCTTCTTCAAATTAGAAAGCTCATCGACTACAACCTTCTGCTCTTTAATCTGAAAGGCAAAAGATGCATTTTAATTTAATGATAAAAACAAGACATCATAGTATAATCCTAGTGGTGAGCATGTCTACTGATATTTTAAGACACCAACATGCATGTCTAGCTGAATCACTGAAGACAAAGTAAGTATAAAAATTACATACTTAATTTCTCTAGAAATAGGCTATTCTGCATGCATTGGTATTTCTCCTACCTTCAAAAGCCTCTGGGAAGCCAGAGTACCTATAACTATTTAGAATCAGAGAGCACATTTTTCCCCCTTAGAAGAAAACATGTACACAACTAATACAACATCAAATAACTTTTTAAAAATAGCATAATATCAAGAATACGCTATATATTGTATAGTGTATGCTCCAGATTCAAAATGAAATTAATGAAAATCCAAATACTCTAATACTCTAGAAAATTGTATTAGCAATGGGAGCCTTTCTATTGCTCTGGATTTTTACATTAACTTCCTTAGTGGAATTTACCACTCTGCTCTGCACTGACAGATGTGGCAGATATTCCCATCTTCTTTTACAATGACAGCTGTGAACGCTGAAGAGTAATCAGAAGGACAGTTGCAAAAGCCAAAAACTAACCCAAATTTGCCCTCTTTCAATTTGTATACATTGCTCCTTGTCTTCCTTGTCACTACAGCTCCTGATAAAGAGTCCTTCTCTGGCTTCCCTGTAGGCCCTATTGGAACACTGGCAGGTTGATAGGAGGTTTTTTGGAGTGAAAGTTCCACAGGCTTGACAGATTGCATACTGAACAGAGCTGTGGGCCACCAGGGAAGAGAGAGTGGATAAATAAGGAGCACCAGCCTCTGTGGCTGAAATCCCTTGGGACATTTTGGGCAGACAAAGCTGAAACTAGGCTAGAAGGAAGCCATGTGAAAAGCAGGTGAGGGTACTTGGAGGGGAGACCTCATAGCAGTCTTCAAGTTCCTTAGGAGGGCAAGTGGAGGGGCAGACACTGATCTCTTCTCCCTGGTGACCAGCGACAGTACCACAGGGAACGGCCTGGAGCTGGGTCAGGGGATGTTCAGATTGGATACCAGGAAAAGGTTCTTCACCCAGAGGGTGGCTGGGCACTGAACTCTCTCCCCAGTGAAAGTGGTGACAGCAGCAGCCTGAGTTCAAATAGCTTTTGGATAACGTGCTCAGGCACATGGTGATTCTTGGGGTGTCCTGTGCAGCGCAGGAGTTAGACTCGACCATTGCACGTCTCTTGAAACTCACGATTTTCTGTGAGAAAAACCTCACTGCGTCTCACTTGGCATTTCAAGCAGTAAGACCCAAATACCGATCTGGCAAGCGAGCTATCAGCGAGGCAACATGGGCTCGCTAAATGCAGGCCGCTCTCGGGGCCCGAGGGCGCAGCCCCGAGCACAGGAGCCCCGGTCCCTGACAGCCCCCGCCCTCCTCTACCTCACGCTGCTCGCACCCCAGGCGCCAGGACCCGCAGGGCCGCCTCCGCTCACCCTTCGGCTCAGCTCCTCCTTGCGGCGCAGCGCCGCGCCCTCCCCATCCTCCTGCCGCGGCGGCCGCCCCGACATGGCCCCGGCGGGCACCGGGCGCGCTCACCCGGCAGCGGCGACAGCCTCGCTTTCGACACACAACAGACACCGGAACCAGCCGCACCAGAGCGCATGCGCGCAGGCGGGCCCGCGCACAACACCACCAATCAGCAGGCGCGGCCGAGCGCGCGCCTGACGGAGCGCCAATCAGCAGGCGCGGCAGAGCACGCGCGGCGGCGCGGGCCGGACGGCGCGAATCGTGAGGGGGCTCGCGCCCCCGGCTGGGGGAAGGCGGGAGTGCGGCGGCCTGTGCTGGGCGGGACGGAGCTCCCGGAGCCGTGTCCTGGAGCGCATAGGGACAGGCCCAAGGTGGAGAAAATGTTTGGAATGAGGCTTGGAAACTTTGGAGTGTGTCGGCTTGGTGTGCTGTGACCCCGGGCTGCTGTGGGGCTCTCAAAACCCTTTAAGCGGTTTGCTTAAAGGTATTCCAGAAGAGATACGAATCACACACTATTTACAGACATTAGGATCGTATGTTTCATTATGTTCATCATTAGGACATGTTTCTACAAGAAAGGTGGAGAGGGGCATGTAGTGACAGGACAAAGGGGAATGGACTCAAACTGAGAGAGGGCAGGTTTAGATCAGATACTTAATGGAAATTGCTTACACGGAGGATGTGAGACACTCCATGGGTTGCCCAGAGAACCTGAGGCAGCTCCATCCTTGCAAGTGTTCAAGGCCAGGTTGCACAGGGCTCTGAGACACCCTGCCCATGGCAGGGGGTTGAAATGAGATAGTCCTTTCCAACCCAAACTATTCCAGGATTCTATGATTTTATTATTATACAAGATCAATGTTTAAGACCATCCACCTAAGATGATCCCAACATTTCTTTGTCTCTTCCATTCTACTATAGATATGTCACAGTGATGCATATGTCTACCTGTCTTTATAAATACACCATTGTCTCATTTTTATCCCTTTCCTTCTTTTTAAACACTCAAGAGTAATCCAAACTTACAGACCAATTGCTACCAATTGCTCAGTTGTAGGATTTTATGAAATTTCTATCCCACTTGTTGTCCTTGTGGTACTGACTGCGGTGAAAATATAGTTAAAATCTTCATGAACCATTTGAAATATTTGCAAGTTTAGTAAGAGAGGTAGGAGTGGTTTTTTGCTTTAATCTCACATAATCATACATATTATATATTTTGATAATACTTAGAGTTTGTGACCAAGATTAATCCTTGGTTGTATCCATGAGCTTGGTTAGAATGTCTGTGATGTTGATCAAAATTTTTGGCAGCAGTATAGGAAGAGCAAGGATTTTGGCTCCTAGCAGAAGGATGAAGAAAGACAATTTGGCTATAAGAATATTTGGCAATACACTTACTTGCAAAAGCTGTGCTTATTTGCTTTTAACAGAGAGAGAAACTGAGGTTACACTTGCCTCAAAGGTCAGTCTTGCTCTTCCCTCCACTTTAAGCACACACTTGTGCCTCCAGCCTTGCCCCACCATGGCTGGGTGTGGGGCTGTGTGCTGGGAGAGCTGAGGGGCTGATCTGTTTTTCTCAGCAGAGCACAGTGCTGCTGTGAGCCTGGCAGTCCCAAAGCAGCTGAAGCTGCTGGGAAGTTGTTGCCCAGGGGTTGGAGTGGTTCTGGGGCTTGTCTCTTGACTTCTAGAGGAAATACACATATCTGGGTCACAAAGATCAGTTTTGGCACTATTGCTCAGTGTGCTTTGTAGTTTGGCACTGTTGTTCTGGTGAGTAATGTGTTTAATCTGAGTAACTCCCAACCCTCTGCTGCCCAAGTTTTATTTGTTGTTCATATGTTACAAAGGTTGATGATCAAGTAATCCAGTAGTCAAAGTATAATTTCTGTACTGATTATCCTTTTTATGTTCAGTAATAAATGCAGTTAGTGTTTATCAAAACCCCATCACTCAGTGTTATTAATTGTTTCAGAAGAGTGATGATAATGGTTTTGAGGCATAATAGAAAAGGTGGAATGGTTTTAACTTCTGGTCTTGCCACAAATTGATCATTCTTCTACTGATATAGAGTGGGCTTTTGATCCTTTTAAAAATGAATGAATTCCTGTGACAAGATCACTCCTGAAATTACAGTCATACCCACAATAAGAGCAGCTGTGTTTGCAGCTCAGCACCTTTTCCCTCCCTGTGCAGGGCAGTGTCATCTCCATTCACGCTCCTGTCAGGGCTGCTGCAGTTCTGGTGTTGCAATGTGCCTGCACTGTTATTCCTGAGAGCTGGGGAGGGCACTTAGAGCTCATCTGGCTGACAGCAAAGTGGGAAATGTCATTCAGTGACACATCTCTGGTCATTCTCCTTGTGTCTGTGCCTCTGAGAACACCTCTGGCACTCTATTTTTCTTTAACTAGCATAAAACTATTTCTGGATGTTAATAATGCCTGACACAATGTTAATAAAACATCAAGGAGCATTTCAGTCTTTTAAAGCCCTCAACTTTTCAATATCTAGCATCTTTAAAAATAGAAAAAAAATAACACAAAGTACCCAACAAGTCATGTAAACAGCTAAAAACCAGAAGAAGTTACTGATGCCAGAAAGTCTTTGAAGTTGCCATGACCTGTTGCAAATTCATGGCCAAAACAGTAACCTTTAAATAACAAATAACCAAGCTCAAGCTCCAAAAGGCTGCTGTTAAACCACACTGAAGTGGTGAGACATCCTTGTGACAACACTCTCAAGTCTTGAAGGCCTCTGTTCGTGATGTTGGCAGTACATTTGTGTCAGAGGATTTTACAGCTGTGAGAGGCACAGGGTAGGACTGATACTGCCTTGGAGGCCTAGCAGCCTCAAAGCTTCCCTGGTTTTTGTGTGGGCTGGAAATCCACAGGCACTCAATTCTGTGTCTCTCAGCTGACACTTGGAAACATGCTCAGCCATCATAAGCAGTTGTGGGTTTAGGTCTGTTCATGTTGAGAACATGCTCAGCCATCATAATCAGTTGTGGGTTTAGGTCTGTTCATGTTGAGAACATGCTCAGCCATCACAATCAGTTGTGGGTTTAGGTCTGTTCATGTTGGGAACATGTTCAGCCATCACAATCAGTTGTGGGTTTAGGTCTGTTCATGTTGAGAACATGCTCAGCCATCATAATCAGTTGTGGGTTTAGATCTGTTCATGTTGAGAACATGCTCAGCCATCACAATCAGTTGTGGATTTAGGTCTGTTCATGTTGGGAGCATGTTCAGCCATCATAATCAGTTGTGGGTTCCAGTCTGAGGCTCAGCTGTGAGTGACTGTACTCTGAGGAAACTCGTCATGCTTTAGAAAAACCTCTCACACAGGTCCTTGGAAGGGAATAGCACCAGGGCTATTGTAGCTCTAATGTTGGCCACAAGAGAGCAAGCTGAAACTGCTGGCTGCTCAGAGACAGCCAAGGAAAGAATGGGGCCAGCCATGTAAGACAGGTGGATGAGGTCTCTAAAAGGAGAGAACACAGTCAGAGGATATTGCATTTATGTAGGTTTTTGTCTGAACATCCTCAGTTCTGATCCTGGGTTATTTTGTATTCAGACACTGTATCATCATAATCCACATAAATAGATTCTGAGATGTAGCATCAATCTCTGTGTTAATTTCACAGTTGAACCTATATTTTAATAATTTGCTAATTTACACCAGTCTTAGAAAATTCAAATTGCTGAAATGAGTTGGGTTTGCTTTATGGTAATCCTTCTGCTAATTTGTCTGAAACATCAGGATTTGAAGGGAGTTCAGTTAACTTACACAGTCTGGCTATATACACTGGAATCTAGGCAAAGTTGTGGTTTGTTTCCTTAGTACCTAGAATCTCAATGACACAAGAAACCTTGCAAAACCTATAATCATTCTACTTTAAAAGTCTTGCAACTGCAATTAAAACAAGAAGTCTGAGCACATTTATGGTCTTGAAGTACAGTCAGTTTTTTCAGCACTTCTGATACACTGATAAAGCAATCTGAGAGCTTGTTTACACAAAAATTCTGTGTAGTTCACAAGAATTAATTTATTAATTTTCTAATTAAAAGCAGAATTTCATCATTTCACATGGAAGATTTTAAGGTTGTCAAAATAGCTGAGAACTATCATCAGTCTCTCATTAGTTTTTACAATCTGATTACATACCTCAAAGCTTCTAAAAGTGCTGAACTGAACAGCTTATTTGTAAAATACTCCCAGCAGTCTTTTATCTGATGATTTAAGTAAGAGAGGATTTAAAAATAGACTTTTACTAGTTCACTCTGTTCTTCAATGTAAAACCTAAGTAGCTCTAATGAGAGCCTTTCTCAGGGTCTTGTGTTGCTGTAGTTGAGAAGACAGTTTGACCTTTAATTTTCATAATTTTTCCTTCCTTAGTGCAGAGCAGTTTGTTGTGCGCTTTGTTAGACTTTAGAAGAGAGTTAAGTTCATGTTAGTGCTAGTTTCACTTAGAAAGGCAGAACTATGAGATTTGGGTTTGTCTCTTGCAGGGCAGTCCCTCACATGTTCTGAATGACCAATGCAAAAGTTTAATGCAGTAACTGGGATCAGAGTTCCAGATACACATTTTGAGCAGTGGAATGTTCAGGGATCTTAAAAAATCAAGTGCTGTGTCTTACAAAACAAACATTTTCTTTGCAGTATGAAGATGGAAGCCTGGTGCCTGGGTGCTGGAAGCTCTTCTGTTGGTGCCACCAAAGAGCAGGTGTATGAGAGGCTTAGAACTGCTCAGGAACTTTGGGTAGACACATGCCTCATTTGGATGATCTTGGATTGGGCATCTTGATATAAAATCAAATTAGTGCTAGTATTTCTGCCTAATGAGAAAAGGAAAAGAGAACTGCACCAAAAACTCTGAGTGAAGAGTCAAGAAGTCACTCAAGTGAAGACTTACTGCCCAGTAAGTGCTTTTTGGGAGCTGTATTAGGAAGTCTGGAGAAGACTGGAGGGATAATTATGGGCTTGCTTCTCTTTCCTGTTGGGAGTGCCTCCATGAGAGTAAGTACTGTGTTTAATACTATGTACAACTGATATTTTCTGGGAGATAAAACCCAGAGATTAGATTGTTTTGGAGGAGTAGGCAGGCCTGAGCAGGATGGGCTGAAGGCATGGAAGTGGCAGCCTGCTTTTGCTGCCATGATATGTGTCTCCTGGAATCAGGAGATTGGTAATTTCAGCTGAGATAGGTTACAGCCCCATAAAGCACGTTCCATAGGCACACAACAGACAACTGAGTGAGAGCTTGGGCAGAACAGAACATGTCTGAGCAGGCTGGAGAAAGGGGGAAATGCATGAAACCTTTGTAAGGCTCTCTGAGGCAAGAGGGAAGGTAAGGATCTTTGCTCTGAGATGCCCAGTTGGATTAGGATCTTGCCTAGGTTGTTTTATTAAATGTGTAGCTCTCATGTGCTTTTTGTGCCTTTGCTCTCACTGTCACATACATTTGGACTTAGCTCCTGCTACTGGGCAAATAGAGCCACTAGAGAGACTGTTTTTCCAGGTTTGGAGATGGGAATTATTTGAAAGGAAACACTAAGGTTTTCAAATTATAATGTGCCAGAGGCCATGTTATCAAACAGCTTGTTGGCCTTAATTTATTTTTAAACTTCATTCTTTCTGTCTTAGGCTGCCCTGAGGCCTTCCTATTTATGCCATTACCCACTGTCATTATTCCTCTCCAGTTTTCTTTTTATTTTTCTTCTCTCTACTAGAAGTTTTGGTACAAATCAGCCTGCACACATGGCAAAGCAACCTGAGACCAAAGAAACTGAACCTTTAGTAGAACTTTCAGTCTTGAGGGTTATACTTGTTCACCATCCTTTTATGGTGAATGGGATACTTAGTGCTTTCAGGTGCACAGAACACAAAATGCCCAACTGAGATCAGTGAATACAGAGAGGAAATCTAAGTCAAAACTGAGTGAGTTTTCAGGGTGAGGAACAGAACTTGGAGGTCCTGGCTTTTATTCATGTTCCACCTATGAACATTAGTATTTCCATGTTTAAATTACTATTTCCATATTTAAAATTGGGGTTTTTTTGCTTTAGGAAGTCACAGTCAGAAAGCTACTCATTTCAGAAATATTCACTGCATTGAATGACAAATGTTCATCTATTTTAATTTTATCATAGTATTTATGTTGACTGTTTTAAACCTCAATTTAAAAACCAGGCAATTCTTGCTTGGCAATCTAGACCTTTCATGTCAGTAGCTGGAAAGAAAATATTCTGACCAAGTTCTCATGGAGCAGCAGACTAAACATTCCACAACTAAGTGACCTCTTACAGAAAAGCTCACAGAAGAGAGCTTGTGAAAGATTTATTTTGGGTTATCACAGCACAAAACATTTCTATTTGTCATGTTGAAATAAAGTTTAAAAAGGCAAAATTCCCTGGTTAAAAGTTGCTGTGCCTTAAGTTTTACAATGATTGTCATCTTATTTGAAGTCTAAACATCACTGAGAGGTAACTGCTTTCCCCAAATACTCTCATGTGAAACACCATCACTGATCCTATACCCTTTCCCACTTTAACACAGTTTTTGGAATAAGTACAGCTGTTGCAATTAAGGAGGAAAGGTCTATGGCTGTACAAAAGGGTAGGCTGTAGCTACTGTGTGGTGTAAGAATCTCAAGTTTTAGGTAGTGTAACAGTCCTCAAAAGATTTCCTTCTCTTTCAAGGAGGAGCCACTAGAATGGAGAAACCAGCAAGGAAAATGCTGATAGGTTTTGAATGTTTGCCATATCTATATCTGGTACAGTAACTTAAAATGCAGTAATGCTGCCTGCATTCCTGGTATTCTCCGTGCTGATTTTTAAAATGTTAATTCATCATTTGGAGCAAGAATAACCACAAGGAAGGGAGAGGTATCATTGCATAATTACTGGTATGTAGTTTAATTGTTGAATACTTAGCAAAACTTTGCCCATGGCTCTGAATTTAACAGTAATTTAGGTAATAGAATTAAGGTCTTTCTGCTATTGACATACATTATCACATGTGAGAGAGGTAGCCTTCTACCTAGATAAAATCATACAAATTTTTAAGCTTGAGCATTTGAGTAAGATCCTTTTCATTAACATTCTGACATTTCTTTGGAAATGGTACTGGTATTTAGCCCTTCAGAACTCAGTACAGTAGCTGTCTGGAAAACAAAACAACCCCCAAACGAGATACTTGAAAATTAATATCTCAGCCTACACACAATGTAAGTTCAGTTAAAGCAAATATATAATAATACTGTTAAAGCAAACTTTTAAAACCTTTTTACAAGGTTATAAATATGACAGTGTCAGTGTAACTTGACAGACTTACTGAGAAGTAGTGACTTGGTTAGCAGTGAAAGTCCGAAATAAATAAAGCTTTGCCAAATTTTGCTCATAGGTTGCTTATAGGTCTCAATTGGTTGAAGTGACAGTCCTGTCAGCATCAGTTTACATGGCATAAAGGAGGGAAATTTAGAGTGGCCATTAGTAAAATGGTAAAATTGATAGCAACATGGACAAGATGTGACTACATTTGATTCCCTGCAGGCCAGAACAAATAGAGAGCCATGACAATATGTTGAGTTGAAGGAACATACATTTCTAGAATTATTCCAGTCCAAAAGGATGAAAGTTCTCCCTAAAGAAGGGAAAACAGGCAACTGTTTTTTATTTCCTTTGTACCTTTTTAGCCTTGTCTGCTGTCTCCACGTTCAATGAAATCTTGAAAACTTATTATCCAGGAGATAATGAATTGTTAAAAATCCTCTTATGGACAGTGTTCAGAGCTCAAAAGACAATTCAAAATTTAAAACAACTCTTAGACACAGAGTATGGTTAAGATTTGCCTGCAGGGGTTCTTGAATTCTCTGTCCCAGTAGGAAAAAACCCTGAGCCCCTGAAGTGGTGTCACAGGCTGTGCTTGCCTTAATGGTAAGCAGAGTTAAAGTGATAAATCTTGTTTCAACTGTTCTAGGATTTATACAGGAATCAGCACAATTAAAGCAGAGCCTGTTTGGCCAACACCTGCTGAAAAGGCCTCATAGTCCTTGCAACTATGGGATTTACCCCATTACTTACACAGCTACTGCAGAGATTACATTAAGGTATCTGATTAACATGGTATTGACTAGAAGGAGGTCATGAGCTCTTTAAAATCAGAGGGAGACAATAATTGCTCTTTTTTTTTCAATTTTACTTTTTATCTGAAGTATTTAATTGACTTTTAATCCTCTGTTAAGTATGTCCACTGAATACAGCCTAACACATATTGTTTGCTACTGAAATGGATGCAGCAGCTCCTCAGCTGCACATAGAGGCATTGGAGTATTTTTGGCTAAGAAATGAAGGCTTTAGCATTCAGTTACTGTTCATGTAACTTACACTTATTTGTTTACTGTGTTTTCCACAAAGTGTTGCCAGGAGACTTTGCCAGGCTTATTTTCAATCATGCACTAAACTAGACTCCATCAGACTGTGTGCTTCCTCCATCAGTGCTCCTCTGCCTTTATCTTGTATTAAAAACAGCTAACACCCTGGAGAATAAAATATATTATTTGAATGGCTGAAAAATTGGAACATTTTCTTCAGAGATGACACTGGGAAATGAAATGCATTTCTTGTTCTGAGTAAGAACAATAAAAAGCATTTCTTTTTTGTTTACTCTTGTATTTAGTATTTTAAACTGTAACAAAGTCATTATCATCGTATTACAGAAGAACTTGGATATGTGATCTGCATCTTGCTTGTTTAAATGAATAGTACTCTGCAAAGCTAAATTCTGCTGCTTTCCTCCTGTAGATAATTTGAATCACATGACTTGATTACAAAGCAAGATGAGCAAGGTTTAGGAACTGAAGAACTATTTGGGCCATTGCATTCTTCTTGCAGGGAATTGAAACAGCACAGTTTTGAACATCTTGCTGCTGGAGGATTTTCATTAGATTTAATCAAATTTCAGGTGTCATCTGTATAAATTTAACTATGTGGAAGTTTGTGAATACAGAAATACAAGTTTATATATATGCACATAAGCCTACTCTATTAGATATTAATCCTAGATATTCTATTTATTGTTAGTAGCATTTCTTTATATTGCAAAATTCTCTGTTTCGTGTGTATTTATGTTGTCAAATAAGGACAAATATGAAAGTTAGATTATATTAAGCACTTAAAAAGCCTTGCAAACAAACAAAAAACCCCCAAAGAATTTTAAATAGCTTTATACCTTAAGAGGTGCTGTTCTTGCTCCACATCTCATCTATCTTGCCTGCTGATACACAATTTTGTCTTGGGCTTGATGACCTCTGAGGATGCCAGATGCTGTTTTGAAAAGGATTTTTAAGTCATCAGGGACAACTCAAATGATATTTTTTCAAGTTTACAGAAGTCATTAAAACCTAAACTCAGGTGAGTTAACAATTGCACAAAATTAAAATTCATACAAACAGAACAGCAAAGGAGGACATTTCACACGTAATGAATCAGATCTAAATACGCATCTGATACCACTGCAGTTTGCTATTTTCTTTCAGGCACTACTCCACTCCAAAACCATGCAGGATGTCTTGGTATTTATCTTGGCAAGCATATTCAGTACTAAATGTATACCTCACTATATTATCTTGACAATATAGTCAGTACTCAAGCTGCTTTTAGATTTTCAAACTGAAGGTATTTCTCTTTGACCAGGCTGCATCATGCACGTAGCTGATGAAGAAAGATGAACATTTGACTCTAGTTACTGAACAATTCAGTTTCCAGCCACTGCAGAGTTTGAGTGTGTCTCATATTCTGATGCTGAGGACAAAGCTGAGGAGACTGAGGGTAAAGGTTTTGTGTTCCAACATCTAGATAGGGAAGTGGAGGAAGAGGAGGTTTGTAGTATTCAGCCTCTTCCCAGCAGAGCTTCTAATGACAGGTTGCACCATCTATTCTGCCTGCATATCTAACCCTATGCAGAACAAAAATGAGGAAATACTTGCTAGATGATTGGCAAGATGTTTGCTAGCAGTGTTGACAGTAGCTATCTTTCTGATCTGACACTTCACTGATACTGTGTGTTTGACATGTGGGAGAATTATTTACAACTCTATCAGAACTGGAAAAATGGTTGAAAGAGACATCCAAATAGTAGAGATTGTTGCCTCTTTTAAATTTAATTTTATAATACAAAAGGCACTGAGTGGTGGGGTTTTAATATATTTAGAACTGAAAATATTTATGTTGCTCATGGTTGGTGAAATGTAATGCCACAGAAATTCCCAGTTTTAAAATGCTGGCTTTTTAAAATAGACTAATTTTCTGAGCACTAATGGTATTTTTTGTTCATAGAATACAGGTAAATAAAGAGAATGAAATCTCATACTTCAATAATTGTTGGAAGGGAATCAATTTAAGCCCCTACCTCTCCTGTAGTTGTGTGTACAAAAGGAACAGTGAGTTGCACAGCTGCTGAAATCTGCTCTGTAGTACTGGCTGTTACAGGCCAGAGCAGAATGTCAGGAACTTAGGTGAATCTGATAGATCTTATACTGCAGGGTCAAATGTTCCTGTTAAGAAGTGAACAACAACCACAAAAAGACAGAGTATCTTGCACTACACTCACTAGTGCTGGCTGTTCAGTATTCCAGCAATTGCACAAGTGCCAGTGTAGTCTCAATTTTCTTGTATCAGAAGCAGCTGGCAATGCTAAACTTTTGTTATCATCTTCACTTTTGAGGCTTTCACTGTGCTAATTAGCATGACTAATTAAAGATAACTGAATTCCCTGAGGTTTGTTGCATTTACATTTTAGCATTAGAATATTATTTTTCCACAGAAGCATCTACTGGAGTTTTTCCTGAGATATAACTGCAGGGCATTCTGCTTAGACATTAACACAATTAATTTTTCATGGTTTTTCTAACTAGCTCATCTTTAAAAGTAAGATTTTGCAATACATCTGTGTCTAGTAAATAGGTCTTTTTGCAAGGGTTAATTTATTATATATCTGTCAATTTCTGATTTTCAGAACAGAGGTCTTCATAGCAAAGCATTTTATTGTTTAATTCTTTATGGTTTATTTCTCATCAGTGTACTGTGTGTTTGGATCAAGCAGCTCTCACTGCCTGTGGAGCATCTTCTGTATGACCCAATAGGTGCAATATTTCTGGTAAACTCAGCTCTGGTTAATTCATGTTCCATGTGTTACTGTGATTTGATGTTAGACTGTACTTTCAGTTCTTCATATTTGAAAGTCATTAAGATACTTCCTGCTTGACTTCAGTGCCATTGCTTCATGTGTTTATTTGCTTATTGTTTAATTGTAAAATAAAACTTTACTTCTGAGGATATTTAAAAGTCATCACCCACTCTGCACTAGGTATGAAGTAATCTCCATTTCCTGGCCTTAATTGTTGCATAACACTGCAATGCACAGCGTTGGAACAGCTGCAACATCCTGACTGAAAATTCTGCATTATGTCTGGGGAGGGAGTGTGGTGTAATCAGGCCAATATTCTGTCCTTGAGCACCCTGCAGTGTCTGCAGAACTATACAAAACATGCCAACTTCAGACAGGAAGGATTATTCATTGGAGGAAATTTCCTGGGTAACCCAGCCAGATGTAGAGTGGTCATTATGAAAGGCTCTTGCTAGGCAGTAGCTTTATCTAGCAAGCTGTTTTCCTGCAAACAGAGATTTGATGAAAGATCAGAGTGCCACACCTTGTGCATAGGTGTGGGAAGAATATTTATCATTGTTTGGTTTGGTACCCAAATGACGTTGCTGATTTTTAATTTGCTGAGGTGATGAGCAGCCTGACCTCTGTCTCAGAGGGCACAAAGGCATACCTCAAAATTAATAAAAATCTTTATCATGGAGTGTCTTGCTATCCTTTTCTATTTCCCTTATGCTTTAATGGCTTCTTCCACAGCTGTTGCTCTCATTTTGATTCCCTGTGGTTCTCAGGGTGCAAAATATACAGCCATGTACTCCAATAACTGATAGTTATGTTTTGCTGATTATTTTGGCAGGAATGCTTGTACAGCTGCTTTTCTTTCATAAAACATCCCTGGGGACTGAAATCTTTGTTCTGATGACAGTGAGAATGTTTTCAGCTTGTACAGAAGTCAGGTGGTTCTTCTAAAAGCACTGCACTAGAGCCTTTTAGCCTACAGAATTTGAATATACCAACTGTGAGACTGTTCATAACATGGCCATCCTCTAATGCTTTATGATTCCCTGAACAAAGGTGAGGGGTTAAGTTTTTAGCACAGCATCATCTTCCTTGACTTTTATTCTCCTCACAATGCCACAGCCCATACTGTAGGAACAGTGAAAAAAAAAAAAAACAAACAAAAAACTAGTTATGCCTCCTTAGCAGAATAAAAAATTCCAAGGTGCCACTATTGGATGAACCAGGAACAGATATAGGTGATATTTGGCAACTGGAAGCATTAATTAATTTCTCAGATGAGATAAAAGAAGATGCAGATGATGACAGAGAAGCAGTGGAACAGGTTGTTCAGGGAGATTTTGCAGTCTCCAGCCTTGGAACTGGATAAAGCTTTGAGTGAGCAACCTTATCTCATAGCTGACTTTGCTTGGAGCAGGAGAATAGGAAAGAGACATTCTGAGCTCTTTTCCAACATGAATTGTCCTAGTATTGAAATTTTTCTGAGATCAAGAAAAGCTTGAAAGTGTCTAGCATCTCACAGGGTCCATAAAACCTGCCACAGTGTATCCTAATGTTTTACCAGCAAGATCTTCCTTTAATCCATGACCCCTCTTTCCAATGAGCCTGCTCACATCTCCTGCTTCTGTGAGATGACCTATGTGGAATGCTAGTTAAACCCCATTTCCCTTATTTACTGATCTGCCATGGACTCCAACACAAAGATTGTACTTACCAGTTGGCCCCAAGGCTGCACCAAAAATTCTGTTTGTCTTCTGTGAAGTTATAGTGGAGAGAGAGAACAAGGACAGTGTGTACCATATTCTTATTTGCAGTATACCTTATTTTCTTCTGCATGCTTACCTACTGAAATTTAATTCCTTACTTCTTCCATGCTGACAGTACTGAGATCAATTAATTGTTTTTCTTCCTTTCATGCTTTTATCACACTGTTTGTTTCGACCTGGCCAGTGAAGCCACTTCCATTGTTCTACTTCAGCCATTCTTTAATTTCCATGTTTTTCTAATACCTAAAATAAATGGCTTGCATCTTGCATTTCAGATGTTACTGTTACTCACTCCACATTTCCTATTGTCCCCTCTGATCCTGCAGCTATGAGCTTTGCTGTATGGCTGCACAGTCACTGCTCTAACAGCTGCACTTCATCTCACAATTCCTGTGCAGACTGCCCACCAAAAAGATGGTGCATATCACAAAGCACACAGCAAACGCCTGCAAGGCATGCAGTGGGGAGAGGGCTCTGAGGAACCTTCAGGGAAAGTGATGTCACTAAACTTAGCACCACTTTACTCATTACACCAGGATCTTCTTTCCTGGGGGAACTGCAGTAAGGTCAGACACACTGGATATTAGCTGGTCAGTAGATTTTTGATTACTATATATATGTAGTAACCAAGTAGGTCAGGAAAAATACAGTGGTAGCCTCAATACTTTGTCCATGTGCTCTGTGTCCTGAGGAGCACCCAGTACTGTGGACACTGTACAAACACATGTTTTAGGTGTTGCCAGTGTGACAAATCATGACATGTCAGTCCTGCAAACTGCCCAAACTACCTGCAAACTTTTTTTTTTTTCCTTGGATTTTAAGAAGGGCTCAGCATCCTGCCACAAAGGAACTTGACTGGTACCACTGTGGGTGGAGCTCATTTTTAGTACAGTAGATCTGTAAACTCAATTACATATTTTCTATAAAACCTATTCCCAACAAATAGCCAACAACATTAGTCAGTTGATATAGTATCATCTGCTTATAATGGTCAATAATTTAATATCACCCTGCTCACCATAACATCACTGTTCCACGCCTCCTCCTCCCTGGTCTCTCTGCAGAGTTAAACTTCATGAAGTATACATGTGGTGGAACTAATTAGCAAACTAATTGAATGCTGTCTCCATTTTCAAGTTTTCAGAATACTTGACTGGCACTCATTAATTCAACATTTTAGTGATACATAGAATAATCCTCATTCTATAGATAAGAAAATTGGAGGGCATAAAACTAGACATGCCTGCATATGACAGCACTCTGAAATTACTGTGCAGGACACTATTCATCCACAAATTTTAGGAGACTTTAGAAAATCTCTCCCTTTTTACAGCACAGGAAATTAAGACAAAAAATGCACTTGTTTGGAAAGACACAGAAAATCCCTGTGATAGAACAAAAAGTAGGCTGACCAGTGGATTCTCACTCTGCAGACACTGAGCTGCTGCTGAAACTTAAAGGAAAATATGACAAGCTATTGATATGCTTTTCCTGGAGTTGGGAGCTTGTGCAGCATGAGTTCAGCATTGGTACCAGTAGGTTTGGCAGCATAATCTTACCATAAGCTTTCTGAGCATGTGCCCTATTTTTCTAGCCAGGCACTGTAGCTGCTGCTCAACGCCACGGTGCCAGAAGGAGACTGGAGGGAGAGACAGCATTAGAGATAGCCCCAACATCAGTGACAGACCCCCACGTGGGGGGAATCCAAGATGACTGGGATTACTGGTTAGCACACTGCTATATAATTTCATTTTGGTATCAGCAGGGAGAAAGCAGACAGTGAATTATCAGCGCTTCCATCCAACTTTCAGTTAAGCCAGTAAAGCCACAAAAATATCCTTGTTTTTCTTTCATACTCACATGTGGTGAAGATTTAGATGCAATGTCACTTTCTGCAACTTCTCACGTCATGTTATATGTGGTGTTCTTGAAAAGTAGCAATTGTGTTCTATAGTTTGGAGATGCAGCCTGTATTTTTTAAACTAGTTGTTATTTTTTGTTAAATTAGTACAACTTCTTGTAGTTTTTTACAAAACCTATATGTGTCCTTGGTTGTGTTCCCATCTGAACAAAGATGTCAAATTATCTTGCAGAGATGTCAAATTACTTTTCACTGGGTTGCCTTGAACTACAAATGTATTAAGCTATATAAGTAAACTTTGTCTCAGAATTTAATAATAGCCTTTTATCAGTCTTTCTAGCTCTCCTTAGAACTAAAAATATGGCTTATTCACTGATTATGTAGAGGAGAAACAGAAGTGGACTAGTCACTTTATTAATGTGGCATATCTGGTATTTCATGTACTAATTCATACTGAATCACTGACTTTTCCTATATTAGATCATGATAATAATATACTTTAGTCAGTGGCAGACCTGACCAAACTCAGCAAATCTTAATTTTCAACAAACTAAAAATATAATTCAAAATATTTATGAAATAATTTGTTTGAATAATTTAGAAATAAACTTTATTTCAGCATGGCTACTGCGTTTTCTCAAGTGAGCTTTCTTCTGTTACGCAACACTTCCAAATGAGGTCAAGTTGTGATTTCATAGATAGTTGAATCTATAAAACTTGACACACAAAACCTTAAGTAGATTCATAGAAAAGACAGGCATATTAAGTTGGATAGAAATTGCAGTTGATTTATGGCACCCATAAAACACCAATGGCCTAACAGATAAGACTGTTTTGCCTTCCTGAAACACTTCAGTCTCGAGCAGAGGAATTGTTAGGGCAAGTCAGACTGTGGTGATTTTTATAAATATATTTAATAATGCAGAATTTCAACAAACACCTGTCATCAACAGTTTACTTTGATGCTAAGGTAGGAAAAACCCTTAAAAATGGTCTTAATTTCAGAGAGCTGATGACCAATGCTAAATATATTTGTCATATATACGATAATTGATAGTCCCCTGTATATTATTTACACTTGGAATCTAATCTGACAATCAGTTGGGCACATGATTAGCTGATAAATAGTTGTACACATATGATTTACTTGAATCAAATATTAACTAAACACAGAGTATAATAATAGGTGAAAATAGGTAGAGAAGGGAGTAGATGGCAATAACAAAGGCCAATTTCTTGCTTGCTCTCTCTAAGCATAGACCATTTTTGAAGCAAAGGAATGGACAAATCAGCTCAATGCCCTCCTACTGTGAATTTGGCCTTTCATCTTCAAAGCCCTTTCCAAACGTTTATTAATTATCTTTACAGCAGTCCGTAAGGCTAATAGATAAATAGCTGCCTTCTTGGGGGAAACTGAAACACGAAGGTGGAGCCATTGCTTGGCGGCCCTGGTGAGTCAGCACGGCACCCAAGATCAAAATCCAGCAGGGGCCGGCGCCCGCGCTCCTGGGCGCTCGCTGCAGTCACTCTCTTTCGTGGTCTTGTCCTCCTGTGTGCCAAAGACTTGATTGTTTTGTTTTGCTGGTTTTCTTCTCATTTGCCTTCTGCTTCCTGCAGGCCTCACTGGAGATCAGATCATGTGCAAATTGGCAGGTACAGTTTTCATTTTTCTTTCTTCCCTCAGCCTTCCTACTTAAGTAAATGCCCAGCCTTCTTGTCCCCTTATGCCCTATCCTTGGAATGTGCATTTTTGAGAAAGTAATAAACCTTGAATTGACTGAATCTTACATTCTTTAATTTGACATATCAGAGCATAATGATGTAATTTTTCTAATTAAATGGCTGTACCTAAAAAATCACAAGAATGGATCTCATGTCTTGAATCAATTAATGAAATACTTCTTTTGATTGTTTCCTATAAATCTCCAAGTCTAGGTTCCTGTACAAAATGTTAAGGATCTCAACTGTTTTATTCCAGTGATTCCCACAGCCTATAGCCATGTATTTAACTATCTAAGGAGTAATGGTTGTGAAGACAGGCATGTTCCCTTGGACAATTTGGAATGATTCTTACCTTCTTAGTCAGTACCTTATCCAGTTACAACTGCAATTCACTACCAGAGCAGAAGCTTACAGATCATAGAGGCCTCATTTTGTCCTTTCAGACTGCCTCCTAAAAACCAGTCAGGTTCCCCACTAAAACTCCATCCAAAGGTTCTCTTGGCTCCAAGGGATCATCCTGGAGCAAGCTGGCCAAACTCAGACCATGTAAATTGCTACTAAGTGATAGCATTTCAATTGGTTGTTTGTAGAGGTTTCCAGTGGAAAATGCTGGACACAAAGACTGCTACAATCTGAAGTAGATTTGGGAAAATTGAAGGTGGCTCTCAATCTCCCTGGACCTATGTTCTTCCCTGTAGCTGCTGTAAAACTTAGTGCAGAAGTGCTGCTGAGTCTCAGTGTAGAAAGATTGGCAAAGTACTCTGAGAAAAGACAAAAGTTTGTCAAACATGTGCTGTCCTGAAGTTACAAAAGCCTTACAAAAGTAAGGTTATTATAGAGTAAGAATTTGATCTGTTTTTCTAAATTTAGACATCTCTTACCATCTGAGATGACAGAGGCTGTCCTGTCTGCCACTCAATTAATACACCTGTAGAGCTCAGGGGCTTTCAGGACCTAAGTTGTAGTTTGCCATTTGGATGTTTTAGTTTCACAGGATCTCTTGAGTTACATACCTATGTTTAGCAACTTATTTTGACCCTACATAACATGTAGTCACTGTGAAGTTTTTCATCTAAATTAATCACTGTCTTGAAACTTGTTATGGACAAAGCATAAACAAAACACTTGTTTTGCAAGAGGAGGTATGAAATTGATTGCTGGCAATAAGAATGTGGTCAAAACAGAAAGACTACAGAAGAATGGAATTCACAAATGAAAAACCTGTGCTCCTCAGGATGGATGTGAATATTGTGTAAATAGACATTAGTTAGAGGTTTAATTGTGACAACGTTGTCTCTCATAATTATAGGTTACAACAACTCTTCTGTTTGCTCGCAAGGTTAAACACATCACAACAATGCTTCTGACCATGTCTGACATCCAGAATTGCACCTTCACTTAAGAAACATCCTCTGCCTGTTTATCCTTTATAATTTCCCAACCACTTTGGAGCCCTATACTTAATTGACTTTGGCATGGATTCTCATCCTGAAAACACTTGGAAGCACGTGCATAATTAATGTTTGAGTATTTCTACTGAATACAGTAATAGGCAGTTATATGTTTTAAAGGACTGAAGACATAATTAGTGAGCAGCCCATAGATTTAAAAGACTACTTGAAATTTACCTTGAAAAGCAACTTAAGTCAACCACTTCTGCAGTGAAGCAAGAGCCCTCCCTCAGCCCCAGCAGAGGTCAGAAAAAAAAAAAATCAATGTACTGTATTAAGCCAATTTGAAATCCTTTGATCTTGCCATTGTTTTATGTTTTCTGTGTGCAAACCCATGTGGTGTAGTTTAAGAATTTAGCTATTATACATCTGTTCTTGGCAGTACCAGTAATATACAGACTTCTTCAGATTTTTTTCCTTCTCCTAGTTGTTTTAAGTTGTTTGAAAATATTTTCCCTTTTTCCTGACATTAATGTGTCAGGAAAGGATTCTTGTTACCTCAAGACTCACGTGCCAGGCTTCATATGACCAGGACCCCATGATATTGCTAACTTTCCATATCAGTTCCCTTAATTTATTAATGATCATTTCATCCATTTGGGAGTGCTAGCCATAATAATAGGGTGGAGAAGTATTAGATAACAGCAAGTTATCAGCCATATGTGTGTTTTCTTGTTAGATGATTAAGGGTACTGAGTAGATTTGTGCTTAAGATACTTAAAAAAATAAGAGCTCTGCAGAAACAGGTAAGCCACGTTTCCAGCTCTGCTAGAACAGGGTTTGCACAGAGCTGAAACTGAGGGCTAAAACCTCCTCTGGGGACAAAGGTTTTGAAAAACTTTCTGTGGCAGAGGAGTTTGTGTCCTGTCCCTGAACACACTACAGAAATATATTTCTGCTAGCAGATTCCACAATCCATTTTGGACATTGCAGGGTCCAAATGGCAGTGTCTCTGGAATATGATTCAGGCCCTGTGTGTTATTAATGAAACAAAGAGAGTGCTTTCTGTGGTATTATCTTAACTTTCACTTCACATTAGTTAGAAAATTAACAAAACAATATTAATATGAATGTTCTTATTAGGGCCCTTATAAAAGACTTTTCAGAACAAACTGAATTTTTCAGGTTTTGGGTTTTTTAAAACTTTTAAATTGATATTATGCTTGCCACCCTTAAAGAGAATAGCCTGAAGATGGACAAAGCTTTCTGTGGGAACAGCTTTCCCTGTCTGTTAGTTGAAGTTTCCTGTGTTAGTGAAGGCATATACCATCAGTGACAAGAAGGTATCTGATTGAGTCTGATGGGTAAACTGTTCTCTGAAAGCTAAGGTTAGGATTTATGAGAATTGAAGGCTAAGTAATTGTAGAATGATGACTAATTACTAGATGATTATGTTGTCATTATTATTGTAAATAATCAATATAGCACTAACATCAAAGGGTTACGGTAATGACATTGCAAAGGGAAAAAGACTGGCTTATTATTCTTAATAAGATATGGCAACTTAGTTAATCACTGTCTAACATCAAATACAGGCAGGTGGTAGTGTGAGGTTTTTCTGGTACTCAGAACTGTGTGTCAGACTCATCTCTGCAGGTTTTGCTAAAGATGTACTTGGCTCAGTGTCATGCCCCAGTGCAGAGCCCTGTTCACACAGGGTGCTGTATATGGGTGAAGGGCTCTACCTGCACCATTGATGGCTACACAATTGATGGCTGTTGAAGTGCAGGTTATTTGCATAACTCCAGAACAGTTCATATAAATGATTTTGTTTGTTGGCATATGCTTCCTTCACCACGTCATTCTAAGTACATCTTGTACTTTATGCTTTCCCTTCCAAAAAATTGCTTTCAAGTTGTGGCTGGTTTGAACATAACTGTATCTTGGTCTCCAAAGACAAACATGTTTTTATAAAGACTGTTCTGGAGACACCCAGAAACAGAAATTGATAGTGCAACTGAAGCTCTGCTCTTTTCCTGCTGTGGGATCACTGATACTACAGGTTGTTCAGTTCAAGCTAGTGGCAGGTCAAAAGAAACTTTTATTCCCTGATTCACTTCTATTCCAAGAAGTTTTTCAGCCATGTCTTAAATCTAGAAATGTTTTTGTTTGGTCTTTATTTCATTGAAATCAATGGGAACTAAATATGTGCCTGAAGTTAAAAATGTGTTAAGTATTTTCTTGGCATAGAATCAAAACTTTCCAGAAAGTTGAACAGGGAAATCAAAACCTGACTGCCTTAAAGAGGTGAACCATTACCACCAATAGGAGTTATTTAAGAGAAGGATAACTTTTACTTCTAACAGTTGCTTTTTTTTTAAGGGATACAAATACTGTCTGACTTGCTTTCATATTTGATTTTGTTGTATGTATCAAAATTCCTTAACAATTAGCTAAAGAATAAAGGCAAAATTCATAGGTATTAGAAGGCTGTGGGAAAAATAACAAATCCCAGCTTTTTCATATTGCATACTAAAATACACAGAGGAAACAAAATACTGTTTATTAAGCATTCTTTTATTGTTTAGTAACAGAACAATGACACCCGATAGGAGATGAACTGCAGTAAGTTCTAATGAAGAAAACAAACCAAATGAGCTAAAATTGCAGATAGGCTGTTATCTTACCCTCCAGACTCATTTCAGTCCCTTCCTCAACACAGTGTTCCAGTTCAAGTAAATAATTCCCTCTCTTGAGAGTGGATGTGCAGTATGATATAGGCAGTTAGCATAAATGTTACTCTTGACATTTGGGTGCAAAACATCCACTTGTCCCTAAGTAGATGTGGTGACTTCTTTTCTTTTAATTACTTTTTTCTCATTTGGTACAAGATGTTTTCTTTATTTGAGTTTAGGGTACAGTGTTTTCTTATGACTGAGAAAGATTGGACAAAAGGAGTCTCTTGTTGAAACCAGTTGTCCTATAACATATGGCATAACATATAAGGTATTATTTAAGTTGTTTTGGTCACTAGTCAGGCTATCACTTATCAGTTACAAACTTTTAGCTGCTCATGTGAACACAGAGCTGGTTCAGCTCCCTGAGCTGGAGTTGTGTAGAAGCTAGATAGTTTTAGCTTCTCCAAACAATGCTCTCAATTCTGAATTTGCTGGAGGTTCTGCATTGTTTTCTCACAAGAGTTTGTCACAGGAGCCTAGCTCTGGTCCTGAAAATAATGATTGTTTCAGGTTAAAATGACTGATCTGTCATTTAGCCCTGAGAGACAGGAGCTGTCACTTTGAAATCTGAATGTAACAAATCCCATAAGAGCATCCCACTGTGGATCCTAGAGAAAGTGGGAGGGAGTAGATGTCTAGTTAATGACCATTAGTAGGTATAGATGTTCAGATTGCTAACATGTAAGTGACATGAACAGGTCTGGAGTAAAACCTGGGAGACTTTTCTATCCCACTTCTGCCTTTTTCCCTGTGCAAGAGCATTGCAAACTTGGAGTGTCAGCTGATACAGGTGGCAGTTCTGGGAGTTGAACATGTGGGGTTATGAGCAGCAGAGCCACAGCTTCCCATGCCTAAGTCATAGCAGGGAGCAGTGCAGTAAAGGCTTCTGAGGTTCACCCTTCAAAAGACACAGATTATATATATTCTTTCCAGTTTTGCTTGGCTGCATGTGAGCTAAATGAATAAAAAACCACTTTGCACACCAAGAGGTGTGTCTTAATGAAGAATGGCAACAGCATGATAATTAAACTTCATGAAACCTCAGAGTGTAAGATCTGAGTGTGCATGAGGTCTCTCACTATGATTCATGCCTCTTTGGTTTAACCATGATGACAATTGTGAGTATTATTTGGTAAAATTGCTATTGTTCTACATTCAGCAGCTCTATTACAAGCACAGTGCTTAAAGAAGCTGCCACTGATGTGGGCAGTTGTTTAAAGCCAAAATACATCCTTTCTTATTTTTGAAGCTGTGTCTTTCCTAAAAGTGTATCTTTGACTATTACTGACATCATAGTTATGCACTTACCAATAATGAAAAAATTTCAGTTGTTTACATCTTATAGTTTAATTGTTGCCCTTGTTGCCAGAAAAATTAAATATAAGGGGTTTTTTTTAGACACCTGTCTTATTAGAAATACTTTGAAGAAGGAATGCCTTTTGAATGAAATTTTTTATATTTACACAGAAACTTTAAAAATCTAAAAACTAGTTTCGTGTTTATATTTCTTCATTCAAATAATAACTATTATATTAGTAATATATTTTTAAGAAAGCTTATGGAATTTATCCACTGAAAAAGCTTTAGCTAGGAAGACTATAACATAAATATATGTCTTGTTAATTCAAATGTCCATGTTCATTCTGCCAGTGACCATTAGTCAGGCCTGGTCTCAAATCCATGGCTGCTGTGCTGTGCCATTGTGTAAATTGTTGCAAGGCTCCTGAGTCAGGGATGTACCAAGTAAAACTGGCAACTCCTCTCATACAACTTCCAGCTATTAAACATCCTAAATACATCAGAAATTTGTAAATGTTGTGAAAAGACTCTGGTGAGCCAGTCAACCTGAAAAAAAAATGTGCATCTTTAAAAATATATTTACAGGGGCTTCACAAAGCAATCTGATAAAATTTGGATTTATAAAAATATTTGAGGCTTTTTTTAGCAGCATCTTAGATGTAAAAATCAGTGTTCAAGCTACTGTATTTTGTTGGACATCAGTACTGTAAGGGGAAAAAACTGAGCACAGACTTACTTTAATAAGCATGTTGGGAAGAATCATCAGCAAAGTGGTGGCAAATTTAGGAGAAGAGCTATGAATTTCCCCTACCTCCCAACTCCCCTGCTTTTGGAAACACCTCACAAATCAGCTATGGCCTTTTAGCTATATGTCTTAAGTCCTCTGGACATCTGGCAGGGAAATTGTTAGAGAAGGGTATAACACACATGCCTGTGGATGTAAGAAATTCTGGCTGGTGCCTGCTGGCAGCAAGTGCCCTGTGTCATTGTGAGCAGTGACTCTGGCATGGCTGGGACAGGTGTGAGCTGCAGTGGACAAACTGCAGGGTTTATCTGCACCGTGCAGTCCTGTGCAGCACCCCCTGTGCACTGAGGACAGGTGTGAGCTGCAGTGGACAAACTGCAGGGTTTATCTGCACCGTGCAGTCCTGTGCAGCACCCCCTGTGCACTGGGGACAGGTGTGAGCTGCAGTGGACAAACTGCAGGGTTTATCTGCACCGTGCAGTCCTGTGCAGCACCCCCTGTGCACTGAGGACAGGTGTGAGCTGCAGTGGACAAACTGCAGGGTTTATCTGCACCGTGCAGTCCTGTGCAGCACCCCCTGTGCACTGAGGACAGGCTGACCCCACTGCACACACGGTACAGCCTCAGCTGCCATCCCCTAGAGCAGCATCCCAGACTCACTCTGTGCTCACTCTGTGTCCTGCTGGACACATTCTTCCATGTGAGAAATCCCAGAGATATACAGTAACCAAAGGATGTTGTCCATGTTTTCTTTGCCTCTTGGCATAGCTTAAATATCATCCAAACCCAATTCATTACCAGTAGGAAAAATTGCCAAGATGATGATTTCACCTATACCCTCCAATGTTCAGTGAACGCTCAATCAGAAATGATTATTTAAACTCTAATTCTAGAGAACTAGAAACTAGAGAGCACATCATTCTCTAGTAACAGAAAAGGTCTAACCAGCAGTACTGTGCTGTTAAGTGTTACTGCTGCTGCTCTATCACATATACCTGTGTATGCATTATGTACATCACAGACCAGATCAGACCCCATCAATCCAGTAACCAAACCATAACTGTGGCCACAAGTGCCACCAGGGACAGGACTGGAAAAGATGTGAGTCCAATGGCATAGCCTGCAATGGAGCAGGGCAGGCATCTGTGACACAGAGCTCCTCCAGATTCTGCTGCCTTCCTGCTGAGATACAAGTAACAGCCAGGGCTTAGACCCGAGTTCATCTCTGTGTCTACCTGTGGAATACACTGCCCTTGTCAGTAGAAGTGCAAGAATTGACAGTTAAGAGACTTAAAACCACTAAATAGCCGTTTTGATATGCTGTAGGGTTTTTATTTAACATGGGATAATAATATTAAAATTGTTAAGGTTTAGGAAAAGTAATTATCTTTTTAGCTGTTAGTAAAAAGAGTACAGTTTAAGCAGTAAGGCTGTATAAGAAAAACCATAAAAAATTTACTCTGCTTTTGATGACAATCTGAGAAAAGATTTCCTGCAAAATTTAAAAGAATATACCATAAAAAGAAACACTTAACTCACCTAGGATAACCAATCCCATTAAAATAGCAATTGTAGGCTTCCTATATTTATATTGAATTTTATTTCTGAATTATTTTTTCCCAAGGTATAGTTCCCATTATGCAAAGTATAATCCATGATTCATGCATAGAAAGTCATCTAATTAATGTAAGAATACTTTGAACAAGATCACAGGAGTGGCAACACCAGTACAGGTTATTGGTCTGTTATGTCAGGCATTTGCTTCTGGGGTGGCCTATATACTTGGGGTAAAAAACCAACCAACCAAAAAAAAAAAAAAATCAAACAAAAAACCACACAACCCAAACCAAAAGCAATTTTACACACAGAGGAGGGAACTTCACAGTATTACACAATGAAAATATAATCTCAGCTCTGGCAGCCAAGAACAATCATTATTATTTCAACCGCACAAGAGGATAGATAATTCTTAAATATTTTCACAGTATCCTGAAAAAGATCTAGCTTATTGTACATTTTGACTGTTTCTTAAGTTCTATAAACATGCAGTTTTTTGAGGTGGTCCATACCAAAAGTAGGTCACATAGTGTGCAAAAAAAGTATTTATGGTAGGAACTGGGATGCTTCATCTGAAGCAGAGAGCCTGAGCCAGCAGCAACTGGGTCAATTCTACACCACCTTCATTAGAATAAAAATGTCATTTGAATTAGCTTAAATTTTGGTACCCTGTTTACGTTTTTTTTTTTTTTTTACTTGGAATCTCAGAATTGACAGCACTGTCCTTGGCAGCGTTTCAACCACAGGCTTGAGGTAATTGGCGCTTCTCTTACAACCCCAGCTTCTTGAATCTGCATATTCAAGGACGTCACGTTTTTTAAGATGCCAGAAAACAAAAAGGGAACAGCAGAGAGCCGCGGCAGAGGCAGCACTAAGGTGCTCACGGTTGCCGGGGTGCCAGCCGCGGTGCCCGGAGCCGAGGCTCAGCACCGGGCGCTGCCCCCCGGAGCCGCTCGGGGCGCCCCTCCTGCTCCGCCGGGCTCTGGCGGTGCCGGGGCTGGGGCCGCCCCCGGGGCGGGCCGGGCCGGGCGGGGGCGGTGCCACGGCCGCTACAAAAGGCGCTGCGCCGCCGATTCCCAGCCAAAAGCGTCGGCTTTGGGCAGCCCAGAGCTCCGAGCCGGGCGTCGAGCGGCGCTCGGCCCCTCCGCGGCGGAGCGTCCCCGCCGCCCGCGGCGCATAAGGCCAAGGCTTTCCGACTTCAGCTACAGTGCTAGCTAAGTCGGGGAAGGCAACACGGAGCGAAGCCGCGTGTCCCCCCCCTTCTCTCGGCAGCGGCGGAGCGGGCCGGCATGGCGCGGGCAGCGGAGCCGGAGGGCCGGCGGCGCGGCGGTCAGTGCGGACGGACCGGCCCCGAGCGGTTCCGGGCGCGGGTGACCGGGCGGGGCTGCCCGCGGGTGGGGGGCACCAAATCGCGCCGTGTCCCGGTGGCGCCTCCGCTCGCAGAACGGTGTCCACGGCAGCGAGCTGTGCCTGCTGTACCGAAATGCGGTGGATGTGCCCGCATTTGCTTTAGCATCTGTTTCTTATTTCTCATTTAGGATCTGTGATTGCCTATTTTACGTCTGCAAAGTTTCTTCTTTATCTTGGACATGCACTGTCCACTTGGGTAAGTAAAATACTGCCCTGGTAGAAGTAGGATTTTATTAATCTGGCTATGATTTACCTGAGCTTTATTGGTGCTTTCCAAACATCTTCACAAATTAGCACACCACCGTAGAGGTCTTGTTACAACAGTTTGCTCTTAAAAGTCTTCATAATCTTTGCAAGATATCTTACAGGAGGTGTAGTTATAGTGCAGAGTAGTGCAGTGGTCAATTTTTGGAAGGACTGGTTCTGTACCTTTTAATGTTTTTAAAAAACTGTAGAACCAGTGAGACTCCTTATAGAGGGGCAGAATGAGAGACAGCCCATTGCAGCGTTATATGGAAAGGACTCATGTTTACTAATGTGAATTGCTCAGTGTTTACAATGGACTCAATACTGCCACTCATCAGCTAACTGGTTGACAGCATCAGGAGTTGTCCTCTTTTAAATCGCTTGCCTCTTGAAATTATTTCCTTTTGTGCTAATATAACTTACTATACCAGCTTTTACTCACTTGAAGAATACTTAAAAAAAAAAGCTACCTTAAGATATGCACTAATAATAGATAGTCTGATTCTGTTCCACAGAATAAAATTAAGAATATGTGTGTACTTTAACACAATCTTAAGTCTCCATACAATGGCTTGGTTCAAAAATAAATGGAAGGTTTCCCCTCATTTTCTTTGTTCTGTGTTTTGGTCCTGTCTTGGAACATTTGGGTTGGTTTGATGTATGTGTTGAACAAATGGCTGATCTCCAGTTACAACAGCGCATGCCTGACTCTGGAGCTTCTTGCTTTCGCTAACCTGAAAGGTCGTACTGATGTTTCTCTTAATGAAAACAGTCTTTGAGTGGTATCAAATGTTTGTTTAAACAAATGCAATATTTTGGCAGTTGTTAATATTAAAAAGCAGCGAGCCAAACAGCTCCTTCAGAAGCCAAGACTTATTTCCTGCCACAGTTTTTGTCAGTCATGCCCATGAAGTGTCTCACTGGCAATTTGGCCAACTCTGCTTACTCCTCTCTGGCCAGTGCTTCCCAGCTCTGTGGTGGGCTTGCTCTGAGACCCTGAGTAAAGGTGGCAAAGCAGAGTTAGAAAACAATCTTGTGCACAGTAACAAGTGATAGACTACAAGATGTCTGTTTAGCAATATTAATATAACCTGGTCAGGTCCTGGTGGGTTTTGTGCTGAAAATCTTGACTCAAAACCAAATCTCAAACCCCCAACCAAATCTGCTCAAACAACAGAAGTTATTCTGCAATAGCTTGTTTTGACAGAACTGGGTGCAGGACTTCACCTTTTGTATCTCCTAAGCTTTGGTGTTCCTGTAGTGTGAAAGTTTTTGCTACCAGAAACAGTAAACAAATACCTGACTCTTCAGAACACCAAGTAATAGATCATCCTTGTTTTAGAATGGCTCTGTCCACAATGCAAAACTCAAGAGAAACGGGGTTTTGCTGTTGTTGAGAGAGCTGATTAGGTTTTTGTGTTACTATGCCATTCCCAAATCCCAAGAGAAGTTGTAAATGATTAAACATGTCACATCTCCAGAAGTGTTCAGACTTGAACAAAGTCCAGACTCTGTTGGGCCCTTGCTCAGTCAAGTGTTTGAATGTGTGCCTGGCCTCAGGGATCTTAATGGGCTGGCCGGCAATGCTGCACTGGGGTCCCAGACCTTATGCTGTGGGTGTCTGTCCCTCAGCAGTAAAGGAACAGCATGGAACTGGGTTCACCTTCTTGGTGTCAGGCCTAATGTTTTCCTGGAGATCAGCTGATTCTGACTTCCAGCCTTATCTGTGCCCCTCAGGAGGCTGGCAGTAGGTGTGGCCTGGCTATTCCTCAACTTGTTGGCTTCAGTTCTGACATGGATTGTATACATTCAGTATAAGGGTAATTATAATTACAGAAGGGGAGGAGCTGTCTTTAAAAGGATAGTGATGCTGAACAGCTGTAGCTATTTAAAAGTTCTCAAAAAGGCACATTTGAAGGTGGGACTAAGTGTATGTAATGAAGGATCTGTCTGTTTCTCTAAAGAATATTTGCTGTTCAAATTTCAATAGCTCTTAGCTTGAAATAACATACCTGCTACAAAGCTCTGCAATCCACTAATATTGTTCTTCTTTATCTTTGCCTATTTTTTATGGTTTTTAATTCTTGAAAGAAAATCATACTTTCTGGTTGTAACATCTGTGGTTTCCCCAAAAATCTTCTCTGTGGGTTGACCTGATCAAAATACTCTGGGTAAATATGTTGGATAAAGTTGAACAGTGTTCACAGGCTCTCAGATAAGTGTGCAGCAAAACAGGAGTCAAAAGAACCTTTCTGTGAGTTTGAAGTGAAATTCAGGTTTTTTTTACTCTGACAGTAGTGACTGGCACTGACTTGCACGTGCTTAGATTTTTTTGAAAGTGCCTTTTTCATTTTGTCTGGAACATCTATGCATAAAGAAAAAACCCAAAATTAATATGAAAGGTTTTTTTGATCATTTTCCTAGCTTAATAAACAGTTATCTGGGTTAATTCACCTGCATGTGTTTTAAGTGAAATTCTATAAAGTACCATCTCAGGAGGTCATATTAAATATAAGTGAAAGCAGGAATTGGGAAATGATATGCCTGTGGATTCATTGCTAGGATATTTTCTATGTATTTCTGCTAACTAGCCATGGAATGTAAGTGGAACATATTTACAGAAGTCTTTAGGTGTCTCTTGAGTGAAAAATGGTTTATAATATATGAGGAGACACAAGATGATCATGCTTATAGTAACATTTGTCAATTTAGTTTAAAAAAGCGTACAAAATACCCTGGGGTTTATTTGGAAAGATGGAGTTTTTCTTCCCATGATTGGAGTATAATTTTTTTCAGCCTGTGTTTAAGGAAACAAGTATCAAAGTTTACATGTTACAATGTTTGCAGAAAACTCCAGTGAACTCAAATAACATTAAGAGGCAGGTGCTTTTTGTGTCTGTACTATACTGCGGGCTAATCACACTTCGCAATTATTCTGACCCTCCAAATAGTATGCTTTTTATGTAGCTTTTGATTGCTGTTACATGGTTAGATTTGGCTGGCTTGGATTTTTAAAAGTTCTTTTATGTTACACCTCCCCCAGCCCTTCCGAATATTTGAAGTCTTTAGAAATTTGCACTCTTTGCTGTATCACATAGCAACTATTTATTTAAGATAAGGCAACAGAAGAAAACAGTTTCATGTTTGGTTTGTAGGAGACTAATGTTAGAGACCCTTATTAAACAACCTGTGTGCCTTAGAATGGTATGAATGATTTCTATTCATCTGTTTTTTTACTGATTACAGAAAGGATTTTTCTGTCATGTATTTCTGCAATATGTTCAAAAGTGAAGTGAGATGTGACAAAAATACCTCCATGTATTTATTAGCAAACCAGAGAATGTTTTGAATAGAATGAAAATGACTTCACTTGGATGTGTTTAACAATTTGGGTGTCCTTTTTGTACATGTAGCAAGTGGTTACCAGGACATGAATGTGGTTTTTTTTAAGCACTGGGTTAAATTAGCAATAGGCTGAACTAGCAGTGAGTTTACAACAGGTTAAATGAGCTATGCTATTCTACCTCCTCTGGGTAATATGCCAGTGCTGAACACTAAAAACAGCTCAAGTCCATTGATTTTAGAAACTTCAGTTAACATTTACCTATATCTATCCTGAGTTGTATGATGACTTGTTTCCACTTGACTCACTCTTGTGTTATAAAGCAGCAGTTAAGCTTTGATCATCTAAGAGCAAACTGCTGCCTTGAAAGTTATTTAAATAGTGATGGTAAATCTGTTGTTAATATTTGATCTGTGCCGGAGAATTTGTGTAAGCTTTTTGAGGTTTGTTGGATGTGTCTGGTGACAGACTTTGTCCAGTAATATACTAATAGAAAATATCTGTGATTTTTGGATTTGTGGTATTACAAGCTGTAATGATCCACTTGATTAGGATAGATGATCTTAATGACACTGGGATAAAATCAATGGTGACAGGATGTATTAATCAACAAACTCCTAAGAAACCAATGACCACAAAAACCCCACAGCACCTCTGTGCATGTAACAAACCTCTATTTTAGTCCAGACTTTTGGCAGAGCTTTAGTAAACCATTGAACCTGTGTACCTGTAAAGAGCAACCAGTAATGTTGTGTATGTTCTCTTCCTCTTCAAGGGAGATCGGATGTGGCATTTTGCTGTGTCTGTGTTCCTGGTTGAACTTTACGGCAACAGCTTGCTCCTGACTGCGGTCTATGGCCTGGTTGTGGCGGGATCAGTTCTTCTCCTGGGAGCCCTTATTGGAGACTGGGTGGACAAGAACTCCAGGCTCAAAGGTTAGATGCCTTGAGCAGGTTATTTACCTTCCAAATTCATGTTTAAAAGGTGAAGCTGGCAGTTAATTCAAGTCAAATATGAGAATGAGGCTTGCTCATCTAAGAAGGGCAGATGGTTTCAGAGTGGTGATGGTTACACAGAGATACTCTCAAAGACAAGAGGAAAACATTTTTAAGTCATGTGTTTGTTACTCAGGCCAAATCCATGTGATGTGTAGAGGTGTATGGAAACACAAAAGGTAAAATATATGTAACTTTAAGGGCTACAGACCAAATTCTCTTTATGTTAAAACGCTAACATACACCTGTATTTTTTTGTCTTTTATCTGGATACAAACGTCTTTCACTTAAGTGTAAACACACTGTGTTTGCATTGTGCATTTTGCATATACACTGTAGTCTGTTTTACAAATAAAATAGGATCAAGTTCTTCAAATGAATTTTTGCTTTCCAAAAATTTTCAAAATAGTATTTTTTCCATGGTAGGTTGAAGATGAATTTCAGAGGCTTGAGCTAGGTTTTTACTACTTGAAACAGGGACTTTGAGAGAAGACCTACATTGAGTGTAAATCAGGAGCTACAAAGTTACAATGGACATTAGTTTGTTTTTCTAAGACAATGGAAGATTCAGAGTCTACTATAAAGTATACTTTTGCCACTTATCTTTTGAGGGAGACCAGGAAAACAAAGCTATTTAATAAATCTGTGTGTGTTCCTTAATTATGTCCACCTTAAGGCTATAGTTAGCTCATTCTTATGTTCATAACTGTTGCTCTGTTTGGTTTAAAACAGTGGCCCAGACATCCTTGGTTGTGCAGAATTCATCTGTCATCCTGTGTGGTGTTATCCTGATGATTATCTTCTTGTTTAAGACACAGCTCTTGACATTATACCATGGATGGCTTCTTGTGAGTGCTTCAACTTGTTAATAAGAAATTAGTTTATGAAGAAACTTTGGGAAGCATGGGAGATGGATGAATTTTTATCTTAAGCTTAATTCTTTAATCTGTACAGACATTTCTGGGAGCCAAAACTGGCAAATGAAACTGTACTTGTTAGGTAAACAGATATGATGATTGTCCTCTGCTAGGAATTGTAGATTTGATCTTGTTTTGTGTGAAGAATAATGCTGAAATGTATGGAATGAAATATAAAAGTCTTTTCTGCTTGTGTAGAAAGTGGAGATGTCCATCAGTGTTCTCACATAACTCTTTCCCCTCATCTCTCTAGACATTGTGCTATATCCTGGTTATCACAATAGCAAATATTGCCAATTTGGCCAGCACTGCCACAGCGATCACAATTCAGAGGGACTGGATTGTTGTGGTTGCAGGGGAAGACAGAAGCAAACTGGCAGGTGAAATATATTGCCTTTATAATACCTTGCATGTCTTACTTTCCAAGCTTGATTTTATTTTTGTTTTAAGACTAGAGTTTCACAGAGATCAGTGCATCTTTGAATTCCAGATATTATGAAAAAAAATCAAGTAAACGGGCAGCCTTTATTTTGCTCTTCCTTGCTCTGGACTACAGCTACCAAGATCACAAATTACTGTTGTGATTACAATTCAGTTAGGTATTCCCAAACTTGTTTTGCCCTCCTCTTAGTCCTGTTGCTGCTCTGTTAGGAAAACTAGTCTTGCTGAACAAGCCAAGTGTTGCAATACTTTATTTTTAGGTCCTTGGAATGAAACCGAGCACTCTTGCGTAACTGGGCTCCTCTCATAGGGATCAAAGAAAGATGCATGAAAATGAAGTCCAGAACAGTTAAGTAGGTATATTAGGAATTGCCAGTAGGTAATACTGTGCATGCAGGCACATTTAAAACCTTGCATTTCTCTAGCATTAGATATCTAACTCAGAGCTGTGAACTTCCCTTCAGCTAGAATTGGAAGCTCTGCTTTCCTTTGACATCGGGTGCTTTTGAGTATAGACTACAGATTAAATACTTTCTAGGCAAAAGATTGTTTGCTTCTCTCCCTGTGCCCTGCACTTGCACAGTGACATTGATACTACTAGGAGAGAGAATTAATTCCCATTTATATCCTATTGTAGCTTGGTAGTTATGAGACTTCTTGGATGTGAGAGACTGGGACTCACCAAGGCTGCACAGTACAAATTGCATCAAAGGGTGTACCACAATCTTTGGCTGTGCTGCTCCTCTGATTGTAATGAAGCAGCATTTTTTGTGATGAATTTGGCCAGGCTCTATAGACTCTGAATCAACCCCATAAGGGGACTTAAGCCTTCTCAGATAGAGGAACTGATACTGAGCTGCAAACAAGGCACAGAGCAGTTTAACATTACCCAGACCTCTATAGCTCACCTCTATAGTTTAGATACCTTCAGGCTTAGACAGCATTTCAGCTTCTGGACTCTAATTTTCTATAAAGCTGCCTGAATTGCCCATAGAGTTCAGAGTCCTTTTGGAAATTTCAATCCTGTATTCCAGATTTTTACTTGATGCTTATCTCCAATGAAGGAATTTCATCCCAGGAAAGGTTAATTCTTAGGTGAATTAAAAGTGTCATACTTTTATTTCCCAGTCTACAAATTATCTTCCTTAATCTTTTATTTTGACCTTGCAGTGCCTTTCTAGGTCATGCCTTTTGTAGAGCAGTAATACAGGTGAACTTTCTTTACATATGTGAGTCACAGGTAGAAAAATAGCAGCTATCTGTAAAAGTCTTAAGTTAATGAGAACTATTAAAACTTTTCTTGTTGTGTCAGATCTTACTCAGCAAATCATCTCCCCCATCCCTGTCCCACATAACACATGAGATAAATCACAGACCACACCTGCAGAGAACTGCATCCTGGGAGTCAGTCCTTCCTCCTTACTGCTTCATGAGCTCAGGCACAATTGTATGACCACTTATATTTTGTACTGAGAAATCAGGCAAGAGATTACTGTGAATTCTCTTATGACTTGATTGAGAATGAGAACAATCACTGGATTAAGCACCTTAGTTCAACAGATGTATCTGAGACATCCCTTCCAGACTGAACAGGCTTGTTTTCTGTTTAACCATTATGTAATCTGGAAACTATTGAAACTCCTTAATGTAAAAGAAAAAAATAATTAAAAGTAAGTGCTGACCCTGACTTTGCAGAAAATACTGTTGTCCATCTCAGCATTGTTAGCTTTCCTCAAAGAGAAATCTTAGTAATGCAAGTTAGTGGAGTAGGGAAATAAAAAATTACCTTAACTTCTCCTTTGTTGCCCTTGATTAGTTTTTCTGCTCACTCTTTGTACCTTTTCTGAGTGGAATTATAACTCAATTCAAAAAACAAAGGTTAGTTGGTTGGAATTTTTAGAGCCAAATACTATGCAAGTATCTCACTTGACTGTTTGACTGAGGGTTAACTAGGTTAACATTGAATTTACTTTAAAATAGAGTAACCCAAATGTTTCTTTGAATGATAAGGACTAATTTTCTACAGATTCAATAAAGCAGCTTCACACTGATGTAGAATTTCACTTGGCCTTCACAAGCTCTAGTTTTACAGTAGGACTCTAAAAGGGGCTTCATGTGTGAAACCACTGTCTAGCAATTTGTAGGAGTGGAAGAATGGCACTATTAATTGGAAACTTGCTGGAACCCAGACAGCTTAATGACAGTAAGGTAGATAAGATTGAGGGTGAGGCATTACCTAGCAGCAAATGAAAGATGCATTTGTGCTGAGAATAGGTTGCTTATTTTGACTGTAAACATCAAAGGACCAGAAAGGAGTGAGGACTTTGCTCAGTAAGATCTAAGGATGCCTACAACTGCCATCAACCAATGTGACTTAACAAGGAAATGTAAAAGCCATTTCAAAGTTCTGCTGCTATCACAGTGGTTCTTTGGCCACCAGTTATTAGAAGTGAATGAAGGAGGCTAAGAATACAGTGTTCCAGTGTTGGGAGATAGTAATCTATCTTCCCAAGAAACAATTCCACCTTCTGAGATTCCTGGAGCTGTGCATGCTAGGTTTGAGTGTTACAGGGCTAGAGCTCAGAGTCCACAGTGTCAGTGCTGTGTAAAAGTGATGTCATCTCATGATGAACGTGCCACTGTGAGCCCAGCATGCTAAACCTGGAAGACCTCATGCAGGCAAAACTGACAGGAGTTGTGTTTTGGCTTACAAGCACCTTGGTTGATTGCAGTGAACTTCAATATTGAAACAGTCTGAAGGTGCCTCTGGTTACCTCTGGAGCCAGTTACAGTTGGAGCAAGGCTTGTAGCTTTACCTTTATACATGTGCAATTCACAAATATGTCAATGAATATTTCACTGTAAGTGTTCACCAGTCATTTCATCATCAAATAATTTCTGACAGATATGAATGCCACAATAAGAAGAATTGATCAGCTGACCAATATCTTGGCTCCAATGGCTGTTGGTCAGATAATGACATTTGGCTCCCCCATGATTGGCTGTGGATTCATTTCTGGCTGGAACCTGATGTCCATGTGTGTGGAATATCTGCTGCTCTGCAAGGTTTACCAGAAAACCCCTACTCTGGCTCACAAATCTGCAAAAGTTGAAGCATCGGAACTGAAACAGCTGAATGTAAAGAAAGGTATTGAAAACACTGAAATGTAACTACTCAAATTCACTGTATATTCATTGCATCAGTCAAGCCAAGTGTTGACTTTTGTCTTCCACAGGCACTGCTTTGAGGCTAAATAGCTTTCTACTCCTAGCTTGGAGATTTCAGGTTTGGGGTATAGATACTAGAGACTCTAATCAAAGCAACACTACTTTGTGCAGCTTTTTCATAAAATAATTTCATAAAATGCAGCCACAGAATGAATTGTCTTCTCTTTGTTAACCCCTTAGAGCAAGTGTGCCTTGTAACTTCAGGCTGATCATTAGGAATACTCCTACCCATCAATAAGCTGGACCAGGCCCTTGGTTCTGTAGTGTTTACAGCCTCTGTAAGACTATTCCTTGCTAACTCATCTCTGCTTGCTTACACATAGCACTGACAGGCTTTCAGGAGGTTCTAGAATAGATGGTCATACTTCTATTCTGGCATGACTTAATGATTTTTACATGCTGCAGGAAATGGTGGAGGAAAAAAAATAAACTTTTTTGGCCTTCAGCTCTGCTTCCTTGGCCAAGCAGTACAAGTGGGATTTGCAGTGTTGGTGACTATGGCTGTTACTATAAGTAACACTGAAATTGATACTAAAGTTACTTTAGATAGACTCAATATCAGAAATTTAAATTCAGAAGCAGACTTTTTATTGTGAAGTTGTAGAAATGTCAGATCCTGAAATGCTAAACTTAAGTGTTTCCCCATTTTTAAGGTAGCAGTATATAACACTACTGAAAGCTCATGTTATGCCCCCCAGCTGTAACATAGGTGGTGGGTTTTTGTTTGTCTTTTGTTATTGGTTTTTTTGAAATATGAAGAATTCCTGAGTTTTGTTTAAATGCTAACTAACAATCTTGTTTCAATATATGGTGAGTTAAAAAGCTGCTACTAAAACTACTGAAGAGATCTATCTTCCCAGCCATCCATGGTGGTAACAGCTGGTCCAGTAAGCTGTTGGACCTGACTGGTGGCAGTTGAGTATTAGAGAACAAGAGAGTGTAGAAGGCTCCAAAGCTTTGGCTTTTTAATACTTCTGGAGAATAGTAAGCATTTCCTACCTATTGACATTTGCTAAATGCTTCAATCTTTGCTGTTGTAATATTCTGATTTCATTAGAAGACTTGTGTTTTTAAAAGTTGACGTACTTCAAGTGTCTCACTTGCTGTATGTGGAGTTAGTTTTGAACTTTATAGTGTAAAAGCACTGCTCAGGTATCCAGACAATTGTGGAATTTGTCCTCCTTAGTAGTGTAAATCGTGCTGTGAGTTTTTGGATTTTTGTTTATGATCAGTGGAAGTGCCTTTTTCCTTCAGTACAGTGAGAATGGAATTGTAGAAATGCATAGGTTTTTGGTTTGTTGTTTCTTTTTAAGTCAAGCTTTGAAAGCTCTTGACTCTGGATAGGCTTCAGCCTTGACATGAGATACTGACAGATGTTTAAGTATGCCTTGTTTTCATTCAGTGCTTTTAAGCATACAAAGCTGTGTTAAAATGCCAACTGACACTGGCATTCATTAAATAATTTCTCTGTGGAGCTGGGGCATTCTTGTCTAGAAGCAGGCAGTGCTTTTTCCTATCACTGTTTAATTAATTAAACTGATAGGGATAAACTGTACTTGATCTTACTCCCCAGGTAGGATTTTAGAAGGCTTTAAATGATTTTAGTTTAGGTAATTAAGAGAAAGCTTGGCAGTGGAGCTTGACTGATGCACTTCTGCAGTAGTGAACTTCTGGCAAACAATCATCAGTTGCTTTACACTGTGCATTTTGCAGGCAGGAGTGTATCTGACAGCTCCATTTCTGTTTACAGAGAGTGACATGAAACCTGCTGAAGGAGTGCAGCTAATTATTGAGAAAGATGTAGCTGGCTTTGAGCCCCAGCAGGAGAAGGAAGTCGGCTGCGCTGCCCGGATTGCCGAACCTTTCATAACCTTCCGGGATGGATGGGTTGCGTACTACAACCAGCCGGTGTTCCTTGCAGGCATGGGCCTTGCATTTCTCTATATGACTGTTCTGGGATTCGATTGTATCACTACAGGCTATGCATACACTCAGGGGCTGAGTGGCTCTGTGCTAAGCCTCCTCATGGGTGCCTCAGCAGTCACTGGAATCATGGGAACAGTAGCTTTCCCTTGGCTTCGGCGCAAATGCGGCCTCATTCGCACGGGCCTTATTTCTGGAGTCGCTCAGCTTGCTTGTCTGATCTTATGTGTCATCTCTGTATTTATGCCTGGAAGTCCTATGGATCTGACTGTTTCTCCATTTGCTGACATCAGTGCCAGGCTGTTTGAAAATGAGCCATTGCCTACTATAGCATCTCCAGAACCTGAAAGGATTTTTGCAACTGGAATGCCCAACTTGGTAAACGGGTCTATTGCTCCTGCTAACAGTGACCCAGAGATGAGTCCTGAGCCTGTGCCTTTAATCTCTGTTAGTCTCCTGTTTGCAGGAGTCATTGCTGCTAGAGTTGGTAAGTATTACGTTTCTGCAATTTGGTTTAACATCTACTTTTAATTCTAAAAGTTAGTTACAGTGCCTGTCAACTAAGTAGAACTTTTGAATTAGAGGCAACAATTGGAATGTTACACCTTGTTTCTGGGGCTAGTTGATTATACATCACATAAAAATGAAATGATGCTGCAAGAGTATCACTAGGGTGAAGACTGCAGTACTAACTCCATGTATATTTTATGTCACTAATAGGAGAAAAGTTACCACATTTGGAGATTATTGTAACATATTTTTTGGAAAGCTTATCTCTAAATTATTTTTGTTCGCAACCAAATGAAACCACTTGTTACTAGGAAACAGCACCCAACACATCTGCTGTGAAAACCTTTGCATTTCAGAGTTTACTAAATTATTCCATTTATTTAAATTGCCTTGGCATTTAGAAGGAGAGCTTTGATTTGGATGACAGCTTAAGTTTTTGGGGTATTGCTGGTTAGCAATAATAGATAATAGAGTTTTTGGGGTATTGATAGATAGATAATAGATAATAATAGATAATAAGTTTTTGGGGTATTGCTGGTTAGCAATAACAGATAATATTAGTATCTGTCAACAGAATAGGCAGTCTAACATATAAATGTAATGAACAGTAATGTTCATCTGTAGAATCATTATCCTCAATTTCTGCAGTTTTTGCTGAATTCTGGAGGAATAAAATACTTGATTCACATGCATTAAGTTTTTTGCAAGATAGGCTTCTAAAGCTGAGTCATGAACAGACTAAACCAATATGGAAGCTGATGTCACCCATTTGAAATGTGTATTCTGCATAGTTTAAAAGATGTTTGTGGTTTTTTTTTTTAATGCAGAACTTTAGTGATTGCACCTAGCATGAATATGCTATAAATAGCTGTAAGCCAGCTATTTAAACAAGAAAAGGATGAGTAAAACATTGACTCCTTAGTCATGATGAAACAGCATGTGACAGGCAACTTCATGTATCAAGTTTATTTATGTATTATTTCATGACATTTTTTGTAAAAGGAAAGTTAATTGCTCTAGACTGTGAGTGTGAAATCATTTCTAGTCAACAAGAGGATATCTTATGCTGTGCATTTTTGGCAGAAGTGAGTGCTTGGAAGGATGAATTGAATTGTGCCCGTGATGAGTTTGCCATGGGAAGCCCAGCAGTATGGATAATTGTTTTCTCTCTCCCTAGGCCTTTGGTCCTTTGATTTGACTGTCACACAGTTACTCCAAGAAAACGTCATAGAATCTGAAAGAGGCATCATAAACGGTGTCCAAAACTCCATGAATTATCTTCTTGACTTGCTGCACTTCATCATGGTCATCTTGGCCCCAAACCCTGAAGCTTTTGGCTTATTGGTGCTTATTTCTGTGTCTTTTGTTGCAATGGGCCACATAATGTACTTCAGATTTGCTCAAAAAAGCTTGGGAAAACAACTTTTTGTTTGTCACACTCCTGATCCCAAAGCAACCCCTGACAGTTCACCACCTGGTAACACATCTACTGTCTGAAAGGATCCACTTCTCTTTACTAACTTAGTTTCACAAATACCATGGTTAAGCACATATACTTCCACTTCCTTTTATGACCCTGTTTGAGGTGTTTCTCTAGAGTTGAATGCATAACTTAGCTCTTTGAGGAAGCTTTCCCAAGAGAAAAAATTAGTTTTACAGTGACCCTGTAAAGGTTTCATGTTTGGCAGAGGACAGCCTGGCTGGATCTTGACAGCTGCAGTATCAAAGGTTCCCCACAAGTCTGGTGTTTGATCACAAAAATACTGTTCAAGTTCCATGGCTGACCCCTACAGTGATACTGTGGTTAAGTGGTTATACATACTCAATTTACCATGAATTCTGAATAATTCTTGTGTTCATTGAGTAAAATGAGGTCTTTCCTTTTTAGTTACTTTGCAATAACTTTTTATACAGTATTTGATTGTTTGGAGTTTTTCTCCAATATTCCTTTACCATGAACAGTTCTGCTCACCTTTATTCTTAAACTGGTGTAAACATCCTCTCTAAACATTGGACTTTGATGGTCCTTGTGGGTCCCTTCTCACTCACAATATTCTATGATCCTTCTTGATTCTTCTAATAAACAATTTTATCTTTTTTTTCCCAAAACCTTTATAGTATTTTATGTTTTGGTTTAACTTTATGGAAACACCTTTGCAGGTTTTTTGCATGTTTCCTTACAAATTAGAATACTGTTAGGTACAAGATATTGTATTACACTTTCGTTGCACTTCTTAGAGTAAAGCAGCCTCATTTAGCAGAAGCTATTGATGTAATATTACAAAGCATGGCTTTTAAATTACAAATGGCAGGTTTGCTCGGGTTTGATGTAGCAGAAAGTGCTAAGGTCAGGAGTACTGGTACAGAAAGATAAATTCTAGTGCTGACTTAGTTTTTGCCTCAGAGTACAAGCAGCTTTAGTTAATTTTCCAATATATCAGGCTTTATTAGGGTTTCTGAAAACAATTGCATTTGAAAATAGTTACTATTTCATGCAAAAGGTGGATTATTTGCATTTATCTGATGTGTATGTGAATTTTGACTTTGTTCTAAAATACTGCTAAACCAATGAGATGACGGATTGAGAGGCCCTCTAAAGCAACTGTAGAGCTATGTTAATGATACCTCCCCTCTGTTCAAGAAGTTCTTGCCTTTTTTGTTAGTTTTGTTTTGGTTTTTTTTACCCTGCATGTGTACTAACACAGTACTTCCATAGTCATTAACCCTACGTGCACTTTTGTGGAAATTACGCACTTTGCTTTCTCAGTAGAGTTGAACCTGGTGGTGTTCTGAGTTTTCCTATGGCTTGGCAGTCTGACTTCTAAATTTAAATATTGGTAAAATGTTTGTTTGCAGAACAAGTAGTATGTGAAAACATAATGTCAGCAACTTGTGAAAAGTATCCTCTGTAACTTTTAAGGGTTTTTTTAATTTTAGGTACTGTCCTTCACGGTCATATATGCTGCCAGACTCAGGCCTGGAATGTAAGTGTGTGAACTCCATTGAAATTAAAGGCGTTACACCAGGGCTGAATCTAGGCCAGTCATCACACATTTTGTAACAATTACATTATCCATCAAAGCATGTAAAGAACCTCTAGTGGCTTTTGTCTCAGATATACTGTTTTGTGAGAGGTGTGAAATGGAATGAATGGGAATCCAATGTACAACCAATGCACTTGTAGCCCATAGTTTTCAATATCTGGATGTAATGATTTTTCTCCTCTAATGGACCAAACCTAATAATTTCTCTATGTTGCTGAAAGCTTCTCAGGGATGTTTTCACTAGGTTTATAAGTGTTTATACTTCGACCAAGCATTAGGGTTTTGTTTTGATATAATAAAGTAAAATATGTAATTTAGAGTAGGTTTAAAATTTGTGACTCAATCCTGAGTCTAACTTAGGGAAAAGGGAATTTTGCCATCAGCAGAATTTGTCAGAAGACAAATAAAACAAGCTTCTTATCTAGATTTGTAGAGTAAATATGTCCAAAGGATAGCTTTATGTGGTATATGATAAGTACACTAGTAAATAAAATAGCTCTGATTTGCCAAATATATTTTCTCATGTGTATCTAATTTAAATTGGGACCAGATTTTAATAGTGTTAAATATAAATAAAGGTAGTCCAAATGTCAGTGAATGCCTCTATACTGCACTTTGAAAAACATCTGAATGCCACTGTATATCTTGGACTCATTGGCCATCAGGGAAACAAAGCTGGAAATGCAGCTTTTTTTTTTGTGCTGTCTACAGTGCACAGAAGCCAGGGTGCCTAAAATGTAATGCTGTAGCACTAAGCACCAGCCATCCTAGAGAGGATGTATTTCTGAAGTCTAGAGAGCTCCAAAAATGTGACAAATAGAGCTGGGAGCATGCCATGTTCCTGCCTGTTTCCAAAAGCTTTTTTTTTTTTTTTTTTCTTTCTCCAAGAACAATTTAGTCTTGTTTAATTTGAGTAGCAATTTGTTTCATAAATAGTTCCACTAGATAGTGCAGTACTATTAGGAGAGGACTGGAGCCTTGTCTTGGGTAAATATGATGTGGTTAGGATTCATATGTGCACATCACAGCTGGAAGGCAAGACAATCCTAAAATAGAAAAGTGAATGCTAGTTTGAAGACAAACAAGGAAGTTTAAATTGGAAAAGTTGTGTGTATTGGTCTGCATTGGATGTCAAAAAAATTGTATGCTGCTTGAGCACAGCCCATTTGTGTGTGAATCCAAGATGTGTGCTGACACCTGTACTCAGTAGTGCTTTGAAGCAGTATGGAGCCTGAAGTCTTACTTAGCAGGATTTCATTAAGTAAGCATTTTTGGCCTTGTATTTATTTATTTTTTTTTTAAAAAAGAAGTCCAAATTGGATGAAAACTGCCCTTAAAATGTACGCACTAGAAATCAATCTTACCAGAATATTTTATTATACAACCTTATGCTGGACATAGTATTGATTTATGTATTACTGTTGTTAAAGCTAATTAATAAATTTGCATAAAAACTTATTTGTCCTGTATTTTTCAGTTTGTGGGTATCTGGGTATGCTATGCTTATCATGGATCCTGTGTAGAAAGCTATTTTGTATAATGGGCTGAAACTGCCATGAAGCACAAACAAAGAGCATTGAGGAGGATGCAAATAACAAATGTTAAAACTTTCAATGACCTTGTTACTCTTTGGTGAATTGATTTTTATTTACCATCCACCGTACTAAGCTAACACACAAGAGATGAAGCTCTTGCAGCCTCAGCCTGGATCTTGCACTGGAAATAGAACAGTTTTGTGTCTTGGCCTGCTGAGCAACAGAAAGCAAATTATTTTACTTTGCCATGTATCTTTACCATACTTTACACACACATATCTTTACAATTTGGGATTATGGCCTTCTGTTGCAGCAACCTGTAGGTGAGAGCTCTGGGGATAGGAGTGGTCAAGGTTTAGTAGTCAAGTACTTTTCAATGCTAAACCCAGAATGTTTCCTATAGGACTGATTCTGGCTTTGTGCATTTAGGATATGTTTGCACAAAGCATCAACCTTGGATGTTACATTGGTTCACTAGGAGCTCTCTCTACTGATTCCTCTTTGAACTGAGTTTCCTAGAAACAGACCTTTATGGTTGTTTGCCTTCTTCACTGCCACTTAAAATTAAGAACAAGAGTTAGAATACTGATTTGAAAATGTAGGTATACATATCCACTCCTGTAAATATAAAAGTACAGAGAAAAAGATTTGTGAATGATATTGTGTACTTAACAGGTAAATAATATACTTCTTTAAACAGAAGTCCCTTCACAATGTACTGTTTGATGGTTTCACTGTTTTTTTAAACTCAGCTGTAAACATTTTGCACAGCTTTGAGGTTTTGAAGCCCCTGAGGAATTCACTGCTCAGCAACTAAAGGTAAAATGATAGGAGATACCTACCACTGTTTGTTTGCTTGTTGCACTACTTTGCTTACCAGGTAGTTGAGATATCAGCCCTGCCTGTGGAGGGCAAGGTATATTGTATATTCTGTGTATTCTTCTCCTCTGAAATATTTAACTGCTTTTGTTTTCAAAAGCATTTTCAAAAAGTGAGCCATGGGTAATGGGGTATGAAAGTTGAATCTTCCTAAAGGAAAAAGAGTGAGCTCAGACCCTTCGCTTTAAACTGTTTTGTTTCTTTGGTGAGAAATCCAACATCTAACTCAGAAATTCCAAAGGAGAAAGTAGGTTCATATCAAGTAATTTTAAAATACTACAGTCCCTTCTGTATTTGCTTCTTTAAAGTATATGGTGGATGTCCTAGGAATCAGAGTAAAGACTGTTTCTGCTAGGGAAGAGTGCAACTAGTGTTGTAGCTTTTCTGAGTCTAGCACTCTGGAGGTGGTAATGCCTTTCTATCTGCCTTAAGGCTGGCCTACTTCAGATTCTCCAGGAACATATTGTGCTGTACTCTGCATTCATGTCTTTCTCAAGTACTCAGTACTAGAGACGTTAGTAGTAAGTATTAGAGTAGTAGTCCTTTTTTCACTTGCCCTCTGTAGTTACTCATTCTCTTTCCTGCTTGTGAGTGCTTTAACTGCATGGTGTAATAAAAAGTATTTTATTCCTGGAATAAGACTATGCCTTTAGCTTCTGCTTTTGAAGACACAATTTTGCCCCTCTGAAGGGCAGAAAAAACTGAACAAGGATATTTGCTTAAGGGCTTGCAGGCAGTATGGACAAAGTGCATGCTGCTCAATAATACTTTTTCAAATACTTCAGCTTGTCCTTGTGTGGGTCAATATTTCTTTCTAGTTAAACTTTATTTCCCTTGTGGTCACAAGGGAAGCATGCAACTGTGTGCTTTTTTACTCTTGGTATAGGGTGATGGAGCAATCTGTTTTCATACATGCAGTGTTAAGAGTTCTTAATCCTTTGTATAAAGTGTAAGGGAAGTTACTTCATTTACAAAATCTGGAGTCGCTTCCTTTGGCTGATAAGGGAAAGAGAAGGTACAGTAGATATCTAAGCATAACTCATTAAGATCAAAAAACCCCACCCACAACAGCAAAGAGTGGCTCAGAAAATATCCCAACTTTTTCATGGTAAGTCATTGTTGATGTCAGCAGGGAGGGAGACAGCATAACAGGATATCCTCATCCCAGTGCTGCCAGACTCCAGTCTGAGGGTGAGTCCTGCCTTGAGCAGCACCACCAGTGCAGTGTGGGTTTCCCTGTGTGTGTCCTTGGCCCGTGCCAGCTGCAGGAGCTGTGGCTCCTGCCCCTGCCTTGTGTCATCCTGTCCCTGCCACAGGGAGGTGGGCCCGCAGAGCTGCCCCTCCCCTGGTCTATGGGCAGGGCAGAGCCCGTGCTCCCATCCTGATCCTGGGCAGTGCCACAGAACAGAGCCTGTGCTCCCATCCTGATCCTGGGCAGTGCCCCAGAGCAGAGCAGAGCTTGTGCTCCCATCCTGATCCTGGGCAGTGCCCCAGAGCAGAGCCTGTGCTCCCATCCTGATCCTGGGCAGTGCCCCAGAGCAGAGCCTGTGCTCCCATCCTGATCCTGGGCAGTGCCCCAGAGCAGAGCAGAGCTTGTGCTCCCATCCTGATCCTGGGCAGTGCCCCAGAGCAGAGCAGAGCCTGTGCTCCCATCCTGGGCAGTGCCACAGAGCAGAGCCTGTGCTCCCATCCTGGGCAGTGCCCCAGAGCAGAGCCTGTGCTCCCATCCTGGGCAGTGCCCCAGAGCAGAGCCTGTGCTCCCATCCTGGGCAGTGCCACAGAGCAGAGCCTGTGCTCCCATCCTGGGCAGTGCCCCAGAGCAGAGCAGAGCCCTTGCTCCCATCCTGGGCAGTGCCACAGAGCAGAGCCCTTGCTCCCATCCTGGGCAGTGCCCTAGAGCAGTGCCTGTGCTCCCATCCTGGGCAGTGCCACAGAGCAGAGCAGAGCCCTTGCTCCCATCCTGGGCAGTGTCCCAGAGCAGAGCCCTTGCTCCCATCCTGGGCAGTGTCCCCGAGCAGAGCCCTTGCTCCCATCCTGGGCAGTGCCACAGAGCAGAGCCTGTGCTCCCATCCTGGGCAGTGCCACAGAGCAGAGCAGAGCCTGTGCTCCTATCCTGATCCTGGGCAGTGCCACAGAGCAGAGCCTGTGCTCCCATCCTGGGCAGTGCCCCAGAGCAGAGCCTGTGCTCCCATCCTGGGCAGTGCCACAGAGCAGAGCAGAGCCCTTGCTCCCATCCTGGGCAGTGCCGCAGAGCAGAGCCCTTGCTCCCATCCTGGGCAGTGCCCCAGAGCAGAGCAGAGCCTGTGCTCCCATCCTGAGCAGTGCCCCAGAGCAGAGCAGAGCCTGTGCTCCCATCCTGGGCAGTGCCCCAGAGCAGAGCCCATGCTCCCATCCTGGGCAGTGCCCCAGAGCAGAGCAGAGCCTGTGCTCCCATCCTGGGCAGTGCCGCAGAGCAGAGCCTGTGCTCCCATCCTGAGCAGTGCCCCAGAGCAGAGCAGAGCCTGTGCTCCCATCCTGGGCAGTGCCCCAGAGCAGAGCCCTTGCTCCCATCCTGGGCAGTGCCCCAGAGCAGAGCCCTTGCTCCCATCCTGGGCAGTGCCACGTGTGCACAGGGCCCGTGAGAGCTCTGAGGGAGGGATGGACCAGCTGACAGGACAAACAGCCCCTGCCTGGCTCTGTGCTCTGCCAAAGACCTTGGGGAGCCCAAACAGTCCCAGGCTTCTCTGCCCACCTGCTGAATCAAACTTGGAGACCTTTCTCTTTCATCATATTTGGATGGAATTAACTGAGTGGTTCAAAAGCTGTTTGTCAGGAAGTGAAGGAGGTGGCAGAGCACAGTGTGATTGAGCAAGTTCTGTGTCCTTGGAAAAAAGTGGGTAAAAATATGTCCTGTGTGAAATGTCATTACGTCTATTGCCAACAGCACATTGTAACAAACTGATGAAGTAGTCCAGAAAAAAAAAAAGAAAAGATGAAATTCAGTGCAAGGCCCTATATTTAGGCACAACCAACTGACTCCCCAAATACTGGGTAGGGAATGGGTATCCACTATTGTAGAAAGTAATTGTGAGGTTATAGCATAACAAAGAGAAAACATAGGTAAATGTGAAAAAATAAATGGAAATGGGATCTGTAGCATGTATGCTTCATTAGTGGAATCATACAGGGTGCTGTTCTCTTTGAAACTGAAAACATGGAGACTTGTATCCAAGTTTTCCTTTGTATCTGTCTTGAACAGCAATAATAACCAAAGAGAAGCCAGAACAGTGTAACAGCTGCAGTCAGAGCTCTGGGAAGTGCTGAGCAAAGCACTCTAGGGGACCTGGCTTGAGCTAGGAGGTTGGACTAAGTGACTTTCAGGGGTCCCTTCCAGCTGTACCCATTCTGTAATTCTGTGAAATGAGTGAAAGAATTCAGGACATTTAGAGACTGAGGTGAATGCCAACCATACCTGCCAGTGTAAAAGGGGATGGAAATAATGTGTAATCTTGCTTGAGAAGACAAGCATTAGCCAAGTCAGGTTACAGCATACTTGTAACAGTTGTGGAGTTTCCAATCCTGAGCTGGTATGATTTTTTCCCAGCTCTGTTTTTCTCCAATTGCATGTGATGTATTTCTACAGTTCTTTCAGTTCAGTGTTTCCTCTAGTACTGCTGCTGAGGCAGTGGACTAGTCTTACTGTTCACCTTCACCTCATAAGCAATTTCTGGATTTGCAAATAAAAGTAGTTCTGCAGGATTAGTAAAATGTTTGGGAGGCCTGTTTAAGAATTTAAGGGTATTTTTTTAGTACTGTCAAAACTTCACAATTACCACAAGCACTAATACAGCAAATCTTCACTGTTTTTCAGAGTGCTCACATAATATTCCTGTGCAGAGCCTGCCTGTATTTAATGTGTACATCTCCTGTCCAGCCTCCTTCTTTGGGCTCCTTTAGCTGTTGATACCCTGCTGATTTAGGTAAGAGCTGCAGCTCTTCGAGAATTGGGACAGTGTATTTTCTGGGCCTGCTTCTAGAAAGGCCCAACTTGGTTCTCAGGCTGCTGAAAAAGTAAATTCCATGTGTGAATTCCTTAATTTCTGTGAGCTTCCTTCCACTGGCCGACCACATCACATGTAAGGGAGTTGTACAAATCACTGACAGGGAGTTGTACAAATATGTGGTCTGTCCAGCTGGGAAAGAGGGAGGAGAAGAAGTCCATGTTAGAAATATTTGTTCAGCTGCTATTGGAGTAAGGCCAGTCAAAGTTACTGTTTACAGTATGAAGTGTGCTGCAGTTCATTTATCTTCTAAAGATAACCAATCAAGATAAAGAATCCATTCTTTGGGACAGTTTTGGCTTTATTTGCTTGACTGCAATATACTATTCCCTGTCATCCTGTACTGACCTTGGCATTGTTTAGCCATGCCTGATGGGAGCAAACTGTGACACAGCTGGGGAGCAAAAAGACACCAAGCAGCCCATCCAGGTTGTGGGGCTTCCTTAGTAGCTGTCAAAGCACAGACACAGCTGCTTTGCACAAACCCCCTGCAAATTTCACAATTTGCACTCCACAGATACCTTGAGCATAATCTCTGTGTGCCCCTGCACACAGTGAGGCACTTGGAATACAAACAGCTCTTGGAGAGAAATGCACAAAATAGCACTGGTAGTATATGCACATCAAAGGAATGTAAAAAAAGAAAAAAAAAATGCTTCTCCAGGGAGAAAGGTTTTGTATAAGGACATCTCCTGAATGTCTTTTGAAAAGTTTCTTCCCCCTCTGGAATACAAAGAAACTTTGTATGTGTTGGGAAGCCTGTATTTACTTCATTTTAAGACAATGTTTCTCTTATATCTTACTATAAAGCCATTTTTGTATTGCATACATCAAGGAACTTTATCTATAATTTTAATGCCTTTACTATCCAAGGATAGCCTTGTCAGGGATTTTCACTTGTCAAAGAAGTAGAGTCATGCTTTGGCTTTTTTGTTTTCTTTTCTTTCTTGCTCTGATTGGTGCCTGATGCTGGCAGATGCCAACAGCCTCCATGCAAAATTCACAGTAGCTACAAAAGAACAAGATACATCTCATCACCTTTAATTCCTTCCCCTGAATCTGTCATTAGGCTCATCTAAGCCAAAAGAGGGAAAAGAAACTATTCTCCCACTGTTTGTTTCCTCTATTTTCTTTATTTTTTTGTGACTGTATGAACCCAAGGAGGAACAGAATTTGTGAATAGCAGAATCAGACCTGAGGAGGCCTAGTCTTTGGTTTCACACCAAAGGCAACCTGATTAGGAAAGAAGAGAGATTGTCCTTTTCTTAAGGGGATTGCTTAGGTATGTCCTCCCTCCACAAATAATGAATTCTTATCCAGTTCTGCTTTGCTAACATAGAGTAAATTTTCAGTAAGCAAATGGTAACATGGCTTATTTACTTGGATTTTTAGTACAGGTTACCAGTTGAAGTTCAGGGCTATATAGGATTGTACAGTTTCATTTTTTCTGCTTAGCTGTGATAAAATCTAAATGTTGTCTTATCTAAATGGAACAGAGCAAAGAGACCAAGGCTGATAGCTGGATGTTCAACAGAAAGCTGTAACTTCAGGCTGATTTTGTACTTCTTTTTCATGTTGCCTCTGCTTCTAGTTGGCATTTCCCACTTGGTCACAGAGGACAGAGATTAGATCAGTATCAGAGCATGGAAACAGAAGTGCTGGAAGATCACGTGAGTAACCTCAGCACTTTCTGGCATATTGTCTCAAATGTCACAAAGGATTTGAAGCCCAGGTCAGCATTCTCCTCAAGCCTTGCCACATTCCTCCACATCCACAGATCTCCACACCATGGAGGCTGTGCCTGTGTGTTCAGGATAGGTGCTGGTTTCTGAGTCTGTACATTTCCAGTGCGTCACGTATTTGCTGAAGATAGCTTTGTATGCATTGACAAATTTAACACCAGGAAAGAGGGATAAAGAGGGCAGCCAAGTGGGGGCACCCAGCAGGGTTCTCAGTGGTTTTCATGGACTACCCTTGTGATCTAGTGCCAAACATGGTGGCCAAGGCAACAGCAACTTTTATTTCTGTAGTTCACCTGAGGTGTGCAGCATGTCTTGGGATCATACCTCAGCATTACTTGAGGTAATTCTGTGAAGATCTCCGTACACTATTATAAATTCCAAGAACCTTCACCCTGGGAGAGGACAACAAACAAATGTTGTACTGAATTAACAAAAATACATATTCAGAGAATTATTATTACCATTTTGGTCTTCTCTTTATTAAAAGACAGAATCAGTAACAAAATTTACAATTCTAATCCTCCTTGCTAATACTTCAGAATAGGAGGATATTAGTATGCTTTCCTGCCTCTTGTTAGATACATTAAAAACAATTCAGTCATTATATATTGCTGCTTGTGAAAATTGTTACTGAGTAAAAGTTTTAGCCATAAAATAGTGACGAATATCTCACTTCAGTCAGTATCAATTGTACTGTATCAATTCCTACAGTGCATTTTTATTCAGCTAGCTTTGCTTACCTCTGCAAATGACACTGTTAATAAAAAGGGAAAAGACCAGTTTCTCAAGACCATCCTGAGGAAGTGATACAGGGCATTATTAGATGTGCTTGAGGATGACTCAGTGATTCTTAAGTTACATCATGCTAAATAAATTATGCCAGAAGTTTGGCTACAATCACAGAGCAACAAGACAGGGAAAGTAAGCCAGTCCTGGAGGATGAAGTACAGCCATTAGTTTGAAGTGAGCAAGACAGTTCTGACAGAGAAGCAAAGTAAGAATGATGAAAAGAGAGGCACGGGAGCCTGGGATGATAAAAGGAAGAAGGAAGTGCAGCAGCCCAGCAGGAGTGTGTGACACAGGACATGCTGCAGATTAAGGATTATTGGTTTCATGAGGTTACCTCTCTTTTATTCATTTACATCTCTGCACCCTTCAGACCGTCAGTTTATTCCACGAACATTCCCATCTTTCCCTGGTCCCTTGGTCTGAAGCATCACTTAGTCCCCTGCAGTAAATTGCCTCTAGATCCTCCTGCTGCCTCTGAAGTCAGGTGGACTGAGAGAATTGTGTACCATCCTACTGACACTGACTGAAAGCTAATTGTTACAGGTTGGTTGTGTCTCAGGCTCAGTGCCTGCAGGGGATCACCATTTCTGGATTCTGAATGTCTCAGTTACTAGCTGTTGAAATCTAAAAGACTAGGATCATGAAGCAAAACATGTTTGGGGATTTCAGCAAAAAGAGCAGCCTATCAAGCAGAGACCAAGAGGAATTACCTAGTTAGATTTGTGCTGAAGAGTTCAATGAGTTACTCATGAACTTGTGAGAAAGACATAGCACAAAGTTAACTGTGATTATCATGTGTTGGGGGTTCATTGTGTATAGCAGAAATATGCGGCACAGAGTACCTATAACCTCCTATGCTATGTGAACACAGCAGCTTTGCTAAAGCAGCAAGTTAACTCAGCCTGTCTCTTCCACAGACCCCATGTGCCCAGCCTCCCACAAGTTACAGTTCTGTAAAGGAAGCTCTGGAAACACCACCCTCTGCTTTCTGAGTGAGCTGCCTCCACAGAGACTGGGGAGCTGGGCCACCGACTATTCCTGCTTAGAGATTATTTTGCTTTTCAAAAATGGATTTTATTTGTAAGAAAATTTACATAATGACAGGTAAGTTACAGATAAAATGCAAGAGCTGCAGCTTCAAGTTGCTGTGGCACCACAGACATTTTTCTTACCCCTCTTGTATTAAAAATGACATGAGAAGGTTTCTTTGTGTGAGACCCAAACTCTTGAGTAAAGGTAACAGAGCAGATGGGTAAAGGGTAATACACTTTTTGTTAAAAGATGTTTTAAATAGTCAGATACTCTATGGATGGCAGTTGGCCACTGTGGAGAGGTTAAGTCAGCCAGAGAGGTGGGAAGTAGCACTCTGACACTCAGAAAATATTTCTTCCCTTCTTAGTCTTCCTTCTACAATTTTGCATTGCCTGTCCCCTGGCACTTCTGATGAAAGGCTGCTCTACCTGACTTATTCCTTCCCTTATCTCTATTCCTGTCCTTAGCAGTGCCAGGGTGAGGCTGGCAGCAGCTGTGGTACAACGGGGCCAGAGTGAGAGGCCCTGCACACTGGCACAGGGGCTGGAAAGAGGGTGGCACCCATGCTGCTGGGAGAGGGGTGTCCAGCCACCTCACACAGTGCCCAAGTCCAGCCCAGCAGCCTGCATGGCACCCTTGCTGCTGATAAACCCAGGACTTCAGCCTAGGGCTCTGGCACTCCAGGCCACTCCAAGGGAGTAGGTAATGAGGCACACAGAGAAGCTCAGAAGGCAGCTCTTGTCTGTCCTTTCACCTGCCTGATGCTGAAGGCCAGGAAACACAGTAATTACAAAGCCTCTTAGAGAACATAATTAACTCCAGCTGGAGCTTTTCAACTCAACTTTTTAAAACCTTTCCCTCCTCATTAAGGGCATTAAGCAGCGACTTTTTCCTAGATCTCAGAGAGAATCACTTTCCTCATATTAATACAGTCTTTAAATGACCAAGAAATGTTCTTTTCTCCCCTTAGTTCTAAGAAATAACTTATGGATCATGTACTGAGAAAATCAGTCTCACCAGGGAGGAGTACAGCTGGGAGATGAGTGACATCTGCTACCCATCAATTCTAGGTAAGAAGGCACACCTGTTCTGAGGTGTGTTAAATGCAGAGAGCTCACAGAATGCTTTGAAAAGGTTTTGGGAACTTCCTGTTAAAAGCTGATATTGTGAAAGGGAGAAGCACTGTAGGAGAAAACATATTTGCTGTCCTCTTTCTCTCAAGGAGACAGAAAAGGTAAGAGAATGCTTTTTCATGCTCTGTGACCAGCAGCTAATCAGCAGTTTGGAACAATAAGGAATGTTAATAGCTTGTGTGTGCTCTGCCAAATGCAATGCTATTTTTGGTATGAGTCTCAAGGCATGATTCAGCAGTTTCTTAGCCAGCAAGTAGTGCAGACCTATCTCAAGAGTATTTTAAGACTCATGGTATCACATGTTTCTTAGTAATGGTTTTCCTTTCTTCCTTTATCTGTGGTTATATAGTAATTCCATTAATGCATCACTCATTAGTCAGTATGAGAAAACATTGGGTTATACAATATAGTGGGAGAAATCAGTCAAATGGATACAGTGATCACTAAAGGTGTTCCTACTGAATAGAATTATCTGTGGGGCTCTTTACCAAACTTTAATTCTTGTGAGACAGTTAATTTGAATTAAAGATAGCTGAAATCCATGAAATATAACCATGGCAGGGTTAACATATTAGTTTTACTAACTTTGCAGGCAGGTAGGAAGGTTAGAAACCTTCTCAAGGCTACTCATACCAACTTGTATGTCTTTTTAGGATTGGGGTTCTGGTTGCAGTTATTCATTTGACATTGTCAAGAAATGATACAGAGGTCAGCTGTAAGGCTGGAAATTTGAACAGTCAGTGTAAGGATGAACATAAGCATAATGAAAAGGCCGGGATTCAACTATCATAAAATGCAGGGGATGTGTGAGAAGCTCTTGTTTAATCTGCAGTCAGGGGTGCACTACTCATGTTCACTCTGTATAGGAGAAATACAGCTTCATGAGAGGCAAACAGTGTTCCTGCTGCCTTTGCCATAAATATCCTGATCAGAACTTAAAAGGAAACAAAACTCCCATGATAGAAACTTGAGCAGTTTAAATCTTCTTTCTTTATTCACGCTGAGCACTGCACAGATCCCCTCTCCCTCCTGTCCTGCCATCTCAGTGGCTACTGGCTCATAGCATGTGAAGGACCTTCCCTGGGAACAATCCTGATTTGATCCTGCACTGTAGGAAAACCTTTTGGCCTCCTGGCTACAGCTTTCCTGGTTCCTTCACAGTTTCCAGGCAGGAAATAGGGTAAAGCACATCTGATGCCCCTTGGCATGTTCACCCCATTCCTTGCATGGAGAGGAAAAGAGCCTCTGTGGGCAACATCCAGTATCTGTGAAATCAAACGTTCCTCTGGGAAAGCATTTCATGGTATTTCCTCTGCAGGGAGGGGCTTGGAATGAGAGGTGGAAAGAATCCAACCTGATAGTGCAGTGCTTGCTGAAAAGGTGAAAAATAATCAGCCAGTTCTCAGTGGAGGAAGTGATTGCTGTTTTTCATGTGGCAGTCGGGCACAAAAATGCCTTTGCAGCTTCAGTCCATGGTCTAGAACTAATGTGAAGTGTCCATTAGCCAGTGGAACAAGATATTGATTCAGTGACTGAGCTGGGGGAAAAGAGACTTTTGGCTAGGTGAAAAACATCCCAAACACATGGGTCTCACTCAGCCTCAAGCACTTGGATGTTCTTGGCAAAAACAGCAAAAAATTAACAACAAAAGAGCACACACTTCAAAATATATTTTGGGAAAGACAAAATACCAAGCCTTATACAAAGTTACCTCTAAACAAGAGTAACTCTGCAAAGTAGAACATTAAAATGTTACAAAATGTCAGACTCCCAACAACTTACTTGCTTGTTTTTCTTTACTACAGTGAAGAGGAAAATCTGTGTATTTTGTTTGAAGCTGTTCTGTGATTTAAAACAAATTCCCACCAAAACTTCCTTACTGCAATAGCCCCAGCCCAGTCATTTCTATTTTAGAGGGGTAAAAGGTTTATGAAAATGAAATGGAAAGAATTAGTGTTATGTCACATCACGGCACCAGAATAGCAACAAACCAAGAAATTTTTAACAAAATAAAACTCTTCCAAGAATACATAAGTTGTCCTTTGGTAAAGGTAACAAGAAAATGGCTGTTGAAGGTTTGGGGGTCCCATGTTCCCTCAGCTGCTCACGAGCAAGATGAAAAACTTCAGCAGTGAAATACAAATGTGGGACGTGTCATGTGAGGTTTTCTCTTGTGTGTTTCTGACAAATCAGGGCTCTTTAGGTTAAGAGATTAATAAATCCACCCTGTCAGGCAATATGTGGTGTGTGTGGGAAGTCTTTCTGAGAAGGTATGTTAAAAGAATTCTGTAGTAGCTGGGTACCAGAGTGAAAGCTGACCTCTGACTACAGGCTTAGCACAGCATGAATTAGTTACTTACAATGAAAGCTTTTTTCCCCTGGATTCCCACAGAGTTAACAGTTCTGTAAGCAAGTAAAGCCAAATGAAAATATGAAAGCTGTACAGACCTCTGGCCTTGTCAGCCACTATGTAAGGCAAAGTTCAGCTTGCTGCTCCTCATCTCCTGCCTGACATTCTTGGCACGCAGGACAAAGCTTTCCTCCTACCACTGCTGGAGCCCTGCCACAGCTGTGCTGAACATCTCCCTGCTTTAGGCTCTGGGAAGCTGATGGAGGACATTTGACATTGTATCTGTATCTTTTTTTAATGGGGGAAAAAACTACAACTGTGCTCTTGAAACTGCTGTGTTTGCTCCTTGAGAAATTCCTTAAGCATTGAAATTTGGTTGGAATTTTCAAACCCTCCAAAAAGGTCCTTCTATCAGAAACACTGGTAATTATTTTACAGTATCTTGCAGTTGTTTCAGATTCTTTTAGCAAAGGTGCTCATGAAATTCCTCAGTGGTGACAGTCTTTTTATCTCCTGGTAAGAAAGTCCCTTACCAACACATGCTGTGATTCTGGCTGGGGATGTGCCTTGCTTTTACCTGCTTTAGCTTTACTCTTCTGTGTGAAACATCCTGTTACTCAAATTGTACATGCCAGTGGTTCTGGATGCCTGGAAAATCAAACACCCTTTGGTGTAAGCACTGAAATCACTTCACTTGGATTGATGTAAACACGTTAAACAGTGTTTAATGAACATGGGGGGAAATCTTTAAAGGATCTTCCAGCAATTCAAAGATTAAAAAAAATATTGCTTTTACCACTGGACTTCATTCTTGATTTCTGAAAATGTTTATTAGAATGAGAAGGATATAAACTTAAAGCTTGAACACCACAAATGTGGTAAGTCTATTGATTTGAGGCCTAAACATTTATTTTTCTCAAGTAAACTTTTATTTTAAACTATTGCATCAAGCACTTTACGCAGATCCCCTGCATGGACTGTTACCTTTAGGAAAGAGAAGGAACTTAAATCCTTGTCTTACTGGTAAAGTATTATCAGAATGACAATTACAGCTGATCACAGAGTAACAATTCATTTTTCTGACTGCAGACTACAAGTTCTTCTCACAGGGTCAGGAAATGTATGTTTTCTATTGTCAGACAGGTTTATTGCTACTAATACATATTTTGAATTTCATTAAGTATCACAAATCTGAAGTCTGATTATGAAGTCACAAAACTGCTCTTGCAGAACACAATAAGGTATCACCTTAAGTAGGAAGCAATTTGTTGCTTTGAGGTAAAATAGTTATAATCTGCTTGCTAGGATTTTAAAATTTGTGCAAGTTCAAGTTTATTTTCTAGAAGTTTCTTTTCAATCACTAGAATGATTTAAGCTTTGTGGCACTCCAACTCAAATAATGAGTTCTCCCTTTGCCTGTGACAGTGCTCCTTATTGGCTCTGTTTCCTGAGTTAAACAAAAGCCAGGAAAACTGCACAATTTAGGTTGAGACTGCAAGTGAAAAATTGAAGTTTTCCAAACTGGGTCCTGTTCACTGGCTGAGGTGTAGGAGTGGACACAAGAACAATTTTCTGTAATAACCAACACTGTGAAAGAAGCTCTCATGTTTTGAGAACAGATTGTTGTTGTTTAACAACAACAGAAAAACAACAGAAAATGGTTGGATTCTGGTAACTTCTACCTAAAAACCACTGACAAGGTAGAAATTTCAGCTGTCCTGCCCTCAGAGTTAATACCAAGACTGTCTATGAGCTGGGAGTCAGCCACCTTTAAAGGTTACTTTGAAATTCAGGCCCGCTGGACCTTCAGCTTGATATCCAAACTTGAGCTTTTTCCTCCCCTGAGCTTCCACATAAGTGGTAGAATAGCACTTTAAAGGGATTTGTTAAGAAATGTCTCAGAGCTCCTGCCCACACCATCCCCACTTTCCCCTCCATCCTCCCTGGCACACTGCACCTCTAAACACAGTGTGACACAGGCTCAGTGCTGTTTTAGTGTATCTATAACTGGAAAAGGTTAAGCTGATTTTGAAAGAAAATCCATAGTCTTTATTTTGTTAGGCTTTGAATACTTATTTACTGACAAGATAGTGGAAATACTTCCTTAAAGAGAGATGCAGGGTACAGTAAAACATTTCTATGCACATTGAAAAAATGTGGTTATGAGGTCAGCAAGGTGAAACACCATCTGCAGTGTGCCAGGTCTATTTTTATTTTACACAATGAGCTCCACCTCAGCCATGAAATAAATGTCTTCCATGCAGACACTGATAAGGAAGATGGTGCTGGAGAGCAGATTCATCTGCTTTTGCCAAGGCTGGGAATAGCAAGGCTGCATTAGCCACTGAACAGCCTGCTCCTGTGCCTATCCAGCATCAGGAGGGCTTACTGTGCCTTTTAGATGAGAATCTGTGTACTCCAAAATATTAATTCTGAGTGAACCAGAAAATTCATGTGGTGCCCTTTACCTCAGGGTCACTTGTTAGAACATGTTATTTCTGTCCTTAGAAAGAAAAATGCATGTTTTTCAGATATTGCAAATGTAATTATGCTGATACTTGTACTTGGAGAGTTTCATTTCCTTGAAGTCCTTCTCTTTCTCCTGTCCTTGGGAAAACAGAAATACAATTAGGAACTTGAATTGCTGTCCATTGGCTATTTATGGAAAGTTGGCACATTCCTCACATGATCTCTGTTTTTGCCCTTGAAAAGAACTGATGCACTCTTTCACCCTGCATGTAGTCTAGAATGAACCCCTACCTCTTGTTTGCACTCTTTCAGAGAAGTCACTTTTTTTCCTAAGAGAGGCTTAAAAATTAAAACCAAACCAGACCAACTTAAAAGGGACGGTCAATATTTAATGAATCATAAATATATGCACAATATTAGCTTCAAGTAACTTCAGATTCTAGGGTAAGAAGGGATTCTCAAATGAAATTTTGAGTAAAAATTGGTTTTGTAGAAATGATATTTTGGGCCAAAAGTCATTTTTACATGATGCAGACACTTGCCAGAAAGGTAGGGATGGCTGGCAGCAGCTGTGGAATGGCTGTGGATTGCCAAGAGGCTCTGAGCAAGGAGATGTTGCAAAGATGTTTGGCCACTTGGAGAGGTGAGTGGTGTAAAATGAACTAGAACAGGACAAAAATGTAAAATCCTATTCTGTCTGCCTACAGAGCTGTAAGAATAAATTTCCTTATGTTATCTGCTAAAGTCAGGCATTTTCTCTGCCTTTTGGTGAATGGAAGTTATTTTTCACTCAATTTGTTTTACTACAGCATCAGAAATGCAATTTATTTTCTTTTTTACTCCAGAAAATACCTGTGCCTCTGCAAACAGGGAATGTGGGTTTCTCAGGTGAGTCTGGTTGTTCTCTCTGGTGAAGGCCTATATGTTCAAAAGAAAATGGGTTATGCTAGATCAGCTTTAGTACCAAAACCACAGTAAGTGCACTGTGCATAAAGATGCAACCTCACCTAAGCATATAGGTACCATCAAACTCTACAAGTGCAAAAATTTTTGATATTTTAGAAGGGAAGTTCCTTCAGAAAGGAAACCTTTGCTGTAAATAGTCTATTTTAATAGATCAAAACCTGAGTTTAGTGCATTCTGATTCTAGCAATAAGCATGCTCTATGATTTTCCCCTGGGAGCAAGCAAATTCATTGTGCTCATGGCATGTAAATATACAAGAAGTAATACTTCTAAGGTTTCACATCCTTTCACAGTGTAAACAGAAGACCCAGGAGTAGATGTCTGAGCAATGATAGGAGTGCAGTGGAGTCATATGTTTCCTATGGAAATCATTTGTGACTTCCCTCTCTTTACTGCCACACATCTTCAAAGCACAAAACCAGCTTGTATTTTAAGCAGAACAATTATTTGCTTTACATCAAAGTTTTATGTAGCTCTTAATTCAAACTGGATTTCAAAGGAGTGAAGTTAAGGGAGGTCTCTGTAACACATGGGTGGTGATGTGTTTTCTGTTCCTGGTACACTTTCTATTGATAGATCTTGACATACTTTACAAACATTAATAATTCAATAATTCAACAGCTTGCCAGAAAGAAAATACAGTTTGCTGTTTCAGAAGAAGAATTATTGCCAATTCCTTCTTCTGCAAAGAATTGTAAAAGCAGTCATTTCTACACTTAAAATGCTGTGTAATTGCAGTGTGGTTATGGTCTGATGTATCTCCAAGTGTTTCAGTTGAAATGTCTGGATGATCTAATCCTACATTTTTTATTTTTGCCTCTCAGGACCCTTTTTGCTGCTTATATTGTTCCTATGAGTCAGTTTTGAAAAAACAGGCCTGTTGTCTTGTATTTAATGGACTAAACTGCTATCTGAACAATTTGCTTGCCATTCCCTTTATGATACAATTAGAATACTTGGAAAACTAATTAAAAGCAGAAATGGGATTACTCATAGTAAAAAAATCAATATTTTTACTGTAACACTCTATCAACAGAGACAGCTGTTGAATGTAGATAACCCAAAATTTTTGATCCATGTTAGACAATTTGCTTCTTCCTCAAAAGAATAGTTCAGTGTTAACTGGTAAAAATCAAAGGAGGGACTGTAATATTATTTTATTTGTGCTGATTGGATCATAGAACAGCTGGAAGCCTTGTCTGGGATCCCTTGGTGTAACTGTGTACAGTTTGTCACCATGGTGACAGTGGCCTCCTGTCCTGTGGGACTCTTAGTTCTGTCTGTGAAATTGCTGTTTCTGCACATTATTTGCAGAAGACTAGTTGTGAGCATTTTCTTCTTAGGTCTTCAATGGCCTTGGACATCTCTGCCTGCATTCAGACTGACTGGTTTGTTCAGACTGAAAGACTTGCTGGAGTCAAATCCAAGGGCAATAACAAATATTCCATGAACCCCATTGCACAGTCCAGTTCTCCCGTGTGTCACTCTCCAGTGGCTCTATCTGAGAGCTAATTTCCATAGCAAGGGACAGAAAAACTTCAACATTTAAGTTGTTTCTAGCAACTAGAGCCCGGTGGAAGTCATCATTCCCTTATTCTCCTTCACTGGTGGATGAGGTGAATCTGCATGCTCTGCATGTTTTTTTTTTTTTCCTTTTTTTTCTCTTTCACAATGGGTTTTGGGGCAGGATGGCTACGTGGTGTTGCTGAGGGCAGGAGAGCTGCTTCCACACCCAGCTCTATGAAATACATGTTGTCCCATGAAGAAAGCCAGCTCTGGGGAGCTGGAGGAAGGAAATACTTTTCCTGTTTTGTATAGGCCCCAGACACTCTTAAGCTACTTTTGTGATTAATTTAGCCAAGTGCAGTTTGAGAGATGTATATGTTGTGAAACTGAGTATCTTTCATCTCTGGAATTCAAACATGGTATTAAATCCTTGGTGCAGGTACATTTTTTAATTAAAAAAGTATATTTTTTCTTAGTCATACAGTTACCACACATCACAAATGGAAGATAAAAACACTCATTAAAAGGCCCACTTCATGCTTTCTCTCACTTATTTTACACTGGTTTTTTTTTTTTTTTTCCAAAAAGTAGATTTTATCCCAGACAAAAGTTGCTTTTATTGACAGCTTCTGCAGGATGAAGCCACACATCTCAAGGTGTGCTTTGTAGGAAGTAAATTATTGAGGATTGTCTGTGTGTCTTCTTGTGGTCCTTTCTGTGGCTCCAGAGGCCTTTGTGGGAATATATTCCACTGAAATAACAGAACCATCCCTCACTTTATCTACCGTGTGATTAATTCTTTAGCAAAATAATTAAGTAAGTGAGGTAAGAAAACCTAATGGAAAAACTGAAGAAAAATCCATGTTAAAATGGGACAGGGGGCACTAAAATGAAGACTGCACATTACTCAATAGTTGTTTTGTTTTTTGTGGTTAGTCAAACTGTCCTTTCCCTGCACAAGTGAGGATTGCTAAGCATGAAAGATCCTTTTTTCTAAGCAATCCAAGCCACAGCTTATGTGCTGTGTCAGCTTTCTCACCACTTGAGGTACTGTGAGCAGCAGAGAACTGCTGTGACTGGTTCAATGACCACAAGTCATGGCTAAGGAATAAAAATGACCCTCAAATCACATGATTTTGATCTGGAGAGTGTGTTCTTAGAATTAAGGCAAAGTTTGGCATGTTTTTCAGCTTGCATTTACTAAAAGGCAAGGTATTTCACATGGCAAAATATGAATTTAAAAGCCATGTGTGAGAAATTAAAAACTAGAAAAGATTAAAGGAAACTGCTTTGGTATACTGTCCACAGCAACGTTATTGTCCCATGCAAGAGCAGCACTCTCAGTAGTTATGGATCATGATTTTAGCTTTAGTCTTTGGGATATATGGCCTCAAAACTCTCAGTTCATATGATAATTTGAATCTAGCACTATTTGTCTACTATGGAAGCTTTTGATTTTTAATTGGGATTGTTTTAGTTTCTCCAGAAGTGAAGGCAAACCCTGTGTATTTAAACACCACCAGTGTGCTTGGAGGCATTGCTGCTCATTCAAGCACTGCTGCCTCCAGCTGGATATGTAGTAAGAGACTTTGTAATCCAGTGCAAAATTTTCCTAATCCTATGAATTCATACAGAATAGCTTTTTTTTTTCTCATATTTTTTTAAAAGGCTGTAGGTCTAAAAGCTTTTCAACCATATGATACACAGAACAAGTTTCTTAACATGATCCTTAATTCTCCAGCAGAGAATCCTTAAATTGTGTGGTAATGCAGATAGTTACCCAAATAATCCCAGGAAAGAAGTCTTTAGTAAATCCATGACACAGGCTAAGGCTTTTCAAGGAGTTGGGTTTTTTTCCCAGTTGTTCATAATTTATGATTCATAAATTCCTTGACCGCTGAAATATTGCAGTGACATCTTGTGCCAGTTTCCCTAAGGATGCAGAAAGTTTATATCAAACTACACATTAGTTCAGTGCCATGGAGCAAGAGTCCTCATCCTTTTGGTGGCAGCCTCCCTTTCAGGTTTGTGGATGTGTGCTATCATTTCTCTCTTAGAATGGAAAGGTTTGAGCTTCCCTTTAGAAGCCTCAGCTCCTTGTCAGGAGTGCCTGCAGTAGGTAACAGCTCCTGCTGTGTTGGTAATGTGTGTGTAACTTGGAGACAGTGCAGCCCAGGGACATGAGGTAACCTATACCTCATATATAACCTGCCATGACTCTGAGAAAGGCTTCATTCCATGTACTTGCAGATAGAGAAGCATGTTTATCATGGAAAATGTGAAAAGGGATCTATAGATATGCATTGGTATTCCAAAGCTGTAAATTCTTCTAACCCATGCAACCTTAGCAAATATAAAGTACAAATATAATTACATGCCTGAGTACCTTGAGCTGTTATGTGCTACAGGCATGAGCCAAGGAAGATCAAGTCAGTGTTTGTTCAGCTGAGACTTTTGCTCAGCAGAAGGGTCCTCTCTGCCCAAGTGTCCTCTCTGCCAAACTTCTCCATCTGATTGGCCTCATGGGCTTCAGCAGCCACATCCAAACCTACATTTGTTTGTAGGTTTTATAGGCTTGGATGTGGCTGTAGGCACAGGCAGCTGAACTGCTGTCCACTTAGCTTTTCTTTTGGTAGCTCAGGTCTTTGGGGAGATAAAGAATGTCATCAGGTTTTATACACCACTAGCATGTCCTTCATCTTTTGGAACCCTTTCACCTTATGTGGTGCTGGAAAACCAGAAGCTGGTTGAGCAGCTGTGGTGCCTACCTCATTGGCATGGAATTTCTGTCTCCTCTCCTACCCTCGTTTTCACCCTCTGAAAGGATCTAAACGTCTCTGATTTTTGCAAATGTATATGTAAGTTATTCCTAATGCATCTGAATTAGCCCAGTAAATTGAATTAGACTCTGTGCTTGAACTCATGTCGAAGGACTGGGTCTTCTAATTTGTAACTTTAGTGCTATTAAAGTTCTGAGCACAGAGAGACTGAGAAAAATCCAGATCTTGCTTGGACTAGTAAAAATCAATGCACTAAAACTGCATCTGGTATTGTAGGAACAACTTGTCTGGCAAAGTGAACATTTTCTCTGTCTGGATTTGGTTAATTGACAGTGTCCCTTGGTCTGCTGCTCCACCTTCCCTGCACATGCAGCTTTATGGAGGTACAGTCAGGGCTTGATTTGGGGGGCAAATATTTTGCACTAAACCACTATTATTGCAAGCTAACTTTGATTAGAATTGCTTCTTATTATCCTTTTAAGTGGTACTGTCTGCCCTATTGTTTTAGAAAAATTAAACTAAGGAAATAAGAAATTTTCTGTGTACATCATCTGGTTCTGATTACCCACTTTATTTTCTGAATAGCAGTGGAACTTGTTCAGAAAATCAGTGTACAATCCATAAATGTGGTATTAATTAATGAGGTACATGCTTTGGACTTGGCTGCCACCAGCTCAGTGGTTTCTGAGCATGTTGATGCATTGCAGAGAGTTCCTGATTTCTATGGCTACCTCCCAGCTGGGAATTGATGTTGCTTAAACTAAAGACAGGGCAAAATACTGAAGGAAATACATTCTTTGCTATGGAACATCATTCTGTATTGTGTTTATGGGGTGCTCAAAGGATCATTTTACATCAATTATGATTTCTGTAGGAAAAACTCAGAAGTAATTGGCTCGAGTATTATAGGAATATAATTTAATTACAGGCATTAGATTTAGTGTAAATAAAGAGCAGACAGTTTTCTAGTAATGTCTTAGTAGGAAAATTAAAAACCAAATAGTCCCAAAAGTTGCATTTCCTCTTTCAAAGTCACCAGTTCCTTTCAGAGGGCAGCAATAGACACCATTGAAAGAATTAAATAGAGCAAGTGGTTAGAAAAATCTGTCCAGGCAGTGATATCTGTCATCACAAGAGTGATACTTGAGAAAGTAAGAAATTCTTGGCTTGCTTTATGGAATATACCATTGACATGTCAAATTTATTTGAAAGGGTACTACACATATCTAAAATGAGTTCTACCTTTCCATCTTTTCATTTCCTCTGCTTGAGGACAGCCCTGGGACTGTATTACATTAGTGATGGGTGCTGTGTTCCCTTCCCAGCCATTCTGGGGGCTCCAGCCAGCCCCTGCAGAGCTCCCCAAAGCTGTCAGGTGGGACTGGCCATGTGCCTCTGAAGAGAACATGCTGTAAGTCCCCAAACCCACTCTCAACCTGTGAGATGTGTCAGGGCATTTGCAGAAGGGGGAGGAACAGAACAAGCCCAGACCCACTTGCCAGGCTACTGCTGCAGTGTTTCCCCTCTCTGAAAAAGCAGAACTGTAACAGAACTGTGTCCTCTGGACACTGGAGGTAGATTTTCTGTCCAGAAAACCTTTCTGAGTATTTAACTCATATTTCTTTTATTTATAACCATTACACACAAGCGTGGTGGGCCTTACAGCCCTTGCTTCCAGATACAGCTGTAGCAAAAGAGTACATAGAAAATTAAATTAGTTAATTTCTAATAGTCTACAAACACTTGAAGGATGCTGTGAACTTTCCAAACCATTTTTGAGGTTACTCATTACTTGAATCAATTAATGTTTGTTTAAATGCAAACACAGCTGTTTTGTAGGGTTGTTTGGTTTTTACCCTACGCACGAGGGACTTACAAGCTCAGCAAATGAAACACTTTGGGTTAACAAACCCTATTTCTCCAAAGCTCATAATCTCAAATGACAAATATTATTGCTCTTAGAATTTGGGGCATGAGGGTGGATGGGAAATCAGCCTGGGTTTTGGTTGGTTTTTCCTGATGCTGTTGCCTTTTGGTTTGTAACCCTCCAAGCCACCATAAAATTCATAAACCTGAGCCTCCAGTAATGGCTTTTAAGATGGATTTTGTCTCCATCAGTGTGTCAAGAAAAGGGACAAATGTATTTGCAGCGTGCTCCCTGTGCCATATCTGGAATATATATTTGGCCTTACCAGCCCCAGCAATCCTGGTGCTGACTCTCATCCCTGCTAGTGCCAGTGACCACACACAGCCCCCTTTGCCCCAGATGATGTTTGTGCTCTATTTAGGCAGCAGACACTCCTGGGATTACAAGACAGGCTTTACCTAGTCTAAAGAAGCAATGATAACCTTTTTCCCTCTAAAAACTTGGACCTGCCTAATATTTGCCAGTACTTTCAACCCCTCTGATCTGCATTATGCACATTGTAGCCCTATTTCACTATCGGTTTACAGAATATAGCCAGAAATGCCCCCTGTTTTTGAATCTCTCTCAGTAACAACCTTCCAAGAGGGCACTTCAGCATTTCTGAATTGTTCATTTTTTCCAGATTTCTATTACTCTAGTTTTTCTTCCCTTAAACAGATATTTCTTTGATTTACACTGATTTTCCTTTATGAACTTGAAAAACGAACTTTTTTGTGGGCAAAAAGTAAATACAGGATTAGCAAACTTGCACAATGGCATGGTTCACGTTTCATTCTTTGCAGTGTGATCTCATTAATGAATAGTCAAGTTGAATTTGGAAAATGAATACAGGATTAAAAAAAAGCTGCTTTGTACCACTCAGATTTTACTTCAGAAATAATTAATGTTGACTGGATCTAATAAAAAGGTAGGCTTTTCAGTTTATGATTTTGAATTGAATGTTTGCTATGGAATTTCTTATTCTTCTAATTTCTTGAGAAATAGAAACACCTAAAGATCCCGAGATAATTTCCTTGGAACCCTGCTGATTTCATTCTTACTAAATTCTATAGATCTGAGCCTGTAGTTATTATGAGACTTAAAGGAAAATGACAATTCAAGTGATTATTTCAGTAAAATATTAGGAAAATTAACCTAGTCCCTATTGTTGAGCAGACAGATTTTTTTCCTCTATGGAGAAAAAGGTTTTAACAAATAATTCATTAAAAGTTTTAGTTTTCTGAGTTCTGTTAAGCTATTAATATTTTAAACTTTATTTTGATGAGAGCCACATTTGCATTAGTCTAGATGTGGTTTCCTTGTAACTCTTGAATCTCTTTTAAAAAGATGTCAGAAACAAGCACATGTTTTAGATTCCTTAATGAAGGCAGCCTACTTGTCCTGCTCAGGTTTGCTTCCTTGTAATCAATATTTAGCACATTAACCTGAGCACAGTGGCTTGTTCCATATTTCAGGCTGGATACCAAGCAGCTGTGAACTCTTCTATCTCTTGCATTGTTTGATTCCTTGGGAATGGGAGAAGTGTGTAGAATTGGAAACAGCAAAATTCACTGTTCCTGTCAGGGTTTTGCTTGGGCAAACTGTGCCTCACCTATGAGAACCACACACGTGGTGTCCAGAGCCTGATTATGTGTGGAAAACAAAACAGAAACAAAACAGTTTCCAGATGCCATCTATGTTTTCCTTCTCTCTAAAACTTTGATTTTTTTTTAAGAAAAAATTGTATTGGTGTAAGGCTCTAGGTCCTGTGAATTTGGAGCAAACTAGTAAGATAGTAATTAAAACAACAACAGATATCAAAACAGATGAAAGAACAGCAGATGCTACAGAATAGTCTTACAGAATAAGACTTCAGTAAATTTACAGGAAATTAATATTAGTTCTATAAAGCTCCAACTGATAATCATGGGACTAAAAATTAAAGCAAAAAAGGATCTTCTACAGAAATAAAAAAATCAAAGCTTAAGAGTAAAACCCAGAGTCAAACCTAACTGTTGCCCAAGTCAAACCTAATCTGTTTTTCTCTGTGGTGTCATCTGCTGTGTTGCACATGCAGAGTTTTTGGGTCATCTCTGGTTGAACAGCTTTTCATTAATTAGTGTAATAAAACACTTAGGAAATTTTAGTAATCTTTCAAGTCCATTTGATGTGCCTGCAGGAAGCCTCCTTTCTTTCCTAATTTCTTCTCCTTCTTCTCCTAATTTCCTTCTCCTCCTTTCCTAATTATTCTTATTTAGAACAACGACCTAGACTGAATTAGTTAGATTTCATTTTTTGGAATATATTTTCAGTCGATAGATCAGCAGGGTCTTAATGTGAGATTCTTGTCCCTGTGCATTTGTGCGTGATCATCTGGATCCTCTTCCCTCCCTGGTGCTGCAGGTGGCCCAGTGTGAGTTCAGGGAAAAGGCACAGCAGCTGCCTCTCCCACTTGGCATGACTGCCTAGGAGGGAGTTGTACAAAAGGAGAGAATTGATTTCTGCCTTGGTTCCGTGAGAAAAATGAAACTTCCTGCAATTTCTCTGTGAGTGTCTCCCTCAGCCCCGCTCCCCTCCCAAATAACTTTTGAACCCTTCGGTCAGTTTTGGCCCTGTTGGATCAGGAGGTTGCACTGCAGGGAGTTAATTGAGATGAGCAGAGAGTCTTCATGAACATCCCAGTGAAGAGGAGGCTGTGGCTCAGCACCAGAAGATTCATACGGAAAAGGGACGTGAATGCTCCAGGTAGATGAAAAGCAGTCATCAGACATCAAACCAAACCCCCAAAATTATGGGGAAAAACTAGCAACACTGTGTGCTGTGCATAGAAATTCTTGGGTTTCTTTCTCCTAAAAGCTTTAAGGAATGGGGTTTTTTAGCCTGTTCCCCTTTGCTATTCCTCTGCTTGCTGACACTACTCTTGCAACCTGAGTGGCATCTGGGAGTCTCTGCAGATTCCTTCTCTCTTAACAAAGAGCTAAGCATGCTTAAAATTTATTTCTCTGGATGCAGGATTTCCATGTTAATACATCACACAATTGTATTTAGTCTGGAAAACTATTTAAGCACTTCTGAAATTTTTGGAATGTAAATAGGAAGCTCTCCTTTTTTGACATGTTTGTGTTTGCATCCATCTCTAAACTGAGGTCTCAACCATGGTTATATTATATTTATCGATCTATAGAGAGATCTTTGCAGCATTTCTACAGGATCTACTGAATTGTTTTACCTGAACTGTGTAAGTGGCTTGATTTACCTCTGAGCTGAGAGGGGCAGCTGGAAATCTCCACTGTTTGTATATCTCAGCCCATCTTTTTAATTATTTTGTAAGTGGTTCTACTTATATTGCAATATTCTGAGTTGGGATGTTTTTTGGAACATTCTTTGCTGGTTAATTGGAAAGTTATTATTTATGGCTTCCAGGTGATTTGCACTGATGGGCATTCAGGGTGGTTTTCTGGCTTCATTTAACCTGTTGATTTAGAAGTGGGTATTTATTTTGCAACTGATGTGAGTTTTTCTTTCCACTTAATCCTTGAGATCAGCTAGTAGATTTCATAGAAAAGGAAAGATAAACTGTCTGTGTATCCTGAGCCTACTCACAGAATATGCAGTCCAGAAATAACATACTGTACAGACTGATGGAGCAAGCAATATGAAAATTTTTCTTTCCTACAGATGTGATAGTTCTCAGAAATCCAGCTTTCATTTGCACTATGCCAAGTGAAAAAGGGCTCTTTTCAGGATGGGATATTTTAGGGTTTAAATAGTCTCTTTGTACTAAGAGCTCATGCACTGTTTTTTAGTGTTTATATTTTTGGTATTTTTCCTTCTTTGAAGTGATGGGGGAAATGGAGCAATCTGCAGCTCACAAGAAAAACCAGGAGGCTAAAGCAGTGTTTTATATATAAAGCCATGTGCCCTTGGAGCTGCTCCTCACTGTCTTTGCAGCTGTGATCCCAACAGTCCCTGTGCTCCTGCTCAGTCACAGGGCAACAGCCCAAGGTGTCAAACCCCTGTGATCCTCCTTCTGAGGCTGGATTCAGTTGTCTTTCATACTGAGAACTTAACATAATTTTAACAAATAAGAGGAACTCTGTGCTATGTTAAACTTCATTTTCAAAGTGGAAAAGGAAGAGCTGTGAAAGATGTCCCTGCTTTCCCTGTATTTGTTCCATAGAAGAGCTAGGACTGCAAGGAAGAGAAGAGTAGGGCCAAGGAAGCTCAAAGGATGGGGAAACTTAGCCTGAACAAAACATTTTGTTACAGAAGTGTCTGACTTTGGTGAAAATTATATATTGCTTTTGACTAGCAAACTTTATGAGTTACTTTATTATTTTTAAAGTCAGTGGCTAAAAATGAAAGAGATACCATTTCAGATAATGTTGGAGAGTTTGTTTGTTTGTTGGCTTGTTTCACTGGTTTGAGGAAGACATGAAAACTCCTTTGGTCACTAAAGGAAATCAAATAGCCAAGATATTCAAAGCTTTGATCACAGTCTCGAATCTAAAAATAAAATAAACTTAAGTAGCACTGCAAACAAACACAAGTTGAGGCATCAATAGCAGTAACTGATAACCAGCTTTATGGCTGGATAATTTAGCTAGTTTAAATTAAAGGAGCTAGAGTGTAAGAAAAACTGGAAAAACCTCTTGCTTTTCTGGGCACTGCCTTCTACCCACTCCTTTGTTGCTGCTCTCATGAAGAAATGAGATCAGCCGATGGCTGCAATGTCTGCTCTTGAATGATAAGCCTAATTCTTAGTTACACAGCTTCAACTGGAAGGGTCAACAGGAGACAAAGGTCATGGTTCCAATAATGATAATTCCTTATATGCTAAAAAGCTCACAATCCTTTAACAGTTTTCATTTTAGAATCTAATAGAATAATCACCCTCAGCAGTTTAATGCCATCAGTCTAGAAGTATTTTCTTTGAACTGCTGGCCACTGCTTTATTTGTTTATTTACCTATTATTTTGGGAGAGGAGGAAGAGGGTGTAAGGGGAAACCAGGAATTGCTGCATGAGAGCTGAGCTGTCTCGGGTATCACACCAAACAAACATCTCTTGGGAATGTTCTAGGTGTGGCTGCAGCTCTCCTAGCACAAGGGACAGGCTCTGAGACAAATGTGAGTGAGATTGGGGTGTATAACATTAAAACTTCATGTTCTGAGCATAGAAAAAACTCTTGAAGAAAAGTCCTGCCCTGTTCTCAGTGGAACTGCAGTTCTGGGAACATCTTAAACTATTTATTCATGTATTATCTGGTTTTGCTATACGCAGATTTTTTTCCCCCAGCCAGTTCCCACAAAGGCAATGGGAGCTTGTGTTGGCACAGGAGATGCAGCAGCAGGCAGCAGATGTTAGCTGGGAGGTGGGAATGCTTCTTTCCATGGTGGCCACTTATGTGTTCAAAGCATTTGAGAAACCACAGCCTTGGGAACTGCTGATAGGCAGGTTCCAGAGCTGTGGGGTAACTTTCCTTACAGCCACATGATGGTATTTACCTAAAGGGCTTCGTTCCCTCTATTGCCAACAATATTAACAAGAAATTCTTTGTAAGAAGCTGGGGCTACATTCACTTTCAGACCACACATACAACTCAGAACACTGCTTATACCAGTATTTTAAGATTTGGTGCTTTACCTTGTTGCTGGCCTTGTGACTTTGTGACCCTGGACTATAAAGTGAAAGGGTGCTTTGTCAGTGATTTCTGAAGAGTAGGGATTTCATCCTGAGTTGGCTTTACAGTACAAACACAAATATTGTTCATTATTTCTGCCCTCTGATAATGATTTCATCTTGTGAAGAGACTACTGTGACAAGCTCACCCCTTTATGTTGGTGAAGAAGTTAAAATGCAGAGCTGTTCAGAGTATTATTTTAAATGTCTTTTGCAACCTTAGAGGGGAATGACCTTGCTGCCCTGGCTAAATTCCAGTTTACATCATTACAGCCTACTACTTAACTCCTCAAGGAAATGCTGTGCAGAGGCTAAAGCTGAACCTGCACTGTTCAGTCTGAACTGGGATTTCCACAGAAACCAGTGCTCTGCAGGGATTCTGCACTGGGAGAGGGGTTTGCTGTGAAGCACTGGGCTGTTAGCTGATGCACAAATTGCTGCCTTTGCTTCTGCCATCACCAGAAAGACTCAGATACTAAAAGTAATCAGCAAGGAATACAAGCCAGAACAGAGAAAGAACAGGTTTTAGGACTTCCCAGAAATGTATTAAATGGCCCTGACAAGTTTTGCCCTTGAAATTACTCATTAGTCAGAACAATGTTTGACCTTTAAGCAATTACCCCAAAGAAGGGCTGAAGGACAGTTCTGGTGTTGCTAAGGACCAGGGAAAAGCAAAAATAAAAGTTATAAGGGATGTTATTTTATTTAAAGGAAACAGAGAAGCATGCTTTCATTTTTTTTTTTTATACAGACTCTTAATGACAAATGGCACAGAAATTTTGCAGGAAAGATTACTTTTATTAGGAAAAACTGTGTCTGTCAGAAAAGGTAAGCACTGAACAGATTCCATACCATAGAATGGCTTTTATCAGAGGCTTGCAAAATTAGTCTAGTATCTGTCAAGAATAAATATACCTCAGTTCCTCTGCTTTGGGGCAGAAGGTCTGTTTCTCTGAGTTATATTTGAAGCTGTTGTTGTTTTCCTCTGTCCTATTCTCTGCTGGTTCTAATTCTGGCTGTTAGCATGTGCTTTAGGCTCACTGCAGACTGGGGTCTGGCACACTGAGGTATTGCCAGAGCCTCCCCAAGGCCAGCCAGACAATGTGATTGTTGGCTGAAATACCAAGATCCAGGTGATCCTAAAACACGCGGCACAATTTGCAGGCTTTTTTCTCCTGTTCTTGAACTCAAAAAACCATAGCAACTACTGCCCCTTTCTCATGGCTTTCCTGCCAAATCTGCCCACCAAGGCCAGGGCATGTGCTGGAGCTGCTGTTAACCAATAACTGCTTTGGGCCTCACAAAATGCCAGTGAAGAGCAGTGATTTCAGTCCCTGTGGAGCTGCACTTGACTGGAACACATGGGCTGAAATCACTGGGCACCTCTGCAGCATTTAGAGCAGCACCTGAGCAGTCTCAGGGGAGCAGCCCCTCAGTCAAAGCCCATTGCCATGATGTGCTCCATAAGGCCTTGCCTGTATATTTATTTTTTTTTTTAATGCTTGCCATAGCTGCTGAATTTTCAGGCTCTCATGTTTATCCAACCACTTGTCTGAGTGGAAAATTTGGGAAGTAAACAAGTCCCTTTCCAGGCACCTGCCACCCTTGTGTGGTCTGTCCCTCAGCCTAAATAAAGCTGTGACTGCTTCTGTGGAAATTGGTGTCCTGCTGTGATGCACAGGACACCCACAGGTATTGAACCACTGACCTCTACATACCGCAGAGGTGTTTTTTTACCTGTTGTATTTATCATGTAACTGGAATCATGAGATTAAGTTCAATCTTCTTCTCTATGGTCTTTTGTGTCAAATCTTTCTATAAAATAATAATAAAATCTTGTAAAGTAGCCTTTACAGGGAAGAAGCAGAAGCCAAAAAATCAAATTAAGATTTGACTTAGGGCATCACAGTAAATACAGGGACTGATTAAGGCTACTGAGATACCCAAGATTGACATTAAAAAAACAAAAGGAAAATAATGAAGGAACAGCAGAGAACTGTTTTAAAACGAAAGCAGTCACAGACAAATCAGTAGCAGCCCTCCCTCTGTATTCTTCATTGTTGTAATTACAGTATCAGAAAATGTTTTCTAAAAGGTTGGTCAAGAATGTGCCTAATAAATGTAGTAAAACTGTAACCAGAAATGTATTTCCTTCTTGAGCAGAAAATACAAACTGACAGAACTACAAAGTCAGGGCCCTCTCCCAGTATGTTCAGTCTGCTGGGAAATGCAAAACTAAGTCAATAATGACAAAAGATTTAAGTCTAAAAGCTCTATCTTGATGAAGATTTCTAACAAACACAATGCACTACTGCCTGAACACAAAGCTGCACCTTCAGATGCTGACTTGCACGTGAACTGTCTCTTGCTCATGCCAGCCTGGCTTCCAGGAAAGCACTTGACTTTCATGTGAATTTAAAAAAGCCCCACATGAACAGATATTAAAGTTTCCTCCTTTAAAGCCACACTTAAATGTTGCTGACACAGTAACACAACGCCAGGCTTTAAAGCAGCACTTTTGCAACAACATGTGTACAGATCTCTGCTCAAGTCACACTTGTTTTTCCCAGAGCTGAAGTCTGATGTTATTTAAGAAAAAATTCCAAAACCTTTCAGTGTGTCTTTCCTAGTATGGTGCATATTTTGGAGGGGGAATCTTTTTATTTTCCTGTACTTTCTTAATGTTTCTGAATTTTCAAAACCTATCATTTGTCAGTTAGAGTCTTAAATAATTTTCCCTATTTGTTCTGTTGAAACTTTCAGGGGAAAATCCACTGGGTCCAAGGTTATAAAAGGCTGTATCAGTTTCAGCTCTGCAGGTAAGAGGGATGGAAATAAAAATTGCTAACATTTGGGGAGCTGTGATTTTTTTGCTTCAGTTACGTATGAGGTTATCTAAAAAGCTGTTAAACAAAGGGAGCAAAATGTAAAAGCAGAAAACTGGCCAGAGTTGTGGTAGGGTGTGTTTTCCTTCTCTCCCTGTAAGTGTGATAGAAATAAGAGACATGAACTTACAAGCAAACTAACTTTGAAAAACTTTTACAGGTCTTAAAATGGAATTTTTCTGCCTACCAAGGCCCAAACAGGAAAGGAAAATGCCTAACTATGATAAACTTCCCTTAAAAATTTCAGTAATACTAGTCCTAGTAAATAATCTATGAGAGAAGAAAATGGCACAGTCATAAGTAGTGGTAGTCTAAGAGCTGTGGTGCCTGACTTTATTGTATGAGGAGATGCAGAAGCCCCTGGATGCCATGGGACTAAGTTAACCCTGGCTGCTTTAGTCTGAAACTGGATCAATTAACTATTTTTCACATTAATGTCTGACTAGAAGGAAATACAGAATGTGCAAGGGACTATCATCACTCAATTCAAGTTGCATGGCAGACATTCCAAAGCTCTTGACATAAATTGTTTTCTTCTAAAATATCTTCATATCCTCACATTTGTGTTTTGACATCTATGATAGTGAAGTTACAGAATTAGAAGGTAATTTTCTATAACAAGTTTTAAACTAGTTTTTGGCTTATTTTTCCTGAGGCCAGCAGTCAGACCTATTGGTGGAACTGTTTTTAACAGCTCTTTTCAGTGCCCCTGTCTCTATGGCAGTGTTTCCATCTCCCAGGGTTTAAGAGTCCCCCCACAGCCTCAGCATGGCAGGCCCAACATCCAAAGTACCTCACTCCTACATGTACAGCTCACTGTTGTGCCACATTCTGGGTGCTGCTACAACATCCATTCCTCCCTGGCTGCAGCCTGGACCTGTTTAACCCTGTGGCAGCTGATGATGGACCTGCCAGCACACCAAGGGAGCAAACACTGCCTTGGTGTTAAAATGGGAGAGGTAAACCTGCTAGAAAAATGATTCTGAGCTGCTTTCCTTGATGCCTAAGGATGAATTTCAGTATTTCTATACATGGGTGGAAGTGACAGATTTTGTCTATTGTAGGGTAATTCCCCCAAAAAAGTTAAAAGTGTTGCCACTAACTGCCTTCCACTGTATCATGTTAACACAAGAGAGGAAGCAAAGGGTCCTCTACTTTGTTTGAAAGGTAGAGTAAGGAGAACTCAGGTTTCACTGAACATTGGATTGTTCTTGCTCCAGCATTTTTAATCTGAATAGTTTTAGCACCACAGAGATTGTATTCACACTTGGGCCCTCAAATTCACCACTTCAAACCAATTCTACACTCTGTTATGAATAGTTAAGTGATATATTGGAATTGCAGCTGATGCATTAAAGGCCTGTTAAACTAGCTGTTGCATAAACTGATGCATCTCCTACATGATGCAGTTTTCTTGAGTTCTGGAAAGGTTTCATAGTGCTCTGATACATTGTGCACCCTCCACCTGAGAATCTCCATACTCCGTGATCTCCACAACCATTAATAGCTATATTCTCTAACCAGGCATGTTAAACCACTTTTCATCTGTCTCAACAGCTGGAGAGGAAGTGGTGGGGAGGAGACTTGTTACTTACCTGCATACAGCACCAAGAACCAGCCTGACTTCCCCTGCCACACCTTGAGCTAAGCTCTGTCACCAACTGAAGGCATTTGCTGCTGCTGCTCTGGCAGCAGTAACCCAACCTCAGTGGGGAAAATTTTTAGCAGCTGAGCTGTCACTTTGTTAACTGATCACAAGCCAGATAATGAACTCAGTTTTGCTGTTAGCCTTTTAAATACACTTGCAAGGGGGTGGGGAGCCCCCAAACCAGGTTAAGCATTTTCTAAGGTCACAGAATCAGTAATAAACTAGGAGCAGAATCCGCTTTTCAAAACTTTAATCACTCCCCCTTGTTCTGCATTCCTTTGGAAAGAGAAGCTGATAAAATTTTTGGCCAGAGGACCTGAAAAAAAATTTTAAAAGTATATTTAATCCAGAAAGCTTCAACTTGCAGTATAAAAAAAGTAAGATGTCTGTTCAGAAGGCTGATAACCAGCTGTAGTCCATTTTTCTTATTTTTCGTAGCTCCTTTTCCTGGGATTTAGACAGTTTACATGTCATCTCTCCTAATAATTCCATAGGGCCTGTATCTTCTTGTTCCATTGCTGTGACATCTTCCTCATCTGACTCATCCTCTGCTTTTTCACTTTCCATTTCTACTTCATCAGCAACTTCTTCAGCACTGTAAGATGGTTGAAAACAACCCAATTAATAGGTATTTTCACATACTACAGTAGTACAGGGGAGAAGTATCATGCAAACAACTAAGTAAACAAGATTTTATCTTTTTTTTTTTTTCATTTTAGTCTACCTACTATACTTCTCTTGCCAGCTCAATTTCAAGCCATTTTTTAAATAGCTCTCCTCTAAGTAAACTTAAAATAGTTTTCTTTCTTGAAATATAGTAAGTGCAGAGCAGGCAGGTCAGCATTTTACAAATGTTACAACGTTGCAGTCCTACAAGATCAGAAATGTTGGATGTACTGGTAGATGAGACAGTGTTCAAGAAGGCCACTCTTCTCTTTCAAATCTGAAAAGGGTCACTTGGTCTTAAAAACTGCTGCAATACCTAGAGCGTTACTAGGAAAGAAAAAATTTCCTTGGTTGTTCGGATTTTTTTCTCTAAACATAGAGAGATGTTTAAAGTGGCTGTTCCCTTTTGTGTTTAAGAGTTTTAAGCCTGTGCTGAATTAGAAAGCACAATTCCAACAAATTATATGGAACTGTTATAATTTAAAATGCATTAATCAATAGTATTAATTCAAGTGTCTGTTGTATAAATATTCCAGATCTATAAAGAGTGAACTGCATGGCAAAACAGTAGTGGTCTTCTAAAAATCATCTGTTCTAACACAAACTATTCATCACTCACAAAATGTAAATGGAGAAGCACACAGTAATATCATATTGCCAAGAAAAATAGAAGTATTTAATGCTAATAATATATCCACTGTATAATATATACACTGATAAATTGTAGTAAAACTTCAAGGGCCCAATGCTTACAATTACATGTACCTTTAAATGCACAGCCACAGCAGTCACTGCTGCTCTGCAAGTGCAAATATTTACACAGGTCACTGAACTCCCACATTCTTCAGGACTGAAACTAGATTCGAGTTCCCATGTATTAGATTTCTGCCACTGTTCTGTGGCTGTTTTGTTGTGCTGTGCGGTCAGAGATCTTGCAGCAGTGGCAGCACAAGGTGGCAGAAGCCAGGACACAGAACAGGCGGTAGGGCAGAAGCCAGGGCACATTTCAGGGCTGAGACTGTTCCTGGGTGAGCTCTGGCCCTGTGAACCTTCCACTCACCCATCTGGCAAATCCACACCAACACCTGATTGCAAGGACAGGCCTTCATCCCTGGCCTGGCAGAGTATAATGAAGCACTTTAAAGAACAGATGGCACAAAAATGCAATCACTGAACTGGCTTCAGTGTGAGTGACAAGATATTAATCCTAAAACAAGACCACTGTCATAATCACTGTGCCTGCATTCCTTTGATCCCAAAGGAGAAAGCTGCAATTTTAAGTACCTATCAAACTCCTCTATTAAATTGGCATTAATGCACTGTAAGCCAAACTTAGATGTGCTTATAGTATACCCTTTTATTTTGTAGCTTAATTAGAAATGACATTTGAGTTCTAAACCAATTCTCACGATCAAGCTTCTAACTTACTGGTGTATCTAGAAACTGAAACCAAAAATTACGCAGCAAGTCATAGTAATTTCAAATGAAGTTGAGAATCTAATATTTAACCAAAAATAGCACTAAGAAGCCATTAAATCCCTGGAATAAAGTTAAATTCATAGAGAACATTTGAGTGTAAAAGGCAGTGTTTTGCATATAAGCACATTATGCAAAACCCAGCAAAACCAACAGCAACAAAAGAGCCAATACACTAAACAGCCAGACCATTACCGCACTGAAGTATTCTACTAAATTTCTGAATAGATAAAGAGTGCTGGAAAACTGCTTTTACACTTTGAAGATACAAAAGTTACACAAAGATTCAGATAATTTAATGTAACTTTGATAACTAAGGAGAATTCTTGAACTTGGCTTACCTTTTGTTCTCTTTGGAGATGAGCAATGAGTTAATAAATATAGTGCAGAGGAAGGAAGCAGATGGCAAAACGTGTGCTGGAGTGTGCAAAAGCTGCAAAGATAAAACAAAAGCTTTATGAGAGGCTTTGTTTGTCATGATTTTGCTTGTAATTACTTTTACTGTAATTACTCCTACCTCTTTGACAGCAGGTGAAGCTTGTTCCTGCCTATTATGAACAACTGGTTTTCCAAGGTCTGTATCCTCCTGTGCTTGCTGACGTCTGTGCTTTCCCAGCAGCACACTAAATGGTGTCACAGGAAGACTTTCTTCTACTGCCAGCTTGAAAAAATGTAAGTAGAATTTTAGTGTCACAAATCTAAGGTCTATCTCCTTTTAAGTTACCAAAATTCAGAATAAACCCAAATGAGAAAAGCCTACACTCAAATTTAACTCAACTGAGCTATGTGGCTCTTTGTACTCATTCTCTGCCAGGTGTCTGGAGAGAATCCTGCACAGAGGGTTACAAAACTCTCCAGAATCTGGCCCCAAGAACACTGGATTTTAGTTTGCTGATCTACCTATTAACTTCCAAGTATGGAAGGTGGTGCATGTGCCAGAAAACCAAAGGATGGTTTTTTCTGATTCCACAGAACCAAAAGATCATTTATACTCCAGCATCATCTGCAGAGAGATTCAATTATGCAATGGGAAGCAAAACATGGTACCTTGACTACTGGCATTTTCCTGCATCAATATACATTAATCTGAACACCAAATTATTTCCCCACCCTCCAAAGAAACTGACTGCTTATGCCCACAGTCCCACAGCATTTTATATTAGAAAGATACTAACCTCTACTTTGATCTACTTTATCTCAACAACCAAATCAATCAAATGCTGCTGTTACAGTTTTAACTTCTTCAAAATGAATTAAAAAAAAAAATCCAACTTCCCAGACTACTTCTCCACAGAAATACATACTGGAATGCAGTTCTGGAACGTCTTCTCACAGGTAAGTCACAATTGACTGACAACTGTTCATCCCCATAGTTCAGACCACACTCAAGGTTCCAAGTGTTACAGAAACCAAGATAAGGAAAGAGCTTACTCAAACATTTAGCTTCATTTGTGTAACCTGAAGATTTTAGAAATTTTTTCCCCCCAGGCAAAATGGAGAGTAGCTCACTGATACTTAAAAAAAATTGCAAACAGCAATTCTTGTCAAAAAATAAGCAAATCCAATTACTGCCCCTTCAGCTAAGTGCCTGTGACTCCAGGTAACAATCTGGTGAGCATTTTCATGACAAAAGGGAATTTCAATATGACAGTATAACCACCATCAGAATTTTGAACCGCTCTGCCCATCTCAGTCAGAAGTTCTATGAGAGGTACCTGTTTGCTTGATGGTGTGAGCCTTTCTTCCAGAGATTTTGTGCTAAGTGTCATTAGCTCCTAAAATACAGAAGGATGTAGCAGAGTTGTCATATGTGAAACTGCTTTCTATATTTACACAGCTTGCCTACAGAAGCTTCCAATTGGCCCAAAAGTTTTATCAGTCAAGTGGAAGAGGAAAACCCATCTCTTCATCTTTATTTTGTAAAGAAACTGGAGAGAAGCAAGAATGGACCTAGAGGTTCTATAAGCTTTTTGGGAAAACAAACAAAAAACCCACACCCCCATCCAGAAATTACAGGGAAACTGAATATCACATGGAACATGTGAATAATCAGCAATAATCCATACAGCTTCTAGGTGATTGTTTAAGTTAAACAGCATAGGCAATGTTCCCATGTTATCTAGTGTCTTGTATCAATGAAGCAGCATAAAACTATTCACAGGAATAGTAGAAAACCAGTAAATAATTTTGATCTTAGGCTGTTTTGGCAGTTAAAAGCTTTCAACAAAGCACAGCTTACAATGAAATGAAATCAAAAAAGGAACTCCTATGCTCATAAGCAGAACTCTGAGTTCCTATAAATCCATTTTAAAGAAAACAGTTTTTCCCCAGGAACCACCTACCAATTACTATTCCTTACTTGTGTATCTGTAAGAAAAAATAGCTGGGATTTTCTTAGCCAAAGGTATTTTTCTGAGCTTATCATTTCAGGTTCATCTCTTGGAACGAAGGCAGCAAGCAGGATCTTTTCTTTACAAAGATTTCTCTGGATGTAGACTGGCCATGGCTCACTTGGTTTAAAGACAAACACTGCAAAACCAAAAATATCTTCTTCTTAAATCAGGAAATTCTTATGCTCCTGGCCAGCTGTCAAAGCCCTGCATATCACAGCCAGGAAGGCTGGACAGGATTGCCTCCAAGCACCACTTCACAGGAATTTAACTGGCTAACTTTACTCAGTAATAGAAGGGACTTTTCACAATACTCCAGTCCAGAGAACACACTTGGAAATTAACATTTCTGTAGGAAGAGTTATTTAATTTAATGTCAGAGTATATTTAATTTAATATCAGAGCTCTAAAATGTAGCTGGGTAGTTCTGCATTTACACGAGAGGGTCAAGAACATTTGAGACCCTCACCAGAAAGTGTGGTTGAGATCTATCCTGTACCTGAAACTACCTGCTGGAAGAAAAGGTAACACACTTTATCTGAATGCTGATGTCAGATATGGCTCAGTTTCCACAGATGCAAGCACACACTGAAGTCCCTCTCCAGCTTTTATGGTCTGAATTCTAAGAAAACCTTTTCTAGGAATTGTGCTTCCCCAGTTTTAAATTCTGCTGATTATGACTAGTGAAAGAAGGCTTTGTACTTACAGCTGGACTCTTTGGAGAGCCATGAGACTGCAGCAATGTGTTCAGAAAGAGGATCAGGTTGCAGAACCACGACGTTGAGGTGGGCACTCCACTCCACTGAAAAGCACAGCAAGAGGCAGAGGTGAAAAGGAGCCAAACAAAAGGTCAAACAAACAACACACAAGGCCTTAGCTGCTGCAAGAGGCAGTTCCACCCATTCCCTGGTGAATAAAAACACACTAATGCTTCCAACCCCTACACAAGTGTAAGAAATACTACCTATTACTGGGTTATCATTCACCTAACCCAAGATTTATTCTGCACACACAAAGCACATGCACAGACAGTATCCTACCCTAAGTATGAAAATAATCCCATTTCCACAGGGCATTTTGTAGTGTGTTAAATCTGAAACTGAACTAGAATTATTTCAAGGTTTCACAATAATTTCAAGTAATAAATTACTCCAGCACACATTCAAGCTGATCTTACATGCACAAGTGAGCAGGTTCCAGCAACACAGAAAGCCATAATCAGTGGCACCAATAAGGTACTTGGAACATGTTAGTCTCCCAAAGCAGATGTTCCTACAGAAGTAAAAAGTCAACACAAATTAGTCACCTTCAGAGTTGATCTTTGTTTTTCTATGTAGCAATTACAACTCACAAAAACCACTTAGTTATGATTTAGTTTTGGTATTTAAATCCGAAGTTTGCTTTTTGCATTCACCTCTAGTGGCATGAAACTCCACACACAACTATCAGATAAGTCTGATAATTTAAAGAGTGCATAATTATGTAAGGATTACATTTTTCTACAGCATTCCAATATAAAGGAGGGATTTAAAACTCTAAAATACATTACAAACCCATACATAACTGTAAGTGTTCACACTGGGATTGGAAAATAATTTACTATTTAAAGAAGCCCTACTATTGTTTAGGAACTAGAATGAGAGAGGTAGTTAAAAAAGGGCTGTTAGAACTCCAGTTGAAGAAAGCATGTGATTTGATTTCTCAGTCTCTTGTTTGAGAATAACAGAACAGCCTTAGGACTTCTAATGATAAAGGATTTTAAAAAAAGCTAATAAGGGACAGAATTTCTATATTAAAGCATAGCCCTTTGACATTATGCAAATAATACAGCAATTCATTATATTCCTAGAGTAATTTATTTCTTTTTAATATAACAAACAGTAAAGTTTGTAAGAGGAGGCAGCTGGCCTGGGAAAAGCTTGCCACTGCACCAAACTGGTGGCTCACATGCCTCCCACAGTTTTCCTCCACAGCAGTTTCAGAATAACATTTCTCAATTTCTAATCTTAGAGGACCAACATAAAACAGATTTCATCATACAAAAAAGGCGCTTACAAATATACACACAGCACATGGAAGGGAGAAACCTCTGTATGCTGCCATGATTCTTTGTGCCAAGAGTCTTTAAAATATTGTGACCATACAATGTTGATGTCTTTTATCATGACAGCATACAATGGAGCATTGCTGGGATAGTCTGCCAGGAAAACATGGATTTTTGAACAGAGGTTACAGAAGATCAAGATATGTATTTCATAGTACAGGTAAGGTCATCATGCCTTTATGGTTTATTGATATAATTTCCATTTGCATGCATGCATACACAAATGAAGAACCAACTGTTTGCATTTACACTTCTCCAGGACTTTGATTCACCCCTGGATTAATGGGGGAAAAGAGAAGGGCTATCAACACACTATTTGTGTTCTCCATAATACAGATTTAAGGATGACAGGTACAAGAGACATAAGCAAGTAAGAAGGAACTGCAATGCTCAAAATAACCAACACCTAAAAGCCATTTTAGTATTTTCTATATATGAATTTAAGACTGATAAATTCAATGTTTATGTGTATATGTTATGAACATATACAAGGTCTTGGACTGCTATGAATTGATTCTTTCTTTTCTCAAGAGTTCAAATGAGACACAAAAGAGCAGATGAAAAATGTACCTTATATTTCCAGGGGGATGGCAAAATGTACACTTAAGATCCCAAGTAAGTGAATCCCATACAGTGACAGTTTCTTCAAAGCTAACAGCCAGCAAAGAGCCATCTTCTGAGAAGCAGCAGTTTGTAGCTTGGTAGTTGTGGTAGCTGCCTACAAAGTCACAGCTCCAGCTCACACTCTGGTGTGCTGCATTGAATGAAAAAGCCAGTTAATTCAAGTCCATACATGAAGAAAGAAGAATTCAATTATTACTGCAAAACCAGCTCAAGGCAAGGCAGTTTTCTTTCACAATTTTTGAAGAGTAGAGAGAATCTGCCCTGGTAGATGAGAAACAGCTGGTAAGGTTTTCATTTGTCCTCAGTTTTGCATTTGAACCTTGAGACTGACATGGTACAATATTCATGTTTAGTTTGCCAACTCCATTAACTGTGCTCTCACAGAGGCAGAGGTTAGGTAAAATGATACCCAAGTAGATTCAACACTTATTGTTCTGGAAAAATTGTTCTGTCATAACTCTAGCAAGAACACAGGAGCATTACTCAAAATCTGAACACAGCTTGCATTTGAGTCCAACAAAGCTCATGGTTCATTTACAGAGGATTTGAGGATCATCAAGTGACCCACCAGCATGTTCCTTTTGTTGGTTCACCTGCCACTGCATTCTGTTTGGACACATTTCCCACTGTTGATAGTTACCAGAAAATAAACTGGAGCAAAGTGATGTACTTACCACATTAACATACATTTCCTAGTATAAAATAATTCCTACAGCATGCTTTTGAAATATTTGAGTAGGATGAGGAAAAAAAGGAAAATCACCCTATGCTAAGCTACCCTTTATATAATGGCTACAAGTTGATGATTAAAAGACCTGCCTAAAAAAAAAAAAAAAGCCAGAAACGATTGAGTACTTCCAACTGCATGGCACCACCTAGGGGCCCAGCAAGAGACCTGCTCTTTGCTGAACTAGTATTTTGAACTAGTATTTGCTGCACAGAAACTGCAGCATGTCAAGCCCTTCTACCTAAGCATTCCTACTCTGCCCCACTGGGCAGATACACCACAGCAGCCACCACTAATTGGTACTTTCACATATTCCATGAAACAGAACCCTGTAGTCACTCAAATACAAACACCCTCATGAGGCCAGGCAGCAGATACAAAACTATTTTGTGGAAGGAAAAAAAAAAGTTTCATCCTCAACTGATACTATACTCAAGATCAAAGTATCTGCTCATTAAGTTACGATATGATTTAGCCTCAGAATAATTTATTAAAAAAAGCAAAACCAAACACTCTTTCAGATACCACTGGGGAGATTACTACTAATACAGTAAATGACAAGAGTTTTGTCTTTCTTCTCATGAGCAGCCACAGTTGAGGGATAAAGAGCTTGGAAAGAGAAAGTCTGGAAAAGTCTGCCAAACGGAAACCCTAGTAGCTCAAAAGTACTTTTGAACATGTTCTCACCTGCCCATGAAAAGACAAACAGATTACTAAACTGCAAGTAGTTCAGCAACACCACTGTCACAGCTACTTAGGAACATGAAATGACAAGACAGCCAAGTGGCAGGAAAGTGCCACCTCACTTAAGTGTGCCTGACACTGTAATAACATATAAGTAAAAGGACATTAATATGTTGGAAATCTTGTGTATTTCATGTCCAAAGGCATACAGAACAATCAATAAACATACACAGGTGGTGTGTTTGAAAGAAGTGAACATCAGCATGTCTTCCAAGAGGTTAAATTTGGCGATTAAAAGTATCTCAGAAATACCTAAATACCCATTCTATGATGTTCAAGTACCTAATGGAAAGGAAGGGTGCTCAAAAAATGAACTCTGAAGTGCTGGATATGTCAAATTGCAGATGTGCTATTATTTTACACTAATTCAGCTCAAACACAGTAACACATTTCTGTACCCTGCTCCTTTGAGCAGGAGTCTCAAATGAAAAGCCAACGCAGAGGACTGACAAAAATCCATTTTCTCAGCATGGAAAAATCACTACCACACACAGTTCTTTAACAAATGAACACAGGCTGCCTCCCTTCTGCAGCAGCTTGCCAAGGTCTTTGGTTATATCAGAAACCTCCAGACCAAACTAATACTGTGGAACTATGGCAGAACTCATCACAGGATGCTCAGGAGAACACAATACTTCATGCAGCAGCAGAAGCAGATGAATGCAGGGGACTAGGCAAATGAAAGCAGGGTCTTGATTTCTACAGCATGACTTCAAATGGCATTGTAGGCCCTTTCCAAATCGGGTTATTCTTACAGCTCTATGTTACAAGATGAAGTAAGTTATTTTTTGGCCATGCTTACCTTCTGGATCAGAGTCTCCTACCATCACCCAGACTTTAAACACACAGTCTCTGCCAGTTGTTACCAGTATGAGGGAGTCATCTCCCAGTTCATCCATGTCACGAAAGCACATGTCTGTGATGTGGTTGTCATGGGGTGTGTTTATTCTGGTGTTCAGTGCAAAGCTATAGGAAAAGAAAGCAAAAGCTTGCCATTCTATTTCATTTGGAACCTGGGGAAGAATTCAGTTCAAGCTGATTCTGGAATGGGCAGGGAGAAGAGCAATCAAAGGAATTTCTAATAAAGACAGCTAAATGGTATTGCATTTACAGATCAGGTTTCCCTAGTGGCTTCCATACAGTAGCCCAGCACCAAAAATTATCAGTAGACAAGCATCTCCCAAACACTCAGCCTGAACCCTGGGCAGTCTTTCCAGTACTTAGAAAATCAGTCACGTGGTTGATCTGCGTAGTAGCTTTCTTTGGCCTTGTTTCTTTAAGAAAATAATTTGTAGTCAAAATGTAATTTTTTTAATAGGAAAATTAAGAAAAGGCTATTAACCAGGAAAGGAAAATTAAGGAAAGGCTATTAATGCATATGTTAGCTAAAGACAAAGACCAACAATACAATTATAATCTTCTGAACCTTCTGGAGAAGGACTCTTTAATTAATGATTTAATTTCCCACAGAGGCGGGAAAACTATATGAGCTACAGAACCATTCTGTCAGGTCCATAATTCTTCATACCATGAAAATATGTGAATTTAAGTCCCATGGTTACAACAGTCTTTAATTACTGTAAATAAAATAGATCCAGAGCAATTATTTCCTGTGTGTATTCAGTGCAACTCTGTGCTCTGCTGTAGATGCTGTAGTGTGCACGGTAACTTCCCAGATCTGGGAAAACTCTGCCTTTGCAAGGCAGTATGTGTGCAGGGATTTGTGTGACTGACAGCTGGAAGGCCAGCTGTTACCATTACCTCTGTGTTTCTTCACTGTAGAACCACAGCTTCAGCTGTAGCTCAGGGTCAGCCACTTCCTCACTCTCCTCCACCGTGGCCAGCCAAGAGCCCCGCGCGCTGAACGCCACCTTCACCAGGTCCGACTGCTTCAGGCCCGCCTGGTGGATGTACTGCCGCTGCACGATGTCCAGCTGCAAAGCAAGGCCACAGGGGATTGAAATGCAGGTGCAGCTGGAAGAGATACCACTCATGAAACCACGGAGGAAGGAGGTTCTGCAGGCTCCAGTTAGACCTGACTGGGCCGTGGCATGATGAGGTATGCCAGGGTGTGGGGAAAGCACAATTAGAGCATGTGCATTCCACAGTGATGCAAAGTGTAGGAAAGAATGAAAAATAATTTGAAGGTGTTTTACCTACAAATTTTTGACATTTAACAGGATAGCACATTGTTTTAGAGTACTTTTTTCAGTATCAATATTTAGATTTGCTTAGCACATGAATAGAGATAAACCCAAGAACATGTCAGCCTGGAATCCTGCCTTGTGGGATAGCTGCAAGGTTTTTTTCCCCATTTTCCATATTAAGTCTTCAAATAAATCCTGATGCACAAGTTACTTGACTGAGTAAGTTAAAGTTTTGGTACAAGCCCATCCAACTTACACTGAACAACTGTTGGTCACTCTGGAGGGAATAGAACTGCAAGTGGCCTGGCTCTCCATTCAGGACCAAAGCTTTGGTTCTGGGATCAACCACTAGGCCAGTCTTGACATCCCTGCCTGGAAACAAAATTCAGGTGACAAATGACCAAAGCTGTCAAGTGACACATTCCACCCTCTAAGTGGAAGACAAATTTTACTGCGCTTACTTTTGATGAGCCCTTGAATACTTCTGGAAAACCTTAGGTTGCTGTTGATTATTGTTATTCCTGAAAGAGAAAGCAGACCAAGTCTCACAAAAGGCACACGTCTCATGGTGGGAAAGAATGTAACCATCTGTACTGTAGATGTATCTTTTCCCAGTTTATGACACCAAGGTGGAAAGCCAAGTTACAGCAGTCACCAAGCGAATTCACAGAACTCATCAAAGAGCAAAAGAACAAGAATCTGTTTTTGCAGATCACTAATGAAATTTTATGCAGATCTTAGTTAATTCATCCAAAATCATCCAAATAAAGCTCATACAGATTTGCATTTCCACTGAAGTGATACTAGGATGTGTTTTGGCTTACTGTTGTCTGTGTGCAGGGTGCAGCAGAGAACGCCGTCAGAGGACATGGAGATGCACTCGATGGGAGACCCCAAACGAGGCAGGAAATCCTTCTGGCATGAAGATTCATTGTGCCACTGGACTAGAACAGATTCAACTCCACCACTCAGCAACCTGGTTCCTTTTCCAGCAACAAAATACAGTTAAAAGGTTTTGCTTAAAAAGAAATGAAATCAGCAGCCTGTGTCTTTACAATGACAGATGGACATGAGTTTCTCAAAACTTTTTAAACTGAGAATGAGAAGACATGTTTTTCATTATCTCCTGTTAAATTGCTAGAGAAACTTGGATTAAGTAATAGGAACTTGTGTCTACAGTGAAATTTCAGCAATGCTTTGGGAGTAGTAGATCCCATCACTTTCTGAATCAGCTGAATATTTGTGTTAGGATATGGCTAAATTGTTCTCCTTCTGTGAAAAGTACTCTGCAGTAAGAAATACCTTAAGAAGAATAGTTCAGATGACACAATTCAAACAGAAGTGTATTATTTCTGACAGCAGGTTTGAGCTCAGACAAGACTGACTTGTTTTATTTGGATGCAAGAACTCATCAGTACTATTAATAAAACAGAAGGGGAGGAAGAGTGGAGGTGAGGGAGAAGAGGTGAGAGAAGGGGTTAGATTTCTCCTTCTACAATAAGAGGAAGATATTTGACATTATAAATGCCAATCAAAATGCATATAAAAAATAACTCCTTTAGTTTTTATTTCAGATCCTTCCTGGATACACTTAAAATTCTAGAAATTATCTTGTTAGTAAGTGGACAGACTTGGAGCTTCTACAGATTCTTCCTTGTCTGCTGCAACACTTAAAATTTGAGAAGGTTTTGTTTTTTTGATGGAGATTTTTGGGGTTTTTTGGTAGAGTTTTTTTTATTGCTTTGTTCTGGTTTTTATTTTTCTTTTACTCACCCTCCAAAGAATAAGCCAGATCCATGACAATATCATGATGCCAGTGCAGTGCAGAATATGTGTATGCTTTCTTGTGGTGGAAATTCCTCCTGTGTGGAGAGGAACAAAACAATTCTTTACTCACAACATCAATAACAGAGTAATCCAAAGGAGATATTGAACTGAATCGATTATATCATCCTGTCTTCTAACTTCTAGACTGGTTTATCCTATGCTCAATGATGCAGGAGGAGGGAAGGAACCACACTACAGGTTTTCAGAGGCCTGCTGGTTCACACCTCACATCTTAGATGTACGGAGCAACTGAGCCCTGGAAGCAACCTAACCATGTAGTGTTTCTAATCTAGTGTAGTGTATTCCACTGATGTGCTCTCCTTAGATGTGCCCATAAAGAGTTATTTCAGCTGTTCTTACATTACCTTTTACACATAAGTTTAGATTTAATGAAGCATAACTTAACATAGGCATTTTTTCCACTTGACATATAGACTGTCAGCACTGCAGGTTCATTGCTTATTCTGACTTCTGAAAATGGCAATGCTAAGGACAAATTAGACTGCTTTGCTAAGGTTTGACTTAATTCCTACAGTCAGAGGAGTTCATGGGATGCACAGTTAACCAAACTGCACCTACCAGAGGCGAATCTTTCCATCAGCATGGCCAGTTGCAATGCAATCCTCCTTAGGATGGCACACGACACAACTGAAGCGATTGTCTCCTCCTTTTGTCTTCGCTGTACTTAATGAAAACCTTCAAAAGTTAAGAAAGGAACTTTAATTGTAAGAGTTAGGTTGTTTTTTTCTAAAACAAATCTTCAAAAGGATCAGCTAGTGCACATAAAAAAAATTCTGATTAGAAAAATTAAACATTTTCAAGTTGTTATGGTTACATGCACTCTCAAAAAATAGTGACAGACTTATTTTCCTCTTGATTTCCTTAATTCTTCACCTTCAATCAAGGTGAAAGAGTTTTTGCTTTTGTCTTTCTCTCCCTCTCCTTTTCTCCTGCTTCCCGGGCCCTGTCCAAACTATGTCACTTGTTTCAGGTCAGCATCAACCTAAGTATTTAACTGAAAAAAATACATTCCTGAGCTGCAAAGGTAAGGTACCACTGCCACTGGTCTGCTCACTGTTGACTTCTACAGAAGTTTCTCATACAGTGACTACATCCCCTCCAGCATAAAACCAAATATGAGACCATGTGTGCAACATCATGAGTTAAAAACCATTTAGGATATATCAGACTGAATCAATACCTGACATTTTCGTTCTTATTCTTACCTGTTCAACAATTTCTGTTTAAAAAAATAAACTTGGAGATTCACATCCTTCACTGATACCACATATGAATCCTGTTAAAGTAAAGCCATTTAGGACATATAGATTATGTTTTCACACAAGAAAAGAATTAAGTACATTTCACTACAAAATACTTTACTCTGGAGACAACATATAAGCTGACGTTGAGTAAATATTTTCCCATTTTAAGTGTCAAAGTTTCCCTTTTTTTTTTTGTAATATTAAAAAGAGTATAGTTCTTATACTGATTAATTTACTTCCAGTTTTGTTTCAGTACTGCTGTGCTATAAACAGCATAGAGTTCATCTGAGAGGGAAAAACCTCCAACCAACCAATACCCAGAGAAGAAAAAAACCCAGAGGTGAACATACTTCTCTTCCAAATGCAATTTGCTTTGGTGATGCACCCACACCATCCAGAACCACTGAGAGCTCCTTGCCTTCCAGATCTTGGCCTGCTCCTTTTGTCAGCTTAACTGAGACCAGCTGGAATGTATCTGACCAAAGAAAAAAATCTGCCTGAAACCAACAGTAGTACTGAAGAACAAGGACCAGACAGTGTCAGCGTGTCAGTGCAAGTGTAAGCAGAAGAATCCAAGGGAAGCTGCAGAGTATTTGCTCTTACTCTGAAGTAGCAATATATTACAGTACACAGTAAGGCCAAACTGTATGTATTGCAGACAAAATCCCATTAAAAAATACCCAGGCATGCTGTGAATAGGACAAGCTCGTTTATGGTAATACTGCCTAAGGTGGGAGAATAATCTCCAGAACTCATACCCAACTTCAGTAGTATAACCTGAACCTTGGTGAGCACTGCTCAAAGATGAACTGCATCTATGAGACCACATCCATGCAGTACATGCTTCAAAAGCAAAGACAAGCAGTCTTCTAGACAAATATTGGAATGACAGATGTCACAGAATGAGAACGAAAGAGGTACAAAGTGCAGTACTAGACATCTGTCACATGATTTAAAAAATATTTCACAATGAATATATTAAAGCCCATTCTTGCAGCACACTGCTCACTGCTGGAACAGTAGCACAGACACAGAATGACTGAGATGACATGGATGATGATGTATTTATTGCAGACAAAATCTCATTAAAAAATACCTAGGCATGCTGTGAATAGTACAAGTCTGTTTATGGTATTACTGCCTAAGGTGGGAGAATAATCTCACAGACTGAGAATGACTGAGATGACATGGATGATGCTGCCTGTACTGTACCTCGTTCACCCTTCTTTGGAATGACAACAAACACTGAGTCCTCAGCACTAGCAAGCGCGTACAGTGCCAGAAGTTTGGATCCTACAGTGAAAGTCTGAAGAAAAAAAAAAAAAGAAGGAAAACAACAATTACCATATTTGTGTGTATGTCTTTAAAATAAGGAAATCATGTCTTAAAATGTTCATGTATTAATCAAAATCCTTGATTCTAAAACAAATACACCTTAATTCTATTAAGGACTGATACAAATGTTAAAACAGTACTAATGAAATATGAGACATCAGATTTACTGAAAAACCTCAGGATACCTTATCCCTAACACAAAGCAGAAGGCACAGCCAGAGATGGGTATTTGGCAGAAAATATGAGCAAGAGTAAGCAGGCCACATTTTCAAGCCATTGGACCAATTCCTATGGGTGTATCCCAAACTGCAGAACAATTCCCAGAGCTACCCTGGACTCAAAACTGCAGCAGGTAGCAAAGTCAGTATGTCAGTACATCTCCCATCTTCTTCCCCAAAGGATCTGCATCATTATCATCATCACACATTCTTTTACTGCCATAATTGGATGGGTTTTAGTTTGTGTTCATAGTAGAACAACCCATCTCAGACTGATTCGTGCCCATTTTTGACATGCTCTTAACACAAATAACTCAACATACTTTAATGGGAATGCCATCCATGAAGTCCCACAGTTTAATGGTGCCATCGAGAGAGGAAGAATAGAGCTGAAGGAAAAAAACCAAATAAGTAGTAGCAATATATAAAAACCAGATTCTACATAAAATCACAACCACATAACGGAATAATAAAAAATACAGCACAGAGACCAGCTCTGTGCTGACTTCAAATAAAGTGCAAACACAACACCATTACTCTAGTTCAAAATGTACATTGTCACAAAGAGTGAATGCACAGATACCCACCATGTGAACATCTAATTTTACAAAGCTAATATGCAGATCAGTCCCTCTTGGTAAATAAGTCTGGTTTATATCCAGACACCAAAAAAGCCCAAGCAAACTAGGAGAGGGGAAGGCAGGCTGGGGGCAGAGGGAGCCACTGGGCAAGTTAAAGGGATTTAGTCACATCTGCATCACTACCAGCAGATACAGAAGGGTCAACACCAACCACAGTATTTCTGATCTGCTCACATGCTTCTTTTACTCTTTCATTCAATTTTAACCGGAAATTTTGCTGTGTTTCCGTTTTGTTGTCATTCCATTCAAGAAGTGTAATCCACGTGACATTTCACGTTTGTGTTTGTAAGAAACTGATGTAGCTCTACCCTTCTTGTCAGATTTCAGCGCAACATCAGCTCCACGATGCCCTATCCACTCCCAGCCTCCTCCCAAACCCCAGCCAGCCCCGGCACAGCCCCCGCGGTGGCACACAAGGGTCAGGGGCAGCCCGGACCTCCGCCCGCAAACCTGCATGTGGTTGTGTGGGTTGAGCTGGATGTCGGTCACCAGGTCGGCATGGCCGCACAGCAGCCCCAGGGTCTCCTCGGTGTTCACGCTGTGCACCTTCACGAAGTCCCCCGAGGCGTACAGCAGGTACCTGCGGGGGGGAAACGCCGTTACCCCGGCCCAAGAGGCCCGGGCGCCCCGCGGCAGCCGCAGGCCGCGGGGACACCGGCGGGCAGAGCCCCGCCCGGAGCTCAGGAGCCCCCTCGATCGCGGCAGCCCCGGCCCCCCGTGCCACTTGCTTGGAGTCGGCGGAGAACACGGCCCTGGCGCCGCGCTGGCCGCCGCCGCCGCAGCGCACCACGCGGAGCGCGCCCGGCGACACCATCTTGTCCCGCCGCCACCCGCGCGCCGGCCCCGCCCCGCCCCGCGCCGATTGGCCCCGCCGCCGCCGCGTGCTGCGGGCGGGCTGCACGCGCGCCCCCTCACGGAGACATCGGGGCGGCGCAGAAGGGGAACGGCCCCGAAACCGCCTCATCCATCACACGGAGCGTGGCACCCAGCATCCAGACTCTCCCTAAACACCTCCAGGAGCTGACACCTCCCCGGGCAGCTCCTTCCAAACACTTTCTGTGGAGAAATTCTTCTCAATGTCCCATCCAAACCTCCGCTGTCACAGGTTGAGCCTGTATCCTCCCGCCGGTTACCGGGCAGCAGAGCCCGCCCCTCACCTGGCCACAGCCGCCCACCAGGTGATTTTTACGGGGCGTTCCGCCCTCCATTAGTGCTCCTGCCGACCACCCCTCAAAGCTCCGGTGAGTGAAAGGAGCTGTGGAGCTTGCAGGCATGCTGCCCGTGCCCACTACCAGGGTTTTCATCCAAAACTTCCCCCGGCTGCTCTCCGCGGCCATTCCCAGGATGAAAGGTGGCGGGGGCGCTGGGCAGGGCTGTGCCGGCCCGTGAGGGGCTGTGCCCCGAGCACTCCGGTCCCTCCTGGCCTCAGCGCCTGGCACGGGCTGCCAGGGCACTGCAAGGGACAGTCCTCTGCCTGGGTCTGGAATTGCGCCTGTCTGAGGAGAAAAATGCGCTAACTCCCTTGTTTAAGTGAGCAGAAAGTCTAAACAGAGAAAACCGATGGGTAAGCTTTGCTAAAACCCCCCCTTTGTTCGCCGACTTGGACGAGCTGTGGGTTTGCTGAGTTACTGAGCACATCGTGTTCTCGTATCTGGAGGAAAACCGCTGTCAGGAGCAATGCGAATGTCTGGAGTACAGCGTGATTTATGGTGTCTGCGCCCTTCACTGCTGCTCCGGAATGGCAATTGCAGTTCTTGCACAGCTGTGAAGTTTTGGCGGCTGTTTAGGCCATTGAAGGTATCTCTGGTATGCCTGTAATTGGTTTTTAAACAGTCGCCCTTCACAGACAATAACAGGGACAGGTTATGAGCGGGTAGTTGTGAGCATCCCGCTGTCCCCCTTTTCTTCCCTGCTGGCTGAATCCTTTTTCGCAGGTTAAGTGAGGATTGTGCAGGGGCAGGAGCACACACCGTGCAGTGTTGCGGTCATAGGGAGCTGGGGATGGGTGTGAGAGGGCGCAGTGCACCCAGAAACCTGGCTGCCATTCTCAGATGCCTTGACAATTAAATAGTGCACTCTCTGCTGAGAGCAGAATTTACAAGTGCTGCCTAAATTGCAGTTGGGTGCAACAGCTGTGTTGTGCTCTCATTCTGGTGAATATTTTACAACCAAAGGCAGATGCAGCCTAGTGCTCCTCCTGTATGGGACAGTACATTGTTTCCAGGTCCTTAGCCACAGACTCTGAGTAAAGCCAGAGTCTGTGGCTCAGAGGGGGAAAAAACCGAGGTCTCCAGGAAAAGCCAGTCCCTCTATTCCACATTATTATGTGAATGGGACTCTTTTGTCAGGTCTACACTAAATGTAGTCAAGTTTTGTTAAAAGACAGGAACTTGGCATACTTATCCTTCTCCTTGATAGGGAAGAATTACAAATACCTTGTGCATCTTAATGCATATGTTTTTGTGATGTGTGTTTATTTTTATAATTTTAGGAAATCTGCCCTAAGCTTTGAAGCTGATAAACCATGTAGAGATCAAGACTACCCCCAAACATGTATCCTAGGGCAGGAGCACAGAGTGATAAACCATAAACTCCCAGCATCAGTGTAGAGCACTGTTTCCCCACAGGACAGCCACTGCTTTCAGCACTGGCTTTCTCTGCTTCCAGCAGCACAATTAATTTGGTTTTCCTTCCCTCACTTCAGCAGAAAACCCAGTAATGCAACCACAATTAATGTGATTTCAGTATCAATTTCACTAGTTATTATATACAGGGTTTTTTCAACTGTAGATGCCCTGTGTAATTGTTCCAAGTAATGCTGCCCAAAGTTTTTAGTAGAGCTATTCTAAATATGGAACATTTCTGTGAATTAAATTGGGTCACTCTGGCAGAGTTTAAAAGACTTTTGTATTCAACGTTAAAATGGTTGCCATAAATTTATTAGGAAAAAAATGAATAATAATTGTAAATAATAATATATAATATAGAATTACTAATAAATAGTAAACACACACAGAGTGTGTTTTTTAAAAAAAACCTTTTTTTTAGATGCACTCAGCCTTTTAGTTAATTGTCACAACCTATGTTTTAAGTATGGTTTGATGCACAGGTGTATAAAGAACCAAAACTTGCCTGTACCAGTTTTTGGAAGTTGAGGTAGTAGGAGATACTGAAAGTATCTGATTTGTGGTGTTCAATGGAGAAAGGAGCAAAACTAATCTAACCTGTTATTTGGTTTTATTTGTTTGAAGCGTTGGCCTTGTATGCTTTTTCTAATGTTTTTTTGTTTAAATTTACATCTTCAGTATACAAAATTCATAGGTTTATCTGTCTGCAGAAAGTTGCTTTTGTCTTTCCCAAAGTAGTGACTTGATTCAGTAAGGATTCTAGTGTATTCAGTTGATGCTTAATTCCTTTAGGAGGGATTAATCAATAGAATGATTGAATGGTAGAATCAATTGAATGATAGAAATCAATTCTATTTACTATAGAATGTAATTGTAAATACTACAAGGTGTATTTTTGCAAATTTTTGAACAAACATATTGCAATGAATTGAGCAAATAGTTCATAATTCATAACAAATAGTATTGGCCAAAGATTTATTTGCATTTAGAATTCACTGTGTGATTGTGTAAGTACAGATAAACTAGTTGGAAAGAATGCAGCTGTAGTTCTGAGACATCTAATTTAAATGTTGTAAATAAAAATAGAATAACTTTAAATATGTTACCAACTTAGATGGAAATCCTTCCAGGCCAAGAGGTGAGTTCTTTCTAAACAAGTGTTACTAGTTAGGTTTATGTACTCTGCCTAGTCTGTGAGTTTCTAAACTGTCCCATCACTTGTGAAATCCCATGTAAATAATACAGTGTAAGAGTGATTAAGGGAAAAACCATTGTTGGGACTTCAAGGAAGCAGAATGATTGTCCTTAAGGAAGGGACTGTCCTGAAGAACTACAGTACCACTGCAGTTCATTAAGTCCCTAGTACAACACAGGGTAGATATCTGATTTAAAATGCTAATTACATTTTATATTTGGCTTGGTTTTCAGCAGGTTTCTTACTTTCCTGTACCCTATTTGATCTCAGCCTTGCTCCTTAATGGACTATCCAGCTCTGTATCCCTGTCTGGAGCCTGGGAGCTGTGATCTGCCACTCCCCACATGCTGCTTTCATACAAATGCTGGCTGGCCAGCATGTCAGCACGGGGCGAAGGATCTAGTACATTTCAAAATCTGTTCTGTTTGTAAACTCCAACGCTGGTCTCAAATGGCTTTTTGTCTTCCATTTTGTGCCCTTCTCAGCCAGCTTGAGGCTGCAAAGAGGAGAGGGTTCTGAAATACATGCCTTGAAGCCTTCTGTAAGGAAAACAGGGATAAGAAAGGCTGCTTGTTTAATAATGCCTTTGTATAGGAGGTGATGTGACCGACTCAAATAAATTTTACTAATTTGCCTAAGTAAACAATACAATGTGCTCATATGTTGACTTCAGTTCAGGGGATATATTTATTTGAAGGGAAATCACACTGTTTTCTTCGTGGTAACAAAAAATTCACATCTCCTTTGCTGAAAGAAAAATAAATGTGACAGAGATGAGAACAGTATGGGGTATGGGGCAGGAAGGCGTGGTGGGGTGGGAAGCTCCTGCGGCGGGGCACCTCCATAGTGTTCAAGCTGGCAAAGCAGCTCTGCGGGGAGGGGAGGCTCGCCTTATGGAGAGATGGTGTCCTCATCATAGTAACGAGTCAGAGCCGCCGCGGGCACTAGAGGGTGCTGGAAGAACGACTGCAACAAGAACAGCTCCGTGTTTGAAGCGCAGAAACCCCGACAAGGGGAGCTCGCCAAAGGCGTGGTGCCCCTCCGAGCTCTCTGTTCCGAGCCAGCCTCGCCATAAACAGCACACTGCTGTTCTCCTGGTGGATCCGCTGCTGTCAGAGGGAGGGTGGCACCTGGGAGGGACTCTGCTGTTACTGTTTCCTTAGCAGTGCTCAACAGGTGATGGCAAAACAAGTGTAAACACTGCAATCACTTTTTCAAAGGAGTTTTGTTTTGAAACATCGCTAAATAGAGGGATTGAGCATATGGTGAGAATGAGTAGAGGCAAGCTTGATAAATGGAAATTTGAATCTTGATAAGGATTCTGAAGTGGTCTTTAAAATAATTTCATATATGTTTTGGTGTCTGATAAATTGTAACAGAGTAAATAGTATAGTTTCAGTTTAATTTCAATAGTTGCTTTTGAAAGTACCTTTTTCTTTTGAAGATTATAAGACTGTTTAATACTACAGAATTCTTGATTAAATGTCATCCCATACTAGTTTGATTTTTCAAGTTCTTTAAGTACTTTGGAAATATTGGCCAATAATTACTGAAGTACATTTAGTTTGATGATAGAGCTGTTTGGAATTTTTGTTACTAACATTTTAAGGTGAGGAGATGTCAGGTACCTAGTAAGGAGGTAATGACACAGTGAGAAGCCTTGCAAGTAAATAAAATGGATATTTCATATGAGAATTTGACAACATGAATTCCACTGAAATTTCTTCCCATTTCATGCGTTCCTTTTTTTTTTTTTTTTTTTATGGTAAAAAGGGAATAGGATTTGTCACTGACCATTTTTAGTGGTTAGAATAGAATAAACTGTAGAATGTGACAGCAGAAGCCCATCTTGAGGTGGTGTGAATGTACTTGACCTTTTCTTCATTCATTGGGTTGTGCCTTTCCCTTTGGAAAGGGCATTTTGTGGAGATGTGGTACCACCTGACCTCTATGCTAGCACAACTGTGCTTCTGTATCCAGGTTGTGAACAGTCTCAGAGCCTTGCTATGGGAGCTCTGTATGGTCCTGTGTATGTGCTGTCCCAGATGGTGGTTTGTACCAGCTGTGCATCAAATGCATTTGCTGCATCTGTGTGTGCCTCACACCAAGGCAGTCACTGAAGAGACAGGGTTTCAGCTGGAGAAACAAGTGCCTGCTAGATAAAGTGCCAAGGGTCTTCCAGATTACCCCAACAGACAGAGTGGGGACAGTGTCAATCCACATGCATTTTACAGCATGTTTTCCTCATTGAAAAGCAGAGATGATGTCTTGCACACATCTGTCATGGCAATGCCAGTCAAATCCCATCACTATTAACTGCTTATTAAAACCAGCTAGGTGTAGAGGTGTGATGCTGATTTTGTGTTCTGGTGTATCTCCTCTATTCTGATAAAGAAAAGAAGCTCTGAAATAAATGATAATAAGTATTTCCTAACTAGCTGTGACACACACAGACTTTAAGTTGCTTTATCAATAAGGCAGTGGCTACTGCTGGATACCTTTTCCTTGCCACAAAAATGCAAATGGAGCGACTCATAACAGCTGAAACAGATGCTGAGTATTCAAAAGATAACCTGAGAAGCAAAGCAGAGCCTGCACCTCTCACTTCCTTCTGAACTGAAACTGTTCAGTGCAAAGACTCTGCTATAAAAGGACAGGCATAAACTCTATCTTATTGTTTACACTTGAAGGAAGTGTAAAGATATATTATATCTTATATCTTTACACTTCCTTCATGTGTTTGTTCTTTAGGCTGTGGCTGTTAGTAAGCAAGGATAGAGTTTTAGGGGAGCAGAGCTAAAATGGGTCCCAATCTTTTTTACATCAAGCAGCTGCTGAATCTTTAGTGTTCCACTGTCCCATGTCTTTAAAGATTTTTTTCCCCTTGCCAGTAGCAGGGGAGACAAAGCTTTGTTCAGCTAGGGAAGGTAAGTGCAGCAATAGTTACAAAAAGATTCTAGCTTAAAAGGAGAGGCTCTCAGTCTTTTAAAAGCTTTATGCCTGTAGTCTAACAAATGTTCACAGCCTCTCCTGTGATACAAACCAGCTGTAACCATGCATTACTGTGTGTAAACAGTGTTCTCTTGCTGTAAGTGTTTCCAACAACAAAGCAGGACATACAAGCTTTACTGTTCTCTTCTCAACTTGTGTTAATTCCCTACTACTGATAATCACCCTATTTTCAAAAATCCTGTCCCATTCTTGAAGCCAGCAAGAGGGGGACAGCAGGGGCCAGCACTGGATTGCATGCCAGCTGGGATTGCATGCCCAGTGACAGGCTGAAAGCTGGCCTAGGAGACTGGGGGCTTGGTGCAGCTTTTAGTATCTTTGGGAAAAATCTCGTTGCAAAATCTTTGAACTCATGGAAACAATGTACTTTTGATACATTAGTTCAAAACCACGGCCCTACTTTTCAAGAAGTAATTCATCAAGCAAGCATAGGCTCATCTTTCTTTTCTTGTGTTTCATGAATTAACTCTGAAACATTCCTTACTGGAGGTGGTTATTTTTAATGGTAGTTATCTTCTCTCAGAGAACTCTGAGAGGAGCCTCGAGGGTTCACAGATCAGAGTCAGTGATACTTCAGAACTTGTGGGTGTCCTAAGTAATGTAATATAATAGGTCAAGTAAATATCCACTTTCACTTTTCTGATAGTGCAGCTAGCAGAGTTACTTGTTTTTTTCTTCTCATATGTCTATTTCTTACAAGAAATGTACCCTGATGCCTGGGCACTGATGCCTTGGCATTTGTGGCATCTGTCTGACACAAAGGGACTGATTCTAAAGGGTGAGTGCCCTTTACTATTCACATGTCTCCTCTGAGATAAACAATGCCAACAGAACTCTATAAGTGTGTTCAAACTGACGTAAAATTCATTTCCCAGATGATTTCCAAGCACCAAGTCCAGATGCCTATTGTTAGGGTTTGGATTTTTCTCTTGCAGCAGCTGCAGAGTGGATTTTTTTTTTTTTTTTGACAGTTGTATCAAGTTTCATAGAAGGGAAAACTGTTTTGTTGCCAAATGGTTGTTACCATGATTTCTACTGAAAGAAGGATTTCGGAGGGGAGAGTGAGCCTGAATGTGTCGTTTATTTCAGAGTTTTGTGGTATCTTTTAATGCACAATGTTTTTAGTAGTCTGGGTAAATGCTGCTGCTTTAGCTAACAGGAAAAACCAACACAAGCCATGATGTATTCTGAACTGGGACTTTAACTGTTAGAAACAACAGTCAGTCATCATGGAATAGCTTTGTACTGTAAGGCCTATTGAACTGACAAGCATAAATTAACAGGAGACTATCTCCTAGCTTGCATGCAAGTAACAGGTTGTGTGAAATGTGGTTTAGGCATTATAGCCTCCAAATTCTGTCTTCCCTAACCCACACATGGCTGCTTACTTGTAGTGCTGCATACCTGCTTTTAACAGTTTTAATCCACAGGCACCAATTCTACCTAAGGACCTTCTAAAATCTGTTACATCCTTTACATGCCTTTTCCCAAAGTTTACTGGAACTTGGTAGCTGATGGAGCAAGGATTGCCTTTGGGTTAGGGCTCATGTTGCCTTTAGTAATTGTTGATATAATTCATATTCCTAATATTCTGTAGCTTCAATTAGAGTGGGTTTTTTTTTTCTGTAGGTTTCATCTTCTCCTGGCACAGTGTACTCCAGATCCACACAGTGCACTTGGAGGGGCCTGAGAGAGTGAGAGCTCATAGTTTTGACCTGCAGCTGATTTTGTGGCTGAGAAGGAAGGCATTGCTCCAGTGAACTAATAAGGATGGCACGAGGTTTTAGAAGGCAGCAGCAGCAATGTCTTTGTTGTCTTCAGATGAGGCAGGTCTTATTGAAGGATCCCAGCATAAGCAGTTCCATGAATTTCTGGATTTGTTTCATGCTATCCCTGAAAAGCATTCTTGTAGCAAGAACCTGGGGTTGCTACAGACCATGCTTTTGGTTCATCTGGAGAGAACACTGTTAAACCCTCCTACTTTTAGAAGTCACAGAAGTGATGGAGTTTACCAGGTGTTAGATACAGTTTGTAATTAATTAAAGGCAGGTGAGAAAAAAGGCTCTATGCAATGGGAGCATTTATTTGGGTTACTTTAGTATTGTTCATGAACACTAGATCAGTCTCCTATTCCAAATTATGCTTAAGTATAGTTTTGCTCTCTGTCTGTTGGACATGTCTTTTTATAAATAAGCACCTTAGACTGTATTGTTTTAGGTCACCTTTGTACGTTTATGCCAATTTAAATTCTTTAATATTGTGGTAAAAGTAATCTTAATCTGATTACTCTAGGTGTCCATACTTGTTATTTCTCTGAGAGAGAATCTTACTGAGATACCCGTTCTTCTAAATACTTACCCAAAGTTATTTTGGTTGCAATCATTTGCTTATTTGTCTTGATTCCATTTCTTTTTTCTCTTCATGTAAATGCCTTCTCCTATCTTGACTATGTGTTTAATTTGTGGTTTGCTGTGGGTAAGTTAATACATCCTCAAGCTATTAGGGTTTCTATTGCAGATTTTAGTTTGGTCTTATTACTTCTACTCTCTTTAAAGGTAATTCATACAAATTCTTGTGGTATGCTCTGTGTAGTTTCACTTCTAGATTCACAATTGCCTTCCATTGTCTGTAGTGCTATTCTGCTTGTAAACTGCAGTAAAACTGTTAAATGTGTTTCAGGGTTTTTTTGTAAAGATGAGTGTGTTTACTGTGCTACTTTTCCTGCTTAACATAATATTTTTTTTAATTTTCAAATTGCTTTCTTCAAAATTTCAAATCTTTCACTAGTTTCTTGACCAGTATCAGAGGTAATAAACTGCCACATCCTAGAAATGTCCCCAGCACAGTCCACAGGCTAGTGTATGGTGTGTCCTTCTGTTTTGCTGCCATTATAGGCAGGTGTCTAGGGAGCTAATGCCCTTTAATTTCAGCCAGATCCTGCCACGTGCCCACTCCTGTCAGTCAGATTGATGTACCACACAGATATTTCCCATCTCAGGGATGAATAAATAAGATCGTATTTGACATTTGTGGATAAATATTTGGCCTCCACTCTTCCCTGAAACTTGCAGGTGTCATAATTTAGGAGAACTCACAGTTACTGGCTGTGAAAGGCTGGACAGAGCTCCTGCCAGAGCCATGAAAATCTTCTCTTTTGTCAGCCAGCAGACAGGCGGTTGAGCAATCTGAGACCCTCCCTTCCCACAGAGACTGGATATTGTGTTACTGCAGTGCTGCCAGGCACTCCTGCATGGAGGAGAGAAAGCCATCGGAAATGTTTGGTCTCTTACATGGTGGTACAGGAGGAACTGCAGAATTTGGCTGGCAGGGTAGAGTTTGATAAGCACTGAGTCTCTCTATAGAACAGATTGCTTGTTAGCCAATTGATGACTTCTGTGGAGTCTGTGCTGCTCAGTAATTGTCAGGCCTGAGGAGCAGGACCAAAGGTTATAGTTTGCAGGTTAAATACTCTGTCTTAAAGGATGTTGAAGATTTTGAAATACTCAAAATAATCTAGACTGTCAAAGTAAAATAGCAAAGGTATCAGCTATTTTGGCTCAATTTTCTTCCTCTGTTGAGCAATAAGGTCTGTAGACAAAAAAAATAATTCTGAGAGCCCCACAAGAGAGTGGCTGCCAAATACAACAAAGGTTTCCTGTGCAAATCTAGAGAGCCAGGCTTCAGTCAGCCTTGTGGCAATTGCTGGAATTTGCTTACCTCTGCATTTTGTTTGACTGGGTATCCTTCAGGCCCATGTGGGTAATCAGTTTTAACTTTGTGAATTATGAATTTTCAATTTAGATGGAGAAAAATGCAGATACTGTTAGAGAAAACCATATTAGATGGTTTGAGCGAAATGTGGTTTACTTTTACTCGTGCCATTTATTACTAAGAGCCCACAAGCACAAGAACTCTCATGCTGTTGTATTTATAAACTATTTCCATGGGCAGTGCTGCATGTTCTTCCTGTTTTGTGTTACTTGAAGCCAATTGAATGTTAACTGGTGCAAGGTGATTTCTGGGTATCGCTCTTTCATTATGTTGTAACAAGAAGTGTTTTGTTCCCCTCTAGCAGACCTTCCCAGCTGGCTCTGCTGGGCAGCTATCTGGCACCAGCTGCTGTGTTGTGTCATTTTCCTTGTTGTTCTTTCCTTGTTGTTCTCTTCCTCAGCATGACATGTGCTGATGTTGTAAGAAAGATTTCTCACCTGCTTATCCCCCACATCGTGGGTGTAAGTCTCTTATGGGTTTGTGCAGGAACTGTGGTTGAGATACCAGTGTGTGGAAGAAACTGACATGTAAGACAAAATAGAATGGAATAAATAAGAAAGTTCATCAACAAAAATATTTCTCTCTGCAGCATACTATCTGCTCTTCAGTTGTAAGCTAGGCTATATTTGCTGCCTGGGAAGTCCAAGGGAAATAAATGTTTTATGCTACTTTGTCACACTTTAGATTAAATGGCCTTTCAGTGTAGACCCTCCTTTGACCCAGGACGCCCTGATGTCAAAAACAGAGTCACATGAAACTAACTTGGAATAATCTCGAAACAAAATTACTGAAGCTTTAATTTCCTTTTTTATTTGTGGATGCATATGGAATGATAATTTTGCTTCGTAATTTCAAGCTGAAAGATAGCTTTTCATATCTATCAAGATTTCCTTCAAATGCATTTAGTCTTTTATGCTTGATTCCTAAGAAGCACATTAACATTAGGAACAGGGGAATGAAAAAAGACCTCCTCAAGGACAGAGGAAAAGTTTTTTTTAATTGCTTAATTTTTTGTCTTTGTGTGACTTTGAAAACTAGAGGACAGAGTTTTCCAGCAGCAAAAGAAGCAGGAGGCATATATAAAAAATATAGGAGGCAGAGCAGGAGAGTCAAGACAAAGAAGCAAGGCAGTGTGAAAATAGAAATACCAAGTTTTCCTTTTAACAACATTGAAAAGGCAGTAGGTGAACAGAGCATATATTAAGTGAGGGGACAAATCTCAGTGTGATGTTACAGCTTTCTGACTTGTTAAGCACACCAGGAATTTGTAGAAAAGAAGGAAAGACAATGTTCAAAGCTGAATGTTTTGAACTATAATTAGTTTGAAAAGGCAAGTCCCCACATTGAAACTTTCAGACTTAGCAAAGAGGAGTCTTTCCCTTTGTGCCCCATATGAAAGGATCTGAGAAGACTCAGATCAGGAGACAGAGGAGATATTTATGGAATGTCAACAGCACACCAAGAAGCAGTTTGTACTTGTGCTTGTGGTGGAGGACCAGCAGAAGTAGAAAGGACTTAGAAGGGCATGAAACTGAATTACTTTCATTTGACCTTTTTTGTGGATGGTCACTAGCCCAGAGCTCTGGAAATGTGAGGAGCCAGCTGAAGAGATGCTGTACTGCTGTACACTGTGTGTGCTGTGTGGGTGAAATCAGAGATCCTGCTTTTCACCATCCTCTCCCACTTCATTAGCCATAAAATTACATATAGTCTCAAGAGAATTTTAAACAGGGAAAACTGCCAGCCTGATCTTTCACAAAATAACAAAATTAACCTATTTGTGGCAGCAAAAAGAGGCCTTTTTTTATCAGGGGCTTTGTATCCCTCCCAAAGGTTTTTCACTAGCAGTCTTAGTACAGCACCTAGTATGAGCATCTAACTTTTCAGCTTGCACAGAATAATCACAGAATTGCATGCAATCACACTGCAATTCCATTAAAATGGACAAATTGCTTAAGTACTTAAGTTCTGTTTAGCTGGAACAGGAGGACAGAAGGACATTTATAGAGGTTTATCTCTATATTCCTTGTGGATGATGCAACATGCATAGAGGGAAGTGAACTTACCTGAGGGGAGGGGGAGCTTGGTGATAAACTTTTTTTAGGACTTTCAACATCATGCAGTCTGGAGGAAACCAGCTCTTTTGGTTTGGGGATAATTTGAAAAGCATCTGTTTTCAGATGCTTTCATTAGGTCATTCCATTAGAAATGGAAGTGCTGGAAATATATTTGATGGGAATTATGCAGTGGAAAAAGAATGCAGTTATATTTTATCTTTAAAATGGCTTTATATTTCAAAGGAGTTTACAAAAAAAGGTGGGCTTCTGAGCATGCCAAGCAAGTTTGAAGATCAAATTTGTGAGTGGACTTGGTAATTGCATTTTCAGTTCTGATGTAAAAGTAGCATTTTGATGAGCACTTTTGTTACTCAGTTTAAATTATTGCATGTGGAACTCATTCTTGTATTAAATTAGAATTTTATCTGGAACTCGTATTGATTGAGACTAATGTAGATGTGCACTGAGATGTAACCTTGAGATGTGTTTTTAAAAGTGATTTTAATCATGATACTGAGGCCATTGTATTCTTTGAGAGCAATTTTCATAGCTGGAGCCCTCTATGCTGGCTTGTTGAATGTGAGTGAAGTCCTGGTGCCAGTGTCAGAACTGGAGCATTCTCTTGCAGCAGACCTGCAGAGAGGAGACAGAGACAGGTCACTAAACACCACCTGCAGAGGGTATTGCCAAGGTCTGCAGATAGCTGAGACCAGCATCGTGATTAATGAGGAAAAGGACAGATTTTACACTGAGAAGGTATTCTGGCTCTCTGCATCAAAAGGGTTAAATAATGCCTTTTTCTGTCGTGCAGATAGAAACGTCTGTCATTGGTACAGCACATGAGAACAGGCTGGGGCAAATGGTGATTGTCTGTAGGAGCTGGAAGTGATGGATTGTCAGGTGGCTGTGTTGGAGAGAGCTGCCTGGTGCTTGAATGTGTCTGAGGAGGACATGGGGACAATACCTGTGTTTTCCTACCCTTTCCCTCTCAAGTTACTCTGTTTAAATGCATACCTTCCATTCAAAATGCATTAAAGAAACTAAAACAAAGAGCAGGTATGATGTTGGTAAGGCTTATTTTCTTAGGTAGCTAGGTCAGTATTTACAGAGAAGACCTGTTTGCCCAAACCTTGAGAGCAGTGTTACCAGTTTATTTTCAAAGATAAAAGGAAAAAAAAAGGAAAATCCAAAGAAAAATCAAAAGACAAAATTTGTGTGGTCTTAATTTGTTAAAATGCTAATTGAGGGAGATGAGAGAAGGAAGGTGCAGGACACTGGCTATTAGGGCTAGTATGAAATGAAATTTGAAAACAAATGAAGACAGGAGGTAGATAAATAACTTCTGTGCAGCTTTTGGGTGGTTCTGTAAGTTGTTTTGGGGTTTTTCTGGTGGGGGGTTGGGGTTTGTTTTGGTTTTTGTCTTGGTTGGCTCTAGAAATCTTGCTTTCTGTACAAACTGTTAAAGGTATGGAGTGCTAAAGGAGGGAATCCAAGTGAGTTGGATGCCGGTTTAATTGCTCTGCGACTGACAAGAGCGTGCGACCCCTTGGCAGCTGCCCAGCCTGCTGGCAGCAGGCTGAGGGACAGGCAGGCAGAGGAACAATCTGATCAGTTTTTCCACTGAGCTAACTCCCAAGCACCTAATGTTACACACTGGTGTTTAATAAATCAGCTCTCAGAACATGAGTGGGGAGAAGTTACAATGTATGTACAGCAATAGAATATATGTTTAAGTACACACTGTGTAGGTAATGATAGCTGCTCAATAGTCACCATGGCAGGTGCTAAAGGACATCCCCGTGTCTGAGTTTTGGGGAGAATTCATCTGTGATATACATTAGGGAGTCTGCACCAGATCATACTGTTCCGTGGTGTTTTTTAGTTCACCTTTGTCTACTTACACTTGCAATATCCCTTTCTCTGCTTTCTTTGTCCCAGCTCCTGCTTTTGGGTTCAGGGATCAGCCCTGATTGAGTGAGTTCACATGAAGTCAGCTCCTAAGTCATCCTCCCTACGCTCTGAGAGGGGCTTTGGCATAGAAAAGAGGAGTGGCTGGAGCCTAATGAGTCATACTCAGCTAGTAAGTAAGATTTATGTTGATAATAATTAAAAGTTAATTGAAAACAAAATAGTGACATTTTTGTTTTGAATGCACTGCACAGTCAAGCATCCTTCAACTATTTTCCAGCCATGTTTTTTTCTCAGTCCCAGGAGACCTTACCATAAGTAAAGAGAAGGTTGGAAAGAACTTGCCCTTTGCTTAACCTTACTTTTAAGTCTGTCCCCTGTCAAACAGAGGATCTGCTTTCCAGAATGTGACTCATAATTTTTAAAGAAAATAAAATACTAATTACTAGCTGACAATGCTAATTGCTAAGATATTTGGGACAGTCTTCTATAAAGTTTAAATGAATTCCTTTTGCTTCTCTCTACACTAAGTGAAGCCTGAATCGTGTGTTTCCATTTGGCCTTTGGGAGTACAGCTGAGACTTGGAAAGATGCACTTGAAGAAAAATGTTTTGTCTTAGAGAGGTAATCACTTGTTCTGAACTGAGACCTGAGTGGCAAAACGTGTATGGTACATAGTCAGGAGAAGGGCAAAGCCTGTATGTCACCCTAAATAAACCTATTTAGGTTCCTCCTAGGTGTGTAGGAAAAAGATTAACTTGTTCTAGGGTGAAAGGTACAGCAGTGTTACAAGGAAAGGCTTTCAGTAGTTAGGAGTTCTCCAGCAGTGAATTTGTTGTGGTCCTTTTGTTAGTTTGTGAATGATAATGAACTACTTGTGGATTGAAAAGAAACACAATTCTGCTGCTTCTACCTTGCAGGTGGAATTTTGACATGAACAAAACTCTGGGGGTCTAGAGCTGCACTGGTTAATGTCTATAGTTATCAACATGTATTCATTGTGTCAGGGGATTTCTTACCTGCATCTGTCATTGCATATCCCACATTCTCCTTCTGGTGAAACTTCTCACTTACCAGTATTCTACACATAGATTACTTGAGCTTATAAACTGTTCTTTAATATTTTCAGTTATTTTTGAGCATCAAAACAGATTTTCTTTCCAGTGTTTACTTAGAACTGACCCTTCCAGAGAGGAAAAGAAACATCCAGCCCATGTTATTTTTAAGGTGTTGCCTAAACCCATTCCAAAGCCAGTTCTTCAGAGGAAAGCAGAGACATAATTCATCTGCTAAAAAGGAATAACTTTTTTTTCAAACTATAGCGGAAAAATCATTCCCTCATTTTGTTAGACAGCCAAGCAAATCCCTGACAAGTAATTAATCAAAATAATATATTGACTTTTAGTAAGAAAAAGAGAAGACTTGTATTCCTACTCAAAGAGATGTCCTAATGTTTTAGCTATACTGCAAAATATGTATTTGTATTAGTGATTGTAGAGTAGGGAGAGAATTTGATTGTTGTAGGTTTATTTCTGTGGGCCTATTTGAAAATCAGGGTAAAATTTTTCCTTTGGAATAGTTCAGACACCTACAGAATATCTTCCTACATTGAACAGGTAAGAGCCAGCATCATCCAAGGACTTAACATAATGCCATATCAAGTGATATTTGTCTTCCTAATTCTGGGATTTTTTTTTAGCTGCCCATCTTCCTGGGAAATGTACATGATCCACTTATTCTGAGAACCAGGTTTTAAAACTTAGGATTGCAAAAAGAGAAATATAAAATTCTCTATGTGTTCACTTTTGGCTTTTTTATGTTCACCTTTCTTGTAGGGGTTTGTTACTTAGAAATATTGTGGATTCCCCCACCTAACTTTGACTTCATTGGCCTGTACAGCAGTTAGCAATATAAATTGTCATCCGGGCTGGGCTTGCTACCAAAGATGATGCCACAAAAGGTGGGGATGGGAGAAGCTGCAGTACTCTAGACTGGAATTTACCTTTCAGGATGACAACAGTAGTGCTATAGTAAGTGGATTCAGGAGGTAAACTGAAACAAAAGTGATTTGTATGTTGCACACTTCAGACCAGTTCAGTTCTAAAGGCAGTTTCATGGGCTATGCTTGCAGGCACACACCCAGAAGAGAAACTTGAGGAGCAGCACAGGACCCTCATGGTGTTGCTTTACTTCATGTTCCACTGCTCTCTTCACCAGCCATTGGCATTTTGCAGACTCTGTATGAGCACCAAACCTTTTACTTTTTGTAGAGAGATTTGTGATTTTCCAGCAAAATACTATTAACACAAATATTTTTCATTCTTGCTTCCACCTAGCTTTGGTCAGTAGTGGGATAATTTGATCTTAATCCCCTACATTGTTTTATGAAAATGTGGCATTTTAAAAGGGGCATGTAAGTACTAGATACCTGAATGAACAGTATTGGTTTGTATTCCTGAGATATGAATTAAAAATGAATGAAAACAGATGTATGTTATTTTGCATTTAAGAATGATTTTTTTTAAAGCTAATAATTAAATATTCTTTGTTCAAGACTCTCAGGATAAAATACAGAACACAAAATACAGTTGTGCGTGTCACTATTTTCTGTCATATTTGCATATACTGGATGATATACTGGGAAAATCCCAATATATGTTTGACCTATATATGTGATTGTCTCCTAGCACCTGCTGTTGGCCAGGGTTGGTGTGCTGCCAAACAGGTACAGCTAAAGAAGTATTATACCAGTGCCTCTGTCCCCAAGGACAGGTACAGCCAGAGGTAGGAGTTCATCTGTTCTTGCTGGTTTGGATATCTTCTGACTATTCTGCTGCTGTCACATACATCATTAAAGCAGTTTAAAGGGAATTGTTTCTGTATGTGGCTGTAGTGAAACAAAAATTTTCACTACTGTCTTGACTGTTATTTTTTCATAACATGTTTGAGATGAATGGGAAGAAATGTATGTGGCAAGCTTCTACTGTAAGATAAATTAGGTTGGTATGTTTCAAAACACTTGAGAAAACTTTTGTTAGGAAGTTGACTTACAGATAGGTTGATTTGTTTATACAATGCACATCAGCCATAAATATTTTGAATTTTTGTTAACAAAACCAAAGATGAGTTGATAGTTTTTCCCCCCAAGATGTCTATTTCTTTTGATTGTTCATTAGAATGCCTTGTTCAATACACATAACAGTCTGCCTTGAAGCTGTGTCAGTGGCTGTTTGACCTGTTAGCTGGCCATGTCAGGGTGACTGCTTTTTCTTTAACCTGTCACTTTCACTCGACCTGGTGTCCTGTACATTTTGAGAAAAACCAGGTAGTTAACACTGCCGATTTTTCTGCTATTTACAACGGTGTTGCTTAGCTACCATCACCTGAGTTCAAAGCACAGTTGTTCAGGCTTCTGTATGTTTGGGCAAGAGATTGACAGAAATAGCCTTAATGAATGTTTTTTCTAGAATTCTTCTAGCAACTGCTTTTGATGACAGTTTTAGTACCATGTATATAATCCCTTTTTGGAAATTCTAGCGACCCAATGGTTTGTGGATCTAAAGTAAAACTCTTCTATATTTATCTGTTCTCTGGCCTTGCTGTGACAAAGTGAAAACCCTCATGTCTATGGCATGTTTTTTTAAGTTTAGGGGGAGGAAAGCATATTAATTAAACGTTTACCAAAGCATTTTGAATAATTTCTAAAATTACCAAAGCTTTTGAATAATTTCTGTTCATATATTCTCAAATATGTATGTGCTGTGAAATGTGTGATTTGTGCATGAAAATGGATTATTGGCAACTTGTCTTCTGATCAGTATTGTCAAGCACAAGTTTTTAAAGCTTTCTTCCCTTTGGTGCAGCATTCCACAAGAGATTCTATTTTGAAGGAACACTGAATTTTCTCCTGTATTTCAGTCCCAGTTTTTCTTAATTAAGCTTCCCCCCCCCCCCCACCCCCAGCAATGGCCTTCTCACTTTTAAATCTAGTGTTACAGTGAGTTCAAACTGACCAGACATTTTTCTCATGCAGTTTTTTTTTTTTTTCTGGAGCTTAAATGCTCCTAAACCGTGCATGCTTTGGAATCTACAGCATTTCTCAGTAAAACAGATGCCAAAATATGGATATCAAAATCCATTTATAAGGTGGTGTAGCTTGCCTCTGCAATCACAAGTTTCTGGTTTGGGTAACAGCTTAAGTTCTAGGTGTGTATGTTTTTTATTTTTAATGGGTCTGCTGGAGTGGCAGCCATGACATCAGTCCAAAACAGAATTACACAGTCACTGGAAAATGTACACTTTCATTAGCCAGCAGTGAAAGAAAGAAAGAGTGTGTTAGACTGTCAGAGTTTATGCTGTGGAACAGATAAAAGGCCAAGTGTAGCAACTGCCAGTTAAATAATTTCTAAAATAAGCCAGTGGATTTTTTTTCAATTGAGAGATCAGTTTTTCCATAACTCCTCTAATCTTCTAGTTACAGTTCCTGCTTTAGAAACACTACTGCAAAGCAGAGGCAGCAATACATAATCCAAGTTTTCTCTTGTTAATGTAGTTTTTATTTACATGTGAATACAAGTTATATGTATATAATTTATTTTTTAAAATCACTCTCATTGCAGCATGAGACACTATTTTTCAGTCTGCCTTGGTCTGGTGAATTTATTTTTTAAGCCTCTTTAAAGATCTTTGGGAAATGTGTGGCATCTCAGATGATGCAATCAGGTAATGAAAATGAGAGTGAGTGTTGTAGAGGTGGAAATAGCTTCCAAGTATTGAAGACTTGGCTTCAAGCATATCTGAAAGTACTGATGTAGGACAACTGGCAACCTCTCCCCCTTCTTCTGAGTCTGGAGCTATCTGAACCCTTTTTTCAGGAATTTTGGAATATTTTTTCTTCAGTTCTAAAATGTAAATTATTTTACAGGAAAATTGTCAAACAGCATCTTAGTTCTGTATGTGATCTGTCCTACTGTGATCTGTTCTTGTTGCTTTAGCTTCAGAATTGAGACTAAAAGTGACCAAGGCATTCAACAAAACCCCTTTGCATTTGAGTTTGGAGTAGAAATTTCCTTCTATCTGAATCAGCTGTGACTTGCTCACATTTTTGTCTGTGCTTACAAAGCTTAGTCCAAGCAGGATAAAAAACCAAAAACCAACATTTTTCATCTCACCAGCCTTTGGAACATTCTGTGCTATTTATTACAGCTCTTTCCATCCACAGTGTATTCAGTGGCAAAAGACACATTACAGCTAAAAACCTACTTCTGGCTTTGTAATCCCACTTCTGGTTCCAACAAAACTCTCAATACAAATGTGAATCCCAACCTTGTCACAGGTTTGTAAGAGATCAGGCATGTGAAAATTAGCTTAATTTAGTAATTGAGCTATTTGTTCATTTAGAACCAGCCTTCAAAGGTCTCTTTCAAGTCAGACTTGGGAGTTATATATTTTGAGTCATAGCCTGCTTTCTTGGGAAGTGTAGGATTCTAGGGTCCAGGATACATTTTGTCTTTTGTCTTCCTTAGTGTGTTTTTGCTAGTTAAAAAACAAGGCTATGTACAATTGTCTCTGGCTTTCATTCTTTTCATAATACTTTTTTTTCCCCCACTCCCAAAATAAAACTAATTGTGCACATGTAAAAAAGATGTTTGGAACCTGATGGACCCTGGAGTTTCCAATCTTTCAACAGTTTAAGTATTCATACACTGTAGATTTAGCTTTATCAGCTTTGCATACATAGAAGTAAAACTTGGTTGGATACATACCAGCAACTTTGCAAGACAGTAAAATGAAACGAACTTTTGAACCTCTTTAGTGGAGGTTATACAGTAATTTTTCTTTCTATTGTATTACTCAGTTTCTGGCTCTGTGGAGGACTCATTTTTAAACTAGAGTTGCATTACCTTACTACTAAGGCAGTTTCTTTCTGTTTCAGGGTTGCTTCGCAAATCATTTAGGTAGGTTTAAAGTACAGCAAGACAAAGTTTGGAAAACTTTGTTGCAAGGGAATGAAAAGTTCAGGGGTTTTTCTCCACTCAGTAGGAGGTATAAAACTGCAAAAGGAGAATAAACCTGGACAAACTGTAGTAGATATTCCAGAGATTATGTCCAACTGCTTTGATGCCACAAATAAAAATCCAGAAACATTTCAAACTCTTGCCAGTCAAACAAAAATCCCCTTAAACTAACCTTTGAGCTTCATTGATATTCCTTGGAAATGCATTGACCAAGTACATGGCATAGCAGCTGCCACTGCTTTGTAAATCAGTAAGAACTTTATTTACCCATTGATTTCAAGCATATAAGAAATTTCCTCTCTGGATCAGTGGAAAGCATGTTCATGGGCTTATGTCTGTCCTCCTATAAATCTATCTTTAATATGCCAGCACTAGCCTAGCTGTGCAGACATGCTTATTTTTCTTCACATATCACCTTCTCTGCTGTCTCCCTTTGCTGTCTTATGACTTTAATTCCAAGTCTAAGGATTTACTAAGCAGTTTTATTGTATGCTTGCTGTTAACACAACTCTTCTCTCCCTGCTTATGATGAAGCTGCAACTGAGCTCAGAGTTGCTGGCACTTTACACAAGTGTATCAAGGGACCATTTCCTCACAAAAATAGATTTACCACCAGAATTTCTGGGGAACTGAATGCTAAACTGCCACCACAATAAATGCTTTAAGAGAAAGGAAAATAATAGGAGACTTTTAGTATATCTTTGCATCTGGTTGTGCTTATGGCCTTTTCTGAGTATGAAATAACACGTAGCGCTGTCACGATAGAATTTTCCATGACAAAACCTACTGGCAAAGCCTTGATTTCTGCTTTTGGAAATTATTACCTATTTCTAACAACTAGGCCATTTCAGCCAGATAAATTATTCGCATTATTGAAATATTAATTGCACTAAGAAATCATGTCTGGAGATGAAATGTAGGAGTTCAGTTTTGAGAAGTCTAGTCCAAGGAGATCAGTCATTAATAGGACTTAGGTCTGTGGCAGGGCCAAATAGAAAAATGAAGACTTATGAATCATATCAACAAGTATTTTCTGAACTATGAATAATATTTTTTCAACTGATATTTTCATTGTTGATTTTTCTATCCAGCTAATTCCCTGGAAATGATGAAGAGAAGATGAAGTTCTATTATATGAAAAGGTAGAAATGCCCTGGCTGTAAAAAGCTATCAAAATGTGTACGAGCCTGTGTCACACATTGGATTTGAGAGCCCTTACAGAAAGACAAAATACCTTGCAGATTCCCTCAAAACACATTTATGGTAACTGCTATTGTAATAGGCAGAACTTTCTAATATCGGATGGCCACAGAAATGTAATCCAATTCTCAAAAATCTTTCCTTTTATATTTGTAAATCAAACCCATTTTTAACAACAATAGCTTCTAAGGAGTACCTCTGAAATATCTCTCCACCCTTAACTCATTTATCCTACATCAGAGGAACCACATAGATCTCTTAATACCCAGCTGACCAATTTTTGGTCTGAAGTCTCTTTCAACCTCTTTACAGGATTTGAATAAAGGACCTCAAATATGTATCTAATAAAAAATTCTATCATGGCCAAAGGAAATATCTTTTATCTGTGTTCAAATATTCTGTTCTGACCCACTTTCCTAGGCATCCATTAATTGCAGTATTTTTACAGGTGTTAAAGGGTTTGACTTTATTTCAGTTTTTTGCAAGCTCTAAACTGAAAACAAAGAAATAATCAACAGCCTGGTAATTATTGTGGAGATAGAAGTGGAACAGAACACTTAGGAATGTTTAATATGCTCAAAAATAATCAGGAGCTGAACTTGTCTGGCCTTCTCTTGAAATAATCAATTTTCTTGTTGTCCTTTGTGGCCCTTCTGTGTGCACATCAATGCCAGGTAGCTTTGTTCTTCCCTATAATTTATAAACTACCCTTCAAGTTGGTTTTAAAGAAGCTTGCTTGAATTCATGGTATTGTGTTGTTCCCTCATAAAACATATAACTCCTTAACAGCGGAGGATACTACATCTATGTAACAAGAAAAATACCATCTGTGGTAGATCACAGAGTAGAACACACATGGTTCAAATAAGGAAAAAATCCATTGTTTACTAGAATTTTATAATCTGCAACAAATACCACATGAAACTTGGGCACTTTTTTTCAGCTGTTGTGTCAAATGTCAGGGAGAAAAGCAGGAAGAATGCATGAATTGTGGCATAAAATCTAGTGTTACATGTCTTACCTCTTGAAATATGCCAGAAATGTGTTTGTTTTCAGAAAGGGCAGCCGTATAGTGGGAAGGAAGGACAGAAATACTTTCTCTGACTGTCTAGGAAGGCAAGCTTAGGACAGCCCTAGGTATTCTGTGCATGTCACTATGTTCACATGGGTGCAATAAAGCTTTCCAGGCTTGGATACACTCCAGACTTTCATCCTGACCATGCAGTTTGGTACTCAGTGCACCTCCTGCACAGCAGATGAGTTTTCCATTGCTATCAGTAGTGTGGTGACATGTATATGGCCACCATCACCCCACCTATTTCATGGAAAGCAACAAGAAACAACTTCATGCTATTATGTTTCCCAAACTACTGGAAGTAGCTGTGAGGAATTTTTAAAAATTTGATTGTAAGTTGAAAAACCCCTACCTCTTATTGTAAACATGAAGGTGCTGTTAAAAAAAAAAAAAGATATTTTATATTGTCAAGCATGCTGTATGTTTGACTTCAGGGTGAGAACCTTGCAAGGGCAGCAGATTTGGTTTTGCCTGGAATTCTGTAGATTTAGGTTCACTTGTAACAAACTACCCTTGAGTAGGTGTGCGTTAGAATGCATGGTCTGCTGAGAGAAGGTTTTGGAGGCACATATCTGCCTCCAAAATCTGCCATATTTTTTGAATTTGTTTTGGGTAAGTAGCCAAAAATTGCTGTTGTTACATGATGACTAAGTAAGGAATCAGCAGAGATCTGGGAAAAAATGTTGAGAATTTAACTTATGAGTAGTGCTGAGCCAGGTGGGTGATACAGGTAGGTAATAGAGGTACAATACAGGCAGCTTTTAAAGGCAGTGTGTATGGGTTGGAGTTTGGCTGTTCTTTATAACCCTCATGGCATCATAGGATGTTCCAGGCTGAGGTTCCTGGGTGCCCAGAGCACAAACTCCAGGTGGAGTCATAACCTGTCTGGAGGCTTCTGTGAATGCATACAAAGGTTGGTTTGAAAGCAGACTCCAATCACTCCTTGGGGTCTGCAAGCTGCCTTTCTGTATGTACAGCTGGAGCTGTCTTGCTGTAAAACCCATCCAGAATGCTGAGAAATGAACATGTGAGTGTTTTCACACACATCAGTGTGTGGAACATTGATACCAAGCGCTACATCTCAGCGCTGACTTAAAATCCTACCCCAGTGAAAGCAATGGAAGACTAACAATTGCTTTGTTTATATTGAGACCAGGCTTAACTGAAATGGGTAAAACTGCCTAAAAAATAAGCACAGTAGACTGAAGTTGGTCTCAGTAAGATTATTATTGTTCCTAGAAACTCTTTTAGTTACTACCTATGTGTCTTGTTTAATAACCTCTTATTCAGAAGTCAGCTGTCCCACTGTAGAGACTGTAGAGGGAGCAGCAATCTCTGTCTTGCTTTTACAGTGCCTGTGAAAGGGTTCTGGTTGACAGTAGTGGAAACTCAAACCTTTCCTTGGCCAGGCCTTCGTGCCAGCGACTGCTGGACAGGGCAAACTTTTCACTCTGGCATTGTGCCTTTGCCTAGGAACAAACCCCTCCTGGTGCAGACTGCAGTTCCTGGGGCCATCCCATGGCTGTCGCCTTTCCTGGAGCTGCTGGTGAGGTGTTTGCTGTACCTGGGAGAGTGGCCAATGCAGGGGGATCAGAGACTGCCAGCTCAGTGTTCCAAGCTATGCTGGATAGGAAAGGTCACACAAAAGCAAACATTTTGTGTAAATTGCTGTTGGTAAGAGAGCAGGCTCTTCTTTTGTAGCAGACTAAGGAGGAGATACAAGATGAGTGAACAAATGTTTATTCTGGGGTTGAATGTGTATTACAGTTACTGTGATGAGAAAGGCTGGGAGCAGAAATAAGCTTGGGCAGCTTCTTTTAATGGAAATTCTTCATAGACAGGCACTTGCTGGCGTTGTACACAGGAATCAATTTAGAATTAATTAAATTCTTAGTTCTTGTTGTAGAAACTATTTTTTTTTCTAGTTGGATTATTTGAAATCTGAAAACCATGTAGTATTAGGCTCTAATGGGCCCCAAAACTGAGGATGTTTTGGAAGTGCCTGTGGGACAATGCCAACCCCTCCCTAGTCCTTACAGTTGTTTTCCAGAGACCTGGGTTTATAAGAGCATGCCAGGAAATCCCTTGTCTTAACTATGGAAAGGGTGGGAAAAGGAGAAGGAGCATGACTGAGAGCTTAAAGTCAGAAATAACTACATTGAACTTATTACAGAGAGACTGCACAAATCAAAAATTGCATAATGATGGGTCCTGAATTTTCACACACACTGGTAGAAGAAAAATATAAATGTTGTATTGCAAGAATATGAAAACAAATGTGAGCTTGTAGTTCAATGCATTATTATTGTCATGCAATAATGTTGAGTTGTGAAATTGTAGGGAGTCTTGGTTTCACTATGGCTGTAGGTTGTATCACAGGGAACCTGGTTTCTTCTTGGCCATACTGGGTAAGAGATGTAAAGATATAGAGCTCAATTAGCAGTTAGTAAAGGCATAATTCAAAAAGATGATATTTCTCTTGACACTGAGTGTGCAACTGCAATATTCTGTAGTAAGCCAACCTGTAAAGCAGCCACCCCAAACTGCTGTTGCTATTGCAGGCCAGTAAATAGGAAAAAACCAATCCATTCTGATTGAGTAAGCTGTTAGTCTAATGATGAAAATCTGGAAATGAGACAGAAAAGAAACCAAAAAGGACAGTCTTTACTGCAATGTAACATGACTTTAAATTATAAAATGCTGTGGGGACTTTATTTACCATTCTTGCCCAACTGTCTGCTACTGTGCTTTAATTCCCCTCCCCCAGTGAATTCCTTCCATCTTATCTATTATCTAGAGAAGGAGAGTTTCACCTTGTTTTCCACATTCTTTGCTTTACAGTTATTTTTCAAAAGTTATACACACTCCTAATGTAGGGCTTAGAAACTATCCATAATTTAAGTGCAATTTTGTAGTGGCAAAAGCAGTCAGTAAAATAAGGTGCTATAAACTGTGTGCCTTTTATATTTGCTCATATTTCCTTAGAGCAGAAGCTGCTGCTTGTTAGGGATCAGAGAACTGAAATGTCCTGGCACCTCCTGCAAGCAGGAAAATCACAAGCCTTGGCCATGCATCTGCTGAAGTAGCTGTGGTATTTAAATAAAGGTCTTGAAACCTTAATTAAGATGAAATGAAAACTAATCAGCAACACTTGGCACTGATCAGGCAAACCATACTTCATTTTATTTGTCAGGCCATTGCACCTCCTTCCCTGCACAAGCACTCAAAATCCTGAATAGTGTTTTTCCCTGAATAGTCCCCTATATGGTTCTGGGATTTCAGTATTTTTGACTGTCTCAATTATAAAATAAAAAACAAAGGAAAAAATAAAACTGAATAAAAAACACAAGCACAACTCTGTGTTCCAAAACCTCAAGACTTCACAAAATGAGTGCTTTTCCATTCATGGAACTTGCAGAGTTTATTACTGTTTCCATGTTTTTTAAAGATGTGGGGTTACAAAAGTTATTCAAAGTGCTCTCTTTGGATGGAGGCTTGGTGTGTTTCTCTCAATCAGGCTTTACTTGGGTAATCACAGATTTTTGAGGCAGTGTTAAATTGGATTTCTTAAGGTAACAGAAACCTCTTTGTCAGAAACCTTCAATTCTAGAAATACCAAAGTGCAGTTTAGAGAAAAGAAATAAGAAACATCTGGTAAGTCAGGATGCTGTCTGCACTGGCACAAAGATGCAATAATAAAAAGCCACTTTTTTCCAAGTCTGTGCTTGCAAATAACATTATTACAAGAGTTTGCTGGCTGCAGAGTGCCTTATGGGAACAAGGACATGTTGCAAAGTATTTTGCTGTAAGGAACAGCTGCATTTTGGAAATAGTTCTCTGTTGGCTACTTGCATGAGAGAGTAGTGAGATTGGCTTATATTTGGGGCAGGTTTGTGCATCTCACACAGATGTATTTGAGCTAGCAGCGAGTAGCAGAACTAAGGGCACTGTAAAATCTTAGTTTCTTACTAGGTAGGAGAGTCATACTCTGTTGTAATTGGTTCTTCATAGTCTTGAAAAGTCTTTTAAATACCATTGGGATCCATCCTCTCTGCTGTGTCAGCCTGTCTTCAATATTTGTGGCAGTGAAAGGCTGTGGCTGACAAGGAAATGGACATTGGAAATGTGCATGTAAAGATTGCACCCCAAGCCCTACCTGTGCTAGACTCATTGATACATATTGGGCTCAATGCTCCATTGCCCAAGGACAGTTTGTTCTGGGCAAGTAGCCAAGAAGTGCTGGCACAGAGGAATTCTGCCCACAAAATTGGGCATGTAGTGGTTGTAGCCATTCAAGCCATTCAAGGTAAGCTCATGCCAGCCACAATCTAAGCCCTTGCTTTCAGAATGAAACAACACTTGTGCTTTTTCTAGTGTGCAAGCTCTGCTCATCTTGGCACAGATTATTTTAATTCTATTCTTACAAAAATGGGGATCTCTGTTTTAGCAGCAGCTAAAATGATCTTGTGATATGACAGCCAATTGCACCATTTTGGAAAAAAGTGCATTACAGAAAAAATATTATTAATGTTCTCTGACTTTCTTCTCCTGGCTTTTAGTGTGTCCCTAGCATTTTTATTGTTTCATTTCTTTTCCCTGTAGTCAGACTCTGGTGTGGTTTGGTGCTGAATAGGAGAAGCTGATTTATCTTAGCATCAAACGAGCAACTCTTCAGTGAGGTGACAAGTGAGACCTTTGTCCCCGTGTAAGATGGCTTTGCTGGCACCAGATGTCAGTGTTGGGCTGTGCTAACGGGGCACGGGGCCGGGCACGTCTGTGTGTCCCCCTCTGCCCCAGGGGCTGCGAGTGCCTCAACAGCCTGGGAGCTGAGAGCCTACCTGTGAGGAGCCATCACCTGCAACTGAATTAGATATGAGAGCTGCCTTCGGATTAGGGGTTCTTTAAAAATAAAATCATTGCTGAAAAAAAGTGATTTGATAAATTGTATCAAGAAAACAACAGCCATTTTGCTCAGTTAATATGAACTGTTGCTATTTAGCCAGTTCTAGCTGTATTTTACCTCCAGCTGCTGTAACTATACTGAAAGTGCAGCTTGTGGAAATCTTCACAGATTTTGCATTTATATTGTGCTAGTTGTTCACAGGCAAATTATTTTTACTAGACACTGATTACAAATAGCAGAGTAACATAAATGTATTAGGTTTACCAAGATGCCTCATAACTAATAGAAATAAATGGTCATTATTGTAAGTGAATAATAGTCCATGATGTAATGAATGACACAAATGATGCCAACTCAACCCATTGAAGTGTGTCTATGTGGGAAAAGGAGTTTGGATAAGCTAGCAAAGCAGATGTTTTGAGGCCAGTGACTGAATCAGATTTCTGGGTCAGGTTCTGTGTTTCACCTTTGGGAGGACTGTAGAGAATTCTTGGCTTGTGATCTATGGGCTGAAAGAGCTTTTGACATAACTTTGCTAGGGAAAATTACTCTGTGTAATGGAAGCAGGCTGGCTTTGCTTTTAATGGCCACAGTGATGCGAAACCTTGTGCCAGTGTGTTTGGCCAGCACTGCTGGTAAAGGATGGCATTCCTACCTACTAGAGAGTCAGAGTTCAGCGTTAGGGATGCCATTTCTTGACTGACACCCTCCCTTTGAGGGGAGTAAGCAAATCTGTTTTGAAGTGATTTTAGTGAACCAAAGTACAACCTGTGACTTGAATTGCCTCTAAAGGTTCCTATCCATCTCTGATCACTGAGGGGAATACAGCAAGCAGTACCTTGGGTTATATAGATCAGCCAAGCGCTTAAGATTTAATGCGATTGATATCTTGTTGTTTAAGACATCTTGATAAATTTTTCTACTCTTGCCACTATAAAATTGATATTTTCTACTATCAACTTATACAATTGCATTTTGCATTAGGTTGTCAGAGGAGGGAGAAAGTGAAGAAAAGCAAACCAGTTAACTTCAGCTTAATAGTACTAAAAAAAGAAATCTCTTTGCTAAGAGAGAATACTGACTGTGAGAGAATTGGAACATTGCTCTAATTGAAAGGAATGCTGAACTAATGTTTGTATTAGAATAAATTACTGGAAAAAAACAAGAGCAAGTATGAAAATATATCTAGACCACAGAGTCAAAATAGATTAAATTTTAAGAGAACATAGGAATGAACTGGAAATTTCCTGTTATTCTCCTGAGTTAGATTTGTAATAGAAATAAGAAAGTGGTCTTAGCTAGAAATGTATTCTATTCTTGTCTCTTTTTTTCTTTTTTCATATTACCTTGAAAAAACAGGATAATGAGTACCAAAAATAAGAGCTCCATATGCCCTAGCGCACATGCTTTTCTGATTTATATTTTTGTTGGAAAAATTCTAATTCATATTTGTGATGTAAATTTGGGTATGAATGATATGAAAAAAAAACCCAACTTTTTTCCCTAATTGAGAATAGAGGGTACTCCCTACCCTGCCATGCCCCAAGATCTGTACACAGAGCAAAAGGACATGAAGGAATGGGAACCCTTGAACTTAAGAAAATATTGAAGTATTATTATTTGTTGTTTGATGTTGACATTCTCTAAAAGGAGATAGTGGCTAATAGTAGACTTTAACCTTTTATGTGAATTTATGTGAATATTTATATCAGACCTTTTGTCTGTGCTTTTTAGCAGTGAGAACTCCTACAAACTTGGGCTTTTTGGCAAATATCAAGATTTCCATCCTTTTTTGGGGGGAGAGAAGAAGAATACCAAAGGGAGACCAAGCTCAAAAATAGGCAAAGCAGAATAAGTCTATAGCATTTTATGGACATTGTTGCATACCTTTTGCAAACTTACCTCAATGACAGCTCAATTTGTCTTGCACCCAAAAGCCTGTTTTTCTTCACGAAAAGTACAAAGGGTTTTATCAGCTATAGGGGCTGCTTCTGAGATGTTTGCCTCCAAAATTATCCTACCTACTACTCCATTTCACAGTACTAATTTAATTCACTTCTAATCAGTAAAGATGTTTTCTCTGATACTCCCTTTTCCAAATGAGTTTCTAGGTTGGAATATGCAGCTATGAGTAAGAAAGGATCTGGATATTTGTATTGTCCATTTAAAAGTTGTATTTCATATACTGTTTCATAAACTGTCCTATCAAGGAAAAACCCCTTACCCCTGCCTGAAACCCCAACCCCTGCCTGGGGCCATCTTTGTAATTCCTGTCAACCTGTAAGTACCTCAAATACTCAATTTAGCCAGGAGATTATTTCTAATTTTGCATTGCTTAGTCATCCTATCTGCTTATTCATTTTTTAGTTCTGTCTGTGATTTGCAGTCCCATCTCTTACACTCATTACTCTCTTACTCTTTCCTGTTTTCACCATAATGCTGTTACAACATAAACTTTGCCTGGTACTTCTAAGACCTTCCACAAAATAAAATTAAGTCATCAGTTGTTTGAGTATATTCTGACAGGAGTAATTTAAAATATGTTAAAGCTGCAATAACTTGGTTAATAAATGGAAATACTGGTCTATTTTAGAAATATGTAGAAGCCAAAAAGTAGCCACAGCATATATTATAGCTTATAATTCTTGAAGAATTACAACCTGTCAGTGTATTTCTAGTTGTGTAGTAGGACTGCAATTTAAATACTCTATTTACTGAAATATTCCTGCTTGGTGGTAGTATGACCAACTGAAGTTATGGAAATGGTATGTTAATAATGTTTTGAGAGATGAAGTAATATTTTGAGTACCAAAAAGGATTGTCTTTCTTTAAGGATTTTTGTCTTGATCTTCTGAAAAACTGAAGAGCTTTCATTTGTGTGGATTTTATGTGTTTTATCCAGGGGGAAAAAAGTTGTCATCTTCTAGTTCAGTGACACAGATCCAAATCCTATTGAAGTTTAAGAACTTGCTATCTGTTTCTGTAGATTTTTGCATCAAGTTAGAAGAGAATATCCCTTTGACTTTCATGCAAAGTGATCCACTTGTGTCTCAGATCATAAATCTAACAAGCAGTGGAAGTCAGACAGAAGAATGCCTCTTTGTAGGCACTGAGCCATTGTCTAGGATTTTTACACACACTCTTTCTCTTCTTGTTTGCAAGTAATGACTGAGCAGGAATCTGCTTTCCAGGGGGGAGGGCTGATGAATCTCTTCTTCCCCATTTTTTCCTCAGGGAGCAGACAAATCCCATCCTTCCCCAAGCTTGCCCAGCATGGTGTCCTCCTAAGAAAGCAAGAATAAGAAGAATGTTTAGCACAATTCTTTCTCACATTTCTTCCTTTAATAAGTCCTGTACTTTATTTTCCTTGTACTGGATTTACTCCAAATGTTTCATCATGAGCTCAGAGTTTTACTTAAATTGTACATCTGTTAAATTAATCTATTTGTGTGTGGCAGACTGCTACAATGATTAATATTTCCCATCTTGGTGTAGACAGTTGATGCAAAGCACAGAATAATATATTTAAAACTGCACATTTCTAACTAGAATCCTATTAGTCATCTTTTCTAGACAAAAATGAAGGGTCATGTCTACACTCAAAGTGAGGTTAGTTTAAAAAGCAGACAGAAAATATCATGTAAAAGCTCACAGCATTTTCAGACCATGAACTGATATATGTTGCTTTAAAAAATTCCAGGGTGTGAGTTTTTTCATTTCTGGAAGAAAATACAGATGTTCAAACTCCAGCATTACCCACAGCCCTAGTCATGTTTTCCAGGTTGGCTTCCTAGATGGACTGTGGCTTCCAGTCTTATATCTCTGGGATTCCTCTTCAACTACATCAATATCTGGCACAGTGATTTTGTACAGTTTTGTTACTACTTTCCCCATTTAAAATGCATACACCATGAAAAATATTACAGGATGGTGACATATATTATGTATGTCACCATATAGATGGTGACATACAAAGGAAAAAGGTTGTGCTGCAAAACATCACCTCTGCTTTAATGGTTAAACATGAAGATTTAAGTCATGGGAGGATAGACACCCTGGTCATAACTTTGATTTTTTATTTTTCTTACCTCTGAAAAAGAACTTTGATCAAACAATAATCAGTAATAACCTAGGCATCTGAGTCATGCAGAATGACCAGTCTGTGGAGCAGTGGAGACACCAAGGAAGTTCTCAGTCACAGCCCAGTGACCTTTAGAGGGCTGCTGTGGTCCAGGCCTCCCTTTAGCAGCACTGAAAAATGCTGCTGAGAACAGAAGGTTTCAAAGAAGGGAAAGTCAATCATGGTTCTTGTTTATTCTACTTAAAGATGATAAAGCAGGTAAATAACCCATGTGTTGAACAAAATTGAGTTTTGAGAATGAAAATAATGCCCAAGGTGAATTTGGGGCAGATGGGATTGTGACAAAATCAGCTGACAAAAGGTGACTTCATAGAATTACAGACTTGGTCACTTTAGATCACTTCTACAAGTCTTTAGTTTGCAGCACCCAAATTGCAGGGTTTTGTCTCCAGTCTTAAATCGCTCATAAATAAATAAAAAAAAAAGACATGCTGTATTTCCATTGCCTTTCTCAATTCCTCATTTAAAACTATGGCTTTTATGGCTTTTATACATTTAGTTTTATATGAGGCCTGTGCTTTATGATGTCATATAAGGTAATTTCTACTATTTCTGCCCAGTTTCTGTCAGAGTTTCCTTAACATGTAGCTCCATGTGCTGCAGATACAGTTAGAGCTGCCAGAGCTATATCTCCCTGTTACCAACGTGGCTGAGCTGCACATTAAGTCATCTTGCTGGGCCTCAAAGACCAGGGGTTTGCAGGACTTAGCTTGAACCTGGTGACTTCCAAGGATACTGGTAAATAAAATGTCTCTGCCAGGCAGATTAAATATTTCTATTTTAGATTAAGGAAGAGGAAAGTAGTAGCTAGCCAACATTCTATGTTTTAGTTTAATTGTAATTGGTGTAATCAAATTAAATCATTTAGTGCCTTAGATGTAGATTTCAGAAATTGATTTAAAATTAATAATAACAGAACTATTAATTCTTACATTTAACCTAGTTCAAACTGTTCCACAACCCAAAGCAAAAAGGATGGCTTATATGAAATTTTATCTTCTAAGTTTTTCATTTAATTAAGTAGTCCTACGTGTCTGTCTTTTTCTCTAGTCTGACAATGGTAATTGGAATTCACCACTTCTGTGGAATGAAGGAGGGGAGCTGAATTCTGAGTACAGCAGTAAATGTAACTACCTATATTCCTTCCTAACAAGGAGTACCCACTGCCCTGTAATTCAGAGAAGGGTGGCCAAAGCTGCCTATAAGCATATAGTCATAAAATAGGAGCCCCAAACATTAAACCTTGATGTTTTCTTTGATAAGAATGCATCTGAATAAATCAATTAATAAAGACTTTTATTCCTCCCAAACTCTCCTAGCAGTTATGCCATTGTAATGTCTTGCTTCCTGCTCTTCCTGCTTGCATTCTCAGAACTTTCAGGGTACAGTTTGACTTTCTACTGTAGCTTCTTAAGTTTGCCAGAATTTCTGAACTGTAGTCATCTTTGTAGCTGCAATCATGGCAAAGTCTCTTGTCTTGTGCTCCCCTGAGAGTGCCTCTTATTGGGATTCTTGGAAAATAAATCAGTGACTGTTTCAGCCCACGTTCTAGCGAGTGGCCGACCTCTGTATCCCTTTGGATAGCTCTGAAGTGACTCACAAGTCTTGTCCAATCCTGGCTTTCCTAGCATTTTTCCATTCACTTCAGTTGCAGAACAGTGTTTTTCCCTGCACTTGGGCTCTGAGAACATAAGGGAATTCTATTTAGCATACATTCAATTAGCAGACTAAGTCTGTGCTCCTTACTAGCCTCTTCACGTGGCACTTCATTTCCTTTTCCCTGCCATGAGCTTCTGAGGTAGAGTGCTGAGCAAGCCAGGTGGGCATCTCCTGGCTGGCCCTTGGCTCTGTGTGCCAGCAGTGTGACCTTCTTCTGGCACTCCACAGATTGCTGCCATGCTCAGCCTGATTTAATTTACCCCTTTGCACAAATTGTATTTTGGAAAAGACATCTGGCCACGCTGATATGTGGAACAATGCGTTGACAAAACCTCTGTGCTGCACTGCAGGAAGTTACTCCTCTGTTTGCAAAAATGGACAACCCAAGTAAAGTATGCAGCCAGGACATAAGATTTTTAAAGGTACAAAACCCTACCAGGAATATGGCAGACATTAGACTTAGTTCTCATACAGCATTTCCACTAATAACCCTTCACTGAAAACCAGTTACAGAAAATAATATTTCATTACATGTACTCCACCAGAAGAGATAATGAGACCTTGAGGGCTGTGGGTTCACCATGACCAGGTTTCTGTAACTAGGAAACCATGGCATCATTATTGGCTCCCCACATTTTGGGGAGGTAATGGATTTCAGCAATCTGCTCTATAAGACAGCTTTGTCCAGTCCATCAACAGAGTTCTTTTCAGAGCTTCCATAAACTCTATCTCAGTTTACAGTACTTTGTAATTTACTCTATCAAAGAGTGTGATTTCTTGTAAGAAGTAAAACTGAATGTTGTAATATTTCATAAACTATGAAAATGTATAATTTTCTTTGTATTTTTCTAGTTTTGGGAATTTATCATAAGTGTCATACTTTGTCAGACAAGCAACCTGAGATTTAGAATCATGGGATGATTAAACCCAGGTTATTGGAAGTATTTATTCATCTTAAGATTCACATCAGATGTCTAAGGGCAGATCTAAAAGACATTTAAACAGCCAACAAAATGCTGGTTTTGAATGCTTTATTTCTGCTCCCTCTGAAAGACTTTATAAAGTGAGTCGTGTCAATTTTAGTTTTGTTCAGGTTTTGAACACAGCACGAGTGTGGTTGCTGAACCAGTCCCCTGCTCTTGCACAGAAACTCCTGGGTCTGTCTGGGTAGTCAGGCTGTGCCTGGGGTTTCACTGATGTCAGGTTTGGGTTTTAGTCCTTACCTGTTTCTGGTTATAGCCCAGCCTCAGTTGCTGGGTTGTCCTTTCCATATTGCAGACAAAATCCTGTCAAGCTAGATTAAAGATCATACCACATTCCATATAAAACACAATATCCATCTGCTGTGACAAAGTTTAGCAATCACAATGATGGATTTATTGTGTGGTGTAAAAGGAGCAGGTCTCCTGATCTGAGTCCTGAAAATCATCTTGTATGCATAAACATGTTTATGAAACAGTCATTACAGAGGGGAAGGCTCAGTTGTTTGAAAACAAAATGTGTAATTTTAAAAATACAATATTGTAACTGGAAATTTTTATCAGCAGATTTGATCTACTTTACAAGAAAGATCTATTTTGATGAAAAAGATTGGATCTGGGTGATGGAATCTTTATTCTGAAGGAGAGATTTTATGCAGTAAGTAGCAGAAATATTTTGTGATTCTTACTATATTCTTCAAATGTTTAAGACTCCAGCATACTGTGCAGTAGAAATTATTTTATTGAGGCTGAGTTAATGATGCTTAATACTACTAGCTTCTGGAATGGCTAGAGCTCAATTTCTGTAAAGGGTTACCTGCCTTACATAGTTAATATTAACTTGGCTTCACCCCCTCCCCCCACCCCTTTCCAGTTAAAATGACCTACTTTTAGTCATTTAACAAAATACTGTTCTATGGCTTCACAGAGCTGAATCCAAGGGCACTGATACCTTTCTGTGTTTACAGTACCTACTGCATTCTTCCAACTTTCACTTCCATGTAGTGGGTGAAAGAGAAGACTCACTGATCTCAAGTAAAAACAGTAAGACTCACTGATCTCAAGTAAAAACACCTCTCAAAGGTGCTGAAAAATAAAGATCTGAATGTTAGATTAAAAATATAAAGCTGCATTTCATTATAACAGCCAGCATTGCATTTCATGTGTTCCAGTATCAAATGGAGCTTTCTGTGCTAAACCCCACCCTTTTAAAATTTGTCCTTTTTGAAACACTAGAGATTGATTTTTTTCAAATAGGGTAATGTCTTAGCAAACCTATGCCAGAAAGGTGTGTCTTTTTAAGAATAATTAACTGCTGAGAAAAGACAGCTTTGAAAAAGTATAGCAACCAATAATTGCAAAATGTTAATTAAAAAGCTGGCTTTACATCTGCAACTGATTACATTTCTGTGATTATTTTTCACAGCAGCCAAGAAATAGGTGCTTACTTGTTAGCAAAAATAAATTTTAATGACAGCTCTGAATCATCCAGGTTGCCAAGAGGTTAATTCACAAACCAGGTGGTACTAGGTGGAGTGGAAAAAGTGTGCCAGGCACTGTAGGAGCTTTTCCACAAGCAGTCAGGAGACACTTCCAGTACCATGCAGCTGTGTCAGCTGGAGGGTCAAGGTAGGTGAATTGTAGCCTTCACAAAAAGCTTGGGCAAGTAACCCTTGGATGCACTGTCTTTGACCTGGACTTCTAAACCTGCAAAATGTTAAAGGAAAAACCAAAATGAATCAACTGCCAAGTGGAGGAGTTGATCTCTTCCTGTTCCTGAGAAGTGATTCAGGCAGCTTCATTTTTTATGTATTTCACTTGCTTTGAAAACAGCAACAACAAAAAACCCAACAAACCAAAATTCCACACCAAACCCTGCCTTCCCAAAATCCAGAAACGCCCCCACCTGAATATATGCATCTGTGAACCAGATTTTTGTGATGTTTGCCCTCATAGAGCTTGTTTGTGATAGAGTATCTGCAGTTTCTAATCTTCCCTCATATATTTTCCAGAAAAAAAAGATAGATATTAACTAGAGCAGTAATAGAAATTGCTAAAAAAATTACTTTTATCTTTTTGAAATAACCATAAAGAGCTTTCTCTGCAAAATTCTACTCTTTTTTTGGGTGGGATTTCTACTTATGTGATAGGACTTGACCACTTGGTAAAAATTACCAAATCCTCTAGAGTCCAGAAATCTAGAGCTATGTGGGTGGTGTTGCCACCAGGTCCAGATAACTGAAAGTATCAGTTCTGACCTCCTCTATCTTTATTAGAACCAACAGAACTCTTCAGAGATGCCAGTTTACTGCAGTGATAAATCTTGAGGAGTGGAATTTTTATTGTTTTCTGTTAAAGGTTTTAAGAACAGAGTGTTGCAGGCCAATTGCTGAAGTTTATGAATCAGAGATGTGACACAAAAAATCCCACAGGTAAACTCCCTGTGCCTCTGGGGCTGGTGAATCACCCAGTATGTGGAATGCTAAGGGATCAGCGGTAAAAACTGTAAAATCAGTAACTAGTTGAAAATTTTTTGTATGTGCCAGCATTTGTGTCACAAAAAATGTGACCAGTTTTTGAAGGGTTATCTAAAATGCCTCTTTGAGTTTCTTTCTGCAGGCCTGTGTGGTGTCACTGAACTGCATTTACCCAACAAAATTGATTTTACAGGTGGGATATTTTGGATCAAAATGACAATCCTGTTTGTATAGAGTTTTGTAAGTTATAAAGACATAATTGGCATTTTATATGAGCAGTATCTAAGAATGGTTGTGTTTTATTAATTTGGAAAGCAGTAAAGCTTGCACAAATTGTTTGCATTAGCCTTTGAAGTCTGTTGTCTTAACATCTTGAATTCTGCTTTGGCTTCCTGGCTTTGTGACAGAGATGCTCTCTGGAATAATTAAAGAATGGTAGCAACTACACTTGATCCCAGCTGCTTCAGTGAATCCAGGCTTTGGCACATGGTTCTTATGGCTTCCAGAAAAAACTATAATTTAAAATTGGCCAGAATGAGGAAGTCTCATTTGTAACATCAGTCATAGTAACACACTCCTTGTAACTCCTGCCTGCTAGAAAAGTTGCAGAGTTAAAATTGTATGAATTTGTTCTGTATTTCTACGAAGTAGAGCAAAAATTCTAAACTTTATGTTCATAAAGTTTGATATCATGTTTTTTTTGTTCCCTCTCTCCTCTCATAGGAGCTTAATAGGCACTTTAAGCATTGCAGTAAGTCACTGCAGGTTTGATGCTCTTCCATGCTGCACAGATGTGTGGGGTTTTTTCTTAGCTGTGATTCTCATCAGGTAGTTTGGACTCTAAGTTATGTAGCAGAGGAGAAAAGAGAAGAGGCTTGTGAAAAGAGAGACATCGGACTTTAAGACCAAATAATAAATGGGAAAGGAGAAGAGAAACTTTGTTATCTCCAAAGGAAAAAAAAAAGGTGGGGTTTTTTTCCTACATTTCCTCCATATTTGTTAGACTATAATTTGCACATTGTCTTACATAATGTTTTATTGAAAAGTCATATAAAACATGATTTTTTTTTTTTTTTTTGTTTTGGGAAATTTTATTCTAAAAAAATTAAGGTTTTGCTGTTTTAACTGGATGATTTCTTTCTAAAGCAGTTCTAAATTCTACTGGGTTTTATGAGGAAGACTTTCACAGCTGTATGGTGAGGTATTCCCATTCAAATTCAGCTGTAGTCGAACGCTGAACTCCTCTTCTCTGGAATCTTCCCAGAGTACATTTGAGTATTGGGAAAGGGCTGCATGGCTCCCTGCAAGCTTGTGCAATGACTGGAACATTCAGAGAGCAGCTTAATTTGTGGCTTCTAAAATCACTGTTTGTGAAAATGATTAATAAAATGTGGGGAAGGAAATATTTTAAGAATTACACTGATGAAAAATTATAAGAGAACTTGTAAGAGAGCAACAGCCAAAATAACCTGAGCAACAACAAAATTCCAAACCAACTGAACTGCTGATATCAGTGTTCTGTAGTTAAAAAAAAAAAAAAAAAAAAGATGCATACACCCCACACCCCCAAAAAACTCAACCCAAAACCAACTCAAACCTGAGATTCTGTAGTGTTGTAAACCCATGGTATGCTATTTTTAATGTGAAAATTCAAAGTGACTGAATCATGCATTCCCCCAGTTTAATAAACATATAAGCCAACAGAATATACTTCCTAAAACTCTGACTACAATTGCTCTTTTTAGATTAGGCTGACAAACCAAAAATTTCATCTGTTTATTAAGGGTTTTGTTTTCACAGTGGGTTAAATTGTGAACAGACTATTTCCCTGAGCATCCTTGGAAAAGTGAAATTTCATATATATTCTAGAGTGTATTTTTGGAGTGAAAAAGTTTTATAAATACTCCATACCTGTAGGACAAGAACACTGTAAAATTAGAAAGGTGGAGAGGGGAATGCAGTGGAGAACACAATGCTAAATCCCAAAGAAGCTGTGTTTTTCCTCACCCCTTTTTGGCAGTGGTGTGGGAGCTGTTGTCACCTTGAGCTGCTAATCACTTCCTGGGTGACATTTGCTGACAACTAACTTTACAGTCATCAGAAGAAAATTTTTTAAAAGGCACTTGTAAATTACCCTAGTTTCCTTATTATATTCTATGTATTAGTAATATAACTCTCCAAGTTAAACTGGGAATTAAGTGCCTTTGATGTAATGCATTGAAAACCCATATGGGCAGTGGTCTCAGGGATTTCTGATGCCTGGCACTTTGCCCTGGCTCATGTTTCCACAGATACTCTAGAGATGAGTAAAAGGACACTTTTCCTTCAGTCTGTAAAAAGCTGATGGAGCATTGCTTTGGTATGCAAGACAAAGACCTGTCTATGAATTATGCAGTGGAAACTATATGGGAGAAATTAATACTGTAGGTATGGCTCTCCTTCTGCTGGGTCTTGGCAGTAGTTTCAGGTTATTCCTGTGCACAAGTGCTGTGTGTTACTGACAGAGGGGAAACTTCAAGGCCCCATGCAGGTCTGGAAAATTGCTTTAGGAAAATTCAGTCATGTCAGACCAAGTAAAACAGTAATGCAGAAACTGTAACAGGAACAGCAAAAACATTTGCAGTGTCTGCCTGCCTGGTCTCCTCTTGCTACTCTTCCTTTTCACTCCTGAGCACCTCGTGGCTGTCAGAACTTCTTGGTTTTATCTGTGCAACTGCTGCTCATGTTCTGATTGACTTACTGAGGAAAAAAATGAAAGCCAAAACCCTCCAGAAATTAAGATGAACAGTTCCCACAGAAAGCAAGAGTGAAGTTTAAAAGTGAGGACTGGAGAGGACTTTGACAATTCTTGTCCTGACCTCCTTAATGCTTTATCTGAAATTTTATCTGAGTTTTTGTTGAGGATTTTGGGCAAAGATTGATTTATGACATATGCAGTTTTCATTTAAAGCTGCACTCAAGTCATAAATGGGTAGGATAGGATTTGCTTTTGTGATGGCATTATAAAAATAGCACTGTCTGGAAGCAATTGGAAGAGTCCCGGCAACATGAACAGCACACTTTAAAGGCTTTCTGACTTATAAAATATTTTCTATGCCATCATACTTAACTCTTCAGTGACTGTAGATGTGTAGCAGTAGACAAAATACATACAGTGATGTGATCTAGCAGGAGACATGCCACAAAGGGCATAAAATTAAGATATTATAAAGTCAGAGGTATGGGTATTTCAAGGATGTGAGGATAAATTATTCATCTAAGTAGCATACTGCAGATTAAATGTCCGAAATACTTGTGGGGTTTTACTAAATATTATATAAATATCATATTTACATAGATGCATAGAATTGAAATACATGTGTGTTTCATACTTTAGATACATTTTTCATGAATATTAACTGGGTTTGAAGTCCAGAAAATACTTGGACTTAAACTGTTAGCAAACACTGTCCCAAGGGCACTTTCTTTAGAGAGAGCCTTTATGTAGGTTGGAAATGCTTTGCTGTTGATGCATAAGTGCATACACAATATGGACATTATAGGTGGGTGTGTAAAACAGCATCTGCAAGTGGTTTGTGGCCAGCTCAAGCTGTAAACTTCCATCTGTGCCCTGGGATGTCACTTCTTGTAACAACAATGAAAAGTGTTTAGTTTGCTCTAAAACTTTGGTTCCTCAATTGCATTTTTAGTATAAATAAAAGATGTGTCTTGTCTGGAAGTAGCTGATAAGACTATTATTCTTAGCTTCATGTTGTCTGAGCTGCTCCTGAATTGAATTGAAGTCCACTGCAATTTCCCTTGTAGCTCTTAAAGAAAAGTGAACTGTTGGTTTGTGTTTCCTTAAAATTGTGTGAATTGTGCCAGCTGAGGAGATGATTACTGAATATTCCAGTTGCCTCAGGCAGCTGAGGCCACTGTCTCAGCAGTTTTCCCAAACCAAGTCATTTGTCTCTGTGGTCAGTGAGCTATGGCTTATTTCTCTTTTCCAGTGTATTTTGGACTTTAATGTACAGCTTTTTCTATTCCTTTTTCCTTAAAGAATCATGAATTGCAGTGTTACTGTGCTGAGAAAAAGAATAGCTGGTGTCCCAATAAAGGCCTGGTGGCTGAGGCAGGCAGGGCCAGTGTGAGGAAGGGAAGCTGCTCAATGCAAGTGCTCCAGACAGGGTAGCACAGAGAGGGCTCGGATGGAGAGAAGCTTACTGCATGTCTGTATAATCTACATTGAGGAGAACATCTTTCTCCATTGATATGTTGTTTTCCTATGTGATTGGATAGATTATCTTCTCTAGCTGAAAAGCAGAAGGCAGAAAAATGCAGTATATTAGAGCAGGCCAGAGGTTTCAGGTTCTATGAGCAGGGAAACACATTTCTGGAGGAGCATATCTTATTGCATAACCTCTGCTTAGCAGCTAAAGGCGAAAGCAAGCACTTTCTCCAGGCTAACAGCCACTCAGGACATGCTTTTTACTCCAGTCTGAGAAGCTCACAAAATAGCCATTTACTCTGTACAAGTTTTCCATGTGAGCTGAAAGAATAGCTAGAGAAGATAATCTATCCAATCTGCAGCTATTACTTTCATCCAGTGTCAATGCTGTGTTCCAAAAGGTCTGTGTTTAGTCTCCAATGAATGAAAAAAAAAAGTTCCCTGCTCCTACTGAAAAATCTTTCATCTTTTCCAAATAGTTTCTGTGTGAAACAGAGGATGTGTCTGAGCAGTAGAGGTGGCAGCAGTTATGCTATGCTTTGGCTACAATGGGAATTTGCAGAGTTCTCTCTGTCTGGAATCCAGGCTGAACAACCCTGCACTTGACATGCCCATGAGAAGGCAGGATAACAGAAGGAAACCATGTCCCTTGTACTCCCTGCTTAGGGATGCACACGAGCAAAGCCCTAAAGGAACAAAGCCTGAGTGAATTTCAAAGTGCTTTCCTTTTATGAAATGTTTGCTGCTTTACATATTAGCTGTTCCTCTTTATTTATATACCACTAAACCACTTGGTGGAGGATATCTAATTAGGAAAAAATATTGCACCTTCAATTTTGATTTTTATTTTAAATTTGTTTCTAAGATTAAAAGTGCAAGCATTTTAGAATAATGATTCTTTAGCATTTTAAAGAAATATTAATTCAGTGGGATCTTTTTTATTTGAAAGTAGTATTGAGACTTACCATATGGCTGTAAGAAGATTTTTAGGTTATTCCAATCTGAAAACCAGAATCAAAACTGCATTGTGTCCTTACTGTTCTTCATACTTGTACAGAAGCAGTTTATGAAGCTGCTCTCTTAGAGAGGTGGGGGTTTTACACAGACCTCCATCAGGTAGAAATAGGTCTGCAAAGAACAAAGCGGAGGGAATCAGTCTCTGGTGGCTCAGTGCTCTTTAACAGCTTTAGCATATGACGTGCAAGTTCTCCATCTGTGTTTCAGAAGAGAGGGGTTGGTTACAGCAGTGCCCTGGCCAGATTCCAGCAGGGAACTCCAGAGCTCCATCTGCCAACTCCCTCCCGCAGTTACAGATGGGTAACTCTTGCCTAAATAAAGCATCCACCCACTGCAGACTCACTCCTGTGCACAAGTACATGCAGTATGCACAGTTTAAGTGTCTTCATGCCTATGTCTAAATAATCTTCCTGTTGTGATAACACAGGAGCTTCTCATTGTTGTGTGTTACATGGCCTGGATGCTTGACCCCCACCAAATTCTCTGAAATGCCTAATTATTTTCTTTTTTCGCCCTCATATTTAAGCATTATTTTGGCTTTAGAGAAATTTTTTTTACTCTCTATCAAGTTCAATACTGAGGAGGAAATTGGCAGGAATTTCTTTTGTGATAATGTCTAAAAGTATCAAGTGCAAAATGAAGTACTATTATATAGGAGCTGGCAATCTCTGTGAGGTAAAGCAGAGAAGGCCTGGCATCTCTCAGCCTGAGGATACTGGAAGGAGGGAAACTTCTCTCTCCATCCAAAAGTAGGATTTAGGTTTTACAGCAGACTTTGACTTTTGAGGCCATGCTTCAAAGAAGCAGTGATTGTAGTTTTACCTTCAGGAAATCTACATTTCTTGTCATGGACAAACTAAGATGTGTGTCTTTAGCAGGATATAACTGAGCATTTTTTCCAGCCCTGCATTTTGTCTTTGCTTATTCCAAACTGGCTCCTTTGAACAAGAGACAATATGAAAGAAGCTATACAACAGTCTCCCAGGAAGGAAAATGTTTGTTTTAATGAAAAGAGAAAAAGACATGCAATTCAACAGAGGCTTCTGATTTGAAGGACATTTGCAGACAGTGGCAGAAGGCAGTGTTAGTCTGACACAATGAACATCCTGGGCCAACTGTTGCATTGCCTTTTTATTTTTGCTGTCTGCAAACCAGAGAAATTAAGTCAATTTACGCTAAGCATTAGTGTTATGTATATGGTATTTGCAGGCATTTTCTGACTCCAAAAGAAGTAACGAACATCTTTATTTGTTGCTGAAATAATATTTAATATTACTGTTTGAATGTATGTTTCTACTGTTACAGGAAAATAACAATTGTAGAACCATTGCCATGCTGCTGCTTCTACATTATTTTTAGTTGGATGTGAGGGAAAATGAAGTTCCTTATCTCTAGTTTTCAATAGATTTCGTTTTCCCATTTCCCCAAGGTTTAAGAAAGCAATTGCTCTTTGGCAGTCAAATTTGCAAACAGATTTCTTTGGCATATGTGCTTCTGGCATGGCTGTATGTTGATAATCAATTTTACAACAGAATTGATACAAGAAGTAGATGATGGTAATTTAATATTTCTTGGATAATAAAAGGGTTATTCAGTATGTATTTTTGTACCCTAGCCCCAGACTTATGTTAATTGTTGCTAGACTCCTGCAGAATTCAATTATTTATAAACTCTTGTCATTGTCAGAATAATGGACAGTAGTTAAAAATCTGGGCATATCAGATGCTAATAGGACTTCCAAAGTGATAGGATTTCACCCTTGGATTATGCTGAGAGTTCTCACTTGAGAGATGCCTGAAAGCTTATGCAATTTCTCTTTTTTTTTTCTACTGGGAAATAAGTTGTGTCAGGCTTATGTCAGAATCCATCCGAGTGGGTATGGAAACAGGCAAGTTCCAAAATCACTTTAAATTAAAAATCAGGCCAATGATAGTTCACATTCCCTGCAAGCAAAAATTTCTCAGTATCCAAATATAGCTTTAAAATACATGGCCCCAAGAAAGGATTAGTACCATCTTATGATAAATATGATTAAATAGAAGAGTCTATTTGAAGTTCCTCTGGAATTTGCCACTCCTATATTTGCACACCTTTAGCTACTCCTGGAGGAAAGTGAGTGAAAGGAATTTTCCTGGGATTTGTATTTGAAAACTTCTAAGAGCCAAGGAGTCTTACATTACTCTAAAATTTATTTGGAATATGAGAATGTGAGTCTATTCTCTTTTTTTGTATTTTATCATATTGCTGATAAACAAAATATCGTGATATTTCAACAACAAATCCAGAAAAGCTGTCAGTCTTGTAATGCAGTAGAAGGTTTGGGGAAGTTTTGAGTGAATGGTTTCTATTCTGAATGTCTAGTAAAATGAGTGTGAAGAATACACAGATTGAATTTACATTCTGAAACAGAATTTTGTGGTGAAAATAAGGAAAAAACATACAAGGGCTATCCTCTAAGCAACAATCACAGAATAAAAGTATGAAAAAAAAGTATTCTAAAATGTATCATTTTAATCTCCATGTTTTGTGAGACGTAGCAGACTGTCACAGTCTTGGCAGAAAATGAATGCATTTAAAACTTAATGTGAAAATACAGGAGGGCATGACACAGGCAATGGATGTTCAGGGAGTTGTGTACTGTGGTGGTTTGGTAGATGATGGCACTGTGTGGCTCAATGGATCTTCTCCCTCCCTCATTTGGGTGATTGCTTGACACCAGCAATTTATTTACAGATGCAAACAGGACAGGGCTGCTATGGAAAGTGTCTCGAGCTATTTATTTTTTTCAGCATCAGTCTCATTACATGATTATGATGATGGAAAGATGCTAACAGCTCACAATCTAGGCAGCAGGCTAGAAAACTTAATGTTACAATATACTTTATAGGCTTCTCGACCAATCAGGCAAAGCAAAAGCATATTGACAGTAGTTGTATTCAATCACCATAAGCACACGTAGCTTTGGTTAAAACAATGCTTGCTTATTTCGAATACAATACCCGTTTTTAAGAGACAACGCACAGAGCTCCAATCCTAAGCTTAACCTTCCTAATATCTTGCTAGATAAACTTTCTGCAACTTAGAAAGCTATTCAGACAAGCACTAATACATAGATTTTTTGTTCTATTTGCCCTTATCTTTTCTACAGTTTAAATAATTTTTTCTGCTGACCTATTTCAAAACAGCTGCTTTAGCACCGTTCACAATTCTGCTGTATCTGAGGCCTGCCTTTTACAGCTTTCCTAAAACCCTCTAATTTTATAGATTCCCACAATTCCTCATATCCTCAGGACTTTTTTCTGAACAATTATTGTCATGGAAATCACCAGGTGAGCAGTTCTGTAAATGATTGGTACAACAGGTACAGAGGTAGAATTTTTGTGGCTGCTAAAGCTGTTTAGCCATAGGCATACTTAAGGGATCAGGAGTAAGTGTTTCCCTGTTGGATGCTGCCCTCGTACTTCATTCTGTTTGTATGGATTCTATATGTATGTATAAACATGCATGTGTAGAGTGCATATATCATGTAGAGTGAGTGAATTTCGTAAATGGAAAATTCTAATTTGGCAGCATTATTAGGCAAAATGTTTGGAAATTAAGGAGATTCTGTCAGGACAGTAAGGTCTCAGATTTATTTTTTTTTAATTTAACCAGACATAATACTTGTGAGAGGTGTCATGTTGATAATACTAAAAAATAAGATTTATCTTTTATGAGGACAGACTCAGTTTGAACAGGTATAGATCAAGCTGTTAATTTACTTACCCTAATTCAGAGAGACAACTTTAAAACATGTTGCAGCCTCCAGGGCATCTTTTGATGGATAGGTATGACAGTTTATGTACTAATAGCACTTGTTCACTAGAAAATAATTTTGAAACCATAGATTGCCTATGTAGTAATCCCACAATTTAACTATCCATCATTGTTGGAGTCAACTGCATTTGAGTCACAAGCCTACCAGTCAAAATTTTTATGTTTCTTTATGAACTCTCTGGTCCCGTTTTCTCCCCAGAATTATTTTATTTAGGCAACTAAATAAGCTGACATTTATTTTAACATAATTAGGGTAAATAATATTGCTAACTTAGAAAATCAAAGTAAAGTAATCTTGGGCAGGGTTATGAGAGATGAAAGGTCAAGCTGGTGTGTACAAGGTGGGTGGCCTTTACAAAACAGAGCAAATTCATTTAATAGTGTAGCTTTAAAAATTCATGACCTTAAAAATTCATTCAGGTTGCTGATGTCTCCTTTGCAGTGTAGGTAAATAGGCTGCCTTTGACAGCTGCAGACACCATGATAGCATACAGGCCTCATATTTACTGTGAAAAAATTGAATAAAAATTTGCAGTTCTTTGACATTTCTGCTGCTCTTAACACTGTCATAAGTGCTTCTTCCCTCTTGACTGGCTACAGTGTTCCTTTTTTATAGTGGAAAACCATGGCTGATGGTGAGTCATCAGACCAGCAGCTACTGGCCTTGTCTGTAATGATGTAAGTGGTAGATGCATGTGAAAGGTAGTCATTATCTGAAGCAATGCTGAAATTACAATATTCTAGACAAAAAAAAAAAAAACCCAAAAACCAGCTGCCACAGTAAAAAGGTTGCATTTTGAGCAGGATACTTAGGTTACTCAGGATACTCTGAAAATTATCATAGAGTGATGGGTCATTTCTTGTTTGAAGCAGACAGGGTTGTTCATATGTAAGTCTCCTGAGGAGCTTCTGAGGAACTCTAGACATGATATGTCGTATTTGTCCTATAATTTTACTATCATGTGCTGTATTGCTGTGCAGTTGACTTTTAAGTTGCAGTTTTAGATGTGTCCCTGATGTGTTAAGTTTAGAGTGATCTATGTTTAGCAAGTGCCATGGTTTTCAGGATAGCATTGCTCAAATTTTTTTTGGCATATTATTCTGTCAAAATGCAGGGATTGAAACAGGTTTGTGCAGAATTCAGTGCTTGCTGAATGGAAGTCCATTCTTAGCACCCTAAAATGGCAGCAGGTCCATGAGCACTGAAGATTCACAGCCTATATATTTTTAAACAATGGAGAACACTTTAAATGGACCACATTTAAACGTTGTACTGTCATGGAGGTACTATTAATGCTTTAATTAAGATCTGTTCTTAGTCTGCTGCTCAAATGCCTTTTAGACTCAAACTAGAAATGCAAGGCGCTTCAATGCACAGTTAAATGACTTATGCTTGTGTTGAGTCACATCCTGCCCCTTAAAGGAAATGAACACTGGAGACATTAGATTTTATGCCAGCAATGCTTAATGTGAAACACTTGGCCCTAACAGACCTCATTTTCTTGCTTATGCTGATTTTGCAGATTGGTAACTGCACTTATTTCAGTGGTGCTAGTGAGATTTCATCTTGGAGAGCAAAGCTGTGTTCACAAAGGGTAGAATGCAATCTTCAAAATGCATTAACAATGGCTTTGGGGAAAGCAAGAGTTTTTCATTTTCTACTCTACATGAAGATACCCATAATTTCTACACTAAGCTCCTAATGCTGGCTGGGAAAGGCAGTATGAATTCATTACTGCCTGGATAGAGAAGGTTGCTCTCAAAGAGAGCTTGAAACAAATAATTGTAATATAATTTTACTTTATTGGCATTGGTAATTAGGCACAACAGTTGCTGTGAAGTTCTGTAGGTGTTTTAGAGACAGAAATAAAATTAAATTATATATTTTCTGTGTCTCTACAAATCATTCTGTGAAAATCTGTTTTTTAATGAGACAGAGCTAACAATTTTTCTATCATTAACCACACCAAAATGTGGTGTAAGATGACTTTAGTTAAACTCTTGAATAGTTCCATGACTGCCTTGAGATTGCAATTAACTTTTTGTTACATGGAGTACAATGGTATTAATAGCCAAGAGAGCAGTGAGCTAACATTGTAACACAAATGTCTTGCTCAAATGGAGAATTAAAAATGGGAAATGTTAATGCTGCAGTGGTCTGTGAAGTGAATTGTTGATGGTTGATCTGTGCTGATAAAAAGGTAGTTATCAAAAAAAAAAAAAAGATGGTGGAAGAGGTGCAGTTTTAGGGAATTTGATGACAGATGCCTTGAAGGTGGAGACATGCTCCCTTAGTCTGGAGAAATTGTTGTAAGCGCCCAGAAAAGTCTGCTCCAAAAGCAGCATAGGAGAAACAATCAGCAGAGTTTGTCCAGTTTGTGGCAGCTGACAGGCAGGAGGTGACTCTGCTTTGCTTCCTTGTGGCAGGACAAGGCTCTCCAGCTCCTCCAGAGAAAGGGGCTGTGCCTGGAAGTTTGTTCCAAACTTTTCATTCTGGTCATAGTGCAGTATTTCCCTTTAGGTTCAGGTTTCAAACTTTTGAATGAATTTTTTAGCAGTATTGAGAGTTTGGACACATAATTTAGAGTTTATACCAATTTACTTTTTAAAGATGTGTATGAGGTTCAGTTCTTGCCCATGTTTGCTCAGCAAAAGTATTTTATTAATTAGGCAATGGAATATGACTGCCACACCTGATTTAAAATGTTGTAGGCACTTTTAAAGTCAAGAGGTGTGCAAGAAAGAACCTATTCAAATTTCTTTTATCACAGAATCATAGAATGGTTTGGGGTAGAAGGGACCTAAATGTTACCTTGTTCAAACTCCTCTGTCATGGGTAGGGACACCTTCCACTCTCCCAGGTTGCTCCAAGTTCCATCCAACCTGGGCTTGAACACTTGCAGGGATGGGGCATCCACAGCTTCTCTGGGAAACCTGTGCCAGGGCCTCACCACCCTCACAGTAAAGAACTTTTTCCTAATATCTAAGCTAAACCTGCCCTCTTTCAGTTTGAATCCATCTCCCATTATCCTATAACTAAATGCCCTGTTTTTTCCTATACAAAGGTGTAAACCATATTTACAAATCTTAGAAATTTGCATTTCTAAACTAGCAGATTTCAAAAGGGTACCATCTGCACTGTTTCTTGAAAACATATTAAAAAGGCAAGACAAGTGAACTGTTCTTTAAAGAAAGAAGGATATTTTAGAATGTCTGGGGCTGCACATATACAAAATAAGGTTGTTCTTTCCTCATCTTTTTCCTTTCCTTCACTTGAACATAGTTGTGGAGAAGCTTAACCACTCTGGAATACCAGACTACTTTGGTAGGAACATAAATGATGACAGATGCAGCTATTTTAGGGACTCAAAGATGCTAATCCATGTAATTGTAAAAACACATGAAACTCCATAACGGCTTTTTTGTACACTGAAATGAAGATGTCCACTTGCACTTCTCTTTGAGCTTAATCTTAAGAACTCAGGGCAATCAGACTTCCCAAGAAATGGGGGTACCTCAAAAATAGAGTCAAAATTTTGGCAACCCATCTAGCAGTAAGTGGAATAGGCAGGTTGTGCTTTCCCTGCAGTGAAAATCCAGCTGTGATCCCTGAGGATGTCAGCAGGCAGCAGACCCCCAAGCTGGGTCTCAAATGACATCGTTTAAGATCCACTGCATCACTGCAGTCAGAGGATCACCTACTACTGTCTGCTCTGAAATGCCAATATTTGATCATTTAGAGTCTCCTCTTAGAGGGCACACAGCTGTTTCCTTTTATTATGCGTGGCTGCACATGTGAAAAGGCATCTCTTCTATAAGCACAGTTGGAAAAAATTCCATCAGAGAATAAAACTTGTCCAACCTGTGTAACTTGGACAAAATTTTGCTTGGAAGCATAGATTTTTGACATAATCTGTCAGTGATGGGTACAAATCAAACTCATTTGAAGATCAGAACTGTAGAAAAGCCAGTTGGCTTCCAGGTTAAGAATAAGGTGGATTGAAATCTATTTAACAACAATTAATAATATCTGGGGAACAAGATGATCTACCAAAAATATCTGTAACAATACAAATAATATAAAGGTAAATATAAGTGCTATATATTAGAAATCCATTACATAAGTTTTCAAGAAAGAGAAATGACATCTGTTTTTACAGAATGTAAAAACATTTGCTATTTCATGTACCAACAGGACACAAATTCAGTGAAATGTCAGTTTAGAAAATAGTGTTGCACAATTGCTACATTTTGTTTTTACATGACAGGCAGATAGATTTCTCTGCCTGGAAATGCCCTTCATAATTACTGTCCCTGTTTGTGCCACTGAGGTGAGACATCTAGCAAAGGGACAAACATAAAAAGGAAATGTCCATAGGGAAATTCTGCACAGAAGTTGGGTGTGCTGATGGAAGAGCAGCCCCCATTATATGATGGTGGCTGGGCTGGATTCTTCATCACTGGTTTTAAAGGGCAAGAGTATCATCCAATTGCATTTCTCCTTTCACACTAGGATACCATCAGGTAAAACTGAGGCCTGCCTGAAAGAGTTTTGTTCACTATCAATTAGACTTGCAATGACTGAAAATCATTGAAATAGCAGGCAACTGAGTGGAAAGACTTCCAAAGTAAAAAGTCAGTTGCTTGTTTTATACAGTTTCTCAACCTGTGTGTTCCCTGTTCACTTGAGAGCATCCACAGATGCTTGGCAGTGCAGGAAATGATGCATAAATCATTACTTCAAGGTTAGTGAATTTACTACTGGAAGTTAAAAGTTACTTGTGGTCAGAGAGAAGCAGTAAAACCTTTTAAATAGAGGCTGAAGAATTGAAATAAAATTTGAACAAACAGACAAATATTCTAATATTACGTATGTGTTTCTACTTTAATAATGGCTAATTTAAATTTTTGTGTTTAAGGGAAACTGCATCTTTGGCTCTTTGGTCTTTTCTGAAAATGAGAAATATCACCATTAATGTGGAAACCACTTTTTTATGTTTTATGGGAAGATTTTACTCTCTGTATTTCTACAGTGGTGATACTTCAGGTAAAGCTGTGACATTCCGTGTCTGAAACTTGACTTTTCTGCCAGCAGCCCACGTGCCCCTGGCACTGTAGCTGCTCTCTGATTCTTAACCCCTTTTTTCCTGGCTGGATCTGTTTTGTAGGCTCTTAGAGGTATAAAGGAGCAATAGCAGCACAGAGGTCTCAGTGTCTCTGTTCCCCCTACTTACATCCCTGTCAGACAGCTATGGTTGCCCACTCCTGTGGGAGCTGGCAGCAGGGATGTAGCATGTTCCTGTCAGGCTGGATAGGTATTTCACCATCAGGTATTCCCAGTGCTTTGGTGAAATGCATTGAGGCCCAACAAGCTTATTCAAGGAGTTTCATTTAATTCAAGTGCCCTTATTATCCCTCAGTTACCTGCTCCCATTGTGATGGTGATGCTCATTTCATTTCTGTAGGGCAGAGCTGCCAGGACATGGGCACAGTCCCGGGTAAGAGCTAAAGCACTGGCTCACGGAAGGAATTAAGAATTTGCTTTTTGCTTCAGCCTTCTGGTATAGGGCAATGACAAATTGCAGCTTCCAGAAAGGGCACATCACAGCACTGCTCCCCTGCACACTGATGCACTCTGAGATCAACAGTCTGGTCATTCCTTCCAGCTCTGGGAGTATGAATATTACATGGACACATGGATGCTTTTAGGCACACAAGTAACTTTCATAACTTTCTTGTCTCTCTTCCTTGTAGTTATTTTGTACTTTTCTTCTTATTCTTTGACTTAACATTTGTCTCAGATGTCTTTCTTACTGCCTATGGCCTTCATCTGATTGCCAAGGAATGGGGTTTGGGTGCTGAATCTTCTGGCTCAAGTCTTCTTCCATCCCTAGCTCAAATAAAAGTGAATTGCTTCTACAAAAATAAATGCAATAGAAGCACTGAACAGTATTGAGGACAGGAGTAATTTTTTATAAAGAATAGCATGTGGCCAGGGTTTTTTTTCCCCTATTTCTAGATATGTAATCAATACTGCTAGTTATCCCAAAATACTGTTTTTACATTTTGAGCTTGCCCATCAGGAATGATAGTATACCTAATCTAGGACCACTAATGTAATGAGTGGTCCTAGCTCCAATTTTTCCTACTGTTGGCCTGTTCTTTTAACTTTGCCTTGCTGGGTAATTTTTTAGTGTAATGGTCTGTATTCACTTCTGGACCATCATCTTCATTTATCAGGCAAATTAAAGTTTTCAAGTTTTCCACATAGGCAAACTGATGAAACGCTGATCTGTTGACTTGGATAAGCTTCAGTCAAGGCATTGCTGATATTGCATCTGAATCTGCACCTTGTGATCTGTCATGATATCCCATAATGTGGATTTTTCAATGGTTTCCAACATGCCATCTGCAACTTTTTATATGCAGTTGTTATTGCTGTCTTCCCCTTTGCTAATTTGTTAATTTCAGATTTTCAGAAAAATTTATGTTAGGCGCTATCTCTGCATGCTAACTAAATAAACTTTAAAAGCCTGAGGATTGTTATGAACACTGACTCCATCCAAGTCAAACTTTATTGTGGCTATTGATATATGGATATTGGTATTTTCAGCTGTGGGCAGAGACCCAAAAATCCATGCCCATTTTCCTGTCTGATTTACTTACTGACTTATGTGTGCATGTATGTGTGTGTGTGTGTGTGTGTGTGTGTGTGTGAAGTTGAAATATTTTATCCTGGACCCAAGGCACAGGTACTGAAGCATGAGAATAAAGGATGAAAACAATTAGGGAATAAACACCATTGCATGGAAAAATACCATTGCACAGTGTTATAAAGTAAGCTATGGAATTGGCCCAAGTATGCAAATATTTTCTAATCTAATTTTGAGTAGGTAAAGATGTGCCATGCCCCAAATGCACAATTGTTTTTCCCATTACCTGTACTTGAAGAGAAATAGGGCCTCTTATAACATCAATTTTTAAAGGAGGGCAGCCTAGCACAAGGAGTGTCCGCATAAAACACATCATGTTTTCTCTCACCTTAGGCAGCTGTATGTAACCTTGTCTTTAAGCAATGTAATCTTTATGCTAAGTCACTTTGGTTTAATGCTTGAAGTGCCCATGGGAATCTCTCAGTTCAGCAGCAGCCTCTGTGTCATAGTCTTTGAGGTGACATGATGCATCTCAGAGTGACATGTTCATCTGGATGCACTTGAAGAATTTTTAAGTGAGATATCATCTTCCTCTACAAAAGTAAAAGGCAACAGGTTTGTAATTGCTTCAGTTGCTTCCAAAAAGTATTATTTTTCTCTAATCTTTTGCATGTCATCCAAAGATTAATAAGCTTTAAAGTCTCATTTTTAGCCTTTATTAAGACCTTGCATTTTAAACCACGTTGATTTAGTGTGGAACCATCTCTTCACTGGATGTTAATAAAAAGCAATTGCAAAAATGGAAAGCAGGATGTAGTTATCTCTCTCTCCTGTTTACTTTTAATTCATTTTCACACTTTTCTTTTCATGTAATGTATGTCTGCCAGGTTAATTTAAAATAGGGTTTCCTTTTCTAGGCAAGTAGCAGACCATGTGTTACTTTTGAGAAATATTTTGGTCATCCTTTCACAAGACTTATTATTTCTGTACATTAAAAAGGTAACTTCTTCAGAGCTTTCCTGGAGTCAGGAATAACTTAGCCATTGAGCCAGAACCTCTTCATTCTGCCTTTTAATAACTTTCCAGTTGCAATGATTGTCTGTGTTGTTTTTTCTAAACCCTCCATATGCAAAAAAAAAAAAAAAATTCTAATTAAGTGAAAACAGACTGAAATGTGACTCATCCTTCTTGTCAGGGATTGGTTTGCAGCTGTAATTTTACTTTCTATAGCCAAAACCTGAGAATAGTTATAGCCAGTCTAACATGATATTATGTTTCTGCTCAAATAAATTAAATCTCAATACTTGTAAAAAAAGTTTCAATAAGAATTATTTTCTTTCAGCACTCTGTTATTAAGTTAATTTGAGCACTCCCCAAATCAGTCCTGCACTCCTGCATGTCTCACTAGAACTTAAAATCCAGCAGGGAATTTTTGAATAAAAGAGCAGCTTTTGTGTTGCAGTAAGAGGGATTCCTGGTTGATGACTGCACAGCTGTAGTAACCTCATTGTTCAGGGGAAAATGAGGTATTCCTTAGCATAATGCTGAATTTCCAATCTCCCTCTGTATTTTCTGGGGAACTTTGCTCTGAGACCAAAAAACCCACTTTTAACATTGAATTGCTACAGAAATACACAGGAAGTTAATTTTTGATACATTATACATTCTTTGGTGCCAAAATGCTTTAGCTCACAATCTCTTTGCTTGCCTTATTATTCTATTAGCCTGGCTGGGAAAAAAAAGACTTTAAAGTTCTTATGTGGGAGGAGGAGGGAGGAGCAAATAGATTAACATCTGAGAGAGAATTACAAAGCTGGGAAATAAAAATAGCTTTTGGGACAGCATTGTGAAGTGAGTCAGACTTTTGGTTAGGGACTCAGATGAGGCAGGGCTGGGTAGAGGAAAAAGCCATCTGCTGAGGGATGGCGTGGTGGGAGGATGCTTGGCCATCTGATGGAAAGGGGAAATCTCAGGCATGTCTGCTGCTTGAAGAAAATGATTTATTTAATGTTTCTCAGATCTCCTAATCTAGCCAGAATTGTGTTTCTTGGAATTTGCAGACCTTTGAATGTCCTCGGTTGGGCATGAAGCTTGCACAGAACTGTCTTTGAAGCGGTTTTTGGCTTTTGAGCTGGTTTGAAACAGTTCTGGTTCTCTGTTTGGCTCTGCCCTAGCCCTGACCTGCTTTTAAAGCCCTAGAAGTTTTCATAGCAATTTAAAGGGGTGTATTTGGAACCCTAGTGAGAGGTGGAAATGGGTCCTGAGGAAAGAGGACCCTGCCAAACAAGGGATCAATTGTGTCCAATCCCCAGAGCTGCTGTGTGAGCCCTTCTGGAATTTCATCACTGGGAGCAGATACCAGCAGCTCTCCTCATGGCCAGGTCTCTCTCTGAGGAGTGGGAAAGCTCAGAAAACAAGAGGCTGAGTCACATGGATGAGCCCTCGTTTGAACTGGCACGTGTTGGGCTGCCACGCTGAGTCCCTTGCTGTCCCCTGGCAGTGTGGGGACAATGGGAGGAGCTGTGCTGGTGTGAGCCACAGATATTGGCAGCTCCAGATCCAGCTCCCAGAGCTAAGTCTAAGCTAACACAAAGCCAAAAAAGTTGATTAATCTGTTGAAACATACTATGGTTTTTGCAATTTTAAATTATAATCTGGCCTACAGTCATAAAAAGCCATGAAAATGAGCAGTCGTTCAAAAGATCTGCAGCTGTAGGAGAGTGTTTTGCTCTCAACAAATGTATAAAATGTCAGTTAAGTTTAATGAGACTTACACAGGTGCATGATGACCTTGGGATTTCAAAGTATTTAATTTTTTATTTGAGTACTAGTGATTGAATTTTCCTGCCTGGCACACAGCTGTCTTTCTTACAAAAATATTTATCTCCAGTTAGCCATTTAAACCCTGCCCCATTTCCACAATGGGAACAGAGAATTGCACAGATGAGGGACTGTGCTAATTTCACCTGATTTCCCCAAACAAGTTCTGTAATTACTCATTGAGTATACACATAATTATAAAACTGAATGTGGCATTACACCCTTAGGGAGGGTCAATCCACAGAAATTCTGCATTCATCAGTTCAAATGTGAAAAAGTAATATTTACATGAGTTGTTTGCTAGCTCTTTACTTTAGAAGTACATTTGCTTTTAAATGGATACTCTGTCACTTTTAAAGGATATGGAAAAAGTATTCACTGGGAACATTTTCTCTAGATTGTTAAATCACAAACTACTGAAGTGCCGTAGACATAAATCTTCAGAGATGGAGGAAATAGGTGAATTCCTGTAGAATTCCAGGACCAACAGAAATAACTTGGAGAAGGACCAAGTTCCATAGGCCTGGTGTAGATCATGAACGTTTGCTAAAGAAGCAGATCAAACTTCAGTTATGTCTGTCCTCAATAATATGGATAGATACACTTCTGAATAAAAACAGGAAAAAAATATTTAGGGCATGCTTGTCAGGATAAGTACTGGGCACATGTATGTTTAGAGAGGAGTATTGTAGGCAAGCCAAGCTGTAGGATTAAAGCCTTCCAGTAGACCCTGTGTAAATGTGAGTGAACAAAAGACAGAACTTTTGTTCTGTCCAATACTTTTGGTATATCCTTCTTATTGATAATGGAGAATGATTTCCATGAAGGCTGGTAAATATCAGAGAATTTAGTTTCAATAGCACTTACAATAATTGTTTCCACAGTTTCTTTGACTAATTTCTCACCATCATTAGAAAAACAGCATTTGGCTTTGAGTTTTCTGACATTGGCTGACCTCTCAGGGCATTTAGAGCTGACTTGATACTGACTGTGTAAATGCGACACTAAATAAAGCTTGAAAATAAACAACTGCAAACAGCCTTTAGATGAATTGAAGGATTTACAGAAGCATCCACTGTTGTAGAAACTAATGGTTCTTTGGGTACAAAATACAGGGTTTAAAACCTTACAATAGCACTAAAGGGGTATGCTGTTGGAAGGGATCCAGCTGTGTGAAAATAAAGTAATCATCCTATGATTCCTTTCTATTCTTTTCTTTCTTATATAACTTTGGGTAGTGACTTTTTTTTGGAGTTTGAATTCTTTAGTTCCTGCAAAAAGTGCGTGATTTGACCATGTTCCTGTTTATAGAAACCTGTTCTCTGCCAAAGAAAATATTTGTCTGTGTACCACTCTAACTAAGTACTTCCTCTAGTCTATGTGTGTGTTAGGTTCAGCTTGGTGTTCTGATGGTCTGTTGGAGCATATACATATAAGATTGTGGGCTTTTAAAATTCCTTGTTATAGGTCCAACAGCAAGCATTCAAATAGCCACTGCAAGGTTGTCATAACAACATTGTATCAAGGTCTGACATCCACAGAGAGTGCAAAAAGCTCCATCTACCTTGTTGGTTTTTTTCCTACTGGAATCTGTATTTTATTTTGCTGGTGACAGGCAAGTTGATTTCCTTTGCTATCTTTTGGTGGAAGTCCTATTCCAGGACATGCTTTAGCAGGTCAGTGGGCTGAGTTTCTTCTGCTACTGATCCTGAAGCTGTAGTGCAATGAGCTCTTTGTGGTCTATTGGTCCTCCCATCATTGGAGATGGCTTTATTCTACAATTTGAGTCATTTTTCAGGGGCCTAAAAATTCTCCTTCATGAGTATAAATAATATTTTTAAATATCTGTGGTGCTGAGGAGAGGTTAGGAGTAACTTTTCCCCCCTCCCTTCTCCTTCTATTTTCTACACATTAGAAACCTCACAATATTATTCAGAAGGGCTGATGTACAAGCCTCAATCTAAGATTTAAAAAAGACTAAGAAAAAGAGAAGATATACTAAATAAACTGGTTCCTGAAGACTGTCTAAGCCCTGGGGATATTTGACCAAGTGCTGATAACTTTTTAAGAGTTTGCTATATCCTTGAGTTAACATCTGCATGGAGCCCTGTGGCTTCAGTGGGGAATTTTTGACAATTCCTAAGGGAGTCTTGCAGGTAAGACTGGGATCTTTGTCAAGTTCCTGACAGGACTTTACCTGTGACATGTGTTTACTTTCTCTTCAGAGGGACATTGTCACAGGCTTCCTGAATGCAAATAAATTAGATCAAGATTTTATATTAAAACTTTTTCTGTGTTAAAAGAGTAGGGCTAGAATTTCACACAAGTCTCTTATTCTTAGGTGTAATTCTAAAAGGAGTTCCAAGGCACAAATGAAAAAATCTGAAAATTCTTCCAGCTTCATTAAAATTGTATATGAATTGATATTTTCTATTTCAACCTTTGTCAGCAACAATAAAAAATATGATATGAATTGATAATAGCAGATAGTTAAAACTTGCATTCTAGCTGCAAAGGATAAGGTTTTTTACACTAAGCAAAACCACATACTTTATCCTGCTTGAAATGATCCTTCATGTAATTTAAACTTTGCTCTTCATAGGAGAATTAATGCATTGCTGAATGTTGGAAGTATAGAGAAGAAATTGAATGAGCATTTTCATCTGTTTTCTACCCAGTGTATGAGATGTTTAAGTATAAGGATAAAAATAGCCAATTACAATCAAACATTTAATTCCCAGTATCACAAAATCTGTGGAACATCAAGTACTTGGTATTCAGGCCTCTCTTCTTCCTAAAGATGTGATTGGGAGTGTATTTTAGAGACAATAATAGTCACATTAAACAACAAAGACAAACAATCCTTTTGCAAGTATGATGATGATGATCTTACCTGAATGATTGGTAAGAATATCATGATCAAAATGATAATACAATATGAAATATCAATATGAAATATCAAAACAATATGAAATATCAATAAACCAGCCTGATCACAAGAAATAAGTAACTCACAAGTAACTCATACCTCTGCTTGGTTTTGTGGATATGTTTGTGCTTGGATTAAGTAAAAAAGGCTTAGTCCAGTAAGTTTGAATATATGTGACCATTAGAAATGTAAAATAGTGGACATGGAATGAAGTGGACAGAGACTATTAAAAATCTGTCTTCCTACTGCCCATGTGCAGAGTGCCCTGCAGTGCCAGGCCTGTGTCCCTGAGCAGTGGGGGCTGCACTGCATGGGTAATTTCCCACAGGACTGGGTTTGGTTAGGGGACCCACATGGAAAGCACCTTAGCTGATGGAAATAAGCATGGTGAGAGAGATCTCTGGGATTTGCCCACATTTTGTGCAGAGCTTTTTCACACATGGCTCAGCTTGCGTGGGCTTTGCTCTGTCTAGCAGCGATCAGATTTGATTTGCCTGCTGAGGTGACGTGGGTGTAATTTAATGTCCCAGCAGATTTGAGGAAGAGTATATGTGACATGGTCTGGTACTTTTCAAGTACCTGAATATGAATAATTTATGCAAACCCTTGCTTTCTAACAAGAACTCTCAATCTTTTCCAGATAGCAAACAGCCATTAACTCAGGGGAAAACGAGCAGTCCAGTTACCTGCTGTGGCTGTCACTTATCTCTGGGTGCATTTCAAACCCCCCCATCACTGGATCCAGGGCTACAAGGTGAGGTTGTGTCCATGTGCTGCAGGGCCACCAGGTTTGAGTATTTCAGCTGCTGCCAGAAATGATGTAACAAGAGGTATAAGAAGATTTTGTATGGTAGTTTTTGCCTGCCATGAGGATCTTAGGGTAGGGGGATTTTTGAAAAGCAAATAAGTTATGCTATTGGGGAAATGTACAACCATCTTTAAGCTTTAATAACTATTTTCTAAAATGACTGAAGCTCATCTAAGCTATCAATCTTTAAAAAGGGTAAGAGGCAGATTTCCTGAACTACATCATGAAAGCAATCAGTTGAGTCAAAATAAAGCATATCAGTGAGTATGGAGAGTAGATATTCTCTTCCACAATCTGCTTCAGTCCATTAACCAGATGAAAATCCACTTGGTGATGGGTCATAACTTAGAAAATAAGCCTACCTCATAAAGAGTTCTGCATTGAAATAAAAATTTAAAAAAGTTTTCTAAATGGCTCAGTTTGCACATTTTTCCACAGAAAAAATAAATGTAAACTTGATGAATTGTTTCTGAGTAAACTATGTTTTCAATTAGCACTTAATGTTTAAAGGCAGTCCAAAATGTGCTCCACACATGCATTGACAGAATCTTAGTGCAATAAGGCTCATAAAAGCTATAAAATATTGGAAAGAAGATAGCATGGAAAGGAAATGGAAAAGTAAAGCAGGCAGAATAAACCTCTTTTGCATTCTTTATTTGAACCTAGACACAGCTGTACTGACATTTATTTAATGTCCTGGGCTTATAGTTCTAGTAGTGACACCAACATCCCCAGTGCTAGAATTATACCTCTGTTACAGAAATTTTTCTTTGTTTCAGCTTTGTGTGAATGTGATGCATAAATTCAAGTCTTATATCCCTGACCCACACAAATTCTGATTCCTTTTTCCTCCTTTTTCTCTATTACATCCTTCCACTGCTGTTGTTATTCCCCTTTCTTTTATTAATTATTCATAATTTTGTCAATGTTGACACAGTTTTTCCCTGTCTGCTTAAAAGAAAGAAATAGGGAATATCCATGTCAATATGGAAAATACTAAAAATATGACAAGTTTTCCTTTTTCATGATTTTTAAAATTGCTTTTAAATTGGGTTTTATGAATGCCCTAGTTTTCCATTTATCAGATCTTACTACCTGATAGAGATAGATCCTATTTTATAGAAGACTCTCTTTTAAGAAAGAAGATAGCCTTTATATAAATTACATTTCATTTTCTTGCTAGAAGAAAAATAGTGCTCAAAAGAATCTAAAAGGATCATCTCGATTATTCCAATCCTTTAAAGCAGATGAAAGTTTATGTATTAACAGAGTGATGAAAGGATGGGTAAAAAAGGGGTGGAAGCTTCCATGGGAAGAGAAAACATTAATTCAGCAGCTGAAATATTGCTGCTAACTTCAACAGGGGCAATCTTTCACCTCTGTGTCTACTGCTTTGAGTTGTTGTCAAAAATGCCTGCCCCAAAATTATTAAATCTGTTTTTTTCTTACTAATTAAAGATATTGAATAATGTATTTAAGGAGGTTACCTTATAGAAATCTGAGCAGTTCCAGTAAGATGCTGAGCAAGCTAAGTTCCTTTTGTCAATGGAGCCTTTCCCAATTTTAAATGGTAAGTAAGTGGAATCAAAGGCAATTCAGCCATCCAGGACAAAAACCAACATGTTTAAAATTGGGGTTTTTCTGGAAAATCTATATTTAATATAGGGCATTATATCATAGAATATGTTAAGTTGGAAGGGACCCATCATAATCATCCAACTCATGCCCAAGCACAGCACACCCCAAGAATCCCACCATGTGCCTGAGAATGTTGTCCAAATGTGTCTATAGATACTGAACATTCACTAAACATCTGCTAAGGTTTTTTTAACATGGGAAACAATATCCTGTGTAAATGGATCCCTTCAGTCCTACTTTATAATGTGTGTAAAGTCACAGGCACTTTGTTTCATATGGATGTAGTAATAAATGTGGGGTTTTAGGGGGGAAAATATATTCCTTATTTTAGTGGCCCTTTCCCTGTGAGGGAAGACACTCCTTGGACCTGTCTCCACTTTTGGCTCTCACAGTGTCCCATCTGCTCAGGACACTCCCTTCTGCAGGCCACCCAGCGTGGTTCCCCCACAGCTCCCTGCAGGCAGCAGGCTCAGGCCCAGAGCCACTGCTGACAAAGTCTCGGTTTGAGCTCACACACATTCCAGTGCATTTGGTCACCTTGGGGTTTATCTTACTTGGAAACTTAGTCTGTAGAGCTTGATCAGTAACTAACTCTCCTTGGAGCATTATGTATATATTTTTCTCTAAGATTTATTTTAACATATGTGTTCTGTGACTGGCTTGGTGATTCTAAAGTCCCTCCTGGAGCTGCTTTAGCCATTCTCCAGTCACATCTGTAGGCCAGCTCTGTTAATTGGCATGTAGTGTGTACAGGCTTCTCAGCATTTTTATTTTACCAGGAAATCAGATGTAACTTGGGAGCAGTGTGGTTTGTAGGACTGCATTCTGAACTTCTTGCTCATGTTATGGTTGGTAAGAATGTTGCTACAAACTTAAATGTTTCATTCTCCAGGTTTCAAGTAGATGAGTCCATCAGCTTTAGATGTTCTACAAATTCAATTCTAAGGCTGAAGATCAGTGCTTTAAAAATAGGAGTGTAATGATAGGGAAAACAATTGGCTGGGGTATTTACTATACTTTGGTCACAGCCTGATAGTGGCCACTGGGATGTTAGTCCATGAGACCAAAATGGAAACCATGGGCTCTTTTTTACCCAAACTGAAACAATTATAAAGACAGGAGAGCTGAACACAGGCCCAGGCAGCATGCTGTGCTAATATGACTATTTTTGCTTCTGGTAGTTGAGGACACACACTCTTAGGTCCATACCTTGCACATTAATACAGGTGACTAAAGGGCTCCATCTGCATGGGATTTCAGATAAGAGCATGGGCAATGAGTTTAACTGAGCTCCACACCATCTTCCTGTTCTTTCAGTGGGGTCATTGGTGCTTCTTACGTTGTGAGAATAAATTCTGTAATATTTCTGAATATGTGAAACCTGCAGCAATTTAAATTTTAAATTAAAATTCACATCTGTTTAAATAAGCAGCAACAGATACAAAACTTAAACAACCATAGGTGAAATCAATGCATAAGATTTTAATCATGTCCTTAGTTTTCACAATTTAAACTCTCAAAGACAGATACTGTGGGTTTTTTATTCTTGAAGACATGTTGTGTTATAGTAGAACATGATGACAAGTTACCAAATAGCTCATTTTGTGCTTGGGGCTGCACTGAGCATATTAAAGCATAGTACAGTGGTCTGAAATCTGTGTTAAGACAAAGTAGTTCTACATAGTCTTGGATTTGAATTTTAAAATAGAAGAATGAAAATGAAATAATACTATTTTAAAACTGTGCATAAAGTTTAGTGGTGGTGATTAAGTAATCCTGAGCCTCAATATCTTATAGCAAGCTTATGCCCACAAGAGAATAAGGTTAAAAATAAACTTTCAGCCAAATTCTTTTTTTACAGTCCCATTGGTTTAAGTGATTCCCTAGGTCAGAAAAATTATTGGAGTTATGAATATGCTTGTTGCATAGGTCTTTAACTGCTTTTTCAGGGACTTTCAGACAGTGAAGAGGAACAAAGTAAGCTATCTTAGGGTCCTCAGGTAAATTATTAAATATTAGGAAAAATAGTGAAGGCCATCAGCTGGGACCCATTTGAATTACAGATTAGCATTTGCCCTTGCCACTTAACTGGGTAGCTTGCTGTGATCCTTTTATGTTCTCACTTAATCAGTTTAAGTTCTTAGGCAGACAAAAGCCAGCTTGACAATGAATTTGTAATAAAGAATAAAATAATGATGCTGTTTTTCCTGTTCTAGGTAAAGAATAAGTATAGTTTTCAGAGGACTTCATGCAAGACTTTCCCTAATTACTTCCCTAATTAATTCCTTGACTTTTTTTGCTTAGACTAATGTTGAATTTAATTTAATTGAGACATTCTAAAGGAAAGGCTGCCAGTGCCAAAACCTTATTGAACTTACTGGGTTTGTAGCTCCTCATAGCAAAAGCCTATTTATGGTGACTGACATAATCCAAGACTCCTCACTAGCAGTTTTAAAGCAAAGTATCATCCTGTGTCCCAAAATTAAAAATAAACTGAAACATTACACAGGTTGCATGCAACCAAGAAAGATATCTTTCCTCTATTAGGACTTGAATCCATTTATTAAACCTTCCTACTCAAAAGTTGATGGGAATATTCTCCTACAACTGGGCAGCAGTGTTACCGGTATAGCATTGTTTAAATCTCTACCTATTCTAGTTTTTTTGATGGATTTCTCAGCAGGAAGATTATGATTTGGAGGCTGTGCAGTTTGCAATCTAGTCCATTTAAAATATGATTGAAAAGTAGTGTAATATTCCTCTGTTTTCATTCTTGCCCTTTTCTGTAGTTTCCTATTACATTTTCTCATTTTAAATAGCAGAATTTTCTTTCCTTTTACTATGTGAAAGACCTGTATAAAATGGGGAAACTGATTCCTCATGCAGTAATGGTCTTAAAAGTGCAAAGTGAACACACTTCAAAGGTAGAACTATTTTCCTCTCATATATTATTTCAGTCATGTTCTTTTTAATGGTTAATTCCAAGAAAGGGCAAGCATTTTATGTGGACTATATTTTTGCAAGTTAAATATATGGTGTGGAAATTTCCTGCCTTTTTTTTTTAAGCTAAGTGTGTGATCGAAGAAGTTATACAAGGTGGAAATTTCAAACAGCACTTACTGTGGATTTAACTGCCTACATAAAACTTGATGGCAACTCTCACATTGGCGTGAGCTCCCTTTGGTGAAACCACACTGCTTTTGAAAATCTTGCTTGTCTTTGAACAGATACCCTTTGAATTCAGCTAGAGTTTATTTCCAGTTTCCATGAATCTACTGATTTCATATTGATCTAAAGCACTGGTGCAGGTTCTCATATGTAGCAGATGGCTCACAAATTTATGTGAAGATACTTTCTATCAACTTGGCACAGATTAGTTTAGAACAGGAGCACTGTCACTCTGTATGTAAAACAGTGTGAAAGGTGAGAGAGGCTCTTAAACTCCATTGGAGAGACCCTCATGGAGATTGGATTTTAATTGCTCATATGTATGCATGCTTGGATGCATCTGAAGCTGCTAATTGGGTTTCTCTGGCCCGACTTTGAGATTTTGAAAGGTTTAAGTGTGTGAATTATATTTTAATATATTTCTGTGTCCTCACAATTACATAAGAGTATTCCCTAGCCACATCTATCACTTACAATGTGCTTTGACTTTTGAGTAATTTTGAATTTTACATGTGACTTTTAGGTCAGATAACTTACAGTACTGACTTACTGGCTGAAAGTAGGTAATAGCAGCAAACAGGATATTAGGGAGTATTTAGTTATATATTTTTTCAGAGCACTATATCTTGACATTTCTAGGAGTGTCCTAGCTTTGGGGAGCTCTCATTTCACCAAGACTTTTTAGAGCTTATTGCTGAGTAGACGCTGCTTCTGTGTGAAGATTTTGCTGTTGTGATTTGTTGTTTCCCTACCTGTTGTATAAAGATTCTTAAAACATGAAGATTGCTCTAATGTGAAGCATGAAACACGTCTCCTGTGGAGACAGGCTGGAGGAGTTGGGGTTGTTCAACCTGGAGAGGGCTCTGGGGAGACCTTATAGTAACCTGCCAGTATCCAAAGGGCATCTGTCAGAAAGATGGGGACACATATTTTGGCAGGGCCTATTGCAATCGGACAAGGGGTAATGGCTTTAAACCAAAAGAATGTAGATTCAGACTAGGTATAAAGAAGACTTCTATGATGAGAGTGATGAAATTCTGGAGAAGGAGCCTCAGGGAGGTGGTGGATGCCTCATGTCTGGAAATCTTCAATGTCAGGCTGGACAGAGCTCTGAGAAGCCTGATCTATTTGAAGATATCCCTTCTTGTTGCAGGGGGCTTGGACTAGATGATCTATAAAAGTCCTTTACAACCTTAACTATTCTGTGATTCTATTAGAAAGTGATTTTTTAATCATGTCATATCACTTTTTCATCTCCTGTGAGTAATCAGCCACAAATTGATAGATGAGGCAATCCTGAATTCAAAGTGTCTCCTGCTGGTGGAAAGAGCCTGGTTTTGTTTCCTGCTTTTCCACATTTATTCCTCTACTGAGATGGACTAGACCAAGAGGATTCAGTCCTATGACTTCTGCAGTCTCTCTGTCTACTAAATTAGGTGTGGTTATATACTGTAAGCTGGATGTGTAACAATGAAGGTGGATTGGGGAAAAATCTGCTCCAGGAGTTGGGGCCCAGGATTCTCCTCCCAAAGAATTTTCTTGTTGTGTAAGTTTTCCTTGGCACAGAAGAAAAATGAGCTCCAAAAAAGGCTTTACTAGTGAATCCATGACCTTGGGCTAATTTGCGAAATTCCACATTCCTCTGATCTTACAGAATCCTAAAATCTATGGAAAAAAGTGAAAAAAAAAACCTTGGAGAGAAGTTGCTGCATAAATATACACTATTATTCTATGCAATGTTGGCTTCTCTCCTATTCAGAGGAAGAAGGGAGAAGTGACTCTGAGCATACTTGGACTTATTTATCTGCCCACTCTTAATTACCTGGTCTGACTCTATTCACAGTAGTGGTACCTGAAGATTTTCTCTCACTCATATCCAGTGGAATGCTATCAAATAGCTTAGACCTGGAAGTGAATTTGTTTAAATGAAAAATGATAGACTTAATGATTCCATATGATGCTTGTAATAAAACTGAAACCATCTCTAAATGCAGAACCATGATAGAAGGAAGTATTTATAAGGGACCATAAGGGCATGGATTCAATTTGTGTCCTTTTCTATTCTGTTGTTCATCTGTTTTGGTTTCGTGTCATAACTTGGTGGTGGGACCAAAGCAGAATTAGATATGAAGGGCAACTTTTAGATATCACTGTAGGAATCTCTTCTAGGAGTGAAATCACAGAAGCTATCTTTGAATACCTCAGGGGAAAAAAAAAGTGTCAAGGCAGCTTGGTGCAAGAGAGTAGAGAACTTTGATGTTGTTCTCTTTCAGTGCATTTTTACGGTCATCACTGGTTTTACTATTCGAGTAGGTTTGATGTAGCATTGCAGGACTGTAACCCATTTTCTGGGTTACCTTTCTTCTTCTGGGCATTCTGGTCCTTTGAAGAGACAGAAGAAAACTTCACAGGTTTTAGAATTCTGCATCACTGAGAGGTGCTAAATCATCCTGTGATTAGCCAGGGAGTTTCCAATCTGTATGAATCCAGGTGAAGATGTTTACTTCAAATAGGATTGTTCTCGAGCTGAAATAGCTGAACACAGAAAACCTTCCAGCAGATGAATCTGTATTTCCCTGCAGCAGGTATAGATGACCCCATTCTTAGCTAATGAGGGGATTAGTGACTGAGCTTCCTTTCAGCAGACCATAAACACTGTGGGAAGAAAGAAATTTAACATTCTACTCCCAGTTGCAAGTGATCCACAAAAGAGAGATTTGCTTAGTGCTCACGCTAGAATGCTAATTAAGGCACATTGTTAAGGGCTAAATACTAGGCTGGGGCTTAGGTAGGTTTGTCAGGGAACAGGGGCGGAGAACCCTGAAGAAAAGCAGGTATTTGAACAGGCATTCTGGTATTAAAAATGTAGAGCATCTTCCAGTGATTTCCAACAGTCTTTCCAACTGTAGGACAGTAAATATAAACCACGTAGGCATTCGAGGAAAGATTATTCAGCAAAAGAATTCATTTGAGAATGATTATTTCCCTTTGGGTGAAGGGGGCTTATTTCCAAGTTGCTGAAGCAAGCTGCCTTATTTTAGCTCTGTGAGCCCCTCTCAAGGGACTGGAGTCCCTATTGATAACACAGCGAGGCAGGGGGCAGTTATCAGGGGAGAAGAGGAAATCCTCCTCTGGCGTGCTGGAAGCGATCGAGTTCCTAATAAGGGAATCGGCTCCAAGTGGGGCTATACCCTCCATTCCCAGGAAGCGTGTGCTGGGTGTGGTAAAAGCAGAGCTTTCTCTTCCTGACAGCTTCTTAAAACTCTGCTTTTGCTTGCTTAATAAATGGTCCTGAAAAAGCACATGCATTGCACAGCAGCATGAAAGTATCCCGCAAGTGTGCTCGTAAAGAGAAAAGTTCAAGGAAGAGTGAAGCCAGCTCTGATTCGGTTATTTACCATCAATCAGACTGTTGCTTGGCAGGGAGTGGATGGTTAGGAGCCTGAACGAGCTGAAAAGGGGCAGGAAGAAAGTGGAGGCAGCATTCTTCCTATTTAAAGCTGCATCCCCTGAAAGGAGTGTTTGCAGACTGCGCTGGAGCTGGTGCTGAAAAGAGGGCTCGCAGACTTTGTCCTGGAACTGATGCGGAGAGGCAGAACGACTCCTCAGCTGGCTTCATGGTGCTAAAATAACCTTACGATTCTGCACTTTTTGCTGCCCAGGGAGGATACATGTCTAGTATCTAGGCATGATGGCAGTCTTGGTACAAACGAGAACTTTTTTCATCCTCGCTGCTTTATTAGGCCGATTTGTAACCATAAAAGCGCAAGAAGTGGAAGAGTATGAAGGTGGTGAGTTTCTCTCTACCTCTAAAACAATTATCATAATCCCCCCTCTTTGCATGCGGTGTGTTTATTGTGAGATTTGGCTAATAAGTGGAGCGGAAAACCTCTGGGATACCAGAGTAAGACTTTTGCTTTCACGTTTTGAGAAGGCGGCAGAGAGGGGTTTGCGCTTTGGCTTTTTGAGCGGAAGACCGAGGTTTGCGGCGCTCGCTGCGGGCGCAGAGCGGGAGGGGCGGTCAAAGGCCAAGTGCTGCCGCGGGGCGCTCGGGCTGAGCCCCCGTCCCGGCGGGGCTGCGGCCGCTGGGAAGTTCCCAACAAAAGAAAGGGCTTGGGACGCGGCTGGAGGACAGCTGGGCAAGCGAGCTGGGAGAGTAAACAGCGAAGCCTCCCAGGGTGGAGTCGTTTGCGCTGAACTACATCTGCTTTCTCACATTCTTTGTTTTAGAGAAATGCAGAAACGTGGATTCTCCCTTTTTTCACCCCTCCCCCTCCTCCTTTTCTTTTCATTTTCCTTTCTTTCCTTCTCGGGCTCGTTTTCCCCCAGGCTCTTGCGGAGGGGCTGCCTGACGCCGAGGATGGCACGGAGCCTCCCCTCCGCCCGGGGGTTGGCGGAGCGGGGCAGCGGCGGCTCGGGGCGAGCTCCGTGCGGGCAGGAGCGCTGGCGAGCCGCGAGCCTCACCCGCCCGCCTGCACTGACTGCGGCTGCTTGGTAGCCCTTCGTCTTTAGTGCCATTTCAATGCCTGCGAGGGAGACACTGATGGTCAGGAGAAGGCGTAGTGACTGTACTCTTTCATCAGTCGGGATGGATGTCGTGATCTGTGTTGATTTCCTGAAATGTGAGCAGGCTGGTGGTGGGACAGTCTGGAGCTATTGTACTCCGGAGCGTACTTCCTAGCCTTCTTATATGTAACACTGGCTTCTTTTCCAAATTATACCCCACAAAGTCCCTTTGTAGGGCATTCCAGCACATTGTAGGATGTACCCTACAATGCAGTTTGCACTTACTTTATCGTGTATTTTTAAGAGTCTAATTTTTCTTGTAACTGAACCTCTCTGGTAATACGCTGGATTGCATAAGTGAGGAGGAGTCAAAGCCTGATGAATAAACCAGTGCAATATTTCTGAAACTTTTGTTCTACAAAGCAAAATGAGACTGTCCTGCCCGTGCACAGCTGTGTGAGAAGTCCCATAGAGGGGGCACTTTATATAAACTTGTGAGTGTAATTCATATACTTGCTATAAAGGGAGGCATATATTATGCACTTTTCAGTTACATGTAACACCAAACAAAACACTTGTGAAAGTACTGACTCAGTTTTTGGTACCCATTTAATAAAAATTATAGCTTTTTGCCTATTTAAAAAAAATTGCAAAATTTATATGGGTTTTCTGTGGGGCTATTACATTTACTAGATTTTTTGGAATGATGGAAATTATGGGATAAGCCAGTAATGTAGCAACACGTTCTGGGATGTATTTCCAATATGCTGATGGCTGAGGCCACTGAGAGCTACGTGGTAAGTCAGAGAGCAAAATATGTTGTAATAAATTAGTGACATCTGTTTACACTTACATCACTTACTCATCTTCCTGTTTGAGAATTAATAGCTTTTGTCTACTATACAGACCCTTTTCCAATGTTCATTATATTAAAAGAAAACCAAGCCCAGACCTATTTTAATGTGGTGTGAGGGCTGGTGCAGTGAAGGTAGAAGTAAGGGTACATTCTACACATTGGTCTGGTTTAATTGTATAAGAAAGGGATTTCACCCTTCATTTAGTTCCTGATGGGTGGGCTGGAATGCTGAAGGGTGGGCAGGTTTTACCCTTAGTTTGTCTTGGGTTTGGTATTTGTGTAGAGGTCTAACATCAGCCAACGTATTTTACTGCAGGTGACATTGTCTGTAGAGCTGCTTTATTTCTCATTCATTTATGTACTACTTGAATATAGGTACTATCAGATAAACAAATATTAGAGGTGCCTGGGAAAGCAAGAAGGGCACTTCAGGAAGCGTAGCTTAGAAAAATCTATCCATCTTTCAGAAAGGATGTAAACCAGTGTTGTACCAGTCATTTCTCATGACAGTCCTAGAAAAAATAAGGGTTGAATACTGCTTGTCAACTTTAGATGCAGTGGCAAAAAGAAATAGCTTTTGTGGTAGTATGTTACAGAATTTATCATAAGGGGGATTGATATTGATAGATAAGTTGAATATAATAAAGCAGATAATATGGTTAAAAAACCTTAATGGAAGAACTGTAATGCTTCAAACCAAACATACTGCTTAACTTTTTGGTACATACCATTCCTGTGCTTTTAAGCTATGCCAATTTCTTTATTATTTTTTTTTCCTCTTGAAACCCTTGCAGATTGATCTGTTCTGCTCAAGAGCACTTGGCTGGTAGTGCTACATTGAGCATGTGCTTAAAATGCATGTAAAAATGTGAAAACCAGACACTTCCAAACCTATTACAGCAAAATTGGTCATTTTGAGACTGTTTAAATGTGCCTATTTAAAAGTTATTTCTCAATAAATCAGTGCTGCAAAATCCTAGAAGGACTGAAAGATCCTGGTTTTAATTTCTTTGTAGAGACCTGGTCTAGTTCAGAAATGTACCGGATCAGAAAGTGCTCAGGAGGTGACTGAAATTTTGTGCTGTTTAAGTGCTGAATACCTGAAAGATCTGAACCTTTCATACAGGGTTTTCCACACAACTCTACAATCCTTCCTCTTTCCCTGGGGTTTGGCATAGAGGGAACTACTAGCAGAAGCAGGATGTGCTTCTGGGATCCTTTCCTGTCCCCTTGGGAGTGTAAAAGTTTTTAAAAAATAAATTAGAAACACACCTTTAGTGGAAAATCAGTACACTTGAATCAGATTTGAAATTGTGGGAATCACCTTGTTAAAGAAGAATTGCCTGTGCAAATTGCATGTAGGTGTGGCAGTGGTGGTTTATTGCCACCATTTCCCATAGTTCTCTTCAATTCTATACTTGCCTTTGGTTCTCATCAGTTTTTGCAATGTACCTTTGTCTGAGTTATATTTTCCTGTCCACCTCTTGTGGTGTCAACACTCCTTCAGCTGAGATCAGTGTGAGCCCTGTTATTGATTTAAAAATATCTAATTTTTTTGATAGTGAACAAGGGAAAAAATAAAGGGTCATTGTTCTGTTTAGATTAATGATCCTCTTTTCCTTTTTTGGATTCTCAGGGTCTTTCATTTTGTCTGGAAACCATGCAAGGGAGACAGGAGATTGGACTGACTTTGGAGACACAAACAGCTCAGCTGCTGGAATGGGGGCTGTTAACTGTGTCCATTATCTTCTCACTGATATTATCTTTAGGGAGATAAGGCCTTATTACATTGCACAGTCCCAATAATGGGGCAGATGTTGGGAATAAGATGACAAGTGAAAGTCCTCTGCAGCTGTGAGAAAGTAAAAGAATTATTTAGTGTTTGTGCCAAATGCTTCTTTGGATTCTGTGGGTCTTTCATCTGTGTAAATAGGCCTCATAGCTCCTAAGGAGAATGATATTGTACGATTCTATATGAAAGAGGAAAAGCACCCCTGTTTTTACAATTGTCACAATTTTAGTGAGGATCTGATAATACTTAGAATTACAGAATTATGGTTTAGGTTGGAAAAGACCCTTAAGATCATTGAACCCAACTGTTTGCACAGCACTGCTTCAGCAGATTGATGCTCCAGCTCAGCTTGGTGCTGGCTGTGAACTTGCTGTGATCCCCTCGTTCAGATCATTGGCAAAGATGTTGAACAGGACTGGGCCCTGTACTGAGCCCTGGGGAACACCACTGGTGACCAGATACCAACTGAATTTAACTCCATTCACCACCAAACTTAGGGCTTGGCCATCCAGGCAGTTTTTTACCCGGTGGACAGTGTACCCATCCAAACCATGAGCAGCCAATTTCTCCAGGAGAATGCCTTGGAAAACAGTGACCAAAGCTTTAATAAGTTCCAGGTAGACAACATCCCAGTCTTTTCCTCATCCCATAAGAGGGTCACCTTGTCATAAAAGAAGATCAGTCTGGTCAAGCAAGATCTGCTTTTCATAAATCCATACTGATTTGACCTGGTTATGTATGTAAATGTAAATTATAATCCCCTGGTTATGCTGTATTGTTTTTTTTCCTCCAGAAGTTTCAGATCCCCAGATTATATCTTTACCTCTGCTCTCTTATGTCTGTACCTCTGCTTTCTTAGTGAGAAAACCTGCATTTGTGGTAGGTATATGTGTTTGGGGGTTTAAGCATAGTAAATAATTCCAAAAATAGGAATTAATACAACTCTAAACAAGCAGCAAATAGGAATCTAGTATCTGTTAGACAAAGTTGTAATTCTGTGGGGACTAACTCATTGAATTAGAAAATTTGGGGTTGACTTTCCTGACTGTAAAAGTGTCAGGAATTTCTACAAAAAGATTCCTCAAGAGGATTCCTTCTGTTCAGCCTGAGCAAAACTTAGCTCAAAATTATGGAATACTTAAAATTGAGGGTCATGTTGAACTGTCTACATTAACCTGTAGTTTTTTTTGGAAAATACATTATGATTGAAGAATAATTGCATGCTGTGTTTGTTAGTGCAGGCATTTTTTTCTCCCTGATGTTTACAAATATTGATTATTGCCATAGAAACTGAATGGTCATTTCATGACTCATGTTTTAACATGCTCAGTCTTCATTTCTTGGTGAGGTCTTCTCATCCTTGCAATTTGTTTCAGTGTGATAATGTTCTATCATCTTGATTTGTTCATGCAAAACATGCAGGATCGGTCCTGTTTAACAATAGTTAAATGTAAGTTGGTTAAAAATACATATTTTTAAACTTGCTAATGCTTTAGAAGTTTTCAGAAAAAAAGAAATATCTACTAAATCCCTTGACTGATGATAAGTGCTCCTAGGAAACCCTGCTTAGGAACAACTCCTGGTGTTGAAGTTGCATTTACTCTCTAGGTAAACTATAAGTTATGATTTTTCTGTGGTTAGAATTAAAAGTGGTCAACTGGACACATAACTTGGTTTTTGGTGGTTTTTCAGAAAAGAAACAGATTCTTGTGTGTATGTGCAGGGAAGCAGGAACTGCAAAGGCAGATCTTCATGCAACAATATAATCCTTTTAAAAAACTGAGCAGATGTTCATGGCCTGTATACAACTATTTTTCCATATACAGAGGAAGGCAACAAACTCAGTGCCAAGAAATAACAAAGTAATAAAAAATAGTCGAAATTCCAGCTGGAGGCATGTGATCTATCCTTATATGTGCACTATTTCACTTATGTTTGTCATTGTGACCCTGCACATTTTTGTATGTAAAGTCCTGATAATATAATTTTCTCAGAAATTCTTCTTAGAAAGAATAAATCAAAGTGTTATTCCAATGGATTTCTCAGTTGGGTCAGGGAAGAGAGACTGGACTTGCAATTCAGTTTATTGTGTAGACAATCCCCCCATTCTTTAGACAACCAACAAGGCAAACCCAAGTATCCTTTAATGTAAAATGAATAAATTAATCAGATTAACTTGGAATTTCAGTTTTTGACAAAGGCTTCTTGGAGTTTGAACTTTCAGAGCACGAGGAAGGATTGTTGCACTGCCTGAAATCTCAAGCTGCAACAGACCCACCTTGTTCGACTGTCCTTGAATGCCCTGGTGAGGCTGTCATGTGCAGAGGGGCAGGTATGATTTGAGCTGGAAAGTAGGATGCATTCATTCCAAGTTCAATGAAGAAAATGTACTTCTTTCCATGGCATAAAATGAGAAACCAGGTACTTTCAAGCAGGAGAAAAATGGCTCTTAACTATGACAGTCATGTAACGCTTAGAGGAACAGAGGTACCTCAGGGGTGGCATCATGTATTATTTATGTCTTTTATGTAATCAGTGCATTGTCTATGTACAAATAATACCATTTCTCTAGATACCTTTTTTTTTGGTCATGGATTGTTTTGTGATTCTATGCTTTTCCTAGCTTAAATTTAGAGAAATTTGAACAGTTAGTGCTGTTCCTGAACTACAAAAAAGGATAAACCAGTGGTACTGACTATAAGAAGTAACACAATTATTTTAATATAAATGGTTATTTTATAATTTGATTTATAATTATGAAAACAGGGAAGCTTTGAATGATGATAAAGGCTTGATTCTGTGGTAATTAAAGTATCCAAACTGTTGCTTACAATTATCTCTTCTTAGTAAGCAACATACATTTTTCATAGCCTGCTGTGCTGCCTTTTATTCTGCAGTGAGAAACAATTCCATTATTCCACTATCCCACCCGCATTTGCTGCAGAAAGGTCATGTGTTATATAAGCACCAAGACTAAGAATGATTGTCAGAGGGCCAGTGGTGGGATGCTCCCTGTTCAGGGAACTTCTATTCATGCAGACCCTCGGGATTCTGTTTGTATCTGCTGCTGAAGATAGGTCTTGTCTTTGGAGAGCTGTCCTAAGGTTGTTCCGTGGCCATGCTGCTGCCAGCTGAAACTTGTTTGGAGCTTTGGAGAATTTGCATTTTTCTGCAGCTCTGTGTGAGCAGTATAGCTGGGAGAGTGATATAATGAAGTTGTTTTCATACTGAAAAGCTTTCATGGTGGTTTGTGTCTTCACTACTTTTCATTTATAGCCTTTGGACTATGCAGCACTAGCATGGGAGGACTAAAGAATTAATTTGAATCTTTGTGCCCTTGTTCTTTGGATAATGTGGCTGAATAGAAACACAAACAACGACTCTGATACTGCTGGCAGGAATTCAGAGCTTTGGACATGAACTCATTTAGAGTAAGAACAGAAGAGTAAACTGTGTCCCTGAGGTCTGCTCCCTGCTGAGCAGGAGATGTCTGGCAGAGAAGGTCCATACAGTATCTTCTCCAAGTATTCTTTGGTCATTAAGTGCTTGCCAGCACCCTTCAGCAAGCTGACCACCTGAAGTGCAGGATTGTGGGCATAATGGCAGTGTAGTGTAGGAAGAGATGGAGGGAGAAAAAGGAAGAGTCATCACAGAACTGTACGGGTTAGAAGGGGCCTTGAAGCCCATCCTGTTTCACCCCCTGCCATGGGGAGGGGCACTTTCCACTGCACCAGCTTGTTCCAAGCCCCATCCAACCTGACCTTGGACGCTTCCATGGATGGGGCAGCCACAGCTTCTCTTAGCAACCTGTTCCAGTGCTTCATCCAACGCACAGGAGAGAATTTCTTTCTAGTATCTAATCTAAACCTGCCAATTTGTGAGTTTGTCCTGGCCCAGTTGCTCCAAGATTATTGCTTCACATTAAAATGATAGTGAAAATCCAGCTAAAAGTCAGAAGGAAACTGTTCCTCATTTGAGGAGAACTGTCTCGGGCCAGCTGTATCATTGTAGGTACTCAGAGGTTATGCTGAGGGAGCATTTTGTTTAAAGCAGTTCTCTCTCTTTCAAGAAATCATAGACAAGCTTGATTGACATTAAATCACTTTCTCATCTGAAATCTCATGTCTCCTGTCCCAGTAGATCAAGAAAAAATATTTAAGAAAAAAATTAAAGCAGAATCAGCAAAAAGAAGCTGTTTTACACTCAACTTTTCACAAATACTTTCTTTACAGTATTCTATCAAATCTTCAGATCTAATAAAAATGTGCTGAATTGCCATAGTGATTGCTATCCTATGACAGTTATTTATGACTTATTTTCTGTCTATTTTAAAGTAGGAGTTCTTCCCTTCAGCTGGAGTTTCTCATTTTCCAAATACTGAGGATGATTTAGTCATCTTTAAGCCATCTATGCTATTTCAGAAAAATCATGTTACCCTGAATTTAGTTCATCCAGATTATGAATTATAATTATTGTTCACAAGTGATATAATCAATAAACCAATAAAGTTCTGGGTTTTTTAAACCAAGTATGATCTATTTTTGGCTTTCTTGCTTATATCAGTGATGAGCCTCTTGGTAGGAAAGATACCATTGAGTAGCTGGGTTATCTCACTTCTCAAAGGCTCCTGAAGGCTTCCTGAAATTTTTCTGAATAATTCTCAGTGTGTCCAAAGCTCTGAGAATACAAGAGGAAGGGAAACAAGAGGCAGGAACTTCCAGAGGGGGGTTGGTAGTGTGATGGGGCTTGGACCTCTCGAGGAGCCCTCAGCTCCATACAACCGAGGGGTCATTGTCCTGTTGTGACTTTGGGCCGTGGAAAAGGGATGGGAACAGCCTGCATTTTCTACTCCTTCATAGTGGAAAAAGTGCAAAGGAAAAAAAATGTTATCTCTTTTCCTCTGTATTAATTTTCCATTGGAGTGACTTCTTTTACCCTTAAAATTCCCACACCAGCACACATGATGCATGCATTGAAAACCTGTTGGTTTCTAATACTAAAAAGATTTCATGTGTGAGGAACAGAACACAATCCTAAGAGTAAATAACTGTACTTTAGAACTCTCTGGAATCAGGAGTGTTGTGGTTTGTAAAGATCCCCAGTATGTATGCTTACATCTTTAAAGAAAATAGCATGTTTGTAACTTACTGCAGGGTAAAGATTAAAGTGGTTTAATATGTGATGTGTTAGATTTTTTTAGGGCATTTTACAGATGTATGTGAGTGTGGTGTCTTTGCACTGTATGGGAACTACAGTGCAAGGCAGATGCACCTCGCTGGTGAAAGTAATGGAGGATGATTTCCAGATGTTTAATGCTTAATGCTTGCTTTGGCAAGAGGCAGAAAGGACTGGAACATGCATTGGCAGCAACAAAGGCAGGGAAGAACCTGATGTCAGAGGCATTGAGCCTGGTGACAAGCAGAGATGAACATGGAAAATGGAACCATGTGGGGAAGGAAGAGCCAACATGACAGTATGGCTGCTGTCACCACACTGAATCTTGGAATTATAGCGGTGCCTGGCAGGGTGCTGGGAGCCTACTTCAAAAATTAGGACTGAGGTTAGACAAAGTTATTCTTTACCCTTTTTTTCCCCTTTTCTGTAATGATAGAAAATTCCATCTAAACCTGGACAGTGAGCTTGAATAACTTTAGCATGCTTTGATTTTATATTTTCTCTGTGAAGTGCAGGGCCTTCCTATGAATTTGTGCAGTGCAGAGCACAAAGCATCCTTGATATCAAATGTAGCCTTAGGGTACTACTGTAATATACATACTGAGTCATTGTGCTAATAATACATCTCTGGAATGGCATGGATTTTCATGTTGAATAGCTGGCTGGTTTCAGAAGTGGAATCTGGCTCCTCAGCAAAGAAATCTCTGGCTAGTGAATCACCTGCTTGCTGTAAGGTTTCAGTAAGCACCTCTCTGGGGCTGGCTGTCCTTTTCAGTGTACACGCCAACACTGCAGCCTTACCACATTTTAGCAAAAACACTCACAGTTCTTGGTTTGGTTTGTTGTTGTTTTTTGGAGAGGAGAGCAAGGTGAGATCGTGGGGAGAGAAGAGCTAAATCTTGATCTCTTTAGGCTGTGTATGTTTGCCCTTATGAAGAGTGCCAGGGCCAACCAGTGTGAGAGGCACTGCTTTAATGTTAGTGATATCATTCTCGTGGGTTTTAAAATGAGGGTATGGAGCACTTAGTCCTTGGGGTTAGCTTTTTTTTTTTTTCCTCCAGCTGTTCTCTGTTTCTTTGAGCCTTTCCTGGTTTCCTAGGAAACATCTGCAGTATGGAATTTATCTATTTTACAGGCAGTTTATTTTTTTTCTGTTTGAATGTAATGAACATGGGAAGTAAATATTTGGTAATTTAAATCTCCCTTTCAGGAGAGTAGTTTAGACTCTAACTTGAGGCACATGAATAGTCTTATTTATTGTAATGAGACAACTTATACCTTTTTTTTTCTCCTTAATGAATGAAAAAATTAATTATTTCAGTTTTTCTTTCAAAAGAGGGCAACAAGCTTCAGGATCTTTTAAGCTGAAGTAAGATTTGATTAGGTGAAATGATGCAGCAGTGAGTTATCTTAAATAGAATCGCTTTCTTAAATAACTTTTATCAGTTATACTGACATTTTTGCACAAACTCATGTGGTTTGGTTTCCTGTCATCAGTAAACATCAGTACAGAAACACAGCCCAGTTTCTGGTTTCACTGGAAACCAAAGGAATCTCGGTGGTTTTGGTTTGAGTTTGCTTTATGCTCAAATCTGACATATTAAAGGTTCTTGCATCATCTCAGATATACATGTACAGAAGAATATGGAAGTTAAGGCTTTTGGAGTTCTCAAGATCATCTGTGTGCCTAATAATGCTTAATGTAATAGATGAACTTCTGGTAAATTTTACATGAAGCTACAAAAGATTCAGTAAAGGCTTAAATTTGGGACAGACTTCAGCATACCTTAGTCTGGAGAGTGACTTGGCATTTGGTGCTTCTAACATCCTGATCTGTAGCTCTGTCTGGAAGAATGCTTTGGGACCCCTAGGCTGGAGTGATGAGAGCAGAAGGGAATGTGACTGCCTGGAAAGGGGATGCTCCTATGGTCCTGTTTTCTAACAGGATACAGCTGTGGCTTAGTCTGAGTCCTATAAATGTGAGTGAGTGTTGACTCAATGCCATGAGAGGAAACTTTCTGGTGTGACAGTACCCTGCCTTTCTTTTACTGAGGCTGGAATCACACCTGAGCAATTCCTGACATGCAATTTCAAAATGCCAGAGAAGAGAGCACAACTCTGCTGCTGCTCTTCATGGCTGCATCCACATCCCTGCATTCAAAGCCCAAGTTACATCATTGGTACTACCTGCCAAGTAGAGTTCTCTTGAGACAAGGAGTAAAGCATTCTGCCTGGGCTGCTTTTTTTTCTTTTAAGTCTACTTACCCTATTGGTTAAATGTTTAAACTTCTGAAAAGGAGTCTGCAAATATAGCTGAAATACAGCCCTGCTTTTGAGCTGAAGCTGGTCTGTGGGCTGAAATATGAGTTGGAGTGAAAGTATGCACTCTTAAATAGTATTGTTACCCAGACTTAGTATTTGCCAATAGTCAAATTTGCTGGGGTGGTCTTAGGATGCAGGAGAATAGGTCCTGGAAATGTGTAGCTTCATCAAATAATGCCCTCTGGGCATTGCTCTTGGACACAGCTGGGAGACACTGTGCAGCACTTACTGTAGGGTATTACAGTAGATGTATGGGCTGTGCTGAGCCCACATTTAAAGACCTTTACCCAGTTTGTCCTTTGGTTTCCACCCTCACACAAGAAAAAAAGGTCTGGCTTTAATGGATGCCTGTTATCTCCCAGCATAATCATATAAATCTGAGTCTGGCTAGGATTAATGGAGTGGTTCATCTTCTGACTTTCAGCTGTTTACTTTGAAAGCACAGATCTGGGGCTGCTTTAGCAAAAAGATATGCTTCTACTAAAGTTAGTTTTTAGCTTGTCACAACTGCCCCCTTATTCTTCCGGTCACCAAAATCAAAAAATCAGAATTATTTTTTTACCCCAAAGTGGATTTTATTTCCTCATGAGATGGCTAAATAAGTCTTATTCTTGTGTGCATGTACTTTCTCTCTCTCTCTTTCTTTTTATTTTTTTTCCCCTTAAATCTCCTCCCTTCCGGAGGCTGAGAGACTGAAATTCCTCCTTGAAGTTTGCATGACTTAGAAAATTCTAAGTAACTTGTTTATACAGTGGAATGCAGCTCACAATGAGATGTAAATACCAGTGCACTGATCCTCTGGCTTTTGCTTTTGTCGTGAATTATAACTATTTATTGAAATGGCAGAGTGAGCTTTAAGACATTTTGTCAGAATCAGGCAAGACAAATAGCTAATTATTATGACCCCTTTTGATATCTAACAAACTGTGAAGTTTGAAGCTAGATCTTGCTTTGGCCTGGTTCTTTTTGTATTTGTCTCTGGAGGCACAAGGCAAGATTTTTTCACAGGGTGATATAAATTTGTTAGATTTTTGGGGGAATGGGCATAGGTTTTTTTTTCTCCTTCCTCCTAGAGTTATTTACCATAAGGAGAATGAAGATGTACAAGGGATTTCAGAGCTAATGCTGAAGAAGCTTCTCTTTCCTTTTCTGTGTCCTGTTAAAACAATGCTTCTTGTACTGCTTGCCTTGCTCTGAGAAGACATCAACAAATGGTATAGGACAAGCCTGGTTGAGATAAGTTTAATAAAAAAAAAATTGCAGGTGGTTCTGGCTGACATTAGCCTCTGTTGCACTGAAAAATCTTCAGTTTGATTAGGAATAGAATGACAATGTTTCAGGAATACAGAAATGAGAAAGAAAAATCTGTGTCACTTATAGGTTGTTATAGCAATTATATTTTTGTGCAATGCAGCACAATATCTTCAGGCATCTAAAATGTTTCTTTCAAGTCTTAATGAACTAAACATAGCCCCTGACCCTGAGGGTGATGTAGGCGTGTGCCATTCTCTGCTATACATTTTTGTAGCCCAGTAGGAGATGTGAGGATGCAAGAAATTGCAGATCTAAATATTATCCCTAATGATAGATGTACTACTAAAGAACACAATGCATTTCTTCAAAATACCATTTTTGCTGTTCTAGCTTACACTACTTTTCTTGTTGGTTGTTGTCTTTTTTTTTTTTTTTCAATTCCCATCCTGTGGGAAACTTGTAGGAGGCTGCAACCAGACAGATCTGGTTTTGGAAATGAGAGAGTCTTCATGCAAAGTGCCTGAAGGGTAATGTTCTCCTTTTAGTCCAACTAAATGCATAATGAGTTTTCCAGTACCTGTGTTAGCACACTCAGAGCTATACAAGGAAGAGTCTGACATGCTTGCAAAATGCAGATTTTTGTAGCCTGTGAAATTTCTGGCACGTCATACGTGACTAAAGCTCATGGCATGTGTTGTACCAGGGCTTTAGACTGTGTTTACTCAGAGAAACTTTCTGCAGAAAGAAATGGAAGTAGTATGGACTCTAATGTGGACTGTTTGGTCAGGCCATGAATATTCCTTTTCTAATAAAAAGGAAAAATTTGATGATGTCTTGAACAGGCTGGTCTATATGTTATGCAGTCTGCATAAGAGTATAAAAACAGAACACAGAGCAGAAAAAACTGAAACATATTGCAGCTCTTTTTGATCCAAAACCGACTTTGCATTTCTGTTTAATTCATTGGGAATTTGAATTCTCTATTTTCCTAACATTTGAATAGTTCAGCAATTACCTGGAATTAATCTGTTGTTGTGTAAGAAAGTTTCCCACTCAGCTTAAGGTGTTACATACCTTCATAAGAAGTTAATATTAGGGAAGATTGTACCAGGACACCAGATGCTTTTGAGGCCTGATTGAAATGAAGTACATTTGTAAAGGCAGTTCTGGAGCCTGTGTGAAGCATAGCCTGGCTCATGTGCAGAACACTTCTGAGGCAGTAGTATAAGCTTTCCTGGACTCTTAGGCTTGACACTAAAATGGCAGGAATATTCAATTGTGTAGCTCAGTTGCAGGAGGATGTTTTGCAAAAGACTGTTAGACATTTTTATGTGCAGTCCTGTTTGAAAGAAGATGCTCCTGTAATCAGATGGATGAATGACATCAATGCTATTCTGTGTTTCAGTGTTTATTTCCAGGTGTGCATCTGGGATTTAATTTATTGCCCTTGAGAGATTCTCAAGGGTAATTATGTTCTGAATAAAGCAGTCACCAGTACCTTACCGATTGGCTCTTCTGCCTCTGTGCCTTTATCACTGGGCTCCTCAGAGTGTATTCTTTTCAGAGACAGCTTGCCAATGATCAATGAGGCCTTTTTCCAAATTGACATCAAACTGTTCTCAATTACATAAATCCAGGCAGCCACAGCGATGAGGTGTGCAGAGAAAATTTACTTCATGGAGGGACTTTATAGAGCTTACAGTGCAGTTAAGTTGAAATTACATAACAGATATGGGAAATGCATGGTTAGTTATGCCTTCTCTCATGCTATGCCTTCCCTCAATTCTGTGCCATGAAAGAAACATATACCATTCACTCCAAGTTTGTTTTACTTGTAGATTAATTACTTTGAAGGTAAAAAGGGAGAACTAGTTTCTTTAATATGTATCAATTCCCATTAGTGAAACAAACAGAAAACTAGTGCTTGACTGCTGATCCTAATTATGATTCCAAGTTGATTCCTACATTGGAAAAAACAGAATAAACATGTACACTTTAATTGTTTGCCTTTATAGATCAGCATGAAGGTAAGAAAAGTGATTAATTTCAAGTTAATGTTTTGAACAGCGAAGTTTTATTTTCACAACCAAGGAGATTGTGAAGTGGAAATTTGATTCTGATATGCTTGGCACTGAACTACTAACCTTAGATATTTTACATGTAGTGAAAATACTATTCACTGAAATAGTTTGAAGGAGAGCCACCTGTGCAGATTTTGTGTATAACTGAGATGATAAACACTTTATTTGAATCTGATATTTATAGGTTTATTTGTACAAGAAAAATTTTGGCTGAGAAAATGATGAGTGAAACTTTTTTTTATTTTTATCATGCAGCTCCCAGGTTTTATTTGTTCACATGTTTTTTATTGTTTCACATGTTTTATTTATTTTTCCTCTGGTCTGCAGAATGTAGTGTAAATTCAGAGTTTGATAAACAGTGGTCTTTGGAAAACCGCTTGGAAATTTCTCCTTTTCGCCAGAAGAGTTTGGGCCTGATGTCAGTGCTGAGACCCAGGAGCTGATCCTGAGGTGACATCCAGACTGCCACTGTGTGTGATGAGCCTGCTCCCTTCTTTTAGGCTGGTACCTTTAAATGTCAAGCCAATCTTTCTAATTCCTGAATTTGACTCAGAACCAGTGAAATAAGGGCAAGCCGCCATTTATTTACTTCAGCTTTCATGAAGGAGGCCTATCCCAGGCTCTAGGCAACCTGCCATCAATTATCCATACAATTCATAACAAAAAAGGCAAAAAAGCAGTAAACCATTCCCACGTTTGCCAACTGCCTTAGCTTAGGGGTAATGAAATCATCCAGCCCCTCACATTCCCTTAGCCCTCTAACTCTGCTCCTATCAAGCATTTGTTCCAGAGACAAGCTACGTCTCTGTTGGAGTTAAAAATGTACATTTTAATATATTCCAACAGATAATGAAATTTCCTAGTTTAGAAAGCTGGCTGTGCCAAGCTCCTCTTCTATAGACTATAATTTCCTTTCTGAAGAGAGAAGGAGCATCTGGACCTACTCAGTCCCCAGCACAGAGCTCGTCCACGTCAGCAAACTGGAGCTCCAGTGTGGCTGCCCAGGGTCAGCTGTGGGCTGCCTGGAATCTCCTTATTAAACAAGCCCAGAATTTTGGATCTGGACCAAGCCCCTAGAACTGATCATGCTGGGACATTTGAAAAGTCCCGTTTCAATACCAGAACTCAATTGCAAAAGGTCATTGATGCATGCTGCAGACATTTCCCTGTGTGCTCCAAGTCTCAGATTTCGAGTGCAAAATCTTATCCGAGCATAACTATGATTAAAACCACAATTAATGGCGGGGTCTGCTTTCATTCATTTCTCCAGTGGACAAGGGAATAGATTGTGTTTAATGATCTTAAACTGTTAGTGTAAGATTGTCTTGGTTTCTTTAGAAATATTTGTTTAGAACTTATATTCTTAGCCACTGACACTTGATAGAAATTTTCCAGCAATTAAACTTCTGTCAAAGGCCATACTTGAATTGTGGTAACATAAAGTTATAATTTGGCATTAATGGTAGATTATTAATTTTGGGGAGAGGCTGGTCTGAATCTAATTTCAGTCCTGGTTCTGTCTCCATGGTTCTTTCTAGATGACTGTTCTGACTTCACTAACAGAATATACACTAACATTATTTTTGGCACTAAACCCAAGGATTGTTGGCTACTGCCGTGCTTGGGTAGATGTAGATATACAAATGGGATCCTCAGTACACATTAGTCAGGGAGATTGAAACAAGATGCTTCCACGGGACAGCAGTTGTCTCTGGACCTGATTGCCTCAAAAAACCCCAACCCCAAACCCCACACTAAAAACCCAACCCTCTTATCCCTCAAAGAAAACCCAGTACCAGTCTGGGTTTTCTGGGTTTCAAGGTGCTGTGTTGGCAGCCAAGTCCCACCCAGGATGTCTCTGAAGGGCTTGTTTGAGCAGTGCTGAACCAAGGTCACATCTGCAGTGGATTCTCTGGGGTTGGTTTTCAACACCAAATAATCTTGCAGTATATTTTTCCCTTAATGGCAATTTCATACTTAGGTTACTAATGCATGAAAAAAATGTACTGTCAAGTCAGATCATTTGACTTACTCTCCTGACATTTCTGCTTGGAAGAGGCAGATCTTGGAATAGGTCTTCATCTGGTGTAAATTACAGTGCTACCGTTACTTCAGTGGAACAATTTACGCAAGCTAAAGATCTGTAAGATAATCCAGAAACCAGGTGTGTCCCCTGTTCTGTGTTTGTTACACATTGTCTGTAAAATATCATGTATTAATGACTGATGAGATCCTATTGTGGTATTTCTTGTGGTGTCTATAGCTAATGCTGATCATAGTTAGCAGTCACATAATGAAATTCTTATCCTTACTAAGCTTAGCTTGCATGTAAAGGACATGCATGAATTTGGAAATATTTCCTAACATCCAGGCTATAATTTGGGGTTAGGAGAAACTCCCACAAAGCACACACACTTCTAAACTGGAAAAACAACTGAAAATGTAAGAAGCTGTTGTTGGCTACTTTTTGGGTTCTCATCCAACACAGTCCTGAAAAGCCTGAATAAAGGTTTGGATTAGGGACTCATTCAGTTGTTATGATGTTGTTACTGAGATTCACAGTTCTTTTTCCTAACTGGAGAACATGAAAAATAGCTTTTCTTCCCTCGTGGGTGAGAAGTTGGGCCCTGGTATGGCCTTGTATTGAGTGATCAGTGGATGCCATTTCAGGTACCATGTGATGTTGCACAGGAAGGAAACAGACAGGTTTCAGTGTGTTAATTCCTGTTCAGAAGTAGCGAACTTGGTATTTTCACTGATACCATTGTAAATGTCTTAAAAGAGGAGCAGATCTTTTTGCCTGGTCCCTCAGGAGTTGGGCAAGTCCTCGTTAGGACTGCATGTGTTGCCTTAGATTCTGTGATATTACTAGAATTACTAATAGTACTGCCTAAACATAACTGTAGGAGGCTTGTTCGTTTCCTTCTGACTGAAATGCTTTGTTATTTAAATAAAGCATTGGTATATCATCAAGCTTGTGGTCCATTGAAATGAATAAAATTAGGCAAATTATGTCCATGTTATTTTCTAAATCAGCAAGAAAAGCAACTGATAAGATTAATATTCAGATAAATTAACATTTGAAGTTCTTGGGTTCTATCCTGGAAATATAGAAATGTCCTGATTGCTACAGAGCTCTTCTTAATAGGCTGGGACAAATGCTGAAGTGTGTGTGAACAAATCTGTGTATGCATATGTGGGACAAAAGTAAGAAAAGCATTGACTATGTTGATGAATGAATATTAGAGTGTATCACTTAAAAAGAAAAGCAAGGCTTTATGAATGCTGGCATAGTGAGATATTATTTATTTTCCTCCCACAATTTTTATGGAAATGTTTAGGAATAACTTATGCTTTAAAATTTCTTTATTTTCTGGTCAAACTGTATTCCCAAAAAAGAGGCAGAAAATAGTATAAAACAAATTTAACTTATTATGAAAAATTAAACTTTTATGTAAACAAATTTAATTACTAGACAAAAATGTGCTTAGAAATCAGACTTTTTACCATAGGAGAATTGCATAACTGGTGGTCCTGTGTAAGTAGTCCTTAATACAGTGAGATAAGCACCCCCCATCTCTTCCACAACATTTTTAACTGCTGTCCCCAGAGCCAGGAAGACCTCTATCCTTGCTAGAGCACTACCATGGATGTTTCCAGTGTGCTGAATTGATTCAAAAATTATGTAAACAAGAAAAATGAACATGGAGCCAGAGAATTCACAAGCTGTGAAACTCAGGGGGGGAAGAGTTGAGCCCCATGTTGAGGGGAGACATTTGTTGTTTCACTGGTTCCTTTCTTTGCAGCATCACACAGCAGCACTGGACTGTTGGGGAGAACTGGGAGGGGAAAAAAGGGGGAAAAGAAGAGTATACCTTTCTTTCAGCCTTGTGCTAAATCAGCACAGATTTCAATTAAAACTTAGGGATTTTCTGTTTTTTAAAGACCTTAATTTTCTGTGCTACTTAGTGTTCTCTGGAATTGTCCCAGAAGTTGGTAAGCAATGTGGTTGAATTTAAGTCATTATTTAATATTGTGTATTGGTTAATAATATGCCTTGTGTTCCAGAATGAAAATAATCAAGAAAACATACATAAAAAAAAAAATAATGGCTTGACATGCTTTTTTATTTAATGACTAATTATAATGGGATGAGATACGTTTCTTTGTTTCTCTTAATAACTATCTTCCCTCCTTTTTCCCCCAGTTGATAAGCATAGTTTGGGAAAATGGAAGTATGAAATATGACACTGACATCAGATTTCTAAAATTATATTCTGACAAGCATTTTCTATACTTCCATTAGATCTTGACAGAAGTGCAATCAAAATATTTTGTAGCCAGTGCAGAAAGGCAGGAAATACTGTTAATCTTTGTGGGCTGGGGTGTTTATTTTTATAGCTCTGGATTAAAGCTGTCTCCTATATTTGGCAGGAGAACTTATTTGATAATGCTTAGTAACTTGGCATCACATTGGTTTCCATAATTGCCTTTCCATGTATGACACTGCAGTTGTTTTTTTTCCTGTGATCCAGGTATTGCACTCTGAGGTACCTGAGATGAAATCCCTGTACTGTGTTAACAGGTATCTCTCCTGTGGGTGTAATGGTGGCAAGGCCCTTTAGAAAATGACTTTCTGTATGTTTATAAATGAGTTAAAAGTGTAGCTCTTCATTTGGAAACATTTCTGACTGTAAGTATGTTTGTCACTCCAGTGTATGGAATAAACACTGCAGGTTCTGTCTTGTATTTCTGGAGGGTCAACATAAATGCTTATTTAAAACAATAACAACAAAACTTGTGTAATCACAAAAGGCTCTTTGGTTATGATGAAAGTAGTGTAAGTAACTGTGTGTAGCAGTTGATCCTTTTTTTCATGTGCAAATGTTTAATGTGGAGAAATCATATTTCCCTTAGTTATGGAGGGGACTAATGATAAAGTTTGTAGAGTAGAAAAAATAGGCAGAAGTTACTATGTAGTGTTTGAGAGTAAAATCTGTTCAAAAAGTGCACATAGAGAGTTTTAAAACCCACCTGGGGAGTGTCTGTGCACGAAAATGGGGGTTTCCACCTAGAGTAAACTTCAGCACCTTTGAGGCAGCCAGAAACCATTTTTTTCTTTTGAAACAACTGTACCAGAGGATGGAATGTCCTTGCAAGAATTCCTCTGAGGAAAGGTACCCAAACCATGAGAACTAGACAGCTTTGGTTGCATTTGATAATCGCTCATGAGATGAAATCAGACTGAGCAGTACCTTTGCTTGGCTGTTGTCTTCTGTCAGGATCAAAATGTAGTTTGTTCAGTGTGACAAAATAGGACATACTGTGTATTACAGAGACTTTTGGCTGTGAAGAGCAGGGATGAATCACCTTCTAGTAAAACTGAACCACCCCCGCCCCCCCCCCCAGATATTTGTGGAGCATCTCAGAAAAAAACAGATTTTTCTTTTTTTTTCCAGTAGATGAAAGGTAGGTGATTGACTGTGTCTTTTCAATAAGTGTCATTAATGTTGCATGTGATGTAGCTGTATTTCTAAGTAAACGATACTCAACTTAAAAAAATAATCTCTAAAATACTTAAAAAAAATTAGCAAAATATACTCAGCAAATTTAACTTCTTGTCCTTCAAAATCAGGTGAAATTAAGTGCAGTCATCTTGAGTACTTTTAAGACATGACCAGAGAGGCAGATCAAATACAGTATTGCTCCTGTAAAATTCTGGGAACAAATTTCTTTCCAGGAAACAGAACTAAATGAGTTCTCACAATGTGTGATTAGGCAAGCAATGGTGAAATGATTACAGAATTTTACATAGAATATCTTGTGTTAGACAGGACCTGCCAGGATGGTGGAGTCCAAGTCCCATCATAACATGAACACCAAAATCATCATCATTATTATTATGGAGAAGCAAGTAAACTGAGCAATAATTTTCAGTCTGATATTGAAAATACTTTCAAATTTTATAAAAGCTAATAATTTAGATAAATCAGGTGTTAAATAGACTCTAGCTAAAAAGAAATTGAATTTATCTTTCCAGCTTAGTGCAGACTAAGGTCAAATTTCTGCAAAGTGACCTCTAGTTGGCCTGCCAAAAAAAAAAAAAAGGAAGGAATGTACTTGATGAGTAGCTGTCCTCACAGTATCTCAGGGTGAATGGGCCTACTATTTTGGAGAGGTAAAGATTTCAGTGTTCTAAATTGGGATACATGTAGGCCTGGATTTTTGAAAGAAGCAATTTATTTGCCCTTTTTACTTCAGGTTGAGTGGTGGTTGTGCATCATTTCATTAGAAAGCAACAATAAAAGAAGTCTTTCCAGCTGAACAACCACAAACAAGGGACAAATACTTTCAAATACTACACATTCCTCAACTATAATATAGGAACAAAGTAATATTATATAACCTAAGGGGTTTTTTTTGAAACTTCAAAGTATTTAATATCCTTTGATGGAAATAATTACATTTCAAAATGTTTTATGTAAATTAAATGTCATTTTCAAATTGCTGTTTCATGGTATGATGGAAAAAGATCCCCTTATGTTACAAATTTATTAAATAATTTTTTTTAATGTTAATCATAACTAAAAAGGTAGCATGCTCAGATCACGTCTGTACATTTGAAATACTTTAGAATGTATACATAATAGATGCATGGTACAGAATTTTTTCAATACAAGTACAGAATCCTGATCTTAGGAGGAGATTGTACAGGACACTTCATAAAGTCTGTCTTTTCAGAATTCATTCAATGAACAGAAAAAGAAATCATCAGGAAAAAATTATTTTCAAAAGAGTTATCTGAGAACAATTAACATTAGTAGTTTTTAGACAGGATGTGTGCAAATTGTATCCCTGATTCCATTATTTGTCATGCTACATCAAATGTTTTAAGGACTTCAGAATTAGCCAAGATATGCTGCCTTTTCTCTGGAAGGCATGACATACCAGCAAAATATTTCCAACTTCATTAAAATTTACAGCAAATGGTTCATGTTAATTATGCAAAATAATATCTGGTAAATGATTTTCGTGTTCATAATACGAGTAAAAACAAATTATGGTTTAAGGCTCTACATAATTTTGCAACTGGAGGATTACCTAATGGTTGTATTTGAATTCAAATATCAGGTTTTTGCAAAGCCAGACATGTGCAAGCTGAAACTGGAATGGAGTCAAACCAAAACACAGGTTATTCTACAAGTATTAAAAACCCCCCAGCCTTGTGTGTAGGTTATTCAAAAGTAGCATGGAGCTTGCAGACCAGTGCCAGCTACAATCCTGAACATCCCAGCATGACCCAACCTGCTGGTGAAGCCACATGACAGCCTGCTGGAGGTACACACACTTTGAAAAGTAGTATTTGTTATCTACTAGGTCTACTTAGAGGTTGTCCACACCTTGGTATCCAAAATATCACTAGAGGACCCATATTTAAGCAACTGAATCAAGCCAAAAATATTGATGAATGTGTTTAAATAGCTATTTGTGCCTACTTTGCACTTGAAGTAGTATTCAGACATTATTTTTGTTTAGTGCAAAACTGCAGTTTTTTGGAGGGCAATTCACAGCCACATTTAAATTGCTAATTCATGTTATGTAGTATTTTGAATCTTATAAAATGCCAAGAATTTTTTGAGTGAAACATATTTTACCCGTACTTTTGATTTGAGTGTAAAATTGGATAACTGATAACGATGATGTGATTACAGAGTAAAACCAGCACACAGGTTAATAGTCACCTGTGCCAAGTCTGTATTGAGAGGGTAACAGTGAACCAGTTGGAAGATGCATAGCAGGTCATGAGAAATGCAGCCCACAGCAAGGTTCTCAGTGACACACAGACATCAAGGGAAGTCAGGGATGCATCAGGAGAGCTAGGGAAGGAAATCCTGAGCAGGAGCAGGAATGAGGGCTCAGGAATCCTGAGCTCAGCTGTGGGAGGATGTATGTCAAGCAGAAAGTAAACCCAATAGCTTTCCCTTATATAAATAGCATAAATAAATATCTGATATATCAGGATTTCAGTTTGAGGGAGATTGATTGTGAGTAGTGCAGACCTGCCAGAACCTGACACAAAACATGCAAAAGGCAGCAGGCCAGGACTCATCATTAAGCTTTTTCTGTTCTCATGACCTGGAAAGGATTTAACAGCAAAATACCTGAGCTCCATTTTATTTATAATTGAGTTGTTTTCTAAAAGGTGGGAAGGTAAACTAAGTTCAAACTGCTTGATAATGCAGAAAACCAGTGTCCCCTTCATTGTTTTTGGATCAAGGCATATGATGAATGCCTGTTGCTCTGATGCTGACTAAATGGGAATTTATTAGCTGTGGTTTGCTTTACATTGTTTTGTGTGACTCTGCAGATGGTTTGTGGGAGGAGGATGTAGGAGCAAAGGTAGGAGTTGGAAAATGATTAGATGCATCTGATACATATATTGTCGATGTTAGGCTTTTCTTGAAAACTGGGGAAATGCATGTGCAGTTAATTAAGACTTGGTTACTAATAAAGCATTTTGAAATGGAAAACTAGCACTAAACAAAAAGAAAGAACATTCTGATGCTGATAATGGTAGATGAGGTAAATGTCATGAAACTAAAGTACAGATAATGCTGTGTCGCTCATTAAGATCTTTAATTCTATGAAAAGTTAGCTGCTAAAAGTATAAACCATGACTGAATAGTACATTTGGTGCCAGAGATGACATTATTAAGCTTGTATTTTTTTTTAAAAAGACTACAACCTCTCAGAAACAATAGATTAAATGCAGCCAAAGTGGGAGGATGCTTTCTAGTGGGAGGCTGCTTTCTGTTTATGTGCAGGGGAGATGAGCAGACAGACATGTGCAGTTCTTGCAGTGACTGCTCTGTATGAAATCTGTGTTTGAGTGTGACAGCAGCAGAGCAGGCCAGTGTGTCTGGTGTTCCCTGGGGCTTGTTCACATGTGCAGTCAGGTAACTGCAGTGTTTTGTGCAAGGGCTGAGTACTGGGTGTCTCTTACCACCATCATCAGGTGTGGCATGGTTTGGTTATCGTTTGCTTCATGCATTTTTTTCTTGCTCAAAATGTGTCAGTAGGTTGGGCTGCTGCTGTGGGAACATAGCAAAGGTCTCTTTTTTAGAAGGTCAAGACAAACAAACCAAAAAAGAGCTTTTCTGAGTGTTAGGAATTACAGAATTAAGGGTACAGTTTTGACAAGGGACAACTTATAATTCAGAAACATCTTAATATCACCTTAGCAGAGCCTGTCTATAATTTTGCCTGACATTTGTAAAATTGAAACGACCTTTTTCTGGAATTCAGCTGTGGGTGGGACTCCACTGTGTTTAAAGTAAAAGGTGCAAACATAAGCTTATCTGGGAAGAATTCCACTTCTTTTTTGCCTTAATTTATTGATTTGTAGATTGATATTTTTCTTTGATTTTGTGTGTCTAAAACAGAAAAATCAGGAATAAACCTGTGTGGTAGTGAGGCTGATTTTATAGATGTCTTCTGTCCATTTAGCTTCGGGTACCTAAAATTGCAGTGGTTAGCAGGTTAATGGTACACCATGTACATTGATAATTAAATAATTAAACATCACATATATGGATAATCAACACCAAAGGTGCTTCTGGCTTCATATCAACCACCAAAATGAGAGTTTGTGCATTCTAAATGAATCTGTGAACTGTTTCAATACTATCAGATGAAATATATTTGAAAACTGATTTTGTGCCAAAGTGAACAAAAAGATAGCTTTGTCCTCAGTGCCAAGAAGATGTGTTTTCACCACCAGATAATTAATGTGCATTTACTCATGCCAATGTGGAAAACCAGCCTGGATTTTGCTGTAAGGTAACTGTGTGAGATAGAGTTACTCCAGTGGTGGCTGACCTTGTCTCCATTGGGATTTTCAGTGTACTTTCTAATGCTAGTTCTTCCACGTTGAAAAAAAAGTCCAACAAAGGAAAAGCTAAAACAGCTGTTTTGCTCTCACTCTAAGAAACCAAATTTACATTTATAAAGATTTTTTTCATAGTAATAGTTATCTTAGTCTATATTTATTCTTTTCCAAGCAGCTGCAATCATACCAGGTGAGGAACATGAATAGGACAGGACTGGTCTGAAACTGGAAGCCCAGATAGTGAGGGAGAGAGTGCCAGGTGTTTCTTTACTTTCTAGAAGGACAATAGAGAACTTAAGGGGATGGTGAAGGAATGTTTTAGGGAATGAATGGAACTGAAATTCAAGGGACAGAACATGCTGTGATTTGGTAAGAAAGGGGATGCAGTCCTGACTACACACTTCTAAAGGAATTGCTGGAACAGAAATGTGTCAGTATTTCCAATGCAAAACCTTATGAAATCATGAGTCATATTAAAAAAAATTAAAGTAAGATTAGCTTTTAGTTGTCTTCACCACTGGTTTAGGCTTTCAGTTGTCCCTCCATGCTTTTTTTCTTTTTTTTTTACGTTACTTTGTTTTTTAAAGATTTCCTTTGCATGCTTGGGGCTAAAATTCTCTTTCTTTTCATAGAAGATTAAATCCTCATAAATTATATGACCCACAACCTAGAGTTTTAATAAAAGCACTGTGTATCTTCAGTCCCATCATCAAATCATGAGAGGAGATATAGTAATGTATCCACTATATCTTACTCCTTGGTACTGACAGATGTGATTATGTTTGGATGATATGCAAGGTGGAAATGGGTAGAATTCACATTAAAAAGCAATTTAACAATGGAATAGTTTATAATAATCTTTATTATTGCCATTATGATAAATATGTTCTACTCATGACAAGCAGAGAAATAGATGACTTCCTTTGTCATGGTGAAAACCATGTATGTTAGACTACTCAGTACTTATAATTTATTGTCTCTCTGTAAATCAAAATTTATTTAAAATGAAGATTTTAAAACTTTTGCCTTTTATTTTTAATTTACACTATATTTGTCATTTTGAATTATGCAGAGATATATATTTTCTCAAAATAGGAAGGAATTAGAACACATAATGCAAGTATTTGATATACCAGGAAATATCTAACCAAACTAAAACTTGGTGTTACACCATACAACATGGTGTAAAGTTTCTAAATGCTTTTTTGTACCCTTCCTCTTAGAAATTTCCAAGGCTGTTCACTATGTGTAAGAAAAGATGATACTGATCAGACTTCAGAAGCAAATGACAGCTAAGAAATAAGGCTCAAGAGTTTAAAAATAACCAGTCTGAAACACTCTCTGAAAGAACTATTTTTGGACTGCACCATACCTTAATTTTTGTGTATGTGAGAAAGAAAGAGATGCTTTAATGGATTTTTGTCTAACTTAACTCTAGGAAATTATTCTCAGGTGTGAGGCTCCTGGAAGTAAGCATTGGAACGATGATTTTTGAGGATAATTGATAAAACCTGCCATCCTTTATGTAACAATTAAATCCACACATAAGTAGGGGTTTGATACTGATTTGCCTCAAAGGGCTTGGAAGTTTTCAGCTCAAGGGTTGAATGCTGTGCTTGGTGGTGTTGGGCTTCTTGAATGCTCTTCTTGCTCTGGTTGTGTGAAATAATGTGTCATCAGAGGGGAAACTGTGTAGCGGTCTCCAAACCAGTATAAAGAGAAACAGTTTTAGAACTGTGTGCATCCATCCCCTTTCATTATCATTGCTACCAATATATTGATTTGTGCCTTAGTGCAAGCCATGTATAAATTCTACATTGGGTTTTAATATACATATACATACACACATATATATAAATATATTCATATCTTGTTGTTGTAAGCTGAAAAGATGGGAGGGAGGTGGTGTGATCTTTAGTTGTGCTATTTCATCATCTCTAGGGGGAAGAATTACTTGTATAGGAAAGTGCTCTTCATAAAGACCTAGTGTGTTAGCAAGGGACATTTTGTGGGAATTTTGCCACCATGGACCCATTGTTGTAAGTAACTTCTGTGGCTAGTAACATGTATGATTCTGTGTCAGTGAGTGCCACGTGTCAGAAAAGGTAGCCATTTTACATGTGAGGAACATTTTTGGAAATAAAAACCTGAAGCAATTGAAATTTTACAGGCAGGAAAACAGGGGTCTTTGCTTTACTGAAAGGAAAGTGCTCCACCAGTGCCTGCTCTGCATTTCCCAGGCACACTGCGTGGTGAACACACAGTCACCACACTGAGGAAGCCCTGAGTGTACTTCATTAAAGGCTTGTTGGAGCTGCTGGGCTGTTCATACTCTACCATTCCTACAGCTTTCTGGAATTCTTGTGCATTTACTAATGATGTTCCATTTGCTTTATGAAGTAGATGTTGGTTAATGCCATGCCATGAAAATGGTGTCTTCTCACCACCTAGTTGGTACTGCCTGCTGGCCATGAACTACATTCCCCATAAACTCCCCTTTGTTGATGTGTTTGAGACTAAAAAAAATCAGGGCCAAGCAAGCAGCTGACTTAGGGCTCAGCCCAGTGGTGCATCTCTGCTGGATTATGCTTTTCTCTTGCCATGGATGGCACCATTTCAGGTGCTGTTGGCTAGACCAGGCTTTTTCTTTATTTTGAGTAAGCCAGGGTGATAGCCTGAAATAGAGAGGAAAAAATGCACAAGCAGTGATTTGTTGAGTGTAAATGGGAAGGGAAGTAAACCCTGGCCAAGGGCTGAAAATGAATCTCATCAAGCTAACCTGGGCCTTCAGACTGATTTGTATTCCACATTTTCTGGATTTAATCTGCCTTGGGATTTAGGAGATATTTTTAAAAAATGGAATAGTTTTCTGAACTCTGGAAGACTGAAGCTATTTCCATTTGAAATGGCCTTCCTGGCTATATCTCAGTTTCCCATATGTACTAAAATACTTGAAAATGCGCTTTAGTTCTTTTGTAGTATGGTGGGATGTAATCAGTCATAAAGACACATGAAATGTAGATTTTTTTTTTCCCCCATGCTTGGGTTAGCAATTATCACTGTCAGGAATTTCCCCTTATCAGTCTTTCATATTTATTTATTTCTCCAAGTACAAAATATATGGGAACTGCAGGGGGCAAGGGTGCAGTGACTGCAGGAAAGGAAACCCACAGATATTTTGCTATGAGTAACTGATCCCTGGGATAATGGATTTTCAGCAGTTTTTAATATGTAGGCCCTGAAAAATGTTGGGAGTGCAGTGTACTGCAGAGCATTTTAAATCTGCAAACAACACATTGCTTTTCCCTCTGGCTTTCTTTAAAGTGAGGGGCTGAGGTGCATCTCCTGTGTACATCTCAGTTCTGTGTTGGAAAAAGGGGAAATTTCCACAATTCTGGCTGGTTTCTTTGCTTTTATGCCCTGAGTTTTTTTGGGAAGAAGTGTCAGGGGCTGACTTAGAAGTAAGCTCTGATGTCATCTAGTCAGGGCCCAGGTTTGGAATGTCAGGACACCTGGTTTCAGCCAGGACACACAGCTGCATTTACATTTTATGCACTTCATACACAGCTGTAGTTATCTTAGGGGACCTCTGTACATTAATAATGGATACATGAAATCCATTTGGAACTATATTTAAGAAACTATTTAAATAATTTGAGTTTAAATGTATTTTTCCTGTTTCTTTTGTAATTCAATGTGTATATTTAATATGCTCTGAGTTTGATAAACAAACACTTGTATTTGCTTGTAGTTCACAGAAATATATGAATGATTTGTGAATTTAAGTTTGGTAGACACACTTATAAGACCATAAAAGTTGCAATGGAAAAGTCATTGGAAAGACATTTGCTTCATTGTTTTGGATTGAGTATTGCTAGAAATTGGTGGCCATGATAGCAACACCAGCCAAACACAGGAAAAAAGAAGTATTTTCCAGGAATCCCCCCAAATCCACTTTTGTTGTCTTTCCTGTCAGGAAGTTTTCTCTCTTTGATGCCTCTTTGTATTGCTATACTTGGATAAATAGAAAATACATAGAATAGAATAATTATTTATAATAATATAATATATTCCTAATACAAATATATTGATGCCTTCTCCTAAATTAGTTTGAATTTTTAAAAAATACAGTCCTACTGTCCTGGTTTGGTCCTGGCCTCCTATATTATTATGGTGTCACTTTTTTTAACTGGTCAGAACATGAACGAAATGTCTGTTAAATACAGTAAGCTGAATCTGGTACATTTCCAGACTGGCCTCTTTGAAAGACAGAAGGAAATTTAATGCATATAAATCCATAAAAAATTCAGAATGAATGAAATCCCAGAGTGATCGTGTCTGTTTTCCATTTATTATATATGCTATCCTGCACAGAGCAGGATATTATAAAATAATGTAATGCATAAGTCATGAAGAAAAATTTTGTGAGGGATTTTAATTCATGGAAAGAAAAAGGAAAACTCTGACTCACATTCCTTGAAGTCACAAACTCCTGAACAGGACCTTCACCTGAGGACAGCAGTGTACATTGTAACCTTGTTGTAGGGTGGTACTTCAAGTGAACAAGTTTGTAGAAGAGATTCTGCACATCCTGCCATGTATGTATCTTTTGGTAAACAGTTAAATAACCCACTGTGTCAGTAATTCAGATTTTGTGTCGCCAACAGAAATTATTATTTTGGGTTGTTAAAAAATTCTGGTTTAGACTCAAATCCATATTTTAAGAATTTCTTTGTAAATGTGAGATAATTCTTGGTTTAGCTTAAAATAGGAAGAGAAGAAGAAATCTTTTGTTACTTTATGCTGTTTACTATTATTGACAGATGTGTGAAAGTACTTTTTAAAAGCAGTTGAGGCCATTTCCTAACAAATAAAATAGATCCTGAGCAATGTGCTTGTTAGGTGCAGGATTGTATCTGATTCAGCTGCTTCAGGTTTCCAGACCATCCAGCAATGGAAAGGGATGCCATAGGTTCGAGTCTCCTGTTCCCTGAAGTAGGATTGACTGGAGTCTTAGGGATGAAATACCGGAATCACAGCCTGGCTGTGATTAGCAGCCAGTGCCAGAAGATAAGTAAATAGCAGCAGGACATATTTCTCCTCACCATATGAGACAGAACACTTAAAAGGCAGAGCTGCTAGTAAGCTCTAAATAGAAGAGTCTGGAAAATAAATTCCTGCAGCATCGTTTTGATTTTCACTACATGTCTCAGAGCTTTGAAGTTGTTCTGGCAAGTGATGATTGGTTTGTTGTTGTTGGATATCTCAGCATGTATTCATTATGCTTACAGCACACATGAAGATTGCAAATAAATTAAGTAAACCATTTAAAATATGCTATGTGATGTAGACAGAGGAAATTTGAGGAATGCGTTTAAATTTTAAGCTCTCACCACCTGTTTGCAGTCCAAAAAAAAAGCTGATAGGTGCTGCCTCCTTTTTGACCCTAAGTTATGGGTAACTTCTGTGGAGGGATTCCTATAACATAAAAGTTGCTTATGTCATGGGGTAAGTGTATTTCAAAGTGGTATTTCAAGCTCCTTCACATACACTCACACACACAAAAAAAGGGTAGTTTTTGTTTGCTGTAGTCAACTTCTTAAATTTTATTGTAAATAATTTGTTAATGATAGTAGAATTTTTCTAGATGTATTTATTACACTTAATTATGGTGCAACTGAAGCAATCTAAATTTACAGAGAGATCAAGGAAAATGGACTAAAAATTGAAAACCAAAGACTGAGCATCAGTAATGGTCTGCAGAGGGCAATTTTTATATGTGTTAAGGTGAAGAGCTGATGCAGAAGATTGATGTGTACTGGAACTTCAATTTGCAAAACTTTGATCAGTGTTTTTTTTAGATAAAGTTCTTTGATCTGTGTTAAACCAGAGTTCCTTCTCTGGGTATTTTGAAGTGTTCACCATGAGAAGCTACAGTATGAGTGGGTGGATCTGGCAGGAAATTACCACTTTCAGCCTAGAAAAATGATCTCCTGTGGCATAAAAATAGATATAAAATGTTGCACAGAAGCTCTTTTGTCTCTTGGGTTTGGCAAGCTTTCTGTGAGGATGGAAATTTATGTGAAAGTGCTTATTGAAGGTATTGATCAGAGGTTTACCAGTCATCCACTGAAGGAAAATGAAAGAATTGCTGTACAGGTGGTTTTGAACCACTTGGGATTTGAGAGCCAAGAAATACATCTGCAATAATTGAATAGAAGTCTAAAGGTGTTATTTGAGTTAATCTTACCTTAAACAAACACAATTATGGTAGTTTAAACTAATTTAAGTCTAGTTACTTTTCAGAAATGCTTGTTAGAAAAATCACATTTAAAGCTTTTAGAACAGATTTTCATGAAGAATGAGAATCATTGAAGGATAATTAAGGCAGATTTTAGGCTTTGATTTAGAGAGGGACTTGTCTGTTATTGCAGCATAGGCAATGGTGCATCAGTTTCAGAGGACAATATGCTTTCCTTGGTATATTGAAGAAGTCATTGGTTACCTCTCATTCTTGTCAAGTTGTTTTTGGACTGTTTTGTGAGATCTGACATTCCCAGTGGGTCTTTGTAGCCACAGGTCAATGTCTTGGTTTCTGCATTTTATGAAGTAGATGTCAGTATATCAGTTCTATTGGCTCATGCTGTTGAGATGAAAGCATCCTGCAGAGCATATGCTGACAATCTAAAAAACGGCAGTTTTGTTGAAAATACCCAGTTTACATGTATGAAACCTTTTACATACCAACGTGGCAATAAGCATCTCTAGTAGGGAAAAAAGTAACCAGTCTGATTTAGTGATTAGAGACTAGTTATTTCATAAAGCTTAGTATGCTGACTCTCCAAGCTGTTCCATTGGCCTGGGCATCTAGGCAGCTCCCAGAGGAGCTGCTGGCTTGCTGCAGTCTGGGGCTCAGCATCCTGCTGGCTCTGTGCCCTTCCAGCCCTGCTCTGGGATTTGTGCTGGAACTGCCCCAGGCTTGAGCACACCCTGCAAGCAGAGTGCAGGTGTGTTTGGAGATGTCCATGGAGAAACTGCATCTGCCTGGGCAAGCAGAATCTCCTCCACAGATCTTAAATACCCTCCTGCTGCTCTCTAATTGACTCAGCAGGAGATGGAATTTATCACTTAGGGCTGCTTTTTTAGGCACTGCAAATTAGGCTCAGGTTGGTATCCCATGTTGCCCTGTGTGCTAAGAAATTTGTAGAAATCACTGGTTATGAAACTGCTCAGGAATGACTCTTTTCAACATCCCCAAAGCTTACCTGGATTTCAAATCCTGGACCATGTATTCTCACAAGCCATTATGATTAAGTGAGGAAGTTTTGCTTCCCTCTTTTATTATCTGAGGTGGCATCTTTGGCATTAGGCTAAAATGATTTCCTATTTGTGGAGATGGAAAAGTTCCCACCTGTTGAAAGGAGCATTATAAGACAGATGTGTTAAGGCTGAACCTTTCTGTTTGAATAACTGCTTAGTGTCTGTGCCATGTATTGTGACTTCAGGTTGGAGCTAGAGTTTCAGAAGGCAAACATGGAACAAACATTGCTCAGTTCTATAGATGGTAATATAGATAAAAAAATATATATACACACACAGTGAATACAAAAGGTTGGGGGTCCTTGTGTATTTACTACTTTTAAACATGAGTGGTCAGTCAGCGTTGAAGAGGGAATTTCATCACTATGAAGTGATGTTCACTATATAAACATCATATCACAGTATGATGTTCATATGTAAGCCATGGGCTTCATCCCAGAACTTTTCTCCAGTATTTACAGAATAATTCTGCCTAAGTATTTGAGTGAACTACTTATTCCATAGCACCAATAAAGGATACTATACAATTATAGGAATTATAGGATATATACAGTTTGGAGTAAAAATAAATCATGTTGTCCAAATATAAATATGGGTATGTATAAACCAGAAATTTCTGTATCACTTTGTTAAATTTCTGAAAGATTATTCACTGGGTTCTTGCATTTGGAGGTGAAAGTAATTGTTAGACCATCCATTATCTAACCCTTTTATCTCATACTTCATTCCCTCTCACCACTTTACCCTGAAGCTCAATATTCTTTGTTTTTATTGATAACATCACTATTGAAAAATGTAGTGTGCCTCATTATTCTAGTTCTTCCAGAACTGTTAAAGGTACCTTTTAGTTTTTTGGTGGCTCCTCACCTATCTAGCTGGAGAATGTGGTCTCTCAGGGAGGTTCTTGTGGATACTTGGTTCCCATCTGTGCTTCTGGATAATGTCAGTGGGGTCTAGTATGTCTGGTGTGATCCAATGTCATGTCTGTTTGCATGCTGGAAGTCTTGGGGTCTCAGAGATGCAGAGATGTAGAAGAGTCTTGTCTGGTATCTCCACTCTCATTTCCTAACAAGACAGAATCTTTATTATTCTTTAGTGCCTTGGTGCTAAAGCTCAGAAGTGACTTCTGTTACTTAGAGTTTGAAATTTTTATGTTAAATCAATATTCACGTTGACTTGAAATTTTGTCCTATGATTCTTTGGGGGTTTTCTGAAGGCTACAATGTGGTTGTTCTCTAATAGTGGCCAGGGATCATGGATCCCATTATAACTTGGGAGGTTGCACTGCCTCTTACAGTGAGATTTAGTGGTTGGTCTTCAGTGATATTTACCTGGATCTGTGGAAAGGCCTCAGAGGTCAGCTCTAGTACAAATAACTTCCTTTCCAGTTGTAAGAGTCCTGGAACTGCTGCTAAACCAAGTGTGATGAGGCACAAGTCTCAAGTAAATTACATTATGGATAATAAGAAAACACACTAAGAAATTATACAGAATTTAAATTATTTTTGAGAGAAATAATTTAATATGATCAGAATCCAATTGGTATGCTGAGCTCTTATTTTATATCTAATATTATTTCTTTAAAAATGAGCAGTGACTGGGCTACTAACATAATAGTTAAGAAAATATTAGATTAGCAGCATAAATTGAAATATTGTTTGAATCAGATCTTGAAATGTAATTACTAAGTGCTGTGTAGTCACTATGGAGAATGTGGTTTCTGCAGATGTACCTGAGAGCATACAGAGGTGATCTATACCAAGCCAAAGCTTTCAATTAATTTGACAGGTTATATAATAAAATCAATAAATGATGGTGTCTAAGAATTATTTTTATGGTGTAATAATTTCAGTTTGATCATTTGAAAGCATTATTATTAAATGATATCTTGTTTTATATATAGAGATTGTGTATTTTCTGATGATTGAATAGAAACTAACAAGTGCAGGTATTTCTGGATTTTGCATTCAAACCTAAAGAATACTAAGTCTTTTAGCCTGTTTCAAGGGCCAGACACTCAGCAGCTAGCCAAGGTTATTTCTTAAAAGGGACATTTCTTATTTATGATTAGTTCTTTATTAATGCCACAAATGTATCTCACTCAGCAGTCACCTTTCTGATTCGTTGGCAAGATTTTATGAAGTGCAACAAGCAGCCTGTGAGCTACGTGCTTTTGTAAGTTGTTATATTTGATTTATAGACTGTATGGAGTGTCAACTGCACTGCTCTGCTTAATATCAAGAGTATAAGGGACCCTGAAACAACAAGGCTGTTTATATTCTTCAAGTGTTGATATCCAAGGAATGCCTCAGAGTCAGGTTTGCTTCGAACACAATATATTTGTAACTTCGTTAAAATGCTGCAGCCAAACATGTGGAACTTGGGAATATTTAACTTGCCTTGTTCTTCTAGTACACTGAAAAGATAATTTGCATCCCAGAACCTTTTTGATGCAGCTCTGTCAAGTTACAATCTTCTAACATATGACTGGATAATTTACAAAAATGAAGGTATACTTTGTAGTACCAAAAGAAGTTTATGTTTTTGGCATAATATATTTCAAGAACTAAGTCAGACTGACTTCTGGTATTTGCTCCTGATAGGAAAAAAAAATCAGAAAAGCAGCAAATTACACTGTTCTGGTTTTAAATTACCGGATTTCTAGTAATTGGTGAGTGTTGTATTAAAACCAAATCAGAGTGATTTCTATGTAATATCAGGCTTATCAGGTGTGCACAGTGGGGTGTTTCTGATCTTGAAAGTAAGCTTCTCCCTGTTTCTCTTACAGTACCTCCACAGGGAAGATTCTTCACACACTTCAAACCAAACACAAATCTATATCAATTTCTTGTGTTTGCATTTATGGATTCAGAATTGCAGAGGAGGCTGCACCCCTGCTGAAATGTGTAGCCTCCTCTGCAATTCTCCTCTCAATACTCAGCTACATTGGTCATTCACTCAAAATTTTTTCAAAAAACCCCAGCCAAACCCAAAAAACGAGAGTCTTCAATTTTCTGAAAATTGCCTCTTGGGATAATTTCTCTATCAAAACCCCCATGTATGTAATTTGCATAATATATAATTTAATATTTATATATCTATATAAAGTTAATACCTAACTTTAGGTGGGTGCAGCCTTTGTTGCACTTTGTACATTTTCATGGTTTACATATGAGAGTAACTGCAATAGCTCATGGCATCTGATACAAATTTAATCTGTCATGTTGACAGTGTTTATTATTCATTTTCAGTGCCTTCTACAACAGTAAGAAAATCAAAACAGCCCGCCAACTGCAAATAAGCCCTGTCAAAAATTCCCCTGTCAAGCAGCTGAGCATATTCCTTGTCAAGAAAGGGTTTGTGATCCAAATATAGGAGGAAATTCAAATACTCCAAAGTTTCTAAGCAGAAGAGCAGAGTGCTAGTCAATGTGAATTCTAAATGTACAAAGAGGAGCCTGATCCAAATTTACTGAAGCTAAAAAATGTTTTTGTAATTGTTGAATTAAGGGGGTATAAACGATAACATTAAATTCTGGGTTGGATCTAAAACACAGTAAGAGGCACATTGTTAGATTTATTTTTTCATATGTCTTCAAAATCATTGATTTTCAACAGATAAAGTTAGTGAAAATACATTACATTATCCCAGGTAATCATCAGTTCTAGATCAAAGCAGTCAATGCTTTTGGGAAGGACAAAGCTGAACTAACACTTTCCAAAATGTATCTGAATGTGACTTGTTAACTTGGGTTTTGTTTCAGCAGTAATGAAATCCATGCTGGCTCATCCATTAGAGAGAGATTTTTACTGGGATTTTTTTTAGGACTAACCCAAATAGCTGTCTTATTTGTGTTATTTTTGGTTTCTAACAGGTCTTATCCTTGGTTGAGGATTATTCATATAAATATATTTTGTATCTGCACCTCTGGGCATAAATGGCACAGTGTCCAGTGCATCTTGAACAGGACAGGGATGCTGTGGGTTGGGGCTCTGTGTCAGTGAGGTCACTGCAGCAGTGCCTGAACAGTCAGTCACCCAAGCTGGTTGAGGTACAGCCCTGCACAGCCACTCCTTTTTGTCAGAAATACCCTCACACCCTCTCCCAGGCTGTCCCCCAAAAGACCTCCCCTCTCTCTTTTCCAATGCTAGCTCAAGGATTACTCTTCCCCTGGTTTTTCCAGGTTATTCCAGTGGTTTTATCTTGCTCATTGAGGTAGAAATGTTGGCTGCCAGCTGGAAACTGCTGGAAACAGGGAGGCCTTTTATGGAAATGCTGACACAACTTTATCTATAGCATAGCAGTGCAAACCATCTGTTTCCAATAAGATGCTTATTATCTTTTCTTGTCAAACTTATCACTACAAAAATATTTTGCTCCCTTTAATATAAAGGGGTGCAGTTATGGACATGATAAGGATGAGCTTTATGAAGGATGGTTTTCCCTTCTGATACTGATTTATGTGTGTTTATTTTATTGCCAGAGGCAAAAAGCCATATTCCTTTTATATTCTCCCAGTTCATCTGTTTTGGTAGTTCTTTAGGGATACAGCACAGAGGACCACACTTATACATGTGTCTTATTCTGTGGCTTTTAAAATTGCTGCAATTTATTTTTTAAAAACTGGTGCACAGGTGACTGTGCTGAAGGACAGTGGTAAACAGAGTCTGTCAGTGAGAATGTTGATCCATTAACCTCAGTGCAACTCTAGTTCTTCACACAAATTCTGTGTACTTAGTCTGTGAGAATTTGTCTGGTCTTCTGTTTTGTTCACTTAATGCAGTTCTGTCTGTTGTTTTACCATATGTTAAAGTAAGAATCATGACAACAGGTAGAGGTTAGGAGAGCACAGGCTTTGAAGGATTTTACTTTAAACATTGAATAAGGCCTTGGTGAATAGAAGTAGAGAAGAATTAATTTATATGATGATACCAACTCAGTGCTGAAGGCCTGCTGGTTGTGGGTGGTCTATGAGTATCAATTTGTTTTATTACATTCATCTCCTGTGTGTTGCAACATTGCTAAAAGCCTGAACTCTCACATGAAGTTTTGAAAGGAGCCAGGCAGAAAGCCGTCTCCCATGGAGATGTTCTTTGGTGTGTCAGCACGTCGCATTTCCATCCCTGCTCTCCTTCAGGCAGAAGTTACCTTGTACCTGAGGGCTGGTGAAAAGCTGTTTTGGGGTACTGGCTGTTCATTGAGTGTTTGGGAGGTCTGGGTGCAGCACACAGGTGAGGCAGTTCTGCCTGGGATGAGATGCAGAGCTTGGTCTCACTGCATGTACGATACAATCTGGCTCTTTGCTCATATCTTGCCTCAGTGTTGGTGCAGATCAGTTGTGTCTCTCTCATGTGTTGTAGCTCCACTGTGGGGCACTCCTTTCTCAGAGTGCTCTGTCTTGAGCACCTGTGTGCATCTTTAGTGGGCTGAAATTGTCACTTCTTAAGCCCTGCAGTGCATTTTATTTGAGAAAACTTGCTTATAACAACCCTTTAATGAATTTGATTCCAAGCCTACCAACCTTGTAGGATTAGTGATAATATAATATAGTGATGAGATGTTTAGCCTGATTTGCAGAAAAGATTGTTGGTGGTGGTTGCATGAGGCTGTGTTAGCCCAGACCACCAGTGGAGAAGGAGTTAGTGAGGCAGGGCATTGGCAATATTGCATTTCTTCACTAGTGTAAATAAATGTAGCAATAGGACACTGCGTTCTGGAGATTGTCACAAACCTCTTTATGGGTAGATGCCAACTATTTCTAATCCTTTGGGAATTGTCCAATAGGTAGGTATCTATGTGGAAAACAGCTCCTGAGCAAGGGAGTGAAAGCCAGAATCTTCAGCTGGTGTTAACTGGAGCGGATACAAATTTCTCAGAGCTGGCTCTTCAAATTAGGTGTGAATGCAACGTATTTCCAGCCATTTTCTTCAAGAAAAATGAGTAGTTCTGGTGGTACCCTTGGTGATTTCAAAGTTCTAAAGGAGCTAAAAGATCAGATTTGTTTCAAAAGTTCTGCTAAGTCCGATCTATAACATCCTTGACTGACTAATTGAATTGCAGAACCAGGTAGAAGAAAACACATTAATTTGCAGAGATGTTCCAGTGTTGCTTTACAATAAAATGCAAGTAGTGACCTAGGCAATAAAGCCACCACTTAAAGAACTTGAACATAAATATCTTACAGGCTTTGAAGAACCAAGATAATGGTCTCACTTCCGTCCTTCAATGATTACATTGGTCTTTACTGTTACCTAGTGTATTCCAGCATATTCAGTGTTTGGCTGAACTGGATTCATATTTCTAAATTCACAGTAAAAAGCAGTCAAATGATTGCCTATTTAAGGTGTTGAGGTTTACTTCTTGCTTCAGAATTATCAATACCTAAAAAGTCTTGTCAAGCAGCTCTTACATGGGAAATTGTAATGTTAAAGTGCCTTCTTTGTTTAACACTCAGATGTGTGAGGTGTTGAAGTAAGGCAAATATATGGGTTTTCCTTAGGAAAAAAGTTTCAAAGAAAGAATTTGGGGCTTGAATGGAAAAGTTGAAGTGGAAGGGTTTTGTGGTTCAGAAAATGAAAATATGTCAGAACCTTAAAAGATAGGAAATGAGGGTACTTTTGGAGGAAAAATAAGACTGCTGAAGACTCTGATGAGCTTGTGATAAGCTAGAGTTTATCTGAACCAAGCAAAACATTATTTGAGCTTCCCCAGGGACTGATTTGAAAAATATTGTAGAGATTTGATGAAGGGACTTGCATTATGCTTGTATGCCAAACTGCTGTTTCAATCACAGTATATTGTTTTAATGCAAAGCCGGCAATAATTCCTTGTGCAAACAGAGCCCACAGGGCCTTTAGGTGGACCTTTATGTTGTTTATGAAAGTCCTGAACTGTAAGGTTCAAACAAGTGATTGGGCTGTTGTTATTTGTTGTTTGTATTGCAGTCTTAAATGCTGTGTGAAAGATGCGATTTGAGATGCATTTCTTGTACCGCAGATAATCACTTCTAATGATCCCCTGCATTAGAGAGAAGAAAAAAACCAAACTATGCCAAAAGGTGTTTATATGAAGTTGATGTGATGCATCATGAAATGTTAGTGCCTCTAAAAGTAACACAATTATGCTTTACATGGGATTAAAGGCCACTGACATTAATAAGTGTTTTTTGATGCCATTGGGTCTGTCCCCAAGGGTTTATCAATTAATGGCACTGAAGTCTTAAGTAAAAAAAAAGGCTGGTTTTCAGCTGGGTTTGTGCTAAATTCTTTCTTGAAACCTTTTTTCTAAGGAAAATGTAAATATTTGTTTTTATTTACTATCATGTAAATTTGGAGATGGCTAAACTAAGATTCTTCTACCATCAAACTGGGTCAAAGGTGTTGTGCAGGATTCCTGGCTTCCAGCTGATGATTTCCACTTCAGAGCCCAATGTTTGGTCCTGTTAGAGCCCAGTTTTATGTCAGGGTTCCCTGTATGGATTATACTGGTTACTGAGTGCAGTGAAGGCCAAGTTTTGATACCAGCAATGGGGCATAGTCACATTAGAGTGCCCACATACCGAGAATTGTTCCCTAGATGGTATCTTGAGCCTAATGCTGGAGTTGCATCCCTTAAACACGGATGCTTCTCTCAACCACACACAGGTTTCCATTCTTTTATAGAAATGCTTTATTTTCTCTTTTGTATTTTATACATTTACATCACCTAATTTCAGGTCCTAGCTCTGCTTTGGAGTTAAGTGGTGCAACAAGATGTCAGTATTCAGAGTGCTTTGCTTTGGAAAAAAAATGTTATTGTAACTTGGATGCTGCCTCCTTGGGCTTTTAAAGGCCCATATCAAAGAAACAATAGTAGGGTAAAATTAAAAAGATCTGAAAAATGATGAAGTAGTTTTGAAAGGAGGAAGTAAGGGAAATACTAAATAGATTAAGTTCAAAGCAAACAGTAGCTGGAGGTGATGACGGCTGGTTTGTTTTAAACTAGGCATCCCTACTTGAATTTTAATTCATTCCAAACTTTTTAGTATGGATTATTTGCCTGACAAAGTTCATAATGCTTGCTCCCTGAAGTATGGAACGATGTCCAATGATTAGGAGCAGGAGAGCCTGCAGAAAAGCCTTTCATTTCCTCTGTCCCAGAAACCATAATCCTGCAGCAGAGCTAAGTAATGGCTGGTATGTATCCATTTATCACTGCTATGCATCTAAATGACAGGGTGGATAGTATGTCTTCTTTGCTGACCTTTTTCTTTTCTTTTTTTTTTTCCTTTTTTAAACATTTGTATGGACTAAGAATTGGGACAGTACCAAAGACATGTTAAAATCAAATGGAAATAAAAATATATAATTTTATCCAGAGCGTCATACCGTAACACAGAGTCTTCAGGTGGCAAAGATACCTGTAATTCTTCTTTCATGGGATTTTTCTTACAAAGTTAATGTTACCATTTTCCACTGTTTCAAGGCAAAAAAAAGAAAGTGGATTTGGCTTAAAATTCTTTTTTAAATGTGATGAAGTTATGCAGCATTCTGAAAATGGAATGAAGATGTTCTTCCCCTGACCTAGCTCTGTTCTTCTTCCAGTGGGATTTAAAGTACGTTGGTTTGCAAATATGAGTCTACTTGAAGTCATCCTTGTTGCATTGTACAATCACCAGCCTGTGCTAGAGGGGAAGCTGTTCTTAAATAACTGAGTTTTCCCTTGCTAGCCTGGATGAGCTGGGGCAACCTTGAAAAGGTCTCATGACTCAGAAATGATGAAAAAGATGGAATTGGGTCAGGTCAGTGAAAACATTTTTCTGCAGCTTGACTTAGATTTTTTTACAAGGCTTTTATTGGTGTGAGGTTCCCTCTAGCAAATCCCAGTGGGTTTTTTTGACTGAAATAGGTGATTTCAAGCATCCTGAGAATGAAAGAAAAGGTTTTCAAGTTATGTAGCTAATAAAAGGACTGTCCTTGTTATTTCAGTAATGAAACGCTCTCCAACAAAAAATACCCTCCAAAAACCCACAACCCACATTGTAGAAAAATTCCTGAGCAATTCTAATTGTCTTGCTTTTATATTCAGTCTTAAGTTTTTTATCCTAAACCTTTATTGAAATGAGCTGAGCCCTACTCACTTGTTACTAACATTGCTCCTTTTACACACTGAAAGGAGGGAAACAGCTTATTGATTCTATATCTGTAAGTAATAAATAAGTTTAACTCTCTCTTGGGCATGAGACAAGTCCAAATCTGTCTCTTCCTCGTGTACATGTGTGTGATTATCTTCAGGATGACACTTGAAAACTAGGGTGCTCCTTTAGACCCTCCCTCCCTGATGCTGTGCCAAAAGCTGCCATGGTGCCCTGAGGGCTGCCAAAGTCTGTTCCATGTCAATTAGGACCAGAAGTTGCTGACTGAGCTGTCTGAACTGTGGTAAAGGTAGTGGTGGCAGGAAAGAAACAAGAGGCTTTGTTCCTGAAATTTTTGCAGATTTTTTGTTTACCATTCTTCTTTTTTACTTTCTTAGAGGCTCAGAATTTCAGCAAATGAATGGCTTTGCTGTACAAACAGCATATTATGAGTACAGCTTTCCAGCAATACCTTCCTACTCCACCCAGACACTGGGTAGTTTTCACTTCAGTTTGAAATGCTGAGCCTGTTGGAATGCAAGGATTTTTAATTATGGAACTGAGTTTTCTTGCTAATTACAAATCTTTATTTTTAGTTGAAAAGGAGGGTGATATTAGCCAGCAAGGATGCATTTAGAGGATTACAGGAGTCCATTTTACAAACCACAATGTAGAATAGCTTTGTGGAAAAGGCAGGGTGTAATGATAGGTTGCTATTGAACTTTGATGTGTATGGCTTCAAAGAATGAGGGTGTTTGGGCAGCAGCAAGTGTTTCTCTTAGATATAATAAGAAAAGACATCCATATGCATTTTGTGTGACTTCAAAACAGCTAAATCCTGCAAAACAAGGAAGGCAAACCAGTTATTTTGCAGTTCATTGCTCTTTTACCAGTTAGACTCTGAGTGTTAGAGCATATGTGAAACTGGAACAGGAGAACTTGTAAGATTTGGAATAGATGGGTAAGAGAGGAGCAGACAGAGCTAGGGTCTATTTATTTAATGCATTTTCCCCTTTCCATTGAATTGGTTAAATCTCATTTCCTTCTATGAGATGATTGGCTTGGTGCACAAGTGAAGCCACTGTTTACTTTTGGTTCAGCAACACTTCTGACACCATCTCCCACAGCATCCATAGAAAAATTGGAGAAGTACTCACTATGGTACTGAACAGGTGGATAACAAGGTGAATGATGAACTGGTGGGACTATTGAGTTCACAGAGTAATGGCTGGCAATTCTGAGTCCAGCTGGTGGCTAGATCATGGTGATATTCCACAGGGATCTGTGCTGGGAACACCAAGAGATGGTTGTTTCAGAACTTGGCTGACATAGTGCAACCTTACCCTGCACGGCTTGTTCCTCAGGCTATAGGTTTCTGGCTGACTGGACAGCCAGGGTGGCTTCTTGTGAATTATCCCTAGATTTACTACAGGATTCCAAATGGGCTGTGAATGGAAATTGTGTCTAACTGATAATGGCACAGGAAGTAGCTGAGAGAATTCTCTTCACAGCCAAAATGCATTATTTTTACTAAATCACAGCAGTCCAAGTCTAGCTTTTGGAAAGATAAAAATCAAACATTTATGGATTCCAGAAAGTGAGCCAAAATAGACTGTAGAATAATATTACATTTTTACTGTAATCTTGCTATTTTAGACTTAAGTTTAGAAATATGTGCAGTTCATTATGTTGTGATCACATTTACTTAAATTTCCAGTAGCAGCAAGTTGGGCAGGATTTCCACTGTTGGGGTGTGTTTGTTTTCAGAAGGTTTCAACCTCTTACATTTTGGGAAATGTGCTAATTTGCAGGTTTAGTTTTGTTTTAGTTTTAAAGACAGTTCCTGCATTGCTGAACTTGTGTGTGTTCAGCAGTGCCAAGCCTAGGCCCTGCCTCTGCTGCCTGAAACGTGTTTGCTGTGTGTTCTCTTTGTGAGCTCCCCACCAAAAGAATCTGATGTTTCTCTGGGACCAGCCTGTCTTCATGCAAATGAAGTGATTCCTCTTAAAAATGTCATTCCTTAGTCAAGAATGTGCTCCAACATTTTGCTTATAAAACGGAGTGGTCTCTGTTGCCTCAAGCTTCTTTTGAGATAATAAACAGAAAAATTGCCCATGATAAGCACTTTGTTTAGGCTTTTTCCACACTGAGTCAGCAGTAGCTGGACTGACTTTAACTACCTTGCATGACAAAGTCAAAGTAGAGCGTTTGTGGCTGTGTGGGCTCCAGCAGAGACCAGGGACCCTGCTACCAACTTTGCCTTTTGACTGATTTGCTCCAGCTGCTGAAATCTGCAGTAGTGTTTTCTCAGGCATGCCCTGAATGCCTCTCCATGACAGTCTCTGTGCAGCCTTGGACATTTGGAAGTAATATTTTTTCCCATTGTATGCTGGAGGCTTGAATGTGGTCATCCGAGAGTATTTGTATAAACACTGCTGGCATATCAGTCACTTCAGCTCCCTCCTTCACCCAATTCTCCTGCAGGCACCCAGCAATGTGTCCAGCCAGCCTACTTGGGAACTGAAGTAAAAACAGAGAAAAACAAAGTTAAACTTGTTTACATCTAATCTTGTTCATGGGATAACTCTAATGAGTTAGTTTAACTGAGTGCTTTTGAAAAAGACACGTCCAAGACTGGGGTAACCAAAAGGAAAGGAGCAGTCTGACTAAACTTTGAGCAAGGTTGCTTCTGCACAGTTTCCTGCCTTGTCTGGAGTGTTGACTCAACAAGGGTTAAGGTCTTGCTCAGCAGCTCGGGACCAGTGAGGTTAAGATGCAGATACAACACCATGATTTGCTTTTAGGGAATTGAATAGTGTATTAAACATTGGATAGTGCTGTGGGACTGGTGAGAGAAAGCCTATTCACTGGAAGGGATCCCAGTATTTTCTGCCTTTGTATTCAGCATGTGTTGGATCTTATAATAAAAACATTGTTGATTTTTCTGTGTTGGAAATGAAAGTTATCCATAAAAAGGCAAGCAAAACTTCTCTTTGCCCTGATGGAGACATAAATTCATGAACCAGTGAGAAAAAGGAGAAATAGGGACTAAGGGAAATAGGGAATGAAGTTGCATACTTCAGATATTGATTTACAATTAATTTGGAGGTTTTAAACTGTATCCTAAGCATAGTTTTTCCTATTCAGTTTCCCCCATTCAGTCAAAATTGAAATCACAATGCTGAATGGAAAACAGATTTATTTATTTATTTATTTATTTATTTATTTAGGCACAATTTTCTGGAAGAAACAAACCCCAGCTGCCAGGTGGCACTAAGAAAGCCCTTCTCCCAAGTCAGGGTATATTGTTCTGCTGTTGCTTTTGTTTCTGGACTGCTGTTTAGAGCTTGGAGGCTGGATTTTCTTATTTGGTGAAAAGCTGAGGTTGAACTCCCTCCCAGCCAGAAGCAACTGGCCAGATGCAGTGTATGGCTTTAAGAAGGCTTCATTGATGGTCACAGCAATTTCAACAATTAATTATCTTCTTGGGAGCTGACTTGCACCTTGATGCTTCACAGTATTAATTCATACTTAATGGTATTTGTGGCCTCCGCAGAAAAAGAAGTTGAGCCTGTAATTCTTCAGTTGAAAATATATATTTTAAAATTATCTACATTATTTAAGAGAATACCCTGGAACTTTTCTACTTCTAAAGTCTTGCAGCTCCTAGTCTCCTTGTCTAGAGAGCTAACCTCCTCAATCACATTGAAACTCACTTGGACTTTAAAGCATTCAACACCTTTTATTCTGTGGAATGCTGTTAAAAAGGCTTATTAATTGTCAACTTTGCAAATTATCCCCTAGGATTTTTTTAAGCAGGAACATTGGAGGATGGATTAACCCTCCCCCACCTCTTTTCCTAAGAAAAAGTTCTGATGAAGTCTGGTTTCCTACAGGTTTGTGTTTTAAACTTTGTGCCTCTATAAATTCCCATAAATATAATGGAAGGGATTTGTTCTTACTCACTTTTTTACAAGGGAAGTTGGGCAGCAACTTGGAACTCCCTTCTCTTCCTAAATGTTTATGTGCACAAGATTGGCAAAACTGTGCATCAATTCAGTCTTTTATTAGTAAAGTATTCCAGGTTCATCCTCATGTATGTAACTGTAAAGTACTTATGTGAATTCTCTCTGTTAATCATTATTAACAAGAATTGTTTCTGTGCAACAAATGCCAAATAGATTTTGTATTTGTCAGCACTCCTGAAAACTGATTTTCAGAATAATTGGTGTTGATATTATAATTTACAAGTCACAGTAATTATATATATTAGTATTATAAATGATACAAATTAGTGTTATAAAAGATAATACTTGATTACTAAGAAAAAGAATTACCAAAAAAAAAAAAAAAAAAAGATTCTTATTGGAGTGAATGGTTTTTCCCATTGATTTAATGGGATCTGGATCATGCCCTAGATTATTGTTGCAGCAGGCTGGCAGTCAAACATTATTAAGCCCAAGGTCCTCTTGTCCCTGTCCTGGCAGTCTGTACACATGCACAGCAGTACATCTGCAGAATGGTTGCTAGCACATATCATCTTTCATGTTGATTCACTTCTGCACCTCTGCTTTGTGAGTCAGCAGGATTAACTTTTGTAATTCATATCTCAAAACTCAGCTTTTCATTTTCTAGCTTTTTAAACTTTAAAACCACTGTATCTGTGTAATCTTATATTTCTCTATGCTTTTCACAAGCTAGCATGAGGATGACAGAGAGAGGATGAGAAGACCCCTGTGCAAGCAGTTTTATTTCCAACCCTTTTTCATTAAATAACTGTACCCCTTCTGTTCCAGTCTTTTTATGTTAAACAATGCAAAAGAATTGGACTTTGGTTACACTATGCATCAAGAAGCCCCTCCTGGCAGAAGAAAGCCTAAAACTGGCAGACTGCTTTCAGTACCAGTCATCATCTTTTTTGCTTTTGTTGGACTGTGCTCTCTACCACTGTAGGTCTGTCAGCCTCTAGATTCCTTTAATTAGCACATTTGGTAGGACCAGTAAAAATGTGATGAAATGGAGCTGCTTTGATGCCAAATCCTTTTCTTTTCCTTGTCATTTCATCCATGACTCAATGCTGTTCATGTCTGCAGAAAACACTCATATAAGCAGGTTTTGCTCAGGCCATTTATTTTCTTCAAGTAGGTCATTGAAAGATGTGTTCCTGTCCTTCATATACCTGCCATCACCTCAGCTGAGGTGGTGGTGGTTCACTGCTTCTACTTTTTATGGTGCACAGTTTTGTGTTGTCATTTCCCCTCTTTCTTTATGTCTTTCTTTCTGTCTGTCTTTCTCTCTTTCTATTTGTTCTGCTTGGTTCCATGTCCAGGCCTTACTTTCCTTTTTCCATGTACAAGTTGGGAACCAGGAATCAGTGAAAGCAATATGGGCACAATAATGTGAAGTAAGTAGCCTTAAACAACAATGAAGCAGCAGTAAATTTTTAGGTTTTGCTTTCAAAATGATGTGGTGAAAAATTGAAATGATTTCATATGCTGTCTTTTAAAACCCTTGTTCTGCTGTTGGCTTGAGAATTAACCTTGAGAGAGATGTACCTGAAATGAAAACAAGCTCAGCACAAGCAGCCCAAAGGAGGTTTTACACACCTGGTCTGTGCAGGACCTTTGACACTTGCTCGTGATGACTGATGGACATTGACAGCCATCTAGTGGCTGGGATGACATGTTGGGTCCCTGTCCCCTTCCTCCCCTCTCAGTAATTAGTACAGCTTCAGTGGTGCCACCAAACTGGGTATGGCAGTGCCTGGTGTGATTTTACTTCAAGCTGCTGATGCTAGCTTCTGCATCTGAGGATCTGGTAAATTAGCTGTAACTGACAGTTTGACTGCTGATAAATTAGATCTTTAAAGTTAAACCATACTCCAATACATATAGCAGAAAAAAAATTGCATTTTACCTACTGTGCTTTGCATTGAAATTCTCTTTCTGAAGGTTGGTTGTTGTGTAAGCCCATGGATGAATGAGTCCTTAAGTGTATCATTGGGTATCTCTCCTACCTTGCCTTTTATATTTGCAGACTGCTTTGACGCTCGGTGGGTTTGAATCCTGTCACTTTAGTTGGGTCCAATACCAACTAGAGTTGTATTTTTTGTTGGTGAAAAAGGAATTAGTTAATGGCCTAGCAGATCCTTTTGCCTCATTTAAAATTTCCAAAGCTGCTTCTCAAGCCACTCAGCACCTAATGTTACAGCTGTAGAGGTAGAAAGAGCATGTGATATACAAAGAGTTTGTAACTTGGTCTCTGTGAATAAAACAAACCTGCACATTTGCAAGGCAGAGAGGAAATGGTAGAATGGTTTCCTTTGCTGCCTTTGCTGCTCTGGGTGTAGCTGGATAACACGCCTGCAGTTGAGGCCTGGGAATAGAATGTCAAAATGTTCTTGTGAAAGGAGCTGGCTTTGAAACAGCTGCCCTTTCCTACTCTTTCAGTGTAATGCAGTCACAGCAGAAAACAACCCCTAGGAGTACCACATGTAAATAAAAGATGTATCGTTGTGTTTTCTGACAATATTACGAGGTGGTATGTTTTTTTCTTTTTGTTTTGGCTTGTTTTTTGGATTTTTTTTTTAAATTGCCATCATATCTACAATCTGATAGGGAAGCAGTCTTCTTAGTAGCTTTCAGAAGTTGGTATGTGCTTTTCCCCCTGCCTTTGTCTGCCTCTTTCCCAGCCACTGAGCAGGACCCAGGCAGAAGCTAGTCACCATCTGGCTCAGCTCTGATTTGCCAAAGCAGTTGCTATGTGGTTTATTTGAAGTTATGACAGAATGCTGACTTTGGGCTCAATAACTTAGAAATTTCATTTATGCAAACTGTTGCTCTTTTGAACAGCACAACGAGTTCTGTGGGTGATATGTTAAAGAAGACATAGACCATATGCCAGACATCTGGGGGGAAAAGGCTAAATATGTCAGACAGTGCATTATGTCATGCTCACAAGGGAGAAATGAGAAGAGTGGTTTCCAAAATACGATCTGCAGTTTGGAAAATGATTCTCACAGTGTCATAAATGGACTGTGCAGCATACTTAGTTGATGTCTTTACTTCACACTGAAAACATTTCCTCCCGAGCTTCTGCAGCACCTCTTCGAGTCATTTAGTCTGTTGGTGTGATAAAGCAATTGAAGAGGAGCTGACCTGGTGAAAATTTCAATTTGAGTTTGTGTTAAAAAGCTGTTAGTGATGGCAGGCAACAGTTAATGACACATCTGCTCCCTTTCTTCAGGCTTTGACTTTGATGGAGTAACTGGGCTTGAGATGAGGCACAAAGCTGAAATTCCAAATCTGCTCCTATTTATTACTTTGTGATTTTCTATTTACATCTGGTTTAAATTAGGACAGAAATATATAGAACAGTGAAATTGTCTTTGTGCTTAGAGCTGTTAATTTTTACACTAGTAACAGGTTTGCTTCAACAAACAATGGTTATGATCATTGATTAGGCAGATGTGTCCTGTGTATATAATTGACTCTACTCCCAGTCTTGTATCAGTTAGAAATTAGACCTGTTTGGGAACTTTCAGTAGTGCTTTTAACTAGATTGTCCAATTTCAAAGATATTTTGGATAGGAGGGATTTCTGTGGTCAGATGAAGCTCCCACCCACGTAAGATCAGTCTTCTCTGCAGCATCTCGGGGTCAGGACAATAATTTTTGGACTGTGTGTGACAGCTTTGCCGTGTGTGACTCAGACACTGTCTTGGCACTGGGATTCTTGGTTTGCAAGTTGTGACACATGGTCTGTGGACCGCCTGGGGATGGTTCTTTGGTTTTGCAGCTGCTTGCTCCTTTAGGGGATAAAATATTTCATATTTGAGAAATTTCATTTCTCAAAATGAAAAAAGTCCTTTCTTGCTGCTAGGGCATTCTGTGAAATGTTGGATACACAAGCAAAACTTTCTACTTTACTTGTTTTGTGATCTCTTTCTCAGACATATTTTAATTTTAGGAGAAGATAATGAGATATACTCAGCTCATGATTAAAAAAAAATCCAAACATATCCAGTGTGTTTGGCTACAAAGTAGGAAGAAAACAAAGGCAAAGACTTCTATATGGTAAAACAGTACAAATGTGAACGTGACTGTGTGAATAAGTAAATAGAGAGGATGTATGCATATAGTCAGTCCATACTGGTCCTGTATAAAAATAGTGACAAAGGATGGTCTTTCAAATATGGTTATGGTCTTTCATATGGTTAAAATATCTAAGAGCTATTTTGTATGCAATTAAGATATATCCATGGCAGTATTGTGTGTGTGCTGGGTTAATCATGTGAGGCTATGACGAGCTGGATTATAAAAACTGGACATAAATCATGTGAGGAGCCTCTTGTTACTCAGCTGGAGACATTGCTGCAAGTACCAATGTACCTGTTGTTGCCTCTGGACAGAGGCTGACTGTCCTGTTTGGAAGACTTGATTCTCCATGCTGGTATTCCCCCACACCTGTAAAAAAACCTCACTCAATAAATGGGATGGTCTTTTTTCTTTCCCCCAACTGCTACTGGGTCTGTTGAGCCCTGTCCCATCTGGCTGTGTAGGCCAGCAGGGAGCAGGCAGCCTGTGCTGTTCCAGACAGAAGTCACAGGTTCTTGTCCCCAGTCAGACTCTGCAATGAGCTGTGCTCAGCACTTACACAGAGCAGGGAATTGGCAGGAGCTCCTCAGGGCAGAGGTGACACCCCACTGAGCAGAATGATATCCAAAGACTCATGAGGCAAAGTTCCTTTGATAGTGTGCGGAAATTGGGGACTCTATTTTACTTTTTTCTGATAAAGAAACAAGTTGGTAAAAGAAGAAAGACACATCTCTTTAAAGTCCTTAACATCAGCTATGCTGGTGCTTTGTTTTCTCTGTGTATGTAATGCTGCTTCTCACCTCCAGATGGGCTCCTTCCTTGTCCAGTCCCATTCCTTCAATTTCATGGTTGGAAAATGTGTTGTATATTCTCTCCTCTGTCCCAGGAGAAGATGGTGAAGAAATAGCCTGCACTCAGAATGGACAGATGTACCTGAACAGGGATATTTGGAAGCCCTCACCGTGCCAAATCTGTGTCTGTGACAATGGAGCTATTCTTTGCGATGAAATCCAGTGTCAGGACCTGCTGGAGTGTGAGAACCCCCAGGTGCCCCCGGGAGAGTGCTGTCCTGTGTGTCCCCACACACCACGGGACTTTGACCCCACCATAGGTAAGAGCCTTTTCTAGTTTGAGAGGAGAGGCAGCCCAAAGAACTAGAAACCTTGTGATACTAAAGTCCCTAAAGCTGTTTTGATGGTGAAAATTTAAGTCTGAAAATCGCATATACTTGGCAGTTATCTTCCCTCTTGGGCTGCCCCATAGCCAACTCAAAACCGTTTGCTTTGGAACCATGAGTCTTATATAAGCCCAAATGGCTTTAGAGCTAAAAGGTTCATCTGCAACATCTTGATATTTTGAGGAGGTTGAATTCTGGCTTCTTTTTGTAATAAATATCTTATTAAGATATTTATATATCTTAATATGTTTATTATATATACTTCTCTTTCGTCTGAAACTGAAAGAGAAATATATATAATAAACATATTAAGATATATAAATATTGAATACATAACTATATATAATAAGTGCATTCTTTCAAAAGCTCAATTCAGGGACCCTCTAATAAATGTAAACTGAGCCAATGTAAAATGTTTCCCCAAAGTGAAAACATCCTTTTGTGAGATATAAAAGAAGCATGAAGTATTATTGACTCTCTATTTGTATCTTTTCTATTATATGCCTTAAGGATTAAGTCTTTTCTTCCTGAAGAAACTTAGGTAAAGGAATCCCCCTCAATTTTCCTAAAAGAAAATTTTTCACCTTGCAATTAAAGCCATGTAACACTGTGTATTGAATTATTAGAGCTACGTTCAATGCATAATAATTAATTTCTTCAGGAAATATAATTGCTGTTGATCAGCTTAATATTGAACAAAGTAGAGATAAAGAAAAAAGCAGGGGCTTTTGTAATTGAACAGTGGAGCAAGATGTGGTGAGCATTAATAAATAGATGGTGCATCCTGCTCTGTGTTGGGAGGCATTGGGCCAACACCAGCAGGATACACCCAGCAAATATAAAAGCAGTATGGATACATTCCCAAATTCCTTATTGTTATTCAAAGCATTTATAAAATTTTCTTATGAAGGATTTTTGTGGGCATGAGTGTGGCTATATGGCTCTGAATGCACACTCATGGTAGTGCAGGTGCTTTCTAAAAAAAAAAAAAGGCCAAAAATCCCTCTGTGAACTCTGTCTTCTGAAAAATACCATGTAATATGTTGTGGATCCATCAAGAGTTATTGTTGGAGTCAGTAATAAAGCTTCCCTTGACTTTCTGTCAGTCATTAGGCCAGCATCTGACAGTCTCTCACAAGATACTCTGCTTTCCCAATGTGTTTTTTGTTACTCTGTGCAATGAGGAAAAAGGCTGAGAATTAGAGGACATTTTTGCACAGTGTTGTGATTCCTCACACCCAACCCAGGGAGTATGTGTGTCCCTGGGAACTCTCCCAGCTCCCTGTAGGTGATCCTCTGCCTCCGATCAGGGATGGCTCTAGGTGCAACACCTTCACTCAACTCTTACTATTCTGTCTCTCAGAGTAAAATCACTAATTTCTTCTCTTTTCCTCTTTTGTCCTTTCTCATAGGTAGAGGAAGAAAGGTAAGATTTCCTTTACTTTTTTTGTAATGCATTACTGCCATTAAAATACTCCCATGCATCTCCTTGAAGCATATCATAAAAGACACACATAATCTCTGTTAAAAACATATAGTTCTTTCTCTTGGCCTTCCTTGGTGGCAAGGGAGATTGCAGACCACATGAAAAAAACATTGGGATGCAGGCAGAAATCCTGATCTTAATATAGAGAATCCCCTGGCTGAAAATCCCTGCTGTCTACATCAAAGGAATTCCAGTTGGAGTAGTGTGGTTGTGTCACCTCTAGCAGTGCCACAGGCTGAGGGAAGGGACCATTGTGTCAGTAGATGCTAAACTGATAAAGCTTGCAGCTGGTTTATGTGCTGAGGCTGAGCTGCCCAGTGGGCAGGAGGTGGCACTGGAGTCGTGTGTCCTTGCCCAGAGCCAAGGTTCTGTGGGCAGCTTCTCTCATTGTGTGCAATTAAATAAAGGGAAGACCTGCTCTTACAGAAGAAATGTAAAGGCATTCCCATAAATAGGCTTCTAAGATAGTAAGCAACTGCAAGAAATAATTGAAATAACTTTTAGATGATCCATAACTTTTAGTTTATGGAAATAAATGCACTTCACCCACCTTATTATTTATTATTTGGTAAGCAAGGCAGGACATTTTTTATCTTTACAAAGCCCTCTTTTTTTCCTTAAAAAACAGTTACCACCAGTAGGTCTAAACCCAGTTATTTGATGTAAACATTGTCAACACATTCAACTCAAAGAAAAGTCAATTGTCAATTGCAGTTGTCCTTCACTCTGAAGCTATGCAATATCATTGTATTATAACCTGTCTCTAGGCTTCAGATGGATTTCTATATCCATGGATTTGATGATATGTATGTTAATTTAGTATCTTGAAGAAATGGACTCTAAAGACTGCTCTAGGCTCTGTATTTCACATGAATCAAGTCATCCAACAACAGAGCTCCAATGTACTTTCTAGCACTTTCTAGCAGTTCTAACAGAAAAGTTTCATGTTTTTTTAGTTTAATTATTCTTCCAGGCTAGAGGAGCTAGAGGATAATGTTAATTTATGGCCTTCATTTAGTCAGTGTCCATAGTCGTGAAAATAATACGGATTATTTGTCACAGGTACTTTAAATTAGTCTTGTTGTATTTTTAAGCAAGCCTTACTCTTATCACAGTCACAGGGATGGTGTTGCTGAAACTGGTACTGGTAATTGCACTTCTTTTCTGGCGTCTGATGTTCTGGTGTCTTTTTCCTACAGGGACAAAAAGGAGAACCTGGAATAGTGCCACCTGTAAGTCACTATTTTCTTCATCCATCAGCACACCCTAGAAGTGCACATATTAGTGCTTTAAAACAGAATTGCAGTAATGAAGTAAATACAACAAAACCATACAGCCTAGGAATGAAAGGAGTGGAATTAAGTATGCTGTTTCTCATATATAACATTAGAAATTCCTATTATTTGTTAGTTCTTCTGCCATAATTATTTTTATGGTTAGATTTTTGTAGAAGTGTAATGGTAAGTTAGTATCTAGAAAGGGGTGAAATATAATTTCATTACCTATTTAGTCCTTTCTAGTGTGAAGACAAACAGATTTAAATAATCAATAATTTGAACCTAAACAGTTGTAATTCACTAATTTATTTAATCTTTTTTAGAGGAGCAGTGATACTTCTAAGATTTTACTCACATTGCTAATAAAAAGACTGCAAACTGGAAAAAGATAACTAGTGCAAATTATATTTACTACATTTTTTTCCCCCTTTTCCCTAAAAAGCCTTTTAGCATGCTTGGTACTTTAATGTCCTGCCTTGCTATTTGCTTTTCAATGACTGATTTTCTGTAGGGCAGTCAGGACAGATGCAGCCATGACGTGTGGTGACTTTAATTTATGTTCCCTGCTCTAGGTTTCGGGCATACGAGGCCGCCCGGGACCAGCCGTGAGTACTTTGTAATCTTCTGCTTCTCTGATGAGGCATCTGCCACTGCCTGCCATGCCTGCTTTGTGTTGGGAGGGTGATGTGAAGGAGGATTCTGGATTCTTCCACCCCTCAGTGGGTGCTATCTGCAGAGCCTCTGGCTCTGAGGAGGCGAGAAGATGATGGGATGTTTTTACCAGTGTCAGTTCGGCCCATGCCTGGAGTGAATGGATTGTGGCACATGGACATCTGAGGCCCTTAGTGCTGGGTGGGTGCTGGGGAATGCCTCCCTAGCTGGGTCCAAGCAGGAGTAGGAGGAGCTGCAGGATGCTCTGTGCTGTGGCTGACCACAGAGCAGTCCTGGACTAGCAGGAAGGGTGTCTCAAACCCAGCATTCAGAAAACCTCTGCTAGATTAACCTGTGAAGCACATGAGAGATGAAACCATTCTGTAGATCTCTGCATCATGGTTCTACTCCCTTCAGGCAATGTCCAGTTGAGAAGAAATATTGAATACTTGGTTATTATAGCTGTTGTCTTCATGATGATGTAGGAAAAGACCCACAAATTATTTTTCAAATAAGCATTGGATTTCATATTTGCAGAGCTTTTAAAATCATTAGGTAGTTTAAAAGAGACTTAATATTTCTGGTCTTTCTTTTAGGGACCTCCAGGCTCACAAGGTCCACGAGGAGAACGAGGACCAAAGGGAAGACCTGTAAGTTATTAAATATCTCAGAAATAAAGTATCTGAAGCAACTTCAAAAGATTAAATGGCTTTAAACTGTCTCTATGTCTTCTAGAGTTACCAAAACTGTCCTCGTATTTTCCAGGAATCAGGTAACAAAGAGGAAAACATTTGTACTTCATCATTGCTGGGGTAGATTGAACCCTGAATATTTTGAGAAATGGACAGAGGTTTAGCAGTAATTCCACCACAGCCATACTTTCTCAACAAACATTCTCAGACAGAACTAGAACATCACATTCTCTTGATTAGAACTCAATGGCTGCTTGCTGGTGACTGCTGTGCAGCAGAAGCAGTGTGAGCTGCCTGGCTCAGAGCACTGCAGAAAGCTCAGAAGTTAGCAGGAGTTAATATGTGACTACATTTGTTGGTATGCTGGTGAATAATGTAACCAGGATTGCTCAGTGGAAATAAAGACTTCATAAGGGAATTTTGGTGTCTACATGTGGAGAACCACAGAAAGGCCAAAAAGGAGTGCTTGAAAATACCCCAGATGACATGTTCCTTTTCAAAAAGCTAGGCTGAAGAACAGAGGCTGCTAAAAGCAGATTTGAGAGTCAAATCATTGTAATTTCAATGTGGATATTTTCCTAACCCTCAGGAGAGAGCAAGCCAATACTGAGGTTAGGCATAGGCCTAACTCAGACTCCCTTGCCCTGTTTCCAGTGTGTGCCTGTTGTCTGGAGGTGGTAATGACGTTGTTAAAGCAGTGCAGGAAGTGTGCAGCCTCTCTGAGATGCTGGCCAAGCCACTGCTGCTCTTCAGATCTCCAGAAGACATTTGTCAGAAGAAAGAGTATCAAAATGCTTAATAGAACTCTTGGAGTCCTTGTGCAATCTTGGGGTGCACAGAGAAATCTTGACTTGTGTTTTCTGAATGGGGCTGTGTCTGAAGTGCTTTCCTTATGTGCAGTATTCCCAATGAGATGTTAAATAAATTCTGATTTCCTGCCATTCATCCCTGCCATTCATGCCATTCATCCAGAGTGGTTGGTGGCCACAAGTACCTAAAATCCCAAGAGGCTGTAAATGGCTTTGAGTCCTTTTGACACAGGTTATTATTCAGCTTTCAAGGAATAACACAAGATTGAGAAGCAGTCAGCTTCTTTGCAAAAGTTCCATCAGAGTTTTTGATGAGCTGTGTGTATGCCAGAGTGTGGGTCTGAGACCAAGACCACTGAGACACAGTGACTGCTGGTGTAGGGGTTTATTTTTACTTGTGGAAAAGAAATGTTAGCTCACACCTGCAGTTTATATTATGAAAAAAACCCTCATGGAGCAGATAATCTTGTACAGACTGCTCTTGTAAAATTAATCTGGTTAAATACATTACTGACTGGGGATGTTGCTAATGCACTAAGCACATTTCCAAGCTGTTTATTTATTTCTTCAGATTGTTTTTTGTTGTTCTTTAAAGTCAGGCTCCTGCTGACTAGTGAGCAGAAAGAACTCAACCTTGCTGTGAGTCTCCACCTTTTACAAAAGCAGGACCCTTGGATGTAAAATTGATTCAGGAATATTAGCATACTTTTTATACCAGATTCTTTGTTAGTGTAACAGTGAGAGACAGCTAGGGAATAGTATGGCTGCATTTTTAGAATGCATCTAGGGAGGGGGAGTTTTGGACAATGATGACATTTTAGTTGTTAACAAATGGTCTTTTGAGGACAGAAAATAAACTTGGACATCCTCAGACCCATTCATATGTTTTTCTTTCCATGTGGATTTACACTCAATTTTACTTGCAGTAGCAGTTTGAGTAAATAGAAATTTGGGAGTGTCCTACCGTGAGCTTCTTTTTCCTTTTTTTTTATTATAAGCAAAACCTTTAATTGTTTCCTGACCAGCAGCAGCAGTGGGCCAGAATGAGAAAATTGTGTTTAGAGGCTGCCACCTCGTGGCATTTGTGAGAATGTTTTTCCTTTTTCCTCTTTTTTTTTTTTTTTAAACCTTACTGACCTTGAACTGTTGAAAGAAAACGAAAGGGCTTTTTTCTATACATATAATCTATAAATGCTGAAAAATAAATAAATTGTAATCAATATTTTTAAAAACCCACCAGATTGGTTATATACCACTAGCCACCTACAAATACAAACATGCATTTTGATGACTTTTTGGTATTGAGGTATGTAGTTGCATTTTTGCTTTTGAACCAGCTTGAGTTTTGGTGACTAAAAAGTAGGTCCTTTTATAAAAAGGATTTTAAAAAGGCTTTTTTTCTCTATTAGATTTTGTTAAGGTGTCTTGTGTGGGTATTGAAAATCAGCAAGGACACAGACTTGCCAAATTCTTTATAGCCAGCTGTGGTTTTGTAGGGTTTTTTTTCTCTAATGCTTAGCTTTGTTTTCTTTTTGTTTTGAGAACAAACAAATAAGGTATCTCATTCTTTTCCTCCTTGGGACAGTTAGCACTTTTAGGTTTGGCAGTGTGTACTTGTGTTTATAAGAGATACATTTAAGAATGAAGTTTTGTGCTGAAACGTTCTGCTTCCATCCAAGACGCACAGATCTTCACGTTTGTTCAGAATACCATCTATTCACTGCTCGTTCTGTGAGCCATACTAGTTCAAACCATACCACTTCAGACATAAATTCCACTGAAATATGTTGCAGACACAGCCCTCACCTCATGGAAATCCCAGCAGTCTGATTGTTAATTGTGTTTGAAAAGATGACTCAGTGAGCCAGGCTTCTAAAAGTCTATGTTTAAGGATCCTTAAAATGGAAGAGCTCATTACATAGTCTAAAACTTTATCTTGCCTTGGTCAAGCATGTTATTCTAACGAAGAAAAGTAGTAACAAGCACTTTAAAGTCTGTATTTATGATTGAAGCATGTCTGTATTGGTCCCATTACTACTCATTTTGCTCCACTAATGTTTTATTAGTTGCCTCCATATTTAATTCTAGTTCTTATATGAGTTGAGTGCAGTTTAGGAATTAAAAATGGGAGACACATTAAAATGAGAGCTACAGGATGGGCTCTAACCTATTCTGTAAATACTGGCTAGAGGTGGCTTCAACGCCAGGTAACTTTCCTTGCATTTCTGGCATTACAACTGTGTTGAGAATTCAACAGTGCTATGAACTGGCTAAACCATTCATGATGTCAAGTAGGCTTTAAAAATCCAGCATTACTCTGGAGTTTCCTAAGCCTCTGTGTATATTTACACTTACCTGAGCTGTACTCATTTTAAAAGTGAATTAACTTCATTCTATACAGTGGGCAAAGCCAAGGAGGTTTTTGAGGAATAGTATACTCTAGTGTGGAATGATAGGAAGCCTGAGTTTCTAAAAAAGCCTGTGATAGAAATTACTACGGTTTATTTAATTGTTGGATCCATGATAAATTTCAGTCAGTGCTTCTGATCTGAGGGTGGGAACAGAGCTTTAGGGATGTTGTTTTTTTTGAAGATCTTTCTGTAGAAATACAGATTTATCCCAAAGAGGCAAGTGTTTGCCAGTTACAATGATTTCAGTGAATACCTTTGCACACTGCTGGCATTCCTGATTTTCTTTGTAGGGTCCTCGTGGTCCTCAAGGGATTGATGGGGAACCTGGTATCCCTGGCCAGCCTGGTGACCCTGGTCCTCCAGGGCATCCCACTCACCCAGGACCAGATGGAATAAGCAGGGTAAGTTTACATTTGCTCTAGCTCAAAGTGGAGTGTTAGGCCACATCCACATGATATTTATTTGCATAAATGGTGATTTTCCTTTGGTTCTGTGACCATGGAACGCTGTGCCCACTTCTGTCTCCCAGTCATGAGGGGCAGCAGAAAGTGGCACTGCAAATTCTGCCAAAAACTGGGACAAGTTCAATGTGAGAAACCTGGGAAAGGATGCACCTTTCACAGCAGATTTTAGCATCTAGCAAAGCCAAACTGCCCTAATCTGGAACCACCACAAGGGTTCTTTTACTTTCACCAGCCAAGGCATCTGAGCAATAGTACAGAGGAAATGAGTGCACCAAGTTAGGAACATAGAAAAGTAAAAATTAAGATAAATGAATTAGAAATAACTAATGAGAGAAACTAAAATGTGGTTGATAATACTTCTTGCTGGAAGTATTCAGACAAACACTGAGAAGATTGAGAAATTGTTTGTGAAAGCAGTGCTAACCAGCCTTATAGATACAGACAAGGTATTCTGCAAAACTTTTTTTCTCCTCCTCCCTCTATTGGATACTAATTATGGTTGATAATTAAATACATCTTTGAATTTTTCAAGTGTATTCAGTTACACATTTATTGCTGTTTTGATGCCTGTTATGATTTCTCATTCCATTGTTCTTGAGATGTTACTGAAAACAATAGTTATGGTGACAAAAATCTGCAATATTCATGTTAGGCCAATAGTTTGCAACTTTGGGCAGCATTTCATGACCTAGACACATTTCCCAGCAGTTCTGAATGCAGTAGACTCAGCCCAAGTAAATATCTTCAGCACACAGGAATCTCTTAGAATCACAGAAGCACCATAATGGATGCTAGGCTGTTATCCTACACAGAATTCCACAGAAAAATGGAAGAAAGGTGTGGCTGGAAATCTAAGACATTTTTTGTTTGTATTCCTGTCTCTGAACTCAGCTCTGGCCTGCTGTGAATGAGGCTCTGGCTCTGAATGAAGCAAAATAAAACTGTTGATTTTAACTATTTGCTTGCATAAGAAGGAGGGCACTGAAGTTTCTCCCTTCATTGGTCTCTGATAATTAATAGGAACAGCAGTGGCTTTCAGCTTTGCTGGATAAGGGCAAGATGCTTAAAAATTCTAATTTTTCATAATGAAATCAGTTACATTTCCATTTATCTTAAGATATTTCTGAACTTGAAGCATGATAGGTGAAAAAAAGCCTTAGAAAACATGAAGGAATATGGCAGTTTTGGTCTAGATTTGTAAGTAATGAAAAAATGTAATTAATTTAGTGGGAGGCTTTCCTCTTTTTTGGTAATTTTATACTTTTTTAATATTAAAGTGGAAATAGAATAATAATCATAAATCTTTGAAGCTTTAAACACCTCATATTTAGAGGAGAGACAAATTTTGGTTTAGTGTTTAAACCAAAGAATTGAGCTGTTATCACTGCAAAAGCAAGTTAAATGATGAAGATGTGATTGCATGGATTTTTGCCTTACAAACCATCACCATAACTTACAGCTAAAATCATCCATCTTATTTTTCCAGCCCTTTGCAGCTCAGATGGCAGGACTGGATGAGAAGTCTGGACTTGGTAGTCAGATGGGATTGATGCCTGGTGCAGTGGTAAGACCACATTAGCCCTGTACTGTAAGAGATGCTGGAAGTGGATTGCATGTCCAAAAACCCAAAAGGGAATTCATCCTCTACAGCTTCCTGTGCCTCTAGAACCTGGATGTACAGTATAATCTAAGAGAGTTTTGCACAGTACCTGGGGAAAAAAGTGTTTTTCTGTTAAATGACAGCTTCTTTTCCCACCTCTATCCATCTCTCCTGAAATTTAGCAGCTACTAAGAGTAAGGTACAGGAGAAAAAACCAGCTCATTGCAGAGTGACTTGAAGTTGTCAGGTATAACACAAAGCAGAATAAACAAATATGTAACTTCTTTTCACATGTGACATCAAATCAGGGTTTTTTGGTAGTAATTAAAAAAATTTACGTTCAAAACCAACTCTTAACTCAAATCTGTGCTTTGTTGTTTCAAGACAGACTTCCTCTGTCTCTCCAGTCAGCCCAGTTTTTACTCTGGCATCCCTCACTATTTAGATATGCTCTTTACTTTGAGTGCACTGGGGACTTAATGATAACACTGAAATTTTCTGTTGTCTGTGAGAGCTGTTTCACCACCCTAAGTTATCTCTTCTGGAACTCTTGGGGTTTTTTCTTAATAATACCTCTCTGCCCTTGTGCACCTCTCTTCACATTTGATATCTTGGAAATGCTGTTACCCTCTTTGCTGATATTTTTAACATCCATTCTGAAGGAAACCATCCTTTAGTGATTGTACTGCCCATGAGTTTGCCCACCGGAATCTTATCCAAGTCCCTTCAAGTAGCCTTCATAATCAGTTCCAGTGCCATGTGAAAGGTTCCAAAGATAAGCTGATACTTTACCTTAGGATTAACTTTTGCAGTGATTTCTTTAAAGAACTTTTTGATGAATGTCTCTCTTCAGTGAATTTGCGTGATGAACATAAAATGATTTGTTCCACAAGTCTGTCCAGTTTGGCCTGTCTGTTGCTTTAATTGTTTTGCTTAATCCTTTCACTCAGTTTTTCTCAAGGTGTTGCATCTCTTGTGCTGCCTCTTCTCTTATCATTCTCAAATATGAGTAAATTTAATGTTAATATATCTATGGCCTTACACAAAGTCTGCTAAAGTCAGTTGGCACTCACTTGCTCTTTGTCATGTTATGTGACATTCTTTTTTCATTCTCTTGTAAACTGGGTAACTGACAGCTGAAAGAATGTTTTGTTTCTAATGTTCATTAGCTTTTTTTTTAAATGGCCCATTGCTAACTCTTCTACATTCGCTTTTTAAAAAATAGTAAAAAAAATATTAAATTTTAAAAGACATAATTCTTGAATTTCTTTCAAAATGAATGGTTGTCTGTTATAGATATTTTTGTATTCCTAGAACCAAGATAATTTCAAATAAGTTGATATTTTGTGTTACAAGTTACCATTAGGTTTGAGACTGTTCCTAAAAGTACCATGGGACTTTCTGAGGGACAATCTGAGTTTTGTGTAACTAACCACAATGATTTGGAAAGCTCTTTTGGTGGTTTGTATGATACATTTAAACACATCCTTTCATTACTGCTTTTCAGCTTGACTGAGAACAAGAAGATTAATTTAATTTGTCATTGATTCCATTATGAGATTCATCTGGGTAATGACATTCCCTTCAAGTGAAGACTATTCCCCTCAACTCTTATTTTGTTACTACATTTTTTTCATGGAGCTGGACAGACACTTTGGTTATTGTGATTCCAGAGACTGTGAGGTTGGAGGAAGCAGCCAAGTCCGTATTTTCAGCTGCTAATGAAATTACACTCCTGTGGCTTTTGGACTTTGAAGATTTCATTCAACATCTGTTTGTGTTTCATAATGCCAGTTTTCTGAGTAGAAACCTTTCAGGCTGTAGAAATGCTGGTGGTCACTATCAGGCCATTTTGCCCTTTCTAGAGTGAATCTTACTTGGGAAAGGTTGTTTTCCAGTGTGTAACAAGTTGTGTGTTCAACAGGGTCCAGTGGGTCCAAGAGGTCCTCAGGGTCTCCAAGGAAAACAAGTGAGTGCTTCACCTGAGGGGATTAAATTGGCCAGAGATGAGGGCAGAGCTTGTGGTGAGAAGGGTTTGTGCATCTCTGGGGCAGTGTCCATCCTCAGTGACTTGTGGCTGAGTGCACCTTCATCCAGAAGGGAATTTAAACAAGGGCTCTGCTCCAGATGGACTCCATACACAGGAATTGGCTCCAAGAGAACAGTTTATTAGATCTTTAACAGGGTTTTAACCCAACTTGTTTTTTAATGAGCGAGCAGCAATGAAAATGGAGATTTCTTGTTTCAGTATTGGCATGGTGTTAAGTTTCCAGTGGGGTTTGTGTATGGCACAGGATTTATCTACAGCTTCAGGGGTTTTAGTATCCAACTTTCACTCCTAAGGAAATGTGAATTGGTTCTGAATTAGAATCCAGACTCTCAGCCCTAGGCTGTGATTTTCCTGGTTATGGATTTTAAATTATATCCTTATAATTGCTTTTGGAATTTGTAACTGTATTAATCTTTGGTTAATTTTAGGGTGGTGCTGGTCCCACAGGCCCACCTGGTGAACCTGGAGATCCAGGACCAATGGTAAGACCAATAAATGCAAACATTTCTACAACAGAATTGCAAATATGCTATACTTTTTAATTTCAGAACAGAATTTTTGTCATGTTGTTTCAGCTGAAACTATTAAGTAACTTCAGTGAAGACTTGTGGTGTTTAAAGCATGTTGTCATGGATCAGTGAATTTGAGTTGTTTTAAATGTGAATAGCAATGATTATATTAGAAACAATCATTCTCACCTTTCCAACACAGGCCTGAGAATGTTTAGGCACTGGTAAAACCATACCTGAGAGTGTAACTTACACAAAGGATGATGAAAATATTTTTTTGAGGCAACAAAATGAAACAAAAGTAAAAGCAAGAGCCAGAGATTTGAAGCAAACAGCAACTGTGATTTTTAATGTTTTGGGTTTTTTTCCTAAAGAATCCATCCTGTATTTTCTTATAATACAATGCAGGTTTTCTAGGGTCAGGATGGTTAGAAAGAGCACCACAAAGCTGAGCAAATGTGCTTAGGCATAAAATCTTCCTTTTTCTACATCTGTTTTTGTAAAACCAGACTTTGAAATGAAGTAAATAGATATTTAAGTGATGGCTAACCTGACTTCTCAACAAATATATTAATTTCCTAGGGGCCAGTTGGTTCTCGTGGACCAGAGGGACCTCCAGGCAAACCTGGTGAAGATGTAAGTTTGTTATTCTTTGTATCTTGTTTTATTTTTAATAAAACAAACTTTGGCATCTGTGAGGCAGTGACTAACCAGCAGATGTGCCTGTTCTAACTATTGTCTGCTTTCCTTTGTAATTGTACTCCTCATTAAATCCAGCATCTCAGCTGTGAATCTTGGCAACCATTCCCCAACCCCTCCTTTCTTTTCCTTACGTGTCATCATCATACCTAAAGTCTAGCACCATCTCTATTTCTTGTCTCAGTAAGTTCTTAACTGAGATAATCTTTCTTGAAATCAAACATAAAAAAAATCACAGGGAGTCATTTGGAGGCATCTCCTCTCTTTTGGGATTGTATGTTGGGTTAGAAGAGCTGTAATGGCAACACACACGTGTGTCTGGATAAGATTTTAATATTTAATTTATTTAAAAAATGATAATTGATTATGTTCCTAACTGATTTTTTTCTTTATCCATGTATGCATACATACATATGTAAAATGTATGTATTATATATATTGTATGGGTGTATATGTACTGCTCAACAGTAGCTTACTGGTGGGTGTATGTTAGTTGTTTGCAAATCACAAAATCCATCTAACTCTAATTTATATCTTGGAAATTAGTTAGAAAACTGCAGATGCCATTTTAGTGTAGAAATTAGTTGTGTAACAGCTACCTTCCCATTAAACTGTACAAGGTTAGGAATCCTTGGCAATAGTTAACTCTCAGTGCAGGGAAGTCAAATCTTGACACTGCTCTAAGAACTTCCCCCATTTCCTTTGTTTGGGTGTCTTTAATTGCATTTGTGAAGTCCTTTGCCTTCTTTCTGACCTGAAATTATTTTTCTGAAGCCTTTCATACTTCTGCATTCTGGTGTCCTGGGTATATTTGAACTGACTGATGCATGTAAAGGAATATTTGGCTGTGACTCTGGTAGGCTTTGATTCATCTTCAAAACATACTTGTTGGTTTCACCATATTGTTTTCCCTATTGCAATACACAGAAAATAGTCACTGTCCTAGAATGATACATGTATTATACATGTATTAAAGCATTTAAACAGAAGTAGAGTCACAAGCTACAATGCAGGTAGTTTTAAATTGCTGTTCCAGTGGGAAATAACAGCAATTTGATGCTCTGTGAGAAGATGACAGAAAGTTGACTCATTAATTCCCAGGAAAACCAGGTGGCAGCACCATCTCCTGATGACTGGGATTCATTGTGGGTTCAGCCTTCAGTTTTCCCAGTTCTTGGTTAAAAACCCTTTGTGAGTTAATGTGTCCAATGCACGTTTGCTAGGCACATATTCAGTTGATTTATGTCACTGACATTGTTACAGCAAAGAGAGTGCATAATACTGATGTGATGTCTTCATTTGTTTGAGTGGAAGAATGATACACAAAGTCCATTTTAAAATCTCCTGTTTTAATGAGTTCCTTTTCTTTTCTCTTTCCTTAGGGTGAACCTGGTAGACCAGGACAAACCGGTGAGCCTGGATTTCCAGGATCTCCAGTAAGAGCATGATAATTGAAATTTTAGCAAAATATTCATATGTCATCATATGATACTGGTTCCTTATTGCTTCATACTGATGTGACTCATCAGTATTGCTTTTTATTATGAGGGCAAAGTTCTGCCATTCAGTATCTGAAGTCCTTGTCTTAGCTCACTCCTAGGCTCCAGGTTGGTGTTTGCTTTGTTGCTGAGAGGATAAGTGTTGTTATCTGAGATTTCTGCTCTGAATTCATATTGCCAATATTCTGACACAAGGCACTTCTGTTAGCCTTTCCAGAGAAACTTGGTAGGAAGCTAATTGCAAGAGAGCTTTGGTTCAGTTGCTAAATATGTTTTGGTAGCAGTTGTTTGTCATGCTTCTGGACTGACATATTCTGAAAGAAAGAGCAGGTACAGTTCGCAGGTCTGAGTTTCTAGTTCATTTTAAGTGTTTGCTCTTGATCAAAATTCAGCCTAATCAAAATTAGGCTGAATTTTGATCTCAGCCTAATTAATGTTTGTCCATATTAACCCTCAAAACTTGACCTGCCACTCATCTTATTTCATTATTTTTGTGAAATTTGAAGTTTGATCACACAACAATATAAACGATGAAGCTTTTAATGTCAGTGAAAATGTGTGTAATGCTGAGAATAACTTCAAGGCTGCATCATCTGTGAGCTGCTCAAATGCTGTTCCTCACTATGATGAAAATTAAGGAGTGTCAGCAATATTAGTATTACTGCTGCCCTTATCCCTTTTAGTACCATGATTCCTGGGTTTATCTGCAGAATCAGGATTATATTTGTTTTTTTTCTTTTTCATACCTAGGGCCCTCGAGGCTTTCCTGGTGCTCCTGGTCTCCCAGGTCTCAAGGGTCACCGGGTAAGAGACAAGGTTTTCCCTCTGATATAGACGATGATTCCTGGCAGTTTCAGAATGAAGATTTTTCTTTGTATCTGTGCAGAATTTGCCTACACTACAGACGAGGCAGCTGCAGCAAAAATCCTGGCATTTGAGAGAAAGGGGACCTTGCAGAAAATCAGTACAATTCCCCTTTAAGCTGACCTTTGTATTACATGCTCCAGTGCTTTTTTACTCTATTTCAAATGTTCTGGGAATCTGGAAGGAGCTTGCATGAGCCCTGCCAAGCTTCAGGAGGCGCAAACCTGACAGTTCTCTCACTTTGCTGGCAAGTCTTGCATTAGGGTGGGGAACTTGAGAGGTGGATATGTTTGCAACATGGAGTGATTACAAATTACCAAGTTTTCTGGCCAGAATTTTACTTCAGGGAGGAATAAATTGGTTTCCTATGGCTCAGAGCCTCCTCCTTGTTGTTTTAGGATTTTTTTTTTAATTTTTTTGTTTTAAAAAGGAAACCAAATCCAGGGAAATGTACCTTGTACAAATGGTTTCCATTTAGGAAATGTTTAAAAACTTTTATTCCATCTGTTTTTTTTCTTCTTTATTTTTTCTTTTCTTATTCTTACCACCTCAGATCCATTCTTAATACTTTAGTATCAAGTTACTTTAACAATAATAGTGGGAGTGCTCTCTGTGTGTACATATATAAATACAATTCCTTTATCTTTTTATAACTTACAGGGATTGAAAGGCCTTGATGGTCCAAAAGGTGAAATTGGAGCAGCTGGAGCAAAGGTATTTTTATGGCCAAAACAAATAAATGATTAAGCATGTTCTGTGTAGTACCAAAATCCTGAAAGGCAGGAGATCTTTTGAACACAGCTTTGTACCCTCTCTGACCTTTATATGGGGGATAGAATTCAAAGGTGCCAGTCCCAGCTGCAGCTGGGGCTGCTTTAGGCCTGTGAGGGACCACTGGGTGAGCTGAGTGCTCCATTTGTGACATGTGTGTAATACTGAACAGCAGAGTCTGTTAATAAAGGCCCCATGCACATCTTGCAGTTCTCCACTTGGACAGTTCATGGTTCCTGTTGGCTCTATGGGACCAAGTTGAACATTTTTTATTATAATCAAATAAAGCAATGCATAACTAAAACCTGGCTGTTCTCTTTCAAATTGTGATAGATTGGCTTAAAAGAAACAGGCACTGGAGAGGAGATGTATTGTAATCAAACAGACTATTTTATTAGTTTATTCTCAGAATTTTTCATCTCCATTGGCACTGCACCACTCTTACAACTTCAGATCAAAGCAGTGGTAACGCAGGATAGCCAGTTGGAGTCAGCCCTTTCAAGATAGGTTAAAAGATGTTTTAAAAGAGAATAGAACACTTTTTCAGGCTTTTCCACTTTCATCAGTGCTGAAACATTTTTGGCCTGGCATAGGTGATAATTGAATGTGGGAGAGAATTATTCCTTTAGATTAAAAATGGAGTGAATGAAGTGAATCTTCCAAAATCTAAATTTAAGTGTGAGATTAGTAGTTAAGGAGAGTTTGTGTAAGAAAATATTTCTTTCCCAAGATTGCCAACCGTTTCCTGTAGGACAACAACAGCAGCAGTCTTGGCAGAGAACACATAAACACTGAGAACACATAAACATGGCATTTCCATCAGAGTAGAGAGCAGTGTCCTTGCCAGGTGTGATGCACGCAGGTACCTGTGCAAAGCTGCCCCTGAGGTCCAACATAAGCACAGAGGACAGGGGTGAGATGTGACTCCATTTTCCTTTCACCCATTTCTCTAATAATTTCATTTCTTTTTCTAGGGAGAGTCTGGACCAACGGGAGCCATGGGTCCAACAGGTCCTCTAGTGAGTGTCACATGCTTTGGGTGTTGCAGAAGTGATTGTCAACTCTCCTGGTAGTGGGAATTGCAGGGCTTTGATATTTGTATTTGAGCTCATGGAGCTGAACTTTCTCTTCATGAAGGCTTGGTTTCTGTTACTCTGACAGTGAATTTGGTCCACTGTAAGCTGTTCCTGCCCTCCATTCACAGACATAGGTAATAATGCTAAATCTGAAGGCTCAGCAGAGACTTGGCTGTAGGTGTGGTGATGGTTTCCCAGCTCATGTAAGCGTAGGGTGATAGTGTTTTTGCATGTTGATGCCTCATGTGGAGTGATTTCAACATGAGAAATACTGGCTTGGGTTGCCCTGAAGTAGAACTGGAGTAATTTAGATCAGGAATGACCTGGCTAAGAAAACCATGGTCAGAGGGTTTTGGAGGTTATGGTGAGGATAAGTATGCATGACCTGGAAGTGAAATGGAGAAACTTTTTTTTAGAATACTTTTCATTCACATGTAGTTTTGGACAACTGAATATGCATGAGTAGTGTTACATGACAAAAATTGACTCTCAGCAGTGCTGCTGGAAGTAAAGCCTCTTTCTGATATCAGATAATGTCATCTCTCTGTGAAGCACTATGTTGTGTGTAGAATTTAATATCCCTGAAGTGGAATCTAATTTGTGAATGAGATTTAGTGAAAGAAGTTGCATTATTGTCACTGGTAAGTATATAAAGAATTTATTCTAACGTGTTTAAAACTGGAAATACTGTTAGAATGGAAAACCAGAAATTACAGTTTGTTAAATTTCCACTGGGCAAGCCTGTGAAGCTGTAAGGATTTTTATGAGCTGCTACTTCTTTTCTGCTGTAGGACAAGATAAGTTACTCCTGCAGGGGTGAAAAAAACAACCCTTTTTTAATTCTGACATGATGACCTCCTGAATAATGCACTTTTTGTTCTTTCTTCAAGGGACCTAGGGGAATGCCAGGAGAAAGAGGACGAATTGGACCACAGGGTGCCCCTGTAAGTAAAATCTTCCTTCTCTCTTGTAATTCCTCTCTTGTTAACTTAAATTTAAATCTCTGAGCCTGAAAGTGTTGGTTCATGTGACTTGCCAGTCACTTATGTTGTGAGCTCTGCTATAGCTTAAGAAAGTTATGGCTGAGCAGTTTTGTGGGGTGAGATCTGTACCATAAATTTTAAAAGTTAAAATCACTTTTAAAATGAGAGTGGTAACTATATGGTAACTTCTCATAGCAGAGCTGCCCATGAGTCCAAATACCCTCACAGCACGATTTTCTGGGATATTAAAATTTCTTCTATGTTTCTATTGGATTTCTTGTGAAAGATTCTTTTCAGAAAAAATTACTGAACAGGAAATAATGTTTCAGTTTTGTCTGGAAATAGGTTTAAAATGAAAGTTAAGATTAAGTCTTTTAATTCAGATTTCAATTTAGATGAAATCTAAAAATTTAATTTCAGATAATAAGGCTATCTTCTTAAAAATATTTTGATTTTCAGCAAAAAGAGGGATTATCCTTGACATGAGATCATATTTGAATTAGAACTTTCATCCTGCTGCTTTTATATCCAGTATCAAGTATTGTTTTTCTAGCATTTCTCCCCTGACTTTTATATGATCCACTTGTGTCATGTGCCCCATACAATGACACTCTCAAAATATTGTCCTTTCTGAAAATAGAGAAATCCATTAACTCAAATGGGAGAATAATTTCTTCCAGAAGTTTTCCATGCCAGTGTTTGGAGGAATGTGCAATCCATCATTTCTTCAATCACCTTAGTATATACAGTTTTATCACAAATGCTGACAGTAAATAATTAAAAAATAGGTAGAGTTCTTGCAAATACTCTGTGTTTTCTATTTTCTTGTCTAGGGTGGACGTGGCCAGCATGGTATGCCTGGGAAGCCTGGCCCAATGGTAAGTGACTGGTTCTCAATCAACCACTTTTTCACTCTATATTTCCACTTGCCTTTTGACACTACCAAAAAAAAAAAAAAAAAAAGTTGGCAGTTGCTGGTATCAGTTAAGTGCATCTGGAATTAATTATCTGAGAATGATTCCTAGTTCTACTCATTTTAGTTTTAGTGCTGCCCTCTGCAAAATTTTCCTCTGTAGTTTACTTCATCTAAAGGTTTTAATTTGCAGAGGAGTTGGCCATAGCCTCCCCTGGGGAGGTGATGCTCTGCTGCTCTTATGGAGCCCATATGGTGGGGAGGAAAGTGGCCCAAGTCCATGCACTGCAATCTAAAGCAGTTCATAATTGAATGTTATCTTCCTTCACTTGCAAAGCTGGCAAATGAGGCTTGTTGTCAGCAAGAAGAAAGGCACTCACTGATAGCACAACTTGCTCCCTGCAATTGTTCCATTACCAAATGTATAAAAGGGACTTTTAATTAAGGACAGTCACTTTTTGAACTGAAGGACAGAGGCCTGTGTCTGAATGTCTGCCAAGCTGAGAAAGCCTGGCTTGCAGGGCTGCTGAAGTTCTCCCACCATGGCAGCAGGGCTGCAGAGGAAAACATGGCTGTTTACACTTAGACTGTCAGTGTAGCAATGTTGGTGTTGATCCCACAGTCCAATCTCTCTGCATTTGCAGAATACATTTGTGTAAATTCACATGAGTCAGGAGTGTTTCTCAAATACAGTTAATTTTGTGTTGCTTTTGCATGTGAAAACTGGTGATGGTTTTGTACTATTTGTGCAAGGCCAACTTCCACTTTAAAAATGTGGTATTTATGTTTGCTTTTTTTTTTTGAAAGCATCACTTGTAGGATATGGATAACAACTTCTATCCACTGATGTAGTCAGCCTTAACCATTTTGTGATGTTCAGCTAGAAAAAACCAAAGACCAACAACCAAACCAAACATCCCAAAAGCACTGCACAAAAAAACCCCTCAAAACCCTAAACCACACCTGCTTGCAGTTAGAATTTCATTTTGTGCATACTTGTTATTTACTTGAAAAATTTCTGAGAAAAATACATTCACCTCTGTCATCGTAATGAACAGACTGTTTAATAAAACACTTCACTAAGAAATAATTAACTGTAATAGAAGTTCAAAAGATGAGTGTAAGTGCCTAAAAGCTAGAAAATTCAATTCTTTAGTGTATCATGAAGGAAAGGTTAGTTAGGAAAACCTTTCAAACAAAGAAAATATTTTTTCAGTATTTAAACTATACAGTTAAAGGAAGCTGGGTGGCAAGCTGTGAGGTATGACACGAACCTTGTAATTTTTCTTTGGCATAAAATGTGAACTCAGCTTCACTGTACATGATAAGTGGTTGGCTAATATTTTTGGAAAATCCCATCAAGTGTCCCAAGGGAGATACTCATCCTTAATGTTTCTCACTGGAGAAAGTGTTACTGAAATGTGTTATTATTTGGGTCAGTGCAGTGGTACAGCTTAATCCTGGAACTCTTCCTGCAACAAGAGAGAAATTTGGCAGACATTATTTGTGATCCAATAAACTGGGACATAGGTTTTCAAAAATATACTTGGTGAGCTGTTGCATCAGTTCTGTAGAAATCCAGTGTAAGGTCATGGCAGAAATGTTGTCTGTAATTAATGCTCAGTGGGACAGATTGTTCTGATTAAGTTTGTCAGGAAAGCTTTATTACATAGAACATTTTTTCTCAGCACGAATCATATTTTACAAAAAGACAGAAAATCAGGAAAAGATAAAGAGGAATTATCTGGGACCAGTGTTGCAGTGAGTATTGATAACCACTGTGTGCCGCCCTCCCAAGCCTTTGCAGTACAGTAGAAAGTTCTCTTGAATGTCTTGTACACCACAAGAGACATTATGGAAATGGAAACATCTTTGTTTCTCTAGCCCTGAAATTTTGATACAAAGTCTGTTTTTTACAGCTTTCAAATGAATTTGCCTGTGTGTTTAGGAATCTTAATTCTATAACTGCTCACCGTGAATTGTGTACATTGCAATTCAGGCATTAATAGGTGAATCAAGAGCTGTAGCTTTGCTGAAGTCGGCAAACACATTATTAAAGAACTGCACCATAATTCCGTAAAATGTATATATATCTCTTAAAAACCTGATATTTATAGTTATTCTGGTTTTGTTATAACCAAATGTTTTATGACTAAAAAATACAGGTAATTCTAGACCCACATTTACCCAGTGATGGGAGGCTAATCTGTGTGATCTAAATCACTGAATTACAGCTTTGTGTCTGTCTTTTCTAGGGACCACTTGGTATAACTGGATCTCCAGGTTTTCCTGGTATTCCTGGCCTAAAGGTAAAAAAAAAATGAAAGTGTCTTTTTAAAATGTCTAACAACACACAACTAAAAATGTGTAGTAGACTGCACAGAGCTCAGGCTGACATGTGTACAGATCCCCAGGAGCTGTTGTGAAATCAGTCTTAGTTAAGACCTTCAGACAGAAGATAAAACCCAAAGCCAAATGAAGCAATTGCAATTCACCACTGTTAAGACACTTTGCTTTCCCATTTGCTCATGTCAGGAGATGATTAAAAGATGACTGCCATGCTGTGCTTCAGGAATCTCGTCCAGAATATTCAAAGAATAGCAAGATACATTGCTAGAAGTGAGGTTGTGAGGGCAAGTTGAAGACAATATGGAGGCAGGACCTTCTAGTGCTGAAACTTCTAGTTTTGGCCAAGAACACTTTTTGAGATGATCTAGACTGGTAAGGGGGAAATGCCTGAACCCCAAAAGAAATGTGCAGCTCATCACAACAGAGCAAATTACAGGTACTGCCTTTTGTGGCTCGGAGTGATTGGCATGAAAACTTTTCACTTGTTGTAGCACTGTCTTTGTGGCACTTCCTTCCTTCTCTCCCTTTGCAAGAAAGTGCTCTCTTTTTTTTTTTTTTCTTGCTTCTTAGCCTTGAGGCCAATGTCTTAGAGATAGAAAAGACAACTCATACAGTTTCCTTAGACTTCTTATACATGCCCTGCATCCATGATAAGAAAATGTTATACAAGAATTGGTCAGGTAGCCAAGATCAGCAGATGTTTTTGTGTTGTTGTGAAGCTGGCAAGATTCATGACACTGTTTGGAAACAAGTCTTAATAACAGTATCAACTTAATCATAGAGTCATAGAATAGCAGGTTACAAGGGGACCTCTAGGATCATCTGTTCCAACCTTTCTTGGAAAAAGCACAGTCTAGACAAGAGGAGTGTACAGTTAAATGGTAGCCCTTGTAGTGCACGTCATAAAATGTTTTAGTATGGCTCAGCATTTTACCTAAGGAAATGTTTAAAAAGCTGTCACATGATGAATCACTTAGAGCTTTTGAAAAGGAGAAGCTACCTTCAGTTTGATCATCAGATGATGTAAAATTGGAATAGTTGAACTCATAAAAGCTCAGCAGATTATACAACGAAGATGTAGATTTGTTTTATGAAGATGTGATATTAATAGCCGTCAGTTCCAAAAGGTATATTTCCTATATAAAATTAAAATTCAACGAAGATTCTGGGAGGAATTTTTTATCATCCAGTCAAATCTTACAGGGATTTGATATTTAATGTATCTGGATTGGTATTTAATGTACACTGTTGTGTAACAGTGAGTTCATCTGTGCTGTGCAAAAAAACCCCCAAACAAACAAACAAACCAAATCAACCAATCTCAGATGTGTTACCATATCTAAATCTTAACAGCCTTGCTGTTAATGAAGGCAGAAAAAACTTGTAAAATTACAGACACTTAGTGGGATTTTAGAGAGACAGGTCTGTTCTTGATCTTATTTGGACTCCTGGATAGTGCTGCTTTTCTGCAGAGTTTCCTTGTCTTGTACACACTGAGAAAAAATCCTGTCTATACTTTTAATGTTCTCATTCACCTAGAAGTAATAGAAGCAAAATTAGGTAAGCAAAATTTCATTTTAAGGGTAATAAACTATTTCAAACATGAATTATTTTTCTGTTATAAGTTCAGTATTCCTCTCGAATTACTTTGTAGTGCTGCATTTTAGAGCAAAATAATCTGAAGTTGCTTTCTTATGTGGAATCCTAGGGTGAAGCAGGTCCAACAGGTCCTCGAGGTCCTGAAGGTCCTCAAGGACAAAGAGGGGAAACGGGTCCTCAGGGCCCAGCTGGGTCACAAGGTCTTCCTGTAAGTACATTGAATTGAGTTCCTCAGTGCTCAGCTTGTGCATGTTCACCTGTTTATGGGGGTTTTTAGTGCCCTGACAGAGTTTTACTCAAATGAGACCTCTTTTCCTTTTCCCAAGGAAAAGAGGTCTCATTCATTGGTTTTGTGCTTTTTTTATTGACAATAACTATTTGTTGTTTTATTACAAGTTGGAAAACTGAAAGTTGCACAATCTCAATACACTCTCAATCCTCAAGTATTTTAAAACTTAAGCTTAAACATAAGATCTTCAGCATTAAAAATTACATTAACTTGCATGCTTTATTGCTCTTTTTGGCATTTGTGTATGCTGCTATATTTATTTAATAGCCTTTATTTTCTGGTCTTGTAAAGTGGATAAAATAACTATCTTCTGCTTTTGTGATTGATGCCCATCTCATTAAAATTATTTCTAATGATTGATACCTTATCTTTAGGGTGCTGAAGGGACAGATGGTTCCCCTGGTGCAAAAGGCCCTACTGTAAGTAATCATATTTCCTCTTGAAGAAATTGTGTAAGTTAATATCTTGTATTTCCATATTTTGATTGTGTTTCCTTACTGTGCTTCCTGTTTGTATTTGTAGGGATCTCCAGGCACTGGAGGCCCCCCTGGATTATCAGGCCCCCCTGGTTCCCCAGGACCACAGGGCAGCACCGGCCCCCCTGGGATTCGAGGCCAGCCGGTAACGGGGTCTTTGTCCCTTTGGGAATTGTAGTGCCTGGCACGTGTCACTCCATGGAACTGAAACAGGGATTAGCAGTGGGCTTCCTTAAATACAGCAGTAGCATACTCAGATCCTGTGAATCTGCTGTGTATCCAAAATACCACTACTTCTTTCAAAAAGAAGTGTGTCTTTAAAAACCTCAGAAAAGAGATTTATTTAAGTTTTTTTTTTTTTATATAACATAATAATAAACAAGCATAATAAAGGTAAAGACAAACCATTATAAGCATCATATTATACTACCTACAATTAGTCACTAAACTACGAAATATTTGTTTTATGGCATAATACAAAGTGAAGTGGTTTATGCAGACTTTTAACTTTACTGGTGCTATCCATGTGTTTGTTTTCAGGGAGACCCTGGTGTCCCAGGTTTCAAGGGAGAAGCAGGACCCAAAGGTGAACCTGTAAGTCTCCATATGCTTTTTAAGATGAAGAGGAAACACAGAGGCTTATAACTATGTAATTTTTGGGAGATAACCAACTATGCAGAGTTTGAGTTGGTTTATCAACCATTCTTCAGCTTTTCTTTCTCACCAGTTAAATAATCATGTATTAACTGACAAAAATATAGAGGTGAAGTAATAGTTTCTTTACAACTGGCTTCTCCTTTGAAAATTTCTATTAGTCTCACTGAATTTTGACTCCTTTAAAGCTTGAAAAAATACAAATTATAGTGGGTGATTATAAGAAGCAGTGTCCGGCCCATCTGCAGAATTACAGTTTATTAGCTTATAAACATTGCAAAAGAGAAAAACAGATGCTGAAAAGCTGTTATTTTTAACTGATCCAAGACCTAACTATTTTCTTCTCCTTTATTTGGAAAAATGTTTATAGTGTCCAGAAGACAGTCTGTTTCAATATGCCTGAGAAGTGGTGAGCTTAACAATGTTTTTTAAAATAACATTTTATTCTCACTAGGGCCCACAAGGTCCCCAGGGTCCCATTGGGCCCATAGGTGAAGAAGGGAAAAGAGGCCCTCGAGGTGATCCAGGGTCAGTAGGTCCACCAGGTCCTGTTGGAGAGAGGGTAAGAAATCTACAGGAATAATATATTTTAAGAGATGCACTGCTAAGCTGAAAAACCTTTTGACCTATCCATGGATGTTCTTACAGCTTGATTGTGCATGTAGTCAAACCTTATTTTCCTAACAGTAGTTACTACTATGTGTTATTTTTTCACACTGGATACTTTTTTGTGGAGATTCAGTGCCCAGGATAGTATGGGAGGAGAAAGGATGGAGATAGGACAAGTTCATTACAGACTTTTTCCTACACCTGTACAACTGCTCATCTTGGCTTTCCATGGGGCTGTTCACACAGAAGGAGCTGTCCAGCATGCATGAATGAGACACTGATGTTTTTACCATTCTTAAGTCATAAACTCACCCCCACTCCCCAAGTTAAAGTACTAAAGTAAGAAAATTGTAAGGAAATGAACTGAATCTTCAATCCACAAATCTGGTCCTTTATTTGTAATAACCTATGTAAAAATTAAGATAATTGTCTCATACCTACTGCTTTTCCTAGGGTGCTCCTGGTAACCGTGGTTTCCCAGGTTCTGATGGCTTGCCTGGACCAAAGGTAAATTAAATTGAAGTTTCCATCATTTATTGTGTAGTTTGTTAAATCTTCATGTATATAGACATATAAAAGGGAAGTGTTCCATTAAAAATTTCTGCTTCTGGGCAAACAGGCAGATCCAATTTACAAATGCTAAAGGGGGATCTGAATGTTTTGAGACAAAAATTTTTTGGGAAAAGTCACTTTCAGTTCTCATGATGTTCAGCTGTGCTTGCTTGTCCCTGGCTTAAAGCTCCCTTCTTTTGAAATATGCACAGGGAAGGATTGACCTGTTCTACTCCTATATTGCTTTATGTATTACTGGGTAGGAGAGGGCTCTGTGAAAAATTGCCTATTCTTTGTGTGTGGTGTGATTTTCTAGACTTGTCCCTTAAAAAGATGGGTTTATCTGGCTTTCCTAACTGCTCTAACACTTCCAGGGAAGTGACTCATATAGACATTTGTCTAGTACTTCTGTAAATTCCTACCTTCTTGGTAAAAATACAAGGATTCTAAAATGCTTATATAAACTTGCTTTAAGGAAGAGAAACATTTAAGTAATAATTTTGGGGAGAAAGATAATAATTAGGAAACTAATAATGGTAAAAATATTAATGATTTGTAACTTTGTTTGCAAAAATAGGTCCTTAATAGAACATAATGTTTTATTTCACCTGCTCCTCTGTCACTGTTCTAGCTGTTAACTAGTAGCTCACTTGTGTCTTTCTAGGGAGCCCAAGGAGAGCGTGGTCCAGCAGGATCTTCTGGACCTAAAGGAGGTCAGGGAGATCCTGGACGTCCTGGTGAGCCTGGCCTTCCAGGTGCAAGGGTAAGGGACTGCTAGCAGTACAAACCCTATAAACTGTGGTACCTTTCATTTTCCAAAGGCAGCAGTGAATGCTGGGGAATTCAGAAACTGTTGTGCAAGGGCAGACTGGTTTCAGTGGGGCTAAAGGCTGAGAGACCTGTCTTTATTTCCTGCCAATGGTGGGAAGAACAGGTTTTTTCTTAGCAAAAGGAGAAATAGCCCTGATTGAGAACAGCTGATGCAAAGGAAGGATGTGTGTTTGTAAAGCACAGTTGCCACAGGGAACATGGATTGAAGGCCTACCTTCATTGACTTGGTGATTGTACCATAGAAGATTGAGTGGTACATATCCCCTAGAGATTTTTTTTCAGGAAAATTATTGGAGGACAATTCAAAATATCAGAAAAAGGGGATAAAGGGAGCGGTAACATGTAATCTAGATTATGGCAGAAATAAAGATGAGGCTGTGAGAAGCTCAAGAGGTGTAAGCAAGAAAGAATAGGAAGACGACAAATCAAAGACAGTGAGGGATGAAACTGTAAAGTGAATAAAAGGATGAAGACCTTTAACATGGAGAAGTTTGTGCTATAGCAGTAATAAAGCATTTCTTTGGGATTTTTTAATGTTTCTTGATTATTATAGAATTATAGACCTAACACCAAGACTATTCCTGTTTTTAGGGTTTGACAGGAAATCCAGGTGTTCAAGGCCCTGAAGGAAAACTTGGCCCCTTGGTAAGTGACAAAAATTAGTCTTTTCAATTAATGTCACAGTAATTCAAAGGTCCCATCTCACTGAAATTGCCTTTATTAACATGAGTTTTCTTTATTTATTAAGGCTCATCTTCTCTTTTGATAGTTCACTTTACATTCCTAACTTCAAAATTAGTACCAATAACATTTGTTTAGTTTTGTCTGTATCACAGTGTCTCTTGCTTACCTGCTGCTGCATCATCGATAAATGTTTGAACTAAATGTTTTCCTAGTTGTTGCTTTAAGGACACAATAAATTATTTGTACATGATTCAGTTCTAATAACTGCATAGCATTTGGTTAAATCAACCAGTATGCCTATTGTTATATCTGCTGTAAAGACATTTTGACTAATAAGTGAAGCCCCAAGCCAGGTTAATGTTATATTTTTATATATACAAGCATTTTCTTGGGATTAATAAATTCATAGGAATAAATATGAATAAATATATTTAGAATTTAATGTGGAAAATGCTTTATCTCTGCAGGGTGCTCCTGGGGAAGATGGACGTCCAGGCCCAGCAGGTTCCATAGGAATCAGAGGCCAGCCAGGCAGCATGGGCCTTCCTGGGCCAAAGGGTGGTAGTGTGAGTATGGCAATCCCTTTTTGACTTTACCCACTTTTGTATGTTTTATGGGTGAAAAATATCTAAACCTGGTCATTTTTATTTCTACAATTTAGGGTGATCCTGGAAAGCCTGGAGAAGCAGGCAATGCAGGAGTCCCAGGACAGAGAGTGAGTGTAGCTGTTATTTGCACTGTTTATGGAAAATGGTGCGTTTCTGTTATGTGTGTTCACTACACAAGATTTTTTCCCCTGTCATTTTAATGTAGGGAGCTCCTGGTAAAGATGGTGAAGTTGGCCCTTCTGGTCCTGTTGGCCCACCAGTAAGTCAGTTTTTACCTCTCTGCCTGCCTGCCTGGTACTCTATCTACTACTCCTCCTTTGGCTTCTATTCTTATCAATCTTCATGCCAGTTGCTGATTTCAAGCAAAAAATTCCAAGAACATTTAAAGAAAAATTGTCCTAGAAAAATTCCCAGCTTTGTATTAAAATATATATCTTAGTAGTCTAATTCCTTTTACTCACCATTACAAAAAATAGTGCAAGGAGTAAAAAATTATCATAGTTAATCTTTCTTGGTTTTAATGGAACTGAATGTTTTCCTGTTACCAGAGAACCTTTAGGGGAAGGGTTTAAAAGAAATTATACACACCTTATTACATCTTTTTAGATAGGCTATCTTGTCCTGGGATAAGTAAAAATGTATAGTGAATAAATACCTAGTTGAAAATATGCATATTCAGAGAAAAGAAAAAATTATGGAGCCTGCCTGTATTTCTCTTCTGTTTACTTATTACTTCCTTTTGTGTAGGGTCTGGCAGGAGAAAGAGGAGAACAAGGCCCTCCAGGTCCTACAGGGTTTCAGGTATGTGCATCCATTTTTAATTTTTTTTAATTTAAAAAATAAACAGCCATGTCTTTATCAACTTAAATTGGAAAAAATTCAATCAAATGATGCATAATATAACTTCAGAACTAAGGCAAGGATATTCAGAATAATTAATGATCCATAAGTTTCATATCAGCTGTGCACTAAACCAAACTGGCAAAGGCTTAAACACCAGCTCTGTATCCCTTGAGAGGACCTTTGATGTCAATCAGTTTTAATTTGAAGATTTTCCAAAAAAAGTTCCAAATATGTAGCAAAATAATTGTCTTGATAATGAAGTATTAATTAAATCAATATCTGTTTATAGAGAACTTTACTTCTAGGGCTGAGATGTCCTGCAAATGTTAAGGAAGGGCTGGTATCTGATTTAGAGAGGGGGAAGCACTTTGGTGAAATATTCATGCAACTCTTTCCTTTGGGAATGTCTGAGAGTGTGCTCTTGTACTGAGTGTACAGCAACATTCATGATCTTGGTGTCCTAGTTAAGTCTGGATTTACATAACTTTCTATCATATTAGTGACCATTTTATTTACTTTTTACAGGGCTTGCCTGGTCCACCAGGTCCTCCAGGTGAGGGAGGAAAGCCAGGTGATCAGGTAATGTATGTGTGACATAATATTAAAAATGCAATTTATAAAGTAATTTTATGTTTTCTTCTCTCTCTAATTGAATTTCCCACTCTGTTTCAAAATACTTACTGATTGATGTAGTCTGCAAGCTAAGAACTGCTTTGGCATAAAATAATGATGAGAATCTGTGTTCTTGGACTGAGCTGCACTATCACCTCTTGTCATTGACAGATAGGATTTAGAACTGGCCATCTACATTCACAGTACTTTGGAAATAAAAATGTTTGTCTCTAATTTACATAACTATAAAATTATGAATAATGATTTCATTCTAATGGTGAATTTTTGTTCTTAGGGCGTGCCTGGAGATCCTGGAGCTGTTGGTCCATTGGGCCCCAGGGTAAGTGTTTTCTTTCAGAGTTTAAATATTCATAACAGTTCTCTGAGGTTGGAAGTTGATGCATGCCATAGACTTTAACAGCTAAAGTCAGTATTTGACCTTTTCCCCCACCAACAAAATGGTTTTAAATATGGATGTGTTTTAAGCTGGTTTCTGTAAAATCTACCACCTTTAATGATTTTGTAGCTCCTGAAGTGGTGTTGAGTACTAGCTGCTAAATGATTTGGTTTATGCTGTGAATTGAGAGTTTTTAGTTTGCTGAGCAACATATTTTCCCCATGTCTAACAGCAAAAGCATAAAGCTAGTTTTTATTTAATCAGTTCTCCTAGAATTTTTTCACAGGCTCTGCTGCACTTATGGTGTATTTAGGATTTTGTCTACCAGAATTCTACCCTGCCTTGTAAATAAATTACAATCTTCCATTTTGTAGGGAGAACGTGGCAATCCAGGGGAAAGGGGAGAACCAGGTGTCTCAGGTCTCCAGGGTGAAAAGGGGATGGCTGGAGGCCATGGTCCTGATGGCCCAAAGGTAAACTGAGTAGAGATTTGCATTGCTGCAGTGATGTGATGTATAATTTTGATCATTTGCATGAACATAAGAGAGATTTTCAATTATAAATATGAAGGCATCTCCGTTGTATAAGGAAGGACACACAATTCCAGTTATAACAATATTAAAGACTTGCAACATACTTAAATGTTGACAATTCACAGTAGAACTGGGCAAAGCCATTTCTGAACTGCAGAAAACCTTCTAGCAATGGTGTAAGAGCCATGCCAGTTTACACAAAGACACTTGGCAGGGCTAAGCAGTTAAAAGGAAATGCTGAAAGCTTCATGCCTGCATGCATGTATCTGCTGTGGATGTGACTAGGCCAGCAAAGTCAGGTCAAGCAGAGAGTGCCTCTAGTTATGTGAGACCTGTAATAGATATGAGCATCTCTGCCCCTGGCAACTTCTACCTGTACCTAGTTTCTATACTAAACCTATGTGACATCAATTCTCAAGCTTCTTTTTTTGTCTATTTTTATCTCTGGTATGCACTGATTAAATATTAATGTATTTGGAAGAACTACGGTATTACAGTTGAACTTCCTGAGTAACACAATGGGAAAAGAAAAGTATTTGGATGTGAATAAAGTCCAAATTTCAGATAAAATTATTACTTAAAACTGTACCCCAGAGACTTCAACACAGGCACAACATGTTCTGCAGCCTGGAGACAAAGATGCTTCTCAGATGAATAGGCAACAACTTGTCTTTTGTTCCAGGGAAGCCCAGGCCCTAGTGGGACACCTGGAGATCCAGGACCACCAGGCCTTCAGGGCATGCCTGGAGAGAGAGGGATTGCTGGAACACCTGGCCCTAAGGGTGATAGAGTAAGTGTATTTATTGCTGTCCTCTTGAGTAGCATGACCTGTCCCTTAACACTGAAGTTATTCCAGGGTATGACCTACTCAGCATTCAGTGCCATAACTGGGACTTTCTGGGTGTTTTCCATAGGGCGGCGTAGGTGAGAAAGGTGCTGAAGGTACAGCTGGCAATGATGGGGCAAGAGTAAGTACATCTATCCTTCCCTTTAGACCTGCTCTTCACACACTGTTTGTGTACTGTGCTAGGGGACTTGGCTTGTGGAGTTAAACACAATGCAGTGTTATCATGGTATGTCATACATTTACAGTCATTACCTCACCCTCCAAATCTTCAAGTTTTTCAAAACTGCTGTGCACAACGTTTTGGGGTCTCTGTGTTCCAAGCCCCTATTTGGTATCATCAGTAATGCAAGTTAAGAGCTCAATGGAAAGAATTCACAGTTGATTTGGGATTCGTCTAAGTTCACTCTAGTAAAAAATATGAACAAATGAGCAGGCAGATCTTCCAGATCTCAGTCTTGGACTAAGACTCCTTCTCCTTGTCTCCATTGAGTTGCCCACAATCTCTCCTAAATTTCACAGGTGAAAATTCCTGTCAGTGTACTAAGCTTCACATAAGCAGTAATTTGCTGGCACTTCTAGAAAGTTTTCAATCTCCATTGCATTAATAAGGTCTCTAATCTGCTCAAGCTGTGTTCAAGACACATTGCACACACTCTGCTGCACAGACAGTTGGTGTGTATTTATAGTAATCTCTCTTGCACTGGGTTTTCTTTGTGTGCATTGACCATTTTTCCTTCCTAGAAGTTATTCGAGTTACTTTTTACATGAATTAAGAATATATCTGAGATTTGTGGGTTGTGCAAACCAGTTGGAGTACTAGCTGCTAAGCATTTGGAAACCTGAGGTACAGTCAAAATACAAGGATCCTGTCTAGACTACATTTATTGTTAAAGAGGAAATTTTTTTTCTGAGAAACCCTATTTTACAGAAACTCTAATAAAGTTATCATCTGTGAGCTGGAATTGGTTATTCAAATCAAACATTATCTAAAGATACAGAGCAGTTGTTAGTCATTGTAAGGGATGTTTAGAGCTTACAGTAGTTAATGAACAGGTGAAGTAATGGTGAGCTGAAGGATCATTATGTGGAGTTGGTGGGTTTGGATAGAGAGTTTGCAACCTATATGCCTGCCTTATGAAGGGATAAAAGATATTTTTGAGTAGTTTGTAAGATCTAAATGAATATTCAGAAAAAATGATGGATACTTTAAAACTAATTTAAAAAGTTAAATACTAACATGAAAGAAACAGAGCACTATGCAAGTGGGAAAAAAATACTTGATTCCTTTTTGAGAGAGTAAAATAAATCTGGAGCTTTTTTTTTTAATATCATTGCCCTTATTCATGAATACTGCATAAAGCAGATGATGAACTTAGAGAAGAAAGAGAGAATGAAGGAAAGCAGATATTTTGTGGGGAGCTTGGTCATTGGGAGAGGAAATGCAAGTCACTTTTAGACAAAGAGACAAAAGAAGTTTCCAGAGATAAAGTAAAATTCAAAGGAATGAAAAAGGGAATGGTAATATAGGAGAAATTTTAAACTTTTTTGCAGCATCACTTTTCTAACTTCCTATCATCTTAATTTGTTCGAAAGGGTCTCCCTGGTCCAATAGGCCCAATGGGTCCAGCAGGTCCCACTGGTGAAAAGGTAAACAGATTCCTTTCCTTGCTGAAGTTTCTTAATATTATCAGACTTCATTAGCATTTTAATGACAAAACAAGTTAGTAACTTGGGAAATAAAATTCTTTCATTTTATTTTAAGGGTGAACCAGGTCCTCGAGGTCTAGTTGGTCCTCCTGGTTCCCGTGGAAACCCTGTGAGTAAACATGCTTTTTTTTTTGTCTGGTATAAGTTTACAATATCTAATGCTGATCCAAACTCCAGGCATTTTTCTTATTTGCTGATATATTTTCCCCTTTTTCTTTCCCTTTCTCTGTAGCCAAGTGTAAATTCTGACTTGTTGCTGTGCACTTGCAAAAGTATTACCAGATTTTCTTTCTGTGACCTATGCTTGTTTTAGGGCAAACTTTATGGAGTCACCCTTCACTTACCTCACTCCTGAAATGATGCCACCACTTGTAATTGTGTCAATGTTTTTAAAAGCATGCCCCTAGCAGATACCACTGCACATAAACAAATATTTAATGGGCAAAGCACAGAGGTAATCCTTAGTTCATCCAGTTATGTAACTCTTGTCATCTTCCATCTATTAGTGATTTGAAGTATTTTAAGGGTTGACTTCAATTAGGGAATTAGAGGCTCAGTCCTTCTAGATCATTCACACTACTTGAAATTGATTATGTCCCTGTCATAAATCAGAACACTCTTATTTCCAGTATAACTTGGAGCAGCTTCCACCCTTTTAGGGAGTGCTGGAGTTGGCAGCCTTCAGCTACTTCTTTTCCAAGCAAATGTTGAGTGGAAAGCTCAGTCAAAGCCTGTTGTGACCTTATAGAAGAGTACATCTTTGAACTACTGTGTTTTTTCCCCAGTGTGACTGGAGTGGTAGGTTGAATGCAGTGTGTGCTCTTTGGCCATCCCTGGAAGGGGGGGTTGGTTGTGACCAGAATTTCTCCCAATGCTGTTTTAATACTCACCTGTGCCTTCCATTTCTGAATTCTTAAAGCTCAATATACTCTTGAATGCATGGCAGTTTTAACATCATAGCTAACATCCTTTATTTCGTGATTAAAAGATCATTTGATTCTGATTAATAGAGCAAATGTATGATGACACATATGATGGTAAATAGTTTTGATATATTGAACTGTAACTGATACTATCTGTAGAAAGATGATTTTTAAATACAGCTATTTCAATTTTTCTGCCCAGGGTTCCCGAGGAGAGAACGGCCCAACTGGCGCTGTTGGTTTTGCTGGCCCCCCGGTATGTGTTTTGAACACTAATGAGTTTCCTCTCCTCATGCTATGACACACTTCATTTCCTTTATTATGAATAATATTGTGGTGTTCTGGATCAGGAGTCACATTTTTGCTGCAAAAAGAGCTGTTCTTTCTCCCATTAGTATATCAAGTGAAGGAAAGGGCCAATGAGCACCCTAGACAGCTGAAAAGTGGTTTTCTTGTTAAGATTATGTAATTGCTCACCAGATTTCATATTTTCATTAGTATGTTATGTTACTCCTTTGAGATTAAAATGAGGGAAGTTAAAATGTGTCTACTGAAGGTAGCAAAGATTTATGCCATGAGTAGTGAAGGCTGGAATGAGGTTATGGACCAGATGGACTGGAATACCCTAAGCTTTCCCACAGCCTAAGTATCCTGTTTCAGGATCCCTTTCACAGTCTTGCACCTGCTTCCCTTGATGGGAAAAAAAGCCTTGAAAAGACAATGTTTGTTTTGTAGCTGCTGAGGAAAATAGAAAATCTAAAGAGAAGAAAAATGTGATCTAGATAAGTAAAATATTTAAAATGGAAATACTGGCTTCAGAGTATTAGAAAGATTAGAAAGATATTAGAAAATGTCATGTGTGGTCTTCCAATGACCATGCTGAATTGTTAAAAAAAATGCAGTGTTTTCTGGACTGATTTTTACCCCTGGTATTCTATTTTTACCCTTTTAAAAATTTTCTAAAAAATCAATTTGTTAGAAAAGATTTGGTGTTGCCTGCCCTGATGTTTCTTCTAAATAATTTTTCTTATAGGGCCCTGATGGTCAGCCTGGTGTGAAAGGTGAACCTGGGGAACCTGGACAGAAAGGAGATGCTGGATCTCCAGGACCACAGGGTCTTGCTGGGTCTCATGGTCCCCCAGTAAGTACAAATAAAATCTTCTCAGAATCAGTGACATAGGCTGATATTTTTCATTAAAAAATTTCTGGGTGTTCACTATCATCCCTCTCTTTCTCCTTTCCTTTTAGGGCCCTCCAGGTGTTCCTGGTCTGAAAGGTGGTAGAGGAACTCAAGGTCCACCTGTAAGTAGATATTATGTGTTGAGACCTGGCTGCAGATAATCTAATAGTGAAATTTTATGTAATGTGTGTATTACTCCTTATCTCAGCTTGTTTTGTCAGTATGTAACTATAATTTGCTCAATAATTCAGCCAAGAACATTTGAGGTAACTAGTGCTGTGTTTCTTTTGATAAAGATGGCATTAAAAATGGGCTTTTTTTTAGGGTGCTACTGGATTCCCAGGATCTGCTGGAAGAGTTGGGCCTCCAGGACCGACTGTAAGTTAATTATAATTTTCCTAGTAGGTATGTTTTATGAAATGGTCACCAGCAATCTGAAGGTTAAATAAAGCAAGAAAAGTGAAGCAGTGTTTATGGCCTGATACTATTGAAGAGAACATTTTGTCAGCACTGACTTCTGTGACTGATTGCTTGCATCATTAAATAAATCTCATTAGTCTTCAGCTTGGTCCAATGCCTGATATTGGTCCAAGGCTTTCCATTGGGGTAAGTAGACTTTCAAATTGCTGCTCAAATTGCTCCAATGACTTAATTGCTTAGAGGAATAAAAAACCCCAACTTATATTTTCCTCCATATTTTACTTTTTGTCCTTTTAGTGGTGACTGAAATCACGACAGTTTTTGGAAAAGAAAGAGCTTCTACTGGGCTCTTTCATTGGTGGAGTTACTCATAAGTTCCATTAAAATAAACTCAAACCCACAAACACAAAATCTCTTCTGTTCAAACATTTTCAGAAACACTATAAATAAATACTAGCTGTGGATCAAATTGAGGGCTGACCACACAGAGAACTGTGTCATGTTTCATATCCCTTTTAATGTTATGATGAAAAAAACAACTTGCATTCATTGTAAGGTTATCAAATGTGAAGCTTATGGAAAACTTAAAATGCTCGTGAAATCTTTTAGAAGTATTTGAGAAATGAACAAAGGTCTGTTGAAACAATAATTTGTACCATGGAAATGAAAAGTTTGGATATAAACTTTAGCTTGATGATAGAAAGAATGGGCTAGGGTGTGTTTTCTAGCAGTGGTTATATACTTGAGGTGAAAGAAAAAAACAAAAAAGAGAGGAAAAAAAAGGGTCTTTTAAAGAGTGAGTTTGGAATTGAAAATTGAGGGGGGACATGGGTGGAACTTGGACATAATTTGATATTTATTTCATTTCATTTATTTGTTCATAAAAGAGACTGTAGCTTTTAGCTCATTCCCATTTGTTAGCCTCAGAGTATGCATTTATAGCTAATTGAAACACAGTCCTTGGAGTTTTATTGTCCTGGTCAGAAAAGGGCCCAATGTAATGATGTGTTTTCATTTTTTTAGGGAGCCCCAGGGCCTGCTGGGCCTATTGGTGAACCAGGAAAAGAAGGTCCCCCAGGTCTTCGTGGTGATCCTGGTTCTCATGGCCGTGTGGGAGATCGAGGGCCAACTGGGCCTCCTGGTGGCCCTGGGGACAAGGGTGACCCGGGAGATGACGGGCAGCCGGTACGTCCCTTGACTGGCCCTCCGCCAGCTCCAGGCTCGCTCTCTTTGTTCATTGCTGCTGACATGACAGTGACATTACTTCCTCCTCTGTGGATTTCAGGGCCCAGATGGCCCCCCTGGCCCAGCAGGAACTACTGGTCAAAGAGGAATTGTTGGAATGCCAGGACAGCGAGGGGAGAGAGGCATGCCTGGGCTGCCAGGGCCTGCAGTAAGTGACCACCAGGCCATGTGCCACCAGCCTGGGATCTTCTGTGTGGGATTTGCAGTGTAGTGCTCTTTAGCATGAGGAGAAAGCTGGAAAACTCCAGTTGCAGGAGTGAATAGAGAGAGAATAGTAAAGAACTTAATCTCATGCAGAAGCATGAGATGGAAGGTTTACTTTGTTTATTTTTTCTGTCATAATGGAAAGTCTGAACCTGAATTAAGAGTAAGTGAATAATGGCATTAAGGCTCTTGCCTAAAATGTTCCTATTTGACTTAAAACTTGATCCCTGAAAAAAACAGCCTTACACTGTCATTAATGTACCCAAATGTCACTTGAATGTGAGTAAATACTCTGCAAGCACTGTTTTATAAATTGTGAACTACAGCCTTCCAAATTGTCACTTGAGCTCTCTTTGCATTCATGTAGGATTTATAGATATTTGTTAGATGGCATAATGATCCAGTAGATCAAGCAATTAAATAGTAATAAATCAATTAGTAATAAGATTGATATGGAGGATCGGGATCCATGAAGTCACTTTATAGCTAAAGTTCGCCAGAAATTTTTCCAGGCTAACAAGGTTTGTTGTTGAGACAGAAAAATCATGTTAATTATTTCAAACTTCATTATATTTTTCTGAAATCTAAAACACCTTACCTATTGCAGATAATGACATCAGAATTACTGATTTATCAGTAACTTCTTAAAAATACAAAGTATATTAAATATGTATTCAAATTATGTAAGAACCTTTTCTTTAAATATCAGGGTTTTTTTTTCATTCACAAATGTAGATGGTATTTCAGTCTGGCAGTACTAGTTTTACAGGCAGCAGGTTTTTAGTGCTTTCTTTGTTTTGTGATTAATATTTTAATATGTATTTGTCATCTTTGTTTAGGGTACTCCAGGAAAGCAGGGTCCCACAGGGCCACCTGGTGACAAAGGTCCCCCAGGACCTATTGGCCAGTCAGGTGCCACTGGGCCTGTAGGTGAAGCTGGTCCAGAAGTAAGTATTACAGCAGTGTAGCATGCAAGAAAAGACACGGTCATTCTCCTTGACTTGAAGTTAGAGGTGGAGAACAACTTTCTAATTCTTCTAGAAATGCAGGATTACAGAGTTAATCAATAGCTTTATTTTTATTCCATAACTCCAGGGACCTGCTGGTAATGACGGTACTCCTGGACGAGATGGAGCTGTTGGAGAACGTGTAAGAATATATTCTCTTCTTAATTTTCTTCTGCAAACCCTCATTTTATTCTTGACTTATTGTAGATTTTCTTTTCATTCAGTTAACCTGATGGAGAGCTTGTTCTGAAAGTGTATCCTAGCTTTGAATATAGTACCTCTCAAAGCTGAGGATGCCTGGCTAAGAGGCTAAGAACATCTGCTTCCACAAACTCAGACTTGAGTTCTTGCAGCAGGAATACCTTTGTAGGTTGCAATTGCTCAAAAATAGACTGGCAGTGCTACACTTTTGTTGCATTGGTCTAGACCAGTCCTCTTCAGATAAACAGTTGAAATTCTGCTTTGCAGGGTGATCGTGGTGAACCTGGCCCTGCAGGCTTACCAGGTTCTCCAGGAGGTCCAGGAACTCCAGGTCCTGTTGGCCCCCCAGGAGATGCAGGTCAAAGAGGTGAAACTGTAAGTGATGCTTTTTTAAAAAATACTTTGTTTATCAAAAACGATTGTGTATGGTTTTCATGCATTGCCTCACATTCTTTCTGTATGCAATCTTTGTAGGGTTCTCGAGGTCCCATGGGTCCCCCAGGCCGTGCAGGAAAGAGAGGTTTGCCTGTAAGTTGCCCATGGTCACTGTGGTTTTGTCTGAGATACCACTGAGGAAATTGTGTGAGGAATTCAGCCCAAATGAGAATGCCAAGCAGGGCTTCACCTTGTGTTCTGGCTGCAAGTGGGTGCAGGTAGTTCTGAGCTGCAAAGCTGCACAGATTTGGATATTTGGATACTCCAGTAGTGCTTTGGAAGCCTCTTTATTTGGAGCATGTTGCTGTCTGGATAATGGTGGGACCTGAGTTAGCAAATGGCTGGAGTCTGGTCTAAATAAGGGGTAAGGAATGGAATACTTAACAAAAAGGGATGTTTTTAGATAAAAATGGCAGAAATACAACAAAATCACCTGTTCCCATTAAAAGACCTTAATTCAACTCATGAACTTCCAACTTCAGTCTGAAAAGGAAAATAAACAAAAATCCTCTTTTTTATGTTACATAAGTCTTTTACATTCCAAGCCTGGAACAGAAAATTAATTGCAAACTTGGGAAATTCAAAACAATGTTGTCCTGTCCCTAAGCAGATGTCATTTGAGAGACAGTAAAGTTTATTGAGTAGTTAGTGATAATGATGCCATAGATAAACTATTTAGAGTCTGGCATTGAGAAATTTAGCATGTAATTTGGGCTGAGAAATATAGAATTGAAAACAGCAGCCACGTTTTGCAAGGATTCTTGAATTAGTGTAAGAAGTTTGCAATTAACAAAGCTAACAAGGAAATTGTGACAGTAATAGGAACAAAGTATTTGTGCTGCCTGGATGTTGTTGTCTGTAGTTAGGGAATGTAACTTCAGTTGTATTTTAATCATAATGAAGGTGAAAGAAGCTGTGAGAAGTAAAGATGCAGCCTGGATGATTTCATACTAAAAATATGCTTTATCATAATGAATCTGTGAGAGATCCTTAATATTTCAATCGCATTAACAAAAATCATCTGCCATAGACAGTAAGGTGAAGAAATACATTGATATTTTAAAAATTGGTTTTCTAAATTATTTATTATCATTAGTACAGTTCCATGGGGTTTTTACTGTATTATGTAGTTAAGTAGAGTAAATTTGCTACAACTGTATTTAAGCACAGTACAGTTTTCTGTAATTATTTACCTATTCTTTGGTAAAAAGTTAAGATTCTTGTAGCTGCTTCAAGAACATCATCATTTCCATCTCTAAAAGGGAAGGAGGTCTGAGTCCAGTGTCTAAAATCTAATGAGAGAATTTTGAGGTTTTTTTTCCCATTTCAGAATTTCACTCTTCATCATTGCTATTTACAGGGTCCCCAAGGACCTCGTGGTGACAAAGGTGACAATGGAGATCGAGGTGATAGGGGCCAGAAAGGACACAGGGGTTTCACTGGACTTCAAGGCCTTCCTGGTCCTCCTGTAAGTTGTTCTGCTTTTACTATAATTTTATTTGCTTGGTACTTAAATGGTGTATCAGGAACATAGTTATTTAAAGTGGAAAAAAAAGCAAACTAGTTATTTTTCCCCACAAGGTGTTTGAGTGGCCTGGTGTCTGTACTTGCTAATATTTTTAATGCAATTTTAAAATATTGTTACATGATGAGGTAAACCTCTTGTTGCAAGATGTGTGTTGTATTCTTGTTCCTTTTGCAATGCCAATCCCTTACAGTTAATGACCTGTCAGCACAAGATGGTCACAAAAGTTGGTAGTTTGAGATAAGCAATTTGGAGTGTGAAATGGTTTTTGGCAGTGTTAGAATTCATTAGAGTCAAGGAACCCAGTGCAAAATCCCAAAAGGACTGTGAGAGCATCTCTTTCTAATATTTTCAAGAACTTTGTGATTTTGTTGTCAACTGAATGGAAATATCATGGAAAACTTGCTCTTTTTTTAAACATTTATTCACTGGTGCTGGGCAAATGCTGGAAGTTTCAACACACAGGAACAGCAGCAACAAAGAGAGCCCTACACCCAAATTACCTTTTCACCTGGTGATAGAGCTGTCATTTACTCTCTTGTGAGCCACTTTGATTAGAAATACTTCCAAACCAGGGCTTTTCTAGAGAAATAGCTTTACAACCAAGCACCAGTGAATTTAATTAAGTTACTAAGGGATTAAGATAAAGGTACCACCCATTGTTTATGTACCTTTTAATCCTATTCGTACCAAATTGTGTGTATCACACGCTAGTGCCTTAAAACTAAAGCAATATGCTCTAAATGGCACAATGATATAATAATTTCTTCTTTTTAGGGTCCAATTGGTGAACAGGGCAGTCCTGGCATTCCAGGCCCATTTGGTCCTCGGGTGAGTATAACTTTTAAGGTTTTACTTGCTTGGGGTTTGTTTTTTTTTTTTCTTGCTCAGATGTCTATTTCTGCATCACTTGTATTTCAATGACTTTTATTGACTTTGATATCATGTGATCATTACCCTAATAGCTTTTGCTGAGACATCACCTTGTTTAATATAGTAAAGCTTTGTCATGAGTGTAGTTTTTTGTAGCTAAAAATGTTGGCTCAGAATGTCTACAGAGCTGCAGTCTCTTTTTAAAGACACTTTTGCTGCAGCTGATACAAAGCCATGCACGTGGCAGCTCTGGCACTCATCCCCCATGTATGTCATTTACTCAAAAATAAAGGAGAAATACTGTCCCTTGGGAACATCCAAGAGAGGCATCTACATCTACCTCTGAGCCTGTATCTGAGGGTGTACAGAAGCTACTCCAGTCTGCACAGCATCTGGAACTGATCTCACTTAAATGGGATCAGTTAAGGAAAAAGGTATATTATCTTTTAAGTTATATTATCTGAGGTGATTCAGTTCAGAAGAGCAGATTTTAAACTGCCTTCTTACTTTTACAGAAGAAGAAAAAAGGTGATTTTTAAAAGTTTGGTAGTAGGCACAAGTAATCAGATTGGTTCCTGACAAGATATTGCATATAATGGGCTGCTTTGTAAAAATTTGTTACTAAATGCTAAAATACATTCTGTCTGTCTCCTATATTTTCTAGGGTCCTCCAGGTCCAGTTGGTCCTTCTGGAAAAGATGGAAGTCCCGGTCCACATGGGCCAACTGGACCTCCTGGTGTTAGAGGGACTGTGGGAGAGGCTGGACCTGAGGTAAATTGATGGGAATATGGGGGAAAAAGTTATCTTCAAATAATCAGATTCTTTTTTATAGTCCATCACATTATTTTCTTGAACATCTATGAGCTCGAGACAAACAATAAAATGTGGTAGTTTCTCCAAGAAACATCCAGGGTAACTTTACTGGAAGGTTTCATTTCTTACTCATTTCCATCTTCTGAAGCTGGGATGATCCTAGCCTCATCCACCTGTGCTCTTTTTAGGCTGAGCTGGATGTAGTTCTGTGGGTGGCTTACTGGATCCTGCTGGATCTGTGGTCCAACATGGCTGTTTGGCCACTTGGGTCCTAAACCTCAGGCCCAAGCACAGGCCAGCAGTGGCTCAAAGCTGGCAGTCCCAGGGAGTGAGCACAGCCACCTGCCTGACTGCCAGCATCCTCCTCCACTGTGCCATGTGTTAGGGAGATCCTTCACTCCAAATCAACAGCCCAAACTCTAACACTGAGCCCAGCTGACCTTCATGCTGGGCTGAGGTTTACAGACACCAAACCATGAGCTGATTCACTACTGATGAAAACTGGTTTGATCTGTTTGGAAAGAGTCCTAAACCTTGCTGAATGCCCCAGGCATATTCCACACACACCAATTCAAAATACTCAAAAAAGGGTAGTTAAACTATTTGAAAGAAGATAAATTTTTAAAAAATTAGAGAATTTGAGAAAAGAGTGATCTGGGTGGTCATGGGGAGAATTAAAAAATTGATATTGCTTATTTTGTGGAAGTGGTAGAACAAAATAATGGGCAAGAAAAGGCAGGCAGTTTTGGCTGTCTTTTTCTGGTAAGACATGGGGGTTCCTTGTGTTTATCATGTGCTGATATTCTGTCTATTTCATTTGAATTTCTGCTAATTATCAGTATCTCCACTTCTGCCCAGACACCAAGACCTATATGAAAAGTCTATGGCAGAGCATAAGAATATAATTTGTCTCTTTCAACTGTGTAAAGAAACCACACAAGAAATATCACATTCCAGTATTTTTAGTTTTGCTTTCCATGGGGGCTTGCATGCAGCTGTAAGTTGGAATTAAAAAGCAAGAAATAAAAGTTGAGATTTCACTTTTCAGACACAGTGTGTGTTAGTTTGGGTGTGTGCTCTGTATGTGCATTTGGAGCACTAGTTGTGAGTTCTGAAGTAATGACTCTCAAAGGAAAGGCCAGTTCTGATCCACCACCTGGTGCAGCAGAGCATCAAAATTCACCTAGAGGTACATTACAGACTTCGTGCTGCCAGAGAAGGGCTGGCAGGGTGAGATATGTTTATTAACAGATATCTTCTCATGTGTCCTGGTTCATGGTGACAGAAGGACCTCACAACCCACCATCTGGGAAAATTTACTTAGTCAGGAAAACGCCTGCTCTTCCAAGTAAGGATGATGTAGATTCTGTAACACAGAAAGACCAGAGTTCTGTGTCCAGAGAGCTCAGCACTGTGCTGGATAAATATAAAGATGTTTCTAGTGCCAAATTTTCCATCCAGGAAAATGATCCAGAGGCAACTTATGGAAAGCAGGAATTTTAAGAAATAAAGTTGTTAGGCAGGGATCTGAACAAGGAGGGACAGGCTTAACAAAGGAAATGAAGGCATTCCTTGGAGACCTTTTCCAGCTATTAGTCTTAAAATCAGGAGTAAGAAGAAGTTGAGCAAGGCATTAAGGCAATCAGAGAGGACATGAAGCAGAGTGAATACATACCTTAAATGCAGTTCTTTGAAAGGTGAATTCTTTATATCTGAATTTAGAGTGACTGGCCCAGAAGTTTTTGGGGTTCTTTGGTGGCAGACTTTGCTGTCATTGGGCATAGTATTTACTCTACTGGATATCTGTTGCCTTCTTGTTTTGAACCTTAGGGCCCACCAGGTGAGCCTGGTCCTCCTGGCCCTCCAGGGCCCCCAGGCCACCTCACCGCTGCCATCGGTGACATCATGGGACACTATGACGATGCCATGGCGGATCCACTCCCAGAGTTCACTGAAGATGAAGCAGCCCCTGATGATCACAACAAAACAGACCCAGGAGTCCACGCCACGCTGAAGTCTCTGAGCAGCCAGATCGAGACCATGCGCAGCCCCGATGGCTCCAGGAAGCACCCAGCGCGCACCTGTGATGACCTGAAGCTGTGCCACCCCTCCAAGAGGAGCGGTGCGTGGCCACACCTCTGCTCTGGGCCCTCTGAGCCTGCCTCGTGCCCAGCATGGCCTTGGGCACTGCTTTGCACTGCTGCAACATCATTCTGCTTGTGTCTTCCCAGTTGTTTCAAAAATCTTTGTGATGTAACACAGTCACGTTTTATGTTCTTCGCAGGTGAATATTGGATTGATCCTAACCAAGGATGTGTTGAAGATGCTATAAAAGTGTACTGCAACATGGAAACTGGGGAGACCTGCATTTCTGCCAACCCATCCAGTGTGCCCCGCAAAACGTGGTGGGCCAGCAAGTCCTCTGACTTAAAGCCTGTTTGGTATGGCCTTGATATGAACAGAGGATCACAGGTAAATAAATACTGACACTCTTAAAATTGGCTTCTGTGAATTGTGGTTTGGAACTTTATCTGTTGCTCTGAGATGGTTCTGTTACAGTTACAACATTATACCTGATGATTGACTGGCTTATAGTCGATTGTTAGTATCATATAATAAAGATAGGAAATAACTGGGAAAAAACAATGCAAGTGCATCTAATGCAGGATTGGCTAAAGCAGACTACTGCTGGACAAAAACATCAGCTTCTCTATCAGTCTTTTACTAAATCTCTGTCTTGTCTTAAACAACTGTACTTCTACCCTGATACATAATGAGATCCCTGCTGTTTTAATTGAATTCTAATCTTCCTTTCAGAAAACTTAATACTGCTAAAAATTACAAAACTTTATAAATTTGGTTTTGAATGAAAATATGATTGCTATCATACGATCAGGTTGATCCGTGATGAATCCATCAGTCTCTAGGCAGATAAAATTTCACTCATGTTTTTGCTGGGGTTTTCCTCTAGGATAACTTCTAAGATTAGGTTTAATGATCCTGACAAATAACAGAAGTTTAGCCTATGTGAAGTATATAATTTATTAACTAGTTTTTGCTATTTTTATTTCTAGTTTATCAAAAGCACAGAGAATATCTTCAAATGTTATTTCATAGAGCATTATTATCTTTAAATTCAGTATTTGGTGCGTGAAAAATAACGCTGTTATCAACTGGATTACTAAGAACAGTTCAGAACATTAACAGCTGAGAACAGATATGATATTGATGGCTTTTTTGAGAAGCTTTCACTTATTACTAAATTCAGGAAGTCTTGCCATGACCTAACATATCCCAGTTGATGTTTAACTGCCTGCAGAGCTACACAGAGGGGTTTGCAAGGCAGTTGCTCTGTGGAGGAACAAATTATCTTCAAGAATACTAAAAAAAGAATATTTCAGTATTTTTGAAACACTGTCAGATTTTGTAACTAGTATGAGCTATATAATAGTCAAGTGCAGTCCTTATGGATTCTAAGTAATAAATGTGTCCAAGATTACCACACTTTATACATTATGACAGTACCAGTGAATAGGATTTTCTCTTCACCGTTTTCAGTGAAATGTATAAATTTTTAGTAATTCTTGATTGTTGTTCTTATGTTGAATTGATTCATAAAACATGAATAAAATGGAGCCTTCATGAACAAGGTAAAAAAAACCTGAGGAATTTTAGGATTTGGCTTACTGGTAGAAAAATTGATTGTTTTGTATAGAAGCACTGACACTTTGTGAAACATTTGTCAAACTTGTGTGCCAATTGATTAGTTTATAAGGCCCATATGCAAACTTTGTTTATAAGGCCCATATAGTCAAACTTTGTTCTGCTTCTAGATACAATACAAACCCTACAGAAAACAAGTTAATGAATTGGCAATATATCAGGTGCATTGTAAAAGATGTTTCTGTGCTTGATGTTTCTAACCTGCTTCAAGGTTGCTTTAATGCATTATTTCATATATAAGAATCCCTTTCAGAAATGAGGCAGAATTCATTCCAAAGCTTGGCATATCTGTGGAGGTCCAACTTCCTCTGAGTTCAGTTGCAGAGAATGATGATCAACATTATCCAAAATTCTCCCTGTTACAGAATGTCTAATTTTCTTTGTCCTATCTGGTGGCAAATGACAAAAGAAACCACTCTTACATTTTATGTAATAGGGCTCCTACTGGTCATATCTGAAAGATGACAATAATGGCAGATGTTTCTAAATTCATCAACTCTTAATTTCAGTGTCCTGTTAATTGACCTATTTCTTTATCTCCAAAGTTTGTGTATGGGGATACAGCTGTCACTCAGATGACATTCCTGCGCCTCCTGTCCAAGGAAGCCTCCCAGAACATCACCTACCTTTGCAAAAACAGTGTTGGGTACCTGGATGACCAGACAAAGAACCTGAAGAAAGCTGTGATTCTGAAAGGGGCCAATGACCTGGAGATCAAGGCAGAGGGAAACAGCCGCTTCAGATACACTGTTCTGCACGACAGCTGCTCTGTAAGTTTGGGGGCTTTGCCCAAAAGGACTTTTGCACATTTTCACTTCTCTCTTGAATTGGAGAAAACACCCAGGCAAGGAAGTAATTAAAATTCTGCAGGATTTTGTAATGAATTGTAGACATAACTGATGAAACAGGGATTTTGTTATAATTCTAGCTTCACATAATAAAAGTCTGCACTATTTAGTGGCTATTTGCAAATTCCTTCTTAGTGAGGACACTGAGATACCCATCTTGGCATTTTGCATTTCCCAGTACTTGTTTAGCTCTGAGCTGAGTGGAATCGTACAAACTGGTGAGATAAACACAAACTTTTGTCTGCCAGATGGGCAAGATTATTGCAGCAGTACTGTGGAGGAAACTCACTGAGCTGGAAAGGAAAACTCGCCCTAAAATTTTGTGGTGAGCACGGAAAACAGAAAGTAGTAGATTTTTCAGAAACTTGGCATTTTCAGCCAAGACCAACATACTGGCAAATATTCCTAAATCTAGTCCTGCACCTGAAAAAAGTTAAGTGTGCTCTGTGCTTTAAAGTGTACCCACAGTTATGGGTGAAGGCACTCATTAGGAACACGTAGAGAAGAATTTCATAGCATAAGAGAAAAATCAGCCCTGATGTGTCAGTCTGATAGATCTGCTCATTAGAGACATTTCAAAATAACCCAGGTGCAGTGCAGACAGCGTTGCTCAGTGTTACTCAGCAAAGGTGCAGTGATACCCTCCTGAACAATCAGACAACTGACTCACCAGTTGCACTTCAGTCTGGTTTTGACATGAGCCTTGGCCTAATCTTTATTTTTTCCCCCCTTCTTTTCCCTCTAGAAACGTAATGGGAACGTGGGCAAGACAGTTTTTGAGTACAGAACGCAGAACGTGGCGCGCTTACCCATCATCGATATTGCACCGGTGGACATTGGCAGTACCGACCAGGAATTTGGAATTGAAATTGGGCCAGTTTGCTTTGTGTAAGAGCAAGGGGGGAATATAACACATTACCCAGCAACAGCAGCATTAAACATGAACTTAGACTGATTGAAGTTAATCCTGAGACTCTTGAAGTAATGGCTGATATTGGATCAGCATTGTATATACAGCTCTTTCTAAATGCCCGGCCTCCTTTTGAATATTTATTTTACTTACAAACCTTCTGTTTTCAATGATTGAAACCAACTGTTTAATACAATTTTAAGAGGATTGATGACAACCTTCTAAAAGTAATATGAATCCTTTTCCTTGGTTTTGTTTCAAATTATTTTGACATTTCCAGGTATTCAAAATAGATAGATTTAATGTGGAACTATGTAAAAGCTCTAATGATTATTTCTTTTGCTTTGATGTGTACTGAATAACAGAAAAGTAGAGCACTTTTGTGAACCGTTGGCTGTATTTCAATCATACCTGCTCCCTGTACCCCAGTTTGTGTTCCTGTGGTTGCCATTCACAGAAAGCTGTGTCTTCTGTAAAAGAAAATCTCTTCAGACAAGACCATCTCAATTTGGCATTGTTTTTCTTGCACTTTTCTATGTAAGTCTGCTCAGAAGAGTGATCCATAGCCATGGTTAATTTATGAAGTAAAAATATTACTGGGGTAAATATGGGTGTCCCATAGTAGGGGTGTCCCATATCTTAACTTTTAAGACTAGATTTCACTTCTCACAATGTATCTGTGTAATTCCATTAAATTATCCTTAATCTTCAAAATATGTCTTAAACCCAATACTTGTTGATTTTCCAATATTTGCCCATCTAAGAAGCCATTACGTATCAAATTATTCAGATGTCTTATATATGGTGCCAATTTCTGTGTGTTGCAGACCATTCACATGTATACCAGACCAATTGCTAATAAAGAAAGTTTAGAAATTCCTTGGTTTTAGCTGACATCCAGACATACATCACCAGTAATTTGACTTGCTGGCCTTGAGTTGTCAAGGCAGGAAAGTTCCATCATTTCTTAGCATAAGCTACCTCATCTCTGGAAGTTGGGATGCAATTAATATTCCTGGTTTTCTTTTAGGTATTAAAAGGTGCTATGCTTCTGTTGTTATTTCAAGATAGGAGATAGGCAGGGCAAAAAAAAAAAAATCAAAAAGTGATGGTGCTAAATGACTCTCTAGAAGGCTGATGAAATAAAGATGCCTGCTGTCAATGTCATGTTCAGAGCTTAGCTGTTAGGCTTGCAGTGTTTGAGAGAACAATGTTACAGTGCATTTAACTGTTGGTCATTCAGTATATAGAATGTTTTGTACCTCAGCATGCTTTATTTTGTAAAGTATGTGGGTACAAACTTACTTAGGTTTTTTGTTTCTTTACTGCATCTGTGCTCTCCACGTTTTTTTGTTTGTTCCTTAAAAAAAAAATAAACAGCTGGGGCTCTCCCTAAAGAAAGTCATGCACATAGCTTTATTCATGTATCTTTGCAAAGCATTTAATTAAATACATGCTTCTCGCTATGTAAGTGGTTTCCTTTTTGTAAAACTCCTTCCAGTGTGTTCATTCCATATCAGTTCATTCCCAGGAAATTAAAAATAGAAGTACTTAATTGTTGTTTGGTTGCTGTTTGCATAAATCATTTGCAAGGCATTGTGAAATATTTTGAAGGCAGGAGTAAAGGAGTATTTGTAAAGTACCTTCTGTGTCAGTTTTTACAGATAGGTGTCAGTTGTACGAAGGAAATCAGCAGGCCTAGATAATCTACATAAATAATATTATTCGAGACTCCAGAGAGAATTTTTATTCAAGAATGAAACATTATTTGGCCAGTTCTTAGTGGCAATAGGAGTTAACACTGAGAGGAGACAGCTTCTGGACAAGACATAAAGTTGCATTTGTAGTGAAGCAAGCAAAAACTTCTCTTTCCCCCTTCTGTAGGGGCAGGGTCTTGGCAGGTTTCTAGATTGTCCAAACATGTGTCCCTGCAGGGGAGGTAAGGGCTGGGAAGCTGACAGGTTCATGCTGATGTTATCTGTTTGCTTTTACTGCCCATGCAGGAACTTTATGATTTCTTTCTTACTGGCATGAAATAATTTCTATAAATATGTGACTGAGAGGTTAACTTACCATACTGGCTCCTAGAGAACTTTTAGATAATGTTAATTTCAAGCTGCAGTGTAAAGGCTTGCTGCAGCAAAGGTGGCTGTGGTCGTATCTCTACAGCATGTTTATCCAGATGCACAAAATGAATAACATTTGGAGGATAGGTTTATATTTGTAATTAGTTTTAATCTCTAATTTTAATCAAGTATAATAATCCACGTTTAATATAAGTAGTTTGTAAGGTTGTTGAAGGAGAAGATTATTTGATTATGAAAAATACCTTTTCTTTTCTTTTCAAGTGTCTCTTTGCATCTCTATCTCCATATGAAGTGTGCAGTATTTCCTCAGCCAGGTGCTTTGAGCACTGAAAAAGAGCTGTAACTAGAGACCCATCTGAGGTAATATTCTGTAAAAACCAGGGCTGGAGAATCACTAAAGGAAAGTCTGCTCTGAAGTGCAAGCTCTCAGGTAGTTAACTGAGGAGTCTGTAATGCAAGTGGTTGGACATGCTTTTCTCTTCTCTTGACTCTGTTTAGAGCATACATAGATATTGCACCTCTCTCCCTGTTTTTGCATTCCTCAAAAGTATTGTAGAATCATATTAGGAAGGAAAAAACAATAAAGTGTGTGGGGGGCATTTTCTTATCCAGGAAACATGGCGTAGCCTCATGTAATATAGCTTTAATTTTTGTGAATGAGCTAATAATTTGTTGTTTATGAAGTAACATTAAGTAAATGTCAGCTATAACATTTAATGAAGTTCTGCCTTAGTGACAAATAACTTCAAAAATGGTAGGAAAAAGCCACTTCAGAGTGATTAAAATAATATAATGATTAAAATAATACAGTATCAGACTGAATTTAAATTAAATTAAATTACAAGTGTTGGTTCTGTTTTCCTTAACTAATCTGTCCTCAGGGAGAAACAAATCCCAGGACTGCCAGCACTGACAGAAACCTTCTCCTGGTTTCTCAAAAGCAGTAGTGTAATATTTGTTTGGCAACCATTCATTAAAAGCTCATCTAGAAATTAAATTCCCAAACTGCTTCCCTGCCTTCTGCTAGCTTCCTTGTGGCTATGATAAATAACCAGCTCGAAGTTTTCAGCACTAAAAAGGTTCTGGAGAGCACCAGCAGTACTACATGCAGTAGAAGAATGTACCAAGAAACACAGAAATCTAACAAAGAAAATGTCATGGCATTACAGCTAGAAACAACACAGCCAAAGTCCACAAAACAGCAAGAAAATGGAAGATTTTTCTTCTCTGCAAAGGCAAGTAAAGAGTCTAAAAACAGAAGCACCGTTTTTCTTATTGTTGTAGAATAAGAGCCCCTATGGCTTTCTTTTATCTCCTATAACTCCCTGAGACTGAGCATAGTAATTGAGCTGGTAAACACTCACATAACCTCTGGATATTTTAATTACTTTTTCAGGAAGTGCAGGCTATACTGAAGGTTTAATACTCACTGGGCAGTTTTTCCTCACTGAGAGAGTATTCCAGAAAGAGTAAAGCAATTGCAAAAGGAAAAGCAAAACTAAATGGAAATGTAGAAATGCTAATGAAGGAAAAAAGATTCCCTGCAAGTATGCAAATATCACAGAGAAAAAATGGTAAAAATTAGAGCATTAGATGCTTTAAAAAATCATGAGAAAAGGTAAAACTGAATCAGCAGTTCAATAGCTGAAATAGAAATGTCTTAGAAACTGTAGACCCATAGACAAATTTTATTGTGAATTTGCTGCTCATTCGTGTGAGGCAATTACTGGACAACATCTTCAGGATCAGTAAAAGAGAAAAAAGCAGTTTTTGCTTTTTCTAAAAGCCAGAAAAGAAAGGGCACAATATGAGAGCCAATGGCCTGTGCAGATCTCAGGAAAACCTGAGCCGAGTGGTGCAAATATTAAAACTGAGAAGTTTTATGGTATTGCACAACTCCAGAGAGCTTGATTGCTGATCTGTCTACTGTGCTCTTGGCATTACATGTTTTATCCTTTGCTGGGAGAAGGTCTGGAAAAGTACAAAGACATCAGGCAACACTAGTTTGGGCAGAATGCTAAAGAGTCCATGTTTAACTCCCTCCCCCATGTTTATTTTGTGCACATTCCCATTTCCTTGCTGGTAGAGTTGGAAGCCATCTTTCTATAAGCTCTGGCTTAAGTTTGGTTATGTTCTCAATATCAGAGAGTGGTGCACTATCAAATGTTTCTGTTGCAAAATTAGTAATTTGTTCCTTGATAGATACTACTGTCCATCCTCCAGAAAAGGCTGCAGCCTTGTTCAGGGATGATTGTGCAGAGAAAAAGAAAAAAAACAACCAAGCAACTGCTTTTTGGCCTCAGTCAACTGAGTGAAAAGAATCTCATACAAACCCAAACAAGTACACCAAAAGAACATAACTACAATTCTAGAAATTCAATGAAATATTTCTGCATGTTTGGTATGGTACAATCTTCCCTGCCACAAAAGAACATGACAATGACAGAAGATGGTGATGACTGCAGGAGCCAGCACTGTAATTCAGGAGCCTCTGCCCTCTGAGGAACAAGCTGTGTGACTCTACACAAAAATCAGAGAATGTCTGAGCATTTCTTTCTGCCATATTGCTGTTTAACCCAGCCCTTAAACACCAGACAGGCACTTGCCTAGTCCTCAGTCCCCTCAGTGGGGCAGGGAGGAGAACTGGGGGGGTAAAGAAAACACAAGCTTAATTGGATGACAGAAAAGGAAAAGAAAATAATAACAAAAGAATTTAAATATACGAAACAACAGCGTAGAATGCAGTTGCTCACCCCCCCAGTGGCCTATATCCAGCCAGTTCCTGAGCAGTGCCCCCTGGCCAGCTTCCACCACAGATTTATGTGTGAGGATGACTCCATGTGGCCTGGAATGTCCCTTGGATCAGCTGAGATCAGCTGTCCTGATTGTCCCCTCCCAGCTCCCTGTGCTGGCAGCAATGTGAGAAGCTGACAGGGCCTCAAGGTAAGCACAGCTCAGCAGCTGCAGCCTGTTAGCAGCAAGATTGTCATCCCAAATCCCAAGGCAGTACTGGGAAGAAAATTAACTTTGTTGCAGCTGACACATATCAAGTCGGCCATTTCCTGCTAGGAATTTCATCCCTGCTTTACAGATGCACCCAAACTGAGAAGAGGAGTGAACAGACTTTTCCAGGTACCTTGGAGATGTTATAACAAATGCAGTGAAGCTGAAATGGGATATTCACAAAAACCCACAGGAAGCACACCTCCAGTGCCTCCAGGAGTGACCTTTCATTGACTGCCTTCTCAGTGGATGTGGACTCAACAATAAAACTTAAACTTTAATCTAGAGATGTCCATGGCTAAGGGGTGTACTGAAAGGAGTGAAAGTTTGGATAAGCATAGATTTTCCAGATAAGACTGCAGGATTATAAATAAAAAAAGAAAAAAGAGCGTATCAGTGGGTTTCTCAGAAGGAGCCAGCTCAAGCCAGAGGGGCTTCTGTGATGGGGAAACAGTGTGGGTTACAGTCAGTCTTTTTAGACAAGACTCTAGGGTGAAGCTATTGCAGGATGAAGAGCAGTTGGGAAGACAAGCTACCAGGATTTTGTTCTGGTGGACTTCATCCATCCTGGAACAGCAATCCCCCAGTGTAGTGTGAACTAGTTTTTCCTTCCTCCCAATAAAGAGGTAGGCAAAAACATAGAAAGCATCTCATCATCTCCCAAATCCTAAAACCTGCAAAATATCTTTCTCTTCTGGTACTTTAAATAGCGGTATCTACAGATTTTTTTTTAAGATCATAACAAGATACAGTTGAAGACATCTGATTACAATCTCAAGTTGTATTAAAATGTTAGATCATGATAAAAAAATTCATACACTCTGTAGCTTAAGATTTTTGCAACATTATGTATCTCATGAAATTTCCAGAAGAGAGGCACTTGGTTTAAATATGAAGTTTGCCAAACCCAACTTTTTTTCTGGTGCAAAGAACTGGGTATCTCATTGAACCATCAGGCTTCTGGTCTGGGTTGAAATGAGTATGAAATATGTATTATTAAGAAATATATTCTAATTTATTGACTACATTAATGCTGTCTTATTGCCATAAATAATAACCAGTCCTCCAAAAGAACACCTTTTCCAGTCTGTATGAATAACATGCACCTGATGAGGAATAATGGACCTTACATTTTCCTAGTGAAGCTATCAGGACAGCCATAGCATGGCAAAGTGTTGGGAAGAACTTCCTCCTTTACTAATGCAAAATTCTTGTAGACAGCTCTTCCTCCAGGTTGCTGCCTGCAAATGGAGGCTTAATACTATTTAGCTGAAAGCACAACAAAAGAAGAGTTGCAAATTGCACCCAATGCTTATTTAAAAGTTGATTTGTTTTAGGAGGGAAAGGTATTTACCATTTGCCAGCTTTCAGAAGAAATTCCTAGCAGCTGCTCAAATTCAGAAGCCATCATGAGTCCACTCTAAGTGCTGCTTTATCCTTGCCTGGCTTTAGGTGCCAAATTATGGCTGGGAGAGGGGACCTGGGGGGGATTTACGGCAGCTGGCAGCCATGGTGGCCATGGAGAAGCCTTGCCTGTCTCCCAGGGGAAGCTGAGGGTGTACACACTCAGTTACAGGTGTTTACAATTTGGTTCCAATTAGGGCCTGATCAGGTAGCAAAGTTTTTCACTTAGACAATGGCTGGCTGGATTCTTGTCATGTTCTAGCGTTTTTTACACATAATTTTTGTAAAAAACCAACAAAATTGGATGTTGCAGTAGTCCCTGTGCCACAGACCATGGGATATCCACGTTCACTGGAAGAAAGGCTCTTATGTCCTACAAAACTGCTCCACCCTGAGATGACAACTTGCAGTTAACTGGAAAGGCAAATTCCAAGGTAATATTAAAGGCTAAATTAGTGATATTTTAAAGTCATTGATATGTCCTGGAAAACTCCTTGAGGAAGGGCTATTTCCTCTTGTTTCTTTTCTTCTCTCAGAGAGCCATGGGAATATGGTGCTGTGAAGTAAATGAGATCAGCTGGTGTAACAGAATGAGAAGCTGTAGATCAGAATTAGAGATTTCTTCTATCAGTCCTATTACTGTGTGGGCAACTTCTTTCCTTGATTTTTCCTGCCTCTCATTCAGGTTCATGCCTCTCTTTCAACTATGTGGAATATAATATTTTCTTCTTTTCTCCAGGGCACCTTGAAATTTAAATCCTTGAAAGCAGGTGTTGGTGTTTTCATCTAAATCAGTTTATACTGAGCAGTTCCAGAGGCTTAGGATGTAAAGGAAGGCAAACAGGGAATTCATGGCTTCAGCCCTCTCTGGGTGAGAGGCTTTGTTCAACCCACACTTTTGGATTTATGCACCTCAGTTTTAGACTAACTGTGAAGAAAAACTTTATTTTTATGGGGTTTTCCCTCTTTGGAGGCAACTAAAAAGTCCAAAGATGGATTTAGAGCAAAAAACTATGATTTTTTTTCTCCTACTCTAGGGTGAGGGACCCTGGGTTTCTTTTCTCCCCTTTAGCTGCCTAAGACTGAGCATAGTAGCTATTAGACTTATAATTATGGATATTTTAATTAATTTTTTTCAGGAACTTAAGGCTATACTGGAGGTTTGATATTCACAAGGCAGTTGGTCTTGCAGAGAGAGGGTTCCAGGAAGACAGAGGATAAAGCAGTTGCAAAAGGAAAAGTTAAACTAAATGAAAATTTAGAAATGCTAATCAAGGAAAAAAAGATTCCCTGCAAGTATGCAAATATCACAGGAAAAACAAGGTAAAAATGATAATTAGACAGTGTTGGCATTATAGTTTAAAAATCATGATAAAGGGTAACAATCAGCAATTCAATGGCTGAAAATTATAGTAAAATATATAGTAAAATATATAAATATAATAAAAGATACAGTAAAAATATATAGCAAAGTATATAGTAACTATAAAGAAAATATAGTAAATATATAGTAAAATACATATATAGTAAAAAATACATAGTAAAATATATAGTAAAATACATAAATATAATAAAATTATAGTTAGACAATGTTGGTATTATAGTTTAAAAATCATGATTTATAGTATTAAAAAAAGTTGGTAAAAAATTACAATGTTGGTATTATAGTTTAAAAATCATTTTCATGGCTGAAAATTATAGTAAAATATATAGTAAAGTATATAAATAAAAATATATCGTAAAGTAAATAATAAATATAAAAATATATAGTAAATATATAGTAAAACTATACAGTAAAAATACATAATAAAATATATAGTAAATATATATAAATATAATAAAATGATACCTATTCAATGTTGGTATTATAGTTTAAAAATAATGACAAAAGGTAACATCAATTCAATGGCTGAAATAGAAAATGCCAGAGAAACTGGGAATCCATAGATGTTGTCCAAATGGTGTGCTTATGCTAGAAAGAAATAATCTTGGATTATTTCTTTCACAGTTTGCTTGCTGGGAGTTCAAAGGTTCTGTTGAAGAGTGTGATTTCAGTCAGGTGCTGCAGAGTTCAGGATATCCACAAGGAGCCTGTTTGGGCAGAATTGCTATCTGAGTACCAGAACATTTAGACTGTTTTTAGCCTGCCTATTTTACCTGCTGTCATGCTATTCAGACATTCAGCCTGTGTTAAAATCAGAGGTAATGCTTCTTAATGTATGAAATAAATATGAAAGAAGCATGAAGACTGTGCTGAATTACAGCTGAGAATCACCTGTGTTAAACCCTGCCCCAAAGGAGAACTTGTGTGCACAAAGAGAACACCTCAAACAACAGACCAGCTTTCTTGTGAAGCTGTTGTCAGTCCTGGGAGGAATTGGACAACATCTTTAGGAACAGCAAAAAAAAAAATCTGCTTTTTCCACAAGCCAATGAAGAGGACACTGGGTGAGGAATGAGTCACAGGTGTTTATCGTTTGTTAACAAGTAGGGTCTAATTAGATAGCAAAGCCCTTCTGTTGGAGAAGGGTTTGCTGGCTTTCTGCTGTGTTTTGGAGTGTTTTAAAATAATCTTAATTAAAAAAGTTCAGAAAGGAGATGTTGAAATAGTCCTCATGCCATGGACTCCAACAGAAGAAAAGCTCTGGTGTCCTGCAAATGGTGATGACCTGTAAGTTATTGGAAAGTTGAAGTTTCAAGGCAATATTGAAATGTATATCAGTCATACTTTGCACTCCTGGTACGATTCAGGCAACTTTTTGTGGCAGGGTTTAGTTTAGGGAGGGTTTGGTAGGTTGATTTTTTTGCTGGGGTTCTTTTGGGGGCTTTTTTTTCTAAGTGTTGTTTTTTGGTTTTGCATTTTGTGGTTGTTATGTTTTTTTCTTGTTTTCCCAAAATAGTAATGTGGTGATATAAAAGTACAGATATGTGACAGCCATGGTAGCCTAATTAGTGGCTCTGAAAAAGATGAAGGCTTTTATATCAAGTAAATATTTTGTGGTTGTTGGTCGTTGTGTTGGTTGTTTCTGTTTTCTACAAATGTTCCAGAAAACCAACTTTCATTAGTAGACATCATTAATGGAAGACTTGATGAGTGTGTGTGCCTTAGAAAGCAGCCTCCAAAGCTTGAGTTTTAGTGTTGAGCCATTGTTCCCAGTCCCAGTAGCACTGGGTATTGCAAAGGCTATTTTCTTCTATTCTGTCCTGGCAATTAAGAACAGGTGTTTCCAATGCATTTTTCCACAGCCAGCATTCTTACCAGCTGCTTTTATAAAACTCCAATCAAAGGCTTCCTACCATGTAATTGATGTCAGATTAATATTATTTAGTACATGCAATTTGCATTTTCTATAAAAAGTAGTTTATTTTCACCATCAAATGAAGAGGTTTCCTGCAAGAGCCAGTACTTTTTTGGAATTGTTGGCATTGCTGTTATATGTTGCATTAAGTGGAGTCACATCTGTGGTGATGCTGCATTTGTGCTGTAAGGGCCTCCCCAGAGCCTCACTGTTTTCCTTCTGTGTGAGCAATGTCCAAATTTACAGTGCCAAAGCAGGGCAGTGTCTTGGCTCAGTCTCAAATCTGGTGGGATATCTTAAAAAAACCAGCATTTCTTTGTTCATTTATTTTTTCCTCCTTGAGTGAATCAGAAAGTATTCTCTGAGGATGCATAATCCATATTGTTAAAGAGAATTTTTAAGAATTGGATTTTTTTAATCCCTAGTTTTTGTTATCTGATCTTGTTGTAGAATATCTTTAATGGTCCTGGGCTGTGCAATAATGATGTAGGGACAGGCTCTGCCCTTGCTCCATGGGAAAGGCTGAGTGGCATTTTCAACATTTGACTGTGGGAGAGCTTTCCTGGCCTGGGCTCCGTGGTGCTGTTTCGTTCCTTCTTCTGGCCTCAAGCTCAGGCACTGCCAAACTACTGTTGCTCCTTAAATTTGCTAGGATCTGGGCATGACTGAGTTTTACAGCTCCACTGGCCATAAAAAGCTTTGTCAAACTGCTGGTGCTTCTGGCCTTCCCTGTGGGAGCCTTAAAACCTTTATCTAAGCTGCCCCCTGAAAGGCTGGTAGCCTGTGACTGTCTGGTTATTCAGACTGAGGCAGGTTTCTTGGAGTAGGGGAGGTTAAGATCTTCCATTTCCTCTAAAATGACCTGCCTTGGTGCATGGGCCCTGCTCTGGGTGATGCTGAGTCCCTGCTGACAGAGAAGCTGCCTGTGCTTGCAAATGTGAGCTACTGGATACAGAGGAGTAGAAAAAGCAAGAAAGAGAAAATTTCATAAACTGCATCCCTTAGGATTACCAAGTTTCCTTCAAACAGAGGAACTGATCTTTGAAAAATCATAGTGGTACCACAGTTGTGACCTGCCTTGTTCATTTGTTTGAACAAAGACACAAAAGGTAAAATTAAAAAAGAAAGTCAGTTTTATGAAACAACAAGAAATTTTATTAAGATATTTTATTATGTGTCTCTGTAAGGAATAGACCAACAACCATATAAAAGCTTACAAAGATGGTTAACCTTCAACACTATAAATGTGTTAACGTGACAGAAGAAATTCACAATTTTGCATCTTTTTTGACTTTTACAGAGTGAAGGGAGAAAATTCTCAACTATGACATGTCAATGACGATCTTTGACAGGAGACATTTACAATTGCTTTAAATCCTTTAATTTTTTGCTTTTTTGAGCAAGTCAATAACCCTGACTTGCAGAGTTAGGAGTGAAAAATACATTAGCACCATCATATTAGTCTTTTACACTTCCCTAATTTTAGTGGTCTTGACCAGCAATGACAGGAAAGTAGAGAAGCACCTTTGACAACAGAATACAATCCAACAATAAAATTATGGTGACTACTGACATTAAGGAATTAAACTCTTAAGATAAACTGTACCTTTCACAGCTAATCAGTACAGAAATAACAATTTTGTACCAAATGAATCCCTAGAATTGACCACTGGGTCCAATGCATTTTGATTGAATTGATTGATTTTTGGTTTGACTCATCAGACACATCCCAGTTTCTGTCCATGTTGAGGTAGTTGAAACAGGGAGGTCGTTCTAGCTTTATGGACTGCATCTTGAAAAAAGGGTAAACTTTGGTACTGGGAGCAATCAGTGCTTTGTAAATTGGCTAACATTCAACTAATAGAACACAGTGTTGTTTTATTAAGTGTTGAAGTTTCATTATAGCACCACGGAGACATGTTTTGAAGATGGAATTCAGTAAAAAAAATAGAGCAAAAAAAGCATTTTTACTGTATTTTGTGTAATAGCAAAAAAAACCAAACCAACCCTTGATATCAAATTGATTTTTCCCCCAGAAATTTTGTTAATAAATAACTGGGATACAGATGGGCACCTGTACTAGCTGACAAGGCTGAAACAAAGGAGCACAGTTGGAGTGTGAATCTGTTTGCTGGGGTTTCAGAAAAAGCAGGATCTTTGATTTATAAGAAGCAGACTGGGCCAATGTCCACGCCAAATTCCTGATCAGGACCACCAATATCTAATGGTGCAATATCAACCACCGGCAACCTCACGGTCTTGCGCGTCCTGTATTCGAAAACTGTTTTACCCCACTCACCAGTGTGCTTCTGTGAAATTGAAGAGAAAAGAAAAAATTGTTAGAGACACAAGTGCTGGCCTATATGGCAGTCATCCCACAGCTTATCGGATTTCCGATTTCCTATTTCTGCAATAACCCTCTCACCCTGTTGAAGGCTGGTTGCCATCTCTGTGGAAATGACCCCAGGAGGGAGAACTCATGGACAGTGTTAGAGTTGTCCATTTGTTACTGAAAAGGCTGCAGGTGCTGTCAGACCAGCACGCCCAGGGCTGTTCCTGCTCCCCTCCAGGACAATCTGCTGCAGGGAAGCAATGCTGGATCTGCAAAATGACTGTGTTTGCCCCTTCACATAACCACAGCCCATGGCTTCAACCATAGAGCCATGGTTTGGTATGACTAGTTTTAGAGTTGACAGGGGATGGATGAAAACTGGGTGGCTGTGACTTCTCTGACATTGACTCTAAAGCAAGGAGATATCTGTAGAGCACAGATTTCAGTGGAAGCGCACCTCACTTCCTACAGTTGCTACAGGAATTGCACTTCTGGTGCACAGAATCTAGGTTCCCCCTACTAGCTGTAGCTGTGTCCTTACCCAGGCCATGCAAAGCTCTCTTCCTTTATTATGGGTCTAGTCATCTAGAGGGAATTATTTGTTAACTACAGCACTAAATTCCTGTTTACTTACAGTGCAGCCATCTTCCAGAACAGCATATGTGAATTTGCTGTTTCCTTCAGCCTTGATCTCACTTTCTGTAGAGCTCATGAGTTTCAGAGCTTTTTTAACATTCCCACTGTCGTGGTCCATGTAGGCAATGCTGTTCTTGCAGTGGTAGGTGATGTTCTGGGAGGCACGGCTGGAGAGGATGCGCAGGAAGGCCAGCTGAACTTCAGAGACATCCTCTGGGAGCTCAGGATCTCCATAGCTGAACTGCAGAGTACCAACATAGGCACAGTGTTTGTTCAGTCATGTCTAGGCTTAGTCCACATCGGGATTTTTTCACATACTAACTGTCTCATTCAGTTTAATCAGAATTATTTTTTAGTGTGTTGTGTATGTTTTAGTATGCACAATCTGGGCTGTTAACTGTGCTCATTTCTCACCTGGAAGCCTCCATTCATAGACTCTCCAAACCAAACGTGTTTCTTTCCACTGTTTCCACTGGTCCACCAGTTTTTCCTTGGCACAGTCCTGGGGTTAGCATTGAGGCAGGTCTCACCAGTTTCCATATTGCAGTAGACTTTAATAGCATCCATCTTGCAGCCTTGGTTAGGATCAACCCAGTACTCTCCTAGAGGTAAGGGAAAATTTTAAGGGGTTTAATATATATGGAGAAGAACCTGACTGCATGATGGCCTTATTTCTATGAGAGATTTCTGAGCCAAATCAGGAAATGTACTAATTTTGACAGAAGAGATGCCACAGAACATAAGGTGATATAAAAAAATACTGAGTTCATGTGAATTCTGTAAAGGGAATGTAATTTGGAATAAATTTAGAACTTGTAATATTTTTCTTTTTCCCCTAAAATGATTTAAACATATGTTCACTTCTAAGGACACAATTAGTGGAGTTGAAGTCAAATATACATTCTGTGTAAATGCATAGTTAATTATGTTTCAAATTGGTTTTACATTTATCATCTTTTTCATCACATTTGATTGAAAAAAAGTCAAATTTTTATGGAAGATATCCACATTTAAATTCTCAAGTTAGAAAAACCAAAACAGTGCCCAAGACCTGCTACCACTGGTGAAACTAAAACCTAAACATACCACTCTTGAGCTCGGGATGGCAGAACTTCAGGTCTCGGCAGTTACGAGCTGGATTCTTCCGTGACCCATCAGGACTAATGATGTTCTCAATCTGGTTGTTAATGGATTTCATTGAAGAGACGATGTCACCCAGATTGATATCGTTCTCCTTGGGCTCATCTCGGTATTCATACCCATAGGAAACTGGACCTTTCTCACCAGCACCCAGGGCAGCTGCACCACCACCACAACATGGGCCAGGAGGTCCAGCAGGACCAGGAAGACCAGGCTGCCCTGGTGGACCCTAAAACATTAGTGAACAGGTTAAAACTAAAAGTCTGTGTGGGCCCTAGTCTTAAAAAAAATGAAAATTCTTACACAAATATGTAGTTTACTTATTCATTAATTAAACAGATGTATAAACATCTGTTTAATAGATTTTCCAGGCCTTTATTTTCTTAAAATTGTATTTTTTTCCCTTCATTTTGTCAAGTTTGACCATCTTTATGTGTGGGCTTTGAGAAGGAACCCTTTCCACTAAAATCCAGAGAATGACCATTTCTTGGCTTTAGCAGGTGACTGTGATAGTGACACCTTTGCAGCTCTGGCCTCTCTAGAGCAGTCTAGGAACCCCATTCCATGGCTTCTCAGACCCAAAGGGAAACTGAGAGGAGGAGATTCCATTGTTTGCAGAAAAGTGAGTGATCAGCTGAGACCAGCACAGCACCCAGTGCATCAATAGTTACACCAAACTGCAAACGAGCTGCATGGCTTTGGATTTAGCCTTGGCAGCTAGATAACCTCCTGCCACAAATCTTGTCCATGAAATTGAGAGTTTCTGAGGGAGCTATTTAAAGTTGAGCATCCTCTGTTTCATGAATATTCCCAAAGATTTGCTGGTGTGAGTTTGCACCATTTACTTACGGCAGGGCCGCTTTCACCTCTGGTACCACGAGGGCCGGGAGGACCAATTGGACCTGGGTAGCCACTGGTACCATCTTTTCCAGGTGGCCCAGCTGGGCCTGGGGGACCCTAGAACAATGAAGAACACAGAATAGTTTATCAGATAATTCAGAAATACACTGTGAGGTATTTCAAATATTTCTGTATGATTTCTCAGGCGTTTTTTGTTTCTTCAGTTGCTGTCTGTTAAGATGGCCAATTAGAATTTGTGTCTGTCTCTATGTCTATATTAACTGAACAGTCTGAATTTTCCTTGCAGTTAGGCTGAGTAAGCAGTTTTTCTTACCCTTGCACCTGAAGCTCCTGGACCTCCAATTGCACCTTGTGGACCCAGGGGACCCTAAAAAAAAAAGGAAAAGTCAGTCATACACCTCCTAGTAATATCTTGCAACTACCAGCACATGCCTTCAACAAAGACATTGAAAATGTCTTCAAGATTATACAAAACATATCCTTATAAAAAGGCTATGCCAGACATGAGAGAATGGTGGCCATTCTTTAATCAGAAAAAAATATTGAATGTTCTCTAGCATGTTTTCATATAGAGATGTGCTATCCAAAATGCAAGAAAGCCAACTGACACCAATGAGCTTTGGATGAACCCTAATATTCATAAAAATATGTAGCTATAGCCAAAGTGCTGCAGTTTTAATATTACCAGTAATGTTATTTAAATAATTTGACAAATATTCATGATTTCAAATACATTTACAGATTTGTTTCTTGCGTGCACTGCAAAGAACTAAACCATTTGTTTAAAAGTAACCTTTCCTCAAACGAGAATTTATCTTTTTTTTTCCCCTCATGTGATATGTTAGACCCCAGGTTCTATTGTCTTGTTGAATAGATTGGTACTGGTGCCATCTTTGGTATGTTAATTGTGTGACCTTTGGTTTCTTGAATCTCACTTGTATCATGAGGGGATTTGTAGATTTTTTTTTAGAATAAATCCCTTCTTAAACCTTTACTGGTCATAAATATCTATGGCATGCCTGTCTATTCTTGACCTTCAGTTCTCTTAGCTATGTTCAAATGGTAATTCATATTTTAGGGTAAGAAAGGGATAGAAAGAGTATGAAATTCAGTAGTTTACAATTTCTTGCCCATTTTGCCCCAGTATAAAAGATACATGGCAGAGGAGAGGTATTTGGACTCTGAGTAGCTTTAGTTGTCCTTCTAGGATAGATTTCTAACAGACATAGGCATTTCAACCCCTACCTCTTTCTTTCCTAATTAAATCAGGAATAGCCTGATTTTATTATAAATAAATATATAAGAATTTTTTACTGAAAGGGTTGTAGTAAACCCATCTGTACTTCCTACCAGCTTCTTCCAGTTCTTTAATTATACTTATGTCAGGTTGATTCAGGGAATCTGGATTTTGAAACATCTGACAATCAAATTTACATAGATTCCCATCAAATTAGCTAAGGTTGATTAGGTACCTGGGGCCTAAACACAGAGGCTAAGATCAGCTGTAATTCCCAATCCAATGCAAAATACTCACAGGAGGACCAGGGAGACCAGGGGTACCAGGAAACCCTCTGTGACCCTTTATGCCATTGCTCCCTCGTTCACCAGGTTCACCTTTATCACCACGAGGACCTTGAGGACCCTGTAAGGGTAGATTTTCAATAAAAGGAAGAAGGAGATAAGAGCATTGCCCATATAACAGGAAATAGTGAATGGTTGACATCACAAATACTTTAAATATGACTTACAGCAGGACCACGAGCACCAGCAGGACCAGTAGAGCCAGGAGGGCCAGGTGGACCCTGTGACATGGTAAGAATGAGAAGGTGTGGATCACTTGGAACTGCCTAGCCCACCTCTTTATTTCCAGATAAGCTGTATGTTCACAGCCAGCAGGTGTTGGGAAACAAGGGGAAGCTCCACACACACCAGAATCAGCAAGAATCCTGGCCAGGCCATTTTTGTACCAATGTCAGCCTTTCTCAGCTGCCTGCAGGCACTGATCTGTACACAGGCACTACAGCCTTTCTTCCCTCTCTCAGTGAGGTGCTCAGTGTGCTGGTGTCAGCACTCCTGAGAAATAACTTGACGGCTTCCAAAGTTACTCCCTTAGTTTAAATAAATAACACATTGCTTGTGCTGCATCAGCACCAGATGGGATGGAAATTAGGACAGGGCCTGGTGGGATGATGTGCTTTTTGGCATCCTATGGAGTACATTAATTTTGGGCTTAATTTCTTCAAGTTGTCAGAACATAAACTCTGAGATGTCTTTCCTCTGGATATTCTTGTAGAACCAGTCCTTGATATCAAGAAACTCTGACAATAACGAACTCTTTAAAACTTCCTCTCTATTCCTGCATGAAACGGACTTTGCCTAGGAAGAATATGTAAGTAAGCAGTAACCCATTTACTTTGGTCTTACCTGAAATCCTCTTTCACCAGCTTTTCCAGGTGCACCAGCATTACCTGCAGGTCCAGGATGGCCAGGGGGTCCTGGAGGGCCAGGAGAGCCATTGTCACCACGGTCACCCTGCAGATAGTAAGGAGTAATAAACATCATGTTTTATAGAACTCAATATAAGGAGTATATTCAGTGGAGCACAAGAGGTTCAAAGAACAAATTACATAGCATATAGATTGCACATTTGCCATGTAGTTCATGTCCTATTTGTTGGGCAGTCTAAGGATACTGGTGATTTCTTACTTTGCCTCCTGGGGATCCGTCACGTCCAGGCAAGCCATCGGAGCCAGGGTTACCCTGCAAAACAGAGTGGCACGGTTTGTTCATAAACTGCATTACCAGTAGATAGCTTGTTTCCCACTAACCTTGAACAATGCTCATCAAAGAAAGAGTTTTCAAGAGGGAAGAGTTGGAGTGGTTTCAAGAGGGAGGTGAAGTGGCTCCTAAAAGACCTGTAAGACCTGCATTATTTTGTAGGCAGAGCAGTTCCAAGAGGGACAGATGATGTTTGCAGGCAGGGAATGGGATAGCAGGGACAGGAGGCCACACCTTACAGGAGGGCAGAATCTGCCCAGGCCCCTGCCTTGTGAACCTTAAAGCATATTTGCCCCCAGAAGCTCCCATTTGTAACTCACAAGGTAGCAGGGAAATCCCATCCACTCACATCTCTGCCAGGCTCTCCAGGTAAGCCTCTTTGTCCAATAGGACCTTGGGGACCCGGAGCACCACGTTCTCCTGGGATACCATTGGTGCCTGGTTTACCATCTTCACCCTGAACAAAAAGAGAAAGGATTCCATTGCAGATAATGTTCTTAGGAGATACCAGTACATTTTGCATCTTATTAACTGTGCAGGGATTTCAAAGGAGACCCAATGAAGTGATGAGCCAATTTGGCTTTCCTGGTTGTGAATACACAAAACAAGAGAAAAAAAACTTGGCCAAACTGGTTTCTTTCCATTGCTGGTAATATTGATGGAAGGCCATTGAATGTTCCTCATTAATTGACAAAGAAATAATAAACAGATATATATCTCTTATGTGCTTGAAACAGTGGCCAAAGCTGTTAACCAAAAAATGCTGGTCTATCACTATATTAGTGATAAAATACAAACCAAGCCTCACTTCATCTTTTCTGAAGGGATGTGAGAGTACTTTTCTGTTTGGATCATAATATTTAAGCAAGAAACATATTGAGAACTAAGCAAGGGTAAACAACAAGTGGTAGGTGATACTATGACTTGGATCTTGTACCCAGGAGAGGTTACAGCTTCCTCCTCCTCATGACCCTCCCAAAGTGTGCAAAGTGGGTAATATACTCCTAGATATATAATATATATACTATAATCTGAAATACAACCTCACATCCTACAGCAGCTGGATACCAGCCATTTAAAAGCCTGATCTTATGCATGTAAACACAAATAACTGTAAATTCTCTCATCTCTGGACTAGAAAGCATTAAACCCCCCAATACATTCATTACTTTTTGTGTCTCTAAGCTGTTTTTATCACTTTTTGCCTCTCTAGGCTAATTTTAGCAGCAGGGTTGGGGTTGTGTTAGGGTTGAGGCTGTGGCTGCAGCGAAGGGCTCTCACCTTGGCCCCTGCCATCCCGGGTGGGCCGCTGGGGCCACGCAGGCCTGGCAGACCCGTGTTCCCCCGGCCGCCAACGATGCCTTGAGGACCTGGCTCACCTGGAGCCCCCTGTTTGAGAAAAGGTCACTGCGGTCAGTGGGAGCACCTTCAACATTCCAGAGGTGGCTGCTTGTTCTGGACAGACATAATCCCTGTCTCCTGCTGGAACAGTCCCTGGCTGAAGGGACACTTACCCTTTCTCCTCGGGCTCCTGGGGGCCCTTTTTCTCCTGGTGCGCCGGGCTCACCTCTGATTCCAGCAGGTCCTGGACCTCCAGGAGCACCAGAACTGCCAGGGGGTCCAGGAGGCCCATCCTTGCCTGCAGGGCCTGCGTTACCAGGGGGACCTGGGCTACCCTGGAAAGAGTTTTAAGAAGGAAAGTGTGAGCTGCACACATGCACTGGCATTGGTCTCATGAAAACCAGCCAGACCTAAGTCATTGCCTGAAGGCAGATTTGGGGTCCAGCCCTGTGCACCCAAATCTGATCTGGTGTTGTAAGAGAATCCTTTCATGTATCCCTTTCACAGCTGGCATTTTTTATCCTTGCTGTCTGGACATACACCTGCACATTTTGGATGCCCAGTGCCTGTAATGCATCCAACACAGGGTACACATTCCTTACTCATGGCTCTACCACAGAAACTGGAAATAGGCCGCAGGCCCTTCTGCTTTTTTGAATCACTCCTGCCATATGCCTTTAATATGGTGTCTTGGACATGTTCAGAATGAAGTGGCTTTCATTATAGTCTTAGCTGAGCCAATGAATGGAAAGAATTGCATTGACTCTAATGGTACCTTAATTAAAATCCTACTTTCTATTCCATACTGTAAGGACGATAAACTCTTTTTTGCAGATTTTTTTCCTGAAGTACAACCATCATGTTCAGAATGTTTTTGCATTATATATTAATACACATCTAAATGTATCCACAAAGTAAGACTAAAAGAAAAGGGGGATAAACAAACTTACATTGTTACCAGGGGGACCAGGTAGACCACGAGCACCAGGGAAACCAGCAGCACCCTAGAAGAGATCAATATTTTTGTTATTTTCTGAAAACTGGGAAATGGGAATAAATTGATTTTTACATACATCTGTGTTTAAATTATAGTCATGTTTTGTTTGAAACCTGAATTAAATGTCCTGATACGCGACAAAAAGTCAAATTTTTTTTTTTGTAAGAGGAGGTCATATATCCTCCTCAAACTTGAGTTAATGGGATTTGAGATAGTTGGCAAAGATGGCAAGTAAATTTAATAACTGTTGAGCTAAACCATTGTAGAGCTTTGGGTTATTGTGTCAAAAGCTATTTTGGCACCTTATATTAAAATCAAGGTAATCCAGATCACTAAAGACTTCTACTTTAATTACTCCTTCTAGAACACTTTAAATATTTTTCAACTGTCAATACTATAGTCATTGAAGTTCTTATTTTTCATTTAGGTCACATTTATTGAAATAAATAGAGGCATTTAGCAGTGACTAAGTTGGAGAGATACTCACAGGCCCGCCAGGAGATCCACGGTCTCCTTTTATTCCTTGGGGACCAGGTGGACCCTACATGGAAGGAAGTAGATAAAGCAAAGGATTTGATAAAGATTAAAATTATAGGAAGTGTCAATAAGTTTCAGGCAGTTCATCTCCTTGCACTTGGGCCTACTGAGGCTGAAGAAACCTCTCCATAGCAACAAGGAACAGCAAGCACTTACTGGGGCACCAGGGCCACCCTGTGGACCAGCTGCTCCAGGGGGTCCGGCCTCTCCTCTCAGACCAGGGGGGCCTCTTTCTCCTTTGCCACCAGGTTCCCCATTTTGGCCCTGTAGAAAAATTATAGTGTTATATTACCACTCAAAAAAGCAGATGATATTGTGACAAGAACTGCTATCGAGGTACTTGTCTGAAGGGAACTTAAATATTAAATGAAGTGTGAATGCAGTTAAACTCTACTGCCCTACCAGTGCAGGAGAAGAAGGACAAAGCCATGTTGTCCTATGTGTGCCTGAATAGTGCAGGCAGAGCAGTGCAGACACTTACTGGGGCTCCAGGGAAGCCAGCGGGCCCAGGAAGACCTTGTTCTCCTCGTTCACCCTGTAGAAAACCACATGTCAGCAATGGAAGATGTTAGAAAGATAAACTTCACTTTAAAAGTTAGAGAATACTGCTGTTAAGGCTGCTGAAGTTTCTTTGTCTTACCAGCCTTTGGAGAAAAACCCCACACATCTGATCCAAAACAACTTTTCCTCCAAAGAACTAAACACAGCTGTTCAGGAATTAACTGACAATTGTCTAAAATGGGGTAAACTTAACTCAGCTACACCTGTATGAACCCTGACCACAATCCATGGTGTTCAACTGAGATCCCAGAGTGTAAATATAAAAAATATAAATACAAAAAAAGGAGTCTTTTCGAAAGTTTACTTAACTTTAAATCAAGATGGACATGACTGTTGCTCAACTCCTGCCTTGCCCTGTCATCACAGCCCTCTGAACCCTTTGCAATGTTAAAAGCCCTGATTTTCTGAAGCCTTTAGTACCTATAAATCCCAAGAGTCAACAGGAGCTGAATGCGCTTGGTTTATTTACAGCCCAAGCCTCGTGTATTACTGATAGGTTTGGTGCAGCACTGATACCTACAGCAGGCAAGAGGAGCTAGGTGAGGTTATACAGGAAGAAAAGAAAGGTTCTGTCACTTACAGGACCTCCACGGGAACCCATTGGGCCAGGGGCACCTGCTGGGCCAGTCTCTCCCTGCAGGGAACAAACAAGGATGGTCACGGGGTGTTTGTCTGCTTCCCCTGAGACAGCCACCCCTGGGACTCCTTACAGTCCAAACCCCTTTGTGAGGATGCTTTACCTTATCTCCAGGTGGGCCAGCGGGACCAGGAGGGCCAATGGGACCTACATTGCCCTGAAAAATTGGAAAATGAGAAAATTATGTATCTTGTATCAAAATATGACAATGTTAACTCTTATGCTTTGATCAATAGTGTTTGTGTTTCAGTGTAAACAGGTTGCCAATGCTAAATGAAGCAAGTTACAGTGCCAAAGTGCATTTGCACACCATGTTTTGGAGTGATGCTCTGAAATCACACCATTTTTCAGTGTGAGAGATCTCCAACTGAGTGGTTCCCTTTTTCTTTTCCCCAACCATCCAAACCTCATCCCAAACTACCTGAAATGAATAGGTGTCTTTCACTGGTATGCAATAAAAGTGACCTGTTGCTCCAATTTTTAGTTAGATAGTTGATCCACATTTCTTCCGCATCTCCTCACTAGCTCCCTGACTTATTTCTTTCTTGAAAATTTAATCTGTACCTTATAGTGTGAAATAAATTTTTTATATTTCCTCCAACTCAACCAAGCTGCATTTGTATATTTATCATCCCTCATTACTTTCATGTATATACTGCCTGCAGGTAGGGATTTGATAGATGTATGTATTTCAAGGGCCTATTTTATGTTTATTTGCTATATAGATGTATAAATACATCATATTTAGTAACCTGTAGGAATATTCTGTATGAGAATGTCTTTTTGTGATTCATTATAAAATCAGTCAGGTAGATTTTCTCTTTCATATGATTTCTTTCCTTCTAAAACATTGTCCCAGTCTTTCTCTAAAAAATTCCATTACATTGACCCAAGGAGTGGTAATCACAAAAACCAGTAGTAGGCCTAATTTAGTTTACATACCCAGTTTTGCACTGCTGGAATGAAACACAATGAGATTACAACTGTTGCTGTTGTAGATCATTCAGTGTGAGGTTACTCCTGTTCTAAGAGCTGGCTGCATAAAGCTGATGGGTAAACTGTTGGATGTTTAAATACTCACTCTCTCTCCTCTTGCACCAGGAAGGCCGTCAGCACCTTTACCACCAGGTTCTCCCTGGGAAGTTTAAGACATAAAAACCATGAGCAAAAAGGAAGCATGAGGAGATGAGCCTAAATGGGGGGGGAGGATCTCATACTGAGGGGTCTCTCAATAGCCAGGTTTCCTTAATGAAATTTGGGATGATATTTTGCCCAGTATTCAGCATCAGATACTACATCCTTTGATGAGGAAAAGAACCCAAATTGATTCAAAAGGAAGTCCAGACCAAATTGTCTTCCCATGGTATGAACTATGCTCATCATTAATTACATTCATTAGAACTGTTTTGCTGTACCCATCCCCCAAGAGACCCATTGCACCAAAGTATCTAGCATGTATTAAACTGAGGGAAAACCCCATATTTTTCAATACCTAGGACCCACATCCCATTGCTAAATCAACAGTGCTGCTACACAATTTGCACCTCTGAAATCAGGCCAAAGTGAAGACGTGGACAAACCCAGTGCCTTGTGGGGCACTAACATTAAATCAGCATAAAATCAAAAGTGTGTGTGTGTGTTACCCTCTCCCCTTTTGGTCCAGGGCTTCCAGAAGCTCCTCTTTCTCCTGGCATTCCCTGCAAGCCAGGCAGTCCTGTGCCTCCAGGGGGACCAGGTGGGCCAGGAGGACCCTAAGGAGTAACAAAAAATAATTAGAAAAAAAAAATTAACCCAAATGGTAGCAGAATATCAGAAAAGGAAGACATTCTGTGGGTACCTTGGCACCTTCTGTGCCAGCAGGACCTGGTCCACCTCTTGTTCCAGGAGGTCCTGGAGGACCCTGTGCACCACGTTCTCCTGGGATACCATTTTCACCCTGTGATAAAAAATGTGTTATTCTTTGTTTTCAGGCTCATATTTTGTTAATTAATTTATGCCATTACAAAATTTTCTTTATTATTTACCTTAGGGCCTGGGAATCCAGGTCCTCCAATATCACCTTTTGGCCCCTGGTTATGAGAAAATAAATGTAAGTTAGTTAGAACTTTACTTAGTACATCTGAATTGTGATTGGCATCCTGTTTCTCTTCCCTATGATTCCCCAAATCAGACTTTGCTGCTTTGAGGAGAGCTAAGAGATGTCTCAATTTGGAAAAATAATTTAAGAAGAACTTTTCATTAATTTTTGTTAAAAAAAAAAAAAAGGCAATTCACTACTTACTGGTTCTCCAGGCTTTCCATTCTCTCCAGCTGGTCCTGGTCCACCAGGCAATCCCTATATGAAAGAACAGCATTATCCATGTTACACAGATAAGTTATGCATTTTACATCTTCAGGTTTTTGCTTTTGACTCAAAGAAGTGTGGCCAACTCATTCCTTGTAACATTTGTCAAGTGGTTAATCTGTTATATTCTAGTATATTCAAAATATGATGATATCTGGCACTCCAATATAAATGTTCAGATACTTTTTTTTTTTTTTAAATTTTGTGTGTTTGTGTTAGTCTATTAAAAAGAATCAGAAAATAATAAACACACAGCACCTGGAGGCCAGGTGGGCCTGCTGGTCCTGGTTCTCCTCTCTCTCCAGAAGCACCCTAGAATCAAACAAATGAGGAAGAAAATCCATGAACTTGCATGAGAACACTTCAATATATAAACAACTCCTCACCACCTCTAATCTACACCTCCTAATTGTGACCTGATGATGACATTGCACAAGCTCAAAAACCAGTGTATGTTGGTGTTGTGGTAGTTGCTCTTTTCGCTCCAACTCTTAGATGTGATTCAGCAGACACGTTTTAACTTGATAGGAGTCTGAAATGCCATAACATTAAAGGGAGCAACAATACATTTCTGCTTGGAAAGACCAAGAGCTCTAAATTGACTTTTCATTTCAATCTACACTGGGTATACCTGACTCAACTTTCTCTCACCAAAGTTTGTAATATTTGTTCATTAAAACAATGGCAAAGAAGAGCTCTTTTATTTCTCTTCATAAAAGTAGATTGCTTTGTATCATTAAGAATATTTTCCTTCTGCTAAATTCCCAGTGTCTATCTGTAGCTGCCAGATCCCTGATCATTGCCTCAGATGGGACCACCACACTTACAGTAGGTCCTGGAGGACCTGGAAGGCCAACATCACCATTCTTCCCAGCAAGACCCTATTCAAAGACAAAATTAGGCTATGGTTAGAGAGTGATACCACTTTTATAAGACTCATCAAGTTATTATGAATACTGTGTCATTATTAAACAAAATATTAGCAAAACTTACAGGTGGTCCAGGTGGTCCACCAGGGCCTCTTTCTCCGTTCTTGCCTGGTGCACCCTTACAAAAAAGAAAGACTACATTTGAAATACTTGTTTATGGTCAGTGGACAATTGTCTAAAGCTGCAGTATGAGATAGCCCCACTATGGAGTAATTTAGTTTAACATTTGACTCACCAAGCAAGGTGAGTCAAATTTCACAGAAGAGGAGAAATCCCACTCACCTCATTGCCCTTAGGACCAGGGAAACCCATCACACCAGGCTGGCCACGGGGGCCTGGAGGGCCAGGTGGGCCAGAGCGTCCAGATTCACCCTGATTGCCCTGGGATAAGCACAAAGAAAGGAAGATGTGGCATCTGTGAGGTGAAATAAAGCAATTCCCAGGACTCATTCAACATTGAGTGAGGGGGAGACACTGTTCAAAACTCATTATGTGTTCTGTTCTGCAACTGTGGCCCATCTGCTCTGCATTTTACATGGTACCAAATGACAGAGTTTGCAGGCTGCTCTTACAATGATGCAGCATAAAAAGGGCTCTGGCAGTTAAAGCAACCAGAGAGGAGGGAATAAATCTGGCTGTGATAACAACCTGTCATGTGGATGCTGTGGGATTAGGGTCGGGTTGGGTCAGCAGGAGGACTGGGGTAAAATATTTGCACAATGTACGTACGGGAGGGCCAGGCTTCCCATCGCTTCCAGGGCTTCCTGGAATTCCGGGCAAGCCCTGCAAATTGAAGGAAAAAAAGAAGTGTTATACTTCAGTTTAAAGTGCACATTATGAAGTTTCAATTAATGAATATAAATATATAAAAACTGTTGCTTGTTATCATCCTCTTTAATAAAGATCATTCCATTTCCTTCAGCCCATGAAGGTGAAAATTGGAGAAAGCAAACAAATTCTGCCATTATGGGCTTATTGTTTTTTTTCTGAGAGTTGTATATCAGCAAGACACTAGATATTAATCAATTAGCACAAAAAATTTCTTTCATTATGTGGAAGAAAACCATATTTAGGTGGAAAAAAAAAGAAATTAAACAATTCTGACTACACACCTACTCTACCTAAAAGCAACACAATGTGCAACACTTTTTTCATTAACTTCTTTAAATTTCTAAATATTGTTTTTGTTGTATTTTAAATAGTTCAGTTTCCTTGCCAATAAAATCTTTAGCTCCTAGAGGCCTGCAGCTGGGCTTTTGAATGTCAATATATTTGTTGTTAGGAGTTGTTAATTCTTAGTACAGCTCCCAGAACGTTGTTCCATGTACAATTAGATGCTGTCTACACAATAGGCCATCTCTGAAATCTTACTGATATGTACTGTAAAAAACTGACCAACAGCTTATTTGCTCTAATTACAAATGTGCCAAAAATATAATACTCATGTATATTGAAATACTTACTATCTAATTTAATTACTTAAGTCTATTTACATAATAACTGAGACATATATATAGAAACATATTTCAATAAAACCCCATAATACCTAATGTTAGAATTTGCTGAAATGCAAAGAGCTAATGCAGAAAATCACCCAGTGCTGACTCATATTAGAAGCATTTCTCATGGCAGGGCCTTGCATGCTCTGGGAGCCTCCCAAAGCCTCTTGACTCTGTTGTGCCAGTGTCCTGGGAATGCCCTGTGACTCTGCTCCATTACCTGCCCCACCATGAATGGATGCTACTACTGCCTAAAGGAACTCATAGAAAGGATCTCTGGTTGGACTCCTCTACCACATCAGCTCAGATGAGTCATCTCTAGCAAAGTTTATCCCCTTTTCTCAGAGATGTCCTGTCTTACTCTCATTCCAGGAAGACCTGGGCCTCCATCTTGTCCACGCTCTCCTGCAGGTCCACTGGGGCCAGGGGGACCTGGGCTGCCACGCTCACCTGCAGGACCCTGGAAAGAGATGTGGAGATTCACAAGCAAGGGAATCAGCATTGAATCTGAAATTGTCCATCCAAATTCATAAGGATTCTCCAAAAGTTTGGAGGACTCCTTTGGAGGAAGATTGATACCTTTTCGCCTGGAAGCCCATTACTACCGGGTAAGCCACGGAAGCCAGGGGAGCCCTGCCAGATAAAAAACAAATTATGGATCACAGGCAGGATGACACAGGTAATAGTAACTGGGTTATCTTCTAAACTATTTACCATTAGACTTAGCATTATGAAAATTAATGGGAAAAAAAAATGAAAGTGGCATTTCAGTGTAGTAAGAAGATTTTAGTGTTCCTGTTGAAATTATACCGTCCTCCTTTATTTTTAGCTGGCCCTGCATCATTATTTATGAGTTTTCTAAAGTACTATAAAAAACAAAAATCAGATTCAGTATTGACAATTATTTTCCTCTAATTCAATACTGAGAAGAGCTCTGTTGTATTGTTTTAATATTTATATTTGCTACTATCTTTATAAAAGAAATTTGAACTATAAATTTAATTTTGCAGCCCCCTTTATATGTTTAGTATAATTAATTAGTTCATTATGCATCTTTGGTTTCCTCATAGCTTCGGCAAATATTGCAATCAATTATTAAGTTAGCACTTTCAAATAGATCAGCACAGTTTCCTTTGTTTCTGATGGGAACAGAAATCTAAAATTTGTAATGATGTTGCTATTTATTTTGAATGAAACAATTAGTGGATTTCTCTGAGAGAATGATTAAATTTTTGGAAAATTATTTAATATACTAGCCAATAAACCTGTTTGCAGTTGAAATATTATAACATAGACAACATCCTGACAATACTGTTGTTACTGATATTGAAGATGTATTAGCAATAGAGATGTTGATATAAAGACATATCTTGAATGTAGAAGAATTTACATTCATTTCACTTTCCAGAGCAGAAATTCTTTTGATTGTTTATTTTTGTTAACTGAGAAGTAATTTTGAAATTTTGATTATTCATTCCCCTTGTAGTTCTCATAGTTTATGATTGCTTCTCAGCAAAAATGTTTTGGTAAAACTTCCAGATATGTCAGATCACTGCTTCTTCTATATCAGAAACTGAAAGAAATTAATTTTTTTCCAACTGAGATAGATCCAAGAGCTGCAATTCAGAGGAGAAACTAGATAAGAATTCTCCCAGTTTTGTAACCCAGTTCACATCTGGAATTTTCTGAGAAGATACATGGAGCCAAATTTCTCCTGCAAGTGTTTTGAACTTCAGAATTTTCTGTCTCTGTCTTGGCTCAAAGGGTCATGTACCACAGCTCACCCTTTCTCCAGGGGTACCAGGTACTCCGTTCTGCCCAGGTTCTCCATTTGCACCTCTCTTCCCTTCCTCACCAGGAGGCCCAGGAGCACCTGGGGTGCCGTTTTCACCCTGGCAACAACAGAAACCAAGCCAATCAGTGAGTTGGAAGTCTCAAAAAACCCCACAGATTTTGTATGGGGAAAGATTAAGGGTTCAGGCTTCCCTGAAAGAAGTCTCTGGACACATCTTGAAATCACTTACGCGCTCGCCTTTTGGGCCTGGATCTCCTTTTGCACCATCCTTACCAGGGTCTCCCTAAAAAGTAGAAAATCCAATTAAAATTATGGGTTGCAGCTGGGCATCTTTCTAGAGCTACTAGACATACTGAAATACAAGGAAGTAGACATGATATTTCAAATTATTGACTCATTTTTTTTATTTATCATTCTGCACAGGAATCAGCATGCGCTGGCCGAACCTGTAAGTGGAAGCCATGGGACTCCTTAAAAATGCAGTAAAGGAAAGAAGTGATACAATCTTAAACGCCATTGAGTAAAATTTTATGTCTGTTCCTGAGCTATTTCAGACACCACTGAGTCTTTTGTTGAAAGTCCCTGGGTATTTTCTCTGACAAAGAGCTACATGTGGTGTAAGGCTGTAAGAAAAGGGCCTGCTGGGGTAAGTGACAGTGAAAGACCAGATACAACCCACGGGGTTTAGTGGACTGTGGACTCAGCCCTTGGGAATTAAAACAGGTGAAAATAAGATTGTAAAACAGATTTTGTTTGATGTTTTACATTTTACAGAAGCAGCATCTTTGTTGTATCTGAATTTGTAGATAATTTAGGAAAGCAACTAGGTATTATCATCATATTTATGTATAATCATTATATATAGCAATACCTATATATATGAAACAAAATATGCTATATTTATTTATAAAAATAATTTCCTATTTTCATAATAAAAGAATTTATTACACTATTTCAAGTAAATAGGAGAAGATCAATGGGGTTTTTTAACGGTACCAGGCTTACTTCCACCATATTTGTTGGTACAACGAGTGTAATTACCATCAATAACTCACCGGACTGCCTTTTGCCCCAGGGTTTCCACTTGCACCTGGAGGACCTGGAAGACCACGGCCTCCTGGCAGACCAGGAGCACCAGGAATACCAGAAGGTCCCTGCAGAGAGAGAACAACAGACAGAGATGAAGAGAGAGTGGCATTGGTGGACTCTACCCAGTCGAAACAGTGACCCTCACCAACAGAGTGCAGCAATGGCAGAGATGTGGAAAGTACCCACCATTTCACCCTTGTTTCCAGGGCTTCCAGCTCTTCCAGGAGGGCCCTGGAAAAATAAATATAACAGAGTAACCAATGCTGCTAACCCAGAACCAGAGCAAAGGGCTCTGTGAAGAGCAGGTGGCACAGCACCTCTCAGGTCCCAAGTGCTATTCATGTACCTGAGGCCCAGGTGGCCCAGCATTTCCCTGAGGACCAGGTTCTCCCCTCTCTCCAGGACTACCACTAACACCAGCAGGACCAGGAGGACCAGCTTCACCCTATGGAAAAAAAACCCAGTAAAATGAGGAAATGAAGGCATTTTAGTCATCTCCATGGCAATCAGCATTAAATTAATGGTTTCTACCATTAATTTGTTGTGGGCATTCACAAAGGTGATGAGGATTGGGTTTGTCTCATGCTGCATATAGCACATCTGTTCTAGGCTTGCAAACAGTGTAATAGCAGCCAGGAAAAGGAGGGCTCATAAAATAATGATGTAGAGTGACATCAGCTGTGTAACTAGAGAAAGGACCAAATCCCATGTACTTATATGTCTTTAGTTGAGTACCTTAAAACCTGGAGAGCCTGGAAATCCTGCGGTTCCAGGGGGACCTGGGGGACCCTTTAAAGTGAAAGAAATACTATTAATGCAAAAGGTAAAAGCCATATGGAATTAATCTTAAGTTAAAAAAGGGAGTCTGATTATGAGATTTTTCTCTGAGTAAGGAAACACCTGGAAACTAGCAAATATAAATCATGCTGTAAAAGATGAGATTTGGCCAGTCCTAAAATATCACACCTACATCTTAGTTACCCTGACTTTCAGATGTTCAGCTGAATTTCTGTGTTTTAAATTTAAAAACATGAAATCTATCATTAGGCAGATTAAGTTATAAAAAACTTTCAAAATTTGTTCTAATTATAAAAAAAGAAGGAGAAAAAGCCAATGCAGCTGTTACACACCCAAGTGGACATGCTCAGGTTTCTAGGCAGATGGAAAAGAAAAATATTTGCCAACTCCAGACAGCAGAATAATTTATTTGATAAAATCATTCAAAATTTGATCTTTGTGTAGTGCAGCAATTCCATCCATCTATATGTTCTCTGAGAATAATCTGGGTTTGGATTTTTGCATTTTCTGATTTACAGTATTAAAGCTCTCCTATCACCCTGTGTCCTTTAAGTACATTAACCAACACAATGAAATATACACAATTGAAACACAAATAAATATAATGCTCATTCTTGAACAAGTGCACCCCAATTTTGGGTTTGCTGGCACTGCAGAACATCTGCTAGAAGTAATTGGATTAAAGCAACACAAATACTGAAAGTCAAAGTTGCCTTACAGGTGGGCCTGCTGCTCCTGGAGATCCATCTTTGCCATGGGCACCCTACAGAAAGAAGAGAGGTATTAGAACACTACCCTGGACACAGAACCCACATCCTTTCATGTCCATGACTCAGGGACCATATTTTTGTATCTGTTCTTTCCACTTAGTTAACTAAGACCCAAGGATTCCTTAAATGAGAAATTCCAAAGTAATTATTAACTGAATATTTTGTGAAGGAATATCCAACACTTTACGTGACTTGCACTGTGACAGGAAGATGTAAAAATACATTCCTATTAAATTTCTTAAGGAAATAACAGCTACATTCACATTGTCTATGTGATTAAGTAAGATTGCAACAGATGTGTACTTCAAAGTAACAATCACTTCTGATTCACATAAAAGACTAAATTTCACTCCAAAAACCTGATGAACACTGATGACTTTTTAAACCCTGTTGCCTGTCTTGTAGCCATATTAGACCAGACCCTCTGCTCAGGTTATGCAGTGTCTGCACAAACAAGGGGCTGGCTGTAAACTGCTTTGTTGATTGTGTTGAATGCTATGAAATAAGAGTTCCTTCAGAGCAAGGGATGTACCCTCTAACCTGTCAAAGGGGAATTTTATAGTTTCCCACAAGTTACTTCTGAGATTGCATTTTTTCCCTCTCTCTACCGTCCCCTGCCACTCTCTGCTTCCACTCCTCCCCCCTGCTTCTCTTTGCCAAACCTGAGCTTATGCTGAAACACTGAAGTCTCCCTCAATGCGTAATCTTTTCATTTCAAAAAGCAAAACAGGAAATAAGATAGTGAACGTGTTGTGGGTTAGAAGTGTTACATCTTTAATTGGGGACTGAAAAGGTTTCATGTGAGATTTTTTCATGCTATGTAGTTTTTTACTCCTTTACGTTACAACTGCTTTAAGGAAGTAGGGAATTCTCAACATATTGAATCCACATATGTGCTGCCTCTAGATAAGAGCAATGTCTGCAATTACTTACAGGGCCACCAGGATTCCCAGGTCTTCCTCTTTCTCCAGCTGGACCTCTTGGTCCCTAGAAAACATAGTAAAAATGAATCTGTTAAATGGCCTCTAAAATCAGATGGCTGAGCAAAGAGACATTGCTCTTATTTGTGTAACTCACTATAGTCCACTGCATGTGGTAAAGTTAAAAGGATGAGGAACAACTCAGCTAATATTTAAACACTCCAGGATGCACATATTTACCGGTTGGCCTGGTGCTCCATTTACTCCAGGAAGACCAGTTTCACCCTGTTACAGAGAGAAAAGAAAATGAACTTTGGTGAGAACACTTTTTGGTTTATTCAAGGGGAAGAGACACAGAAAAAGCCCAACTTGTTATCCCTTTCTATGGGGTGCTGGGTGTCCTCCGCATGAACTGATTTCTAAGAAGTGTAAACAAGTGTCAAATCAAAAATGAAACAGGAAACAAAAATCAGAAAGACTCAGCTTTCAAAATACTATGCAGGAAAGTCAGATGATCAAGACTTGTCCCTTCATTTTGGTATCTCATGTTTATTATGGCTGGAAAATTGGGACATCATGTGGTTCTAAATATCTAACTACTTCAGAATGATTAATATTCTTTTCATGGAGGCATTAAATGGCTTTCTTTAATGACTATTTTATTTTTCTAATTGTTTAAAATGCAAAGCACAGCTATACAGCAAATAATGGGCTCATTACTCTACCTGCTTAGAAAGATGACACTCTAAATTTTTACCTTTGGACCAGGAGCACCACTGTCACCTTTGGCACCATCTTTTCCATCAAAACCCTGTAGGAAAGTAAAACCATATCTGTGAATTGTATTCCTCCTGCATTCTGGAAAACTTGATTCCTCTTGGCAAAATATTAAGCCCCCAAAAGGGGCATATTTTCAATAATGAGTGCTATCAGCTGTTGGAACCCTTTTCAGCATTGGGGATGGAGCTCTACAACTGAGGTAACCAGAAAAAACTTGAATCTTTGTTATGGAAGTTCAGATTACATAGTGCAGAAATTCACTTTAGTTATATGATTCAGTCCTGGAAATGGCTGAAAGATCACAACTGTGCAACACCATCATTCAAGGAGAGTAATAGAGTCAGCTATAATCAACATACTCAATACTTACTCGTTGGCCTTTCATCCCAGGCATCCCAGGCATTCCAGGGTGTCCTTTGTGACCCTAAACACATAAATATAGAAAGATTAATAAATAATGTACTTATTGTATGAAGAACACAAAGCAACATTCACTGTGTGTCATGTTCATCTGACTAACTTGATGTGGGAAAACAAAACCTATGATTAGAAGACAATTGTTAATGGGAGATTTTCCATACCGGTAATCCAGGGATTCCGCGGTCTCCATTCCTGCCTGGTCTTCCTGGTTCTCCCTGTTGAAAGAAAATAATTTTTTTTTAGTGTTTTGTTATTGCTTGACTTACTGGCAAAGCACCAGTTGTGGTAGAACAAGGTGAGTTGGAGCAAACAGGTGAAACTTCCACCAAAGACAGTGGTGGTCGTGCAATTCCTCTCAGGGTGACAGTTCACTCTGTCACTGCCTTCTGGAAAACAACTGCCAGAATTTATAAACTCAGCCTTTAACAAGATTCTAGTTAATTTCTAAGCTACTTCAAGAAAATCTTTAGCAAGAGATGATCCTAGAAAACTTATTCTTCTCAGTAAAACACTCAAAATGGACACAAGCTGTAGATGTTTGTACCTTGGCTGGTACTCCATCTGTTCAGGACTCCCAGCTGTGACACACATAATGGTGTCAATGGCTGTAAGTCCCATAGTAAGATTTTAAGGGAGCAGAAAGCTACCACTACTGTTTGATTTTCTTTATAACTGCTAATTTAATTTGCACCAAATAAATTGCTTGTTTCATGCTTATGTACTTTTTTTTTAATCAATCAAACTGTCTGCTAAAATTGGACCTTTTATGGAATAGACAATTAGACCTCATGTAAGCCAAATTTATTTTCTTGAAGACATGTCAAATAGAGAAATAGGGAGATGCTAAAAATTCTCAAATGCAATAAAATCAATGTCCTCTGTTGTCTTGCAACTTAATGAACCTTTTTATTCTTATTTATTAATAATGGGATGAATAATAGTGAACTTACATCTTTTCCTGGTGGACCAACTGGGCCTATCATTCCAACAGGGCCTGGAGGTCCCTGTAGAAAAGTAATTAATATTAACTACAATAATAACAAATATTAAGTCTTCAAGCTACAAATGCATTAGCCATCATAAATACTTTTACATTTTACATGCATCATAATAAACAACTAGGATAAACTGCAAAATTTCCATCCACTGCAGAGGTGACACAGATTCACACTTTTAAGGTCATGTCTCTAACATACACAGAGATACTGAACGGGTACATACGGGAGGGCCAGGTTGTCCTGGTTCTCCAGGGGAGCCCTGGTATCCAGCAGAGCCCTGGAATGCAGCAAAAAACTCAGTCAAGATGTGAACAGCTACATGCACCATTCCATGGTGCAGTTATATTTGATATAATTATATATTTTATATAATTTCCCATAATTGTAAGGAAAACTGTAGTCTGATCAGTCAACAAATGACTGAAGGTGAAATTACCAGAAACAGGTAGAACATGCCTCCAAGAAAACAGAATTAATCTGCTCTTCTAAAAGGAGATGGATGTTGAAAAACTCAGCCCCTTGGTGTGTTCACTGAAAGTGTATCCCACTTTCCTTTACCTTCTGTTAATATTTTGCATGGATAGACATTGGGAATGTCAGCAGGATGTCAGGCAGTGGCATGTCTTCAAATAATGTTAACTTGGACTTGCAGAGATCTCAAGGGGTACACAAGGATTTAAGCCAGGACAGTACATTGACCTCAGCTCTTGAGTCCTGGCGATGGTACAGCCCAAAATGACATTTATGCATAAAATTCTTCAGCATAGTATCCAGATTTGTCAGTTGAAAAGGTGCTTAATGTTTATGACAGAGAAAAGGAGGAGCTCATGTAGAAGAATACAAGACGATTATGAAAAGATTAACGTTACTTACAGGGGGACCTGCATGTCCAGGTGGGCCAGGGGGGCCACTGGGGCCAGGGGGTCCTGGAAAGCCACTCTACAGCATAGATTAAAAAACAGTGGTTACATTAATGTAATATAGCTATGAAGCTTAATATAGTTGCAATAGCCATCAATAACCGTGAAATAAACTTTTACATAATTAGTTCAGAGAAAAGTCCTCAGTGACTTGCACTTGGTGCAGTAAAAAGGAAACAGCAGTATATTCACACAGTGCTGAAGAAATACATTTTCTAGTTGTCCCTTCAGAAAAGGCTTCACTGGGTTGCTCCTTGCAGGCTTGGCTAATATACTCCCAAGGTATTTTCAGAGCTGCAGCTTTTCATTTTTGAGTCACTACTGCCCTTCTCTAGACCCCAGAGGGATGCTCAGAAGCAGCTTTTCAGCTGCCTGAAGGGGAAGAATGGAAAGTAGAAGTGAATTTCTGTTAGACAGAGAAAATGAGTGTCAGCTTCTCTGCCATGTAACTGAGCTTAATTAGCCCAACACTAGAGACTCCTCATGACCTAGAGATACACTGAATTAAGGCCATACTTTTGTTGTAGTCAGTAAGGCAAACATTTTCATCAGTGAAATATTTTCTGAGCTTTAACAGTACGAAGCCATAAGAAAGAAATGAGGTCTGAACTAATCAAACCTCAATATTTGTACTTCTTGTAGCAACAATGACAAAAGCATTTGATACTGCAAAACAGAAAACATTTATAAGTTAGCACAGTGGTTTACTGCAGCTATAGGGGGTTCTTTAAAAAAAAAGCTTTTGTTAAACTCTTCATGTGTTTCCTACAGCCAAAAGAATCACATATATGGATGATATGAGGATCACTGTGTGCTGCAGTACTGGCAGAATATTCCATAGTTAATATTGCACAGAATTTGTTTCACAAAATAGTGTCATATTGTGTCAGAAAAGGTCATGTATTACAATTTCATGAACCTAATTTTCATAATACAACATTATCAGTATTGCTGTACTATACTGGCATATGTAGGACAGTACCTTACTATACTACAAAAAAAAATTAGTTCACAGTTGTCTTTTGTCTAAAAAATGCGTCATGTTAATATTTGCTATTTTCTAGGAGACAAGTACAGCAAGAGGCAGAGCTGTGAGGGTTTGGGAAATGGGGTTGCCTCTGATGTAAATACAATGAGCAGTCCCTGTTAATTATTAGAACTCATTTGGTATAAAGTAGCTATAGATCCAACCAGAATTAAAGCCATCAACAGCAATCAATCAATTACACATATAGCTATAAACAAACGAGATGTAATCTTTTTCAAGTTACACACTGAGGAGATAAACTGATAGTTAGGGGTGTGCTTGCTGCTAGAATCTCCAGACTTTGAACAGATGAGCATCCTCCAGTTAGAGAATGTGCACTGGTGGAAAGAGACAAAGACAATATGTGGAGGTTACATGGGCAAGTGAAGAGAAACTGAGATGTAAAGCACAAAACCAGTCTACAAGTGGTGTAAAACCATGGGAATGAATGCAGCAATGGAGAGATGTGTGACTGAGGAAATACCAGGCATGGTAACCACACACAGCCAATGCTGCTACTATATCTTATTGTTTTGCTACTATTCCAAATTATTTCAGTTTGGATATTTATTCATTAGGAGCATTTAAATTAAAATTGATAAATTTATAAAATAATAAAGAAATTAGTCTATGTAATGAAAATTATAAGCATTATTTAGCTCTAGTGATTTCAGCTACATCTGCCTGTAACTGCTGGTACTTTGAGGTCATGTATGCTATGATGCAATATAAAAGCCCTTGTGACCTGAAAATATACAGACAACCCTGAAGATGTTCTAGAGTGCTCAATAAAGTAGTTTGGTGTGTTTTTTTAACCTGAGTCCAGGAGTCAGAGCACAAGAAATCACTAATCACTTCCAAGGAAAAAACCAAAACAGAGAGGAGTTAACCACAGCTGTTAACTGAAGGTGCCTCTGTTATCTGCCTGCTTCAGCACATCCCATATTAAGACACCAAGTCTTAATGCAGATGGCAGCTGTGGGTGAAAACTGTGAGGAGTAAATATGAATCAAAGAATAAACAAGGACAAAAATGGATGGTTGAAGAAAAATGCATGGATGATCATATTAGGAAATGAAGGAGGTAGAAATAGATTAAAATGAATGTGAGAAAATAATGATTATATTTCAGGAAAAAGAGCTGTTGTGATTAGTAAACCTTATTTCACAAGATGATCAAACGGAATTCCTCTCCTCTCCGCCCTCCATTTTCTTGGAACTGCCTTAGTATGCTACAACATGTGATACCCAAACTATGTTATGCAGAATTGGGCTGAAAATAGTGATTATGCTCAATGAAGCACAGCCAATTTCCAGTAGCAGCAATTCACCACACCCTCTCTGTAGCAGATTGCCTGAATCAAGAACACTTCATGTTGAATATCTCTAAATCCCAGTGCCTAAAAGGAGAATAATGAGGTGCAACATTCAGATTTATATTACACATGAAACATAGCTCAGGTACAACTCTTTGAGGCAGTCCATGCTTTTTCTCACTTAAAAACCTGAAAATCTTGACCAGGTCTAGCAGGCAGATACAGCATCATTAGTACACAGTCTGAGTAGCTGTGGGTAAAAAAATGGTAATTGTAAAAAGAAAAAGTGAAAATAGTTTGAGTTTTGGAATGAATAAAGTTTATAAGAAGGGTTTACTCACTTGTTATCAGGCAAGTTTGAATTGTGGAAAAGTTAGCAAGTGTGGAATATCATGCTCAGTAAAAACAAATGATACTGAGTGGGTGAAGGAAGATTAAAGGCAGTGGAAGAGGTAAAAATTGTTGGAACGAAAGGAAGAAATAAGTGGAAGAATATCAAGTAGATAAATGAAGAATGTACATGAGACAGAAAAGGAAAAATATTCAGGTAGTGTAAGAAGGTGAATCACAGACAGAGATCTGGAAAAGGAAGGTAAGAAAGTGAAGAAAGAAAGTGGAAAATAAAAAATCCAGATCATCTATAGCTACTTTCTAGAACAGTGTTGCTGAACAAACTGGTGCCTTACATCACATTCAACTTGCAGGCAATAATTAAATGAAAACTTATATTGTTAGATTAAAATCAGGATACATACACATCCAAGGTATAATCTATGAGCAGAAAATATATTCTTTAAAAAGAAGAAAGGACAGAAAAAAAGGCTTTATCATCTTACAATGGGTTGTGGGTACCCGATACCAGCTCCACCAGCCTTCACATCATAGGAGTCATACTGTGGAGAAAAACTCTGTAAAAGAAATAAAGAAAAAAAGAAAGAGAGAAAAAAAAAAAGAAAAAGAAAAAAAAAAGTGATTGCTACATACCAAGTATTTTTTTACATTGGTATAACAAATGCACAGAAATAACTCATTTGTATCTGCTGAGTAGTACTAGCTTGACCTATAGCTGCCATACATTTACATAAGAGAATCCCAGACAGTGTCTTCTTTCTGAGGTCATGGTGACATTAGCTCTCTAGGCTGGGCACATCCATTTTTCTTCTTGACAGCTGGTCCTTAGCTGAGCCACAAAATTACCTTTCTCTCTCCTTTTACTGTGGTTTGACTCCTTCTTAGCTTCTTTCCCATTTTCTCTGTCTGTCTCTTTTCTGTTGGACTTAGTTGTCACTCAAGGAAGTTGATGAAATATTTTTTGTTGCTCCAAAGAGCACAGCTGTTTATTATTATCATTATCATTTTCCTGATTTCTTTTAGCTGTGCCTAATGAATGACTCATTTCACATGAGCAGACAGCCAACCGATGTGGCATTAGTGGAGTGATGCATTATTGGCCCACAGGTGGTTGAGCAGGAAGGGTTGAACACATGCAGTGTTCTGCCTGTTCCCCCAAAGCACTGTGGATCCAGCTCCTGCACTGACCAGGTGCAGGACTCCTGTGCTCTTGTCAGGATCCAACAGCACATCTTTGATACAGGGCTGGAATGGGAGACTAATTCAGCCTGTTTTCCTCTCCTGTGTTTGCCTCTCCAAACCCCAAACCAGTGCCCACTGGGACTGGTAAGCTGATCCACAGGTCAGTCCTGCAGAAGCAATCCCTTTCAGGATTAAATAAAAACGAGACATCTTTCCTCACTTTCTGGCTTACCTGGGAGTGGGAAGTGTATATGGAAGTTATAATCTGTGTACTCAAAAGTAGCAATGATTTTAACATACAGTATTTCTCAGCTTTGTGCTACAGAAGTCCCATCTTGTAACCCTGGGCTTGGTGGCCTGCATGGATGACAGTGTCACCCTGTCACAAAGCACTGCCTGGGGCTCAGTGCTAATACACTTCAGTTACAATCAGCTCACTTGCTGGGTGTGCCCAGCTCTTCTGAAGTGACTTCAGCATCCAGTGAGCCAGAAATAAAGAGGCACCATGGCAAAGAGTACTTGCATGGCACTTCCCTGCCAGCAGAGGGGCAGTGCTTCAGTCTAGTCTTGTTGGAATATTCTGTTATTAAACATGAATTGATGAAATATAGGACAGTAGGAGACTTCCCTAACTATTAAGCTTATAGAGAAATCCTCCATCACACTCTTTCTGATCAGATTATTTCTGAGTCCTTCAGCAGATCTCGCCCCAAAAGTTTAAACAAATAAGGTAAGGCAGAGATTTAATTGCACTCCAGAGAAATTTTATGGACAAACACCCAAAACAAGAGCAAAACCCCATGTACCACCCATTTCTGTTTCCCAAAGGCACAAGTGGGATGGATGCCACTGAAAGCAAAGCACCTGGGAAGGTGCAGGGGACAGGTGCCTACAGCATTGCTTTGCATGGCTATGAGCACCAAGGGAGAAGCTGAACATAACAATGACTTACACCTCCACTTATACTGGGACATGACTGGCAGATTCCAGGGGGCCCAGGAGCTCCAGGGCTCCCTGGCTGTCCTGGTGGGCCAGGGGGACCATTTCTGCCTGGAACTCCAGGAGAACCCTGCAAAGACACAAACAGAGCAGATACAGATGTTGTCACTTGCCTCCAACTGCAAGGGCATTGAGGGACAAACCTTTCAATTCATAACAAAGGCTGTGTGTCTGTGATGGGAAACCTCTCCTAAACAAGGCCACAACCAAACATTCAGGGAAGAGAGACAAAATTCACACATGGAAACACTTGGGTAATGGAACCTTATTACAACTGATACATAATCAAACACATCAGAAATATTTAGCAGTTCAGTTCCTGAATCTGAAATTATTACTGCTAGTAGAGTCTTAAAGATTTTTTTCTCCTTCTGTAAAGAAATATAAAAAAATATAACAAACGTGATACAGTTTGGACTAAATGCTGTTCTTTCAGTTTAAATTTTTGAGAGTGATGTTGAAGCTAAAGCTCCACTTCAAAATATCTATATGGTACAGTCTTGCTGCATACAGTTCAGACATCAATGAAAGCACGGTATCTTGGCAGCTTGAATGGGATATAAACCACTAGAATAATGGGGTCTTGATTTTGTTGGTTTCCTTGGGAAAACAAACAAACAAACAAACTGCACTTACAGGATCTCCCTTGGGGCCTCGGCTGACTACTCCAGGAGTCTACAAAAAAAAAAAAAAAAAAAAAAAAAAAAAAATTGCACACATTAACAAGAGCAAAATGCTTAAACATTTGATATAGTTTTCTCACATGAATTCCATTAATGCTTATTCAGGATATTTAAAAGCTGTAGGGTTTTTGGTCAGTCAAGCTACTATTGCTTGGATAATTTATAGAATTACACCTCCCCTAGAGGCAAGAACATGGCACTAATTAATTCAGTACAGCTTTGCCATTGAGTGCAATGGGGACAGAATTCCACTGTGGAATGCTGTGATAGTTTTCTTGTGTCGTTCTCACTCCAGCATGTGAAGTGTGATGAGCTAACTTTAAATTCTCAGATCTACTGCTAACTTTAAATTCTCAGACCTACTGCTGCAATTTATTTATTTTTCAATTAATAATTCAGTTACATGGTACTACCTGGATTTTCAATTTTTGTGTTCAGCTGCTACCTTCAATAGCAAAGAATATTCAGCTGAAACAATCTGGTATCTTTCAAGATGGCATTTCCCTATCCACCACCCAAGGTCATCAGGACAGCTTCCAATGGCCTGACCAAACTCCTACATCAAAGAGAGAGGCTGTGGGTGGAGTTCACGTGTTCTTCATTATCAGGAACTCCAGAACTGAAGAGTCTCTAAACAAAGAGGGGGAGGTATACTTGAATCTTCAGCATGCTTGTCTATACCACTCATGTCCACCTCTCAACATGTTCAGTGAAGTAGCTCAGGGGACCCTGGGTGCAGTGGAGTACTGCAAGTGAGGTGCAAATAAGACTAGGTGACATATCTGTGTGTGACATATCTGTTGTGACATATCTGTGTGTGACATTCCATGTGTAAACAGATGTGCTGCAGAGCTGCAGAAATGCATCTTCTCTCTCTCTTCCTCACATCTCTCTCACTCTCTTATTTTGTAGATAAGGATTTTTAATGTGTCTGTGGCAACCTAGGTACTTGAACAGAACCTCATGGATCTTTAACACTGGTGAAATGTTCAGATAAGCTGAAAGCTCAGTGTAGCTGGCTCACTCCCTGAAAGACTTAGGAAGGGGGGCTGGGCATGTACTAACATTCTTGATCTTGCTGAGGCTAAGTTAGTGCAACTGGTTTGTATAATGTTGGTGTCTATAAAAAGATGGTGATAAATTAGGTATGTACAGTATAATCACCTTTCCTTTACAGGGCATTAAGTCAGCAATAAGACTGCAAAAGGAAATTCACTCTGTGATGACATAGAATTGAGTTGATAACAAATGAAGACTCAGAGATGCTATTAAAGTTCTCTGATTTTCTTTGACTCTGTGTTGACATTATTTTCATGGATATGGGTTGAGTATGAACTCAAAAATAAGGTGTTTGCATTATTCCTATGCTTTTCCATAAAATGAAAAATGTAATACTGAGCTGCTGCCTTCTGTCCCTTTCTACTATTTTGGTACTATTTGGTGTCCGTTATCTACATAAAACTGAGTTGGAAGACTTAATATTATCAGCTGCATTGTCCGTCCTAAGTATTTGCCTAAATTCAGAAAGTGGCATTGAAAAGAAAGCATTTAAGAAGACCTAAGCCAAAATGAATTGAGGTTGACGTGCATCAAGAAGGCAGAAACACCAAAGAAACAACAGTGAGAATAAACTTACTCTTGGAGGTGGTGTTGTTGTTTGTGGACAAACTGGACAGCACTCTCCAAAAGGGATCTCTGGGTTGGGGCAGTCCAGCTCCTGATCATCACAGATGATGTCATCGCAGAGAACAGATCCCGAGTCGCACACGCAGATTTGGCATGGCTCTGGTTTCCAAACATCCCTGTCAGCATAAGCCTGCCCAAGATGGGTACATCCTGTGACTGGAAACAGAAAAAGTTGTGTTGGACGTTATTTCAAATGTGTTTTCCAAATTACGAATGAGTAACATGAAAGCTGTTGGATAGTTTGTTTGGTTTCCTGGTTCATGCATGTGAAGTAAAAGGCTAAATGTTGCTCTTCAGGCACTGGGGAATCTGTTACATTAATTGTAGAGTCTGCTCTGAGTTTATAAACAGACACCAGTGAAAACATCCTGGAGCTGAGCCAAAGCCCAATTAAATATGTGATAATCTTCTGTCTTGAGTAATTTTAGTGTCAGACAGAATTACTGTCTAATTAACAATCGAATTCTCTGCTGCAGCTAAAGAGTAAATATGCCTAAGCTCTCCAGCAAGAGTGCCACTGGCCCCACGTGCCAACAGGAGCACTTGCACATGGATGTGGGATAAGCCATCTGTCCAGCACCAACCCCTGTCTCCAGCATCTTGCATTAATAGCTGCCACCAAGGGGCTTCAAAGAGTTTTTTGAAAGCCAGCATATGTGACAGATCTGAAAAAATGCTCACATTAATTGCCCAAATGGTTTGCAATTATTGTATCAGCTGGCCTGCTCAAATGTTACAAGTGTCTTTTCTTGAGAAAAAAATATTGTTCATCTGTAATATTCATGGTTTTGTGAATTCCTTCCAACAGCTGTTTTACTGATCAAACTTGTTATAGACTATGAATATGAAAAGGTTGACAAAAACTGCCTTGACACATTAAATTTTGGGATGGTATTTTCTTAAAAAAACACAATCCAGACAGCCAGGTCATTTAAGAACCCAATGTAAAATAACACTAAGAGTATCTAATTTGAGTTTTACCAGCTCATTTAAGTTTTGTAGATGTTATTAGAAGTCTTAGATTGCAAACATAAGTATCACTGAACATCATGAATAATTTAATAAGATTTTTTTTTTCATGGATAATTAAAAATAATTCACTTTATAAAAACAACATTCTGGAGAAAGAGCTATTTTTGTGCCTACATCATTCTTAAAACTTTAATATGAGGATAATTTACCTACTATACCCTTCAAAAAGAAAAAAAAAAAGACAAAAGATGTGATTCAAAACTCTGACGTTAAAATTGCCGCTGGCTCCAGGAAAAAATTTCTGAATATCATCAAATTGTAATGGCCACAATTATCTAGCATGAGACCGAGCCCAAATTTATTGCAGTTTGTATCCTATGGGTTTTTTCTCCCTCCCTGCATTTTTAATCTCTGTTTTTAATCTTTCCATCATTGCATTAGCATCCTGGTCTCTTTCTTTCCTTTTTCTTCTTCTCTGTATTTGTGGGTGTGTATTCCCATTCCATACCAATGTTCTTTGGCACACTTAGATGCATTTCCTTTCTTCTCATGCCTCCTCTGCATTTCACCTTTCCCATAACACATAACTTCCCTTTTCATCTTCTGCAAATCCTTTCATTTTGTACCTGAGCAGTTCCCCTTTATTGCCAGGTGCTCAACTGAGCTTAGTTTGCCCCTTCTGCTCCCTTCCCACTTTCTCACTCAGCTGGTTTTGCTTGGTCACATGGACCTGACATTTTCCTCTATTTCACCCATGGAATTCATTACCTCCATTGAGCTCTGGAAGGGCAATGGGGAATACAATCATGGCTCCCTGAGGGGAGAGCCAGAGTTCAGATCCTGGGGCAGAGCACTCCCTGGAACAGGAGGGTTTATTTTCCCAGTTTCAATCCTACTACAGGCGGTCCATGTCCATGCACACCATCTTGTGGTTTTGTTTTTTTTTTTTTGCACTTTCAATTATAAAAGAAGGAAACAGGAAAATGTTGACTTGCTAAGGCTGGCACTCCTTATGGTTAAGAGTTGATTTTGACCACTGTCTTGATTAGAACAACAAAGCTTCAAAAACCCTTTCCAGATATTTTCAAGCCAATATTTTTTTCTTTGCTTGATATCAAGCTGGAATCCAGTATTTTACCTTCCTTTGACCGCACAAAAAATCTTAACATGGAAAACCTTCCAATGGCATATGAAAACTCACTCCCCTCAGACATTCTCTATCACTTAGAAACTCAGATTTTCCTTTTCTGCCCTTTTTGGGCCTCTCTGGAAACTTCATATTCTGCACAAGAGAGATGTAGAAGAGCTGCCCATTTTCAGGACGGCCTCTTCCCCACACCCACATGTCACAGGGTTATGGCATCAGAGGATGCTTCTTCAAAGGACCTAACAATGTGTACCCTCTGAATAGGGTCTAGACCTCCTTCCTAATCTGCCAGGCTAGAGCTACTTTCTAAAAATGTTGCTTGCCTTCCCAGTTCTCACCCCACAGAACCATATCCATGGAGCCCAGGGAAATAAGCTGATTCTCTGCTTAGTTAGATGCTGACTGTTCCTGCAAGAAACATTCTCCTCCTTTTCACAAACCAGGATCTTGCTGTGGGCACTTAGGGAAAAAACAGGCTGCCCAGTCTTGTCAAGGCTAATGACAAACGTTTCCTGACAAACAGGAAGGCTGAAACATAGAAGTGAAGGATTATGAATGAAATCTTGAAGTGACTCAAGAGAAAAACCAAATCACAGAGTGGCTCATTGCACATGTGGAGCCCTCGAAAGCTGTGTGCTGTGGGAGGCAGAGCCTCAGCAGAGCTGCTGGGGAGGTTAGAGCCTGTGAGCCATCCTGGAGGAGTGGTTGGATGCACCCTGGAGAGCATGGAGGGGCACAGATCCACAGCACCCAGAGCAATGGATTGCTTGGCTGTCACTCTGCTGGAGCACCTACCAGCTCTGCAGTTTAAAATGCTCTTTTCATTTGGAACCATAATAAGGAAGGGGAGAAATTCCTTTTTCCTAGGGCAAGTCATAGTTGTTAAATAAAAATACCATTGTATGGACTTAAAAGAACCTAATACTGTCACTATTTGCACTTGTATGTACAGTTATATGAATTGCATACACATAAAGAGAGATGCATAGCATACACACTTTTCTGTACCCAGATGTGTTTGATTGATTGTAATATTCTGATTTTCAGCTTTTTCATCACTTTCTTAGCCTTTCAAAACCACATATTTTTAAACTATATGTTTAAAACAACAAGGTCCTTATTTACTAGGAAATTCATATCCAAGGATTTGAGCATTCCTACATCAATTTTTTCATAATTACTTTTTTTCATTTATTTGTTTTGTTGTTTTAGTTTTTTTTTTTTTCAGAGATGTGATCTTGCTGCCTTACAGCAAAGAGGCCAGCTCCAATGAGGAGCAGAAAAAGGCTATCTTTCCCCTGTTTTTGCACTGCTAGTTAATAAAGATTCTTTTTCCAAGACAGAAGCAGTCTTTCCTCAGTGCCCAATTTTTTACACTGCGAATACTCAGCTGCCATATATTATTCAAATTATCAATAAAAACCATAGAAATTTAAAATATGTCACAATGCCTGATAATTTTACATTAATAAGGAAATAAAGGAGATTTCTCTGCATTTTTAGAAACTTGTCATTCAGTTATGCTACAGTAGATGGCATCATTTAACAGGAAGATGACAAAAATTTGAAGACATATGGATATAATGATATTCATATTTGCTTCTAACTTTCTGGACATTGTTAAATGAATTAAGAAATAAGCTAGGAGAGCTGCAATGAAAACTGCTGTGGCCTTTGGCAGAATGAAAGTATTAAACAGATTTCCAAAGGAAACTTACATCTGGGAAGACTTGGGGTGTTAAAGACACCCCCTCTGTGCTCAGATGTAGATCTGTGTGTCAGCATGTTATGACATAATGCATTTTGCATTGCTCATAAAGATTAACTGTTTGCTCCAAAATCCTTTGGAAAGCTGATTTGTGCTAAAGCACTGGTGAGTAACATATAGGAATAATGAGGTTATAAAAAAGCTGACTTGTCTGCTTCTAGACTTGTGGTATAACAGCCACATACTTGCCTTAGCCAGCTTTTCTTATTGATTCCTAAACATTCCCATTAGCCTGAGATTTAAGAAACATTAGATCTCAACAGTATTTGTCTATGGCAATGCACAATCTTATTCTTCCTCCCAAAGCCCTAAATATGATGGCTGTACAGCACTTCACTTCTCTGGCACTTACTGCAATGCTTTGTTGGAAGCCCTGTCAATCTCTTGTGCACTGTTATAAAAGTTTAATATTTTAAAGCCTGAATTAATTTGAAATTATGCTGTTTACCGAGCACTCATGTTGTTATAGGTTTTGCTGTGTGTAGCACTTCCCTGGGCCAGCCCAAATACTGAATAAAATAAAAAAAGGCAAGACAATAATTGTTGTATGTTGGTTTTGAATAATTTTCCATTCTAGGAAGACTGGCAGCTGTCCATAAGCAAACCAATATTGAAAGCTGAAAGGAAAATCACAATTTAGTTCCAAAGGACCTATAAGTGGGGTAAATAGAAGAGCCCAAACGTGTGCAAGGGAAAACACAGATGGCCATTGTCATATGGCCTGAAAGATGACAGATGTCATACGGGACATAATCCCAGTCCCAGTGAGGTAAAGGGGAATTTGTTATCATATGAGACTCTGACCTGCTCTGTGGTTGGTTTTGGCTTTGCATTTGTGCAAGTACCATGATCATCACTTAACCACAATTTTATGGCAAAAGGAAAAAATTTCCTAATAGTATCCTCAAAAACCACAGGCTTTTCCACTTTGGACAAAGGCAATGTCCAGCTATTGCATTAGTAGCAGACTTGCATATCCCATTTACAGAGATGTGACTAAAGGGTTAGAAATTAAAAAACATCTTGAACTTGTCTGGTTCTGCCTCAGAGAGGGCAATAGTCCACACAGGGGTGACTCATGATCCTCCAGCAGCTGCCTGATGATGGCCTGGGAAGCAAAACTGAGGAGCTTTGGTCTGTGAGAATCTGATCACAAACACAATGAGTCAAACAAACAACTTCTGCTGTATTTAAAGTGAATCTGGTAAAGGCTAAAGCAGCAAGATGACGAAGGCCTTGCCTCTAACTTTGACAGAATCCAAAGCCTGATGAAGTTAAGAAAAGCATTTGTGTTACTCTTTTAACTGTACAAAACCTGTGCTTCCTCGCCCTGACCTAGTTTTGGTCATTTCCTTTGCAGGATGAGTACTTCAAAAATTGTTTTACATTTCTTCTGTAGTAAATACATCTGTTAATTGCATACCCCAGCACTGTCTGATACATTGTTTAAGCAAAGCACAAAGTAGAAGGAAGATATGTTGTCTATTTTCAATACAAACACAATCATTCTCCCCTACTGGAGTAGGTGGAGGAATCCACCCCAGCGTGTGCAGCAATGCTGCTTTCCATTTCCTGAGCAGAAAAGAATGCCACAGCATCTACCTCGAGGCAAATGGTTTGGGCTCCCTGTCTGGTATGAGGATGATGTTTACAAGAAACCCAAACACACTCGTTCCATCCCATCATTAGTAATGGAAACAGGCAGGCTCATAATGAATGAATTGGCTGCAGCAGCAGGGATGGCCTGGTCTGTTGGCATGTCCGGTCAGTGCTGAGTACTCGAAAGGGCTCAAACCCTGTCTGGGTCACAGCAGTCAGGAAAAGATGTGGAAAAAAAGGAAAAGAAATCGTTTAATCAGTTGGGTTTGTTGTTTTTTTTTTTTAACTGCAAAGCCTTCAAACATTCTCTCAGCTGGAATTGTCTTAATCAGCTAATTAATTGAATCCATTTCACATGATGCATGAGGACATAAGGGCCAATTTAGGTATCCATACATATTAGGATCTTTTCAGGTTTAATAGTAATGATGGAATATTTTGTAAGGCTTGTTCACATGTGATTGAAGGTAATGAAGCCTCCATTTATTAAACCCCTAAATGCAGACCTAAACATCAAAACGTTGACCCAAAGTGGGTCAACCATAAAAATCCATTGATGCTCTGGGAGCTGTAGAAGGAAGAGCTGCTGTCAGGTGGGATGGAAAAGGAGCACGAATGAATAGTTCACAGACTTCCCAAGTTTCACACCAAAAAGGACAGCTACATCCCATGCTTTCAGAATGAAACTGAAGCTTTCTTACTTCTAGGGATTCTTGTCTGCCAAGAAAGCTGGCATTGGAACAGTTCTGCTGCTGCGCTCGTCCCAGTTTTTCCCTTTTCTCAGATGCAGAGTAAGAAAGAGAAAGCTGCTTAAAAGAATGCTGGTTAAGCATTCGGAATACTGTACTTGTCTGTCAGAGGTGTTGCAGCATGGAGTCATGTGCTGTTTCACTGGCAATGTACAGAAGAGTCTGGATCCCTCAGGTGAAGGATCCTTGTGTCACACAGCCAAACTGTCCTTGCTTCGAGACCCACCCAGTGTGTATGTCAGATTACAAAATAAATAAGAAAAAAGCAGGCCTGCACCGGTACAAACAAGTGCTTGCATTTTAAACGGCTCATTCCTTGTTCCCTTCATTTGTTTTTATATGCTACAAATGCCACAACCTTTCTGCAGCCTTTAGAAACTAAGAAATATCAGGATTAGAATATATCCTAAGCATGTTTGTTACCAAGTAAAATACAAAATGCCTCTATTTCCCCTGTAGCTTATTGGGTTTTTTCTAATATTTCAAAATGTGATTTAAAAACTCTAATTTTTCTGTTTTATCTTCAGAGGTTTAGGTTTCACAAATTGCTCTACTTGGGCTCACATGCTGACACCCTGGAATGATGCTCTTCATACAACTTCCAAAGCTCACCCTGCCACAGCAGTGCTGCAAGGAAATCGTGACCAGAGCTATCCCAGCAGAGATGTTGTTACACAACAGCCTCCCTGCTTCAGCTGGCGTCTGGCACGACAAACCATGGCAAAAGAACTGGCTTGTTTCAAAACTGGTAATTAGCAAACAAAGTGCAGGGTGGTTTCTCTGCTGGTTTAGTTGGAGAGGGTTGTTTTTTGGCAGAGCTGTCATTTCAAGCTGAGTCATACAAGGGGCAGGATCAAGCAGACTGCTCTATCACCTTGCTTCTTTTCTTGGGGCTGCCCAGAGAAATGTTGACTGTCTGGTCCTGAACTCATAAAAGTAATTTTGAGGACAAACTTCTGCTGCATTCAAGAGACAGTTATACCTTTTTTTTTTTTTTTTTTAGCTATTCCTTGACAACATCATGGGTCAAATTGCTTTGTGCAAGGGAGGAAGATATTCCTGGATGACCATCTGTGTTGAGATGTTACTCTGGGATTTCCTCTCAAGTGTCCCCTCTCAACAGGCTGACTATGGGACTCAATTATATTTATGCTTCTGTCTTTTCAGTAGAGATCAACCTCTTTTCTTCCAACAAAGCTGCAGAATTCAGATAATTCCTCCCTGATTAAGGGTAACCACTGCCTGATCAGAACCTCACTTGATTTTACTGGGCTTTGAATCAGACCTAAAAATTGTTAGCTTCTAATCATTCTGGTATTAACTGAAGCTCTTCAGTGCCTAAAAGATCAAATCTTTTACTAAGGGTAACATTAGCATTAGAGGAGGACACAAAGTAAGGAGACATTTCATCATAATTCAGACAAAGTCTTTTAGAGGGATCATTGCATCATACTTCAGCTACTCTTCAGTTACTGGTAAAATGCCTATGAGATTTTTCCATCCCCTCTGTTCTTACATTACAATATTTTTTGGCACATCACTTTTTGTGCCATGTGGTGTCATGCTAAAAATAAGGAATAGGCTGCAAGAACTTCTTTTGTGGCTATTTAGTTGCAGTGCTAGCATAAATTCTAATACTACTCTGCAGAAATATGATTTTAAGGTACTTATCATTTGAGTGAATGATACCAAATTCTTCCATAAAGACTTGTCTTCAACTAAGCAAAAATGGACATAAATTCAAGGTCCAATATGATTTCTGATGATTTAATGGATTTATTAGTTTCTTTAAACATGTATTCTGCTCATTCCTTAGGCAGTCAATGAAGACTTCTAGAGTCAGAATCCAAGTGTAAAGGTTATGTTAGTTTTGAACACTTGACCACTTTCCAATTGTATTCCATAAGAAGCTGGCCTAACATATTTCGAAAGAAAAGTAATAGTTCAAGCTCAACATTACTAGGATCAATTAATGGGAAAAAATTATTAAAATACAGCACAAGATTTTGCCAAACTTAAAAAAAAAAAAAGTCAGCCCCAAGGTGTAGCTCAAAGACATAGTTCTGCATTCCTGATTTTAGCTAGGACCAGGCAGAGTTTATAACATTGGAGGGTTCTTTGACACATTTCTTGAATAGGTCTGTCCTGGGAAGAACAAAGAAAAAACTGGAAAAGTCATTGTGCACAGGCTTCCCAGACTCTACAACCACTCTGATAGATCCAAAACCTCATGAGAGAGAGGTTCAGCTTTTGATCTGATAAGAAAAAGGGAACGAATGCAAATTGATAATTGTTGAAGTTTGGTCCACATAGAAACTCATTTAAAACACCGAACTATAACTCCTTAATTAATGATGCTTTAAGCTTCCAGCATGATAAAACCTAAACACTGTGTGGGGAAAAATGTATGACTTTTGTTTTGCATTGTCTAAATTTGTAATTAAAACAATTTTTGGCAGGTAATTAAAATTTCAAGTGGGACATGATCCTCTCTTTCCCCTCAGCTCTGTGAGAGAGTGAACAGATTTATGCAATGCTGTTTCTGTGGTTTGCCTTGGAAGAGATCAGCCTGATTCAATGCTTCTCTCCTGAGGCTGAAGCAGATGGGAAATGTTACAATGGCAGTATAATACATGTGGTAATATCATTTATATTTTCAGATACCTTGGACAAAGTCACCCCAATATAACTCCACAGCCATAATGGATTTACATCTGAGATGAGTAAAGCAGCAGGGGGGCAAATTCTACGCTGGCCTAAGTCCCTGCACGATTTTATTGGTTTCCCTGTAATTTCAGAAGTTGGAAGTAAATGAAGGATTTGGTTCTTGCATTTCATATTCCAGTGAAGGATTAAAGTGCTCTGGCATACTGTCTAAAGAAAAGAATCATATCTTTGGCTGCCAATAAATTAAGGGTATTTGTAATTCAGAAGGTTGTGGTGGGGTTCTAAATGCATAGAGCATCATTAACCTAGATTTATCTGCAAAACAGTTTGTATTCATTCACTCCTTATTCCAGTTTGTACTAATTCACCCCACATCCATTTTGGACAGTTTGTTGGATATGGATTGCAGTATTTGAAATTCTTCTTAATCTGCCTCATAGAGGATATTAAATGGCTATTTGTACCCTGGATACAACGCTCTCATTGTCAACCTCCTAGGGCTACTAAAGTAAGTATTGTGAGGGTTTTCTCAGGGTACTAAAGACAATTTAATTTTGGAGACACTTTTAAATATCAAGTTCTATGTCTGGCCATTTTTCAAGCACAAAGACCTACAGATCTTCCTAACTAATTCCCTTGTGAGGTGAAAATTCACACTTTTGGTGCAGCGAAGAGCCTGCAAGCAGAGATCTGGCTTTTTATTAATATCAGAGGTCAGCAGCCTTGCTACTGAAGTGGCTGCCTGAGGCCTGGCACACATTTAGCTCTCCCTGCTCTGTGCAGCAACAACCCCAGCTGGCACAGAGTGAGAATAAACAGCACCACATAGCCCAGGAGGGCTGGAACATCTGCAGCAGACACAACCTGATCCAGCACAGTTTATCTGTTGCAGTCCTTAAAAGGTATGAGTGGAAGAGCCAGAGCACACCTGATAAATGAAAAGGCTCTGCACAATTCACTTTTTTTGATTCTTCACTGAAAGACATTTACAGCAATCTTTCTCTCTTCGGCTGCTCAGAAATAATCAGTTGGACTAGAAAACCTCTCTTCTTTCTTCCCCCCACCCCTCCATATTAATGCTATTCTGTTCATACAAAAAAGAGGGAGCTACAAAGAGGACCACCCTGCCAACAGCTAAGCCACCAACAGCCTTAGAATATTGTGCAAAGAATCTTCAAAATGTCTGAGCAGATTTCAATTACTCTTTTCAAAGATTTGCAATTCCCACTACACAGCCCATTGTTTGCTTTCACTAGGACATTCCTCTCTTAAACAGCTGGCACAGAATGACTACTGCTCTGCAGGGAAACAAGCAAACACCATACAGTAGATTAAAAGCCAAAACCAGAGAAGCTGTAGGTTTTTTTTTTTTAAAGAGGCTCTCATGAACATAAAAGTGTTTTCCAAGAAAATATGAATCCTATTTTTGCTGCTTATAGCTGAAGGAAAGCATGGGGGATGTAGTTTACTCTCCTTTGATGCTCAGCATGGCAATTACAGTGAACATCAAAGGAACAATGAGCGATGCTTCCCATATTTCCCATTAGCTCTGTTCAGATGAGCAATTGTTTCTGCCTCATCTCTTTGAAAAAAAAAAGATGCAATTTTGTTCTTGCTTATTTTCCTAAAAGAAAATGGAAAGAAGGAGAAGAGAAGAAGCAGCACAAAGGGAAAGAAGAGAGAAAAAAAGATGTTTGCTACAGACAGCCTTCTAATGCACCCACTGGTCACTGGGCGTGAACTGCGAGGAGCTTCAGTGGGAACTGATTATGTCCAGGAGTTTTCCAAGAACTGCCAGAGCTGAATTGCTGTGGGAAGTATTTTCCAGACAGAGATCATCCTTTCATATCTCCTGCTGCAAAACGTGCCTGGGTTGTTCCTATGATTCTGCTGCCCTTTGCAGCGCTGGACTTGGGAAAAAAGGGGTGCCTGAAGCTGCCCAAATAGCCCAAGAAGGGTTTGCACTCAGGAGGAAAGGTTTCACCTGATGGGAGAGCAGAGGTGACTGCTCTCATCCCTCCAGGGTGGGATGCACAGTGACTTGAAAGAGAAATCCAGCACCAGAAAGGGATATGTCTCCAGTGGCTGTGGATAACTTTGCATTTTGCTGAAGACTAAACTCTGCTAAAGTCTTAAATCTAAAAGTCACATCCTTCATTTCTTGACAGTCATTTGGGTGCCCTTTTAGCTGTAGGAGAAGGCCTAGTCTCTCAAAACAAAAAAGCCACATTCAGCCTTGAAATACATATATTTTCATTACCCTCACATTCTTCCTGTTCAAAGTCCTGTGCATGCTTTCTCCTCCCTGGCAGACATCTCTTCATGGAGTACTTGTGTGAATTAAAGCAAGACAAAAATGTGCAGACATTGTTAAAGGAGGTACCATTTGCATTCTCATTCTGATAGTTCATGTTTAAATGAAGGGTTTGACATAAATGGGGGGAAATGGAAGTAGTCTCTGAGCTAATCTGAAAGGAATCTCCTCTGCTAAACTAAACAAAGCCAGAAGTCCCAGAGCTGAAGTTTATCCAAACTAAAGCCAACAAGCGGTTGTTGTTGGAGGGGGTTATATCATGTTTTCCATTGTCATGTTGACATGAAACAGGCAGAGGCTTCCACTTTGCAAACTCAGAGACAAGATTGGCTCTGAAGTGAAAATAAATAAAGAGAAGCAGTGGCTGGAAGTAGGTTAAGTTTCCTCTAATCAAAATTCAAAGAACCTTTCCTATAAAAGAGAAGATGAGAAAAAATAATGACTGCTTAAAATTATAAATGAAAAATACAATGTACTATACCTATATGTGAAAGATGAGCTGCTCTACAGCCAATGATGGATCTCACTCCTCCTAGCACACTTCCAGCATCTAAGATTGGGTTAGCAGACCTCCTCCTGTCTCTCATACTTTCTGATTCCAGTAATTCATAATTTTTTACTTGGAGATTCTCTCTTGATTAACCATAGTCAGAAGCAATGCAAGGGTTAATATTTAATCTTTTTTTTTTTAAGTACAGTCTCAAAGCCATGTGAGAAATATTAATAGCATGGCCACCACATATAAATCTTATTTCCCTGAAACAAAGTCTGACTGTGTTGAATGGAGAAAAATCAGGAAATTCTGTGGGAATTCCTTACAGACTTTTCCAGTGACAAAATGTCTCTTGTCAGGGAAGCCACAGAGAGGACAGAATGGAAAGCTTCATGAACCCTGTGCATCAAAAGACTGAGTGGAAGAAAATCCCTAGAGAAGCAGCTGTCCTGCAGCAGTCACCAAGGTTGTGGGAAGCCACCAGCAGTGAGCCACCACACAGCATCTCTGCCACAGGGACACCACTGCTGTGACAAGCATGGCCCCAGAGAGCCAGCCCTCCAGGAGGAATCCACAGCATCCCCTGGGATGCAGGTGGGCAGCACACTGAGAGCCAGGGCTGCAGCATGCTCTGCACCCAGCCATGCTGCCCTCAACAGCCTGACCTGCAGTTACAGAGGTAAAATAACCCTTTGTGCACCCATCCTGGAGCAGGAATCACATCTGTGCCCAGTCCTCCTTCTGTACAAGGTGTATCACCATGCATATGTAGAAGCAGGGATAGGCTGGCAAAGTATTGCAGCAGGTAAATGATGACACTGAAATTTTTGTTCCATTTAAGGTTGAAGGCTATTTATCATCTGCCAAAAACCAAAATCAGAATGTCTCAAAATTATAGACAATTGGTGGTAGATACTGAACTCTAAACCATGTTAAAGTCATGTAATCTACAATTTACCAGGCTACAATATGGAGAATGGGCTAACAGTAACAATGTTGAATCAGAACAGATTTTATTATACCTTTCTCAAGTCTGTTTTATTTTTTTGGGTGCCACCAATAATAAATTGAACTGTGTCCATCATATCAAACTGCAATGGTGTAGGACCCTAATCCAGTTACTTTAAGACCATAAAAACCCCTGTTTGTTAACAACATATCTTTGCCATTGCCAACAATTTTCCTTTCCTTAACTGAGATCTTTTGCCTAGTTTCTAAAACAAGCATGACTAAAGGACAGCATAATCTGGAACATTAATGGCATGACCATTGCACTAATATCTAATATTGTGAGCTTTGACAAGTTATTACTCCAAACCAACAAATTAAATCTTGCAACTCTTACAGCAGCTGTGGCTTGTGCTCTTCAGCAGACTAGGAACCTACCACAGAAACATCAAGAGTGATACAGTGCTCCAGGTGCCTGCTAGCCTGGGAAAGTGCACTTTGTTATGGTTTGCCCTTCCTGGTAGGCTGAACCTTTCAACTCTGAAGAGGTTGCTTTTAACCCCAAAAGCTAAATGGTGCTCTGCATCGCTTCCATCTCCAACCCTCAGTATGCTGTGCCAATTAGGAGGGCAGGTATGTCCCATTTTCTGCAGATTTCTGATTAAAACAAGGTGTGAACAACACTAGCACATAACTGGGACAATGGATAATGGAACAGTGTCAGTCTGGTTTCTCAGCTAGCCTGTGGAACAAAAAAGTGATGGTAATTTCCCTTTTTTTTTTTTTTGAGCAGCATTAATTACAACTCTCCCCCAGCTGTTGTGTAAGGCTGGCATCAGCAGAGTTTGCAAGTGACACCTGGCTGCTTATTTCAAACCTCAACACTTTGGCAGAAGCTGGAAGAGGAAACAGGATCTGCTTGTAATCTGCAGCACTAAGAGGAGAGCAAATGTAATGACTCTGACCCAGGCATCAACAGTGAGGTTTGTGCCAGCAACAACACCCTTCTACCTCTGCCTCTTCCCCCTGTAATAAAGCAGTGGATGTTTCCAACTCCACCTCCTCTTTCAGAAAAATCAGTCTGTGTAGATTTGGTGATTTGGTCTCAAGTCAAAAACAAATCTGGAAAATAATGAAAGGGTTATATAATAGTCTCATTTTCCTAAGGCTAATGTGTTCCAGGGGTGTGTGATATAAAATGTGTTTATGAAATTTGTCCTATTTCCAAGAACATATATATAATGTCTGGAGGGGGTGGATTCCCCAGGCTTTCATTTAGCATGATTTTTCCAGACCAGAAAGCAATGTTTCAATTTTCCTAAGCATAACCTTGTCTGCTGTGCGCTTGGTAAAAAAATAGCTAGGAAAAATGGAAGAAGAGGAGCAGACCCCAGATATTTCATTACTTTGCATAGTCCAGGTTACTTACGATGGTTAATTATCTCTTGGCACACAAATGTGCATCATCTGGTTTTACTGTCAAAATTCTGGAGGGAAACCTTTCTGAGTTACCAAAACCTTTGAGGAGAGATAGTTCTGTTGTTAGCATTACCGTTAAACTGGAAATTTATCAACAAAGAGCACATGTGTGCAGTGTTCCATACAACTAACTGCTAAACATGACAGTCTGGCAGTCTCACAAATAAACTACATCTGTACAGTACCCATCCACTTCACATGCTACCCAATCCTTCCCAGTTAATAAGAAAAGAAAGCAAAATGGCCAAATCAGCTGTTTACAAGTTTTCTTAAAATATAATTTTTTTCTCTGAGATCAGAAATGGGTACTCAGCATGAAAAGTAATTTGCACGCTGCCTCCTGAAACCTACATGTAATGGTTATATATCATTTTAAAACTGCAATTTGCAACTGAAAGTAGTATGAAAGGTCAATAAGTCTTGTCAGAGAGATTTTAGCATTCAGCCATTACCTCAGAAATGAGTTTCCTGACCAAACATCCAAGATAATACTTGCATTACAAGGAAAACACTAAATTACCTTAGAGCAAAAAATTACTTGGACTAGTACTGAAGGGTTTCTGGCATTGCTGCCACACTGCTTTCAGAGCAGTAGAGTTTTCCTAATGACCTCAGCAAAGTTCCTCAAGGACTGGGGTGTACCTACGAGAAGTGTCCAGCTCTGCCTCACTGAGGTGTCCTTTAAGCATCACAGATGCAGCTGAGACAGGCCCAAATCCATCTGACTTCCCTTTTGGCACTGATGTGAGGGCACTGTGGATGTGCTTCCTTTGTAGGCAGTGGAAACAGCCAAATACCTCCAGTCTGGCTAGCTAAAACTTATTCTGTCTTCTGTTAGTAACTGTCATGATTGCCTCTACAAACTCAAGACAAATGGGATGAGTGCAGGCTGCAAGGCTTAGCAAATGCTTGCACATCTAGGGTGGAGAATGGATTTCTTTCCTAAAGAAGCATTCTAATACCTTACACTTTTGAGTAGTTTAATATGCAGGATGCAAAGGTGCCTTCAAAGGGTGGAACCCAATGTACATTGCTGGACTCTGAATCATCTGTCATGTCCTGAAGTCCTGGCTTCATGTCCTGTCAGCCATCAGGGGGCATGGGCAGGGCTGGAAAGCCCTGACACACATCAGAAAACCTGGATTGTGTCAAAGTGATTTCTCCTCCAGGCTAAAAACATCCTGGTGGGTTACAAGGACACAGTTTTTGAGTTCACAGAGTATTCCTTGCTGCACAGTACCTTGATCCCAAGCTCTAGAAGAAGTTTAGCCTGAGGCTGTACTCAAATCCCCATTCCAAGCTATTACAGCAAGACAAAGAAATGAATAGCCCAGGGGTACATGTGACTACCCTAAACTCAGTGTATACCGAGCAGTTTCCTTAATATCTTGCCAAGTCTTGTGTCCTGGAAGGCTTTCCTAAGGAAAATTTTATATTCACTTACATTTGATACTAACCATATAAATGTTTTTCTTGACAAGAGAGAGCATTTCAGCATGTCTGGAAATTCTCTTTTCAGTTGTGGAAAATTTGGTTTCCCTGTCCATTCCCTGCCCTGCACATGAATTAGTGATATGAATAATCAACTCCTTCAATTATTATTTTCTGTGAGAAAAGCATATTCAAATGTGTGGAAAGAAACATTCTAAAGTGAGGAGAGCATCCAATTTTTAAGGGATAACTAGTGATTTATCAGTCTCTCTGTGTAACCTCATCCCTGTAAATAGTATGGAAGTTAGCCCAGTAAGGAAATGTTACAACACCATGAAACAGGAATGTGGCAGGGAAAAGAGAATAACTCATTCACACTTCATTTGTGTATTGTTCTTCTACCCAAAATTTACCATTTATTGAGTCAAATATATGTTGCACCTCAGAAATGTCCAGGGATATGACTAGAGTGAGGGAAGGAGACCTGGCGCTCAGGAGGGGTTTGTTTATGGAGAGAAATAAAACTGATGTTCCTTCTCTATATTTTGGATTTGCTCTAAGTGCTTATCCTTCTGATGATAGACACAGGTATACAAAAGAACACTTACTGCATTTTAAATAGGAACAATATATATATATTGTCTGCTGCTGTATGCAGAGAAAACTCACAGCACACATTTGCTCCAATTTTATAATCACTGAATTTTATAATCTTTACTCATTATTGGAGAGAGAGTTTGTATATGGCAAAGCAGAAACAGAAAAGGGTCAATTCACAGTAAATTCTGTTTACTCTCTACAGAATATATGCATTGGTTGGGGGTTTTTTCAATAGACACTTAGGCTTAGCCTGTGTCTGTGCTAGGTGAGGGGGGCTGGTGCTGCAGAGGCTGTTGCCTGCTTTGCTCATGCACAGATCCTCTTGAGCTCCAAGTGATCCAGTGCCAACAGGCTGCTCCTGGTGGAGTCACTCACCCCTCAGCAGAGGTCCCTGTCCAGGTATGGTGAGACAGATGGGTTTGCCATGAACTGGCTCAAGTAATTGTTTTCATGATGTGTGTCATACAGAGTAGTGTAGGGTGTGATTTTTAAGGCATTTGGCTTTCCTTTACAGCACTACAGTTTCTTTGGCTGCTGCTTATCGAGTTAATTGTAAGGTTATTCCTCGCCTCTCTGTAGGAATAAATAAATTGCTGATCTTTCATACTTACTGGAGAGAAAAGTGTTTTATCTTAAGGAAGGACTGGTTTACAATATCTGGCAAGCAGGAACTGAGCACATCCAAAAAAGGTCAGCTGTACTTGTGGAATGTCATCTGTTTAACTTAAATACTCATACCACACTTATCTTCACTCTAGGTTGAATTCTTGTATACAAAGTACTTCTCTCCCCTCTGAATTCCATGTTCAGTTGGTTTTTAGTGTTCTTGCTCTCTGTAAACATGCACGCACACACTCACATGGACTTACACATACCATCAACTGCTAATCAGTCTGGTGAAGGGCTGAAACAGCCTGCAGATCCTGATTCAAACTATTGCAGCTGAGGGAATTAATTTACCCTTCTGTTCTATGCCAAAGTAAAAATTCTGTAAGCTGACATATTTTCATATATCACTCTTAAAAACTCCTTCAACAAAACCATTCAGAATTTTAAGGCTCTTTTTTCCTGCATGCAAATTGTTGAAAGAAACCCCCACGCTGCCAGTGTAAGACAAACAAGTACAAAGGAGAACTCCAAATAAAATAGCTGGAAGCAAAGACTTATTCCTTGTGAAAAAGAGCTTTCAGGCAGCACAGAGCTAACAGTTACAATGTTATTCCAAGAGTTAAAAGAAAGAGCTTAGAATCTCCTCGGTGTCTGTAGCAGGAAAACAAGTAAGAACAAGAACAAATGCAGCCAAGGCAGACAGCACTGTACAGTCCTTCTAACTTTAAAGAAAGCAAAGCAAAGCAAAACCTTTGGGATCATACTGCAAATCCCTGCAGCTTTCAGCTTCACCATTAAACATCTGACTGCTGAATTAGTGAAGGAAAAGTGTTCTGGTGAGATTCGTGCATACACACTTCTGACAAGCTATTAAAATTATTGGTAAAAATAAAAATAAAATAAAAACATGAAATCATAAGAAGCTTGAATTACTCACCGACTTGTTGTGCCAAAATAACTGAGGGTTGAAACACGGCAAGAATGAGCAAAGTTACTTTTTGCACAGAGCTCATCATGTCTAAATATTAGACATGAGACTCTCTGTGCAAAAATAAAAATGGGGGGGGAAGAAAAAAATCTGTTCAAAATAGCAACATCGGTTGTTCCCTGCCCTTCCAGCACCGGGCCATGTACAGAACTCAGCCACAAGCATTCCCCAGCTTTGGCCTTAAATAGGAAAAAAATTGGCTTACTTTTCTTTTCCACCCCCTTTACTGAAACATGAGAAGAAGACCCATCCCCTAACAGTAAATGAATGATTAATATTTCTCTTGGCTTTACAGAAGACTAAAGTCAACCAAACAAGATACACAGCACATCTGGAACTTTTGTGTGCGTACGAAAAGCATGCTGACACTGTATATGAGCAGTTAGTGTGCACTCTATGTGACATATATGCACATGAAAAAAAGCCCCATGCCAAAGCACCCGGGGTAAAGCATTTTTTCATGTTAATTAGGAACCAATGGGTAAAACCCAAAGAGAATTTTTAGTTCTTAGTGCTCCCTAACAAAGATAAAAGGTAAGTGGAGGTGTAGCTGCACAGACTGAAAGAATCCCAGAAGTGGAGAAGCAAACCTGGGTATTTCTGCTAATGTGCAATCAGAGTTAATGAAAGGAAGTTCTGAAAATCGCACTTCTGTTCCAGGGCTTTTCTCACATTTCCACCTCACAACGTGATTTTGTGTTACCTGGGGAGAAAGCAAACATTAAAAAAAATTATGAAGAGAACAAGATTGCAAATCACAAGCATCAATCTCTCAAACTAAATCTTTTCAAGTAATTCAGTTTGATGCTGTCATTACAACATTTGAAAGGAATGCAGAACATTTTTTTTTGTCTGTTTGCTCCTCAAACAAGAAGGTAGAGAAGACAAAAAAAAAAGAAATCTTGAAACTACTAATGCCTTTTAAACCTAGTCATTTCTTTGTTCCACACAAAACTTCACTGAGAATAAGATCAGAACATACAAACTTGTTTTCCAAATCAGATGGTTTAAGCAGGTTTTGTTATCAATCTAGTTTTGCTGGGAATATAGCCTTAAAAGACCCCAAAGTGAATGCAGAAAGCTGCCACAGTGGACATCTCTGCTCAAACAATGATCAAACCAATTGCTGCTCTCAGTCAATCAATCTGATCCAGGTCATGTCCTGCAGAAGTGCTCATTCATTTGTTCTCAAGTGTTGCTGAGATTACAGTGACCAGGGAACCATCCCTCCCCTCAATAATTCGTGAGTGCCATGAACTATCATCCAAAAAAGGGGCCCATAGCTCTGTGTGCATCACAAAATAAGAACAGCCTGAAGTTTAATATAGTAGGTACTGGATCTCATTGCAAAACCTATTTGTCTGAAATAAATTTTCACTTAAACTGAAACACCCTTTTCTGCTCGGGTCACCTGAGGTGGAGCAGGTTGAAGCAAGTGTGAAGAGGTCTTGAATAATTTGTCACTTTTAACATATGTCACTTTTAACATATCCTGAGCACTTCTGTGTCTTAAATGTTTATAAGGTATGAATGCCTTGATACATTCCAAAGGAATTACACACCACATTTTTTTCCCCGGATCTCCCAATACTTCATGCTGTCTCTGTTGCATTGGCAGAACTACTTCCTGCAGGTTTGGGTTTTCATATCTAGGATCATATCACTTAACAGGTTAGGTTATTTGGTTTATAGCATTCAAGTAGCTACAATCAACAAACAGATAACCAGCTCCTGCTGAGCCATCCTAGAATATAATACAACAGGCTTCACATTTTTATGCAAGGTCCTGAAGTTATGCTTAGAACATAAAATAATACAAGAAATAATTCCAAGAACCTGGATTTGCTTGTGTCTCTTCAATAGAAATGTACAAACATATCAAACCCTGGATAAAAACCATTCTCAGCTATAGAAAGAGAATGAAACTGAATTAACTGTTATCAAGATCACATGCAGGTCAATTTTCTGTAACAATGTCTACGTGTTTGCCACAGTGATTGTTTAATTTTAATGAGGCCTAATGACTGTTACTTGGTAAGTGTTCACATTTGAGGAAAAAATAGAATTTATTCAAGGTCTTTGACTTAAAGACACTTTCACATTGAGTTCTGCAAATTTTTTAGCCTGTTTGACAATAATAAACATTTCTCTAAATTTCTTAAATTTAAGCTTTTAAAAAAAGAACAATCTTGGTAACTCCCTTATTTTCACTAATGCTTGCCTTCAGTTTTTACACTGCAACACTTGTCTGAGTAAAATTTAAATTTTGACTTTTCTGGATTGCCCACCTTAAATATTATGCTATTCTATAGCTAGATTATGAGCCCAAATTTATCCCTAACACCTACTATTTGCCATGGGCATTGGAGTATCAACATATGTTGATTCTCCAATGTATTCTGTACAAATCAAGTTGTGCTTGAATTTGAACAGAAATGAATCCTGGGGTTTCTGTATAGAAGTATAAACCATATCTTTGATGATTACATCCCATAAAAACAATAATCCTTACTTGGGGGCTGTAGTGTATTTGCTGTGTTTCAAGGAACAATGCACACCAATGCTCAGCTACATAAACACTCCTCATCAGTGTTACCTTCATATAATAATGGTTGTAGAATTGATTTCATAACTCTAGTGTAAAACTCTCTGGAAATTGCCACTTACTGTCACAAGTCAATTCCTTTTGAGTGGCAATCACCATTTTACTTACATGGCCTGAGGAGGCTGTGGCACAGCAACATTCCTTGAACATCCTCTGCACACTTTGGGTTCAAAATCTTCCTTTGCACATCCTCTGCACAGAAACAGCCCCCCTAATAAACAGGTTTTTGAGTCTTGCAGGCAATTTTGGATTATTTAGTAGGTGGCTCTTGTTTAATACATCTTCCTAGGGGTGCAATGTCTAGGCATCTGGACTAAACTGGAAAAGGTACTCACATCAAAATTGGGGCAGCTTTGATGGAGGAACCTGAAACAATCGCTTGTAAAAGTTATTGAATGCATTTGTGCTCTATGGTAGATACCATAAAAGATGTGTAGATCAAAACTGTTGGCTACCTCTCCAGCAGATGCTGGAATATTCATGCAATCTGGGATTCCTTGTGCCTGTTTGAGTATTGTGGTTAGTGACATTCTGCCTAAGAAAGACAAATGAGAGATTTGCTTTTACATATTTATCAAGTGACCTCTTGTCCACCCTGCCAAATGATCAGTCCTTATGTAAGTAAATTATATAAGTGTTGCTTTAAAAGTTCTCGAAGTTCTGGCCTGTAGAATCAGTTGATAAATATTCCTTATTTCTGAGAGCTTCATGTGAACTGAGAATCTTCAAATTTTGCCACTGCAGTTACTCCTATGCCAGTAAAAAGAAAGGTTTTTTGGTTTTTTTTTTTTTTTGTTCTATGTGGATTTTAATAATAGTAAAGAATCTCCAAATTGGAAAAGGAGTGTACAGTTTCACACAAATAAAGCACCATGAATAGTGCAAATAGTGACAGAAAGCACAGTGGGTCAAAGAACCCATAAGAAAAACTGCATCTAAAAAAAGAAAACCTGAAAACACAGCCGTATACTTCTCAACCTTTCCTGTTTGTGAGCTAGAAGCAATGCAAACTATGACTGATGCCCTAACGGACTATTACAGGAATGAAGGCAGGCAAAGCAATGAAATGGTTTCGTTCTTCTCCCATCTTTCCATTTTCACTGAAATTTTATCCTAAGACAATGGGAAATCAAGTTTTGAGACCCAGCCTCTTGTTCTCATGTCCTCTTTTTTGAGCTTTGCACATTCTCAAGGTTTCCACAAACTAAAATTCTCTTTTTTTTCCAAAGTCCTGTGCAGATTAAATAAAATCCTTCATCTGAGTCATGTTGGGAACTAACTGTGTTACAGCACAGCTGTGAAGGCTCTTAAGGGTGAGCCAACATTATGACTGCATAGGGGTGAAGCAGAGACAGCACCCACAGCATTTTCTCTTCCCAGCAGGAGGGACAGAAGCCAAAGCAGTTTAATGACCTCTGGGTGTACTGAGTGCTGGGGAATTTGACATCCATGGCCAGGGCGGGGTTTCTCCGTTCTGAGCACGCACCTTCCTCTGTCTCCAGGGATGGAATCCATTAATGCAGAACTTTGGCTCCACGCCTTTGTGAGGATGCTCCTCCTTTTCACCGAGGTGTCAAAATTATTTTGAAAGGAATCCTTTCTTCTCATCTCTAATCCAGATTTCCACTTGGCAACTGGAAAAAACCCCAGATCTGCACTTCTTAAAGAAACAGCACGGTCCTGTGCACCTAAGGAAGTACTTGAAACAGCTACAAGATTTTCTGTCAGGAGAGTGTCTCATAAAGGTTTTTGTGCTTTGCAGCTAGTGATTGTTGGACATCAAGATAATATAGGATGGCAGAAAATATTTATTAATTAAAGAGTAAACTTGGTTTTGAATTTGTGTGTATGATTAATTTTATACAATCACAAAAGAAATAGTATTTTGATATATCTCTATGTAACAAAAAATGTGTTAAATTCTTCAGAAGAACAGTGCAAGGATGAATTATCATAAAAAGCAGGATATCCTTTTGACCTTGGGGCTAGTGGAGAAAGTGGAGGTGCATCATGCAAATCACTCCTTGTTGGCTCTGCTCAAATCACCATTGCTCCAGACAGCACATGTGGGTCCCAGAAGTGCCCAGGTTTATTGTACTTTAGCTGTTGGCTCCTATGGTACCTCACCATCAAAAGGTTCCAGGCTTCAGCAATAGCAATCCAGAAGATTTTGGGAGCACTCTTTTTTGGTCATCCCTTTTAAATTAAATTTTTAAAAATTAAGTTAAATTCAAAACAAGCCAAACCAAACCAATAGCTTTAAAATATGGCAAATATCTTTTAAAGTCATTGTTTCACATTTTTCTGTTTGCTGATTTATTGTTTTCCTAATGAGGGAATAAATAATCTTGTTTGAATTTACTAAAGAATAACAAAAGGCCATCCGTACTATGACTCATCCATTAGAAAAAACAGAAAAGAGAAGAACACAGGATTAAGTGTTTTAACTCTTGATCTGTTCAATATTAATGGGTTGGAAAGCAAAAAATTACCAAGGCAAAAAAAAAGGAAATCTTGAAAAAACACAACCTTTTCTAAATGAAGGCCACTGGAGATGTGCAAGAAGGTCAGAGACCATTGCAATACAAGAGTCTTCCACTAAAAATGAAATCCCAGCTTGAAAAAAGAAAATAAATAGCAGTCTTCAGGAATAGAGTCAGCCCAGTTTTGATGGTATGAGGCAGGTATGACGTTCTCTGCTGGACTGTAAGTGTTCCACATGTCCCAAAGTGCACACTGATTTCCTAGAAAGGAGAAACAGCATCCAGCTGCTTTTCTGGAGAGAGGGGAAGCGTACCACACTGGGGCCAGCCCTGCTGCTGCTCACACTGGTGGGTGGACAGTCCAGAGGGCTGACTGCAAGGATTCTCTCAGCATGTATTTGATGGGATTTTTTCTGATCTGTGACCTTCTCACATTCTTTTCTCCGCTGTTAACTCCAGTATCCTGTCACAGAGCCCGCTATACCTCTGCTGTTGGAAACTGGTGTCAATTATGAATTCATGTCAGGCATGGGGCAACAACCTGGGACCCTAATTTAGATATGTGCGTTGGTCTGTTCTGCTTTTCAAAGGCAGCTTTTAAAACACATTTCCTTTCAAGATGAATCCTGTCCGAAGAACATTACATCACCACCTGGTATTTGAGAGTCTCAAAGTCTACACCAACAACATCAATTATAATGGCATATAAAGAAGATATTAAAGAAATATAAATAGGTATGTAGCTATGGTATTGATCTGAACTGATTTTATGGTTAAACTTCACATGGGCTTGCAAGTTTTATTTAAATATTACAGAACTCAAAACCCTATATCAAACAGATCAACTGTATGTCAGTAGAACTGTCTGGGCTATGATAGGAAAGGGGGGCAAAGTTTTCTTAGATACACAGAGTAAAAAATACCACAACCCCACAACCACCCTTGCTCCCAAAGTAGTAACAAGCAAGTTGTGGTAGGCTCTGGTGACCAAGTTCAATAGTTAGGAAGAATCATCTGAAGAATCAAATGAAAATACCAAACATTTGTTCATTTTCATCCCTGCAGACCCTGTGCCATGAAGAGCGGTAATAACATAATTATTTTTAAATTTTTACTTGAAACCCTTATGTAAATTGGATTCAAACTTTTCTGTGAATCAGAAAATTTTTATGCCTCATTCAAGATCCACTTGCTCTTTGTTTCTTAAAGACAAGGAATGTTTTCTATCTCCTTTCATAAAAATTGTCTCTCACGAAAAATAGAAATAAATATAATAGGAAAAACATGCTTTTTAATTGGAACAATACAACTTTTTTCCAATAAACAGCTTTGAGGTGTGAAATCTTCTTACTCCTAATATAAGAATGTACTCTTCTCAACACATCATTTTCTACACACATGGAAAATTCAGAAAAGTGCCTCCTCCAATTACTTAAATCCTTATTTGAATGGTATTAAATGTCTTTTTTTTTTTCAAGTGACAGAAGAGTGAATAGGCTGCTATGATTACAATGAAAAACAACACTATTAGGCCAGCATTGTGATTACAGAAGAATACTGCAGTCATGAGTTTGCGAGCAAAGAATTGAGAGCATGCCTTAAATGAAGACACATCCCATCCCACCTTTCCAGACCAGCTGAACCCCTGTCCTCAAGGGGAACTCCACCAAACTCTTGCTAGAGATCACTCAAGCTCCAGGACCCACACCAGTGAAGAAATCTCACATGCAGAAAATAAACAGAAGGAGCAGTAGAAAGAATTTCTTGGTGGATGCCACTATGCCCAATGAATAATTATTGCAAGGTTAGAGACGTGGTGTGGGTGACTCTTTCCTGATGTTTACAGCAGTGGCAATATTCAGCCAGTTCAGCTGGCATTACAGGAGAGAAGTAGAGTCTTGATTGCAAAGAGGTTGTGGGAAGAGAGGACTATATAAATCCCCCCTCTCCAGGGCAACTCTGCATTCCAGCAGCATGGAAAGAGTGCCAGTCCCCTGCCACCCACCCTGCATCTCCCCACTGGTTTCTGCTCATTCCCAAGGCCAGGAGAACACACAGCTCTTGGGAATGCATGAAACAAGAGCATGCACTGAATGTCTGACCCGTTGCTACAGAGATCTCAGGTTCTTTGCACTACAGAGAATTAAGCCTGTTTCCATTCCCAGAACTTCTAGTGCTGGTTTTGATTTAGGAATTGCACTTCCTAATTTCTAGAGGCCAGGAGGTCAGGGTTGTTATTGTACTATGTTTCCCATAAGCTGCCTTCCTGCGTGTCTCCATGTTTTGCCATTTTGGACTAAACCATTGCATTCCAAGAATTTTCCAGTTCCCAAGGTGTCACCCATGACCATTTTAACTACTCAGAAAGGAAAGATTTTCCTTTGGAAAAGTAATGAAATTTCAAATAGCTAACTACTTCACACATTTACCATCTATAGAGGTCAGAGGTCTTTATCAAGTGCTATTCTTATGTTAATCAGCAGGAAACTACAACATAAGGATGAGAGAATATTTTCTAAAAATACATACATGAGCAGAATAAGCATGAGCACTGGTCCTGATCCAGTGCCACATTTAGTGAATTACTGTTTATGGAGACTGTCAGGTACTTCAAACTCTATACTCACCAGCCAGATGACACTCACCATTATTCTTCAGAAATATAACAGGCATTCCCATCAAATTCTTGGTACTTTTGGAAACAGAACTGTGCAATCAGGGAATGAAACAGCACAACATTCTGCAGTATTACACTGCAATTTTTTTAGTCCTATGCCACTGTTCAGGTAGTGCAGATCCCCAGATTCAGCTCTTCTATACTTTTGGCTGAACTTCTGAAGGAAAAGAAAGGCATTTCTTAAATACAGGCACAGCATAGAACAAATTTCTGAGGATGTATTTAATCACTGTTAACATTTCTAAAATTTTGCACGTGCAAAAGCTACAGAGAAGTGCACTGCTGTTGCGGTTCATCTTCCAAGTTAAATTGGGCATTGCAGTACAAAATATATCAATGAACTTACCAATTTTATTAACTGATATGAAAAATATCAATACAAATGATAAATGGCTTTCTGCCCCATGCCTGTTCTTGTCAGTAAGTGCAATTCCTTCTGTTTTCTGATTTGCAAAGATTGCTCAAGGGAAACAAGAGAAAAAGCCAGAAGATACATGATGCTTTCCATCAGTGTCTGCTCTAGTGCTTTTTAGCCTGGGGCAACCTCAGGACAAAGTTTTACAGTAGCCTTCTGCAGGTGTGTGCATGCATGTTAGCCTGGGTGTGATACAAACCAGGGGCCCTGTAAGTTATTAAGTATGAAAAACATACTGACAGGAGTATTTACTTGGTTTCATATTGCAAAAGAGAATAAAAGATGCTTTCCTTTGAATAGCCCTGAAGCTCCCTCTTACACACCCTTTGCTGGCAGAGTTGAGCAGTGCCTGGCTCTGGGGACTCAGGGCTGCTGTGTCTGTGCAGGAAGGCACAGCAGCATCTTGAAATTTAGTGGGAAAAGGATCACCAAGTTTGCCACATGTTGCAACAGGTTGCCACATGATATAGTTTGTGATATTTAATAGTCACCTCCTGCTGTAAAATGGTGAAAAGCCTGTGTGTGGTATTCCACTGTTGAAATTAAGGACAGGGGAAGATCACGCAAAGGTTTATGAACATTGAGTGGGATAGATCTCACTGTCCTCAAAGTCAGAGCTGCTTTCTGTGTAAGCAGCTGCTGCTTAAGCAGATACCCCCTCCTGCCACACCTGCCTGGAACAGGTATCATGCTCTTCAAAAAAACAAAGAGCAAGGGCATACATCCTCAAGAAACATCAAGAGAATGAAAGCTGCACAATATATTTGGTGGGAATTTGCAACACTTACACTGTATGAAATAAAAATTGGTGCCATGTGATGATATCACCAAAAAAGTTTTGAGTGTCAGGACCTCCATTTAAAATAAAGTCTCACAAATTATGTCATGGGAAGGCCTGAGTTTCCCTACCCCTCAGTGCAGATGATATTGTGATAGAAAGAAAACATTAGTACAAGATATGTGTGTTCAGGGCAAATTTATGGCACCATCATTTTAGTATATTTGTGAACCTTACCTTAGATTTCTAATAAAGATAGATGAACATAGAGCGTGCAAAATTTCAGCAATGGATTTTGGTCATATTATGCTTTGATTAACTTGAGAATAAAATGTCATATAGGTGAAAAAACAACATATATTTAAACCAAACATTTCCTATATGCTAATATGGGGGGGGGGGGGGTAAGAATGGGGTATTTTTTATTAATTTTTTAAAAAAACCTTTTCAAAGTTATGATAAGCTGTCCTTTCAGAGTTCATCTTTAAATCCTTATTGAAACACTGTTTTCAAACAAACGACCTTCAGGAAAATTCACCTCATCAGTATCTTTGAAAAGCTGCAAAACTGTCAGCAGCAATACTTAAATATTCATAAGATGCTTTTAATGTGGCACCCGTGAAAGTACACAAGAAGGGTGGACTGCAATTTCTGCTAAGCAAAGAGTAAAAAATAATTCAAACCATAAGAATTCAGAGAATTTGACCTTGAATAACTTATAGTTATCAACCTAACAATGTGCCCTACTTTTTCTTTGGACCCAGTGCTTTTCTATTTTGGAATACAATGAGCGAGGAATCTTTAATCTGTTCGTGCAGAGCTAATGACACCTCCAAAGAGAAAAAAACTACTATTCCTTCCCAGAAAATTCTGCATCTGGCTCTTTCTGGAAGTGATATTGAAGTATGGCATTCTGATATGTTTCAAGCAGAAAGGCAACTTTGAAGATTCTGTTTAAAATAAATCAGAATTCCAAAATATATGGATGCTCATTATGCAAGTGTTAAAATAGATAGGAAACATATTTATAGACAAACCAAGGTCTTTTTAATGAACTGAGTAGTGGGAAGAAAGAAAAACAAGCAAGAATTTTTTTTCTATTTTCTGTTTCTGTGAAAGTGACAGGCAAAAATGGCAAGTGAAAGAAATTCTTTCACTGTAGAGTTATTTCTACCACTTCAACAATGGGTGTGGGAAACAATGTTCGTTATTAACACGTAAGTCAGACACTTGAATATGTTAAACACAGTAGAACAGCACAGCTTTTTCATGCCAGTACTAAGACACTTCCCACACTCCTTATCATTGAAGTACTTCTGATTTCCCAAGAGTTACACTAACCATATCTAGGCTGGCTTGATCTCCTTGGGAATCCAGGCTCAAATGCATCTGAACTGTGCCTTGGTGAGCACAAAATAAAAGATTTTTTTAAAATTGCTATCAATTTGTCTGGATAGACCAGCTACTATGAGGTTGAAATAAGACCCCAATACATATTGTCTTATTTACAAGAGTAATCTGTGAGCATCTGCAGATCTCAAGGCTCCTGGATGGTGAATCTACCTGCCATTTTTACCTGCTGCATTCGCTTTTTTCAGAGCTTCTGGCCTAGTTCTCATTCCACTTACACATCATTTAGTTAACTAAGAGCACGGGGACCATCTGGAGTCCAGTTGGACAAAAGGAAAAACCCCAACAATGAGACTGAAGAGGAGCTATTCAGCCCTGTGGCAGCTGAAGAGCCTGCTCTCCAAAGCCCTCACCCCTGTCTCCAGGGAGCCATAAAGCAGCCCCACAGCCAGCCAGCAAGGCACAAGCAGGACACTCTGCTTCCACTACTTGGCTGACCCTGCAGGCTCTCAGTTATCTTCAGGGAATCAAGAGCTAGAAGCTGCTTGCTCTTTTAACATTTCTGAGTTTCACAGTCATCACACTAATGATTTTGTTGTAAACTACTTAACACAATAAAAATTTAAGGAAGGCTAAATCGGTGCTTCTTTGTGTGTTGCAATTTCACTGCAAGTAGGTTTGTGGCATAAACAGAGAACTTCTCCCCAGTGAGTTTACAGTATTTCTCTTTTTTTTTTTTTCTTTGACAATTATGTCAAATTTAAATTAATTACTCAAGTTTCATGCTTTTAGCATTAGTTTCAGATGTAAGAAATGCTTGTGTTTTTACACACCCCTCAATTTTTAAGCCAGATGTACTGTAAAATGGTCTGCACACATGTGATATTGTAAAATAAGTGTTGTAAATTGTTCCTTTGCACATTGTTACAAATATTTTGGATATTTTCACCAGTGATCTTTATCTTTAGCCAGCTCTATTTCTATGAAAGCATGTTTGTCTGCCATGGGTTGCCATCTAACCTCTGCTAACTGGGCAGTTGTGCATTTATGATCTCCCTTCAAACAGAACTAATCTTAAACCACGAAAACAATCACCTGTCTAGATAGGTAACTAAAAACTTACAGTGTCAGCTATTCAAGGAGGGAACTCTCAAGGTGTGTAGGATGGGTGGTGTTGGAGTAACCAGGAAAAGGGATGCTGGGATTCTGAGAGAGCTGGGTTTTGGGAGGAACCAGACCAAGCAGTTTTGCAGGCAAGAGGTTGACATTTGAGCAATGGACTCTGTGAATGGAGAAAACTGGAACATCAGATCACATGAGGACAGAGCAGAAATGTAGAAAGGCTGACACCTCAGCCCTGCCAGCCCTCCTGGAGATTTCTGCTCCATCAGTGCCTCTGTGGGAGCGTGCTGGAGGAGCTCTGCTCCTGTCTGCTGCCTCCAAACTCATGAGGCAAAGCCAGCAACAACAGAACAGCATATTTTCTTTACACATGACAACCTCCACCCATGGAACTGAACCAGAGTCAAGACATTTTGGCACGTTAATAAATAAAATGTGTTCTGTCTGAAATAAGTTAATATAAGGACTGATGCATCTGTCTCCAGGATGCACTCTGGAATGAGATAACCCTACAACAAAAACACTTTATGCACTTCACCTTTACCTTTTGCCACTTAATGCATACGGAAGCTTTGGGATTTGCACATTTTGAGCTTTAAAAAATTATCTTAATAAAAGGACCTTGCAAATCATGAGTAGTTTTTAATGACATTGATTTTTAAAATGACATATTTGAGTTTCAGACAAGTCTTATTTTCTTAATTCACAGGGCAATGAGAGTTATACTTTCCTGCAGATCATATGAGGCTTTTAATTTTATGGTTTTAGCATATTCTCTTGGATGAGAATTTTAAAAAAAAGTTAATCTGCATCCATCTGAACCCATAATTCCATATCTGAAAACAAAGTCTCACTCTGTTTTTCCTAATGACACAAACCATCCTTTTTTTAGAAGTCCAACTTCTTTAAGGTGTATCTTGCCTTTCTGCCTTTAAGAGTATTTTTATACCTAATACACTTGAAATAAATATGGGTTTATATAATTTATTTTATTATAAACTGCCCTAGTTTTCCCAAGATTTGGCCTGTTTCATGAGATGACTGCCTTGGAAAGCATATTTGAATGTCCAAGTTATTTTCACAGTTGCTAGCTATCCTTTCCCCAGTTTTTGTGTACTTTGGGAAGGACAGGGTCTGGACAGAGTAACAGCTATGAGAATTTGAAAAGCAAAAGAACCACCCACAAAATGAGCAGCCACTTTAGACCTTGCTGCAGCAGAAGCAGAGAGGTATCGATCTGTCTGCCAACCTTTTACCAATCCAGCCTTGTCAGCAAATTTCTGCCATGTCTGCCATGTGATCTACTTGAAGGACACATGTTTATTTAAAAGCTGCTTTGATTTTTTTTTTCTTCTTAATTTATGGCAAATAAATTGATTACATGCTGTCCAGAGATTCCTTTTCTAGGGTGTGCAGTTTTTTCAACATTTGTTAATAATTTTATCAGGAGCATAAATAATGTGTGTAAACTCAGGGATTATTCTAACTCACCTGGATAAAGTGGTATTGTTGGTGCTGCAGACTTCGGCATATGCAGTAACATGGAGAGACCTCTATGTTCTACAATAAATGGACCCCAGTTTCTTTGAACACCTAAAATTAATATGTTGATTAATTAGTCACTGAGCAGTAAAATCAGGGTGAAAGCAGGTTAGGAATTTGCATTAGATGGAAATATTTTTGTCTCCTCAGCTTTGAAAATCTCGCTGATGATCGGAATACACAAAACTAAAGACTAATTGTGTTGAGGAGTGTTTGCAAAAGATGTTACTCATTTCCCTGGAATGTTTGGATTGTAGATTCTTGGTCCTGGCCACATCTGTCTTTTCCATTTTGGACTGAGCTTTACACCTCTGCCCTCTTAATTATCCTGCACTTTTATTTCCATCTTCAACAGTCCTATTTTGTATTTTTTATTCAGATAACTCAAGGAGAAATGCAAGAGATTTTTAAAAAAGCAAAATATTACCAATCCACCATTTCCTGCAGCCTTTTCAATAAAGATATCCCTGATATTTTTGAATTAGAAAATTTCAGACTATTGCTGGCTGAACTTTCTGAGTGAATTAAAAAATCTGGGTAACTAGATCCCTAGATTGCATCTGCAAAATTAGTTTCTTTCTCTGCTGGCAAATAGGAAATGATTATTTTGTTTACTATGCTTAATTTTTTTTTTCCCCTGAAACCCCCATAGTAGTATCTGGACATAAAGTTAGTCTTAACTCCTCAGTTTTGGTTTCACACTTCATCACTTTGGTTTTCACTAATACTATAATCCTCAACTGGCCAAACATCTCTTTTCTTACAAAACATTCCACTGTCTTCCTCTTCAGTTATTTATCAAATGCCCTTCTAGTACCTTCACCTAGCTCATTAAAAACCACTTTACAGGCTTTTTTTGTCCCCTAGCTTCTGTAAAATGAAGCAAAGAAGCAATGTTGAGACACAACTTTTTCTGCATGTCTACAAAAATTCCCACTAATGCTCCTCTCTTTTGTGGAAATCGTAATGGCAGAGAAGCACAAAAAATTTACAAATATCATACAAAAGCTGTCACAGAAGTTAAGACATTGGTCTTAAAGCATTTTTATTATTTTTCTGGGAAAATGAAAAATATTTTCTTCCTGACCTCTGTACTAAATAATAAATATTTTGTAATTGTACACAGCAGCTCCTTCACTTTCCAAATTGCCATCTACAGAAAGTATGATCAGAGCCTCTGTATGGTCAGGAAAACTGTAGACTTCACCAAAGAAAATTATGTAAAGTTTATAAAGTCCCATGAAAATTGATACATATGGAAAGTTTGCTATAAATTAAGTTGGGAAGACCTATGTAGAGAAAAATTTGAATCTTCAATGTTCTGTTTATCTGATACTGAGGCTTCATTGTTTACTTTACATCAGTCTGTGTTTACAGTGGGTTTGTGGACATTAGATTAGATAGCAATGAGATGTGTAAAAGCCTGGGAAAAAATGAAGAGTTGACTTCTAGTTCCAGAAAACATATAAACTGTCAGTAACTTTTGACATCATAACGACCAATAAGTACATGTTATTAAGTAAGCTTCATATATTTCAGCTTCTGAGAGGATCTCTGTGGGTTTTTTTTTGTGGTTGGGTTTTGGGGTTTTTTTTTTCAGTTATAGGGTATTCTTTTTAAGGCAATGATATCCAGAAGAGCTCTTGGTCTTTTCCCCAGAGCCAATAAAAAGAGGACTAGAATTTTCAATTTGGTGTTCTAAATTGATGTCCGTTCTCAAATATAAAAGTTAGACATTTTTATCATTATAACAAATATATCAGCAGAACAAAGTTCAAAATTATTTGATTCAGTGGAATGATTGGAACTAAGTCTCCTGATTTCTGGGTACATCTTTCAAGATAAACACAGTATTTTTTGAATACCTCTTGGTTCCTTTTGTCAAATCCATTTCCCTTGCTCTCATGAAGACCTAACAATCACAGCAAGCTGGAACTTAATATTAGGAGAGGTTGTAAGCAACTAAATTGACAATGTAATAGTTTTTAGAAATTCTGTGTTTATGTACGTTATAAAGAATTCCTTGTACAAGGTATAATTCATCATAAACATCTTAAGACATGTAATGTGTTTTCTAACTATGTGTAGAAAATATGTCTACTTCTGTAGCTTTATACAATATTTCATTTATGCTATTTTGTGGGTTTTTTTTTTTGATTGTTTTGTTTTTCAAGGCTTTTTCAATAGTTAAAGAGACCTGAAATAAAAGATAAAAAGTTATTAGGACACAATATGCGGCCCTGTGTTAGGAAATAGATTTGGTGGATAACCAGCAAAACTTAGAGAAGTGCAGTTTCTAAGGTCTTATATCCTCAGTCTCAAAACAAGAAGAAGAATCTCCAAAGAGAGCCTGAACAGTTATTTAGACAACTAGCAGCATTTTCTACATTTTGAAAGAAAACAGTGGCAGTTTCTTTGCAAGTGCCTTAAAAGAAGGAAAGAAGAAAGAACAGGCCCTGGAAGTCTATGCAGATGTCAATGTACCAAAGCATTTGTGTTTCCTCTACAATTTTGTGAGCACAGCAGCAGAAATTTTGGACCTACTATGTACATCCAACCACGAAGAGACATTTCTCTGGTTATCCAGAAACCTTATGCCCAAAAGGATTTTAAATAGCAAACTCTCACTTTTATGGTAGCTTTGATAGATCTTCTGAGGATGCTTAACTACCTTGTACCTTGCTACATTGGTGAAAGGTGTTTTGGAACTTAGTTTTGAGGACTGAATGTCATGAGGATTCCACTGACAGGAAAAAAGTAACTGTAAATCAGTTAAATCTGAGAAACATCAGGCCTTGTGGAGGGAAAGGGCTGAATCAGGAGTGAGATAGCATGGGAGATGGCCTACAGAGCCTCATCATAATAATGTTTGACTTCTGGAAGACAAGAAAAGATTTAGTTTGGGGATGTTGTCAATAAAGGCAGAGCTCTGCTTAAAAAAAAAAGAGGAAAAAAGTAAAAACAGAAGAGAGACAAAAGTTCGTGCTTCTGGACAAGTCAAATTGTCAATTTTACTCTGTTACCATACTTAGAACTATGCAAGTTCTGATGCAAATGGATCTGATAAAAAGTTGAAGAATGAGCTTCAAAAGTTGCCTTTTTTCAGTTCCAATGTAATTCTAAGCCAAGATTGCTGGATGTGGTCTTAGTCTGAAAGGAGAATATGCTGAATTTCCAAGTCTTTATGGTAACTCAGATGACCAAGACAAGCTGAATCTGCAAATGAGAGACTTTGTCCACCAAATTTTTGACTGAACTGATAAATCCTGCTTCCCTTTGTACATGGCACAAAAAGGCAGTAGGTAGAGAATTAAATTTAATTAAAAATTAAATTAAAAAAATTAAAAAGAGAAATAAAAACTGCAGTGCACAATCATGCACTGGCAGATGTGTTAACTGGGTGACCTGAAAAGCCCTTTCCACTTCTAGTGTCCAAGATTTTGTGAGCTTTGTGAGAGAGTATTTTTTTATTAAAAAAGCCAACTGAAGATGAGTTTGTTTGGAAAATGAACAATTTTTGTAAAAGAGAGGAATAATTCTCCATGCAGGCTTGTGAGCTGTTGACACAGCATTTGACAGCATCCAGGGCAGTAGGCAGCTTCTCTACAGGCAGGCCAGAGCAGAGGGCTGTTTTGACAGCAGCTTTTAGCAAACCTAGTAAGTGCTTCCCCCATATGCTAAAATAGGATTCTTACAATCTGCTTCCACTTTCTACTGCTTATGTAGTGTTGTCATTATAGTGCAAGAATTCTTGTTACATTGCAAGAGTTCCATATTGCTAGAGTTTCATACCTCCTTGATGTTTCTTGTAGGCACCTCCTCTAAGCGCTGACACTTCCTTGTCCTCACAGTAGCCAACTGATTCCAGTTTCCCCTCAGCCAACCAATCCACTCTTTTATAACACTTTTCTTATTGGCTACTAGTGTGGCCTGTTAAAATCAGGCCTGTTCCCAATCTCTAATAATTGGCTCAGCTGCAGCTCTTTAGGGGGTAAGATTACTTTCTATGCTACCTTTATTTACTTATGTTCTATCCCCCTACAATGTAGCACTTGAAATATGAACTGAATATAAAGGAGCAGCACTCAGAAGTCTGATCAGCCCTCAAAGAAAAGAGCTACAACTACTAGGTCATGCTAGAGTGCATTCTGTACACAATTTCACTGAAAGGGAGTGAATACATTACTAGGCATTACCATTTACAGCTCCTAGGTGATACTTTTTCCCCCCAGTACAGTAAAGCAAAAGTCTACATGCTGCTGGCAAGGAGAGCAATCTTCACCAGAGACAATGAATGGTTTCCTTTCTGTTTTTTTAGATGCCTTTGTAAAGCCAGTGTTGTCAGATAGGGCTTTTGTGCAGCTGTGAGCAGCTACAGAGGATGTCAATGCACGCTGTGCAGGCGCTCTCTATACAGACTGAGAGTGGGGCTTCCACACCCTGTACCATCAAGGAAACTGCTGCTGCTGCTGCTGGGTTTGGCAAGAAACAAAACAACTTGAAAGACTTCTAAAATCTATTAATTGAGAAATCAAGATTCAGAGTTTCAAAGTAATAGGTTTACATTACAAACTCATGTATCCTATAAATATAAACAGTTAAATTAAGGCTGCTTTTGATGAATTTAGGGCAACATGATGTCGTATTAGATGACTGTAGGTCCTAGACCACATGTTTTCTTAGGGGATGTGGGATGCTACCTAAGGGAAAACTTATTTCCTGACAGCGTGGGTAGCATTAGATTTTATACTGAACCTTTTGTGAAGTTCTGTGTTGGAGAAGCCAGGAAAACTAATTCTAACTCAACTTTGCTAGATAACTCCTTGAATTATGTTAATTTCTTTGAAAATTTCTTCAAAAGGATTGTTAAGGAATTCTAGTAGGACTTTGAAAATTTAGATTTTTGTAAATGTATGTTTTACACCAGAAAAAAAATCTCAGTGTTTATTTATGATCACTTAGGGTGTAAGAGTTGTTTATAAAATCACACAGACACTCACACTTTATAGTCTAGGAATCAGTAATTAAAGCAAATACACATTGCTACAAATTATTACATGTGCTCTCATTTTTCCAAGTCCCCATAATGGAATAAAAACACATGAACTCTAACCAAATGGGTGATATTATAAAGCATTAAACAGAGTATCAGAAGCAACAGAAAATGAAAGAAAATAACTTGTCTCACTTCTGATGCTTGACTGCATGCAGGATTACAGTACATGTGGGTATTAAGCAACACTAAACCAGAGGTGAAATTGAAAAGATAACTTGACAATGGGAGAAAAGAATATATAACCCAAAGGGAACATCAGACTTTGCAAAACCCATTGCCTTAAAAAACAGCTGTTATCCCAATTTGGTACTAAATAGCCATAAGGTTTAGGTAAAGATCAAACTAAATGGACCTGATAGTAAAATGCAGACATGATTGAAACAACAAAAAATAGCCACTATGGGGTCTTCTCCTCAGGCAGATTAGAAAAAAGTTTTAAAACAAAATATAGTTAATTACAAAATCAGTTAATTAGTTAAAAAGTAGAACAGGACTCTTAACTAACTCAGAAAACAAAGGGTACAAGACCTATGAGCAGCTCAAATACTTTTTGGAGCATGGTCACACTACTGTGAAAATTGCAGCTTTTCATATTCTTAACTGCACAACATTTAGACAAAGAGTTTGTTAGAAGCAAAGAAAGCAAATAAGGCAAACCATCATTATCTCTTTAGACTTGTACAGAAAGTAAAAGGGTATGAAATGGGTCTATTTGGTAAATTGAAAGAACAGGATGAAAATCTTTTCTGAATTACAGACTTTGGAATGAATAAAAATAACATACTGTGCATATTTATGTGGTCTGTGTCCCATTCTCTCTTTGTTTCCATTACAGATTTCACCTGCTGTTGGCTTCTCTGCAGGCAAACTGCTTCATATCTGCACTGAAGACAAGTTCATAATTAAAAATTACTCTCCTCTTTTCTCTAAGAGAGAGCACTTCAATTTTATTCTGTTTCTTACATATTTTGATTTCTGCAAATTCCTATAATTGTGAGAAACTAAACTATATGTTATTCCTACCTAAATCCACAGGTAACAGCAACATTTTAAATACTCTGGCCTTGCCCTTGTCACCATTAGCATGATGGACATAAACCCCTAAGAAACCTATGAACTCAGTGCATATTTTATTCCTGCAATCATAGATACACACTGACTACATTATATATTTACATATGCTATACAGCATATAAATAATTTCCTTTATTCCCTCCATATTTCCCTCCCAGTGTTCCCTGAAATAATCTGCTGTCATGAGGCTTTGATTTGAGCTGTAAGAACTCAATAATGAGAGGGATTGTTTTACTCTGCTTCAGAGAGACATCCAGAATATTGAATGCTTTATGTTATAATAACTATTCATTATTTATTTGTATTTTCATGTAATCCTAGAGTTGCCCAGTGAGATTATTAGTACTTGTAAATTTAAATAAACCATCAATACTAGATGCCTGGATATTTATAAGGTAAAACACCTGATTCATAAATATTTATAGCTATTTAGGACTAACACATGGACCACCATTCTCAGTGTGGCCTTATTTCATGAAGAACCAAAGGAATCTAAGTCACAGATAAGAAAACTGTCCCTCTCCTATGCAAAACATCTTTGTAAATTTGGGGTGTGCTATGTCCAGCTCATAGGAACATAATTGCATTATGTTAAGAGATGGTTCTACAGAAGTATCAGGCAGTTGCTATTTAGCACTGCATTAATTAGTCTGGCAGCTGGGTTCCACTCCTCACTCCACATTCTTTCCTTCATCAAAGGTGTTACATGGTCAGAAACATAATTTACTTCACTTTACTTTAATAATTTATTTCATGATTTACTTACTTACTCACTGTCCTTTTACTGGAAACACTGTGCATCATGGAGTTTGCTGCAAAATGTGGTATGCATCACTTAGAAAAAGAACATTATTTTCCCTATACTGGATCAGACTACTGGATCCCTGCTAGACTCAAATTCTAGTCTGACCAGTAACCAACTGCAGATTCCTGAATAGGAGTCTTAGAGCAGGACAATTAGAAACTGATACTCTCCCAGAGTAAAACTGCTTCTAGCAATTTACAGCTAAGGGATTTCCTAAGCAACAAGCAGTGTTTCTGTTTTAATGTCTTCCAAATGTGATTTTGCTCTTTTTTTTTTTGGTTTATTTTCCTTGCAAGTTCTCTGGGAAAATTCTGAACCTATACAAACAGCATTCAGAGCATCCCATGGCAAGGCCCAGGGCCTTGGCAGTTTGAATTTCATTGTATTGTGTGAAAAAATAACCCTTTTGTGTAGTTTGTTATTGGCATTTGCTAGTTTCATTCAATGCCCTCTAGCTCAAGGCAGCACAGAACCATTCCTTATTTATCTCTTTCATTCTGCTCATTATTTCATAAACCACTCAAAGTCTTTCTCCAGGATTTGCTTTTGAGGCTGGGGAGCATTAGTCAAATTGTTGTTCTCTAACCAAATTGTGACCTCAAAACCTTCTCTGCCAGCTGAGAGACACAGGCATGGAATTGCTCTGAGTTCAGACCCATGGACCTGGAGAGAAGCAGAATGTGTCCCTTCCCATCTTTCCCACAAAAGAGTTCAGCTTGTCGCATGTATGGTCACTGTTTTGTTGACAGAAGATTGACCATTGTGCCAGGAACATGAATTACCCTCTGACTTTTAAGATAAACTTAGAACTTACTGAAAGTAACAGGGGCAGCTGGGCAAGAAATAAGCAGAGAAGGACCAGAATATTTCATGCAAAGTATACCTGAACTTGTTCTTTTCAGAATCATAGACTTTTTTTTCAGCTGTTCTTTGTGACTTGTTTTTTGAGGGTTGTTTTTTTATTAATCTATAACAATTATAATGCAAGACTGTATGACTTTAAAGATCACATGACTGCTTGAATACGTTGTATAAACAGAATGAGTTTGGAAAATACCACTAGAGTATACAGAATATTTTATTTTGCAACATTTAATGTTTTGGTTTTTGTTGTTGGGAATAATTGGGCTGAAAAGGAAACAGCTGCTACATTCAGCAGACTATATCAAAACATATACAATAATTTTCTGAGAAGAAAACCTATCAAGAAACAAAACTATTGCAGGCTGTGTATTTCAACATCATATAACCATTGCTTTCACTCTGTTCTTTCAAAATACTTCCTCACTCACTTTCTTGCTCAAAATTTGAATTTCAGTGTAGTCATGAGCTAAAGCTTAAGCAAACTTCATTCGTACAGGACAAAGCTGGCATATCATCCCTTCTCTCTGTACAGTGCCTCAGCTGTAATACATCCTTTAAAAAAATGTGTTCATAACTAGATTTGGTTATCCAAACCTTATTTTTTAAGGTCCAAACCTTATTTGTTTCAACTCAGTTCTCCCTTTCAGGCTCAGCTGCCTAAGGTGGCTGTTTTCTGAGAGGTTTCAACACCAAAATGATACTTAATGCCAAAAATATTAGACAATTTTAAGTAAGCAGAGAATCATCCCAGGCTCTAAAAGATGATTTATCAAAAACAAGTCAGCCATCATCACTTTACCTGCATTTTTCTACATTTGGCCAATTAGAAATTAGTATATATAGAAAGAACAAGAATTTCAAAATGCTGAATGAATAATGAGGCTCACATATCTGTCAGCATATGGATTTGCTTAATGGCAACTTAAACACTAAGAGGTGTGTAAGTGTAGAATTGCTTGTTCTTCCAAGGTTGTCAAAAGGGCTAATTTGTTTACAAAAACCAATGCTCCTGTATTTTTTTAATTGAGATTGCCTACAGTAAATGCTTATTTTCCTCAAAACTGGAAAATGAGATTGGAATTGTTTTATGGCTGAAATTAGGACAAAATGCCATAGGAGTCTAATGGATTACAGAACATGTGATCCTTGCCTTCTGAAATTGTAAATGAAAGATTATGTTACTGCAAAAATGTTGCAGGAAAGAAAATATACAGGAGTCCCTTGCAGGCAAGGCGTCATAACAGCAACCTTATAGTTTCAAATGTCTTAAACAGGAAGTTTGTTTGCAAGAGAAAAAACTTCAAAATTATCATCTATTACATGACAATTAAGAACCCATTTCCACAGGATGTAGTGGCAGCCTTAATGGTAATGTCAAAATAATTTAAAAAAATAAACTGTATCTTTATTCTATATGAGCTACAGGAATATAATGTTAACAAGAAACAAAAAACGTCTCTGTCTTAATTATATTCAAAAATTTTCTGTGTAATCTTTCAAGAGAATAATCTTTACTCACATTAACCTTGAATTTAATTCCTCAGGTATTGCATCTGAATTTTTTTCTCCTCTGTCTTTGGATTAACATACCAGGGAAGCTGCACATACCTTGTTTGAGTTTGTCTTGTTTAGCTTTCGTATATTTCCCCCTAATTCTGTAAAAGCAAAAACGCTATTATGTTTACACAGGGTCTTAGCTCAGCAAAGCTTTTGCACTTAATATTAAATACCTGAATAATCCCAGTTAAGTCAGGACAATATTTCATAGAAGTGCTCCATATGGTCTAAAGCTGGACCTTCTGGAATTTCATGCAATGTGTTTTGGCTAAATTTAACATAACCTATTAGGTTAAAAGTAATGTTAAAAGTAATGCTCTAAATTAAATACTCTAAACTGAATGGTTATTAGGACATGAGCATCTCCATGCAAAGAAAAAAATGTGTACTGAAAGAATGGGACTCATAATCATATCATGATGTGGTTTCACTAAATATTTTGTTAGATATATCAGTGACAAAACCTGCAGGAAGAATCAGTCTACAGGAGTACTCTATTTGTGTGCAGAGAGCAGCAATGCTGGACTACATCACAGATTATCAAGACAGTTATCCCTTTGAGCTCCTGCAGCCATTGTTCTCTGGGTATGACACAATCAGCAGCAAAATACCAGCACACAGTCTAACCAGTAAAAGTTGTTCATTCCTATTATTATTCTTCAGTGTGCATCCCAATGACACTAAAAAAGGAGGCAAAGGAAAGGACTGCAAGAACTATCACAGAATCATGGAATATCCTGAGTTGGAAAAGATCCACAAGGATCATCAAAGTTCAACTCCTGTCCCTGCACAGGACACTCCCAAGAATCTATCCATATTGTAATTGATAAATTCATAACTGTCTATGCTGTTATTTACAAATATGCACAAAAGATATCATGGTGTAGGAGTCTTGAAGGTTTCCCTGAGTGTTCCAGTCTGGTAAGCACTTGAACGAGAAAAAAAAGTTGTGGCAAAAAGGAAGTAAAACCCTATGGGTTTCTGAATGGTAAGAGAATTCATTTGGAGGGAAAAGTTTGTATACAGTAAAAAAAAAATATTTTCCTCTCCATTTAGTCCAAGGTTTCTGGGAAATATGTTTTTTGAAGGCCAAAATGCAGAGACCAGAAAGACTGAACAGAAAGGTCAGTCATGAGCAGCAGCAAGAGTTTCTTCCGAGAGCCTCCTGTTTTGGAGGACTCATCACTTCTCTCTCTCCCCACTACAGTCTTTTAAATCAAACTGTGTCAGCTGCATGGCTGCCATCCATACATTCTGGCTTCTTAGGAACACGGACTGCTGACTTGCCAGAGACGTGAGCTGAAGTGTGGGAAGGTTTGTGTCCCATAAAATGGTTCAGCTGTGCCAGAGAAAAGTAATAGCCAAAAATCAGAGGAGTCAGTGTTTCTTAAAATGAATAAAGGGAAATACCTGCTGGAGAGGCCAAGAGTCCCTGATAGCCTCATTCATGCAGAACTGCAAGGCTGTGATATGAGCAGCTCTAGCCACAGCACTGGTGGCCTATGAAAGACACTATCCTCATTTTCTGTGGGGTGCTTCTGACTATTATGCAATATAGATAACAGCTTAAATTAATGAAATCAAAAGTATAATTGAATAATGATTTGGAAACTTGGCAGCATCACTAGTCTTCTATGTATTCTTAGAGGCCAAAGTGGAAAGGCTGGAACTGCCATCATGATCATACACTGACTTTCAGTGTGCCTTCACTGTAGTATCTCAAAGCAGACACATTGATAATTCTTACTGTAGTATCTCAAAGCATATAAATTGATGATGATTCTAAACACCTGTGTTAGAACTAGAAGAATGGAAGAAGCAGGTTTTAAATGGGATGCCTGTGCTAACCAAAATGTCAGGCAAAACAATAGACGTAGATGCTACAGCTTCCTCTCAGTTGCGTGCTTTGCTCCTAGCAAACTCTAAACTGAAAACTGTAAAACTAATTAGGTTGTTTTCCATGTAACTCATAAAATACTAATGAAACAAGCCAAATTTAAGCCAATCTTTTGTTTTGGTCAATCAAAAGTTAGTCTAAATTATCTTAAATTTCTGAGAGAAACAGCTTCCAGAACAGTATTCTGAAGATAGGGAGTAAAAGATGACTTTAAGGAAAAACGGGTCTTTTAAAGAAAGAAAACAGAAGCAAAGATAGAGTGAAGGAAAAGATACAAGGAAGTTTGAGCCATTCAGAAGACTTCTTTTTTTTTCCACTGAAGAACTTCAGCAAGTCAGTCTTTTACATTTGTAATGGATGGGACATCTGTTACTTTTTGGCCAAGCATATATGACATCAGGACAGGAGAAAGCAAATAGAGACAATTAAAGGAAACATAACCAAAAATACTTACAAAATATGTATCCAAGTATGGAATAGCAACACTGTGGAATAAATAAATAAAACACATGTCTTCTGTATTTTGTTAAGTGATGACTGGATCATAGAGAAGTATGCGTAGAGGATGCCTTTAACATTTATAAACTGGCATAAAGAATTTAGTTGTGAATGGAATTTTCTCATGAAAGTACAAAAATTACAGCATCATTGTTTTGATTCAGTTACAAAATAGTGAACTGCCCCATGAAACTCTGTTAGAAGTCCAATTTTACCTTTTTTTTTGTATCTTTACCAATGATCAAATCCAGGGCAAAACTGAATAAGCTCTGTTGTGTGACAAGAGAAAGGAAATAACAATAGGATAAAAAAAAAAATCTTATTTCCTCACACACCCTTATCCAAGATATGGAGCTAACTTCCAGTGGTGAAGGATGAATGCATCCAGCATCCAGTTCAGCCTGACAGCCAGCAGTTCTTAGTGGCTTGAACTGAATCATGGTCTACTGTAAAAGTATGGAATGGCTGCAAGAATCTGTCTCACTTTACAGAGAAATGGAATACCTGAACAGCTTCCCTAACCTGAGCAGAGCCAAACGTCTGCCCACAAATCCTTACCCCTGCATGGATTTCCACTGACATCACTGGGCTGGGGAGGTAATTGTCTGTGCAACCAGATTTATCTGCAGGTTATGGGCCAGAGTTCATGTCTACTGGGTTGTCTGGTTTGCTGTATTCATCTGGGAGACCTTTCACTGTTGGAATTAAACTTCACTGCTCAGCCCCTAGAAATTTTCCCTTCTAGTTCTTCTCCAACTGAATTTTTGGATGGAAAATGTCAAAGAGAACAAGATTTTCTTGAAGTCATACTTTGTGAGGTAAGACTTTGGTCTTATCTGATGCCTGCTGAAATGTTGCTATGTATATAAAAAGACACATGAACAAAAAGAACTAAATTCAGATTTAAACTTTAAAGAAAATATTGAAGAGAGATTATAAATTCTCCACATACTCATTCAATAGCTAGGCTTCACCATTTTTGTTAAAAGGTCTCCCTGAAAAAAATTCTAGTCCTATCGTTCCTTCCTGTGTTTCCAGTAAAGCAGTAAATCAGGATGCATTACTTGAAAAGTTAGTTAGAGAAGTCCAACATATTTGATAGCATTTGCAGAGATTTGGCTCATGCTTAAATTATATACTGTATTTAAGAAAGAGGGATCCATGCCATGATACACAATAATTTTAAGTAGCATAAGGAGAGAGAAGATATTTTAAGAAAATCATTAATTATGATTGTCATAAATTTGGAAAACAGTTTCCTAAATGACAAAATAATGCTTCAAAAGCCTTGTCTTTCATTTCTGCTTAAAAACCCCACATCCAAAAAACCCTATTAAAAGCCACTCTTCAGGGTGGCTTCTATTACTTATAGACAAAGTGTGCTAATGAGAGAAAAGAGAATAGAAATGTTTGCCTTTGAAGATCTGAGCAGTTTTACATTCCTAAGCATCTTGCCTATGATTTTAGAGGATAGAAGGCTTCCAAAAATTTTGCTTTGAGCACTTCATTTCTCCTGTAGTGGAATATCACCAAGGAGTTTGTCTGTTTTCTCATTATGAGCCTGATAATTTTTAGTAAGTAAGAAGTGAGCAATAAAAATTATGGCTGCATTTTTAGGGAGACAAGGAAAAAACACCAAGAGATAATTTGAATCCTGTACTGTCCGTGACCCCTGTAGCACAGATCCCTGTAATAAATACCTTGGTCAATCCAAATAGTTGCCTGAATGCTACAAAAATTCTAACATTCATGGATACCCTGACTGACTCTTCACTGGCTCTCAGGAATTGTGCTGTGCAGACCACTTGGAAGCAGGAAGGGCTACTGTGCAAGACATGAAGCTTGCCTCTTGTTGACTGAGCAAACAGTACTTACATTTCTTCTGGCTCTGGACCACATCCAGAGCATTCTGGGTGTGTAACTTTGAAGGTTCATGCCCCAGTAGCTCTCTCCTTCTGGCACAGGCCTAGGTGACTGCTATTCTGCAAGTGCTGCTCTTCCTGTCTCACTCCCATCTGGCCAACAAGTTACAGAGACTCAGATTGCCACATTACAACTGTGTGCTGTGAAAGTGTGGTTTTCACATTTAGGTTGCTTGGCCCAATGTTTCTGTCATTTTCCAGTCACAATAATTGTGAAAGGTTGAAAAAGCAGAGAATAGAAGTGATGGTTATTCTTGGCTGGTGTAAGAGCTTTCCTGTATTTCTGCAACGGTCACTTTTAATGGCAAAAAAGGCAATAAAAGTAGCAGTGACTGGGAAATCACATGTAGAGGTACACATAAGCCACAGGATTCACTTATGTTGTATTTCAGTTCCTTACCATACAAATTTGAGAATGTTTAACTCTGTGACTCAGCTCTTGGTGAAGCAGAGAAGAACCAAGACTTTCAGTTCACAACACGGAACTCCATGTGAAGGTGAAAACAAGGGGGCACAATCTCTTCTCCATTGCAGTAAAGAGACTTAATGAAAATTACAGTGGTGCTGAGCAGGAAGGCATTGTGAAGGCTGAAATCTGTCTCTTCCACTCTGTTCCCACTCACATGGAAGAGCAAAACTGCCTCACAACATCAGATCTGACATAACTATGTTGTCATGAGGAAGCACATCAAAGCAGCAGCTGTAGCTTCAGCCTGGTTTCCCCTGATGTACACTGGGGGTTTGGGGGGTGACTCAATGCAGAAAAATATGAAATGCTAAGAGAAATATGTGATATTTATTTAGAATATTCTAAGTGATGGAACCCCAGTCTATTCTTTTTTTTTTTTTTGCCACAGATGCCTATTTTCACTCAAATATTTTAAAATTAGTTGCTTTGTCTTTATCATCTTTCATCTTGCTTCAGAGGAATTTCACAGGACCTGCCTAGACCCAATACAAATCAAGAAGCCTCATTTCAAAGTGTCATTGTAATACTAAGCAAGGCTGACTACTGAAAGAAAGTACAGTTGTTATTCTATATTATAAAACACCCAACCAAACATGATAGATTCTCTGAGAAAATTTTAAATTGGGTTTGAGTGGCTATAAGCTCAGAGTACTTAGGATGTTATTCAATCAAATTTGGCCACCCAAGGAAGAGTGAAATACTGAAAGGATGTGAAACAAAGTCCTTTTATTCCTTTCTCAACTAATTATCAAGAAAAGATTGGCTAATACAGAACAGACGCATGCATCTGTTCAAATGCCAGAAGCAATGGCTTGTATGGCATTGGGAAGCTAAATAAGAGAGAAGCTTGATCCAAATACATGAACCATACATGCCAAAAATTCAAAGTGTTGAACAAAATGACCAAGACAAAATTTAATTCTAAACATCATATTGTGTAAATAGACAAAAGAGAAGAAATGAAGAAAAGTGCAGAGGAGGAGAGGAAACCAAGATACTTAGAAACTCAGAAACACCAAGAAATATAGGCAGTGGCCTAAATGAAATGGTAGTTTTGCCTGTTTTACATCTGACATGATAAACCCTTATGTAATATTGAATCATGCTTAAATCTAGTAAAATTAACTTTTTGTTCCCACTAGAAAGCGATGGAATACTTAAATGTAAACAAATTAGAAACATTTCTGATTTATTAAAAGAATTACTCTTGGTGTCCCACATGGCAGCATTGAAACACGTATTTTCCACAGAGAGGCCTCATTTCAAGGGGAATAAATAATGGATCAACCTAAAGATATTTAAATCAGTATTAGTTCCAGAAACAGAGAAAAGTTTTTTTTTTTTGTGCCCCTGAAGAGCTGTTTTCCATGGTAATGCATAAAAATAAGTGTTTATTATTTTTTTTTCTCACAACTTGACTTGCCTAACAGACTTTAGAACAAACAAATATTCAGGTAAAACAAAAAACAACCCAACAACAAAACAAGCCCAAACCCAAAAAACCCCTCTAGAAATTGAACATGCACTGCTTGAGGAAAATTAATTGATGCTGGAACTCAGGTGAAGTAACACAAGCTACAAAAGAACCAAGAAGTCACTTCTCTCACTCTGGGTAAGAAAAAATCCCTGTGAAATTGTTTGTATCTTGAAGTAGAAAATCATGTCCTAGAAATTTCAAATCTTGTTTTAACATAAATTTTACTTCAAACACTCTTAAAAGATTTCACTGGATTTAATTACTGCCCATTGAAATTATGAGGCCAATATTGGGCTAACAGCACAGTGTAAAAACAAAATTTGTCTAAGAGTTTGACAGCTGCAGCAAAGAGAGTATAATTGAGTTTGGATGGCAGTATCAGTTCAAAAAGAACTGTTTTCCAATATATATGGATTACATCAATATTTATTTTAAAGCAAACAAATTTTCAGAAACCCAAATATTGTTGCAAAGCTTTTTCTTTTATTAAGACTGATTTGGGCTATTGCCATTTTAAATGCCAGATGGGTGGATCTTAACAATTTTAGAGCTTTTATCTTAAATAATGATTTATATAACTTAAGGTAACATTGCACTTAATGTTTTCTATAAATGTTTGATATACACGTTACTTTTTCATATCCACTATGCAAAGAGGACTATAAATAGAAAAAACATTTTATTCAAATGAATGGTATTCTCTCAGCCAAGCTGTCTTCCTACTTGGACAAATGGCAAAATTGAGGAGACTCCAGCAGGATTTAACCAAGAGCCTTTGGTATATGGAGAAAAGCACTGAAAAGGCCCAAGGCAGCTAATGGTGAAAATGTCTCCCTGGGGAAACAAAGCCATAAGTCCTTTCAGGCTGATAAGGAAATGGAAAGCTCATCTTCAACACTCTACCTAACACAGCAGAGCCTTCCCTAGAGCTTTTAAAAATAAACCTGCATAAACAAAAGTCAAAAGAGCTCCCCAACAGAATGTACGTGTAATCCTGCACATGTATTCCATATAGTGGCAGGCAATTCTTCTGGTTTTGTTTAAACTACCACAACTATTACAACTTTAAAGCTCCCAGCTTCCCAAGAACGTGGTATATGTGCTCCTAGAGCACACACTGCACTGGGGCTGCCTTGTGTTTAGTTGTTCAGCTGTCTAGTTCTTGGAGCAAAATCAAGTCTGGGTAGAAAACAGGCTCTGAGCTATCCAGATAAAGGCAGTTCTGGACATGCAAGGAAGCAATGCACAAGGTACATATGGAACTGTAATATCAAGCAAGAAGATTCCTAGGTGAAAACTAGCAGCACCTTCCACTCTGTCTTTTTTTTTTTTTAATACAGTTTTGGCCTCTGAAGGCTGCCTTTACCCATATCTCCAGATCTTTCTTCTCACTAGCTTTCATGCTAAGCTAGTTAAGATGATACTTAAATTCTGAGGCATATGACCCTGAGCCATCAGCACAGTCACTAGAGCAACACTTGAGGAAAGTCTAGCCCCAAGACCAGGAGCAGCAGTTTGAATCCCTGGCACTGTTTCTGTTTTGCTGAAACGGTAAAGGCTTGGTGCCCTGTGATCCTGCCATCCAGCAGAATTCAGTACCCCAAAGTCTTCCAGCTTCCTCCTGACAGCAGCAGGCTAGGTACTGAAAAAGTCTTCCTAATGACTAAGTATTTCCTTTCCTGTTTCAAACAAAACTCTTATCTTTTAACCTGAGCACTGGGAAATTAATTGAATGCCCCTTGTTACGTGGTCACACGGGTTTACAACATTTTTACATGCTTCTAAAACATGTTTTCTAAACTGTGCCTGCAGTTTTTAAACTAGTATTTGATATATGGGCATATGTAATACACTGCCAAAAGGGATAGAGCAGCTTACATTTATGAGATGACATTTTAGAAATTTTGATGTGCTATTATCATATTACTCTGAAAGAAACCTTGTGCATACTCAAATAGCTTTATGCAACTGGACCACATGAACAGCCTAAAGTCCATTGTCATGCTTCAAGTTTGTTCATATTCTTAGCTGACCTCACAGTAAAATTCAAAATCAGAAAGATTTGGAGAGCTTTGAACAGCCCTCATATAAATCACACAAGCCTCTCAAACTCTGTAACAAGCATTGCTTTTTCAGGAAGCTAAAGTGTTTATTTTAAGCTGCATGTACATACATGAAAGATTCAGACCATATTAAATACCCTATTTCATATCCTGCTTTGCTAATCAGTTATCTGTCTTGGATAAAAATAACTGTTGATTTACTTGTTGAACTTTGCTTAAGACATTCCAGACTGAAGCTAATACCACAAGTAATACAAAATATGAAAGACAAAATAAGCAGACTTGAAAAAAAAAAGTGTTCAAGACTTTTCATTTTCTTCTCAAAATTAGTCACGCAGAAAGTGGTCTGATTCTCGAACCATGTTTTTCCTACTCCTAGCCAAATCAACAATTTGCATTATTCCTAGTGTTCAGCATGGGAAGCAGAGCACACAGATGTATGCCTGTCAGCTTTTCCAGTGCAACACACAAATATTTTCCTTCTACAGAACTAGGTCCTTGACTCAGTGTCTTAGCAAGCAGACGTTATTCATTATAACACAACACAGATGTAATTCAGATTTCATTTACGTTACTTTCATTCAATGAGTCAAGCTGCACGTTCAGATGAACAGAATTCCATGCCCATAATATGTTTTACGGAAAAGAATGGAAAATTACTGAGGTTTTTCAAGGGTTACAGAGATGGCTTTTGTAGCATGCCTAGCCTAACTGCACCTCATTTGAAGACCCTAATAATGCTCTTTGTATGTTTTCTAACAGTACTGTGACATGTAGATCATAATGTTGGAGATAAAAGTGTGTTACCCCACACAACCTTTGCTATCATTATGCAAACAACAAGGTTATTTCCTTTCCCTTGCCTCATGACCATTGAATAGTTTGGGTGGGAAACTATTTTGGTTTTGCTTCTTTTGCCAAAGGCTTATAATAATGATGGATAAAATAAAAACAAGAGCAGAATTAGTAGTGAAATTATAAAGGATAAAATCTAAATCAATTTTTGTTTTGTTAGGTAAAATTCCTTACATCCAGCAGAAAACTGGTTTTAGCAATGTTTGTATTACCCTGTGTAACTTCTACAGCCCAACCATCATATAGTGGGTTCAAGGTATTTCCAGCCATGGCTTTGTATAAAAATGGAACTTCATCTCTATTAAAGTCAAAGTAAACACCACCCCTACCCTCTGCTCTTATTTGGGTTTGATTCAATCTGCCTTTAATCAAGGTCTCCTTGAGCTAAAAGACCTTAAGCAAAGTTGGAAAATCTGAATTAATTCATGAGGATTTGTGCCTAACATGACATCAGTATGTAACATAAAATAATTCACTTTTCAGTGAATTTTATAACATTTGTGTGCTTCCACTTGCAAGTATGAGAATCAACATTCCTGTATTGAAAGATATAAGAAGAATAGGGTTTGAAAATGACACTCCAAAACAGTTCTGAGAAGACAGACTACAGAACCCAGCAGGAATATTAAGATGTGCACAGCTGGGAGCAGTGTGAGGCACAGCTGTTCCAGAAGGCACAGAAGGACTCATCGCTTCTTTGGACATCAGCTAAAGCTCCCTGAACCTCGAGACTCAGGTACTGCAAATCAACTGTAAAACAGCACCACCATGGATGGTTAAGGCTATCTGAGAGTCTTTGTGGTATGAAAGACTCTCACAATTTCCAGCAAGGAATTTGGAGGTATCTTAAGCTGTGCTGCATCTCCCAAAAGCAGCTGCTTGCTCTCCACCTCCTGCCTCTACTGAAGGTGACAGGTCTGACTCTAAGTTGCCCCCAAAGCTTATTCCCACCCTGCAGCACATCAGGGCTCCCACAGAGCTCCCTGTGAGATAGGTACAAAACTATTACAAAATTACAAAATTAAACATGGCAAAGTCCTCTGTCATTTAAGATAAACTGCCATTTTTATTCTATTCCATGTAATACAGATTCATGGAATTTCAGGAGGGGATGCAGGCCCAGAACAGTTCCATAAATGCCACAGCACTAAATTTTACTGGCCTGAAGCATAAAATAGGGATTTTTTTGGGGGGAGGACCAGGCATTGTCAAGTGTTCTCCAGTACACTAGGCACCTCTCAAACTCAGTAACAACTGTGTAGCTGCTAACAATTGTGTAGTAACTATTGTGTAGCTGTGACACTGAGGTCAAGTATTTCCACCTAAGTATCAAAGTTACTTCATTTAAACCAAGAGGAATGCTTTTCAATCTCCTTATGCCAAGGACAATAGCTGAAAGCTAAAAAAATTGAGTGGCTGTTCAAAATTGTTCTGAAGAGTGAAAACCTGCCACAGGTTATCACCTTCAACTATGAACAAATGTGAGCAATGTGTACAAAGTGCCAGATGTTCCCTTTCAGGTCTTCCAGGTGAGGGAAAGACAGGGTTTTTACCAAGTGTTCTTTACACCTGAGGGTGTAGATGCTATGAATTATCTCAAGTATAGCATATGCCACAAATGGGAAGGATCAGTATCATTCCCAGGAGACATTTGGGCGGCTCATCCTATCAGCAAGGATGTGGAAAGTGTGAAATAAAATGGTAATACCACATTATTTAGGAGAGATAGTAACTCAGATGTGGGGAAGCACCTGAGTTACAAATCCATATTTCATCATAACTATAGGCCAGTGAACAATATAGGAAACTCCCTACTGAAACCCAGCTCATAAATGTAAGTGAATGAACAAAACAACCAACTAAAATTCCCCAAGGTTCACAGTAAAATAGGCCAATTAGTCAATTTATTACTACTATTAAAAAATATCTTTAAAGAGATCTTATAACACTTTTCCCTTATAAGCACTCTATTCTACTTTCTCTGCCTATTTTAAGTGTTAATATTAAAAGTTCTGGTTATCTAAACATAGATAGTCATCTATAAGGTGCTAGAACTGATTTCACGAAGTCCTTACATTTTGTCTTAAGTAAGCAAAAGGAAATTAACTTTTCAAGACACAGGATTTTTTGCATTATATTTCTATATTTAAATAATGTTCAACACAGTGACTGTCCTGGCTGCAGTTCAATTTGGTCACATATAGCTAGTTTAGTGTATGAAAAACATATCTTGCACAGCAAACCCCTGTGCTAATGCTCCTCAGGAGCTCAAATAGACTATCAATCTCATCTCCACTGGTATCTTAAAATTCATATAAATACTCAGAAATTGAGAAGTTAACAAAGAAGGTCCATAACAGGTAAGACCTGCCTAGATCAGCCCTGAGTCTTTGTATAAAATTTGCTATATTTGAAATAATTAGAAAAGAAAACTTAAGAGCTACATTTTCACAGACTAAGGTGTAACCTCTCAACACTCAAGGTTATTTCCAGAGGAAAGATTTGATGTAACATTATTCTTCAGTCTTCCCTGGCAGATATTTTATAATGTAAGCCTATAATCCAACCTTAAGGATTGGCAAGCAAATGTTAAGTATGCTGTTACCTTTTGAGGTCTAACTTATAAGGCCCAGTAGAAAGAATTTTTCTTCCTTCAGGACTGTTTATCTTTCATCAGACAGCTTCTGCAAACATGAAAAAGTGATGGCAGAAGTTCCAAACCTAGATTGTGTTTACTTTTTCTGCAACTAACCAGTCTATGGATGAGTCATAAACTGTAGGGGATCCTCTGTCACTCCAGAAATCTGCATGTCCTGGAATGCCTTTGGAGACTTTTAATTATAAAAATTGACCAAGTTAAAGATTTCTGAATTTGTACTTACTGAACTAATGTGGGTTAAGTGGTAGCCATCTGCCTTTTTGTGGGGGGTCACTTGTTCATTCATTCATGAAGATACCTCGCCCTCCTGTTGTACTCTTGCAGAAACTGTGTATTTGGCCAGTGGGTCACAGCTAAACACTATATTCAAGATACAGAAAAACCCCAGGGAAAAACAGGCTTCCTTCATACAACTAAACTTCTGTATCAGATCAGAACTCCAACTATTCTGATTTCCATCTCCCAGAATTGCTGGTGTCACTTGCTTCCAAGAAAAGCATAAAGAATTCTTGCAGAGCAGCTACAGAATAACAGACCACCAAATTAATCTCTCCTCTTGATTTGACATTGCCAAAGCTTTGTTTATATACAACTTTATATAATTCCTTCCAAACCTTGTTTCTTGTTTTGCTGTATTGTAAATGTTTTGATAGCTCTAATTTACTTCCAAGACTATCAATTAAAGTCTGTGAAAAACTTTATGATCCTTCAGTATGTTTTTTTCCTGAAATTTTAAGAAGAATATTTTGGGAAGCAAATGAAAAAGTATAAATTCAGCATATTGAAAACTGCCTATGATAAAATGTCATTTGTAGCCCTTCCTGCATGCCATGCATATATAACTCAACAGAATGGAAGTGGGTACTCAATTTCCATTTCAAACACTGCCTGTTACAACATTTAACAGAGTCATTAATTCACTAAGCGCCTTCTTTCATTAATTTATGTATATAATCAATCTTTACATGTGTTTCTAGAATGCTTAGAGCATTAATAGTTTAATAGTTTAAGAGTATAAAGGGAAAAATATGAATATTTTAATTTTTGTGAATGTATCAGATGATTTTCTGTAATAACATAACATTAAACAACCCACTAAAAGTCACAGGTATCCTTCTTTCAATTGCTTCTCTTCTATTGCAACAAGTGAAGCAACATGTAAGAATTCTTGATAGTCTCCAAATTTACCTAAAAAAAACCCCTGGGGTCCCTAATAGAATTTTTGAAACAATTTTTATCCAATGGTTATATAAAATGACTGAAAGTTAAACTCAAACATGAGGGTGGAATCCATCACCCACACTGGCCAATGGGTCAGTTCCATTGACCTCAGGGAAGTACGATATGGTCTAAAAATTGGCTTTTTATGAAAAAAAATAGTTTATAAGAAGATTAATTAGATTTTAGAATAAAATAAAATGAATAGAAGCAATAACTTCCTCTTCTAAAAAAGCAGACATTCTCCTTTACATGTGAATACTTCTAGGTGAAAACCTTTAAAAACATTTCTATTAATAAATTATGGCCAGTGAAGCAGTAGACTAGATGTAAAAGAAAAAAAAAAACTGGGTCCTTCTGGACAGATAAATGTTTATATTGCAGAAGATCAGCATGTCTGGTACAGCAGTATTTCCTTATCAGGTTGAGATATTGCTAAATTAATGCCTCATTTTGGGGTTTTTTATCCCCTTCCATGGTCCCTCCTGCTTGGCTTTGTCTTTTAGTAACTGTAGGTACATTTCCCATTTTAAGATCCTATTAAGTCACCCAAAACTGACAGGACTTAAACATAACTATTCTATATACCTACACCCTTAGAATAATTCTAAATATTTCTAATTTTACATTTTTAAAATAGTGCTATTGCTCACAGCATTAATGTTTTTCAGAAGAACCTTTCAAGTGAAGCAGATTTTTACAATTAACATGTATTAATAGGAACAATTATGCCCCCTAAACTCTTTTGTGGAACAGCCCCTAGTGGAAAATAAGAATTAGAATGCATGACTGTATTAAACAAGAATTCCCATTTAGCCTTGTTTTGCTCCCCCTATTTTAGGACTTATCTCTTTTTATAGCTGTTTAAAAATAAGCAGCGCTTGTTTACTATACTAGAGGAAAATAGAGCAACCAATAGAATAAAACAAAGATAGTGAAAATGGCTGGATAGTTTGTATTTAAAAGTGTAACTGTGGCATGCCAACATCTGCAGAGTTGGGTTTTCTTTTCCAAATTCCAACGGGCTGTGCTGGACAAGTATATCAATGTAGCATCCTGCAGAGAATTACTCAGAGCCATGGAAGTCACACCAGGTGGGGCAGAACTACAAACCATCCATTAGATCTTTGCACTCAGGATATCAACTCATGTCTATCATATTATCTACTTATGCATCAACTTATGGCTGCTTCTTATACTTGCAGAGATTTTTGTGATTCAGGCTGCCCAGTAGAGAGCTGAAATTTATTTTTTTACTTTTCCTTCACTTAATATCTAAGCATCACTGGCTGCATTCTCATAAGCTTTTGTGATTGGAGGGACCAAGACTGGTCTCCGGTTTTGCCAAAGTACTCAGATTTCTTTCTTTACACATATATTGCTTTTTTAGCCCCCTCTTTCCATCCAAGGCTATTATAGACCACTTAGGCTCTAAAATGTTATACTGTAGTATCCTGATGAAAAAAATTAATGCTCTGTGATTATGAATGTAATTTTATTTTACTAGTTATGCAATTTTTTTTTGGCAGCAATTTTCAACTGTGAGTATGAGAAGATTTCTGCATATCCAAATGTCTGCAGAAAATAGGGAGACAATCTGAGGGGAGGAAGGCCTGAATCCCAAAGATGAGTACCACAACAAATAAAATGGGTACAGGGGTTGTAAACGTCTCATTTTCCTTTGGTTCATGCCTGCACAGCACTTACATATAATGCTAATATGAATCATGCTAAGGCATATGTGTTTGTTAGACAAACCCTTTGGAAAAATGCAACTTTCCTAATGGTCTGTTATCTGAAATGAGCTCACCACAAAAATGCTTCAGCTGCTTTTAGCTTAGGAAGGAATGGCCAGAGCATGGCTTTGATGAGATAGTTCTGAAAAGATGACTGATCATCACCAGCACCAATCATTATTTTTAGTTGGATTAAATGAGCTGCTACCTGCTTCCATCCCTTCCTCAGTTCAAGAACTCTTTTTTCACTTAAGGTCTGGGACTTTCCACAGTTATCACAGATCCATTACATTTGCATTATTTTTCCTTTCTTGTATGCCAAATAAATGGGAATTTGAACTCATTCTTATATAATATCTCCCCCAGCTGTCATTTATGAATCTTTTTCAGAAGACCTGTGCATGCTTGCTTTGAAATCATTATTTTCTCCTAAACTCCCATTAGACTTTCCCTCAGGTCAACGTATCATAATTCTCATTTTTGTCAAAGCTACGCCAGTTTGAACATCCTTTTAAAAATTAATGTAGCTGTAAATTCTTTGACCATTTTTACAAACTTAGATAGTGGTAAATTTTGAAAATCTAACCCATTCCACCACTTTTGTACTCTGACATTTGATGAACTTGCATAAGACATTTCTACAGATTTTATTTACCAATGTTCCCATTTAGTCTAAAGATTGTCATTCGAGTATTTACTTATTTTTACATCTGCTTTCCCTTCACTCTGTGTCTCCCCTCAGCACTGTCTGTATTCTACACTTGCAGAAAGGTTGTGAGGCCTGCCAAAGTCTGAACAAGAAGGCAAAGACATTAGCCTTCTACATTTATGGTTCTTTGGGAAAGTTGGAAATTCCAGTTTTAATCACAGCTGATTAATTCTGATATAGGATCAAAGAGCTAAACTGAGTGACAGAGACACACAGAGAAGACATGAATCTGCAGGCACCTGTATCCATCTGACTGGCTGTCCTGACCATGATTGCATGGTCATGCTGCTTCTCAACTCTCTGCATCCTTGCTCACAAGGCGTGAGTCTTTCTTGACTTAGTTCAACATGCAACCAGCTTGTAAGAAATCCCAGAGGAGGGATTTCTTGGAAATCAGGATGAGAGCAGAAGCACAGCAGCCAAGAGTCAGGCTGACCTAGCTTTAAAAACCTTGCATTTTACATGTGAAGAGGCTGTGTGAGGTCAGCCCTATGCTGTCTGTCAGCGGGAAGTAAAGCATCATCAATCCACAAAGTGAACAGATCTCGTGGGTACTCCATGTCTAGTTCTATATAAAACCAAAATTACTCTCTTTAACTCACTCATAGTTTTTAATTTTTATTTCATAACCTAACATGTTCTGCATCCCATAAATAGTGTTCCTACCATTTATAATGTGTTGTAACAGAATTCTGCAGAAAGAATTTTAAGCAAGAGAAGATTTTGCTGCTTGTGGTATTTTGTAATCTCCACTAACTTTAATGACATTGTGCTGGCTCTTAGCAGCATATGTGTTATGTAAAGAATGCATTTCTGCATCTTATGCTTCCTTTCTGGGAGATATTACAAGCAGCCAGTGGATACAAAAGGCACTCTTTCTTGACCATGGAACTAATTATTATTGATGGACTACTGGAGGAAGCCAAATTCAGGGCTGGATTATTCTCAGCAGTACTTGAACCAACTTTTTTTTCTTTCATTTTTTAAATATCTCAAATGAAAAACCTTCCATCACTTTCTGTTGATTATTCCACCGTCACTAAAAGAACCCAAAGCAGTGCTCTAAAAGGCTACAAAAATCAGAAGTTTTTATTTCATCCTGAGATCAAATAATTGATTATGGATGATCACAATACTTCCATAGCACCCATTTTATCCTTTGAGCCACGATGAAAGAATTTTTAAATTTTGGGGTTTGGCTGAACTTGTGAAGTTTTAAAGTTGAGCCTATTTCTCCTGTTGTCATCCTTTTGACAAAGTAAGCATAGTAATGGTGTGATAGCTCCAAGGAGGCAATCAAGAAAGCACAGTAGAATTTTTCCAAACAAGTACAAACCAAACTAATCTGAAAATGAAGCAAATTTAAATTAAAGAAATTTTTCTTCCATGCAGCTGTGTTATGGTAGAGGGTCACTTTTTTGGTAAAAAACTCCTTGTGCATAAATACCAGCTTTGTCAAGCATCTCCAATCTATAAACATCAACACCATAAAAATGCAAAATGAACTCAATGAACAACAGACATGTGTATTTCATTGACAGTTTTTCAAATTCTTTCTCCCTACAGATCTTCTCACAGAACAAGCAAGCTTTTTAAAAACAAAAGCCTCTTTTGACTCTGAAATTATGTCTTTTATCAAGCTAAAACAAAACACCAAATAAAACTCCCCATGTCCTCAGCTGAAGTCAAGTTTAAAGGCCAGCTCAAAACACATTTCCCTCTGTGGTACTCCTCACACTGATGCTTAGTTTCTGAGAGCTGTCTGGAGCTATTTTCTCCTATTTCAGACTATGTCTGTGTGGCATTTGCTTTGTGTTTGGAAGAGAGGCCTGACTAAATCCAAAGAGAAATCTCTGAGAACTGTTCCAGCGATGCACAGCAGTACTGTGCTGCCCTTTGCCAAACTGAAGCCAGCTGTGCTGACCGCTGGAGAACATTTGCAGGCTGATCTCTGCTCTGGGGAAGTAACCACACTCTTCCCACCTGTGCTAGGACAAAATGCAGGAGTGAGCAAGGGGCTCACTGCAAACTCTCATCCAGTGTCACCCAGGTCATGGCTCTGCCTGCTTCCCTTGCAGAGCTGAAGGCAGCTCCCATAAGGAGCAGTGAGGAAAACCTCTCCACAACGGGATGTGAATGCAAAGAGGTTTTATGGAGCTTCCTTGGCAAAGGTCAGGCAGCTGTGCTCACATTCACTCCTTTTCTTAGTTAGGGCTTATTTTTATTTTTCCTGACAAGCTATACAAGTGACTTACAGTATCAGTTTCCAGCTTACAGTCAAAGGAGGATAATTCAAAGAGCAGCTGCCAGCAGTTTTACTTCATACTGGCCCACACCTAATCACTTTGTCATACCAATCTGCAAGAAATGTTTCAGCCAAGAATTCAGGCCCAAACCTGCTGGCTTAAGCTACTTCAAAGGTGATTTACACTTGTTTTTATACAATGGCTTCTGCAAAAAGTTGTGCTTCCTAATGATTGCTCTTTGAAAACATATTCCAGCCTGCATCACCTTTGCACTGAGTTTCAATGGATTGATTAATAGGTGGCAAGTGATGCCTGGCCACAGCAGCCCAATGGCTGTGCAGAGCTGCAAGTTAAACTTGAAGGGTCTTGTTTCATCAGCCATCAGCCAACACTCTCAGAAGCTCTAATTTACATAAATTAGAATTATCCATATAGCACTGCAGTTTCTTGAACACTCTTAACTCCTTATATCAAGGATATTTTCCTGATAAGGTAGCAGTGGAAAACACAATGCATTTATGATGCTGATGCAAAGTACAGATACAAGGGCTCACAAACACATAGACACACCTCAGACCATACTGGTAACATCATCTTGATCACATCTGCACCAGGTGTATCACCATACAGTTCCACTTTTAGAAGTTGGCACAGTTCTAGCTACTTAAGAAAAAATCATCCAAAATGAAACTCTCTGAAGATAGTATGGAAGCATAATAAGGAACAATATTGGACAAAACACTTCTTTCGCTTCTGAAAACAAAGCAAAGAAGAGGAATAATGCTTATTCTTTGAAAACCTTGCATGTCACCAAACTATGGCACAAAGTGTGGAAATTTGGCAGGACATGGCCTAACATATTTCACTTTTCTTGTGAAAACCCACCAAAGCTTGCAGAACACAGAAACATTTCAAACACTAAACCTGCATATGTTTATAAGGGTTTGCTTCATTGTCATTACTCCAGAGACTCCATCTGTCCTGGAATCTGGCCAAGGATCCAATAGGGATGCTCTGCAACCGGAGCTGTTGTGGTCTCTGCAAAGTCATGGCACTGAAATGAAGTTCTTTCAATCCCATATTTCCAGTTATTCATATTATTCATTGAGCTGCTGTTCCAAATAATTGTTATAGTCCTTATTAAACTGTTATCAACACCTCTGGCAAGCAACATGGTGTTCAGTATGACCTGATTGATCTTAATCTGTGCAAAGCCTGATGAAGAGGGTTCCCACGTGCTTGAAAGTCCCTGTTGCACCAAGAAAACATGAACTACTGAAAACATAAGCGTGGCCCTTGATGGTTCTGTGCTCTCTTCTCCAGGAAAGTATGGGAAGATTTACAGGGACCATCTGGACCTAGTTTTGTTCTTATCAAGCAGCAGAGGCTTGTGGGCTTTTTTTCTTTCTTTCTTTCCAGTTCTCTCTGAGTGACTCATCCACTAATGTTGTTTAGCCACAGCTTTTTGTCTTTGCCAGAATGTGTTTCCATTGAGCAGTGCATGAATGGGGGGCGAGTGGGACGGAAGAAGAGCTTAATTACATCTCCAGCTTTGTATGTTTTCTGCAACAAACCTCACTGTTTCACAACAGTTATATCAAAACACCTTCATTTAGCTTTTCTAAATAATATTTGCCCAAGTTTCAAAAGCCATGGAAATTATTCAGGAAATACAGAAATGGGTCAGGAGAGAATTGGGTCAAGCAAAGTTACTTAAGCAAAAGGGACTCCACCTTACTGAGAAATTTTTTTGGGGGAGAATTCATTAGCAAAAAGGAATGGATAAATTTTGAAATTCCAATGCCTTGATGAGGTCACCCTTGATGAGAGTCACAGGAAGAAAGTTTTGGATGAAACTACACAAGAAGGGAAGAGGAATTAAAAAATTAAATAAAAAGTGAACAAGCTAAAGGTAGAAGACATTTACTCAGTAGAAAATACTGAATATTGTATTCATGGAAAAAGTTTCCCATCCTCACACATAGGAAGTCAAAATGGCTCATCATCTATGGGTCATAACATTTCAGTCAGTTCTCAAAGAAGAAATGTCTCCATAGTAATAAAAAATATCTTATGCAAAAATAACAGTAAAGACCTAGAAGATGGAAAAAATATTAAGGCAATTTATACTGTATCTCATATGCAACCTACATAAAAAGCTAGAAACAAACTTTAACATACTCTAAATGGTTACTAAAATTATAAATAAGAGTTATTGATATCAACTACCACTATGCAGAAAATTGCAAAGGAGGGAAAGTTTGAAATGCTTTAGAATTTTCTTAGTGAGAGATAAAGAAATAATTAATTCCTACAATGTATCAGTTGGGTTTGTCCTGAAAATGGGGCCATTCATGTGCAGAGACAGGATGTAGCATCCTCAGCAGAGGTTTATACAAGGTAAATCCCTCAGCTACCCTCCCAGTATGCAGTGAGTCACAGATGGGTATAGAAGCAATGTTTGACTGTATAGAGAGAGCAGCAAACTACTCAGCAAGCACTCTGAGTAATTCCACACAGCTGAAGAGTTGATCCAAAACCTCTACTATTTGCATTAAAAAAAATTAATAAAAAGCCCACAGGACACAGTACCAGATTTTTCTTGTCAAGTTGACAGCAAAGACAAGTCAGTGCTACCTTGCCAAGATATTCCAAATTACCTGTCAATTGCTGAAGCTGACATGAATAAAAGACATACTTTATAGGAGCTGCTGCTTACCAACCTCCTTAAGATCAAATTGCATAAGACATGAACTTAATTTTCCTTTTTTTCTGTGTTTTCACATATGCACAACAACCACAAAAAATACAAACCAACCAAAAAAAAAAAACCAACAACCATAAAACCCCAACAAAAAACATGCCTGGATGCCTTGTGGCAGTCATGAAACTGTTTTAGAGAAAACTGAAACTAAGTCAGCCATTTGATTCATAAGTTTGAAAATTAACACCTTTCTGAACAATTCCTACTACTATTTCTATACCATTAATGTAGTGATACAAGACTGATATGTTACCACACTCTGCAGGGTAAAGTAGAATTCTTTTATGCCAGATATCCCTGTAGTTGGCTCTTTTGTGCTTCTAAAGGGAGTTCCCAAATAACAGATGGCAATAATTTAATAACAGGCATGTGACTGGGCAGATAAAGGGAACTGGCTGTATCTGCAGCTGAGAAAGGATCCTGTGAAACTACAACTTCTGTGCCTGGGAAGGGCTCTGCCCTGCACCCGCCAGACTGTCCCTGGTGCCAATCACTTTGTGCCATCACCAGGACATCATTTAGCTTGGCACGTACTGGGGACATGTATTGGAAACTCTTGGAGAGCGGACTGTTCCTCTTGGGAAACTTTATGCTACCACTACCACCAAAATATGAAACACATTGTGTAAACTATTTACACACATACAAGATTGGTGGGACCAAACTGATCATTCTGCTGGGAGCAGGTCTGAGAGCACAGTTTTGGAGACAAGAACTTTACTGGTGACCAAACCTCTGGGAACTGCAAAGCAGTCTGCACAGTAAAGTGCTATTCAGGAGAAGGGTTGCATTTTTTGATATAATAAGGTCTCTTTAAATTAATTAGGACCTAACAGGGCTCACTGACACTGGAAGGGTTAGAACCCTCGCTTGGTGTAGCAGCTGCTCCTAGGAATGACTTGTTATTCTGTATCAGCTGCGTGATGACTCTGCCCGGGTCACAGCACACGTTTTTTTAATCCAAAGACTGGCCTAGTACACTGCAGCTGGCTTGAGAACACTTCATCTTCTACTGCAATCACAGAGAAGGAAAATTGTCCTCACTTTGGCTGATGCCTGTAAAACATTGGTTCCAGATAACTTCCCTTGCTTGGGAAAAAAAATTGTGCTTCGCTTTTACAAAATTTGTTTAGAAATGTACAAAATTTGTCAGGCAAAACCACAATGTCCTGCAGCTCTGTTTGTACACAGCATCAAATTGAGGCCTCCCTCATTTTGGGATATCATGCAGGCATAGACAGGCTGCATGAGGAGCCATAGATACACAGAATTCACCTTAGGCATTGTCAGGAGATAAAACTTCAGCTACTGCTGTGGTGAAAAAGCACAAATAGATAGTATTGCTCAGACACTGTGGTGGCCAACTGTACAGAGATGGGTGAATTGTTTTAGTTTCTCCCTGTTTCCGTAATTCATCTGTTCTACTTCTGATGTCTCCCTCCATATTTTTCTGGAACTTTTTTTTTTAGTTATTATATATACTATTGTTCTGTAGAAAGAGTATTATTAGATTTGTTATTGTTACAAACTCCTATATTTAAGTATAATTTTAAATGGCCCATACTTATGGAGCCTTTTTAAAATTGTACAAGTAATATGCAAACTTTTTTTAAAAAGTTTTTTCTCAGCCTTTGGCTGCTTTGTAAGGAATATTTGTCAGTATTTTTGACATGAAGTGTTACACTGAGGCAACTTTTTCCTTTTAGAAAATGTTATTTTCAGACAGGTTTTGATCATATTCTACAGATGAGGTTTATATAACTACACTATTCATTTTAGATGTAGGTAAACAGAAAGTTGAAGCTCACTTTGTCTACCCATGCCAGATATAGTAGCAAAATATTTTATATGTACATACAAGCAACATGTTTTTGACTGAATGGTTCCTTAAAGGAGAATTTGCTTTGGCCTTTGAGCAAGAGCTACATTAAGGGGTTTCAGAGATTTTCTTTTCACTGATTGACTCATTAGAAAACCACCACTCCATCTGACTGACCAGCCAGTATAAAGGAAGCTGTATTTTTTTTTTAATCTAACATAACCTTTTCCATAAAACCATACTAAATAATTTAAGTCCCAATAAACAACCATACTTTAGGTGCATCTCTCTATATGTTCCTGATGAGAACCACTGCAAAATCTCTTGCAAAAAATCCATCTGCTTTCATTGCTGCTGCTGACTCACCATGAAATGGCTCCCAGGAGGAACAGCTGTAATACAGGGAATCAGAAATGGGCAGGACAATCAGGAAAGATCACAGTTGGGATGGGATTGCTGTACTCTGTGTACTCTCCCATTAAAAGGAAGACAATGTTTTACCAGTTGCAAGCACCTTGCCAACACATCCGTTGTAACATTTTGGGGCACTGCTTAGGAACTGCTGGACTACAAAGCTTAATCCCACAGGCATAAATCCTAAGGTCTCAGGCAAGTATTTGCTGGTTTTGGCAAATTCGTAGTGGTTTGAAACAAGAGGTTCACAAAACAGTCTTCTGAGATTCAGAACATGTTTAAAAATGCAACCAGCTGATTAATTGGAGAGTGTCCTCTCTGCACAGGCTGTTCTTACTGATTGAAGCCAGCCACAGTGCCAAATCCCACCCAAGGCATGTCCTGCAAAGGTGTTCCATCCTCCCACTGTGTTCTCAGGCATCACTTGACCATCATCATTTGGTGTCTGCACAAAACAGAAAGGCTGCAGTTGCATCAGTCTTCAATGACCTCTCCATTATGCAAGAATATTGGTGAAAAAGAAGTTTAATTCTCCTGCTTTTAAACATATTTATAATGCTTATCAGCACATGCTTAAATCTGCTCCTTGTAGTTGAACATAAGAAATCACACATAAGAAATCTCTTTGTCAATTATTTATGCTTAACATTCCTGCAGTGACAAAATTCTGCAGACCTTCAGTTATTGGGCTAGAACCAATTTAGGCAAATCATAACCAGCAGACTGTTATCACCAAAGATGACCTCTTCATGTTAATTACTACAGAGGGTGGAGCATCAAGTTCATTCTGGTGGATATAAATACCTTCTCCGGTGGTCCAATGCCCAGCCCAGTGAAGAAACAGACATAAAATCTATTTGTGCATTTTATGTAGGGATGCAGATTTTGTGGCTTAGGAGGAACAAAGGTTTTTTGGCGGTAAAGTGGCTTTAAATTTGTATTTAAACCCATAATATTTTCAAAATTCAGAAAAACCTACTACTTAGTTCCAAAACTGGATGTTTAAAAATAGGAATAAAAATTAATTACATCCTCATTTAAAAAGGAAATTCACAAATATACACATTTTCCTCTCTAACTTTAGGACTCCAGGTCATTAGATTAGTTAGGACCACATTGTTGTGGCTTGAAAATGTACAAGTCTTAGAAGAAAAAGAGAGTGATGACAGAGGAGTCTTGATAATACTATACCATATTCTGAGAGCTTTACAGACATAAAAATTTAAGTGCAGAACCCTACATGAGTGAAATTTGCTGGTGGTACAGACAGGACACAAGGGGTGAAAAAGCAATACCATCCTGAAGATCTCACAGCATGGATTCATACAACTGAGCATTCCAGTGTAAGTGAACAAAATCAGTTTGGAAAAAATACTGCAATGTCCAATCTGTACATATCTGAGACACAGAAACAACTCAAATCTCCCCAGATATTTAAATTATTTTTTTTCCCCTCTATGATCCTTCAATTTTGTTTCTTGGAGAATGTATCCCCTACATAACTGCACAATTAGGAGGTGTTTGCAAGAACTTTCGGAAAACAGTGTTCATTCAAAAAAAAAAAAGAAATACAATACAGTTACCACAGTGCAGACAACCCATTACATCAAAAGGGAAAGTCTGAAGCAAGAAGCTGAATTCCCTAAAGAGTTGCTGGAAAACACACAAGCCAGCCATATGCCCATTTGGGATGTGAAAGGGTTTGCAGTCCTTTCCACTGCCAGAAAGGGAGTATCTGACAGAATGAATGAGGTGTTCCCAAGCAAAGACAACCACAGTTAATCACTAAAATATTTTCCTGACTATGAAATAATAATGTGGTTTTAAAATATCCAACTGATAATGGTAATAGCAGCTTTCTATTAGGAATATGCATGTTTTTCATGGGAACAAGCAGAATAATTCTGATCTTTAATTTCATGGCATAGATGTCTATATCTATATCTATCTACCTATCTATATATATCAGCTTCACAGAAATACATAAACATTACTTGAATTTTTTTTAAATGATCCATATTTAAGATCCTGTAAGCTCACAAGAAGATGTTAAAAGATGTCTTGACAGGGGAAAAAATCTTTGTACAGCAAGGTTTGAGCAAATAGAATGTGCTGCCTTCAGACACAGAAGGCATAAACTGCTAACAGCAATTTAGCCTTTTACACACTCAATACCATCCCAGCTGTATCTTGGTATTCCTCTCTTTGTCATCCTTGCCATTTGTCTGCTGTTCCATTCCTTTCCTGTCCCCAAAGTCTGACCTGGCCCTAATGGTTTTAGTGAGACCTTTGCTATGAATTAAGTAAGCACCTGGTTTTTTCTCTTTAGAATCCTTAAGAATTTTAGCAACATCTTTTGGTACTACTGTCTCTAACAACTTTTACTGCCCATCTTACATTTCCCATTATCAGGATCGTAATCCTGGTGAAATCAAGGAATCTTCTCCCTTTCTCTTTCCCTGTATACTGTACATGTTCTTCAATCTTCACACATTTCTCACTGCCTTCACTCTGTCAATCTCAGCCCATTTGTAGCCACCTTTCCCTCTGATTATAGATAATTTCTCTCTTTCTCACTGAAAGGCTTTGTAGAATGTCCAAGGTGCAACTATTAACTTGTTCTTCTGTCTTAACATTGCTGACGTTTGTCTTTACCTAAATCCTTCTCCCTAATGTGTTTTAGATTCAGAGTTAAGCTCCTTCTGCTTGTTTACAGAGCAGGTGGAATGTGCTGCTTTTTCATCACGGTATTTACTAAATCCTTACATTAATCTAGTAGTTTAAAATTCCAGGTTGTTTACATTTTGCATTAACCACCTTATTTCACTTTTTTTTCCCAGAAATCGTTATTGGTTGTGCCTAATCTGGTCTTTATTTTGGAAGCTCTTCTGTAAAAACTCACTACAAGGTACTGTGAGACTTTGTTTGGTTTTGACTGTGTTGCTACAGTTCAGCATCCCATTGGGTGCATTAATAGAAATTATTACAGCATTGCTGATGAGCTTTATTCTCTTAAACATAACCCCCTTTACTGAAGTAACATGCTATTCTTTTACCAAGTCTTAATTATGCGCCCCTTAGCCTTTATTTCTGACTGCTGAAAATTACCTGTCTAATAAATACTAGAAGTATACAGGAAAAAAAAGATAACATGTAAGTCTTCTTGTTTCTTTCCCTCATTTTAATTCTCACATTCAATCCCTTGGGGAATACTGGAGTTTCTTTCTATTTATGTTGCTTCTATTTAGCCTTCTTTAGGCTTCTCCAGGAAGCCCACAGGAAAAGTTCGTCTATTTTCCCAGTAAAACCCTGGGCTTTGAAGTCTTGAACTTGGATTTCATTTTAGGGCTGCAGAACATCATTTCACATTTATACAAACAAATTCAAAATGTTTACCATCTTGGCAGCTGTTCCTTCTGAATGGCTATTGCCAGAATGGGTGACTTAAATTTAGATTCATTAAAAAATAAAAATTAAAAAAAACTAAAGGTGAAGTTGCTCTTTCCCCAATGCTTGACTAATATGTAGCAGCTTTATTTCTTGACTAAAACCATAGTTTGCTTGATGTTAAAGGCAACACTTCTACAGAAGATTAAATTGGAGATTTTCAACAAAATTGGAGCTAGGCAAATGACTCCTGACTCTTCCTAAGAAACAGGAAAAGGAGGAACCACATACTCAGTATTTCCAACATGGAGCTGACTAACAAGCGAAACTACAACTTATTAAACCACTTCAAGCAAAAATTTGGTGCAAATCATCAGTGATGGAATTTATAAAAGTCCCTGCATCCTACACTCATAAGGAAAATACTCTGACACTAAGTCATTGACAAAAGAGATACAGAGAACCTGTTCCCATTAATTAACAAATATTAGAAAAATACCTAAGTCTTGTAACAGCTTGATTTACATAACAGCCTTGATATTTACATAACACCCTTGATATTATCTGGCCTCATGCTGGAAAAATTCCTTATCAAGAGAATTCCTTAAATTGTGATCATGTTATCCCCATTTCCCAGCATGCTGGCAGTGTTTCCAGAGCCACATGTTCAGGGAACATCAAAGAAAAATCATATTAACTTCAGTAAGCACTGTCAGCAACAAGCTCCAATACAAAAGCCCTATAATTGCACCAACAGAGTGCTGTATCTGACTGAAGACCACCTGGCAGCAGCATCACTGGGCAGCAGACACTTCTGGCCAAAGCTGCTGGCCAAAGCCAGGCTCTGAAAGCCAATTCAAGCAAGGGAAAAGGGTTCATGTCTGTATTTGCTTATGGTGCCATCCCTGTGCCTGCCACAGCAAGCCCTATAAATGTGTTTTAAATCTGTGAACTACTCCAGTCTCACTTTTCTGTGCAGAGCTTTCAAAAAAGGCTCAGATTATGCAAAATGCTATTTGACTGGGTATCTAAGCCCATGCTGGGTTGCATCTCAGTAAGGGGACCTGAAGTATTCTGCAAACAACAGTGTCAGTGTTGATTTCAAAGTATGTCTATACTGAATCTCCTTCCTTCGATTTGACTCATTTTGTCTCTATCTTTGTCTGAACTCTGATGCATGACTGACATTTAGAATCAGTAGGCAGCAAGTTTAGGACCAATTGTCCTTTCAATAATACTACCAAAATCATCTTTTCTCCCCCAAAACCATATGCCAAAGCTTATATACAATTCATAATACTCGGTTATGCACTAACTTGATCAGTATTGCAAGCAAAAGGGAAAAAAGGATAAAACAAAATATTAAGAACAAAGGTTTCACAAATGCATAGAGTGACACAAGCTGTTTGATATTGGCAGAGTTGTTATTTGAAATAACCTCATTTTGCCCTGGTCATTAAGAGTGGTTAATGTGGGCATTGAATGACTGCAGCATAATAGTGTCAAATATGCCAAGAACTATAAAGAATTTCTCAGGGTCTTCTAAAAGAAATTTTCTCATGATCTTTTGAAAGAACATCTGGACTTGCTTATGCAGACATGTTCAGGAAAGACTCAATTAGCTATGTGAAGCTAATGAGCACAAATTAAAGCATATTCAAAATCCAAATAGGATCATCTGCAAGGGGATTTAAGATGCTACAGCTCATGACCACTAATCCTCCACCAATCACTGAGTCATCCATAGCTGTCCTAAATATTGCCACACAAAGCAGCTACACTAAGAACTCTGTATTCCTCCTCTGGATTCTACTGATTTCTGCAGAACAAGATCTAAATTCTCATGAATTGCACTATTCAAACCACAGAATTTCACTTTTTACACTGGAAAGAATTATTCTTTTCCCCATTGTACATGAAAGATGACTCACCAAAAGTCTGCATAACACTATCCGAAAGTGGCAAGACATGTTTATTGTTGCTCTAATACAGCTGGTCCTGATCCACATCAGAACCATTTCACATATTCTCCAGCAAAGCTATACTTCCAAAACAGGGGTTGGAACAGCATTTACTTATATGAAACAACTGCTTAACAAAAGAAAAATACACATCCAAACCCACCCAAACACCAAGCTTTTTGGCCTGCATTTTATGGTTTAAGAACATTTTTTTTTCATGCATTTCTCAGCACAAGAATCCCAACAAGCAGGGATCAACAGGCTCCACTGAAAAATATACTATAACTTTCAATCATTTATTTCTGAAAAAAATTCTTTTGTTTTACAGTTGTAAACATGTTCCATAAAATGTGGACTAAATGCCAGTCCTAATGAATTAAATGCTTCTCACAGGTGATAGACTTCTGTGTTCAGGAAAGAAAAAACAAACATAATGGCTTCAAGAACTCACTACCCACAAAAAGTAAATGAAGAGAACTCTGAGTTGTCAGTTGCTTATGTATTTTCTATTGTATTCTCAGTTAGCCAATGTACGTTTTATTCCTGCATTTAATATATCTCTTGTTTGCATTATTTTTATCAAAACTTGTGTCAAAACCAATGCTAAGGTTTGAGAATAGAAGGACAAATAAGCCACTGAGGTCTACCTTTCTAAATTGCATGAGATTTTGGAAATGGCTGCTTATGCCTCCTCCCAGGAGAAATGCACATTCTGTGAGCAACAGTTTGACTAACCAGATATAGAAAAATTTACAGCATCAACAGGCAACATTGTGTCTCCATATGGATTGATATGGGGCATACCAACAGACTGAATATTTGACACAAAAAATGACAAAAGTAATGAAAACCCCCACATTTTTTTCCAGAGCTGCTGCATGGTTTTTCCCAGCATGATGGCAGTGCCACAAAAGATGGGTTTTTTTTTAAAAACAGCATGACTAAAGGGTTTCAGAGTTTTGTACTAGACACATATTTAAAATAAATTTCCAAACCTAGACTATTACTCTTGCATATTGAAATGGAAAAGCAATTGCTCCAACAGACACCTACAGTCTTACCAGACTGACCTCAGCAGTATGTGAGATTCAGGACTCATTTGAGAGAATATTTTAAAACACTTACTGGAAAATGTGGTAGAGAAAAACAAAGACCTCACCATGATATATGGCATCAGATGAAGTGGGTATCTTTCATAGGACAGATGGTACTCCAAAGCAAAGGAAATGAAATAATCTCTTTTTAGATTCTGCTTAAGTGTTCAATATTGTGTCACCCAGTATGTTGCTTGTTGTCTGAATTTCAGATATAGAGTTCTGAGAAGGGAAGTTTGGCTAAATGGGATGCATCTACTGTTGCTGCTGAAGGGAAACCCAGGACTCCCTAAATGGTTAGTTATGAGGCACATTTTTATAATGTTTACACCAAGCAAGCTACGGAGCTCAACAAGTTAAAGTGGGGATTATTTTCAGCAAATATGCAGCAAAGTGACCTATCAAATTTGATATCTCAACAACAGATACAATAGAAATGGGACCAAGAAATAAGAATATAAGAATATATAAGAAAATGTAGACCTGAGCACCTCAAAATAATCAGTACAATCTAATTAGTTAAAATCATAAAAGGATTAAAACCTGGGTGCATTAGGAATCACAATAGGAAGACGAACTATCAATACCATAGTGCTGGAAACTGCCCCTAATATTGAGCAGGTAGAGTGTGGATTGTTTTTGTTCAAGAAAGGTAAGAACAGATTGAAAGATATTTAGAATTACAGAAAAACACTATCTTACACAGTGGAACAAAATGTTACCTGTTGAACCTGATAAAATAAAGATCAGAATAGGTGCCATTGACGTCTAGAAGTTCATCAAATGCATTAAATGGCATGAAAAACAGACTAAAACTACAGCTGTTTAAAGAGGAGTTTATAGCTATAACAAGAGAAAATAGGTGCAAATTACTATGAACAACTTAAGAGTAAGAATTCATGAAGATTTATAATAATTGATAGGGTAGGGAGGTTTGATCAATTTAGGAATTATTTAAACCACTTTATTCATAGTAGCTGAATGAAAACATCAGGCTGCAATTGCTGACTGAGACCTTCTCCAGTCCTGTTCTACACATAAACAGCTACATGTAGGAATGCACCATTTTGAAACAAAGACATAAATTTTCAAACTGGGAAGATGTCCCAGGTACAGGAAAAAGGAAGATACAAAACTGGAAATTTATCTGCCTGATCAGGAAAAATCCTTCCATTCTTATTCCAGGGTTGGCAGATGCTCAAGGCTTGTGACTCTCATGCTCTGGATTACTTTGCTAAAACATTTTGGCTACCTCTACCAGCTGAATTTCCAAATAAAAAGGCTGAACACATATCAGAGCTCCTGATGATGGTCAGGATTAAGCTCTGAAAAACATCTTAGTGTTTACAAATTTTCACACAATGAATGTCTTCTAGGTCTGCATTGGCAAAATTCCAAAATTGCATTGGTTTTTGTTTGTAGTTACAAGAAGGTGAGCTTCTTAGTTTCTATAAATGTTTATTCTTACTGGTTTCAACTCAAAAAAACTGTGCTTCTATAAACTAGTTGAATAACAAAAAGATATTATTGCTGGTTCACAAAATGACAATTAACTTAGGGCAAAGCATATTGAAAAGCAAGGGTTTGATTTTATCTTCAGGGGTCTGAAGAAATTCTAGGTCATTATGCTGAATATTGTTTGCCAGATTCTATGTTATTATATATAACTCTTATTATGATGAAGTCAATAAACTCCTCTTTGCTTTCACTAACCAAAGAGCTAATCATCACACTATAATAAAAGAAAAATTAATGAATAAAATTATAGAACATCAAGTTGCTTTTTCAGAGTAAACAATTCATATTTACTCTGTTCCTGACTCAAAAATCTCTCCCCACTTTCTTTCTCATGGTCTTAATTGCCTATCCTCTTTATTTTTAGCCTTTTATTATTTTCATCTATGTCTACATGGAAAATCTGAAGATTTTGTGTCTTGGATGATGAGTGAAAACCAAACACAAATTTCATTATGAGGCAGAATCCCGCAGTGCCATAAATGGAAATCAAAATGGCTAAACATATCCGTTAGCAAAACAGCATTTCCCCAAGCACTTAGTGTTGACTTAATTTTCCCCCTTCTGAAATCTCTAGAGAACAATGACATCTCCAAAACTGCAACCAGCTCATAGGAAGGGCTTCTATTATAAAACTATACACTGAAAGAAAACACACAGGTGTCTGATCTTTCTGTGTTTATCCTGTGGCATTGGCACATTGTTTTCTGTTTGCTTACATGCTCTTTTACTCTTTAAGGCTAAATTTTTAAGAGCGACTATAATTCTAAACTTCAAAATGAATTTTCATTACTGAGAACTCAGTGGCTGACATTGTATTAACCCTGTTACTGTTTCTTAAATATTTCAGAGAAACTCAGATTCTGTCTTAAGGAAAAAAAAAAAAATGCTGTTCTGGTTCCACAATTTTTCCAGTAACACTGGTATCAACTGCAGAGTGTTAGGCCAGCTTTCAGTAGGAATTGCAGGTATCTCTCTTCACTGTCTGTCCTATAAACATGCATAGTACGTTTCTAACAAATATTGTGATGCCACACTGCTTTACAGAAGGAATAAATTAATGACAATTTCTGCATTGGATTGAATCACCAAGTGCTCAGGCTTTCTAGGAAATATTTACATTAATAGTCAGTCTAAGAAAAGAGTAATGATGATGTAGGTATCTCCCAGAGTGGAAGGTGCTCTGTGGCACTGCTCAGTCAGAGCAATTACTCATTTTATGGCTTCTTCCTGTCACAAGAGGTGTGAAAGCTATGACCACATGCACTTCATTTAAAAGTATTCCCTCTCAACATTCTGATCTTTTGACAATCCTAAAAAAATGACTAGCCTAACCAAAAGAAACTTGATAAGGATCAGTGCTGCCAGAAAATGAAATTCCTGAAGCAGGTAAAGAAGCACACTAACATTTAGTAGTCATGGAAGTGGTGTCTCTGCCTTGTTTGAACTAAATCCAAGTTCAAACAGCCAGAGGAGTGACGATTAAAGAAGTGATAGCCAAGAAGTGGCACTGATAGCCCAACACAACAAAGATTTCCAGCATACTTTTCTTAAGGCTAATTCACTCAGTTCATGTCATAAAAACTCTCCTGATTTAGGAACTTTATGTAAATAAAGAGATTCTTTTGTACAAGAGTCTCAAAACTGCATTGGTGAGTGAAAACACTAACTAGGAGTGGAAGATGAGCATTTATCATGACTGTCAACTGAAGGGGCAAAACGGATAGCCAGAAATTGAGGCCTTGATTTATGGTGATAGTCTTGCAGAGAACACAAGAAGGAACTTTAGACAGACCAGCCTTTCCTGGTCTCCTTGCTTCCATCAACACCAATAGTTTTGGCTCCTTAGAATCATGGTACCACAGAGTCCAAATTTTGGTACACACAGGATGACTCTACTAAAGTGTAAAATATACCAGAGGAAGCAACTATAGAGGTTTTATGACAGCTGGAGTCTAGACTATGGTTTGTTCCAAAATTAGGGTTACAAGACTTGAAACAAACCAAATGTTTGATGTGGTGGAATGCAGTAAACTCAAAGTGATTGCACCATTCCTTATTTATTGGCTCTCTCTAAACTAATAATATGCAATTAGTTAATTCTATAAACAATCATTCAGAAAGTACTTTCTGTGAGGACAGCATTCATATATAATTTATGCATTATTAAGCCATTAATGGAAAAGACAGCATTACTACTCTCATGCAGCTGTTGGTGGATGCCACATCAACAAATACATGACAGAAGGTTCAGAGCATTAGAATATGTTTGCCTCAGAGCAGGGAGAGGGGTAAGGCTGGAGAACTTCTCATCACCGTTGGGTAAAAGACAGCTGTACACTGCTGGGCTCCTGGAGCAGCTATGTATGAGCTCAAGCACCATTTTCTGAGAGAAAAACTTGGGCTACTGACCCACAACGTTATTTTCATACAACACCTTATCTACAAGAGTAAGTCCCTTTATTATTTAGGCTATTGTACGTATTCCAGAATCTTTTGGGGCTTGCTGTAGGTCTACCAATAAGCATTTCTTGAACCTTGCCAATAGGGTAGAGAAGGATACTATTATGCAATTCAGAACAAAATGGTAGACTGGAGTATTAACATGGATAAAATAAAGCCTAAACAGGATTCACAGAGTTTATACACGTTGTATTTTTGGTAGTACTACCCATGTGATCATGGATAGCCATCAATCAGGGTGCTGGGTCCTCACAGACATAAGAGTTACAAGTTGCCTGTGTTGTTAACATCTGAAATTGAAACTCTGGCACTAAAATGAAACCATGAAATGATAATTCTTCTTAAATCAAGACTTCTTCTCAAGGTCTGTTTACCATTTTCACCATAAAAGGCATTCTCAATTGTCTGGTAGGGACAAATACCTTACCAATAACATGTCAAAAACAAAGCAAATCCATCCTGCAATAAGATCCAAAGTAGCCCATTGTACCCGGATGGAATCCTTACACCACAGAGGATTACCTTTGGGCATTATTAGAAAAGTTTTTGATCAACTTCAGCCCTGCAGCCCATTGAAAACTAAATGTAATTTATAGTAAGTCTTTTCAAAAAAAAATCTATGTGTAAGTAATCTATTGGCTTCCAGAGCAGGAGTATTAACAGCTGTCATGAAATAAACAAAAAATTTCTTCTAATATCTATTTTAAAGCAGGCTGAGTTAAAAAAAATCCACTATTTTCCAAGAACATCACTTCTTATAACTATATTTTCTTTAAATCTTCTCTATCCTTCTGTATTTTTGTAGCATCACTTCTTTTTATATAAAACATACTGAGAAGTACCTCCCTGGATACAATATTTTGCTTTATACCTAGTGCTCTCAGCTTCTGTGCTTGCACAAATTAGTGATTCTCATTCTTTGCATTAGAATTTTCTCAGCAGTTAAAACATAAAAATTCTATGCTGTGAGTTACTGTAGTGGAAGAACTCATATTTTCCCAGGTAGCTCACCTAAGTAATTTCAGAGAAATGCACACATAAGGGGAGTTTACATCACATTACATGCTCTAGCATTATAATACCTGGTCATGTATTCCTTACTACTCAACATTGATAATGCTGAATGAGATGGATTAATGCTCGTTATGCTCTTATAGTGTGTGCCTAGAATGAAGCCATCAAAATAAATTAGTTCCTTTTGTGATTTTCTAGGTTAACTTGATGTTGTAAGACTTTGAAATTCCTAGTATTTAATATTTTTTAAGTCTATAGTCTACCTCTTCCACATAAATGGTATCAGCACAGAAGTGGTAAAATACATTTCACATATCTGAACTACCAGAAAATTCCAAAATGCAAGGTTTTTCACAGCTTAAATTTAGTCTTGCTCAAGAAAAAAAAGTTAACTGGGATGGTTCTTTTTCCCAGTGTGATTACACTGTGAAACTAGGTACTGTAAAAACCAGAGGGTTTTCCTCCATGATTTTTGAGACCAGTTTTGCTATTGAGATTATTTTGTCAGCTGTGAAGTGTTAAAGCCAGACAGCAAAACCCACAAGAACTGTGCTGAAGAAAGCTTGAGTAAGTTTTGTAAACAAATCCTTTGAACTAAGGAATTATTTAAAACATGCTAATATCAATTAATTCACCAGAATTAAAACCCTTGGAAGAGAAAAGCTGAATTTTGAACTGATATGGCTGATGTCTCTCTCTTCCCATCTGACCTGAGGAAAGGGGAAGGGCATCTCAGTGATGGGGCAGTGCAAATCAGAGCTGAAGACAATGGCAGAAGGTGGCCCAGAGCTGGCATTGAATATGACAGGAGATTGTCACCTGGCAGCCTAATGACCTAGACTGTATGACTTCTTATGTTTTGGAGTTACTGAAAAGACAGTTTCCAAATGTAAGAGAAATGCATCAGATATTTATCAGGACATGTTCATTTTTTAGTTCTGTGGGCCTAGCTCAGAAGGATTTATTCTAGATAAATAACACTTGATGGCCCAGAGAATCTTTCCAAGAAATATTTGTAGCAGGACTTAGTACTATTCATCATGAAAAGGGCGACTCTTCTGCAAAAAAAAAGACAGAGGAAGAAGAAACAAGAAGTGACCTTGTGGAAGGTCTTTAATTCTCTGAGGTAAACATAACCACATGAATTTTTAGAATTGGAGAAACAGTATTTACACATGGCTGGTAGGTTTCTGAACAGACTTACAAGTTTCTCTGGCAGTTTTGAAGGCCATCTGGTGGCCATGGCATTCTGTTGTTGGGCCTCAGAACTGGTTTTACAGAGGGACAAATTCTTATTCTCAGTTCTGTCAGTTAATATTAATGCCATGGAAGACATCAGCATGACCACAATAAAGTGAGGTAAAGAATGAAATTTATACCTCCACTCAAAATGCGCAGTCATCCAGCTTATATTAAAATTTAAAAATTAAATTTATTTTTTAATAGGGTTTTGATTATACATTAGTGGAAGGCTAATTCATTCAAAGCAGGAGGGATTCTCCCAACTGCTGGCTGCTTTGCAAAGCTAGGTGCCAATTCCAGCTTTTGAGCACTCATAAAAGCAGCTCAGCACTGCTGGTCAATTGGGCATCAAGGTGTTCAGTGAGGCAGTGCTCAGTAAATATGGTGAAATACCTGATGAAGCTGCCTTTTCAGTTGAACTGCCTCAAAAAGTACAGTAATGTTTTCTTATATACTGTGACAGACCTATTGCTTTCTTTCTAGATTCTTGGTTATAGTTAGTTATAACTAACGTAAAAATATTAATTTAATCTGACTACTTATGTATTTTAAACATTTTTTCACATACCAAATGAAACAATATATTGTTGAAGGTCCACATTAAATCACCTGTAATGTCTCATTCTTTTTTATAAAAGCTGATCTTGACAAGAGATAAATTTCAGCTTATTCAATGTAGCTTATTTACTTTTTGGAAACAACAGGTGTTATAACTTGTTTCTTATTTTGAGTCTCATTCTGAGCCTCCTAGTCATGAATTATTTTTCTGGTGACTAAAGAAAATGATACAATGAATCTTAAAAGCCCTAAAAAATTCTAAAAGAATAATTTATTACTATATATTATCAGTCTTCAGTGTTACAGAATCTAGTACATCAGGACAGTGACTAAGGGGTCCCTGGTATTGCAATAGGACTAGTATTGATACACTATTGCCTGACTCTTTCAAAGTCAACTTTGAAACAAAAATAACTTTGGAAAACAATTTTTTAACATTTTAACAATTCTAACATAGAAATAATATACTTTTAGTTTTGGGGTTTCTGAAAGAAGTTTAATATTAAAGTCTGTCTTCCTCAGAGCTTAATGAAGGGTGTATTAATGGGGGCCTTATTTTACAGTGACAACACATGGACATGAAAAAGACACTTGCTACAAGCCCAGACTAAGTCACTGAACAAAAGCACCTCTTCTTGGAAAGCTGGGTCTCACAGAAACCTGGCAAACCTACTAAGCCTGTACCCTCTTAGTGCCTCTCCCCTCTTGCCAGAAGACACTGGCTGTGCTTTGTCTGCATCCACAGCAGCTCTGAGCCTGGTTTCTGCCACATCCTAAGAGAGATTCTATTTGTGTCCTCAAAAGTGAACCACAAACTTTGGGAAGCAGCATCTCCACAGTGGAACATATGAGAGGCATCTCTGTTGAAATCACATTGCAATACATTTATAAACTCACTGAGATTGATTGAAAATGGATGTTGGGTAGCAGAAAAAAGGGAGAAAAAAGTTAATCGTCACCTGGAAGTGATTTACAAGACTGTGCTGCTCTTGGTAACAAAATCAAGATTCCCAAACATGTAAACATTTCTCTGGGAGCTGCTGAAGTCATAGGTTCCATTTTTCCATTTTTTTGGGCAGTCAGGAGAAAGAAAGCTGGTCATTGTTGAATCACCAGAGATTATAAAGTACTTTGTCTTGGCCACTGACCTGCAGTGCAGGTAACATACAAACTGCTTTGAGCAGGAGCTCTCCAGGATGCACAATTCCTCACTACAGAGGCAACTTCCCATTATTGCAAAACAGATTATTCTCCCTTTGAGGTACAGTTTTTAGCACATTTGTATTTTAAGAAGCAAGAAATGCCCAAGCAAGATGGAAGCTGCCCAAGGCAGAATATTGCTTTTTTTACACCAACAAGAAATGTATTTCAGCATCAGAAGTGAAAGCAGAAGCTGCACAATTCTGAACTGTCAGCAATATTTTTTGATTTTTCTCAGACTAACCCGTTCCATACACTGTGTGGAAGCAATTTTATTGCAACTGCACTAAGAAATCACTTTCATGAATTTCAGCTGTTGTAATAGAGAAAGAGATATTTTAACAGCTGGTTTACAGCTGATCCTTAATACAGAGAATTGTGTTAAATAGAAGAGGGCAGCTTTTTAGAAGATGAAGGTGGTGTGATCATGACCACTGAAACATTGGTGTCTCTGACTTTTCTCTAAACCCCAGTGTGAGAAACAATTCCTTTGTTATTTCCAATTTTGCTTGAAGTCTCAATTTGTTTTCAATTTTTTTTTCACAATTTTTAGTTGTAAGACTGTAAGAAAGTAGCTATACTCTGGGTAAGATTGTTGAAACTCATTAAAAAAAACCAAACAAACAAACCAAACGTTTTTTATATTGTTTGCAAATGCCTTTGGGGAATACTTGTGAGAAAACAGTCCTGCAACACTTAATAAAGAAAAGCTGCAATTGCAGTGGAATTGATTGCTACAGTCCTCAAACCAGGATACCAAGGACCATGGCTTGCAGCAATGTAGTTCTGGCAATCAGGGGGAAGCATTAATTGTGAGACTATGTGAAAATAGTCCCTCTTCTTTAAAAGCAACAATAAAAAGCCTACCCTGGCTACTCAGTCTTTCATCCTTATTAAAGCATTGAAGCCCTAAGTACCCAGGTTTACCTACCAGGTGTTAAAGATAAAAACCCCCACCAAGTTTTCCCATAGCACAGACATTTTTGCTGTCTTGCTGTATTGAGTGTGGTTGGGAGGGAGTTAATTTTTTTCAGAACAATCTGTAGGGTGCTGGGTTTGACTTCTGTGACCAAATCAGTGTTGTTGACAGCACATCAGTGTTTCAATAATAGCTGAAGAGCTCTTGCACAGCTTTGCTGCACCAGTGAGTAGGTTGAGGGTGAGCAACACATGCTGTGTTCAGTGTCCTGCTTCATTACCTATTTCCTTTAGTGACTTCAACTGCATCACATAAGCAAAGTTTTATTCACTGAAATGCAACAGGAAAAAACTAAACCTATAAATAATGTAGCTAGACTGGCAAGGCACTTGAATATGCAGTAATTTCCACTTTCATATAATTTCTTGCCATGAAGGAATTCCAAAGGAAATCTTCTGTCATCATAAACTAAACACTTTTTCAACATTGATGGAGCCTTACTTTTCCTGGCTAAATGCATCCTGTCCTGCTATGATTGCTATATCAACACCCCCATGGAAGGCATTCTGACAGCCTTCATTCTGGTTATCCCCTCCAGCCTTACAGCATTCCCACGAGTCCTTACAGAACTCAAATCACACCTAACTCTACATTGATAAAATGCATTATCTCCTTTGAACTGCTATCCATGACTGCTTCACAAGAGAGGGCTTGGGGGAAAAAGGGAGCTGCGGTGTGGATCCGTGAGCGGACAACACGCCATGCAGGTCCACCTCTGCACATGGCTAGGCACAAGAGCCAGCAGCCAGGACTCAAATTTACTGCTCTTAGGCAGCAAATGCCTTGGAAAGAGAGATTCCACTTCATGGCTTACCCTCCTTCATTAGGGACAGGCTAATAAGATTTTCTTTGGAAAGGTTTTGGCTAAGGGCACTAATATGAGCCTGTTTTGATAATATTTTTATAGGCACTCTACCAGATAAATTATACAGCTGAGAAAATCCCAATTGGTTTCATACAAACTCTGAACTTGAGCAGAAGAGCACATGGTCTACTTAGCTATTCCAAATTACTTCCTAAATCAACATTAAGGGGTAAGGATTATGACAATAGAAGATAAACTACCCCCATAGAAAAGTCCTCCTGAAAAAGGAAATATATTCAATCCTTCTATTAGGACCTGCAGGCCTGATTTAAGGTAGCCTTTCAGATAAGCTGACTTTGGAAAAGGTCCTGCAGAGATTTAGCATGGCCTATTATCAGATGTGTGTCTGTTCTAAAAACTACTGATCATGGCTTTACTCAGTTTTATTCCATTTAAGCTGAAATAACCTGAAGCAGGAGAGATGCATGCCCAGGTTCTTTTCAACCTCAGATTTACTTTGTGTTCTAGCTGCACTTCCCCTCAACAACTTTGTACTGAGTCCTCTGCTAATAAAACCCCCCAAAATGTTAAAGAACCATGCTCTCTATACTATGATTACAGTTTGGTATGGACAAACTCAGTGCTAGTCAGTGCATTCCAGGATTCATTTTGCCTTACATTTCCACACTATAATTTAAAGGAAAAACCCGAACATAATCTGCGTAACTGGCCATGAAATCACATGAAAATACTTTCAGTTCATACCTGAAGTCTTGTCACTGAAATCAAGAGATCTGTTTGTCAGGTTACCTAAACATATAGTACCTGGATTGGAATAACATCCAGTCCTTAAGGGATGACATATTTACTGCTTTTCGTGCAGTATCTTTCATTTTCTTAACATTGAGTGATTTGAAAGAGAAATCTGTGAACAAATATATATAGCAAATATGACAGGAGAACAGCTGAAGACACAAACAGGACTTAGTTCTTTCTAAGAATATTTTGAATGATTCTGTTACCAGAGCATTTGGCATCCCAGAAAGCAAGAAATAGGAAGTGGGAGATAATCCTTAGGAAGCTGAGTCTGTTTCCTCCCTGCTGTTTGGGTAGTTCCTAGGCACTAAAACCATTCATTTTGTTGAGCTCAACTATTTTTACCCAGGATGCTAAATTTTACAGCCCAAAGTAGGAGCTTCCGAATGCACTCTGAGTTTTTCAGTTTTTTTAGCATTGCAAGCTATTTTTTGATAGCTTTGAGAAAAAGTATGAAGACAGAATGGCAGGGAGCCTTTATTAAAACTATATTTTTGTCCTTTTTATGTACTTTTTCTTTTCACCTATACAAGAACTCATGTATCATTTATGAGAACATTCATATTTTTTCCTTTGGCACAGCTGGAAGTTTTTTTGAATCTTTTTATCGCTTTTTAAATCAAAATCAGAGTCTATATCAAAATTTAGTTATGAAGAACTTTATGCAGGATATTACCAAGTCAAGGAATTTTCACAGTGGGATATTGCAAACTTCTAATGTAGAAGAAGTATAGGCAATATTTTGAATTAGCCTGAAACACAAGCCATGGTACAATGAATTTTCAATCAAATGCAGCACTACAAGTCAAAACTAAACCTAGAGAACAGTGAGGGCTCATAACAGACACACAACTGCAGGTGAGGCAAATGTCTTTATTTGCCATGTAAGTGATTTATTCAGGACTGCAAGCTAATAAATCTTTCCCTTCCAGCATAGCTGTATTTTGCATTCTCATAAAATACTGGCCATTTTTCTCTATGGTTCTAAGTCACACACAAATGCAAGAATCCACAGAAAAAAACCCCAAGAATGTGAGAATATCACAGGAAAGAGGCAAGCACAGGTGGGAAAAATATTGCTAGTCAGCTTTAAAGCAGAAGTAAATGGATGTGTTCTACCACCTGAATCACTTAAGTGTCTGTAACATGAAGTAATTCTTCCCAAGATTTTTGAATAGGAAAGGGAACTGTAAACTGTAGGTTGATTGAAAATTCCTGGAAGAACTTAGCACTATTTTTATCCTGAAATTACATGCTACCTTTTCCTGGAAATTGCTACCTATAATTAAATCACTATAGACATCTTGAAAACTTGAGCACATGTCAATTGGCTTTTACTTTGTTGATATTCATTAGTTAAGCTGCTTTATCCTCAGAGAATTCCCTTTCAGAGGATGGGATTAGAAGAGAATGGTAAGTGACAGGCAATAACATGGAGCACTTGTAAAAGGCAATAACAAAGCACTTGGTAAGAACCTCAGCTGCTCAGCTGAGCGTTTGCCCAGAGTTTATGGGTATTCTATAGTAATCTGGGAAGTCTTGCTAAAACCATAAAATTTAGTGGTTTTTACTTCAATTTTGGCAGAAGATGCAGAAAGTTCCCCTTTGAATTCAATATACTGGACTATTCACAGTCAGAGGTGGGTAGAGGAGTTCATTCAGTTGTGTGTATTTTTAGAATAGATTATCTTTTGAGTGGTTTCTCACTTCTGTGAATGAAAATAAAGGCAGCTCAGGTCACACCACTCAGTGCTCACTTGCCTGCTAATTCTGGAAGGACATGCAGCTCAACTTGCTCTAGAAGTCATTAAGTTTTGAGTGAGGGTTTAGTTGAACATTCACCCATTCTGGTGGGTTGCTTGTCTTGCAAGAATGCATTCTGCTGGCATTGTTTGGATTATTAATTTCCACGTTTAAAACGTGTCATTTGAAAGTTAGCAAGAATTTCCTGTAGAAAACAGCGATCTCTCTTTATTTCCAGATCATTTAGAATGTGCTGGCATGTGTCATTTGGCAGTGAAAGCAGGCAACATGGGGCAGAAGGGGAAAACAATTCATTTTTAGTAAAACTGCTGATTTTGACAGATTTTAATTTCTCCTTTCTTGGGCAGGAAATATTTAATGAAAGCAAGAAAAATCGCACTGAGGCATTTGCTATCTAGAAATAATATTTTTTGTTCTACCCTATCATCTTTGCTTACTTTGGATTGTTTTTTTTCTCACTGATTGGATTTTGTAAACATGAAAGTTCCATAAGTAAGATAGGAGATGAGAGAATAACACAACTCCTCCTTCCCTCTGAAACTTTTATTTTATTCAATTGTTCTCTCTCACATCCAGTTTGCTATGATGGGAAACCTTTCTAATTTTTGAGGGGTGGATGCAGGGCAAAAATCAGTATTTAGGTTGATAACACAGCTTTTCACACCTAAAGAATTCTGTGTTGTCAAAAGGACAAGGAAACTACCGTCCTTCCACAGAATATTGGAAGACATTCAGTTTGAAATTGTATGGGATGACCAGAGATTAAAACCCCAAACTTTGGGACAAGGGAATGGGGAAGGGAGCAGTGTTCCACTGATCACACACCTTGTTTGTTCTAGACTACAGTTACCTTATTCTATTAATGCATTACTGCAGCAACTGAGGGGACACAGACAGCATTAGAAACAGGAACCAATGGAGAAGACTCTGGCACCTGGAAATTACTACTACTGCAAATAGAAAATTTGAAATAAGACCTAACTGCTTATGAAGGTTTTCACAGAACACCTCCAACTGTGTTGCAAGGTAAGGGCAGTTCAGCCACAGAAATACAGATCTTTTGCTACCTATTCATTCATTCATTTCCATTAACTAATTTCCATTTATTCATTGGCCCTGAATAGCAGAATCTGCTGAAGCATGAAGCTCCAAAAATTATTTCATGTTGGTTTTCCCCCACCCTGGAGAAATGCCATCCTCTTCTCCAGCAAAGCAGACCAAAGTGTGAAAACTGTACTTTTTCCATACCTAAATGCACATGGATATTTTTCCTGCTGTGAAATAGCATCAGAAGAGCAATACAATATTTCATATCCTGCAAATATTCAATATTAAAGAGGATATGAAATGGATTTCTGGATTTGTATGAAGGAGGAAGCATAACTGTGGAACATACCACAGCATCAGTAAGAAAGATTTCTGTCTTCAGGGGATAATAAACTCAGTGAGGTAGTGAAATAATCAAGTACTGATTAAGTGGGAAATTAATGCACATAGACCTCCTTCCCCCATCATTGCCTTTAGTGAAAAGATGAGACAGTTTAGCTGAAATACATAGAAAATTAACTTCTGGTGGTGCAATGAAGCACATCCATGCCATCCTTATCCTAATGCCCAAATATACCTAACAAGATTATGTACAGTTCAATATCTATTAGTAAGCCAGATAAAAATTGATTTCTATGAGCCTGCTAAGAGTACAATGACTACAGGCTTTTCCTACAATGCTCCTTCTCTTATATACTGTAGAGAGCATTCACACCCCTTCCTATATGTTCTGTATATTTTGTACTATAGATTCAGTATTGCATTTTGGTCAGAACATACCCATGGCAACCCTGCTCTTCTGACCATCCCATAAATTTGTTCAGAAATGGTCAAAGCTTTGTCAGGGCAAGAATTTGGTTTTCGGAAAAAGCTCAGTACTAGGCCAGTACTTGTCAAAAAGAAATAAGATTAAAAAAAGAAAAAAATTGGCTTCAGAAAGATGTACTAAGTTTCCTGAGCTGCTGATTCATCTTGGTGGAGCTCCACGCATGTGTTTTGAGCTCCAAAAACATCTTCCCTGTGTATACAAGCCCTGGCCAAAGGCATTACAGAATCCAAATTTCAGCTGACAGCATCCAGAAATGTTTTGCAAGCTTGAAACCCTGCACTGAAGAAACAGCACTGCAAACTTGACACAGACTGTGTGCTGTGCCCACAATGCAAAGAGCAGTCTATGCTGTGAAAACATAGGAAGGACTTTGTCTCACACAGTTTTGTGCCACTTCGGGGCATCAAGACCCCCTGCTCTAACAAGATTTTCCTGAAGCTGCCTCTGGAAAATTCCTGCAATGTACCAGTGCTATGCCACAACCTCAGGGGCAAAGAAAGGCTTAGTATGGTGTGTTCAGACTGTCTGAAACAACCAGATGGTTTTTGGAGAATGTTCACTGTTATACATGCTAGAGCTAACCCAAAGTTTTATCAATGTATGTGAAAGTAAAAGCAAGACCTCAGCTAGGCCCAGCACTAGGAACTGGCAGTGACTCCCTAAAGTTTCCTCTCCAATTTTCTCTGGAATAACCAGGTATTTACTGCTGCCAAGATCTCAGCCCTAGTACCTCTTTTTCAACTGCTTTTTCAGTTCTGTAGGTTGAGGAGCAATCACACTTAAATACCAAATTGAATGAAACCTGGAGCATAGAAAACCAAAAAACCCTGCAACACTGACAATAAAGAGCACTTATGAAGAAAAAGTTACATACTGGAATTTTTTCACTTAGGGACCTTGCACAGCTTCACCTTACGCTGCCTAATGCTACAGTAAGGACAAAAAATTACATTTGTGTAACCGTGCCTCGGTGATGGAAAGAGCAACTTTAGAAATGTCATGTATAGGAAATTACCCATAGCACACCCAGTTATGTATTTGAGAGACAGGTTAGGTCACTGCAGTATTTAATGCTGTAAAAATCTCAGATTAACCCCACATTTTAATGACAACATTAAGATGGAACATTTCTGCAGTAAAGTAGCTTGGCTGTGATTAAAATGAACACTTCCAAACAGCATAGGCCATTATCTATAGGCCTTTCATAAAATGCCACAATTTTCAGTGACTTTTTACTTGGTCAATAGATCTTTTGACTGTAAAAAAGGTTTGCAACTGGAAAACTAGTGTGTCTCATTCTTAGAAGCAAAAATCACTTATTCCATTATCTAGGCTACAGGCTGGGGCCAGACCCAGAAGATGTTTGCATTTGAATGACTGTACACATAAAAAGAGAGTTCCTGACAAGTCTGTCTGCCCAGCTCTCTTCCACAGCTAAGCCATGCATTGAGAACAGAGTTTTATAAGGGAAAACTAGGTACCAGCACTAAAAAGCAGCACTAAAAAGCAGCAAAAGAATGAAGTAAGGACCTTTTATTCCATTGCTTTCTGAATCATCTCAGCACCAGGCTGTGGATTTGGCATAGAGATGACTAAAGAGATGGAATATAAGAGGGCAGGGGAGACTGGCTTTAAGAAATTATTCTTAAGAGTCATGGAGAATCAAGAGATACCTACTTAATATGTATATTCATGGCTGATTCAATTGGAATATTAGCATTTAATTATTTGATTAATTTTTAAAATGGTCAGTCTCTCCTCACATTCTACTTTTTCATCTGTTAACTGTACTTTTATTATTCAGAATGATTCAGTCAAATTACTCCCTGTTTCCACAACATCAAACCACATTCATGTGGAGTAGAGAACATTTTCACCTTAAAATTCAAGTGCCATATTCTAGCAGTCTCTCAGTTGAACCAAGAGCAGGGAAAGTTATGTCGGGATAACTACACTGCAGTGGAGATATGCTCGACTTTTTCCAGTTTAAAAAAGTGATTCAAAATAAACCCCCAAGCAACCAACTCCCCATCCCCCAAACAATGACAAAAAAGAAATATGTGTTAAAGTTGTATTTTCTCCCAGTTCTTACATTTTACAAAAAGACCTCAACGCAGTAAAATCCCTACTCCACACAACACATGGCAAATCCTGGAGATTTACTATTAAAGAGTTCAGTAGTCCCCTGTTTTCCTTCAATCTTTTACCAATCTCTTCCCACACCAGATGCACAAACTACTTTCCTTATATTCTGATGATTTGATATTTCAGGAATAGGACAGCACTACAACACCTTCTTTAGCTTATAGAACAATTCTGACTTTTGTTTGGATATAATTTGACTTTTTTTGCATAGTCTGTAACTCTTATTCTCTTCCTCCAGAAATAAGATACGGCATTCCTGTTCACTGTTATCTTGCCTACATGATCAACTCTAAAGAATTTCTCAGTCTAAAACAACACAGACAGAGTATAAAGAAAAAAAATGCAATTTTAGTATGCCTTCCAGTTTTATCAGCAAACAAAAAAGTCAAACTTTTCTACTCTACATGTCACCCTTTTAGCAATTGAACTAAAGGGATAACCATATACAAGTAATTTTTGAATCTTACCTTTCAATGATATCAAAACTTCAGACCACTATTTTGCCACAGTTTAGCTTAAGTTTAGAAATCACTTTAGGGATATTAAAACAAAACAGGCATTTTTTAGTCAAGTTTTTTCAAGTGATATATGCAATCTATGACTTAGTTTTGGCATTTTCATTTTCATGCAGCTAACTCAGCCAGAACGTTACGTGAACATAGTATTTTAAATTTAATTTCTCCCAGCTAAAGAAACTGCATTTTTTTTTTTTTTTTTTTGTACAAGTTCTTTTTTTTTTGGCTACATTATTCTCACTATACCTAAGAATACTTCATTACTTGGATTGCTGACATATAACCTTCTGTCCCTTGGCTATTTTCCTTGTTAGGAAATACCTTGCAAAGACATCTGTGTTCATGGCACTTGCTTTAGACATCTGATCCATAAGAATAAATTCAGATTTTGCAACTTCTTAGCGGATGATGGTAACAGTCTTATCTTTTTTTCTTTATTGCAGTGGACAGAATTATTATTCTTTTAATGTTGCAACCAACAGACAGAAAAAAAGCAGCTCCTGAAAGATGTGAATTTAGAGCCGATTTGATTGGAAAATAAGTCAACTTTTCACTCCTCTGCATTTTCCGTTGCTGTATTTCTGCTGTGTGGAGACTGGAAATCTTTCTTTGTACAGCAGAACAGAGTAACACTCCTTAAATTTACTGTGCCAGCAAGACAGTTCTCAGTGTGATGTTTAACTTGTGCCTAAACATCAATAGATAAAACCAGTTTTTGCAAGAGTTTACCATGAGCTAGATGTAACCTACACCCTAAAGTGAGTTTTTCCCCTGCTGAAGAAACACAGGCAGGATATTGCTACACAATTTCTTTAGCTAAAAGAAAATTTCTTTACCTAAAGAAAATCCCAAACCACACTGTATCCCACTCCCATGGTTTAAATTTGTTTTAATGTTTCAGGGAAAGAACAGAAATGCATAGAAAATGCTTTTAATTAATAGTGTTGTAGTTCCTGTTTTTCAAGTGATAGAAGGGTTTCACCAAAAGGTGAACAGCAAATGACAGTGCATCTAGGTGTTGTTATGAAATATGACATAAGGAATTATGTAAAACAGACTTGGCATGATACACAAGAAAAAGATGTGTATTCATATGTCACTGCTTATTGTATGCAATAAAGAAGAGGGAGATTTTAATTAAAAATAGGCATTACACTACTGCTGTCAAACAATTCACAGAAAATTTAAATCTTATTAATTTGGTACTTTGCTACAAGAACATTGCAGGAAAATAAGTTAAAAACAAATATCCCAAACTCCTAGAGTATTTAATGCAAGATAATTCATGCAGCTGGACCAGTTCATATATTAATCTTATCTCATTTGGCCTAGAAATTGAATTACCTCACTTCTTGGAGATCCACAGCATACTGGAGGTCAAGGACAGGCAGGGTTTTTGACCTGGCTTGCTGCAAAGTTATGTAAAAGATTGACATTAGGTTTAGACTCCATTGAAAAAGTGTATTTACCAACAAAGTCTTAAATATAGGCAGAAACCCTGAAGTACAAAACAGCCTGCAGCATGGTCATGTTGACAAGGTTGGGACTGGTAAGAGGTTGAGTCAATTATCTCAAAGGTATTCTCCAGCCTAGCTGGATCTGTGATACAGTGAGAAAAGTGGAATTTCCTAGGAATTAATTACCATATAAAGATCCTCCAAACTGCAATACGATTGTGTGACTTGGCAGATTTGCAGAAAACTTGATATAGAAGTGTCAGGCCAGAGGATTTGGCTGTGAAACTATATTTGTCTTTTGAACTCCTCATAAAATCTCAGAAGAGCATCTTTGAAAAGATGCTTCCATGGGCCTCTCTTTTTCCTATTAGGTTGGTTTTCTCTGGTATGCATTATATTTAAAACCCAAACAAATAATGTCTGGGAGGGAGCTGCTGCAGCAAAGTGGTTTTTAGCTGAGAGAGCAATAAATACCACTGTGTGGCCAAACACTGCTGTGATGAGGACACAAACAAACCCCTGGATTCAAAGGCTTCTGCAAGTGCATGCAATCTGCAGCATGTCCAGGGTGTGAACAAGGCAGCACTACAGCAGATCTGAGTGGGAAGCATATTCCTCTGACAGGGACCTTGGTGGACACTCCCATGGAAGGCCTGCTGGCAGTCATCTGGTTTTATACAGGAGGTCTTCCTTGGAATCAGAGAGCAGAGGGCCCTGTGCAAAGAGCAAACTGTGTAACAAAGAAAGCAGTGACTCAAATAGGCCAGAACTAAATCATTGATGGTTGACAGATGAAAATTAAATTGAATTCCTCATTGCAAATACGGCAGACCATAGCAATCTACTCCCCCAAAGAACTTATGCCCAAACTTCTGAAAACAACTCTCATCAAAGATACAAATGGGATTATTTCCAGCACACCACATGATCCCAATGGCTGATGTGAGGAAACAGAAATCCACTAGATAGAAATTTCTAGGAACACCCCATCTGTATCTTCTCTGATTTATGGGATAATTCTTTTTTAACCCTCTGCTATGCCAGTTTATTCTCTCCAGGGGCTTCCAAAATAAATAATGCATTTGTCTGAATCTGTGCTTCAAAGCATGCTGATCAGTTGCCTTAATTTTTAAGTCAGTGAGAACAGAGCAGAAGTAGGTAAGCTCTGGAGAAATACAGAAAATCTAAAAAAAAATTTGCAAAGTCTTGAGGCATAAGTGCTAACATGAACAAAGACGACACAGACAGTATTCCCATGAAAACACGGCTCTAGCAAAGCTCTTCCAGTTTAGGCTCACAGATTAAATGCAGGGTGTGAACCACTTCATGTTCCTGAATCTCCAAATTCCCTGCCTCCCCTCATAAGCTTCCACATTTATCTGGAAGGCAGATATTTTTCAACAGATAGTGTCCCATGAAAAAAAAAGGAATCTGAGGCTGGAGTAAATACGTACACTGTAAAGAGATTTTGGCAATGTTCCTCCTGTCTGGGTCTTGTTAAACTCCTACTGACAGTCATACTTGCATTGTACAAAGGAACAGAAAAGGTCAGGTGCATTCTTAAACAAAAGCAATGCCAAGGTTTCTTTCAGATAAATTTATGGTCAACAGTTTACACATATAATTAATTTGCCGAGCTTTTTCTCAGAATTGTTGAAATTAAATGTCACTTATATAAATTATGCAAAAACATTTTTTGTGTGTATACAGCAGAGGATTCAGACAAATAACGCTCAGTGCCGCAAAGGCATTCCTCAGACTCTGTATGCTGAAGATTTTAAAGGACAAGAATGTCTATATTCTCAACTCTGCTTTTTTAACAGGAGGATCCTATAAAATGCAGGTTTTTTTTAGTGTAAAAATTACCAGGTTTTATGCTTAGACTTCTAATATTCTCACTAGGATACTCCAAGCAGCTTTTAAAGCTTTCTTCCATTTTCCAGATTAAAACGACTTTGATCATACAATCAGAGAATTGTTTAGGTTAGAAAAGACCTCCAGAATCATCGACTCCAATTGATAAGGAAACTGGTGAATCCATCACTTAACACAGCTGCATGTCTTTTAAATACCTCTACAGATGGTGACCCCACCACTGCCCTTGGTTACAGTGTTTGACAACCTTTTTGGTGAAGGAGTTTCACTTAATATCCACTCTAAACTCAGCCTGGCAAAACCTGAAACGATTTACTCTGGGCCTGTCACTTGTTACATGGGAGGAGAGACCGATCCTCACCTGCCTATATCCCGCTTTCCACAGGTTCTTGTGCCATCTTCACCAAGGGAAAAGCATCCTCTAACAAACAGCTGGCAACTGCAGAGACCTTCTCACAGAATGCTTTGGGTTGGAAAGGAGCTTAAAGACCAAAATCCCTGCCATGGGCACAGACATCTTATACTAAAAGTGGTGGCTCAGAGCCCTGTCCAGTCCTTGAACACTTACAGAGATGGAGCATCCACGGCTTCCCTGGTCAACCTGTGTGCAACCCTCACGGGGAAGAATTTGTTGAGTTCTCCATCTTCAACTTAGTAGCTGAAACAAACCAAGGACGTCTAGCCTCTCCCTTCCCCCCTGAACATCCTGACACATTTCCCTGCGTTAGCTGCATCTTTGTTTTATCTTTAATGTTTTTAAACGGTATTGGGGCACCAGGGTTCTAGGTCATTTTTAAAAGCGCTTCGTACAGCACCACTTTTGCTGTTCGGCCGAGCCCCGGCGGTCACCGCCTCCCTCACGGCGGGGCTGCGGAGCCGTGCCTGAGGCGCCGCAGGGGATGCTGCCGCTGCCGGGGGGAAGCGCAGCCTCCTCCTTCATTCCTTGTTTTTCCCCGGCTTCCCTTAGCTCCCCACGCTCCTCCGGGACAAGGACTGCCCCCTGCTTCCCCGAGGGGAGCCGCGCTCGGCCCGCGGGGTTCCGAACCGGGGCGGTTCCGGGGGGCGCAGGGCCCGGGCAGCGCCTGAGGGGAGGCGCGAGCGGCCGCCTCCGCGGCGGGGAAATGGACACGTCGGAAATCTTTTCTGACCGAATTAATTGTGTGAAAAACGCGGCTCCTGAGGCAGGAGCCGCGACGGGACCCCAGCACAGCATCCCACCCCAGCACGGAGAGGGATGCCTCCACTCCAGGGCTGAAGGTCGCCGGGAAAGGAGACAAAGATTACTGGAACTTCACCTGCCTTCCCTGGGATGGGTGTGTCAAGCAGACTGCGACTAGGGGATGATCAACCCATGCACATAAATCCATGGGAATTCATCCCAGGCTAGAGAAAGAGCAGGCCGGCATCACTGTGGACCCCTGTGCATTATTTTCAAAAGTCTTGGGGTTATGAAGAAGTCCCGGCCGACTGGAAGCTGGCTAAGGTTATCCTGGTTTTCAATAAGGGTAAGAAGGATGTCCCTGTAACTACCAGGCCTGCCAGTCTCACTTCAGTGCCTGGTAAAATTATGGAGAAGGTTATTTTGAGCATTATTGAAAAACACTCGAATGTCATTGATCATAACACAAGTTCATGAGGGATAAGTCCTGTTTAACCAATTTAGTTTCCTTTTATGACAAGTTCACCCATTTAGCTGGCTGAAGGAAACCAGCAGATGTGGTGGCTTTGGGATTTTAGCACAGCTTTTGTTGCTGTCTCACAGCACCCTCTGGTTAACCCTTCCAGCTCACAGAAAGAAATGTCCACGGTATATTTGCTGAGCACTGGCTGACATGAGGGGTGGAAAGGGGTCACATATTCAATGGAGTTATGTCAGGCTGGTCACTTGTGGGGCTCCATCCCACAGCCAGTGCTTTTTAATGCTTTTGTAAGTGATCTGGATACAGGTATCAAATGTGCATTAAGTACATTTGCTGATGCTACCAAACCAGGAGGAGCTGTGAATGTTCTCAGAGGTAGTGAAGTCTTACAGAGGGACCTGGATAGGCTAGAGAGCTGGGCAGCCAGTGACCACGAGAAATTTAACAAGAGCAAGTGCCAGGTTCTCCACCTGGGACAGATAATTCTGATTATAACTATACACTGGGGACAAGATGCTAGAGAACTGTCCTGTGGAAAGAGATCCAGGTGTTTGGGTTGGTAAAAACTGAGCTCTGAATTGTGGCACTGAGGTCTATACATATTGTCTCAGCAGTTTAGTAGCAGCAAAGTATATGTGTGGAATCTTTTTTTCACTTCAATTTAGTGGAAGTTTCATTGCTGAGTTCAAGGAATCCATAGACCGCACCTTTATGCATGTATTCTGTCTAAAAGTCTACATTGGATCACAAACTCCATAAAAGCTTTTGAAATGGTGGGCACTCTGTACCACAAACCCAGCATGCTGTGGGTATTCCAAATCACCAGTGCCTGGCCTCATACAATCAACTCTTGTCTAAATAGGAACACTTACAAATTTCAGGTGAACTGATAAGTGCTCAAAGTTAAACAAGTGTGGCTTAAATCTATGCAGCTCCACTGTGGAGGCAGATCTGAAGTTATGCAGCCTCTAGTCTCTGTTAGCTGAAAGATCATGAGTTAGAGCACATTTAAGTCAGCATGTACTTTTGGTCACGGCCCCACATGTTTAGAAGTAAAGAAAGGCAAAAAGAAGTACTTGCTAAAAAAAAAAAAAAAAATCAGTCTCTTGGGATATCTGCTTAGCCCTAATTCAGAACAGATTCTTGATTTAACAGATCACCCTGAACAACCTAGCAAGACATTTGTTTCTCAAAAATAAAAATGTCAAATCTATTTCTGTAAAGAACCATATTTGGCTTTTTTTTCCTCCTACCAGAACAGAAATGATTTAAATCAACTGCTTTAAAAACTAAAATGTGAGCAGAAGAAAAAAAAGGGGTTCTAGAGGAATTGATAGCTCTCCTTTTGCTATGACTAAGATCCAAATAAAATGCCAACTGGGATGGATTACTAAGATTACTAAATTTTGAATTTTAGCTTCTTGGTGGGGCATTTCTGATTTTTTTTTTCAAATGATATGATATCTAAAATGATTGTAAATCAAAAATTTTCCTTTATTCTTAAGGTTTTCCTCCATTTGGAAAAACTGTTTTAGGCAGAATTTTGCTGATGTTCTGACTGTAAGGCCTAAAGCAGAAATAAGCAGGATTAAAACATTTTTTTTGCTTCCCAAACTAATATAAAACTCGAAAAATCCTCAAAAGTTTGAGCCAGTTCTTTCTCTGCAAATTGATGCCTCCAATTTCAAGTCTTGGACAGAAGAGGATGTCACAGGGGTGTTTTGGACATCTCCCTTGTGGAAAGCCAAGGGCAGTAAAGGTTTTGAGGACCTAAGTTACAGTAGAGGGATTTCATGTGAGCAAAAAATCTGACAGTCACATTTTGCATCCTGTGTAATAATTTCCAGGAGGTGTTTAAGAACAATGTTCCCTGTTTTGCATGCTTCACTTCTCCAAAGGAGGGAAGCTCACTACAGAGCCTGATGTAACACTGCTTTGTAGGATATTTGTGTCTCTGATTTTTAATTTCAAGTACAGAGCTTATTCAGAGAAGAGGGGATGGGTGAAAAGGCAGTCTTTTAATGTTCTACAAAACCAGGTACACTTGTTCAAATATCCAGAAATTCAAGGGAATCAGACCTGAAATTTGAGGAGCAACTGTTCTATGTGTTCTCAGAACATTTTGGTGACAATGTTTTGGAGAACGTGAATGGATTGGCATCTTGGGAGATAATAGTCATGAGTTGCAAAGTTCAAAAGGGAAGAGAAAAGCAACAAAATAAATATAAACTCTAAGAGGCCAGCTTCTGTAGGGCCAGAGAACTGATGTGTGAGCACTCAGAGAAAGCAAATGCAAACACAGAAAGAAAGAAAATTGGCATTAATTGCTGGCTAGATAAGAAAAGATGAATTTGAGAAAACGAGAAGGCAAATAAACTGATAAAACACATCAGGAGTCAGCTACAGGCAGACCATATAAGCTTAGCCCAATGTTTCAACTCAACCTTCCATAAAAGGAAGAGCATCCAGGTAGCTAAAAATGAGTCCTGATGGTATGAAGGTCCTATTTTGAGCTAAGCAGGGAATTAACAGTTTAAACAGTACTTAGTTGCAACAGATATTTTTAAAATGGAACTCTCACCTATGTAGAAAATCAGCACTTATTTCAAAGCCATTAACAATTATCTTTGAGAACAGGTAGAAATTAGATAAGACTGGAAAACGGCAAATGTAGTGCTAAACATTTAATATTATACATGTGAGAGCTCAGTTCCAGGAAAAACAGGGGAGCCTTTTAAGCCTATAAGAACAGAAGGATCTGGGTGATATCTAGGTTGCATTTGTTGAGAACAAGTGGGGTATAACCACTGCAATATTTTGGGGGGACTGTATTGTAAGCATTGGGGATAATGGAGAAATCTTGATTTTAATAAGGCCTGCCTTTATTTCACATGACAGTCTGAAAACTGGGGAAAAAATCCTTGACAAAACTATTAAAAGCTATGTGGAAAACTCTGAGTTTTTATTATTGACCATCCATCACAATGAAAGCAGGGCTGGGTGTACAGAACACCAGGTTTTTCTGTCTGCTCTGGAGCCAGGCCTGCTCTGTACTCCAGTTAATGACCTAGATGAAAGAACTGAGACCAGATTCTCAGGAGCTCTCTTGTAGGACAAGATAAGAATTAAAAAGCACTTGGAAAAATTGGAGGTAGGGACTGGGAAAGCAGAATCCCATTAAACAGGAAGAAGAGCATGTACTGCATCTAGGAAGCCACACTTGTTGCAGACAGTCACATGTGAGCTCTGTTTTTTGAAGAGGGCTATTTGGGTGTTATTTTGCATCTCAATCAATATGAGTCACTGGTGTCATACTGCTAAGAAAAGACAAGCATTAAACTTGCAGAGAAACAAAAGGCTAGGTTATAAATCACTGTGAAAGAATTATTTCACCTAAGCCCAAGAGCATTTGAATTCTCAGAACTGTATTTCGAGAAATTTGTGGATCATTTGGAAAAAGTCAAGAAGGAGACAGCATAAATTATATGAAATAAATTTTTAATCAATGACTTAAGGGAACAGGACAGGAATTTCATTTCACTTCACACTTTACTCCATAATTTAGAAAATTAAACTGAAAGAAATTGAGAGGTTTAAAGGAGAGATTGATTTAAAAGGAAGAACATATAGAAACGGTCTTCAAATACATGAAGATAAGTAAAATATATTCTTAATTCTCTATGAATAGAGCAAGAAATGGCAGGCCTGAAGTGGGAAATTGTGAGGGGGGAAAATGTGGACTAGACAATAGTTCCTAAAAATAAAGTCATGAAACAGATGGCCTTGAAAGATGGTGCAGTGCAGAAATCTTCTCAAAGAGACTAAGGAGAACAAAACCAAAAGCCAGTTCTGTCCAATATTACATAGATGTGCTTTGGCTCAGCTAAATTAAGGGCCTTTCATTTCTTTTCCTGGGATTCTGAGATAGATGTGTTAGGAACTACCTAATTACACTTTATAAATTAGTTAAGTTGGATGAGAAAGTAAAGTTGTAATTAAAAAATAAACACTTCAGAATAAAATTTAAATTTTCCTATTGGATTTATTTAGCTACTAAGACAAAGCCAACCAAAATATCACAACAATGACCAAATTTCAGTGTACTAAAAGCCAACAAACTTGCAAAGGTTTTCTTTTTCCCCTTTAAATGTGTTAAAATATTTATTGAGTGCTAACAAATTAAGGAGATTCTGAAAGAGTAACACTAAATAAGGTACAATAAATTGCATTCACTCAACATACAGATAGACTTCTACCCTAACTCTACTTAGAGCCACAGTCTTCCAGCCATAAATGGATCAGTCCTGAAGGGAATCAAGAGCTAAATATTTCCTGTAGTCTCTTCAACTCTGTTTGGAACTAGCTCTGTTCTGGAGAAAGGCACTGGAAAAAAATCTGGTTTAGTGAAGACCAGGGAACCTCCTTCCTACTCTTGGCTCTTCTAGCCAGTTTTCCTAAATTGTGCTGAAAGCTAAAAATACCACACTGACAACATTGAATGGCAAAATGAAATGAGGTGGTGAGATTTGGCTGCACTGAGAAAGAATTACCTATCACCAAAGGAGTTTAAGTGGATTCCAGAAGAGCAGAGAAGTCTCATAGCACTCCAGCAAAACAGGCCTTTTTTTAAAGTATTGTGCATCAAAAATACTTCTCTGGGATTGACAAAGGCTACATGCAATTCCACGAGTTTTTAAAAAAGAAACTAGAACAAAACTCAGGCAGAATTTTAAATTTTGAAGTTGTGAGGCCTTTTGAAAATCATTAAATTATTATTTCTAAACCAGCTGCGGAGACTACTTAGCAATGACCTTTTTCTTTGATACCAGATGAAAGTTTTTTTGGTCTATTTTTAGGCTCACTAATATTTATCAGGCTCAGTTCTATTATAAATATGGCAATATGTAATTTTATTATTAATGCCAATGATAAGGAGATAGGATTGCAAAAGACCTGTGTCCAATAACCAGCAGGTCTGACCTCAGTTTGGAGGTACAGATCATAGACCTGCTACACTTGGAAAGGACCTCCAAAATCCTTGAGTGCAATTCTTAACTAACACTGCCATGTTCACTACTAAACTGTGTCCCCAAAGACCACATCTACATGGTTTTTGGACACTTCTAGGCGTGGTGGCTCCACTAGTTCCCTGTCCCAGGCCTTGTGGTCAAGGCCTGAGCACTCTTTCAGTGAAGGAATTTTTCCTAATATCCAATTTAAATGTCTCCTGGTGCAGTCTGGGGCCATTCCCTCTTGTGCTGTTGCTTGTTACCTGGGAGAAGAGACCAACCCTGACTTGTTACAACCTTGAACAACACCATATGAGTATCAGGCATTGAGCTGCTGTTTTTTTCTTGAACAGAGATGCTCTTTGCTCAGGTTCCAGAAGAAAGTAGCAAAAAATTTCACCCCACACACAATTGGAAAAGTCAAAAACATTTTGACCTAAAAATGTGTATTTTTAAAATATAAACAGTGCAAAACATGTAGAAATATTTCATGAAAGCCTATGTCTGACAAAACTAATTATTTGCCTTTCTCTTCCTTCTATTACAGCCTATCAATCATTTGTACCCTGATGACAACGTTAAGAAAGACCCATGAGATTTTTGCAACACGAGTTGCACAAACATCCCAGTGCAGGTGCAATCTAATAGGAGAGAGGTAAGGAAAATCAATACCCCAAGACTGCAACTAATTTAAACCTCTGATGACTCAAATTGCATTCTGGTGTTTTATCTCCTTGTAGCAGAAAGTACTTAAGCCTGTAATGTTAACCTCCCAGTGCTGCAACTGGTCCAAGTTAAGTGGACAATCAAATCCTTAACCTGACATCACAGAAAAACAAAAAAATCTCAATTTATTTTATTGTCAGCATTATGCAATGCTATTCTTTCATTATCCTGGAAGAGCAAAATAGTTGATTTTATATGCACTTCTAACTCCACTATGTGTGCTTTGGCTGCAGGAATAAACAAACTAGAAACATTCAAATTTTTGTTGTCAAAAGTTTCAGAACAAATAATTTATCTAACAGCTAATTTAGCAGATTGCCACATCACAACTGTGAGAGTGAAAGAAAATGCTACATTACTCTTGTAGTTGACATACCATGACACAAATGAAACTTTTTCCCCCCCATTTATTTTTCTACTGGTGAATTGTTATGCAGACTATTTTATCTATATCCATATCCCCCTTGGAATCAAGTAAAGAATTTCTGTCTTGGTTCAAATTAAGGAATATTTTCTTTTAGTCATATGACTGCACAAATGAAGTGTGATTTTCCCCTTTGGGGTAATCCCCTTAGGTACACCGTCTGACTTCATTTAGGAATGTCCCAGATATGTAACAAGATATATTCCAGATTTGATTAGTTCTGCCCTCATATTTTGGTGTCTGATCCTCTATTGATAAGCCAATGTCAATTCACAGTTGACTCTGAGTAAGTCCTAATTCACACCAGGATGAATTGATGCCAGCTGCATGACTTGAAGATATATTCTTGCACTTGATAGTTGCTACAAAGTCAACTTCAACATCATCTACAATTTTCACATATTCTCAAATATTTGATGAATGAGTCAAATATGATGAATAAGTCTGACTCTAGGCAAGCCATTAACATCTTCCTTACTGATTAATAAAGCAAATTTCCTTGCTGCCACCCATCCCCATCAGGTTTTGAAACGAGCTGGGTTTGCAGTGTGGACTCAGCCCTCTATTTCCAGTCAAAAGTGTCAATTTGAGTGAGTCTGTCAATCAGACACTACTGAGTGTACAGAAAGAATGGGCTAGGATAAAACCAGAAGATATTTCTTTCATTGACATATGAAGTAATTAGCTTTTAATTGACTGAGAAATCCAATATTTTTTAAAGCCCTTTTACATTTTCTATGCAAGGGTCCTATTCATTATTTTTTTTCCTCATTGGATGAAGGCACCAAAGCTGTTAACAAGCAATCCAATAACCATTGTGTTCACGGTTGCTGGCTTAAGGACTTATCTGACAATATCATGGAAAAAAAAGAATAAACCCACGAAGCTGCTATAGTAAAATAATTCAGAAAACTATTAAAAAATTAATAACCCAAGGGGAAGAGCCATATGTGATTGATGGCAGTGTATTTTTCTGAGGAAACAGAAAGCTTGTTACTTTCCAGAGCTCACAGCCCTAAGTGCAAAGTTCATCAGTTTGCTTTTGATTTCATTCCCTCTACACTGATTCTCACTGATGACTGTCCCAGTGTTATGCTCAACAGATGAATAGTCATCCCCATGCCAAAATATTCCACTGAGATCGCTCTCATGCACACACACTCTCAGAATGTCTCCATCTCACATGCAGTGCTCTGGTTCAAACCACATCCTTCTGAGCATCAGCACAAAACAAAAACCTATAGAGACCACAGAGGTTTTACAGGATTCCTGTATGGCCAGAAGTAGGAAGAATAAATACAATTTTACAGCTACAGTTATGCTTCTTCTGCCATCTTGTGCAATGGTTTGTTCATGGGGAAAACTCCCTAATGTAGTTTTTGATGAAGACTGAGAAAGTTACAGAGTCCAGGCTATGCCAGAAACATCATGCTAAGGATTTGTGCATGCAATTTGTACATTAAAAATTTTTTTGGAAGGACTCTGAATTCCACCTCTATCAAGCAGCAGAAGCCTAAAGGGAGAAGTGCCAGAGGAAGAAGTGGTTTGTACCTTTTAATTTCTGTGAAAGCTGTGATGCGGAATAGCGTCAGTTCATGGCAAAGGTGAAGATAATGTCTCATTTTATCTCACCTGAACATAACCTGTTCCCCAAGGGAAAACCTCTTAATCCAGAATACATGAACACCAATTACACTGTCATGCATGAACAAACGGATCTTTTTTTTCCACATGAATATATTAAAAATGAAGGAAAATTATAAAAAATTGAATATTCTGTTACAAGAATCTGACTCTTCCAAGAAGACTATAAATTCCACCTTATAATTATCCTGGCAGAGCTAAACTCATTGCAGCTACATTGGTATAAATATTTATACAAGATTCAAGATAATTGTACCTCCATTTCATTGAACAAAATTACTTCATTTTTTTTCCCTCTCAAGCTATCAAAAATAAAAGTATTCAATAAAAAAATAGGAATAATACAGATTCTGGAGATAAAGTAAAAAAAAATAATTTAAAAAAATAGGTGACTTTGAATTACTTGAGAGGGGAGTAAATTAGATAACAAGAAATTTATTAGTTTTCATTCAGTTATCTTAGTTAAAGAGTATACTTGTACCAGCAACTATTCAATATATTTAAGCAAAGATAAAAGTAATATTACAACTACAAGATGTTTGGAGGCATTTCTTCAAAAGTAAACTTGCCTCTTAACAAGGTAAAACACAACAATTTATGAAATACAGCACTTATCATTTGAAGTTATCATGCTGTCAAGGTAGATGCCTTCACTAAAAGCACAGCAGAGCTGGATCTTTTGCTCTATAGCACAACTTAATTTTCAGGAGTAAGTTCCTATACCTTGAGCACTGATGAGTTTCATAAAGCAAATAAAGAAAACTCTTAATTGCAACTGTTCATTAGAGTTATTAATCAGACCTTATTCAGCACCTTCAGCTTGTTGCAGCTGTGAGAGGACCAAGATGAACAATAACACCAACAGCTAGAACCCTAGTGTAGAAGATCCTGTGCCCTGCTTTCTGGAGATTTGCCTACCTAAAATCCATCAAGTGCCATACACTGAACCCAAAGTTACACAACTGGAGATGACTTATGTTGGTGTCCCACCCATTTTGTAGCTTGCCATAACAAACCCCAGCAAGGCTGCCCTGAATCTGACTGAAAAAAAATGATGACAAAACACAAACCAAACCAAGAACTTCTGCTAGCCAAGGTAAGTTGCAGGCTTGTCTACAAGGGCAGAAAGTCACCACTTTTTAGGAGCTTAATGACAGAAGAGTGAAGTTGTAGGATTTTAAACCTACAGAATCCAAAGGAAACCATTAACATTTAGGAGCTTATCTTCACCAAGCGTAAACTGGCGACGTTTCAAACATCTTGCAGTCCAGACAGATATCCTTAAGCCCCAAATTTCAGCTCAGACTGGCCAGCCTCTCACTGACGTAGACCAGCTCTCAGCCTAGCACAAGCCTGCACATCATGCAACCTCATGTGTCTGCACAATGCAGACATTGCTTTGCATCCCAGCTTTTCTTAGCAATTATCATCTCTACTGTCACACAGGTAAATTTGAATCAAGACCACAGCAAAAACATATAGCAAGTTATAAAATTAATTACAAGAGAAACATTACCTCTAAGGGTGAGGAGCCTACTGAAAACCAGGGCCAAAAGCAACAGATTCAGCCTTACTTCATGCTTCCTGACCCCCAGCCCTCTCTTCCTGGGATCAAAGCCCCAGTTCCTTCTCTTCCCTTGGCAGAGGGCCCTGATTGCTTGATAGATCCCAGCTGCTTTGATCTCACCTCTTAACTCCCTCTTCCCCAGTACTCCAGCACTAATGAAGCAGCTAGGGATGGTTGCTACTCACACATGTGATAAACCTGCCCCAAGTATCCTTTCAACAAACATAAATAAATAAATGTCATAGCAAAAGAAGGCATGAAAATAAATAAACGTCATAGCAAAAGAAGACATGAAAACTTTCAGAACATATTTGTGTAATTGGACCCCTCTAAGCTCTGAGATGACAACATCTCTGAGAAGCAGTATTTTACATAAATGTGGATAGAGGGAGCACATATTGGCTTAATCCAGCAGCCAGAAGTTTCTAGAGCAGCTATTTTCCCCAGTCCTCAGTTTATTATTAATAGCAGAGATGGCTTGTCTAGCCATCTATTTACTTCACTGTCCTTCCTCTGGCAGTTGTGGGAGAGACACAGAGAGAGGCAGGAGGCAGGGGGAGGATTTTCTTGTTTCTGTTATCATGGCTTAATGGGTAGTTTGAGATTCATAGCAACATAAACAGGCAGAAAACCAAGAACAAATTACACACGCAAACTAACTTAGGCTCCAGAATTAAGAGTTGCTCAAGATGTGGCATGTGGAGAGGCAGAACACAGTGCAAGTTACCTTCCAGCTGACTGGCAGACACCAGTGGATCATCTTTAGGGATGAATAAGTCTAGATCACATTTCCAATTTACTGCAGAACTATATGCTATAGTCTGTTACTGACTACAGTGGGGCTACACAGGGTTGAAAGACAGCAATCTGGGCACAAATGTGGTACTAATTACACCAGCTTTTGGAAGCTCTGGTCCTGCTACTGCCCAAGAAGAATGATTTCCACAAGCCTCACTGTTACATAAATCACTGAGTAGGTGCTTGGGGCTGGACAATCTGTGCAGAAGTACATGCTGGCTTTTCATCTCTCCAATTTTTCCTCTATGATACTTTTTTCCTTTAAAATTTGGAAGAATGGAAACTATTTTTGCAAATTCCTTTCCAAGTTAAAAGATTCAAGCATTCCATCATTTATTTTTTTACCATGAAATTTAATTTTCTTCTTAAACCCTGGATTTAAAGTGACAAGTATACTGAACTCATGGAAATCATACACTGTTGGGGAGATATTAAAAACCATATGTCACATTGCCTCTTAAATCCAGAATTCAAGTCATGGGAACCAGATCCTTGGTAAGACTTGAAATGTACACAACATATGCAGGGCTCAGCAGTAAGAAATATTTCCCATAGTCTGTTATGAGACTGGTATTGCACTTGTATCCTCCTGTGAGCTCTGAAATGGACTATTCAGGACAATGAATTTATCAGACCTGCCAGTGCACAAAAGTTACAACATTTTTTCAAGTTTTCTTCAGTTACTTTGAGAGATCTTGGAATATCATGGGGCTTTTGAAAGGACTAGAGGCCAGCTTAGAAGTACCCATGGGAAGGGGTAAAAAGATGCAGTTTGTGAAAATTGAACTCACCTTGAATTTTGTCATCATTTCTGGCATAAGAAACAGTGAATTCCATAAACACTGGTATTACCAGTCTGTACTTGCAGAGAAGATCTATCAACAGAACTCTCAGTAGGACCAGAGACAATACAGCAGTACATGCACTCCCATTTATTCCAAGTGTTTCTTTCTGGGGGCAGCTCCAGAGGGGTGAATATTTCAGTGTAAATGATAGTTATCAGGAAACAGCAAGATTTTAAAGATGATAAATTTTGACTGTGACATCTCAAAGATCAGGTGCTTAGTAGCATAGTTCTAAAGTTCCCTCAACAGACGACACATGAGCATTTGCACTTATGAAGAAGGAAGATTGGGTAGATCAATTCTGCTCTTTAATATAATAAAATATAGTTATGGACAGTTAGGATAAGCTGCAGTAGGATAAGCTTAGAAACTCAATGGCCTCCTATGAAACAGTTAATTTAATTCTCTTGGATTTCTATTGACTTTCAGTACTGGTTTTTTCCTTAGAATGTCCTGATGTTGTTATCTACTATTGTAGAAATTGGACTAGAAATATTTTTTTGCTATCAGAATCTTTCATTCTGATAGGAAGTTATGCAGGCATATGGAATCAAAAGGTCTCATTTCACCCTTACCCAAGGCCAGCAGGGTACCATTTTTTTCCAAATAGGAACTGCAAATACATTGTCTGCCATCTTGGCCCACATACAAGAGAGGCAACCAAGTTTCAGAGTCTGATTTCTTGGAGCAAGCTCTTGCAACATTATATTGTCATGAAATTCTTGTTAGCTTACTGCAGTAAGCCTTGGTGTCAGCTGAAAAGTGATGTCTGGAGGTTTAATTAGAACATAAGGAAATCTGCATGACAAGAAATTTATTTCCTACAGAATGAATTCTCAGAGAAAAAAAAAGTTCAGGTTTCACTGCAGAGTATAAACAAGTACAAGCAATGGGTGGAAAGAAAGACAGACAACTTACTATACATGAAGTAATCTAAAATGACTTTCACACCTTACCAGTACAGAAGTCTGCTGGTTACTGGCAGGTCAACTCTTCCCCACCCAAACTTGAGTAATGACTGCTGCAAAAGTCTGTCCTCCCTGCAGCAGAGGGTCCTGCACACCTTGGTATTTGCTCCTCCATTGCACAGTAAGTGTTAAAGAATTCTGAAATACAAACCAAGATTAACTAAGGCTTGTAAGAACAGGACTCACATCAGCACCCTGTCTATGGAGCTACTTAAAATCAGCCACAGGAAGCACTAAATTTTTTAAATCCTACCCTTGTCACAAGTTCCTTCTTTCACTAAAGATTCACAGATGAGTCCTATTGAGGGTGAGATCTAATAGGTATTCTGTACAAAATGCTTGGAGAACTAGTCTCTCTCTCAAATTTAATTCTGCTTTTCCTCCTTACTGAATTAAATACAAAGCAAATGACTCATAAGTATATAATGTATTTCAGCAAAGTATGGTACTGGCTGCTGCTGAGTCTTTGGGAGAAAACATTAAAATGGGTGGGGTGTTTTAAGGTCAAATCTGTTCTGTAATTTTTGAAATACCCAAAATTGACTTATATTTGCTTTTAAAAATTTAAGATTAACATAAATATGAAATAACATTATAGCAGAGGAAATGTTTAAAACCACTTTAGAGTTGCAATTGGATTTTTCATAAACAATTATAAGTGAAAATATATAGTCACACTAGGAGGTAATTTATAATTTACCATAAAACCACAAATGACAACTCCCAATGCAGAATATTCAGTCCACTGGATTACAGTTTAAAGCCTAAATAAAGGAAAATTATTAATTAATCAGATATATAAATAAGTATAACCAGTTTTACATGGACTAATCTGTACATTATTATAAAATTACTGGATATAACTTTGTAAGCCAAATAAAACAATTACAGATAAGTGCAGAGAGTGAAGGGAGATGGCTAATATAGTAACTTCTTTTATATAAGACAATGCAGAATCTATCCAAATATCATGTTACTGGAAAAGTGCATCAGGGCAAACCCTAGAGATGAAGTAATAGGGTAAGTGAGCCAAGGTTTCTCTTTCCTAGCCTGCTGTAAGTGATGTTTTTGTCACAGATGTACCTAATGACACACACTATTGGAGTGAATGTGGAAAAATCTTCACACAAGAAATGTTATACTTTTATTTTCCTTGCCAGGCAGAAATTGATTCCATACAGTGTTATGACAGATCCTGTGAATACTCTGTTCTGTGCAGAAACATACTTTGGTGCCACAGATATTCTGTGTTCTAGTTTTGCTAGTTTTATTCAATATTAAAACTACCCTTTGTTGCTTGAACTTTTATTAGAGGCATAAAATTTGTATGACTAAAGATGAACGCTTAGCTTGTACCCCTATAAAAGCTTGAGAAAATCACTCAAAAGTAGAAAAGGAAAAATGCAACAAAACAACCAAACTTATTCTCCTTTCAGCAAAGCTCTTGTTCAAAGAAGGATTCAGCATAAATGCATGTCAATTCTGTTTTAAAACAAAGATATTGAAATCAGGGTCAAAGGCTTAGACCTTGGTTGGTTTGTGTTTGGGTTGGTTTTTGTCACTAAGCTGAGCTAAAAGGCCTCCTTAGCTTTCCTGTGTGCTCAAAGGGCACTGCAAAGCTCTGCTTTTCCCCTTCCCTTTGCCTCTAGGTCCCATATAATTGATTCTGACCAAGTGTTAGCAGTTACATCCAGCTCCCAGAAGTTTTTCCTGAACTACAGTTATTCCTGGTGATTCATATGTCTGAGAATCTTTCTGAAAAATAAACTATTGGAACCTTTAAAATAATTAGCTTGGCTCTTCTAGCGCACAGGATCTTTTGAAGAGATTGCAGGGGAGGGAGAAATGTGAAAGAAGTGGAGGGCTGGCCCTTGTGCTTGTGGAATCCTGGCATTGGGAAAGCAGTTGTCCTTATCTGCTTACACTGGGGACAGATGCAGAAAGCCAAGGGCAACTTACCTCCCAGATGCAGTGACTAATGGCATGTAAACATATCAAAGAGGTCTCCTCTTTTCCAATTAAACACAGTCCAACTTCATTTTTATTTCTTGAGAGTGAAGGGGAAATTTAAAATAAAACTAAAGGTACAGAAGGCTTGCACCCTTATCTAAACTGGTCAGTACCTTTCCAATAAATATGTTAAAGTAACTTTCCTTTGCCTCATTCAGTGGGCTCCCCACTGAGTAAGGTGTTAAGCAGGGCAATAATCAATAAAAATTCAAAAGACCTGCATTAAGCTTGTTGCTGACTCATTCACAAAGGTTAGCAAGCTGTCTAATCTGTTCCTAGTTCTGTTTATTCACCTGGAAAATTTAGGAACAAGTCATAATTAGTGTTTATAAAGCACTGTGAAAAAAACCCAAACATATAATTACTTCCTCATTAAAAGCCTGTAGGATTTGACTCTCTACACCACCAGTACCCTTGTGTGTCCTCCTGACTCAAGGATATCCTTCTAGTCAAATGTTATCATTTCAGAAAGACTTACATGGTTTCTTTTCTGATCTCTTTTAGTTCTCTGCTTTTTCTGGGATTTGGTATTCTCCATGCTATATTGTCTGCTGGCCTTGAAAAACTGAAAGTAAAGCTGAGAACCTATTTATTCCCTCAAATGCTTATGTCTAAATATTGGGGTGTTCAGAGGATAAAAAGAGAATTTGCATTTGAGTCATGTGCATAGCAGAAATTTATCAAGTGAAAAGAAACTTCTACTCCCTGAGGAGGGGCTTGCTTTCCCTAGGAAGGAACTGACAACTGATTTGAAGATTATTAACATGAATCAAGAGTTCTCAAGTTTCAGGAGAAGTCAAGTTTGGGAATAACAGGAAGAATAGAGTTCAGCGAATCCTTTACTGGGAATAACTTTTTCTTATCTCCTGATACAAACTCTGTTCTCTTTCACAAGCTTGTAGGGTTCCCACTGGCTGGAATTGTGAGTCTGTTCTGTATAGGAGCCACTCCAATAGCCAAGTGCTTTCTCAATAATATCTTTCAGCTCCTACTTTTCCTGTAGCATGCACTGAAGGCAATGAATTCCCTGTTTCTTACAGTCATCAGAATTGTATGCCCTGTCTTAGATTTGCATTATCCAGCCTTGCTCTCCCTGCTCCCTGGAAGTCTGGGAAAATCTGCCCTGAGATCTCAGTATTTATAGGAGTACATATGGATTGAAGACAAAAGGAAATTAGATTAAAAAGTTTTGCCTTTCCTTAGCTGGAAAATATCTGTGTGCATTCAGATAGACAAATGTATAAAAACAAGACTAGCAACTACTCGTCTGCTTGCTTTGCCTCAATACTCCTGAGCCTTCTTTTGGCTGTGCTTGGGTTCTTGAACTGTTTGTGCATCCTCTGAACTGAGATTCCTTCTCTGTCTTTCTGACCGTTTGGGTCAGTGCTCTTCCGCTCTCCTGGCCACTGTGTGCTCTCCCTCTGAGTCTTTATGTCCGAGCAATTAGACATCATGTCTTTGTTTCCCCACCAGGGAAATTCCATTGTTCCGACTCCTGGCTCTAGGGAGGATGGGGAAAGACTATTTCCTCTCTTTTCTTTTTTTTTTTTTCTGTTTTATTTCCCCTTCTTTTTGTCTTAGGCACATTTATTCAGTGTTAAGAACTGACTGGTTCAGGGATGTGCCTGTAAATACTCTCCTGCTCTTTAACTCCTGAACACTTCGGGAATCTTCTGTATTATTTCTGTTTTGTTTCCATCTTAACAGAGAACTCAATTACAAACAGTAATAACTAAACTAAACCACTTCTCTCGCCCATGCAGTGAGTCACCAGGATTTTCCACAATATTAAGATGAATAAGCACATTTTTTTGGCTTTTAATAGTCAACTGTGCTTCACAGAAAAAGGGAGCTTTGACACTACTTCTGGACCTAGAATCTTCTCCCCCTGCAAGCTTTTTGCCCTGTGGATGATAAAGGGGTTATGCACTTTTCCATCAAACTGGATGTTGTACATCTTGGTCTTATGAGTCAACACAGCTTTTTAACTAAGCTGCCTTGTAAGCAAGATAGCATCTGCAAGATGAAAATGAAAAACAGCTGTAACAGAGGACTAAATAGAACCTTGTTTAGGCACTGTGTGGAAATGCATATAGTTACCCAGGAGTATTCCAAAAACTACACCAGCCTCCTGAAAATTGAAGGCCACTATCATTTTTCATTAATTTTTATGGTGGTTTGAAGCAAAATGTGGTACATGATCAAATTGATCCATCCATAGGATAGACACAGCATGCAGTGAAAGCTCACAGTGCTGTAGAAATACAGAAGTTCTCTCCCTCTGGCAGGACTTTACAGGGATTTCAGTGTACTATTTCATATCACTGGAAAAAATGACAAGTGGAAATGTAAAGCTTGCTTAAAAAAAGGGTTTCTCTATGTAACTGTAGAACTCAATATATTTCTGCTTTTCATAATGTGGTATTTCCCCCAAACTGTGAGATAATTGTACTTTGTACCCCAGTTCAAACACTTTAAACAAATGCAATTTCTGTAACAATCGGAAAAAAGAAATGGAATCCATCAATTTAACCACTTAAACCATATATGAGAAGTTGTTGTTTTATTATTTATACCTACATTCTGTAAAATAACAAGGAACCAGTAAAATTAAAAACCCAATGCAACATACTCTTCACTATCACGAGCAATGAGTGGTGTCATTGAGAGTGCAGCAGTCATGAGGGGAAACCATGTCACTGGGATAGAGAAACTGAAATTTCATATGGATTTGAGCGCCAGGCCTGCTCTCAAACCATTTCAATTTTGAAAACAAGCTCAAAGAATTACCAAAGTCCAGGGGAGGGAGGCAGAGCCCCCAGTAGAACTAATCAATGATGCTGCTGATTTCTAAGGGATGGAATGATTGCAAGACACCCTAGAAATACCTAAAGACTGGTCTTTTCATCAATGTCACCTCAGAATGTGGTAATTTAAAAATGCACGCACCAGTAGGCCACTTCAGGAGATAGCACAAAGTACCTATTATTTTGTGCTCCTATTCCTATGTTTTACATTTATGGTGGGTTAGTCTGGGGCACACCAAATTTTCTGAGTTAATATCATTCATGCGCCTCATTGTTAAGATGCTGCTTAATTCCTGTTTCAGATAATGCATAAAGTTGTTAATGGAGGCACAATATTAACTGCTTTTGTTTCTGAGTATTCACTCTTAACTGCACATACACATTCTACTTTAGTCCTATTTATTGGTATTCCTCATCCTTGTGATTTTTATTATCCAGACAATTTAGACTGAGAGCAGAATTTTAAGAAGGTACAACATGAAATAGATTGCAAAATAATTTACTCTATAATGTATTCCATAGAGCTGTCTTTTGCTTGTAATAAGCATAGATAAATTAAATTTGATGGATCATGCTTAGCACGGAGGTAAGTGGGCATGTAATTAACTCATTTATTTCATGTCTCTTCATCTAGTAATGCTGTAATTATTTTTCTTAGCAATCAAGTTATTACAGCACAATTCAATTTTAACCTAGTATATGATCTACTGTACCAGATCTTGTGATTCTGTGAAGGCAAAGAAATTTCTCCTACCTGCCCACTTCAGTCCCCCCAACATCTGCTCCATTCCAGCAGGTGGAATGAAGCTGCCTGACATGCCACTTTCAAAGACAGACTAAGCAAAGCCCCAGAACGTGCAGATGCATGATTAACCCTTTGCTAGTGAGAGTGTGTGGGTGTATGAGTTGATTTAAAAGAGCTGTGCAATACCTTTTAGAAATCTATCTTTAAACTGAGAAAGCAAAAGAAGCCTAGAACTAACTTTATTGAGTTTTATCTTAAGTCTTTGCTCTGTACCAAATCTGCTTCTGAGAGTTCAGGTTTTCATCTGACAGGTAGAGTTGGTATTCTCCAAAGACATCTTGGAGATGTGCTGGATATGAAAATGGAACATAAACTACTGAAGCTTGCTACAGTCTCATTGGATGTTTTGGCTGGGTAGTTGTGTGACATATAAAATGACAAGCCTACCTTGAAGACCAGAGAGTCTTCAGAGTCATCTTGGCTGGATGCTTTTCTGTCCCCAAAGAATTTGGCTGATGCAGAAAATCTTGTCACATGTGCTTCTCAACATGTAAATTGAGTTCTTTCCCTTTAGAAATCTAAGCCATTGTGCCTGTGCAGTTGGGGCAACTCTACTATGTCCTCAGGAGCATGAAGTTATGTGAAAGGACTCTTCCCTTACCGTGTGGCAGAGACCTTCAATCAAGAGGGACATAGCAGAAATGTTTGATAGAACAGGACCAGTCAGTATCAATCTCACAAACACTTAAAATGCAAATAGCAAGAACGACTGCGGCTCATTTGCATTGTTTGAGAAAACACATCTTACCCTGCAAATGTTCTCTTTCTGCCTTGCAAACAAATGTCGATGTTATTTCAATTGCTGCCTGCACAAATCAGTTTATTCTACAAAACAGCTGAAAAACTGGTGTCAAAACTGGTCTTTGTAATCAAGGATGTCATTTTCTCTTGTGTCTTTGCAAAAACACATGAAAAAAACCCCTAGGACCCCTAGTTTGTTTGTCTGTAAAAAGATGTTGGTGATGTTTCCTGTTTCATATTCCATTCCTGTAACAGCTTCTCAAGAATCCTTTCTTTTACTGTAAGAATTATAAAGGCTTCAGAATCCCACTTCAAGAGGTTAGAAAACTCATAATTCGTGTGGCAGGCAGCAGCCTAGTTTTCATCCTTATATTGCTATGTAAAACTTTGATTCATATGGCACAGCTCACCCCCCACCCTGTGGACTCTTGCATCATTCTGTGTTCTGTGAAACCCATAAGGAAAATGTAATTTGTTTGTTTACACTTGCCTCACCCCTGGCAGCAACTGTATGGAATCAAGTGAATGAGGTATAAGATTACCTATCTCCTGGAAAGAAACAAACCAGAAAGGATGGTGTCAATCATGGCAACACAATTCCATCCTAAAAAATAATAAAAAACCCACTGCCACACAACGTACAGTTGACAGGGCTGATCCTCTACTCAGCAACGTACAGGGCTGATCCTCTACTTATTCCAGGTGTCCACTGAGGGCATGAGCACATCAGAGAATCATTTAGTCTGGAAAAGACCTTTAAGATCATCGAGTCCAAAATCAATCTGCAGAACTGCAGGCAAGACACAGGAGAACTTTTTCATACTTTAAAAAGTGCAAATCTATGCTTTGAAAAATCTCTGCACTACCTGAGACGATGAGCTGCTCTGATGTTGCACCGTTTGGTTCATTTATGGAAGTCTGGGTAATAATTCTGTATTCTACTGACTTCATGGGAGGCAGTCCACAAATAAATTCATAATTCCGTATTTTAGGCAGCATCTAACAAGACCACAGTAATAAAGGTACAGGTCATCATAGGAAATTCCTTTTTAATGGGCAAGCTCAATCCTCCAAACAGAATGAAATAGTGATCAAATATATAATGAAATGTATAAGAAAAAAGAACTAAATTAGAGTTGTAAAGGCAACTTCTTCATCTCTGATTTAAACCCTTGACTTTGAAACCTTGCAAACACATTCCAACATACTTTTAAAATACAGTGTGATTTTAAAATTACTTTTTTCCCTATCTGATATATCATTATTCTCTTGTAAAGAACAGGTATAGTTACAAAGGTAGATGGCAAAATCCAAATAAACATTGTGATGCTCCTTCATTGTTCAACAAACTAATTGATTTGTTATGAAGAAATTATTGTACTTTTTTCCTTTTAGATATGATAACCTCTATGTTTCAGCTAATTGCACAGGAATGTGTATAATAATGCTGCCTGCTTGAACAACACTCAATGTAGATTTAGAGCAGTACAAATTGATTCAGCAAATGAAGTCTTTTCCTGACTAAGATGATTCAGAAATGGGAATCACTGGCAACAGGACTGGAAATTCAGTCACAAGCTGGAAAATAGCTCTTCTCTCACTTTAAATAAAGGTGTGAGCAGCTTAGCTGGCTGCTACATAGAATGTTCCCTCTTTTCAAATGTCATCTTACAGTTACAAATGTGATTTCTTTAAAGTAGGGAAGACAAACGACAGTGTAGCTGCCCAAAGTGCAACACTAAAAAACACCAGGGTATTTTGCTAGAAAGGTATTGTGAAAGTTTGCTTATCTCTTTAAGTCACATGCTTCCATAGATGAAAGCAGCAGGAAATATAGTCCATTTAGCTGGCCCCTGGGGGTTGTGACTACAGGCACAGTAGTAGAGAGAAAAGACAGCATGCTTCATATACCTGCATAAGAGGAGCTGGCATTTTTCAGGCTGACAAAAAGTCCCTGCATGCCAGCCAACAGATGTGGCCAGATTTATGATGGAGAGTGTGCTGAAGTTAAGAGAGGGATGGAATAAATTACTCTGTTGTTCCAGCAACTGAGAAACAGCAAAAAGGTCATGTTTAAGTCACATTTTTCTCCTGGTGCTGCTCCCAAAATGATACGCTCTATAAACACTTCATTATTAAACTGATGAGCCTATCATTAATTCTGTTGCAGCTCATGTTCACGAATATTAACCTTTTCTGTATCCCAGAAAGGTATTTACATATTTTCTATCTTCCATAAAATAGGGGCTCTTTTTATGTCAAGAATATTATTTTTACACCAAAACTGCTCTGGTTCCTCTCCACATCTGCCAGATTACAGATTAAATTTATCCAGAGGTTTAGTAATGTAAGAGATTTAAACAGTGACTTCCAATAAAAATGAACAAAGTATAGACCCTTTCCTTTTTCTACATCTATCATAAGTTACTGACAATATTTACTACTTGGCATACAGGTTATATTTTCTTTTGAGTGAGATTAACCAATATTTCCTAAAATAACTCAGCCTGGGATACCACATAGAGGTTTTGGCTTTATCAGGCAACAATTAACAGTTAATGAGATCTTTAAGCAGATTCTATGTCCCTTCTTCATCTTGAGAATATGAAAATCAAATTATAATCTTTTCCTATGGATACCTTCAACTTCAGATTATTTACTTCTGACATAGCTTCCTGCTTCAAGGGACTATGCGTTTTTGGAAAGGGAAATAACGTTTTCCTTGATGCCATTGTTTCTAATCTTTGGGGCTGAGTGGACAGGTTTCCAACAACTAAACACTTCTGTATCTTGTAGTAAAAGAGAAGAAAATGTATTCCTGGTTTCAGGAATTCTGCCCTCACAGTTTCGCAGGAGGGAAGCACATTGCGGTAGAGTGCTCCTTCCCACACTGTGTTTCTGGCCTCTGTGACATAAACCCTCTATGCTCAGCACTCACCCATGTTAGAGGTTGGCCAGTTGTTCAAGGATTATACCCATTTTGTTCCAGGGGTAGGCTAAGTGCAGGTTTCTCAAAAATTCTCTGTGTATCCAGTTAAATGGATGTCACCCTGGGGTTTTTTTTTCCTGGGAGGAGAAAACCAGCATTCAGGCATAAAGATTCTCTTCTGTAGGATATGACACGCACAGATAAAGGACAAAGGCCATTTCATTTCTTTAAATATCATGGTATGGTCATTTCTCAGCCTCAAACTTAAATTTGTTACCTAACTTTGTCTCTAAATGAACATTATCTTTTTGCTGGCTCTCTTAAGCTTGAATTCTGCTTTGAAATATCCTGTAGTACAGTCTGATTTTTGCTTTTTAAACCATGTCTGGGTCAAGTCTCAGTTGTCTCACTCTAGGGTAAAAGAGAATGATAAATTCCCAAATGGTTAGTCATAAAATGAGCAGTCCAAAGACTGTTTTTATCTAGTCAAAAATTAAAGTCTTGGCATCAAAAAAAGTGCAACTCTGCTGTCATCTACCTCTTCTACCAAGCTACTTGTCTGAATAAGGGCAACTTTTTGCTTTGGCCACAAGCTTAAAACTTAATCTGATCTATACAGCAGGATCTAATCTGGTCTGATTATTCTACATGGATGTCTAATTCTATAATAGATCCCTTAATGACTTGTTCATTCAGTATTTTTCCACATTTTGCAAAGCACTTGTAAACCTTTTCAATCTTCATTCTTATCTCATCTGCACATTGCAACTGATTTCACATTTTCTTTGAAATTGAGTAACATCATTGATGAAATTTCTTTTTTCCTTCAGATGTATGAGTGTCATAAAGTTTATGACAATAAACATAAAGCAAATAAAAAAAGTCTCTGAGTTAGATAGCAATCACATGAGGAACACTGATGACTTACTCAAAGTAAATAAAATATAAAATTCCTTCAGAGCAACTTGCATTGGACAGTCCTTTGCCCTACCTTGATTCTCTGAATTTAAGTTCCACACTGTAGAACTCATAGCCTCCAAACCACCTAAAATGTAAATTCTGTTACACTTGACTTCCCTTTCATCTTGTACCTGATTGTAAGCTATTCAAACTCTAATCCAGATCTGCCCACTCTCCAACTCAATTTAACATAAATTATGCAAAATGCCTGCAAAAAGGATGTACAATTGTTCCAGTTTCCCTGCTTTGAATATGCATTTAAATGAACATATTCTAGTAAAGTGTTACTACTGCTGTCTGTCCAAATATGTGTGACAAACTCTCTATTTTTAAAATTACTTCATGACAGAAAAATCTTTGAATTCTTTCCAATTAGTTGAAGTCTTTGTCAATGCATGCCAGTTATTTGGCATAAATTAAGTTTTGCCTCATTTTAGGTGAACAAGGCAGACTGTACTTCAGCAGCAGGGAACAAAGCTTTCAAGGACATGCTAAAGAAATGCTTCTAATTTGTAAAAAAAGGAGGGCTTTGTGAAAATTACTTTTCAGATACACTTGATAATGCATAAAATCTACAAGTTTTAAGTTGTGTCAGCAATTTTTGACTGACATTTCAGAGCAGATATTTTGACATATTTTGACATATTAACTCAGAACATTCTGATACATTATGAAAAAAGAACATTTTCATCTGACTCTTTCAGAAAGCCTGAGCAATACGAACAATGAAAAAGTAAACATCACTCTTTTTTTCAGTTGCTGATGAAAAATGATATGTTAAATTAAAACTATCCATTGATGTTCCTTGAAATGTTTACACTTTTACTTTGTGTTCTCAAAAACCTGGCACGCTGAAAAGCTGCCAGTTTAGTTAAATGTAATACAGATTAAATATTTTCCAGGAAAAGTTTAAATTTAGGATTAGATGGATAAATTTCTATTTTATTAGTGATTATGTATACACCCTGTCTTAAGTATAAAAAAGCAAATAAAGTCTGATTGGTTTATTGTAGACCAATATTATATAGATTCCAGTCATATCTCCTAAACTTAAAGTACCAATTTAAAAACCTGAAAAATATCACTAATTTTCATTCCTTGGGACTTTTTTCATAACTGAGGGCTTTATACTAGCCTAATCATAAAAATGGAGCTTAAAGTAATAAAAATTAGCTGCTAGTAAATTGAATATTAATATGAAGGGTTTTATGCCTAATTTGACATCTAGACTTAAATGTGCTGAACAAAGTGCTGTGTGATTTAGGCTACTGAAAATTTAGCTATTGAGATTTCCTTGAAGTCTAGATCTGGTTATTTCTCATATATACAAAATACAATCCATCCTTGGGGAAAAGTGGGGAAAAGGAACAAACATGGTATTGACCTGAGCACATAACTATTGTTGCATCAGAAACTGTTCAGGGGAAGAAAGAATAGATACCAGTATTCTGTGGGAAGAGACTTTTTCCCCTTAGACCAAAGACATCAATCACTTGCACTTTGCTTTTGAAAACCACCACCTATAAGTCTGTGACACACTCAAGCAGCATCAGAATCATCTCTGGCAACTAATTTTAGTCCAACAGCAGCTTGGATCTCTTTCCAGTTCTCTTTTTTGAGGAGTGGCCATCACACAGACTCCACATGGACCTCACTGAATCAGGGTGTTGGTGGGAGTGGGGAAAGGAGAAATGTTACCATGTCCACCTGATGATCTCTATGCCACAACTGTAATGTAATTTAGACAGTTCAAAACCTGGGCCACATTCCAGCCCATGCAAGAGGATTATAGTGCCACTCCAAACATCTGCAGTGGTGCAAAGTTTGAGTTCTCAGCATGTTCCTGCAGCCTTTATCCTTGGCTTCACTCTGTTGGTGGAGCCTAGAAGGGCTTCCCAAGGGAGCAGCCTGCAGCTGTCTTGCAGAGATCCTATGCCAAGGCAATTTTCCTTCAACAGGAAGCAGGCTTTGAGAATACCTTATACATCCTCAGCCCTCTACTCATTAGGAAGACACTGGAACAGACTTGGAAGTGTTTCTCAGCCACTCTAACTGCACTGTTTCCCTTAATACTGTACTAATGTACTGTGCTAACACTTTAGCACTGACTTGGAAAAGTGATTGATATTTATTGAATTGCTATTTCCTCTGCAGCTTTGTCTCTGAATGTCCTTTCCTGTCAGATTTGAAGGGATTATAGTCTTGAGTGTAGAGACTGATTATTATCCTGTATAAATGACTTCCAACATGCAGCACAACTATATATAACCACTAAACTACTGGAAAGTGCATGCTTTTTCTTAATTTCTGCTCTAACAATGGTTATGTACAGAGTAATCATCAAGAAAGGACACAGTATAAATCACAGATTACTTGAACAACTTCCTTAATATCTTTCTATTTCCTTTTCTGAGTTAAGACAACATACTGTAAAGAAAATCAATGATCAAGGGGCTTAAAAGTGTCAGTGATGGGCCTAGACTAGAGCGTGAATCTATGGGTGTACCCACAGTACTCAATGGAGCATTGTATGGAGACCCCTGAACATGGACCACCAAGCTGATGTGGCATTTCGTTACCTCACTGAAATATTAATGAACTTGCCAAGCAGAATATCTGTACAGGTGCATCTTTTTTTAAAAATAGACCAATTATTGTTCTTGGCCCTCCAAAAAAACCTGTGGAATGACTGGCTTGGCCTTATCTTCTCTTGCACAATTTCAATTCCTGTGTTTTCCTGCTGCAGAGCCCAAGATCATTCTCTAGCTTCTTAAACTGCTACAGCTGAATCAAAGAGATTACAAAAAAGCATACATCATTAATACATGCTTAACTGGATATATTTACTGCTATTTAGGAAACAACAAAAGCAGGGGCACATTTTTATAAAGCAAAACAAAAAAATATCAAAGCACTTCTTCATGCTATTAGTGGTGACTAACAGTGACTTACCCATTATGAATTCCTGTGCAAGAAGTATTGGAGGCTGGACTTCAGCCTGTTTCACCACATTAATAAATCACCACCTTTTCATTGGTTCTCAAAGACTCCTGTTCTGCTGTACTTCAACTGAGAACAGAATGAAATAGTTCCTCCAAAATCAAGATTCCAGAATGTTTCTCCAGGGCCTTGAACTTCTTTAGAAAATGAACACACTTCCTATCATACAGCAGTGTGAGAACACAGAACAAATGTCCATGTTTCAAGAGAGCAGCAAGGTACCTGAACATCCCCTAGCCCCACCATGGCCCTGAAGCCAGGTGTTTCCACTTGTATCTGAAGTACATAAAGCAAAGTCCACCAATTAATCTGAAACTAATAGTGCTCTTGTTCCATTTTAATCTAATGCTTATGAAAAACCTGCCCTTGTTCTAGTTTGAGATTAGTTTCAAGGAAAGATAATTTAGTAGCTCTTCACTGTCTGAAATGAATACACTTGTGAGGGCTTCTGCATATCCCACTAATGAAGGCTCAGTGGCAGAAGCATTTCAGTGTATATACTTTGGAAGGTAGTTTCTCTCCATGTTGATAATCTGAGCCAAATATCAAAAAAGTTGTTAGGACTGATCTATTTTTTCCCCTCCTTGCCACCATTGTGGGTATTGTTAAAAAAAGTAAAAGCAAAATTCTGCTATGCAGTTTGTCCTGCACCTGCTTCCTATACTGTGTCCTTCCAAGGCAGGGAACATTATGAGTGCATGGCTTTGGCTTTCAGTCCAGCAGGAGATGTCATGATGCAACTTTTCTGGGAATCTGTTCGGGGCAGACTGAACAAGCTGGGCTAAAACCTGTTTGGAAATATGTTTTTCCTGTCTTGAGAAAATGAACCCAGCAACTTCCTCCCAAATGCTGCATTTGGAGGCTAGAACTATAAGTATTGAATGGTATTCAGTGTGTGTAGGAATATTTAGGCCTTCAGTGTATTTTTGGATATTGGTGCCTGGTAACAGGCTGGGAGCTCCCATTGATGCTGCGGGTTGCCAAGTTGCACTCTGCAATGGCACTAGGCTGTGATGGGTTTTGCATTACCCTTAAAAGCACTGCTGGAAGACACACCACACTGCTGGCTAGCAGTGTGATTTCTGCAAACACTGATTCAGAAACAGAGCAAGCCTCCAAGCATGCCAGCACTCCCCCTTCCTCCCTGAACTCCTATTCCATCTCCAATAACATGAGTATTGGAGTATACTCCCTTCACATGTCTGAATTTCTGCACACTGTTTGTGTGCACCACTCATGGATGCCAAGAGATTCTAGGCACAGGCTGCTGCTTTTACCCATTTTCAGGTCTCTTCCTTGTTTTACTTCATACAAACAAGCAAAAACAAAGTCACACAATTTCAGGGAAGATGGTTCCTGTGCTTTTGATGGAAGGCAATGCAGATAGAAAAAATTTGGCTATGGCCTTGAGAGGAGTGCAGGAGCCAGTGCTGTGGCTACCTGGGTTCTTCCCTGTACTGCCTTACTTCCTCTTACTCAGGATAGTGAAACTATAAACTCACAAGGAAACAAGAGGATCCTGTTAATCTGTGGGCTGTAAGCAGCCCTTGCACCAGGCAGAAACAATAACAGAGCTGAAATTTAGAGGGTCATGAACAGAAGAACAGAATGCCCAGAGCACTCAAAGGCTTGGAACTGTCACCTCCTTTCAGCAGCAGGGATGCACACCTGGGAAGGCAGCTCACCAGCAGCAGGAACCACACTGCCTCCAGCTGGAGCAATTTCTCCTGTCAAGTCAAGCTGTGTCAATTTTTCAAGGGACTCTGGCTTTTTGGAAGGGCAAATAAGGTTTTTCTTGTGGAAAATTGAATGCTGCTATTACTAGTTTTTGGAGTTAAGTGGATAGATTTCCAAACAATTAAAGACTTCTGCATCCAGTGATGAAAAAGGTTCCCTTTCAAAATGTGCTCTTGGTTTCAGGAATACTGAACTCACAGTTTCACAGAAGAAAAGCATAATGTGGTACAGCACGGGGCTTCTTCTCACACAGTGTTTTCAATATTTTCACTGTGTTAGAACTTCCTTTCCTTTATCTGTATGAATTCAGAGACATATGTCAATCTCTGTAGTTAACTTTACATGTTTCTCAGCCATGCAGTTCAGCACAGTTGAAATGCTTAAAATCTTTACCTGATAGCTTGTGTGAAAGTTATTCCTTACCTCTGTCTTAATTTCTGAGGAATTTGGGATTCCTTCTCCAATAGTTAGTGACATCAAATGAGGAAGGGAATGAGAAATGAGAGTGAGAAAAATGTGTGTCTTCCAGGAAACATTCAGCATTTGAGATCAACACAGAAAGCTTAAACAAGTTCTGCAGATACTGGCACCAAAGCAGAGGTGTGGAGGAATGCCACAATAAAGAATTTATTACCTTGGGCTTCCACAGTGTATTTTCCTGTACTACAGCAATTTTTTGTGGTGAAGAGGAAGACAAAGATGCAGGGCAGAGCTAAACATAAGACAAATTTTTATGATATAAAAAAGAGTATAAAAAGTTTCTGTTGACTGAAGCTACATCCAAAGCTATCACCCTTTCTCCTTTCTGGAAGCCATTTACTGTCATGTGAAGAACAAGTGGAGGGACAGGAAGAAGAGTTATAATGATGTCCAAAGCTTGGCTCAAAGACCACTGCAGTAAACACAAAGACAAAAAGCTGCTGCCTCAGCAGGTATCTACTCAAAACAGGATCTGCAAATCCTCATTAGCATTGAGTCAGATCCATGATGTAAATCCAAACAATAAATGCAGCTCAAAACTACATCTTCCAAACAATCACAAGAGCTAGATAGGTTATAAATGGTAGAGAGAAAATAGAAATTATACAATCAAAAGGAGTGTTAGCATCAATAATGTCTTAGTTTTAGTCTGACTTGGGGAAGCTGCATAGAGTCTAAAACCAAACAACATTTAGCATTTTTTTCTATTCCAGGCTTAATTTAATATTATTTCTTTAAAGGAAGGGCAAAGCAAGTTTCTTTTAATCACTGATCCTCCATACAATAGAAGGGTGCATATTCACTAATAAAGCCTGGCGCAATTATAAGAAGTTTTAGAAGTTTTATTAGGAATAAAAGTTTTAAGAAATTTTCTAACTGGGAATCCAAGAGCTCCTGGTCATACTGAAGTTATGTGGCCCACATTCCTTCAGCACAGCAAAAGCCTGTCAGCCCATTTTAGAAATGGTATGGCAAATCCACTCTACTGTATTCAGAACAAAGTACACTGCTTTTGCCTTTTTTACTATTTTTTTGTTGTTGTTCTACACTGTATGAATGCCAGATATATTGTCAGGAAGATTAATGTAACTGTACTTGGTTCATGTTATTATTCCTTCCTGTCGCTTTTGGACTGTGGCAGACATGAGTAAGCAAATAATTCTGCTTATGGAAAAATTATTTTTATGGTTATAAATAACTTAGAGCCTCCAATACAGGGAGTCAAGTATTCAAAATGTGGTAACACAGTCTAACTGATCTGGTTCATGCTGTTCTGGGAGGAACTCCTCATTTTTCCCTGTCTGTCCTGTCTCCTGTAGTGAAGAAGTCGTTAAGATGGACAGAAAATGACTGAATACATGGGTGGGCTACACTGTGAATTTAGGAATTGAGTCCTGTTGAATTTTTGTCCTTTCTCTTATGAAGTCTTTATTTATAAATGCAAGAACAGCATCAAAAGAAAGAAGAAAGAGTCTCCCAAACCAGTCCCGAAACTCAAGGCCTGACACTAAGCCTCCCTACTGGGTAATAAGCAGCATAATTTCAAATCCCCATATTGGGAGGAATGTTTATAAATATGTTCATAAGATAGTTTCAAGATGAGAGAAAACCTTTTAGTTATTCAAACCAGATGAAATTCAAAGAATTTGCTCAACTGTAGCCACATAATTCATGCCAGTTTTTCTTACCCACGCAGACTAGAAAGGAGAAAGTGAATGCCAGTTATTTGTCACGTGCCTTGGATATTATAGAACTTGCTTCCATGTAACTTTAGAGCTGGTCAGGATGCCTGTTTGCCCTGACAAGCACTTGCTTTCTTTTGTAAGCAGAGCTACTAAAAGAATCTTTTTGAATTTACCACCTATGCAAACCTACCACAGATGTAAAACAACAACTGTACAAGAATATTTTTAGTGCTTCATTAGGTCCCCTGAGCCAAAAGGGTGTTCTTGATGTGAAATGGGAGAGTTCAACAAGAAAAGCCCCCTTGGAGGTCAGAAATGTGAATAGGAAAAGAGAATTGATGTGTGGGAGTAGAGCCCAGGTCTGCAGTGCCACACTGCATTTTATTTCAGCAGTTGCTGAAAGCTGGGCAACATGGACTGAGGGAATAGCTATGGCATAACTTAACTGACTTCTGAATTCAATGAAAAAAATTTAACTTGACTCACATCCATTTACTTGCTTAATTTTGGAATTTTGGGCCAAATCCAGCTGAGATCTTGGCACATCACATCGTGCTGCTGGGATATAATAAATAAAAAGGATGCAAGTCCTGAGGAAAATAATTTCTCATCACGCATACATATCTGCATATGCACAAAAGCAGAGCTGGGGGCCAAGCTTATGGCAGAAGTACAACTATCTTTTACTTCCAAACTCCTGCTTCCTTCTTCTCAACTTCAGAGAGCTCTGCTGAACTTTGAAACCTTTCTGTCAGGTTTTCCCTATTTCCTGGGTATTCCGAAGTTTCCTTTCTAGTTTTACTCAGATTTGCCCCACACAGTACCGTGGGGATGTTCAAAACAAAGCTCAAGAAAGAAGAAATCATGTTATAAGAAGTTCTGGTTTTCAAAGAACTATATAGTTAAAAAGAATTGGAAAGATCCTGAACAGAATGTGACCCTGTGAGTGCATGAATCTAGATCATTTGACACTGATAGCCTGTGACTTTGGAAGTTCTAAGCATAACTCAAGCCATTAAACAGTGGTTAAATGTGGAAGATTGCTGTGAGTAATACAGTATTGCAGAGTATAATATTAAAAACAAAAAAGAAAAAAAAAGAAAACCCAAAAAATTTTCCAGACCAAAAAAGGAATAGCATGAAAAATGGCATGTTGTAGACAGTGGGCCATAAAGCTCTCGTAAATATTTGCATAAAGCAAATAGGAATGCAAATACAGTCAAATAGGAATTATTTCCCTTTGTGGAAGGGACAGAGCTATCTAGCCACATATTATTTAATACTGAAAACTTCAGTCAGCTCCAACACTATCCTCACTAGGCAGCAGCAAGCCAGAGGGGCTTATAGAGATCAGCATGGCAAGTTTAGCATGTTAGAAAATACCCCTAGGAACTGTAACACAAACCTGCTAGAAAATCCTTAAAATCATCAGTCACTTTGTTAGGGAAAAAAAAAAAAAACAAAACAAAAAGAAAATGAAGCTGTAAAATCTCCTCAGTGACTTGTAGCATGGGGCTTGATAACAAAGTATTGCATTCATGAAGATATACTGGTCTTTAAACTCATGCCACAGATGTATTTCCACATTACACAGCTAAGTATCACCTCTTAATTTTAGGGTAAATAGGCATTTACGAGTTTCCTTTATAGGATTTTGATTGCCTCCACAGCCCATAGCAATATTTATTCCTTCCAAACCAAAAGCATTTGATTTGCATTGCCCTCAAGGCCCTTGGGTCTTTTCTAGAGGAAACATCACTTTTTGTTTTGGCTCATCTGCAGATATTTGTTTTTTATTTTAGGGAAGAGGTTTTATTGGAGACATTGGAGATGGAAAGGACTTAATTAGTCACTTAGGACTGACTTAGTCACAAGCACAGTCTTTCAGTCCAGCCCATTATCAAGTGGCCTTGGTTCTTGCTGTATTTTCCCATATTGCTGTCTCCTGGCACTCTGAACAGGGAAGTTCCCCTGAGATTTACTGAGGAGTCTCCTTTCTCAGCTTTTTCATTCTGTCCTTTGTCATCGACCATTTGTCCCTTACTCTTGTGTGCATGGTTTCATCTCCAAAAACTGGTATTTTATGTATTCAGCTTAATTTCTCTTTTTTGGATAGATGTATTTATAGTGTGCCCCTTTCCTTGTGTGGGCAGATCTCTGTTTGGGAAGTAACATCAAACAGCCCTGCCTGAGAGACTCTACAGTGCAGTGAAGATACTTGTGAGGCCCCCTACATTAGGGACTGGGCAAGACTGAGGCTTACACTACTGTATTCGAGACAAGAGGTTATAGCTGAATTGATTAGCTTTCTCTTCAATGCTCCACTGTTTAAACTAATCCCTGGTTTGTAAAATGTTTAGCATTACAAAGCCCCTTGAGCAAAGAATAAAAATGGTATCCAAACTAAAGACAACAGTTTCCACCTTTCCTTTTATTAGTGACCCTACCTATAATTTGGATTTCAGACTGAATTGAGGGTAGATTGTTTTGTTTTTGTGTTATGGATTACTTCTTTTCCATTAAGTTTTCAAGTATGATGTGTGTTCAATTTGTTCTTCCCTTCGCATGTATGTTTTAAAAATCCCTACTATATTTTCTTTCCAAATGACATAATTACTTCATGATGTCTTTACTTCTCTCTTGTTATTTTTGCTGGAAACAGTGAAAATGTACTTAAACAGCTCTTTGGCAGACATATATATCATACTGACCCAATTTATAGCATCTGCCTTGCAACTTTGTGTACCATCATTTGCCAAACATTCTGTAACTGCAAAATAATAAGAAAATAATAGTGAAGTGTTCCTACCCTTTCATGCTCTGTTCTGCATCCCACATGTCCCACAGAGCCTACATAATGAAATGCTTGCTAGGTTGTTGGGTCAGCACGGAGGAACAGAGTAAAACCCATTCTGGAAGTACTCACTGAGTTGGGCTCATGGCTCCCCAGGCCAAGGTTCCTGCTGTTAAACACACTGTGCTGCATCTGCTACTAAGAACAGCTAGAGAAGAGTGGCCATTGAAGCTTCAAAGTTTAGTAGCAGAACAGAATATCCCTCCACAAAAGTAAAAACTGAAAGGGCAACAGAAAACATTCGTAGAAAAGGGTACATAAACTATTTGGATTATGTTCAGCTTTGAGTTATGCACATGCTGTTTTTCTTTTGAATTTTAACACACTTGAATTAGCCCCAGGGTTTTTTTGGACTTCTAAACTTGTTATTTGTGAACTGCAAGGGTCCAATTCAGTTTGGTGAACTCAGATTACAATATAGGTGGCACTTCTTCTAAAGCCTTACTGTGCATTTTGGATTATTAAGATAACAAATAGGAAAAATACTAACTAAACTTTAAAATTACCTTTTTCTTTTTACCTCCAACTTTGGAAGGCTGCTGTAAAATGAATCAGTGCATTTCTTTCTGACAGCTGTAGACAGAACACTTTCTTTCATTCCTCTTCTACCTTCCCAGAGAGAGGTTGATTTTATACTGAAATATGCAGAAAAGAATTGAAGAATTACACCCCATTGGTTTCTGAGAACTGAATCCTTCATGTCAGCTGTTAGATTTCTTTTGTGGGGTTTTTTCCTATAATATCTCCTTCTCAATGGTTTCTGTAACTTTTCCAGTACAAAACGTGTTAGCCAGATTCTTAAGAACTTCTTCATTTCCCCAGACATCGCACAGCACGGCTATTTTTGCTGGGGCATGTTAAAAATAATGGTCTATGTGGCCTCAGACAGGAATGACCTAGTTGAAGCCTCTAATTCTTTGGAGGATATCACTTGTCCTTATTTTGAGTGATACACTCATTGCATAATTTATGAGAACCAGCTATCTGGAAGAAACAGAGAGATGCAAAAATGTGATAGATAGGAAAACTCAATAGCAGAAAACTTGTTTTCAGATAGACAAGCCATAGGGTGTGTAAGCCTAATCATACCTTGACTTTCTTGTTTACTATCAATCTGTTTTTCAGAAGGTTGAGTTACAAGAGGCAAACCAAAGTACAGCATAAGCTTGTATAACCACATAGGCATGAATGCTCGACCTACCATTTTCATTAGGATGTATCAGATTCCTTAGTGCCACAGCCCACGTCACAGTCAAGAGGATATTGTGTATTGTACTGTATCCACAATACACAGAGCACCACTACACAATTTCAGAAAGCTTCAACCCAAACAAAGTAACACCTTACCACTTAGAAGGCTGCAAGCAGCTGCTCTTTGTTGTTCTTCAGCCCAACCTTTTATACCCCTCCTGTTGATGCCCTGCACCTGTGTGCCCTCTGTTCCCTGTGGTGGTTGGTCAGTGCCCCTGGGCACTCCACGGCTCATTGCTGTCAGGGCTGCTCACAGCTGTAACCAACTGGAGATGAGGCTCAGCCCCACTCCCAACCACCACAAACTGTGTGCCTACACAAAAGGATTTTATTTAACAGAAACTGTTTTGCTATCCAAATGGTATCAAAGTTTCGCAGCACTTGTTTAGCAACTCAAACAGTCATATAGGATGTAAAATACTTGTAAAACTTTAATGGTTTTTATATTTTAAGTTAGCTGAGTCATAACAGGTGTGGAGAGCTCAAAGCAGCAGGGCCATTAGATCAAAATGAAATAATCAGGTTTCCCTGAATACATAGAAAAGAAATAGCATTTTAAGTCATGGACCTGGGCCTAAATAAATGTACTTTTCTCTTTCTGCATGACCTGGATCTGCAGGCGACCTGCTTGTAACAGAAGCCAAGATAGGGTGGGAGAAGTTGGCATCTTGTAGCTCTCCCACACAGACTCCAAATCATCTCTGTCCCTAAATTGTCCTCTCAGAATAGTCTGGCATCTCCCACAAGCAGGAATTATGAAGTGAAAAGGGACATGCATAATCCATTTTATTATCAACATATTTTTACTCCTCTTCTTCAGATTTTGTTTCCATGCACAGTTGAGTCTGAGACGTCCCAGCCCTGCACCAGATCAACTGCTTTCATGGGTGTTGCCTTGTGTCTCCTCAGTCCTTGGAGCACTCTGAGTAGATCAGTCAAGAATGGGTGAGAAGATGTAAAAAATAAATGTTTCCCACCCACAGATACTTGGTCATGGATGTTCAAAGATGCACCATCTGATAACTACTGAAAAAATGGATTTGTCATAGTGTAACAATCAGAATAGGAAAACTGATTTCTCCAGGCCTAAGGTTCTGACATATTTTGAAACCAGTTTTATTCCATTAAAATAACTGAGCATTTGAATCTATTGCTTAAGTAAAACTACCTTTCAAAAATCCCTGTGTACTAAGAGGAACATCACTGCTTGCTGAAGATGGATAAAATGAACAGAATGTGTAACATCCATTTGAAAATGGTTGTTACAAAACCAAACAGTTAAGAAGCAAAATACTGACTTTTTACTTATTCTGAATAACTTTCTAATTTTATCCTGTGAAAATGCTCTTCCCTGACACTAACACTTCTGAAAATGAAGAGAACACACAAATTGACATGAATATATCTTACAGCATATATTAAACTTTATTAAAGAAAAAAACAGTGAAAACTTCTGGGTAAAAGGAGTCACATTCTGCCTTAGTTTTGGTTTGGAATTAATGAGCACCCATAACAATTTGTGCCTTTGCCTTTGGAGCTGGAGACTGCCCACACTCACATTACATTTATTTCTGCTGTAACCTGAGGGCTGGGAGGCTGGAAGGGCCCCTAACACATCTCCATTTGTTCCAGAGTGCACTGCAGTTGCACTTAGAGTTGGTATCAGCCATGGAGCACTTAGACACTGCACAAACAGAAAGCACATTTTTGGATGCTTTTCTGTGAATACCTCACTGAGCTGTGAGAGTTTGTTTACAGAGTTGCTCAGCAGCTTCACTTTCCATTGACTTCAGTTGCTGGCTCCTCAGGTCCTCAGTTTACAAAGGGAGGAGGGATGGAACAGAAAGTATGGACACTGTTACAAGACCTATACTGCTAGATTTTTGTAATATTTAGATTTATTCAGAACAGGTGTTTCAGTTAATTTCTAAATATTTCACTTAAAAAGATTGATCTATTTACTTAGTAAAAGCAAAGAAAGTTTTGAGTCTCCTGGGATTTTCAAAGCAGCAGAGCCAGGTCTGTGTCCATCATCCACTGAAATTTATTAGGATTTGACTGTCTAATTTCCCTCAACTTTACTGAAAATACCAGCTTTGTGGGCAGCTATGGAAAAACTGAATCATTTACTACTAGCTAAGCCATCATCTTCAAACACAATTAAAACATAAAAGGCATGCCAAATGCCACAAAATTGCTCAGAAAAGAAGGGAGGTCTGAATGTAGGGAGATTACATGGTTAGGAGTAAGGCAAGAAAAATTATGTCCTATAGAAAAGAGTATTTTAGCATCATCTGAACCTTTTGGCAGCAAAATGAGATATAGAAAATTTGGAACAGTTTGATTTTGAGGGACTAGCTTTTAATGGGACCTATTTTTTGTAATGAGCACCTAATTGACCTTTTGCAACATTACAGTTAATTATCAGCCACATTAATACTTTATGAACAAAATCTTATACACTTGAGTATTTCCACTATTGTCAACATGAGCACTATTCTTACATATGTCTAAAATCTTGTCACTTGCTTCTGCATTTCACTCTAAGTAACTTTTCTTTTTTTACCATAGTGTCATCAAAGTGATAACAAATTTTATCCCTACATGAAACAGAATAAAATTATAGTAACTCTGAGGTTACAGATGCTTAGGAATAGTCTGGACATCCTTAGGGTTAGAAACTTGACAATAGAAGTGAAGATTTAAGCTGCAGGACAAGTACAAAAACCTGATAATTCCTGTACTTTGGGCATTTTTCAGATAGTTTTTAGGATGATTCTTAGACTGTGGAGGACTGCCTTGGGCATGTTCTTGTGGGAACCCATTGTATGTTTATTGGTGTGAATTTAACTGAAGAAACAAGATAACTCTGTTTATTGTGAGAAGGGATTATGGTGAGAACTCTTTGGCTGCTGCTGCTAAATTATGTTGTTTCTCGCTATCCCAAGAATAGGAGGAGGACATAAATCCCAACTTCTTCCTCAAAATTGCTTCCTGAACCCATCATTCTTCTTATAGGGAAGCATGAGGGTTGTACCCCATCACACATATGGCACAGTAATTCTAATGCATCCACATAGAGAAACGCAATACCCACACAGAGAACTTTTGTCTCAGGTTTACACTACAAAGTGTAAATCTGCCCCTAATGCTCTGACTTAATAGAGTGCATCTACTCTTATAACTCATAAAAAATGTAATACTTATAGCCATAAATTATTTTCTAATACCACAGAAATTTTCAAGATAATTCACATAAATGTGAAGAAATTTGTTATGTTTGAGTAGTATCTCTGCTTTGGGAAGGGAATATCACATATCCAAACCAGCGATATTTCTAGTGAAAACAAACTTTCTTCTAGATTCACTAAAGAAATTATAAAAGTTGGCTATGTGCATAAAATGACAATTTTTGCAAGTCCTGTGTGACCCAAATACACTTGGCCCTCTCGGCACTAGCTCCAAATCTGCATTTTCACTCAGACAACATTAGGCCATTGCCTAACCTTGGCACCCATCCTCCCCTTTACTCCAGATGAGATAGACTCGAGATACCAGAGCAGTGTGACTCACAGAAACTCCTTCCTGCATCAAATCCCCAGCCTAGCATACAACATGGATTCAAAAGCCCTTCCAGGCCACGTGCCAGCACTACAGCTAGCCCTGAGCTTAAGATCTCTGCTCAGAGAGGAAAGCCAAGGAGCTATGAGTAAGCCAGTGTTAGGAACATCTTTTTCTATCACCCACGTCTAACCCCATAGCACCAGCCCTTGCTGACCCTGTCAACCCACACCCGTTAGCTCCTGGAAACTACAACATAGTAGCTATTAGCTCGTATTAGCTACAACACTGTGTTGCTAATTCAAAAGTTAATTCCTAGTTCTGCCAGCAAGTGAAATTGTGACCCCTAGCCGTTGTCCTGTATTTATCCATAAAGCAGTTACTCCGTCACGAGACCCGGCTTTGGCACTAGCTCACATCCACCTCCAGAGGCTTCCCAAGTGTTTCTCAATACTGGTTAGGTCCTTGCTGTCTTGAGTCTTTGACCATAGCACTGCAGATAAACTAGAGAGACTGGATTCAGGCAAGAGGCCTGATTTATCCGTGTGGACAGCTTTTCCCTTTCATGGACTTCTAGTTCTGCAGCATGTGACTTGTCTGAACACTAATTTCTATCCAGCAATATACTGATTTTCCTCTAATCTGAAATTCTTGGCAACTAAAAGAACCTAATTAGGGTGTTTCTGTTGGCATTTCTTCTTTTTCTGTGAGAGGGAAACATATTTCGGTTTTGTGCAGTTCAGACTCCTTAAACGCCGCCAGTTAAAATACAAATTTGAACCTAACTTATCGTCCTCTCTGGGCAATGGAATTAGTTGTAAGTCCAATATTGTGACACAAAACTAGGCAAGCAGCTTCACATGGAGCTGCTCCTTGGCCCTGGACTGCATTGAAGTTAACCCTACTGCTAATCTTAGCCTTAACCTTAATCACAGGCCAGCAACTGCTACCACTACAGACAGAATAAACTCATTGGGTCCTAAATAAAATCTATAATCTCATTCTGGGAAAAAAAAAAAATCTATCTATCTATCATCTATCTATCTATCTATCTATCTATCTATCTATCTATCTATCTATCTATCTATCTATCCTATCTATATCTAGTTTTGAGGCTCCTCTCAGTTCAAGCACTGACCCTGATGTGATCCCCAGCCCTAAGATGAAGCTTTATTTCACTAGCCCTCTACAGGACATAAACAAGAACTAGCCCAACTGTTGCCTGTTTCTAAACCTATATAATTTCCTTAGTTTATAATCTCCTGCCATCTGAATCCAAAACCTCACCAATAGAGGACCACATCCATTGAACAATGTGTGTTAAACATCTTTACTCTTGGCACCTCATTAAAGCAGCTGAATAAATTGACTCAAATCAAAGAACTATGAATCTGCCTTTCAGACTCAAAATCACAAACAAACTAAGCAGAGGGAATGAAAGAGAACTTCCATTTATCTCACTTGTTTCCACCTCTGACAGAAGCTCATGGGTTGTGCAGCCTGCTGAGACCTCTGCATCCCCAAGCTGACAAGGCTCATTGCTCTGTGGGCTGAGCCAGCACTGGAAACCTCCAGATCTGCCTGGGAGACTTACAAAGAATGAGCCATATCAGCTGGCTGGGGTCAAAGAAGTGACTACTTGGCAACCTGTCTTGCCAAGGTGACTTTCTGCTTTCAGGTGATTTCTCACTGGGATTTTTTCTCTTACTTTTGGCAGCTTGAGTAGTGCTGATCAGACCAGCTGAGAGACACGTGGCTGTAATTTTTTTAAGATATCAATGCAATTTAGTTCTTTATACAAAGTAAAAATTCAAGTTGAAAAAGGTCAGGTGAATGATCAAACAGAAGGACCACAAAATATAATTATTATTCTTACAAACACATATCTTAGTGTGTGCCCTTTTAGATCTTTAACAGGAAGATGTTAGGCATAAAATCTTCTAGTCAGTGACAGTCACTAAAGTAGAATTAACTGCAGAAAAATATACAAACCCCTTGAAGTGTAAGATCACTTGAGTTCAAGAAGGAAAAAAATAATTTAAATAATAAAAGTCAAGCCAAGCCAATTTGAAAAGCAGTGACAGGGAAGCAAAGCTGTACAGACTGGATTGCTGTATCTGGAGTAATGAGAGGCCTGGCAGAAAGCACAAGAGTGCTCTTAACTACTCCACTCCCCACTATCCTAAGAGTCCATTCAGACATTGCAAGGTCCAGATGCATTTTGCTCTTTTTTACTCTAGAACATTTCTGGTGATTTACTACCTTGTGAACAGTTGCACTGTAGTGGGAAACCCCAGAGCTGATGGCATTGCAGGCTGCAGGCATGGCAGAACAGAGATGTCTAGACAGGGAAAGGATCAGTATCCTATTTGGTTAATAGATTGTCCTCTAATCTTTTCAGAGATGGGATTGCTGCTTTCTGCATCTGATGCCCAGCTGTTTTCTGAGGTGTACCAGTTTTACTTTGGTAAACTGGTCATTAGTGCCATATTTCTTTTGCTGTAGTTCCTTTTCCTTCATTTGTAATTATTTCAGCCATTGGCTCACATGATATTAATCATTCCACAGAGAAAATGTTACACACGCCAGGTTCAGACTGTTCTAGTAAACCACAGGGAAATGGTTTATTGTGATAGAAATGCTAAGTTTACTTTGACCTGATGTCATTACTGAGTAATGCACAAGGACAAATTTCAGTACTATTGAAGACTATCCACAGAAAGGTGGTAGGCAGCAAAACCTGAAAGTTAAGACTTGGTGGAGTTTTAGGTCATTATGGACAGCAAATCTATTTAATGGGGAATGTCCTTTTTGGTATGTCTTTCATCTTGGAAATGGGAACACTTCCCATTGAGATCAAAGAGAAAATGTTACTGGCACTCATGATACATAGCTAACATCATCAGAGCTTCAGGGTTTAATTAAAAGAAGAATTTTGTCCACAAGAAAAGCCAGTAGTCATCCAAACCATGGTGTGTTTCACAACTGGACTCTCTCAACAGATTCCCAGATACTGCTGAGATCAGTAGCCAAAGCCAAATGCAATGCTTAGATAAATACCAGATGCCAGGTGCTTGGTGTCTTTGGGCTTAATATTCCCTCATACAGGGCTACTTTCCAGTTTGTGGTTTCTGCTGAAGAAGGTCTCATTTTGGCTTGCATTTGGCAATACACACATGCACTGCTCTTAATGAACAAATCCCATCTGGAAAACTGCCATCATAAAGCTCCGCTAAGAAGCCTCTCCCTTCAACTGAAAGCAAAAATTGTAGGGTAGGACAGTACATATAGGGTGCCTATTAAACCAAACTCCAAGCACTGGATTCCCTCATGCAATAGTCTGTTCACAGCAATTGTTGTGACAGACCCTTTGGACAGGGAGGGTTCATCTCTCGGTTGCAGTGGTGCAATTTACGTGCATTCCAGTTCTAGGAGGCAACAGATATGCAAGGTTGTATTACTTGCTCAAGAATGCATTCAAAACTTTGCACCTTTCCAAAACTCTCTGAGTCACTTCTGACTTATTCCAACATGTTATTAATTACCATTCTGTTAGTGAAGTTCATGAAAGAGATTTTGCATAATGAATTTTTCAAGAGAGATTATATAAAAGCACCTATAAATTAAGCAGATGGCAGAGCACAAGTCTTTGAGGGAAGAGATAACATGGAATACAGAAGAAGAAATCATTTACAAAATATGGGAACAAATAGTTTCTAACTTCTTGAATTTTTTTCACCTTTGAAGAAGGAAACCTGGACAAGGAGTTCTGTGAGGAAAAGCAGATATGACAGGCACAGATTAGGAGGAAGATGGAGAAGCAGTTACAGAAGAGCAATCAGGAAGGGAGGAAATCATTTTCCTGGAAGAAAAAAATAGAGAGTGACAATTCACAGGAGTAATAGAAGATAAGAAAAATAGAAAACAGTGAAAGGCAGAAATAAGCAATCCTGACATATCCTAAAAATAAGAAATAACAAATTGGCAGAGAGCAAACCAAACTCAAAAAATAAGGATTCAATACAACTCTGCTTATAAGAAGCCCTTTACACTGTTAATGCTGTTCTTGGCCCCAGAGTTTCTGACTCTCCTGCTAGTACCAAAAGGAGTGGGAGGAAGAGGCATTTGACTGGCCCTTGGTCTGGAAGCCAGCCAGCAGCACTGCAGAACTTCTCCTTTTTTTCTTTTTTAATTGTTTTTGCTAGTGATTACAAATATTTCTCATTATGTGCTTTCTAGGAGGAAATTTGGTGTAAATAACTCATTTTTTCTCTGTAAATTCTTCCTCTTACACTCCTTGTGTTTTGGGTTTCCTTCCACTGAATATTCTCAAACTATTCTCACTAATTCTGTCCATCTCTGAGGTACAAATTATTCCATGTCAGTAGACTGGACTTTAGTTGGGAATTTTGTATGTAGCAAACATTTAAAAATATTAATGCACTGTTTAAATCATGGGCTTGTACATTCACTTACCCTTGTCATGTGAAGACTAGATTCTTCACTGACTTCTGTGGGTGGTTTTTATCATTTGGTTTATGACAGAAGTCTCCAAGTGGCCAATCTGTTTCTTTAACAATTTCTTTTTTTTATCAGAGGTAGAATATGTCCTTAATTAGTTAACTTTCAGTCAAATTTTTCCTTCTTCCTGAGGATTTCTAACAAGTTGGTGAACCTCCAAAGTTCCACTAAAAGCTTTATGTGATTTTTATTCTTTTTGAAGCCCTCCCTTTTGAGGCCCAATGTGTAGTGAGAGTAATGAGTTTCTTTTTCAAACACATCTTGCCCTGAAACTTCGGGATAATTTTAGTTTTTTCCTATTTCTCATTTGCAACAACAATGGAGCTCAGCAGGTCTGTGGGAAACTGAAATAAACTGGGACAGAGGCCGAGATGGAAATATTTCAGCTGAAAATCTGTTCTCAAAAATGAGAGATTGGTTGCAACCAAGTTGGAGAGAGAACCCTTTGTTAGTTTGGTATGATACCTGATATTATAAAAATCACAGAGAAGCAGATGTACATTATCCAAGAGACTAGGTGTTGGGTTTTCTTGTTTCCAAAAGAACCTTCCAAGACAGCACAAGGCATGGGGAAATATCAATTTCTTCTGTTTCTGGTAGAAGTTCTTCTGGCTATACCTGCTCCAGTAAATGAACTTGGCCTGAGACTGTTTTTGGGTCTAAATGAACTGGGATGGCCTGTGTCAGTGCTGATCACCTGCTTTCAGTCTCCAAAAGAAGAGGTTCCAGGAAGCCTGCCTGGAGGGAATGGCCACCACAGTCATTTAACAAAAAAAAGTACCCAGGAATTGTTTGGGTACAGCACTGTTTTTGAAAAGATGAACTCATGCCAGGCAAAGCTCTCTTCATCAGCACAGATGTTCTCAGCCCAGTGCTCAGAAATGTTTCCAGGCATGCTTGGATTTGGTCATACAGACACAGCCTGAAGGTGTAATAGTGTTTCAAGGGGGCCCATGTGTTAGAGATGTGTTTTATGACCTTTATGTAATGTAGATCTTCTCTTACTGGTGTCTTGAAATCTCCATGGGAACAAATAAAGATATAAAGGTGTTATTCTGTCCTTGTGTAACACAGAGGGAGGGAACAAACAAACATGGGGTGTTGGGGCTTTTTAATAAATCCCTAGTTTGCATTAAGCATATTCTGACTAAGCCACACAATGGGCAAATTAGAAATCTGCAAATTAAAATATATGTGATTGATAGTGGTCATTAAACAGGTCTTTTCAATCAATCAAGTACTAAGACTGTTCCTGCTCACCTTCAAAGCAGTTGTGAAATTTATCATCCTAATACATGCAAAAGTTTCCTTCTGTGGATCCAGCAAATACTGCTAAGCCACCCACGCCACACACATGTTCACAGGCTCTATAAATTTTGAGATGGTGCAAGTTCAGATCCATTCCAATTGCCAGAAAAAAACACTAAAAAAAGATCAGCAAATACAAACCAGAACAGAAACCTAAATAAAATACTTCAGAAGGTTCCCTTATCCCATTGTATTCCAGTAAATTATGTGTACTTTCCTGTGTGTTTTGGCACCAGAAAAAAATACAAATCTGTCTCTTAATTATGCAAACACAAGGAATATGTAAGTCCTTGAAAACAAATCTCTTGAGCTGTGCTATGAAACTTTTTAAGAGATTCATGTCACCCTGACACCCTGTCACTTCAAAGCAAGAACATAATATTTCATCACAGGAAAACTGGTTTGTTGAAATGGGCTTTACAAGTTATAACACAAGCAAAGTGCTGTACAGCATCTTTCAGGATTCACCTTGATTTTTTTTTTAGAAGTAGAAGCACTTCAGAGAAATGCTTTGGCAAAGCCTCCTTGGTGCAATCTGGAAATTTTCTGGAATGAATAAAGACATACATACACACAGGTTTGTGCCTGAATGTGGGACCTACAGGAAATGGCTGAAGAAGAAACAGGACTTACTTAATGGATTGTTAGACTTAAGCTCATCAACAATCAAAATTAAATTGGTTGATTTGAATGTTCTGCTAAATGCAATTGTCAGAACAACAGGTTAATTTTTGAAAAACAGGCTGCAATTGGTCTGGCTGCCATTCAAATGTATATAATTGCTTCAGAATGAGCAAAGAGCATGACAAGGCCATGTGAGGCCAGCAAGAGGAGAGAAGGGAAAGTTTGGATTAGAGGCTTCCTGTATGGAAAACATCTGCACTGGAGCTGGAGAAGCTGCACTTTCACTGGAGCCTGGGTTACAGTTACAGGGCTGAGGCAGCACCCACTGCTCACCCAACCTGTGCAGGCACATCACTTTGGGTGATCCAGATGCAAGAGCAAGCTCAGAATCTTGTCCCCTTCTCCAAAGGCAGTTAATCTATTTAGTGGTGGTTACTCAAAGCAAACTTTTGAAACAACTGTGTTTTGTCATCATATCAACTTCCCCCTGAAAATATAATCTTGTAAATGATCCACTTTATATTTCATTCAGGACAGATACTTGAGACCTGAAGGTCTGCATTTACACAAAATATAATTATAAGCTGGAAAAGGAATATTTTTTCGCTACACATTGTAGCCAGTTCTAGTGGTCTGGGGAGAACAGTGTTATTAAATTAATATTTTTAAAAGCTTCTCAGTTGTCTCTCACTCAAAGTGGGTCATCAAAAATCAACTCACCTAACTTGAACCAACAGCAATAGAGGCCATAAGAACCAAAAAAAGAGACATACAAATCCAACAGTTTTCCAAATTTCTCTTGAGAAGCTGTTAACTTATTTTGAATTTTCAGATTCCTTATCTTTTCCATTTCATTGACTACATATTTCTTTGCTGGTATAAACACTATTAGATAGTTTCTATCTCTCTATAAAAACAATTCTCACCCAAGTGCTCTCCCCTTTCACCTCAGCACCTCCTCCCCACTCCACAGTGTCTATCAAAGTAACAGGAATAGAAGACAACTTTCTCAAAGTTATGTAGCACTTAATTTCTGGAAGACTGTCCCTCAATCCCATAATTAAGTAACAACAGGATAAGCAAGATGGATAAATGCAAAATAAGATCTAATAAGTGGCTTTTAAAACATTGAAAATAACTAAAATAGAATAAAAATTAGTAATATAATCAGCTATAAGAACAGGATTTTTTTTTTTGCATATGTTCAGGTCTTTGGAGATTTTCCAACAGGACTTGGGATCTCCTAGAGCTGATAAAGATGTAGCAGGAATCATGGACTTGCTACTAAGCGCTACTAAGCTCACTCAGAACAAGTTGCAAGCCAGAATTATCACGTTATTCACTTTTGACCTTATGCATAGGCAGTGAATCCCAAATAGCAAGATGCATTCTGTCCAACAAATGGACCATCTGAATATGAAGGAATGCCACATGTACAAAAGGATAAGGTCACATCCTGAAAAAGAGCATTAAGCAGGAGCAGGAGAGGCACTTCTGGCACTTCCTGCACTTCTCCCTTCCCAAGGCAGGCAGAGACGTGGCCAAGAGCAGGTGCCTATTGTGAGGAGGAATAACCACATGGTGAGGGGAAACTGAAGGAATCTAAACAAATTTCCCCCCAAAGGCACAAGGTCCCATTGGAAGGAGCAGCTGGTTTCTCATCCCCAGGAAAGGTACCTGAGAGCCTCTCCTCCCATTTTCCCATTGTGGTCAAGCAAGGCAGAAGCCTGTTCTGAGCCAGCTCCTTGTGGCCTGGAGTGACCCTAGGAGGGGAAGCTGATGAGAAGGAGCCTAGCTAGACAGAGCTAGCCAGTGGGTGGAGCCACGGAGAAATTCCGTGTGGATTGAGTCCTTGAGAGGCTGCCAGGGATCCGGCATGCCTGGACACCGCCTCAGACACGTATAGGGCTCAGAGCCTTCGGGTGGGGACAAACAAGATTGATGCAGCAAAGGATGCTATAGCTTTTTGCATCCAACTTGGTTTCAGTCCTCCACATCCAGCTTGATTTGCATAGAACAAATACTCCTCTGAGAACACTGTGAATTCTTTCTAGCTGAGGCAAACTATTTATATAAATTGTATTGTTCTGGCGAAATCCAGCTAATAAAACATATTTTATTCCCTTTATTATATATGACATTAACATACTGCACAACTTCTGATTGGTAACATGAATATAAAACCTAAGATTGATTTCTACTATAAATCTTTATTTCCATTTGCCATGTTAAGATCATCATTCTACAAAACTGATGCACATGCTTTTAGGCTGGAAGCATTTTTTTTTATATGGCATGAATTGTTTTTCTGAATCATAAAATCCTATGAGGAGACCTCAATTTCTGCTATAATTCTTTCCACTTTAAAAACCAGGTCATTGCCAATCACTGTGACTTTGATGAGTGACTTTGTTATTGCCTTGTAGAATGAAATAATACCTTGTGTGTTTGGTACACAAACAATTCAGTTTAAAATAGAGGACAGCATCCTATTCCCCAAACACTGGATTACTGGAGACCAAAATGAAATCCCTTGACTTGAATTCTCTTTGCATTTGAATTCAAATTTATCTCCTTAGGAGGACACAGTAACAAAGAATGGAAAAACAGCATTGCATCTAATTTTTACTTAATTAAAAATCAATACACATTAGTCTCTATCTGGGATCTTAAGACCTTTCTTTACGTCTTCTATCACATTACTTCTACAAATCTGAAGACTTTTGATTGCTCTTCTTCTGCATAGATTATAACTCTTGTCTTGGAAAAAACCTCAGAAGCAGAAGTAACAGCATTAGAGAGCTGCCTGCTGACTCAGTAAAACTTTTATTTGCTCTACAGCTCCTCCACATGCAGCAAGTGTAACCATATGATTAATCTCCTCTTTTGGCAGTCTCAAAAATTGTAACCAAAAAGGAGCAGAAAGTTCTTTGCCACCTGTACTCTGCAACATGGGATGTCACTACACAGATTTGATTTGCTCTGACTCTTCTTGACCACATCTGTCCGTCTTTGCTGGGGTGAAAAATATGATCCTGGAGAAAATATATTGCTAAAACTGGAATAGAATATCACATATGATATGTATGTTTCTGAATTTAAGCATGGTGGGCTGAGAGCTTTAACTTCAGGACACTTAGAAAAGGCACTGTTTCCTTCATCAGACTGAGGAAGGCTTCAGAAGTTAGAGTGGACAAATTTTCATAAAGGCATAGTCTTTACCTTAACTATAGAGAGATGCAAATATTCTTTGTTCCTCCCTCTGATGAAAGAGGGTGGACAGCTTCTTTTTTGAAGCTTCTTTATTTACTGGCATCTCTTGTTTTCCATGGCAGATGTTTCCCTGTCTATTTTTCATGGAAACACTTATTTTCTGCAGCTTGTTCTGTTTTGAATGGAAGACTGTAGTGGAATTGTCTACGACAGCAGACAGCAGCAGACCTTTTCTGCTTTCTCATGATCCATCTTGTAAGTCATTACACTTGCAGCCTAGGAGTGGGGAGACTGGAACAGAAGAAAATATGGATTAGGAGTTGAAAGAATATATTGCACAACTTGGTCTTTAAATTCTTAAAGAAGCAACATCCTTAAAACCAGGGATGATAAAATTTCTGCAGAGATTATTAGGTTTATTCTACAAAATCAGTCATTAAAATGTATTATTATCTTGGTGAACCCTTGCTGCCTGAAGAAAAGGGCAATTTTTAAAATAAGGCAGGCAGAGTTATAAATAACTGGGTAAGAAATGTGAGGTTTTGTAGTAGAAGTGCTCTAACTATACTGGCAGAGTGTATCAATCACTAGCAAGAACCTTCAGGGCTGGCAATTATTCTACATATGACTACATCACTTGCAGTTGTCCTTAAATAACAGCAGAGAACGAGTACCGGGACACAAAACACACGGGCCGTGCTTCCCACCTAATACTGCTCAGGAAAGTGATCTCAGCCTTCTTACAGTAAAGGTTTCAATGAAGCAAAGCAATTGGCTGCTCCTGTGCTGAGAGCAGACAGAGAACAAAGAAAGGCAAATGCAACAAATCAGCAAGATGTTGAAATAACCTTTCCAACGGGGAAAGAATGTGACACAGAACAAGTTAAAATGAGTAAAAGTATCTGTTGTGTGTTCTTTCTTGGTAGCAGGAGGTTCAAGCTAAAAGGCTAAAAGCATCCTCAACTCAAAAGTAGCTCTGCTTGTCAGCAAGCCATGAAAGTGCAAAAAGCTGCACAGCCCAGAAAAAGTCAAGCCATGAGTCCCACCTGAAGCCCAGCACAAGGCTCAGAGCCTCACAGCCTTAGATCAGCACATCCAACACTATGGCAGGATAACTGCCCCAGCTCAGAGCAGAAGCAGCACAGCTGGATTCCTGCAGGGCTGTGCCCAAGCCCTGCCTTCTGGCTGCCTGAGGACAGAGCTGTTCTTTGTCCTCCTGCACTTTGTTTCCTCGTCTGGAACTCCAGTATGGGTCACAGTGTTCTGACTGAAGATGCATCCTAACTCTCTGAAGACCTCTGGAAAATGCTCTCTGTGTAAACACACTGAACATTAAGGGCAAGGATAGGTGACTGTCACAGGGCAGTTGTTATGATCGAAGACCTTAGGAATGTTCTTCAGCATTCATTTGGGTTGATGTGGAAGCTTCTAAATCCTGTTATCACAGGAAGGTTTGGGAGGCAGGACACCATTATTATTGCAGGACTATGCTCCTCTTACTCTATTGCCTCACTTTCCTGTTTTGCATGTGGAACAATCCTGACATACCAAAACATATTGTTTTGTTTTGTTTTGGCTTTTTTTAATGTAAAAGAGATAAGAATAAGTATATCCATTAGAGTGTCATCTGTCTTTGTCTGGGTAGCACATCCCAAAAGTGAAAGAAGAATATTTACACTGTGTGTTTCACTATTTTTAGAAAAGGGACTATTGGAATTCACATCGTCTGTAGACTGTTGCAGGGAAAGATACCATGAAGTTCAAAACAAAGTACTATTCATGGTAAAAAGGGCTATTTTGCTTGTGCTCAGCACTTTTTTGTGTTTCTAGGGATGGCTGGATCACATTAGTTACTTAATAATATAAAGCTGAATTGGAATTTAACATGTCTGGAGGGATTTCTGGTTTCCTTGAAGTGCCAAGCGTATTCACTCTTTAAAATTGAAAAAAAGAAGAATGACATTCATGATCCTATTGGGATCTGCCTTATTCAACACAATTTTTCTCATGGAAATCCACCTCTTTTGCTTGAGTTTCTCTGTTCTCTGTAGTGATGCCTCATGCTCACGTGTCACTTCAAAGAGTCTGAGCCATGTTTTAAGGCTGGGGAGAAGACAGGTGGAGTGCTCCTCTTTGGGAAGCGTGCCAGAGTGCAGGAGGTAACCCTGTGGGCTGGCACAGCAGCTGCTGGATCTGCTGAACATCATAATGGGATCTCTCTGCACTAGGAGAGGCACATTATGGCTGTCCATCCATCCATCCATCCATCCATCCATCCATCCATCCATCCATCCATCCATCCATCCATCCATCCCAATGCTTCTGCTGGGTGAGTGGATGGATGCAAGGCTTTTCCTGTGACCCAGCCACCCCATGGTTGTCACCTCTGCAGCAACATCAGAAGATGCTGTCTGTACTCTGTGACCATCCTCCACTGATTTGCTAATGTTAAACAAGGAAAAGCTATCCCTACCACACATAAAAAAATTAAGCCCACTTTCACTAAATTACAAGTAAATGTATAATCAGACCAGGGGAGACCCAAAAGCACAGCACAGACCCAAATGATGGGCCACTTAATGACTATCAGCTCTGTGACTGTTTCATTGATGGTTTCCAATAAATGCCTTTTTTCTTACTGAGTGAGCTCTCTCATTAATTAGGAAAAGGCTAATAAAATTGGTATCATGATTGAATGTCTCTCAAAATAGCATGTGCTTGATCAGTCACACATTGTTTCAACAAATTAAAAAAAATAATAAAGTCTACAGCAGTTTCTCCATAAGCTACATTACATTGTTTTAATGCTCACTTTAAAGACCATAAATTAATCTGGAAATGGTGGTACACATGTAGAGTGCCATAGTTTTTCATTCACAGCCCATATGAGATAGCATTAGAGAAAACAGGATAACAGAGTACAGTTTTATGAATACGTACCAGTTGTGCATTCCCCACACTTTTGTATTTTTATTTTGTTAGCCTGATGTTTTGTCCCCTGGGAAATCTGTTTTATTATATTAATCAGGGAATGGTTGTCTTAATCAAACAGAGAGGTGTGGAATGACTCTCTCCCATTTCTTTTTCAGTGGGGAGGAAAGGAAGCAAGCACACCCAAGTATGAAGTTTGTTTTCATTTCTTCTGACCCTTTTTCTGCTAGCTAACAGGTTTTGTTTTTATGTATGCATAAGGCAAGAGATAAGAAAGTCAAAGTCCTGAACTTTTCAGCCCTTGACTACAGAGAATTGGTGGAAAATATATTAAAGAAAAAGGAGCTTGGAGTTGCAGTATAACTCAAATCCTGTATGAGATATTTTTAGAATTGGGAAATAAATGAAGTACTAAGGAAAAAAAAGACACACTTGATAAGAAAACACAAATATTTAAATTTATGATCTTTCAATGCAGCATTCAAAAACTCTTTACCAGGAATGACAAAATCTGTGCCACATCATTCAAAGTATGACCAGAGTTAGTAATTAATTCACCTAAGAAAAAAGTATTCTTTGACTTTACTTTTAAAGGATGCTGGGAACTGCACTTCAGACATGGACCATTTTACTGGTTTAAATTAATTTATGAAATATGTCTTCAAAGATAATTATTTTCTTAATACATAACAGGAAATGATTGATTACATATTTATGTATTATTATGGCAAGGTTCAAGCAAGGATTTTTGCAGACAGAGAATTTTACCTTATTGTGCTTTAATGAAGGCAGGCTGTTTAATGTACAGAGAGAGACATTCTCAGTAAAGCTGAGACAAGAGGGGAGCAGCAAATGTCCAAACCAGAAGGATATTTTATGTGCTATATCTGTTATTGCAGTTCAAATGATAACTTCTTAACTTGGCAATTACTTCTTTTTGAACTCAGGTTAAAAGCCTGTTTTACCCTTATTGATCCAGTTTTGCTCTTTAATCTTTCACCTTCCCATTCTATTATGTAAAAATGCATAGCTAAGGATACTCTCCCATGCTTTTTCTTCATCACTGACTTATATATACTTAGAAATTCTTGGGATTCACCCTGCTCAAAAGCAGAAACTGTAAAATCCCTTGTATCAGCACCTCAGCAAATTCTGCACCTGACTTTCCAAACAGGTTATCTGCACTGGACCCATATAAATGTGGGCTCTCACCTCTACCAGTCAAAGCTGACACCTCTGAGGTTGTTGGGGCTTAAGTAGCTGAGTCTCTGAGGAATTCTTTGCTTGCTAAAAGCAATCCAGACTAAGAAGTACTTTCTTCCTTTCTTCCTTGTTTGCATGACTAGAACTGCCTTGTGAATTGGAAGCTCCTGTGAAGGTATTTATATATATATATATATATTTTATTTATTTATTTATTTATTTATTTATTTATTTATTTATTTATTTATTTATTTATTTATTTTATATACCTTTATATCTCCTGTGAAGGTATTTAAACCATATTCATGCTCTTCTACCAAAAAACCACCCCAACCAACCAACTAACCAACCCCAAAAAACTCTCAAATCTTATCTTGTTACTACAGATATCCTCTTGGAAAGTCATGATAGATTGTAGAACATAGTACTACTGTTTTGGTTTATCAGGATTAATTATTCATCTCACAAAGTTGCAAGATAGATAAAATTGTTATTAAAAGGTTAAAATGGAGACTAGCTTTAACTCAGATGAGAGAATAGGAAGAGAAGGCAAGATGTAATCCAAGTGCCTGGAATTCTCTTTAGGTACCATAATTGCTTCAAATAGTTAACAACAGGATTGAAAAGAAATCAGTAGGATAATTTGATGTATGGGTATTATTGATCTCTGACATTAATCTCTGATCTCTAAGATCTCTGTTCATTTTGGGAGGATATTATAGACTGGAGAACCCAAATATCTACTTTATGAAACAATTTTCTGCTGTGGTAGCAGAACAAATGACAGAGAGAGTGTTCCCTGACGTGTGGAAAGGTCACAGTGGGCAAAGAGGTCTCATCACCTACAGCCCCTACACTGAAGTGCTTTATTCTTTAAAGAGTCTTCAGTTTGCAGATTTAACACTTATAACTGTCAGCAAATCATATCTCTGACACTATTAGCTAATGAATTTTACTCTTAAAAAATGCTGCAAAACTTAGGAAAAAATTGTGTTTTAATCAAATTAGGACTCACCAGCAACAGGGGGATGGCTAGAGAAATTAAAATTGCAAATAAAGTACCATTTAGAGAAGAGCCTGTGAGAGTGATCTAACCAGCTGCACATAAAAATGTAAGATTTGGCCCTCCAAATGTTCTGGAAATAGGCAGCTATGTTCTGTGCTGATTACAGTGTTAAAGTTTACAGCATGATACTGATAAAACTATCAAAGATTTACACCAGAAGCGGAATGAAGCAATTCTGCCCATTTAATTAGGCAAGTAAATTGCAATGAGTACTTGGGAAATGTCTGTTGGTGGCTGTGATGGAAGTTCCTGCTGTGTGATGATATTCCTGGGACAAGGAGCTCGCCAGCAGAAGTCTCCCTGTGTTTTACCCCTAGCACTGCTGAGAGGGGGCTGTGTGAGAGGCATGGGCCAGCAAACAGCACATTTCTGTCCCAAAACCCAAGAACAGCAACTGGTACAACAGCCATTATCTGCTACATCTTTTTAGTGCTCTGCAGAGGGCAGAGACCATTCCCATCCTAAACACTTCTTTGCCATGTCTCCACAGCTCCTACCTGTGTGTCCAGTAGATAACTTCCCCATTTCTCTTGGCAGTCTGGCACAGAGCTCTTTGCCAGGTGCTTTCACACCTGTGGGAGGCTTCATTGGCTGCTTCAAGTCAATAAATTCAGGGTGATGAAACTGCCTTCCATGTGATCATCTTGTTTTAAGGAAAGCAAGGAACTCCCAGCTTCAGGACCTATTCAGTCATACAAGGCAACAGCGTGTGCTGATCCACGCTCATCTCTTTGGCTGCCAGGCACCTGGATAGAAACACAACTGCTGTGCAAAACTCCAGGATCATGCCAAATGTAGCTGTTCTATGCATGTCTTTGAGCAAGATGCTACCCAAATGAATAATGGATCACCTTTTCAGTTAGCAGCCCTGTTGTGCAGGATGCTGAAGAGCTCGGATGAAGCACTGTTTTACCGAGGAGGCTCTTAAACCAGATTTGAAACAGTCTAATGTTGCTATGTGTAGCAATTTAGAATTCAGTGGCTGAAATGGAAAAGCAGGACACAGAACAAGCTCAGGATCAGTGCAGTGATCAGTCCACCCCATGAGATGGCCAAGAAGACACATGAGGTTAAACTGGGCACTTTAAAACACCATCTCAAACAGAAAATCATGCACAGGTTTCATAGGTGAGAGCAGGACAGCTGACTGCTAAACAGGGGATCTGCAAACACAAGCAACTCCAGTGTGACTCAGACTGGCAGGCACAGTGCTGCAACCCAGAAAACTCAAGTGCCCCATGGAGTGAGCAGGTGAATAACCCACACTATGGTCTGTGGGCACCAGGAACAGATTCCCAGCCCTGGGGCACTGACAGGTCTGCGAGTCCAGGCTCCATCTCTCACACTGGCCAAAGCTGCCATCTGCATGACCTGCATGTGCTTCCAGCCTTTAAGGGATGTGTTCTTTCAAGCCTCAGTTTATAGCTCAGAAATATAAAATCTCTGTCACACACAACCGAGTCAGAAGTAGCAATAAGCCAAATTTCCTATAAACATGCCAGCTATTGTTCTTTTCTTATACTATTGTTCATTAGGGTTGGCAAAGATTATCTGGGGAACTGGATGACTTTATCACACATTATTTATCCCACACCCAGCACTCAGCAACATGATCACTGATATGGTCAGTGAATCCATATTCACCAATTCCCAGAAAGAAAACTCCCTCAGGTCAGCTTGTGATTCTCCCTGTAAAAAAATTGCCCATCAAGGTCCCCTTCTCTCTTTAAAGCTTTTGACCAGCTATAAGCCATGTATTATTCCACAGTCATCCCAAGACACAGCTGAGTCAACAGATCCATCTTTCCTAATATCTTTTTCTGTCTTATTTTTGGATTTTGCTGCTACGTGTCACCAATCTGTGACAGGATTTAGTCTGAAATGGGGAAGGAAAAAATGCCCTGTTCTCTCACTGTAGCATTTGAGCAGGTCCTACAAGTGCCCTCAATGGTCCAGCGGTCACTTGCTATGCGTGATGCCTCTTCATCTCTTCTTGAATGGAACAGTCTGGGGAGCCCAGTAACTGTGTTTGCACACACCAGTGTTTTGCAGTTTGTTTTAAACACAAGTAATGCACAGATTTTAAGAAATGTTATTTTTCATACCAAAGGCAAACAAATCCCAGTGTCCTGCTCTACCACTGGTGGCTTGATTATCCATTTTACATCTTTGCAGCTTGTCATTCATATGTCTTTGCACTCTGAGCAAAACAACAATGTGAAGGTATACATGTGGACTTCGCCATGAATGGAACATGAATTTGTAGTTTTTTATCCCTACTGAAATCCCCTACACATAAAAGAAAACAGCTAAAGAGGATCCTGATTAAGAGTTTTTAGTTTATAGCCAAGACTTCTCTCAGCTTTAAGACAAGGTTTAAACAAAAGAAGTATCTAATTGGCTTTTACTGCACTAAACTTCTTAAGTTTTATAAACAATAATAATCATCCCAGATGGTGGGTTTGGTGTTTTAGTTTTTGGGGTTTTTTTAGGTTTGGGTTTTTTTTTTTTTTTTTTTTTTTTTTTTGTTTCAAATTAAAGAATAAAGCTGAAGTATACAGTTTGTTAGTAAAATTGTTAATAGAGTGTATTTTTATATTGATCGTTTTCAAAGCAATAACTATAAATGCAAATTAAATAAAGCACAAAAATGAGCGTAGATGAAAAAAGATTGAATTCACTGTTTCAGGATGTTTTGTAAAATGGATCTGTACATATCCTGAGCTTTCAATATGAGTATTTTCTAGGAGGTAGTCTGGGGTGAATTGTGTCCCTTAAAGCAATTTTAGTGGAACTTGCAATATATACGGGATTCTGATGCAGATGAGGAGGATTTTCTGCTTATCAGATGTCTGATTTGGTCTCAGGAATCCAAGCTGACACAAAGTACCTCATCTTTCCCATTGCTGGGTCTGGCCTCCTACACAATCAGGACAATTATGGCGTTTGTTGGTTCAAATTCTTGCCCATTTTCCATAGGGTCTGACCCTCTTCTATGAGACTGAGATGTTTAGGGAGAAACTCCAAAAGAAACTTGCATGTTTATGCATATCTACTCATAAAAAGCTTTAGTGGCCAGAAGAGTGTTTTATATTTACTCCATTTGCCAGTTTTCTATAAAAGCCAAAAGGATCTGAAATTAAATGATCTGCCTTCAATACAAGCCAATAATGTATCCAAGCACTGTTGGATGTTGAAGCACAAAATAACAGCTTTGCTTGGTAATGATGTCTTTCAAAAAACAGATACCATATTTTACTTAGCTGTGGTTGACAGAAATAATTGCTATTGTGGATATATGCAACCTCTCACAAGTACATTTCTTTATGCTTTGATCATACTCTGAGCAAAAGATTTTCCTGATCAATAATGCTTATAGCTATAAGTCCTCATGTAGCTTAAATTGAAGTTAATTGAAGGTTTTAAGACAGTTCAGTTGAATCTACAGACTTAAGACCATGGAGTAACTATATTTAGCACAAGGATAAAATCCACAGTTCCCTTTTGTCACATAAAACCAATCTACAAAGGAGAAGTAGACCTTTTAAGATCCTTTACTCACGTGAGTAGAATGCATGCAAGTGAACAGACCTTTTGTTTATTTTAATCTGCAATGGAAACCACTGAAAACTTAACAATGTGCTTCCAAACTGACCCCTAGCCAAACCCATTTGCCTCAGTCCCATTTGCTGTTTTTTTCCTAGCAAACGGTGCTGGAGTGAGGTGAGTCAGTAATAAAGAACTGAGCAGGAGAAAAAGCTGTAAGTGGCTGCAGGTAACAACATGGGACACTACAGCTGAAGACAATAAACACTAGCCTATTTTAAAAATCAGAACATGTCAATTCAGAAACCTTCTAGTTTTGTTAACAAAGGAACTAATTAAGCAGAAGGATTACTTCAGTTTACAGACTAGCAAACAAAAAACACAGGAAAGGAAACCGGAGTTCAAACAAAACACACCTCAAGAATGAGATGCCACATCAGGTTATAAAGCACAAAGAGATTTTTGAATTACCCTCTCTGAGTGATACATGCGACTTTTCAAAGTTTGTACACCAGGTCTATCAACTTGCAAGAATGCATGTGTTTGAGATGGCCATGAGAGTTAAGGCTAAACAAAAGCACTCAGAACATACATCTCATGAGTATTTTCCAGAATGTACAGCTGAGAGGAAAATCAAATAGATAAATAAATAAATAAACAGCCCAAATGAAATCTGACTGAGAAATAAAATGGAACAGGTTTATTACACATACTTCTTGATCTTTTTTTCCTTAAACAATTTTCTACAGGCCAACAAATTATAAACATGCAAATTCTCATACTATCAGTCTATTTCTTTATAAACAATAGCCTAAATACCACTGAAATGACTGTGTACATTTATAGATAGCATTCTTTGGCCACATCAGCAATTGTCTACAGACAATTTTGACATCTGCACTTGTGTCCAAAGCAGAGCCAAGGCCCTATTTGGGTTTTCCATCTGCAAGCATAGAAATAGTGCAAGGAGCAATCTTCAGTACAAACACTCTGACAAGCTGATTACTACAAATTTGGCTCAAACTTTTTCTCTCCATTTTTGACAAACTAGAGCTGGTGACCATCTCCTCAAAGATGCCCAATCCCCACTTGAAATGCAACCACAGAGCCAATTAGCGTTTAACTTTGTAAGTTGAAGATAAGGATGTTTTATTTCTGGTGTGGAAGTATAAAAATAAGACAGCATAAAAATATGGCAAGTTTTAAGAGCTTTACTCCTCATTACTCCTCCCTGGCCTTGGGACCACCTGCTGAGACATTTACCCTTTGGTTACCATGTGTAGTAAGGCTCATTCCCCACTTCCCCATTACGGTACAGGCAGTGTTTAGTGTTCCCCTGACTGCAAGTCATGACTTTTCTGTCTCATTCCTTGGCTTTGCATCTCCTAGAAGAGTCTGGCTCTCTTCTCCCTGTAACATTCACCCCCAGGGAGCTGAAGGAAGCAAAGAGATGCTCTCTGCCTTCTGCTCTCTTTGCTGAGCAAGCCCATCCCTCTCAGCCCCTCTGTACATGAACATGGTCCCATCAAAACCATCTGGGTGGAGCTCTGCTGGATCCCCACCACTTGTCAGCATCCCTCCTGTCCTGGCATGCCCCAAATGGGACACGATACTTATGATGTGACTCCACAAGTGCCACATGGAAAGGAGTAATGACTTCCCTCAACCAGCTGGATATGTCTAGACTCCAAATAGTGTCTGTTTTAGACTCCTTGAGGATGTGGGACTCAGCCTGGGCTACAGTCCAGCCTCTGTGTTCTCAAATTTTCTTTCAGTGTGTCTTCCAGCATTTTGTAAAAAAAGAGAAGCTTCTCCTTATCTGCCTCCTGCCTTGGGGTTCCTGTATTTCTTTTCTTCCTCCAGCCTGACCTCTAGCCTATCCCTTCTGGAGTCACTCCCCAATGACACTAATTTTCAGCTTTCATCTATCTGTCAGGGTCCCAGCCTCATCACATACTTTGTAGTCATGCTGTGTAGCCCAGAGATTGCAAATGACTGACATTCTTGCTTTATGCTTACGTCACATCTTTTCATGCTAAAGCATGGAAGAACTTTGTTCAAAACCCAGACATAATACAGGGGTTCCCGGTACAAAAAGCATGTTTGTCAACAGTTTCCACACAGTCCCCTTGCATTAGAAACAGGAAATTTTGTGGTATCTCAACTATTGCCATATGGAAGACTTTTCTAAACTCTTAATTTTTAGTAGTCTTGGGTATTTACCAAGTTGCTATATTCATCTTGGCTCCAAACCACAGTAAATTCCTTTGTCTGATATGTGTGTTTTTGTATCAGTATGGAGGACCTTAGGAAAGAGTCAGAGGAAATAGGTACTGTGCTCATCTGTGGTGATATTGCTTCAGAAAACTCTTGTGACAGAAATGGATGAAAAGTATTCATGCATTACTTTGCACAAAATACATCTCTGTGGCTCAGTAACTGCAGAAAAATGCCATCCTTTTGCAATGCATCCTTCCTATTGATACTGAGATCTGAACAAAATCTGTCCCTGCTTCACCAGCAAGTTTTTTCTTTACAAGCTATAACACACCTCTCCTAGATGCAGAAGCAGAGCTGCACAGGATAATTGTAGTTTTCTTGTTAACATTAATGTGGCAAAAGCAATGCCCATACACTCAGCCCTGAGCTGTGGACAGAAGGGCTGGACCAATACCTGGCAGAGCCTCATTTTGTCCTGCATGGGATGAACGTGCTAATCATGGTTATATAAACCTTGCACCAGGTTTTGCAGGTTCCTTGGTACAGTGCTGGCACTGTAAAGTGCTGCTGATGTTACCTTAAGCCACCAGAGTTTTCACTTATTTAGAAAACAGACATGATTATTTATAATGCCTTTGGGGTAAATTCTAGTGCAGCCATGCTGGCCTCCTCCACAAGGTTTGCCATATTAAAGCTACCTTTGCCTATCTGTGATACCTGTGCTCTGCTTTGAACACTGTGAACATCCCCTTTGTACTGCCTGCTTTCCTGCTGTGCAGAAACAGAGATGTTCCCTCTTTTCCAGTGTTTCCTGTTCACAGCCATAAGTGGGCCATCACTTGGGCCCATGCAAATTGGAGCCATTCGTTTGGAGCAGAGGCCGCTCGTTCCTACGCGGGCGTTTGAGAAGCGCCTCTCTGCTCCACACTCCTCCTGTTGTTTTGTAAAAGCAGCTGGCCAGGGAGAGGACCCAGGCACTTTGCTTCTCAGTAATGAAGCCCCAAGAGGTTCCATGACTCACGGCCTCCGTGTTCCTGCAGATGCTTTCCATCAGCAGCCATCAGGCTGGGATGTGCCTCCAGGAAGGCTCCCAAGCAGATGCTCCGCACAGGCTGTTTCTGCTGCTCCAGCACGTCCTTCCCTAGGAGGCTGCTTTGGGCTACACATGCCTGGAGGGGGAAGAAGGGCAGGGAGAGGCAGCTAGAACTCACCAAAGTCCCAAAAACTTCTGTAAATCAACAGGCTGCAGATCTCACAGGCAAGGCAGAGGAAATCACAGGATGGCTCGGAGGGATTATTGGGCTGCTGGTTAGAATCAGACTTCCAGGGACTTGAGGACTGTCATGAGAAAACTGCAGAATAGTGAAAGATTTCTTCATTGCATTAGTCAGAGTCAGAATGCCTGTTCTGCAAATTTTATTGTCCTTAATTCCAAATCTGATTTTGGCTCAGTTAGAAACAATCTGCACTTGCTACATATTTGAGGCATGAATACACACACATATACATACATATACATATATATACATACATACATATATATATATATATATATATATATATATATACACACATATATGTCAAAATGTTTTTACAATATTTTTGTTTGAACTTGCTGCAAAATGAAGCTATAAAACATCAGAACTGCACCTCAAGCTGAATGTTTTGGAACAACCTAAACAACACACAAGCACAGATAAATGCAAGCTACAGTTTCTCCTAAGACAGTTTATATTTCTATTTTTTAAAGCTTGCCTGCTTGCTTTGTTTAAATTTCCAAAATTGAAGTATTTTTTAGCAGTTTCATAACATGAAAGTTTTTCCAGTAAGCAAGAACACTTCACTCAGTTTTCCCCAATGAGTTTTACTAGATGATGCTTTTATGTTAGAATTGATAGCTCTAGCTTTAACCATCAGAAGGCAAAAATATGAGTGCAAACAGTCAATTAACAAAATCTCGTTGGTATTGAATGATGTAGGATCAGCCTCATTCCCACCTTCCTGTAGACATTTGACAGCCTTAAATGTCACAATATTGAGTAAGAATAGTTTCAAGATTTGTTTCCTTATGTGCTTTTTCCCCCCACAGGGACTCAAGAACTGATTTAAGCCTGAACAATTTGAAGGTTCTTACTTGCTGCATTTGATTTTGTCTGCAGTTTCCCTCTCTGCCTCATGAAGTAAATTAGAAACCTTCTCATGTCCAGCAAATTTATGGAAGGCCAGCTTACAGAAAGTTGCTATCTGCATGACACCACTGTCATAATCTGATTTATTTGGCAGTGCTGCTCTGGACAAGCCCTGGATGAACTTGCCCTTTTTATGTAAAGCAACCTCTTTCTTCTAAGAGTTAAAGTTGAAAGACAGGTCAGTGTGGTCCAGACAACCTCTGTGTTATCACATGTCATTACTTATGCTTCATCCTTTATCTCCTGAGTGATACATTCATTAGGCCGAAGCATGCATTGCTTAATGAGACATTTTGACTTTATTATTCTTTCCCAACTGTTCAGGGAAATTTATATTTGTAAGTTTAAAGCACAGCCAAATTGACAGTGATAGACAGTTTGGCATTAGGCACTTTTTTCCAAGATTTAGTCCAACACTGTCTTATTGGATACAGCTGCAGAGCTCAGATCTTACAGATGGTCACCACAATTCTCAGAGACTAGAAAGCCAAGACATTGGTGCCAGCTTATGTAATGACCCTTAAAGTACTGACATGTACAAGAAAATCCACGTGTCTTTACTGTGCCTTTTTTCCTAAGCAGGCATGGTTGAAAGGGGGACTTTAACTGTGTGATGTTCTCTGAGAGGCTGGTGTTACCCAGGATGGATGGGAGGGTCTCACTCTGGTCCTGTGCCTGGGAAGGAACAAAGCCAGACTGCTAATGACAGCTTCCCCGTGGTGCTGGGAAAGAGGGACAGCAGACAGTCATTGCTGGATTTCTTTCCAGGTCACACTGACCTTCTCATGGCAAATAATGGTAATTTTTTTGCAGCTGAACACATAAACACTGTTTTCATTTTCTGTGGGCTGTTCTGCAGGGAAAGAAAAAAAAAAACCAACCCCAAAAAAATCAAGTTGCAGTCAGTAAACCGTTTTTTTATTCCTCTCCTCTTTCTGCATGCATGGCTCCTTAGGGCTCGCTCATATTTTCATGGAAGACCCAAACATAGGCAGTAATCATTTGTGAAGACAAGAGGGGCAGCTGTTCCAAGGTTTCTCATTTTCCTTCCCTGCAGCTTGGAATCCATCTTCCAGTCCTAGTGGTCCAACTCCTCACCCAGCCACTGAGACCTTAATGTGCAGCTGATCACTGAGTTTGATGCCACAAAGGGACAAGAGAGACATTGAAAATAAAAATTGGAAAGGCACAAACTTACAGTAAAATAAGCAGATCCTATTTTGATACAAAAATAAGGGTTGCTGAACTTCCTCCTGACAAAATATAATGATCTAATTTTGCCTGATGTTTCTTTGAGGCATCAGCACCTCCCTGAGAAGGAGGAGGAAACTGCACAGTATTTTGGATGCAGATGATCCAGCAGGCAGTCTCCTAAAACCCCCATGTAATACTTTCTCTAGATTTTCACTAAGCAAATTAGTATGAGCAATGATTTTATATCAATATGATAAAACAATATTCCTCTGTTTGCCCAGTTGCAAAGATCTTATTAAAAAATTCTGAGAACTGGATTTCCTGATGTGCTTTACATTAATTAGTTGTATGTGGTTTAAATATGATTGTGAAATAATATTTAGATTATTATTAAAATTCAATATTCTATTTTAATGACATTTTTGTTCTATCATTAAAAAATGATAGAATTAAAAATGACATGGTCTCACCTTATTCTAATTTGGTCTATTAACTGGAAAATATAGAATTATATCTCTATATATTTTTTTGAGAATAATGTTTTGAGAGCAGGAAGCAGGATGGAGAGCTAGATGCATAGCTAGATTTTGTTCAAAACTCAGCTGAATACAATCAAACCATGCCAATTTAAATCAGCTGCAAATCTGGCTTCTGACTATGTTGTTTCCCATTTGGACAGAGGGATGTGCAATGCATCAACCGGTCATATTAAAAATGATCCAAGGTTATTCAGCCAGAGAAATCATTAAGCTGTTTGATTTTGCACTGTGGGCGATCATACAATTTTTATTCCCAGAAAGAAAATAAGAAAATTGGTCTAAATGCTACATCCTTCTTGTCTGCCCTATTTAAAAGAGGACAGCAGCATTAAAAAGTCACCTTTGAACTAAAAGTCGCTACCATGGTGCAAGGCTGAAGGCTTTGCAGAAATCACCAGAGCCTGGAGAGGTGGAGAAAGTTTGGAAGGTGAGGGAGGAAGGGGATATGACCATTTGGGACAAGAAGAGCCCAGGCAAGGGCAGAGGAGTTGGAAAGCTCTAAAAGAAATGAAGGAAGAAATTTGGATGCAGGGACAACACACCTTGTAGGTAACTAAAAATTAGACCTTAAAAGAAGGTGCATTCAAGAAGTTTTCCAGCAGAATGTGCATTCAAGAAGCTTGCTTTCTGTCCTCATTGCCTTTCCACTCACCACCACTGAGCTCTCTGCACCTGCAGAGGTGAAACATCCACTTACCCTGCAGCCCCTTACCAGAGAGGCCTCCACCTGCTCCTTCCCAGTGCCATCCCAAAGGCCCAGCTCCCAGCCAGCTGAGCTGCTTCTTGCCAAACATCACAGCAATATCTGGGTCACCAAAGTGTCACAGTTAGCACAGCCAGCAACCTAAATGCTCTCACACAGACTGCTCCTTGTGAATGCCCTACAGCATGAAACACTTGTGGATGCATCTCCACACCAGTGCTGGCAGACACAGACGAGCCACACACTGTGGCCCCAGCACCCCACAGCTCCCTGTGCCTCTGGCTTCGCTCCAAACAGCCTCTCCAAAGGACACCTTTGTGTCCCAGCCCCAGGAGACCTTTGGAGTGGTGGCACCCTCACACCCTGAGCCCTCACACCCTGCTTCCCACCAGGCTGCCACAGATACAACTTTCATCAAATAGAAGCTCCTGGACCTCTTGTGTTTTCCTCTGCTGGATCTGTCTCTCTGCTGCACTCCCCAGGGATTGTGCAGAATATTTTAATTGTTCTGACACCGTGGCTCAGTGCTGACCAAAATATTCAAGTTGCCTTGTTGCCTTTTTTTGTATTTTGGTAAGTAATTATTTGAACATCTTTTTCTTACCAACCTGCTAGATTGAAGGTAAAAATACTTAGAGTTTACCCCATGCTACACAGAAAACTGTCAAGTTGTTCACTAAACTGCTGCTATCTGCCAGACACTCATTTAAATACACTGCATATAGCAAAAGTGGATTTGATTAAACAAGGTCTTGAAAGTATATTCTTACTGTCTGAGATTAAGCCAAATACCTCTTTTTTTTCTCCCACCCCCAGCCTAAGCTTTTCTGTACTTATTCCAAGGAATTGTACTGACATGGTCTCCTTAGAGATTTTTTTATAATCTTTGGCACAAGCAAAAACCTTAATAATTTCCTTGACGTTTGCTGTTTATTTAGGGCCAATGTAAGCCATCTATTATATATCCCAATCCTTAAATGACCCCTAAATAGCAATTTAATCACATTTTTCTCAGAATCAATAGTGTTGTTGGAAAAAAAATCCATCTAGGACTGCTAAGGAATAATATTGTAGTCTAATGACTATGACTACTCTCATAAATTCAATCCATTTTACTGTCTTGTCCTTCATAGGGGTTCCAGAAATTGCAGTTTGGAGTCTAGACTAGACAGGTTTATAGTTTTTGCATAAACTTGAGACATGTAGTTTCTCACTCCTCAAGTCAGTACATTTTTGCCACACACAAGGAAGAGCTTCAGCTATCAGATATCTCACATCCTTGTGTTCAACTTGCAATTTCCACAACTGCGGCTAAAAAGCAATCTTTTTATGAGGTATTTTTTTTCTTTGCCAGATGCCCAGAGGTCACTTAGAGCTCCCAGTCCTTCTGTTCCAGTGTTCCAACCCCCCCTGGCTCTGATGACTTTCTGATTCTTGTTCTCTTAATTTCATTGTCCCCAGCATCACCGACATCACTAAGGGTTGCAAACCTCTGTTCTGTTTAAAATCAAGAAACTTTCCATTTTCTACTGGAATAACATTTGCACCATGCTCTGGAGCTTGTGTCCATGGAGCCTTGCAGATGCCCTGGTCCCTCCAGAGGTGTGGAGCTGTGTGCATCCTGCTGGGCACCACAGAGAACCTTGGGGCGTGGGCTGAACAGAGGGTGAGCCCACAGCTGGGACAGGGCAGCAGGCAGGACACTGGGCCATGGCAAGGCCTCAGTGGGAACATCAAGAAGGTTTTTCTGCAAGGGAACTCTGTAAAATCTATTGCAATAGGAAGTTTCTTAACTGAGAGCAGGGAAAAGGCACACATGCTCTCTTCAAGGTCAAAGAAGGCTGGCAAAGGATCTGTGTTCAGATCCTTTTATTTTTATCTCTGTCTTTTGAATTTCCTCTGTTTCATATATGACCTTGTTCCAGATATTATACAAACAAATCTGATTTTCTGTTTTTGTCTGTTTGCTTTGAACAAGGGTGCAGACAGATCTCAAAATCTTGGCCAGCTTGGGTTCCTGTCACCCTTCCTAAACTACAAGTGCTCCTGTCACATGACTGCCAATGCACTGATGTCTCTCCTGGCCCTTCCAAACCACCATGTGCTTCCTCCAGAGGGTGACTGCTCTCCTGGTTTGTGTATGCTGTGACAAACATGACATGTGATATGCTCTCTGTTATGGCCTCAAATTTCTGCAACTGGACTGTTTTGGATTCTCTATCATCTCCTGGAGGTGAGAAGTTAATCTGCTTTCTACACATTCATCCTGAACTGCACCAACTGGCCAAACTCTAATTATTTTATCAGGGTTTTGTTCTGGTCCTGCAGTAGTATCCAACAAAACTTTGTCCTAGATCCCAGTTCCTGTCTTTTATTAGAATTTCAGCACCCTCTTTCCACATGGCCTTTAGAGATCTCTGCATTTTATAACTTTCTTCCTCTCCTTTCCCTCCCCTGATTGACATTACTTATTTTTTGAACAACACACAGAAAACTGTTACTCAAAAAGAAAAATGGGCTTTGTTTATTTGTTTAGTAAGAAATTTGCTGGAAGAAGATAATTGTTTCATAAGAAATTAGCTTGATGAGTTTCATGAAAAAAATTTTAAGAGGCAAGAGAAAACTGGAAAGAAAACTATTTACATTGAACCATGAGATGAAAAAAAGAGAAACCATGACCCAGAAACTGCAGATTTTCTGCATAGCTGTCTAAAACTTCTCCAAGTATTCCATCTCTAAATGGAGATCTGGATGAAGATGAAAGATTGTATAGGATGGCTATTATTATCTGTGGCAATCTCTGCAATGCTGTGGAGTTTTTCTACAACTGACTGTCTCTGGGAACTTTCTGTGGTTTTCTTAAAAGAATAATAAGGTTCAAGAGAAATGTCATAAGAATCTAAAAAATTTAATTTAGATAATCCTAGAGGATTTAATTCTTGCATATTTTTACTGACATATTTGAATACACAATTATGCAGAGTTCCTGTTTCAGTTACAAGATACCTCATAAAATAGATACAGAATAAGAAGTACAGACTAGCTTTCTATTAAGCATGGAAATGTAAATGTTCTTATGTTCTTATGACTATATTTATTATCCCACTTGTGATTTTATATACTTACTGCACTTATTTACATTGCTTAATTTGAAAGCAGATGCAACTGTAAGACTGCAATCATTATATTTGCTTACCTTATTTTAAATTATCTAGTTTTTGGTACTCTCTGGATGTTATTCATCACTGCACGTGCTTTCTGCTGGGGTCTCTCCCAGTATTTGTTCTCTGGCTCACAGAGTCACTCACATGCAATATTACAGTGACAGCAACCTGAAAATGGATTAATGGGACAGTTCAGGTGAAGTATTCCGATTCAAACTGAGTGGGAAATGAGAGATGGAAAATAATGAAAGAACCTGAGCAAAATTATTATTAAATGGCTCTGTCAGGTACTAGCAGAACCATGGATGTCAGTGATATATTGATACCAAACAGTAGGACAGGTTCATTAAGACAAGGGTTTATACTGTGAGATTCACAATATATAGGGAAGACAGAATTCCTTGAAGCCTCTGATAATGATTACTTGAGAAAAGAAATTAGAAATTATTATGGGGGAGTTTTCTTCTACAGATCTCAAAATCAAGAAAACCCTGGTGAAGTATCTCTAAGCATAATTGTTTTATGATTACACTTTTTAATTTTCAACTCCATGAGCTGTTGCCATTATTATTATTGTTTTTAAATTTCTTGTTTAATAGCAAGGTGGTCTTAATTATCTTGTTTACAGTTCTAGTGAGAGCTATAGGTGAATGGCAGTGCTCATTTTTCAATTACACTTCAGTAATTTGATTTGTGGCATAATACTCCCTCTCTGCCTCACAACAGTGAAGAAATCCACTATGTATCCAAATAGATGGAAGAAGACACTTTCCTCAGCAGGGATTAAAAGCAAATAAATAAGTAACTAATACCTCATTTGGTACTATCAGGAAAACCCAAAACTTGGCCCCATGACACTCAGCAAGGCTGGGTTTTAGAAGACTCCTTATTGCAGATGCCTTGTTTTCTGAAGCTTTCCCTCAAAATCAAAAATCAGTGTCCAGTGTGCAGCTCTACCTACTTCCAACTGTATTCTTTACACAGGAACTCTTTATTTTTGTTTCCCTGTAGGAAAAGCATGATCAGATACAGAAGAGTTGACATCACCTCCAGCAGGTTTAGGGGAACCTACAAATCCTGAATCTTGAAAGCAACCCTGAAAGCTTTTTAAAGATCAAAGAATGCTGTTCAGGCATCAATTCCCTCTGTCCAGGAGTGGAAGAAGGTGGCCCAAACACCTCATTCTCCACTGCCCCACCTAAACTTAAGATACAATCTGGTATTTTCCACTGAATTTCTGTGGAATTTGTATACTGAATTCCCACTGAGTCCTGAGAAAACCACTGGAAGAACATAGGAAAAAAAAAAAATCAATTTACACAGTAAGGATATCTGAGTGGGGTCACACCTTAAAGGGGTATCTTTTTATGCAGTATTGATGATGGTAAATTTTCAGAAGTCTCAGGTTTGTAACACAAGGACTCTTCCAGATAGGAAATTTTCAGAGTGAACCACATAATGGCACATTTAAAGAATAAAAACAGGAAGTTGCACTTTCTCTTAACAGATGGAAACAGCAGATGTGCCCAGATAATTTAATAATCTGTGACAATATTAGTTTTAGATCCAAAGCAGTCTGAGAAAAAACACATCAGATTTTCCCCAAGGACATCAATAAAAGAAAAATCAACTAACACCCAAATAGAAGAGGCTAATCAGCACATCACTACATTTTTTGATGTGGTAGTTTGGTGCAGTGTCACCTTGACACAGAGTGCTGCTGCAGCAAAGGAAACCACACAACAAGGGACATCTGCATGAGATGGAACTCCAACTGACTGCCCCGTGGTTACCATTTCACCAGGCAATTCCTTAGAAAGATTAGACTGGGGGTCTGTAAATGTAATTGTTTAAGACCGTTTAAGATGTGCTTTACTGCAGAGATGTGCAACAGTGGGATAAAATGGGCAATCCATCCAGAGAAACAGAAACAACCGGACTGAAGACCCTGGGTCAGTTTAGGATTTTAGCAAGCAGAACTGGTAACTGCTCCTTTCTCTGCTGATCACAGCTGTGCAGCCTCTCACTGAGCCTGCAAGGGTGTTTCAGTGTCAAAATAAGCTGCACTCTGCTTACACATTACAGGGATTTTAAGGTAGTAGGACAAAGTGGCCTACAGATATTTCAGTGCCTTGAAAGAACCAGAATTACATATTGGACTCTTCTGATAGGAGTACTTCTAACTAATTCCTGTTCAATCTGCAATAAAATAATGACAGGAAGCACAAGTATTTTAAACCAGCATAAAATCATAGGATATCTTATTAGGACACCTTTTTCTTTCATTTTTTTTCCTAACTGTTGTCTTTAAAATGTTTTTTTCTAACTGTTGTCTTTAAAAGGCTGTTGTCTTTAAAAAGGTTTAAATTTCCTCATTTAATAGCAAGTGGTTTGAATTATTTTATTTACAGCTCTAGTGAGATCTGTAGATTAGAGGCAATGCTGTTTTTCTCAGAGCTCTTCCTAGCTGTCTTCTCCAACTCTCATCTTTCTTCCTTTCTGTCCTTCCTTCCTGTAAAGGAAACATTTCTGTCCAGCTCTCCTCCCTTCACACTGCTTCACTCCTAATCCCATGGGAAGTTCCTTTCCTTATCTGTTAAAACAAAAAAAACCTTTCCCAAATGCCAAATCAACCTAGCAAAAAACCCCATCATTGCAGCTTTAGCACACCTGGATGAGAAGGGACATTGCTGCTTCCCTGAGGCACTCAGCTCAGTCCTGCTGAGCCACAGGATGTCACTGTCACTGCCCAGGGGACACACTCCATGCTGCCCTGCAAAGGTCAGGAGCCAGAAAAGCTGACATCTTTCCTCACCCCCCTGTGCCTCCCCTAAATTCCCCTGTGCCTTCGGGCACTGCTGCTGAGCTCTCCACTAGCACAAACACCCAGGTTTTGTGTCTTTGCAATGGCCAGGTCCTTCAGGGCCCCCCAGCCTGTCTCAGCCTGGCAGTGCCACAGGGAGGTGGGTGAGACAAGATTATTTCTGTTTGCAGCTATTGGAGGGCAGAGTCTGTGGCACTTGCATGGTTTGGAAGGGTTTCTGTGGCTCTGCTTTCACATGGAGGTATCTCAGCCCTTTTCAGCCTCCTGCTGTGTGCTTAGATAGGATGGGACATCCCAAAATAATAACAAATCACTGCTGTGGTGCCATGGCTGTAGAGTGAGTGATGACCAGTTCAGTATGAGCTTCTCTTTGTGCCAAAAGCTGCTAAAAGAGTGTAGAAACAGGACAGGCCTGATTTGACTCCCCTGGTGTGCCAAAAGCTTGGGCAGTGACTAAAATAATCTAGGATTTTGGTAAGTAAAATGAAGCAGATGCTTGTCAAGGTTATCCTAGCAGAGCAGCCTGAGATTTGCAAACTGCATGTTCTGACTTAGATCAAAACCACAGAGCATGTTGGAGTTTAGCTTGGATTTGAGTTTTCCCAGAAACAACGGAAACTTGGTATCACTTCAGATCACGGATGAAACAAAGAAGTAAAATCTTCATTGCAGAGTTCAGTCTGTGGTCATGTCATGTGAAAGGAGGTCAGATTACCAGTGACCACACTGAAAGCTTTACTCAGAGCTGGGTTCAGATATCATGAGAAGTAAAAAAGCACTCCAATATGTGACTAAAAAAACATTGCAGCCTAGATGCATTAATGAAATTAACTTAGGTTAAAGTTTGCTAAATAGATACCTAAAGACAGCTAAAACATCAACTCAGAGCAAAGTAATTCAGCTCAACAGAAAAAACCACCAAGGAATGCTTCCATTGCTTTTGATGGTTTAGGCTTTTTTGCCTTGAAAACACTGGTTGCAAATGACCTACATATTTTTGTGGCTGGATCAAATGTATAGTTAAAGGATAACATTAAAATTATGTTCATGCCATTAGATTATAAAAAAGCCTTCTGAGCATTTTTTAACTCTGCTCTGGGTATATTTGAAGAAAGAATAACATCTTAATCATGTTATTTTCCTATTTCCCTAAAACACCCCTTCCCCCCTTTTCTTTGCTCCATTACTCTGCCCTTTCAGTGGCAGCCCTGTGTGAAGAAGAATGAACAACCTTAGTTAAGGAGGTCTAGGGCTTACAACACATTACAGTTAGAAACTGGTTCTGGAAAATTTACCAGTCAGTCACACTGAGGTGAGTCCTCACTTCTCTGTGGCACACCCTGCTCAACCACAACACAGGCTCTTTGGAACACAAGACTCTTGGGATGATTTGAGTGAGAAAATTGGCAAATAACTCTTTCTAATGCTCACAATTTGTCTAATAAAACCTAAGTTCTAGGATGTACATATCTGAAACCAGATACAGGGAACAGAGAACATATCCTGCACATAATTAGAGCTAGCTTTGCTGCTTGTAATGCACTGACTTGCCTTCCAACAAAACCTTTTGAAAATATGGTGTTTATTTTGACACAATTGCCCTTTCACTGTAACTCCCTGATGTGTAATATTTGTTTTTATTTCTATGTAAGGCTGCATTAGCCAGTTCAGAATAACAACATATGCCACACATCTTTCCCAACACGTCTCAACCGGTAGCAAGAACTTTGCATCCTTGATCCCATTCTCTCAAATTCCCCTTTTGTCTTCACTGAAAATGCTAGAGTAAATAAAAATATTTCAATTTTCCCCTACTCTGACCATATTCACAAAGCAAAGTTGGCATAAATTATATATCAAATGTATATAAGAAATGCATATAAGTGTCTATGTATATAAATCAAGTCATTAGGGTTTCTAAGCTGGTAGATTGCAGCATCACTGATGTGGCAGCAAGGAAGGCCACAGCTCTTACATCTATTTCATGTGGCTACTCACTCTGCTACTGTGGGTTTTCCAAAACATTTCTGGGGGGTTTTTTGTTTGAAGGTACATATATAGACCTGTATATAAGCGTCTCCATTCAAACAAATGCATATATAAATATTTGAATGATTAAAGGCAAGAGCTGGAGTCTACTGTGTTGATTAGCCAGTCTTGCCATATTAGAAAGGAAAAAGATTCTTTTTCTTTGGTTGATTTCATATAGGCAGAGATAATGATATAATTATGAAATGTATACTTATTTTTTCTTTCTTTCAGAAAGGGAAAACAGGAACCAGCTAAATTTCCTGGAGATGGGATCAGAAACATGTTTTGCTAATTATTCCAGGGAGGAGCTGGCTGCCAAGCCTGGAGGAGCTAAGTTTCTACATTATCTCTCAAGTATCTAAGGGTACCTATGGGACAATCACAGGGAGAACCACTGTCACACTGAAATTTATTATACCCTGTCAATAAAGGTTTGTGTGAAACAATACCAATTAAATTAAATCCATAACAATCCATGAAAGGGTCACATAAAAACATACTGCCATTCACCACCATAAATCTGTGTCCCTCTGAGCAAGGGGTTCCTTGCAGATAAAATTGCCATGATTTGGATGCACAGAGTAAGTGCATCCAAGGAGATGGAGAAGGAATGCTTTCCCCATGCATTGCCCTGGCTCTAAACACATCAATCACTGGCTATGAAATCAGGCAGCAAGAATTGGGAAGGCAGAGAGGATGGATGCCCCAGTGCCACAGAAGTCCAACATCCCTGTGCTGTGCACATATAACCTCACACAGAATGTGCTTCATTGCTCCTCTGGCAGCTGCTGAAAATGCTGACACAAGATGGAAAGTGATTGAACAACGGAATTGCACGGCTTTCCCTCCGGCCTTTCCCTGCTCTGTCCTCAGCTGCAAGTCTTTCCTGTGCCTCTCCCTTTTAATGACACTAACAGGCTGCTAACGTGAGTGCTTGTCATTTTTGTCAACCTCCTCTCCAGCTCTCTGTGCTTACACTGCCCAGCCACAGTGCCCAGACACCAGCTCCAGCCACAACTTCCTAGGGGAGCTGACAAAGCTGCTGGGAACTGACCTGGCCCAGCCCAAGGCCTGGCAGTCTGTGCATGGACAGGTGGCATCCCTGTGGCACACACTGCCCTCTTCTCCACAGAGACACCTCTGGCTAAAGAGTGTTTTACCCTCAGCAGAGGTCAGGAGAGCCCCTGGCCACAATGGCAAAGACTCAGAAGAAAAACTACTTATACCTAATGCAGCTGGAGGGGGAAGAAGATTGTACAAAGGCCTGGACCACAAAAACTTTCTAAGAACTACTTGCGTTGGATCCTGAGTGTCCTGGAGTTACCAGGAATTGAGACTGCTATGAAGGGGCAGCTGCCCATAAGGAAATTAATTCATCAATCAGTACTGGAGACAGAACTGGAAGCGTCCAGGGCTTGGATGGGTGGCCTTACCCTGAGTTAAGACATAAATTTAGAGGTGGCACGGCTGTTGGTCTTTTTTCTGGAATTCCTAGGACACGGCACAGGGGCCTTCAGCAATCCACAAGAGGATCAAAGTATTAACAGGAATATTGGTCATGGAGAATTGTGTGGGTGGCAGAGTTGGGATGGTGGAGGCAGCCAAGTCTGTGGGGCAGTAATTCACTTTTCCATGTGCATTCCATCTGCCATAGCCACAGACTGGTCCTGAGACAGCCCTGTGGAAAGCAGGAGTACATTTGGCTTGGCCTCAAGCAGCATCTCCTCAGCAAATAAACTGCTGAGGACCATGATGGCAGCCACACAAAGAAAGTCCTTCCAGACAGATTTTAATGGGAAGCTGGGACTGATTCATCAGAAGTATCTAGTCTGCCTTTCATGAGGTTTAAATGTTCATGCTTCAAACAAGTCCTACAGCAGTGCTGCTTGGAAGCCTGGTTTCCCTCTCAGCAGATGCTCCACAGGAACCAATTTAAGCTTGAGGGGGAAAAAAGTCCTACTAAGGCCTATCAAGTGAGATTCAGAACAGGATTTCTGTTCTGGAGCAGAACAGCAAGTCCTGTGTAAACTGTTCAGATTAATGAATGGCTGTGGCTATGTAAACATGATTCTGGTGTGGGCACAGAGACTGCTGGGGGAGGAAGAGGAGAGCTGAAAGAGAAGAGAGGAATCCAGGCTTGGTTAAGTTCAGAGTGGGGTTCAGACACCTCACCAGTTTATGCAAGGCACTGTAGCACATAAAGGTGTCAAGAGTCCTTGAACAAAGCTGGAATTTCTGGGCTTCCTCCTCTTCTTTCCCAGAGCTGGACACCCATGTGCTGAGCACCAGAGGGTCATCTGAACAGACAAATCCAGAGGTCATAGCTGCCCTCGAGGTGTGCACTGGGGTTCCAAAGCCCAGAGTGAGCCCCCTTGACACTGGGACCTGCTGGAATTTGTCTCCACAGCAGAGGGCTTGGAATGCCCTAATCCTGTACTTCTGACAGTTCAAAGGAACAACAATCACTGCAGTGGAACAATATAAAAAGATACAATTTATACATAAATCTTATTTGTGTCTAAATCTCAATATGAAGATAAAGAAATGGCCTGACATCCAGTGACACCAAGAGACTGAAAAAGATAATGGAAGCATTTTTCTATATCTATCTCACCATACCTACAGTGGTAAAAATACTGGGAAACATCCAAGATAGCAGGGCAACTGAAAGGTAAATTGTTTCCCCTAACAAAACAGCTTTGAAAAGGCAGTTTGTAGAAGGCAATCCCAAAGCAGCACACAAGAATTCTGGTAAGAACTTATTTTTATAAAATAAAGCTATGGCGCTGTTTATCTGCTTTCTAAATTTGGCAAGGTTTTCTACCATATACTTATTCTGCACTGATGGGACAAAACCTGTAACACCAGAATAAAAATAATATTCATTAGCTGGTTGGATAAAAAAAGTAGACTACAAGGTTGTACCAACATTACCCTTAAAAAAGAGTTTGAGGCATTACCACATCTTGAATTTTCCCTGCCTTTGGTCAGGTCTCAGGATGCACAGAACTTGCTTCCCTGAGTGCCCACAGGAACAAACTCCCCACAAACTCCAGCTGTGTTCTCCTGGGAGTGTCCTCAAGTGCTGCTTTCCAGGAGTGTAACCTTAGACCAGCTCTAGGCAGAGCTCAAGTCGTGTGATGCTGTTGCATAAGGTGTGGGGAGGAAAAGCACAGCTCTAAGGAAACAGTGAGTTGTAGATCACAACTAACCCAGCATTCCTGGAAAACAGCAGGCTTCTTGGGGCCAACCACGGGAGGTTTTTTCCAACTTTTCTTGGAGCACCAACATGCTTTGAAAACACCAACATGCAATCTGTGATTCCCAGGAAGAAGGCTGGATGTTAGGTTTTAAGAAAAAACAGCCTTGCCACTGTTTCTAAGCAGAAATGTCAGAATGTTGAGATATTCACCTACTCCATATATCACAGCCTTCCAGATAGCTCTATAGGAAGACTGAAATTGTGGGAAAATGAAAATTAATTCATAAAACCAAAGCAGTAATGAGAAAAATAAGTAGTATTCAAACAAACAGAAGCTAGAATACTCTAGGGGCTTGCAAATTAGGGCTTGCATTTATAAAACACAGGGATGATAAATTTTTTATATGTTTCATAATCTCTCTCCTGCTTATTGTTTTGCTGCTTTTTAATCAAATTTGGGGAGTCAGAATGTTTCCCTATTTAATCTAAATTCTACCAGAATGTACTTGAAGGTCCCTTTTCCCATGGGTTTCCCCTCAGGCTGAGAAAAAAGCAAGTTTTAAATGTTCTCTGTTTTATAACAGCTGAGAGAGGGGCCAATGTCTGGAGCACCTTCAATGTCTGTCTGCCCCTATTTGCCTTGTGCTTGAACTCCTGATGGAGACTGACTTGACATTTCCACAAACCCTGTCAGCTCTGGTAATCTGTATTCCTGTTCAGCAGCTGCAGGGCTGGAGCAGCTCCCCACTGAGCCCCCCCAGACTGCCCCTCCTGACTCCAGAGGTACCTCTGAAGCATCAGCCTCTGAAGGAAAGCTTGCAGCACCCCTGTTTTGTATGTGTGCAGCATTCCCATTCCAGCGTGGACAGATCAATGAGCAAATATCAGTTCAAATATTGTAAACAGTTTGTCCACAGATTTTTCTGAAAAACTGAAAGCCATCTGCAACACAGTAGTTTTAGACTCTTGATAGATGCTGCTCAGTAGCATTTAGCTATACATTCACAGATACTCTGAATGTCTTCTCAGAGCAGTTAAGCACCATGTGAGTGTTTTCTGTGGGCTGTGGGGTCATGCAAACTCAGGATTTTCCTGCTTATAACCTAACACTAACTTTCTCATTTTATATCAGCTTTCTCACTGCTTCCCTGTATCTTTTCCCACAATAACAGTTTGCTTATGAGCACACACCAAGATTCAGGATGACCCCTGCACCAGAATAAAATATTGCTTAGAATATTGTGTGGGATTTTTTTCCCTTTGGCATTCAACCTCCTAGCCAGGGAGGTCTGTGAGAGACTGAATCAGTGGTCCTGAGAAAACAAATTGCTGTTTTCCTAAGTTTCAAGTAAATTCATTGTGGCTCTATGACTCATGTGGCTTTAATGGCCTTACTGGTTTATTTATTAGAATGCCAAGAGGCAATTTATCTTGTTTACTTAGCTCTCCAGTCACATGCTTCAGACTTAAATAAGATTCCACTATTTTAAAATACGTACTTTGAAAAGGGCTATTAAATAGTGGAATCTTTTATGAGATTGTATTACTCCAAATTTCATCCATCAAGCCTTTGCCACGTTACCACAATGTGCAACTATGATGATACAGATCACAGCCTTGCTCAGTCTTTTTACATCAGATATTACACAATCCACAGGTTCTGTCAAAATACACACAGTGAGTGCTAAAAATCCTCAACACCCTCAGGGACAGCTTTGAGTGCAGACTCACTAAAACCTTTGAGATGTGAAAACAGACAAGCAACTTGTAAAGTCAATATTATCACTTTTCATCAGGAGACAATCTGACTCAAAATCTGGAAGCAGCATCAAGGATTTAAATGTTTTTGTTAATTTTTTTTTCCTTTCAGCAGCAGTACAGCAGATCATCAGCTAAGCTACATAAATACAGCCTGACTCATGAGTGCAGCACAGCTGAGCCCAGTCACACAAGGAATACCACAGAGCATTTCATGCTCCTGTACAATTTCTCACTCACTTACCTTGAAAACTCTTACCTTTATCGCCAAGTGTAGTTGCTTATTTTGCATCCCAGGTTTATCAACCACAGATGATATGTGATCGCGTCACTATTTTACAGGGTTGAGGTGTTTAAAAAACTTCGATTTATTCTGTCTTTTTCATAGTTTCCCTGTTACAAAACCAGGGGAACCCCATTTCTGCATTGCTTGCACTGTAGGTGACTTTGATCTGCCATTGTGGGGGCTCTCTTCCATCACAAAAACAATAGCAAAGTATGTACAGGAGTGATAATGTTCTAACATACTGTAAACATTAATGAAGAGGAGAAAAAAAAAATCTCAGATTTCTAATCTAGCCAGGCTCTTCAAATAAATTTTGTTGCTTTTTGCCCTCCCAATGAACCATATTATCTTTAGAGTTTTATTGCAGTGCACAGAAAGATTTTCTGTCTTTTCAGTGTCAAGGATTGCTTTATTTGAAAACAATGAAGTTCCTTTAAAAAAACCCCCAAAATACAAGAACACCAAAATATTTAAACTGCACAATAATTTTCCAAAGCCAACCAGTTCAGATCCCTAGAGAACTCATTCAGTTATTTTCAGTGAAACATGCTCAATATATTCAAATTCTAATATGGCGCAGAAGCTTCAAAAAGCATCTTGTTTTTACTGAATAAAATGCTTACAGAATACAATCATAAAAGAAGTAAAACTTGCCACAATTTAAATGTCACACATGGTAAAACCAGAGGTAGCTTTTAGAAGTACTCACGTTGAACAGAATTTCTGAGTTTCTTTTTGGTCAGAGAAGTTTTCGTGTAGCATGAATCTGCAAAGGAAACTGAACCAATGAGAATTTGAAAGGGTCTATCCTAAGACTCCTCTTTGGGGAAAATTCTTATAAGGAGATTAATTTTTATAAAGATTTTATCAACAGGCATTTAGAAAACGTGGATGACTGTCATCCCTTCCAATCAGTATTAGAATAAAGGCAATTAGCTAAAGAACTTTTGTGATGGCTTAGTACAGCTTCCTTCTGGAAGCCTTTATCAGATATGCAACTTAGCCAGACTTTTAATATGGTAAAACTACCTACAAGAAATTAGGATAAATGCACGGAAACTGGAGCTTGCAGCAAGCAGCATTGTGGACAAGGCTCACTGTGGTTCCCTACTCTGTGTGAGGCAATATTCCTTGCTTCTGGCACAGTCCAACAGCTCCAGGAGCAGTTCTTGGGGGCTGCAGACAAGGCAAATCTGCTTCTTGGCAGCCCTTGTGCAACCCTGAGATAGCACAGAAAGTGATGGGGCAGAACGAGAGAAGTTCTCGCATCAGTGAAGTCTCACAAAAAAATGCAGTGTGACTGAACTGCTTAATGTTGGCACAAGATGATATTTTGTTCCCTTTTGATTTTCTTCTATACTTCCTTCCTAATCTGTTTCTGCTCCTCCTTAATCTTTATTGCAAGGCATAAGCTCTGCTGAAATAAACAGTGGAAAATGTGAGGGAAAAAAAAACAAGAAAAAAAGAGTCTAAAGGCTGAAATCTGCTGACTTTGGTTACTGTCATTCATATGAGACTTAAAATAAGTTCAGTCCATTCCAGAGTCCACTTTAGGAGACCTAACCTCAAGGCTTATTATCCCCAACTATATAGAAATTAGATTCTTGGGAAATTTCTTAAACACTGAAGTTAAATTACAAATTCATATGTTTGGAAAGCTTTACCCCATCACACACATGAACTATATATGCACTCCATTAATCCCACTGTGTCTTGTACTTCCAGAAAGTGCTTTGGTCTGATGAATAAATAAATAAATGTGCAGTTTCTTTAATCTATGCACCACCACTGGGTGCATGCTGAAGCATTCCAGGAAGGCAGCACGTATTACAAGGGTCAGGCTTTCCCTCAGACAAAGCACTGCCTTACCCTTCTGAAATAACAAACCCAGAGAGTTGAAATCCGGGTCTCTATTTCATTTATGACAACTGCTCACCAGCTTTTCACCAGCTCACAGTGCCTCAGTCTCTCATTAAGAATTTGTCTAAAAAGAAAAGGGGGAAAAGCAGGCTGATGAAGTACCAAGGCTCAATTGCTGCCTTTTGGCTGAAGCTCACCAAACACCTACCAGCAGGCATTTTCTGTTGCATTTTAAAACATATGGCCAGTTATTCTGAGGGGTTTTTTTACATGTCACTTCTGCATCCTCTAATTTTAAAAAGCAACAACAAAACTCCAAAGTGTGAAAATAAGGAAACTGAGAGCTTGCCTGCAATTCTTACCACAAGTCCTCTCTTTAGAGGGTGTCCAAAGGGTGACAATCTCTAGTGACAAATGAGATACAGTGCAGACAGGGGCTCTGTGTGTTTAAGCAGAGTTTTCTCAGGCACTGACGGTCTCCTCCTTTGCAGAAGAGACTCTTTTTGTGACGCAGAGTTGCTCAGTGAGAATGAGACCGTGCTTAGTTCCACAAATTGAAAATTAATCATCGTAATGAAGTCTCAGAGCCAGCCCCATTCCTTGGCACATTCAATCACCTCCTGGGATTACACAACCACACTTCTGCAAGTGTGAGAGTTTCTCCTTCTTTTTTTCCTTTTCATCTGTGAAGCCAGAATGGAATATAATTCCTTTCACCACATGAAAGATTTGGTCTTTACCAATTTGAGCCATTTGATCAATTTTATGTTTAGCACGAATCCCATCTATCACATGGAAGGGCAAGAGCCACTTGCAGACCCTTTGGAAGTAAAGATGAGTTAGGCCAAGAACATCCTGCACTGATGCTCAGTGATTTATCAAAGGTTAAAAAAAGAAAACACCAACTAACCATATTTCAGGTATTTGACTTCACAATTCTAACATAAGCAGCTCATTTACTCAGGTATACCGTGATAGGCAGGTAGGAAGAAAAAATTAGTTCATATCATAGAAAAACAAGGAAAGTAAAGAACCCTGCTTCTAGGTGTTAATATAGCTTGGGATGACAGGCCAGGAGAGTTGCTGGACATTTGAGTGGAACCAAAATCTACTATTCCAAGTCCAGAAGTGATACAGCCACAGTTAGCATGGTCAGCAGAGTGACCACAGTTTATAAAACAAAAAAAATAGAAATTGAAAGAAAAGGCATCCAAAAGAAAGAAAAAAGTGTCAGCAAAACGGGCAGCATGAAGCTGAATAAAATACTTGAAGTATTTTATTTTTGTTGCAATTTAAAAGTAAAAAAAAGTCTTGTTCCTGACTCATTAGCACCATATCTCTAACCTAGTAGATGGTGTGTATGTCCCCCTCTGCAGCAAGACAACTTCCACAACCCACAGTGCGCTGTGAGCAGCAGCAGCATCCCTGCAGCATCCCCCTCCCTCTGGCCAGAGCAAGAGCAATGGCCTGGGCTCCTCTGGCTGCCCCCAGCCAGGTATTTCAAAGCAGCAGTGAAAATGTGGCACAAGGTGCTGCTGCTCTGCCTGGGAGAGAACACTGACAGCAGCAGGGAGGGACAGCTCGTGCTCATAGCTCACAGGAGATGATGATGTGTGCTCCTTACCTGCCAGCACCCATTCCCATGGGTGTTCAAGCCCCAATCCCACAAACCCAAGGTGCTTAGATGGGTTTTGAGCATTAGCTTGAAGGGAAGTTTTACCAGGGAACAAATTACCCGATGGTTTCAGATGACTTCTCTCAAAAGCACTGACACCATCTGCAGCAGCCTGTGCCATTAACACACCTGGATTACAGAGATTGTTTTCTAAGGCTCAGGAAAACTTCAATTATTATCCTTCCCTCCTTTAATAGTCAGCAGCCAAGTATATTGAGCAGAGCAGTATGGGGGAAGAAAAGGACAAAAAGTAAAGTCAATTAAATCCAGGAAGCACTGCAGAGTTCCTCCCTAACTGTCAGTATTATACAGCTGCATTTAGAACAAGATTTTTCTCTGCTGATTGCAGATTAGCCCAAATTCAGTAATAAAGTCATTCTGCCCTGAGATCAGATCCTTTCCAAAGGTGACTTTTAACCCATTCCAGCACTTTTTAAATCTTCTTTTGAGGCAGATCCAGCCCAATATTTAAGCACCACCCCATCCTACCTTCCAGCTGGGCATTTTAGTGAATGAACACTGTGTTCTAGGAGGCAATTTATTTAAAAACATTTATTTTAGGCAAAATTAAACAGACATTTGAGATTACATAGAAATACAGTTTCCAATTGGATCACATAAAAATTAAAAATGCACTGTTGTGTTGATTTAAGTATTTTTGTATGTATCGACCAGGTATATAAGATTTAACCATGCCATTTGCAGTCAACTATCATAAAAATCAGTAACGAAAAAGGTTTCTTAAAATGTGCAAATATTATCTTAGTGTTACCATTGATAATAAATGACCACTAAATAGATGCTTATTATGTAAAGCTTTTTAAAGTACAATAAAAATACAAATTCTATTTGTTAAAAAAGGCCATTGCTATGGCTACTAAACATCCTCATTATACAAATTCGAAAATACTATATGACAAACAAAATTATAAAGACTTTTCTTTATGAAACATATACTATTCTATTTGTTAGTGATTTCATATATTTTTCATATATATTTCTCTATAATACTCTATATGAATGATGAACTTAGAATGAGAGAGAGAGGAAGACAAATATAATGTAAGATGTTAAGGCCCCAATTCAGCAAGGTACCTGAGGATGTGTCAAACCCAGCAAAGGAATAATCCCATTCTTTTAGAGGACTCCAAAGGCACATGCACAAGTACTTTGTTGAACAAGGCAGAAAAATACTCGTGATGAAATTGAAAAATGTAGTTTTGGTGTAAACTGTGACTCTTAAGGACAAAACTGTGTCAGCAAAAAGCCTCTCATAAAAAAAAAAAATCTGAAAATTTTGGGGCAGGAGGGTTTCCACATTTGTACGTTTTGAAGGGAAAATACTAGAGGTTGGAAAGTTTTTGAATTGAACTCATGATAATAATTTTCTGAGATAGGTTTAAGATGGTGTTTTATTGCTTATGAGAAAGATTAATGAAGAGTATGCATAGACATGTCAGCATTCATCTCACCAGCAGCTAAGAATTTTGGTGTGCAGGTATTTCTGTAACATGAACAACCTGTGGGTACAAAGGACTTACTTATAGTTGTTTCTCTGCAGAAATTAAAGACATGGAACACTAAAGAAGAGAGTAAGAAAATTATACTCAACAGAGCCTAGCTGTAAACACTCAGGTGTTGAAAGTAATTACAGAACTGAGCCCAGTGCCTGCTTATACACAAAATTACACAAGGTCCTAATAAATGCAGGACCATAATCCTCCTTTTAAGTTATGGCTAGCATGTAATGGATTCCAAGGTACATACTTTACACTTCAGCTATAAAATATAAAAACAAAGGGCAGTTGCTTTGCCATTCTGCAATTTAGCAGTTCTTCTAGGCTCATTAAGCACTAATTAGCAGACCAGCAACTTGTTAGTTTCTAAAACATGAATGAAGGACCTAAAATCTGGATTGTTTAAACCAACGACAACAGATATATAGGGCAGTAACCACACACAGTGATGGAAATCAATCACACTGCATCCAGATTTACTTTTGAAGCATATAGTAATGGTTAGTATTTTATGCTTTTTTCACTGCAAATTGAAATTTTTGTAGCAGATATTAATAATTTTACCGCTTGAATATTAAATAATACCTTAAAAGCATAATTTCAAAATGCTGCCAGGTAAAGTATTATGTAGAATTCATGCCTGCACATTTGCAGAGAGAGACAGAGAGAGAGGTATGAGTGACCTTTCTGAAGAACTTCTCCAAGCTAATAGTCATAAAGCATAGTAAACTCGGGCCAAAAAGTGACAGAAAGAAACACAACAGCGTAATTTCATCCATAATTCATAAACAAATACAACTTTTTACATTTTTACAGGGAAAGACTGGAAATAAGTCGAATTTTTACAGAAGCAAGCCTCACAAGAGTTTACATGTTGAAAAAAGCAATTTTTGGCACATGGACAGTATCTGTGAGTACGTGTTCAGAAATTAAAAAAAACCCACGGTGGAGGAAATTCACATTGAGTTTCTTGGCATCAGCACCTGCTGTCTAGTGGGTCAAGACAAAATACTGTGCCTTCAAGAGTTAATCCCATTTTGAACCCCTCCTGCAATGAAACAAGACATCATTAGTAAAGAGCCAAGTGAGTTCTGGAAGATTACATTCTCATTGTAAAAACATTTAAATCCAAGCATATCTTTAGGCAGACAAACTGCAACAATACTTCAGCCTAAATTCACAAATATTTACATTATTTGGTCAGCCACTTTTTAGTAAGTCTTAGTGGTTAACTCATAAAAGATGCACACCATACAACAGCATAGCTACAGTATGTACATAAAGTGAAGAAAATACTATAGAATAACAATATTGAATATTCTTGTATATAGGTTGACAGAAAACCAACCAAGTTTGACTTGCACCATGTCGTTCCTGAGTAAAATTAAAGGTTTATATTGAAAAATAGAGGTATGACATGGACATTGTAACTGATACAAGGTGTCTCCTATGTTCTGTGGTGCTGTAAGAGCAGCCCAACAAAAAGTGCTGACTACCCCACCTCAGAGGGCTGCTCTGAATTGCTCCCAGTGCAGTTAAATTGACATTTACTGCCCACTGCCATCTGAGCTTCATGGAAAAGGCAGATAAAACCATACTTGCTCAACTGCAAATGAAAAACTGTGCATTTTAAAGGCATGTAACTCAGTAAAATAAAACACAGTAGTATTCTGAAAATGCAGTGAGCTGCTTTAAAAGTTCAGACCAAAATTCCTAAGTTTGCTCACATTCATTTTATTAATAGAAACACAAAAAAGATTATAAGCTTGATGCTACCAACTCCTCTATGGAAAAGAAATTCATTCTACAAATACTTTTTTTTGGTATGCTTTCATAGATGCTTGGCTTGCTAAAGATACTTCGTTCACACCAGTCCTAAAGTAACAAATGCACTTTTCAATACAGGAAAACCACTCTTATTTTAATTTCTCTTTTTGCATTAAAAGCTGAATAATTGTGGCTTGACCCTCAAAAGTCACCTTGGAGTCAATAAAATTTCAGTCTGTTGGGTGAAAGTGCTTTGAAGGTTTAAGCAATTGGAAACGGGGCTGTGACTAGAAATGCCATGAAAGCATCAAGTCCAGCGGCAGCTGTAGCAGTGCTCTGTTCAGTGAGAGTGCTGATTGTGTGCTATGAAATCAATAACAGCTCCTTTCATCAAGGAAATATCTTGTAAACAAGATAAATCTTTTTGTAAAACCATCTGTGTGGGGATTAGGCACAAACTCAAGTCTTTCCCTCACATGCACAGCAGTACCTCAAGACCATACCTTTTGGGCTTAGAAGATAAATCCCAAGTCAAACTAGCTTAATTTCAAACAAATTCAAATCACAGGCTAACACCTGAAAAGTGTATGAATATCTAATAACCCTGCCAGCTACTGCTATCAGGAGAATAATGTGGAAAAACAGAACAAACCTCCTGGCAATAGTTACTAAATGGTCTGAGAATTTCCAAGTAAAAGCTGCATTTTCCTAAAGGCAGATCCATACCATGAGATGCTGAGTAGGTAGCAGCACTGTGGTGTTAACATTCCCCAACTGTGCTACCCAGTTTGCTCTACCTGGGTGACACAGTGCTGCCAAGGCTCACTTAGTGCATTTAAGATTTTTTTCTTTTTTTTTTTTTTTTCTCTCTGCATTTTCCAAAGGATTAAAAGGAAGAACATTCAATGCAGAAGATATTACAAGCGAACAGTAGGTGAAATTCCAAGTGAAACACATCCTGTTCCAAACAGACAGTGTTCATTTCCCCAAAGGGTAAATTCATTGATGTAACTGCAGTCAAAGAAGGACTGCTTACCCAGAAGGAGAATTCAGAGAATTAGCCCTAGGGTCTAATCTGTTACATTTTAAACCCTGCAGTTACAGTGTGCCAAGGATGCTCAACTTCTGAAGTATCTGAAGGCTGCTTCCAGTTTTGAGCTTGTAAAGGGATACAGCAACAAGGGACTGTTGGGGCTTCAACCTGAGGTTGCTTGATGTGCTCCAACAGCAGAAATCACCAACAACTGGTTTGACAAGGATAGAGACCTTCATCCTGAGCCAGCCAGAGCCTTCACTAAACATCCATCCCATTCCTGTCCTGCCCACTCTTATTTTTATCTTATTTTTACTGTTAAGCACAGTTTGCTGGTGTCTTAAGTGGCTTCACTTCCAGTGCCCTCTTTCCAGCAAGCAAAGAGCAAATCAGATGATGCATTTTGGAAGTACACTCATCTCACTGCTCTTATGTTGAGCATGTCAAGTTTTTTCCACACAAACTGATATTTTGTCACTTAGCACTTTGCTTGTGTTTGCTATGACTTGACCTAGAACTATTGCCACTTTCTTGAAGAACTGTGGCCCCCTTGGCCTTTCCTTCTACAGCTTCACTCCAACCACTTCCTCCTACTCCTGTTTAGTCCTTCTCAAGCTGTGATATTTTGCATTTAAAACAATTACATTTCCACATATTTGCAATGTGATCAATGCTAATCTGTTCAGAGATTGCTGCTCTTTACGGATCATAATGATTAAAAAAAGCTTTTTAACATTATTACCAAAATGAACTGTCTGTCCTGAAAGAAATCAGTGCTGTGGTTGCCAGGTGCTGTTCCTGAGAACAATGGCTCATGCACCTTCCTGTCTGTAACAGGGACATGGCATTTCCATGGTCACTTCTGAGCCACACCAAACCCATGACCATCAATGTCAGATTCTGCACTTCCAAGCAGCCTCAAACTTCCATGACAACCACAAGGCCAAAAAGCCCAACAGCATAGAGAGCACATCAAAGCAATCCAGGTGGCTAGCTGGGCATTCCTTTCATTAAAGGAATGTAAAATCTAGATTTTTTTTTTTCTCTTGGGCATTTAAGTGGAAGACATGAAGTGAATTTTCAGGGAATGCTGAAAAAGGCCACCCTGTGGCGCTGGCCAGGAGAGGGAACAAAAAGGGCTGTGAAGTGTGCATCTATATTGTTCCTTGTTTTGCTGTGTTCATGTCCTCCTCAAGGAGCTTTTTTAATTTAGAGGCACTTTAACACAAGGACTGAGCAGTTTAGCTACCTACTAAGTAATGGTATTGTACTAAGGGATGTGATTGATGCCCTAAAGAGAGGAGCAAAGCTGGTTTCCACTCGAAACAGCTCAGAAACAATCCCTCTTCCAAAAGCAGCCTTTTTTCTGGAGTCAAGGATAAAAAGATGTGAGCTACTCTGGTTAAAACAAGTAAGCAGTGCAAACCAAAGAACTTGCACTTTATCAGAAGATAAATTTGCCAGAATCAACCTTATGGCTCAGAAGTTCACTCACTTATCACTTCACAGTGACTTCTCTCAATGAGCTTAAGTCAGCACAAACCCAATGAAGCAATGACAAATTTACATATCTCTGAGAAGAGCATTTAGAGGGCTAAGCATAACTTATTTGAGATGGAAAGATGTCAAGTCTACTGACTGCTTCAGGGCATGCAGGGAGAATGGCTTGCAGCTCCTGGAAGCTTTCTGATATTAACTACCTTGAGATTTTAATAAATTATAGCAGCTGCTGCTGGTGTGATTCATGATCCAGGCAAACTTCTCCTCACTGCAAGATTTCTGGGAAAGTAGACATTCATTTTATTAATTTCTGGACACAGTCAAAGTAAAGATGAAAATATGTTTCAGCATAAGGGTGCAGGGAAACAGGAGGTTGGACAGCCATCAGAGAGAGGCCTGAGCTATAAAAGTCACATCTTAGCAAATGTTTGAATTTTAAGCTCTCCAAAAAGATCAGAGATTGGACTTAGAAATGGAATAGAAAGCTTAACTGTGAAATTTGGATTGTCACTGAAGTTCAAAAATAAGTGTTTCCCTAGAGGCCAGGGAACTTTATCTGATCTCATTGAGTTCAGAATGCAGGAGGCAAAGGAAAAGCACCCCCTATTCAAGAGTTGATTCTCCAGTGCCTCTTCTGTGCTGGGCTCTCCTGTCCCACTTTGTTCCCAAAAGCAAAAGGTCAGATCAGGGCAGCTTTTCTGCACACAGTGTGTATTTGCTGAGGCACCTCACACGTTTCTCACAAGAAACAGGCTAAGAGAGTCTGGACTGGGCTGCTCCAATCAGGCTGGCACATCCTCACTGCAGACTGAGCTGCATTCAACACCATGGTGCAGGAAGTTCATACCTGGAGCTATTTGCTAGGTGCCTGTAAAACACTTACCTTCACAGATCTAAGAATCCACAATTACTGAAACCCAGGCTGTGCTTCCATAATGCAAAGATGACAGATTCATTCACTTTGCATTTCAGACAATAAGAGAGGCCCACACTTCTCTTCCACATTTCTCATTGCTGGGTTTCCAGAGCATGTTACATGTTCTGTGCTCTCATATTCCTCAAAGGCTGTGTCTAACAGCTGTTGAGACTAGCACAGCTGCTTCTGCTCCTTGAAAAGTTTTAAATCACTATGTCCAAACAAAGACGTGCTCTCAAACACGATTGTACTAACACAATCTCTGTACTAAAGGTTTTGCTTAAACCATTTCACTAGTGACAATCTGATAATGACAACTGGAGATTTCACAAGTACACATGGAAAACAAACAGCAGTGAAAACAAAGGCTTAGTATTAGCACCTGGCAAGACAGAGTAAAGAAAACAACCATCAGCTGTGCCTAACTTAGAGATTGTAGGCCCCAAAAAACGAAAATGGCTCTGACTCAAGAGGTTTATACACAAAACATAAATACTGAAATTTTTCCACATAAACAAATATACATAAAAATAGAAACATAAGACAGACACGTGCACATTTCAATTGTAAATGCTTTAAATACCATTATTAAAATATGATATACCAACCATCGCTGACGCTGTGCACCCAGGAAAGCACAAGAAGATAAAAGAGACATTAGGAAAAACATGTTTTGATCTGTATTTTGCACTAAACACACAGTAAAATAACTGTACACAGTCTTTGCTTTGGCTTAAGCTAGAATATGGGGGTTTTTCACACCCTTTCAGCCATACACTTGTTCTCAGCTGGATCATAAGTGTCAAGTTTTCTGCCTACATAAAGCCCACCAATTAATTCTTAGTGAATAGCTGATATGCTGGGGGGAGTGCCTTTCTTCACAACAGGACACAGTTACACCCTAATGCTTAGGGGTTTTACTATTGATTGGTTGTCTCCTTTTTTTAGATCAAGAGAGTACAAACAATGATGGGAGATTTTAATTTCATGAGTTCAAGCATTGTTGGTAAATACATTTACTATTCCATTCCCTGATGTTTTATGAGGTGACAGCACTCTGTAGTGTTATAGGCAAACAATTCCAAATATTGTCAAAATATTACCTGTATAGGAACTCTTAATATGTGACATTTAAATATTGACATACCATTATTAGTGGTAACCACAGTTGCTACAATTTATTTTTCCCTAAAACAATGGAAATGTTGGTAATATATCAATGGGAGGTGCTGTAAGATTTGGAGTTTGTGTTCAAGGGCTTAGTAGCATTATGGCATTCACAAAACACCAGCATGTTGTTGGAATTATGAAGAAGACAGCTTTGGCTTTTAGCTTCTCTTTGAAATTATACAGGGGACTAAGAAGCTAAATTTCTTGCTTCAGTGTGAGTAGAATTTGTCAGCGGAACCATCCTGAACTGACAAAGAAAAGAAAATGTACTCAGGAAAATGAAATGGTATTTCAATCTTATTTAAGTCACTTTAAAAAGCCTCTGCTGCTCTTTAGGCAGGAGACAGGAACAGAAGGAGCTCTTGGATTTTGTGGGCTCCTAAGAGACAAGAGGGCTGGAAACCCTGGGAACATGTTCTGCTGAGGAGCCAGGATCCTAGAAATTCAAATTTCCATTATTTCCAGCCTTGTCTTCTGCTGGCAGGCTGCTTAAAAAATACTAGAGATAAGCTGGCAAGGAACTAGAAGTTTTGAAAGTCTGACTGCAGAGCATCATTTGTTCCAAAACTCAAGGACTTTCTCCTAGAATTGTTTCACAATTGGGTCAATAACTGAATGAACAATGTTGAGTGTTTCAGAATCAACAAACATTTTCTGATAAAAACACAACAGTTCAGAATTCTTGAATCAATTCTCAGGAGTTTAATTGCTCCAGGGTGCCACAGAGCTGCTTTTAAAGGCAGCAAAAAATTGCCATGGCCTCAGAAGCACCTAAGTCTGCCCAATGCTGAGAGAAAACAAAGTGATGCTAACTGAGGGAAAAAGGAAGCTACACTGGGATGAGGGAGATTGCTGCAGTGAAGATGAAGGGATCTGGGGGGCTCAGCTCTCTTTTTCAGCTCTCTCAGTCCCCTTCCTAGGTAACAGTTCCCAAACCATTTTGGTTACACTGCTGAGAAACCCCTCATTAGTGTAGCTGACTCTATTGCTACCAGGTGGGGCTCTTGAGGCAAACCCAAACTCCAGCTCAAAGACCAGGAGATAAACTTACAGAAGGAATGGTCAGAAATAGGGGTTTGTCTGTGCATTGGTGTGTGCTTTGTGGAACATGTTTTCAGAATAAGGTAAGCATGTATTTCAAGAATAGGCACACAGCCATCAAAACCCACATAAGACAGTAGTTACCTGCATCTCATCTAGTTTGGACTGAATGTCTGGAGGGAAATCTCCTGCTCCACAGCTAAAAGGGTCAAAAGGTTCTGCTCCAAAAAGGTCTCTCTCTGTAAAGACAGAAAAGTGAGTCACTGGGAGAACAGGTATGGGCTACAACAACAGTGCTCTGAAAAAGCCACCTCACATCTCCTGAGCTAAGCAACAGCACCACCAGATATGCCACTCATTAACCACAACTTTTAACATCCCAGTGTGCAAGCCAGCTCTTGGGCAGTTTCCCAAACCTTAATACTCAAACATTTTTCCAAGAACACCACTGGACTTCTGTTTAAGCCTCTCTTTATCTTCCTTTAATGCTTGTGCCTTCTAGAGATTGGGTGAGAAGTTGCTGCTCTTGGAAGAGGGCACCACGTACTGACATGTGCTCTGGAGTCTGTGTAGGAGTTTCAAAAATGAAGAGGAAGTAACTGGACATGAATTGCCAAATTTCATTTCTACATTATGTCCACAACAAATCACTAACCAATTAATCTTCCTGTCCCCTGTCTGCCACTCCTCAGGTTAAGGATGTTTTTGTGAGACAAGCAAATATTCTTCATTTGATACAGTTCCTCAGTGAACAACTAGCAGTAATTAAAACTAAAAATCATCAGAGTTTTAAAATCTTAGATCAGATCACATCAAGATAGAAAAAGTAATTAAAAAAAAAACCCAAAACCACAACAGGACCATGAATTGTCATGCTAAAATTCCACTAAATTTGGGTGCATAAATAGAATGACTGCAAATTTTCACTTTCTCAATAACAAAAGTTCCTCACTTTTTCTTAACTGCAGTTTGCATTCTATTGGTCAAAGGAAGGGTGTGTTTCTTGTTTTTGTCTGGTTAAGAAGAAACACCTCCAATACAATTGGGTTCTTTTCTCATATTAGACTAGAATAGTTCTTTATATCTGCCTGCTCAAATATTTTTTTGTTTTTCAGGTTTTGGGTGTTTTTTCCTCCTTCTTAGTAATAGATTTTTCTTTCCTAAAGTTAAAGGCTCCATCTCTAAACACTTTTCCCATTTCACATCGGATTAAACTACAGCAGTTAAAAAAAAAAATAACTTGCTAACCAAACCCCACTGATTGCAGAATTCACAGAACCAAGTTCCTACAGCCTTGTCACTGGTGGAGAGAAAACCAGAACCATGAGGAGATATCCTCTCTCCAAACTTTCATGGCTGCCTAGCAAGAAACCTGGCAAGCACTCTACCTGCCTCAATTTTAGTTTTAGAGTGTGACAGTAAAGGGGGCAATAGTAACCCTGAAGTGAATGGACAATTAAGCACAAAATTCACCCTGATCTGGGTGACAATTAACTGCTGAACCCACTCACTCCCATTGCAGAATTCCCAGTCCTGTTATCAGTGGTGCAGCACCTGCCTAGAGCTGCACAGCTGGTTTGGTTTTGGCATCCTTACAGGCAGAATTTCACACCTGTGTTCTCTGGGCTCTTCAACAGTTATTGTGCATATCAGTCTGTCAGGGCTTTGCCCTTATCAATTAGGTGTTATCAGGCTGCACAGCAGGCATTTTAAATTACTGGCAACTACCATAATTTGCTCCCACAATAAAGTACAGAAATTCCCAGAATAAAGTACAGAAATTTGAGCAGAACTTGATTGATTACATATTTAAAAAACTGTGGCTAAGCAGCTACAAACTGTCACACGGGACCAGGAGATGGCCCAGATAAGAGAGCCTTTTTCCAAGAGTCCACAAGAGCCAAGAAGAAATCCAGTCTTTCCTGGCAAAGGCAGACCACCTGCACGCAAGAGAGACTTGAACTCGGATAATCTAATGTAAAAATTAGGTTCTTCCTCATCCTTTGCCTCTTTCACAGCCAAAATGGGTCTGCTCCAGTATATCCAGTGTCCTGAAATGCTCTGATGCTCCCAGCAAATAACCTTCAGATGTGTAGCAGCTTTGAGTTGCAATCTAACCTCTACTGGGCAAAAAAGTGATTCTACTTTATAACCCTCAACAGTCTATGGTTCATTGTGTAGGTCCATTTTCTTTATTTTTACCTTTAAAAGGAGCTGACAGCTTTCTCTGTGGTCAGACAATTGAAAGCAGACAGTTCCAACACCAGGGCTTAGTAAACATTCTATTGAATGTGTTTAGGAAAAAACGGTGAAGGACAAAACTCCTGCATGTAATTTGTACTGAATCATGACTTCTGACTATTTTTAAAAGCAAGTATTTTGTACACTATTATGGCTATTATCTCATTCATGCCTTATTATTGGGCTTTTATTAATGAAAGCCCTTTTGAGCTCATTAGCAGAACAGCAGAAGTTTTAACTCCTTTAATGTCACTCCTTCCTTAAATGTGAAAGATTTCTGAATTTATACAGTATACAAGGCAGAATCTAAAACCAACCAGAGTGTGACTTATTCCAAGTGAATAAGTCACACTCTAGTAAACCTAGAGTAAATCTAGAGCCTAGTTAACCCTGCACAGAATCAAATTCAAAATAAAGAAGCATTACCTAGCTGGATTTCTGAGGAAAGCTATTACTTGGGGAATTATCTCTATCATAACTTGCTATCCATTCCAGCTGAAGAAGTTCACAGAACCTTTGCTGCATTTAAAGTTTGAGTGTTATAAGAGAGGCTGCACTGCTAAGAGTCAGGGAGGCACAAAGTTCCATGGAATATTTTCAGTAGCACTGTCATTATTTGCCTTGAGAGCAAAAGCTGAAGAACATGTGTAAAATGGAGAAATGTGAAGATTTCACCCCTGCAGGGCTGGGATATTCCTTGGGATATCCATAAGCTTATCCACCAGTGTTCATTCCACTCATGATGGAGGGGGGGGCTCCTTTTTGGGATAAATTGGTAACTTTTTATTTCAGGCCAGAGTATTTGCATGAAAATTAGCTATAGAAAGAATATCTTGCCTGGCACACTCCCCAAAATTACTGTAGCATAGACAGGCATTTCTTTCTCCAATAAACAGCAACCAGGAAGCCTTTGAAAATTATCCTTTCAAACAGTACAAATAATTTCCTTTCCTTTTCTCATTCCTTTCTGGATGGAAATAAATTCACAGGCTGCAAAATTGACCCACAAATTCAAAAGCCATGAAATGTTGATGTTTTAGATGCTCAGCTCAAACCACAGGACAACATGAACAAGTGATAAATTCTGGGACCTGACATTCAGGAGAACAAACAAATACTGGAGAATAGCAACCTGCACTCTATGGTAAATTCAAAATTGGCAATTACTAAGGAAAATTGCAAATATTTGGTTTTTCTGCTGCACTTGACATCCCAATCTCTATCTCAGCTCTCATCCAGGCACACAGCTATGCTGATATATGCTTTGCCCAGATGGAGCAGCTGTGATGACAAAAATGAATCACATTTAGAGACAAGCACTCAAAGAAATATTTGGAATAAACTGAGACAGAGAAATCCAGAAAGCCTTTTCATTTAGCTGCAGGCTACTCCATATTTTTTTTTCTTTGGAAATTATTACAGCCATTATTCTGACAAAATACTCTTAAATATCTGCAGAAAAAGAGCACCTCAGAGCAGATTTCTGCATCTGCCAGTTTTGACCTTGGATTGTTCATGATGCATTTGTGTGAAATAAATATTGAACAACTCAATAGAGAATAATCCTCTACAGTTCTTTTCTGAGATATGAAAATAATGCTGTGCCAACTGCCAACAAGAAACATAAGCTAATTCCTCCTTCAATGAAATAAAACTAATAAACTAATTCTGACCATTCAGATAACTTACAAGAACATTTTCAACCCCTTACTCCATGAGGAAGAAGCAGCATGCAATCTCTAGCATTGCATTTTTGGTTGCATTTCACTATGTTGCAAATATTACCTAAAGAGTCAGCATGCATTTGACCAATCTGCAACCTCCTGTACAAAAATTATGCCACTTTATCTTTTAAATAGGTAAACCCCATTTGTTTGCTATTGCTGATACAGCCAGTAGTGAGCAGACATTTACTGAGTAGCCCTGTTGGAACACTGCTGAATATGAACTCAAAAATCTCAAGATTCAATTAATTTTTTTAAGCCTAAATGCTTTGGAAATAGCTGTCTTTAAAAAAAAAATAAAGTTCACTGTTGCTCTAGTATTAAAAGGTGGGGTATCTTGAACTACATGCTGTGAGCTCAGCAAAGCCAGAGGTACCATTTATCACCCCACAATTATTATTTTTTTTTCTGTGAGATCACCAAGGGAAGAACTGGTAAGCAAACTTCTAACTCTGGGCACGTGTTGTTATGGGAAGCTGAACTGTCATCCTGGTGCCCGAAAGCACCTATGGAACCATTCCTTGGAGGAATGCCAATGCTTGGTATTGTTGCAGGTTTCCTACCAGTGCCCAGGCCTTTCTGGGGCACTGTTATTTTTGGCTGGTTTCTCAAAGTGGCCAGTGGATGAGTAAGATGAATTTTGGCTTTTAAAAGCACATTTTGCTTGAGCAGCACAAGTGCCCTCCCTGGGTAACAGGCTCCACTTAGGCAAAAGGAATAAAATGAGGTGATACTAACAAATAGATGGCAAACCCTCATCTTTCTCCTTCCTTACTACTGAATGTGAGAAAGGTGAAAGTCACAAAATTATAAAATCCAACACAATCACCCTGTATTTTCACCAAATCAACTCTGCTTGAGAGCAGTGACAAAGAAAGTAGAGATAGGAAGAGGAAAAGATGATCTCAGAAAATGGCGACTCCAAACTTTGGCTCCTCTTGGTCGCCAGCCCTCTGACTTGTACTGGAGAAAGAAATGCCAGCTGGCTGGTTCTGGCAGCAGTGACACCACAAAGCAGAGCATTATTGCACATTGCTACAGTAAGAGGACATTGCACAGCCTGAACGAGCTCATGGGAGCTGAACTTTCTCATCTGGGACAGTAAAGCCCTTGTTTGATGATAAAATATTCCTCTCATGTTTCAATGATGCTCTGAAACGTGCCAAAAAGCATTAATAGCTGATGAACACAGTAATTTTCAACACAGAAAGTATCGTGACACAGACTGAAAGTGCAGGGATCAAAAACATAAAGACCATGATGGGCTTTGTAACCTCTCTGTGAAGTGGCATCTCTGAACTGCATCATCTCAGCTGAAGGCAAATCAGTGAAGCACAGAAGCAGCAACTACTTTAAACAATAGATACCACTGTTAATAAGCAACTTTTTTTTTTTCCTTGTATTACAAATCCTATATAGCTGGAATTTTCAAGATCCCTCAAGATCCTTCAAAATCTGACTGCAGACTCCCACAAGATTTCTATGGAACTGAGCCACAATTTCAATGGAACTGAGGTAAGACAATAGGTAAAAAAATAAAATCTTGACCTATAATTCAATTCAAGTTAAGTTGCTATTCTTGAAGCTGTATATGTACATTTAGATCTATTTTATGGCATTGACAACAGTTTCAGAGAAGCAATCTTTTAATTATTTATTGTAAAGGCATGAAATTCTCTCAATAGAGCTGTTCTATTCTATTATTCTATTAGAATATTCCAATATTCTTTTAAATTATATGAAAATAGTTAATACTGACTATACTTGATAGACATAAAACTCTGTTAGCATACCTTTTGGAGATCCCACAGAAGTTCATTAATTATATTAAACTGGTCTCTTTAAAAAAAAACAAGGCTCTTTATTGAACTAAAAGTCCGAACATTTACTTTCTCTTTAGAACGTGGCAGACATTCTGAGCAATGGAACCAAACAGTGCATTACATATGGGAGGGAAGACATTCACTGACTAAAGTTATAAAATGCATTTTTGTTTTTGTGCACAGCTCCCATTCACAGCTGAAAATTCTACATCCTAGAGGCATGCTCCAAAACAGCACAATCTCCTCAAATGCATTCCATATGGTGGCTGGCAGTAACATTAATGTCCCTTATTCACTCTAAAATAGGCATCAGGAACAGAAGAACAAACACAGACCCATATTTCCACAGCCTCTAACATCACTTGTGCATGCCCCAATCTCCTCTCCCTCAAGGGATTTCCAAAGCTTTTAAAAAGACTTTCTGGACTCCAAAAATATTCCCAGTGAATTCAAGAACCTTACCCTAGATAAGATTTTGCTTTGAAGCCTTTGCAAAATAAAATTGCTGTTGTTAATAACCTTCTGAAGACCTTTTAGGAGTGGTTGGAGGTCTGGAGAGGTTGATCAACTACAGCTAAACAAAGCTGTGTATGACATGAAAAGCAGTGTTGAAAACAACATTCCAAGTCTCCTTGAGGGGTTTCTTCAGCTCTCTCTTGAGCATCACCATACTTACTCCACCTGCTGCCTTCCCCAGAAATGCAGGCTCTAGGTGCTAGAACCGTGGCTTGACAAGGAAAGAACTAACAGGAAGTTAAAATATTCCTTGAAGTACAGAAAAGAGACTGCAAAAGAAAAGCCAAGTTAAAATCCCCAACCCAACTCCTTCCAAGTGTATATGTCACAGTTTCACAGCAAGTTTGTTTATAATGCAACTTGGCAGCAACATCAAGGACTTTGGGAGGATGGTATAAAGATGAAACGGCATTAGTGAACGTGATTTACAAAAACTGCATTTGGCTTTTCATGCAAAACGTACATTAACTTTAAAGATGCTTTATTAAAAAAAAATAATGTAAGCAAAAAGTAGGTCAGTTGTTACAAAACTTACTGATCTCTGTAGATCTACTGGGTACTGGAGGAGGCTGTGTGCCATTGCGAGTAGGTGTTGATGACTGAGGGGATATGGGAGAAAAGGGAACCATATCAAAGATGTCAGTGGAGGGTGATTTAGGTGTCACACTGCCTGCCTACAATAAGGACAATAAATATTAGGGCAATGTTTCACATGAAAAAGATCACAATACTGAATTCTTCAGCATGCAGATAGAGTCACATTTTGAAAAGAAAAGTTAAAAACAACCATCAGCATGCAAACCCCAGCTCCTGACACCAAGCAAATGGCATTTGCAGTACAGACTCTGACACATGCTAACACTCCCCAGTACAAAAGCAGCATTGCAATTTTTCCATTTTCAGTTGAAAATGTATCTCAGTTACACCTGACAAAGCTGTGACAAGCAGCTCTCTTGCAGACACACGAGCACAGACACCTTCACGAGACCCAGTCGAGGTAATATGGCAACAACAATGTGCTCTGCTCTGGAGAGCACAGAACCAAGTTCAAAGATACAATCTCAGTATTTTTGGTTTACTAATTATTCTTTACATGATCTCTTGTTTGGCAGCTTAGAGAAACTGGTATGATCAAAACTTGAAATGTCTTTTTCCATAAGTAATAATCTAAACGTGATATATTGAATATTAATATCCAAAATAAACCTTTTGTCCTCGAAGGTAAAATTGAAGAGATTTCATTCAAAAGGCGCAGGAATTTGAAAGGGTTAAAAAAAAAATACTGGGCAAGAAAGAAACCCCAAACCCACCAATTCTTATAGTTCTACAGCCATATTTGGTTTTGAATGGTTCATTCCTCCTGCCACCAGTCCACTACTTCAGGGCACAAGTGAGGCACAGTCAAGTTAAAATGTACTGAACACTGAAGACAGAGGATGAAATAGATTAAAACTGAGACTGACAAGCTGAAGGCAAAACTAGTTTGCATGTTTATGTTATTGCTGAGATGATACAGAAACCCCCTCACTCTGTGTATTAGAAAGGCCAGCCAGGCACAGCAGAAGCCTGCAGCTTTGAAACAAGACTCAGTTTGCACAAACTATCCACACAGAAATTTTGAAGCACAAGTTAAATTAGTCACATGGATCCTTTTATTCAGAATACACAGATATGATAACCTGGCAAGCAGGCATTCCTTAGCACTGCTTGTCCATGAGAGTCCCATGGAAAAACCCATATTTTGGAATGCTGCTTTCCTCAGTGCCTGTGCTGCAGACCTGCAGCTGCCCTGGGACAGCTCACATCACAGATCCCTAAGCCAAGTCCAGAGGTAGTTCTGAACCACACCTATATCTCTCTGGAGGTTCTCTGCACTGGCTGCTACAAAGCAATATTGATCCACAGCCTTCCTCTGAATGCACTAAGAGGAAAAAACCACAGGGCTCTCAAGTCCTACATTTCCTATTTCTTCTTCCTATTTCTGTGATTCTTAGGAGTTTTGAATTCATATTTTAAATTTGGATTAATATTTTAAAATTGGATTAAGAGAGATTTATAACTGTTCAATATCCAAAAGAACCTGGGGTATTTCTTCACAGATATACAGAAACATAGCAAGAAAAAAATCTACATTGAACATGTAGCTTTTATTTTTTTGCCTTTTTCAAAAAAAAATTCTCTCAGTCATTGCTATTCCCAATCATGACCATAGGTGAATCAACTTCATAAAAGAAGCAGTTTTCAAGATTTTAACACATCCAGAACTTTTACTGTCCTCAACTTGAATTATTATTGGAATTTCAAAGATCATACGTTATGAAAAGATTTCAGTGCAGAGTTTTGACACCACAGGCTCCTGTTAGTGCCCCATGGACCTTGCACTAACCCTGCAGAGAACCAGGATAATCCAAGTCTGGCAGATGGCTGGATGTCATCTGCTCCCACTCCAAGGGCAATGGATGTGCTGGACCCAAAACAAACACAATAAAGAAACACAGCCCTTCCTTCATCCAAAATTGCTCTGATTATAGACGGGCTTTTGTCAGCATCAGGAAGGTGGGATCAGTTTGAGGGCATAAATAAATGCTTACATCAACCTCCATTTCCATCAACACCCATGGGCAAACCTAGAATGTTCTTGGTGATCATATGTACTAATGGAGAACCTTATTATTTGCTAAATGCTTATGGCTATCTAGAAGACAGATAAACAGCATTTACATTTAGTTATAAAATGTGCCTTTTAGGCAAAAAAAAACCCAAAAAACAACCAAACTTTAGACTCATTTCCCCTTTACATTCAATGTTGTTGAAGTTACTTACTGGCCATTTTGATTCTACTGATATGGCTTAATTAAAACAGTAATTGAATTAAGAAATGTGTATTTTGAATATATATGAGGACAAGAAGCATTTTTATTTAGTGAACACATGCAGAAAGCCAGGATGGTCGCTAAATAAAGCCAAATATTATTTGCAAATGGAAGAAAAGTTGAGAGTATAAGCACATGAATATGAAAAAGGAGGCAATATGCCCATTTCATATTTGACAATAATTTTCAACCTTCATTTTGCACAGTTTTTATAAAGTATTCTAAAAGTTATTTAATGGCTCATTGCTTTTCTATTAATTCCTGGGGGGAAGAAGCCCTTGCAGTTGGACCTTTAGAATTGTTTTAAATCGCTATTCTTCATATAAAAAAAATTTAACAAAAGATTGACAGAAAACAGAGATCATTAATTAATGGACTAATTTAAACATGTTGGAAAAGTAAGAATTTATGTTTCGGGGATGGGAAAGAAAATGCTCTGTAGAAATAAGAGTAATTCTTCACAAATTCCATATTTTAAGAATACCCCTACAGAATCTAAGAGTCATCCTCCCTACTCTTTAGCCACTGTACAAAATGCACATTTTTAATACAAGTTAATACACAACAGAGAACAAAAGAAAGCCAAAAAAAGAAACAAAACTAAAACTGAAAAAGCTTTTGCACAGCAAGATTACACGAGGTCTTGGGCAGCTGTATTCACTGGCAGGCTTTGGAAGACCACTTTTTGAAGGTGGTGGTATTAACAATCCAGGTGGTAGTCTAGAGTCAGGAGAACTCCTAGGAGTAAGCGTAATGGAAGAGATATCTAAACAAGGAGGTGAATCCTCATTGTTACACCAGAAAAAAGCAGAGGGTCTTTGAAACATATGTTCATCATTATCACACTTTATGTGCAGCAGCTGAAAAGGAATCACAGAAAGAGAAAACACTCTGAGGAACAGAACATGGTAACGTCAGGGAAAGAAGAAAAAAAAAAAGAAACACATTTCATATTTCAAAAAAGCTTGAGAGCAACTTGCTGTTCAGTGCTATACCTACAAGATACAGAACTTGAAAATATTTCAACAAAATATAAGGATATGCCACATTAGGAGGTAACCCAGTACCAACTGGAACAAAGACAGCTTGATCCTTGATCATGACACCAAATAAAAGGAATCAGGCACCTTTCCAATAGTGTGTGTGTGAGAGATGCTAAGAAATGTCTAAATCCAACAAGGTATCAGCAACCTCTCACATCTGCACCTGTAAATCAGCATTAGGCACAAGTCTGGGGAGAAGAATTACTGTGCTGGTTAATGCACAGGTCAGACTTTTCTCTCACTGACTGAGGAAAAATCTACCATTTATATCCCACCAGTGTTGAAAGAGCAGCTCATTATTGAGCTAAAATCTTCAGAGGACAGATTAATCTCTGGATCTTAACAGGAGGGATTGCACACTTGTGCAGAAAGTTCTTCTAGGCCACAGCCAAGAGTTCCACACGGAGAAGGCAGGAATGGCACCTGGGCTGGAGGTGTCCTAAACCCTAAAACTTAAACCCTAAGTTTGGTATTTTAGGGTGTCTTAAACCCTAAACCCAGTCCTGCTTAAACTCCTATGACTGGCCCAGGCTGAGGCAGTGGCAGATGAGTGCAGCAAGAATTCTGAAGCTTGCTTTTGCTCCCCTTGTAGTGTTACACAATGGATATGTCATGATTATTTCATCAGAAGTTTGCATAACTCAGTAGAGCAGGATTCAATTATTTTAAACTATTTTTTTCAGTGTTATGTAGAAAACAAAACATTTCACATCCTTTTAAAATAAGTCTCAGCTTCTTTCTTTACAGATTAACCTGGCTAAGGATACAGGTGACTAAATGTAGTAACAAATGCCATACTTGAGAATATCAAAACAACCCACAAAATTCCCTACTCAAAAGTTGCAATTTAGCATTAAAGAATAAAAAAAAACCTTTTGATCCCAAAACTTCAAAACTTTCCATACTGGAGTTGTGAAATGGAGGGTTTGGAATGGTAATCAATAAAAAGAAATAAAAAAAAAAACCTAAAGGAGAGAATTTTGATTATTATTTCAAGAGTATCACCAGACTACAGGTAGAAGAGTTGCAGTGCTATTGTGCATTACTGCCATGGAATCCTTGCTGTCATACATAACTATGGAAAAAAAAACCAAAAAACCAACCAGCCCTCAGAATAATAATAACGCTTAAAAAGACTTAAAAACACAGTGTAATTAAGAAAGCCAAATACTCTCCTGAAATGCAAAACAGCAAAGGATTTTTCATAAGAAGGCATGGATGTCACATGAAAAATCACACAGAAAGCAGCAAAATGCACAAAGGACACCAAGCAGCAAAGCCATGAGGATGACGAACATATATAAAATCCAGGCAATGGAAAAATTCAATAGAAAACCAGAATATACAGCCCTGGTGTCATCTGAGCCCTGAACTGGAGCAGGCACAGCTCTCATTGTGACACTTAGGACACCACACACCCCATGGGGTGGCGAGCTTCCGACAGCAGTTTTGGAAATGCACCTGCTCAGAAAATGGATTTTCTCTGGGAATTTTTCATTTGCAGAGCAGCACAGATCCCATCAGGTTCTGGGAGTGCTGCTCTGTGGCTCATCCCAGAAGGATCTGCAAGGCTGATGGGCTTTCTGCTCACAGCCCTCTGGAGCCAAGCAGCCCACAGACACCACAGGGGCAGCAGGGAAGTGTTTTTGACTATGGAAAACAGGGAATGTCACCAGGTGCACAAAGTGCAGGAGGAGAAAGGCAGAGACCCTTATTCTAAAGAATTCAACCTGAAAAGGGTGTAGCTCATGAAAATTAATACTCTTACACCAAATTATAAAGGAAGAAAATATAGTAAAAATAATTAAATTGTCATTTTATACAGCAACTGTGTTTTATCTGAGGTTTCCACTCAGACCTGCAGTAATGATGGCATTGATACAATGTGTTCCAATTTGGGCCTTGTTCCATTAACATAAGAAAACAACAAGAAATTTTACGTCATGATATAATCAGACTAGTTCAGTGGACTTGGTCTCTTTTATGGTTAGATGTAACTATGTGCCAGCAAAGGATTCATTTCTGACTCATTCTGCTGAGAAGGGTGCTGAAGATGAGCTCTTGTGCTGCATCATACTAGAAAATGTAACATGACTGAGGTTTTATTCATTAGGAAATCACTTCAAAATTGTTTCTTTTTACAAGGTGTCTCTAGACACTGATTGCAATCTCTGTGTCACAGCCACATAGCAATCACTTAAGTGTGAATTAGAATAAAATTAGGAAATGGTTTTGCTCCTTAGGACATTCAAATTGGTAATACAGAACCACTACAGCAGGAAACTGCAGCGATATTCCAGGGAATGGTGAGCAACCTTGAATTGAAAATTATGCATTTAGTCAAGAACCTGCTCATTTCCTGAGATTCAGGACTACTAAGAACACTCACTAATCTATAACTTACTTATTCATAAAATACTGTGTAAGCATTAGCAGTTCCATTAATTGACTGCTACACCTTGAGTTCATTTAGTACTTTTTCAATGACATGAAATATGCCATAGGAAATTTCAAATCCATTTTCTTTAACATTATAAATGCAACAAAATTTTATATTCTCACAAAGAACTGCTCAAACATCTGAACACAGAGTATTATAAATCTAAACAAGCTGAAGAAAGGAAAAAAAAAAAACCATGTGCATTTTCCCACTTGGCAATCTTGGTGGAAACAGGAATCAAGTGATATGCATAAACACATTCCAAAATGGTTTTTGAAATCTGCATACAGTTCCAATGTCTATCTTGGGGTTTTCCCATGAGTGTGGTAAAGCTTTCCAATGAGGGTCACAACAAAACCTTGGAGCAAAGGGTTAATCAATCAGTGTCTTTAATGTTCTGCTTAAAACTGGAGGGGTTTTGAACCTCCTCCATGTAGGAGATGTAGGAGTATAAATTCCATACTGCTTCTTTAGTAGTATTTATGGTGCATGGAAGAACACTCATCCTTCTGGGGCTGCTTCTCCCAACATTCTTCTCCTTCCAGCTCTGCTTCTCCCACATTTCAGTGCTCTCAGGGAGCCCTGGCAGCTTTGGGCAGCACTGGCAGTGGGACCAGCAGCAAGTAAGACATGATGTGAGCCCACTGTGCCAGGGCAGTGCTGAGATCTGGAGGCTGCAGTTACACAGCAGCAGCATCCAAGGCCTCCTGGGGACACAAACTGCAGCAGTGTCCCCACTGGCAAACAACAGGATGAGAATCCAATGGTCCTCACTTAATCAAGACCAAATGCAAAAAAGATCAGTGATTAAAGCATTGCCAAGTCACTGAAACAGATGAGAAGTAAACAACAGATACACAAGTCACAGAAACTTGAGCAGTGCGTGCAAAGGAGACAAAGGAAATGTTCCATGCCAGCATTTCCCATGGCACATGGAAGCACAGCTCCAGAGGCAAACTAAGGAAACTCTTAGTTTGGGATTGCATGTCCTCGACAGAGCCACTCAGGACACCAAAAAAAAGTGATAGTTCCTGTTGCATAACACTTCTGCATTGGCAAACACACTCATCCATCTGAGGGACTGACTCCTCAAAGTTCGAGGAGGACTGCTCAAAACCATCGACCCGAATGCAGAAAACATGATCACTAAGCACTTTATTATTTACTGAATGTGCTGAGCAAATGTAAATCTAATTAGCTACAATATCCTGAGAGAAAAAGCGTGAAGATTGATAATTTGATGTTCAACTTTCACAGTGTATTTTATGCAAAAGTATTTCATTATACAATCCAGTTTTCTCTCTTTCATTTCCAGCTATGATCTCATTGCCTTAATGGATTTTTTTATAGGTTCAGAAAGAAATTTTATTTTTCCCATAGAGTTTATGAACTGACAGAAAAAACACCTAAATTAGATTGATGTTGATTTGGCCATATGGCTAGATTTAGAGCAGCTACAGAAAAATTTTCCTAGTGGTACTAATAAGCAAGCAAGGAGAGAATCCTGATGGCAATTGTATCCCTGAAAAGCAGAACTCGATTGCTGTCAGTGCTTTTCACCCATTTACACAATGCAAAAATGCAAAGGGTAGGTAATTGCATTATTCATATTTTGCACCCATTTCACTCTGTCAGTATTATTTTAAAATATGTCCTCAAATAAACCTGTAGTTGGCTTGCAAAAAAACTGCAAGACATGCAAGAATCAACAGTAAGGGAGTTTTAGACTGAATTTCCATGTACATCCAAATCAAGTCTTTAACTCGCACTGCTTATAAACTGGACAGAAAAAAGTCATCCCTAATTTTTTTAATTATTGCTACTTTCAATTTTTATTATGCAAGTGGGATTTTTTTGGTTTTTTTTGATTTTTTTTAATAGAGCAACTGAGGACTCACAACTAACTCCCTAATACTCCAATTCTATTATTACTTAAAATATAATTTAATTAAAACAATTAGTAACATATATTTCAGTTGGAAAGATGTTCTCTCTTATGAAATTATCAACTCAAAATATTTCTGATTCTGTGCTTAAAATGAAGAATGAAGCTTTAAGCTTACAATTCACTGCTTGCATTCTCTTCTCTTAGATCATAGATGGATCTTTGGATGGGTCATCAATTTGTACACATTTTGATGTGAAAGATCAGCAAATAAAGCTGTTTTAGTGTTATGTTTTGCAAAGAAAGGGTTCAACACTATTACCCAAGAATTCAATATGTAAGCACAGGGCAAACTCCTTTTAGAGAAGTAAATCTGTCAACAAAGCCACACATTGCAGTCTAGCCTGGCATATCACATTTTGTCATAGTTTGTGAAACTATAGACAAAATGTTTTAGAAACATTTTGGAAGTAAAAGAGGATCTGAATTTTAAGTCTGGATAGGTTACATTTGATCCTGAGCAAATGGTTTTATTTCGTATTTAGCTACAAACCTATTTTCAGTGACAACAGGAAGTTAGAAAAGTTTATTTCAAATGACAGCCTGGATGTATCTGTTTAGAACTGAAGCATGTTGAAACAATTTTTTTTTTTTTAAATGTGCAGTGAACCAGATGCTTAAAACCATACATGTATTAAGTTATCCATCCACAGTTTAAAGGTGCTCTTACATTCTATTTTTTTTGATACTGAAGTGAAAACAGGAAATGTAATCTGGTCCTGCTCATGGGAAAATGATCTGTGAATCAGAAGACTGAGCTGTCAAAAACAGCAGAATTGGCTTGCTTTTTTAAAAAAGAAACCAAAAAAAAAACCCCAAGCCACATAAATCAGTGATATAATACAAAAATAAAAAACCTGCTGTACTTCAAATTTCCTGAAGTGTTTTCTCCCTTCTTCATTTCATTAAAAACTAACAGGAAGACTAATGTGTCTGGAATGATTAATCAGTGCACCTCAGAAGCAGGAATAAAGAAATTATAGACTGGCACTGCATGCAAACGGTACCATGGCTTCCCAGTGACTGCCAGGTGGGACAGGCACCCTGTCCTGGATCAGCACCTCACCACAGAAAGCATGGCAGTGACACCATGTGCTGGCTGTCCCAGCAGTGAGTGACACTACAGGTGCAATCAACTCTAAAAACCCCTAAGTCTCCTCTCCTGGGGATGGAAAACCCCCTCCTGATCATTGCCAGCCTGACCCTGTGCCTGTTTAGTCCCCCTGGCTTCACTGGGATGGGCTCTGGGGGAGCAGAGGACACAGCCCAGAGTGGTGCCCGTGTTTCTGTTGCCCTGTTTGTGCCCTGCCAGCACGGGCCTCTGCAGCACCCCCTGCTCTGGGGAGGGGATCCTTGTTCAATCCCAGTGTTTGTGGGGCTGCTGTGGCCAGGCACTGAGCAGCAAGGGCTCAGCCAGCAACCTGTGGGACAGGGGAGCCACTGGAGCACAGCTGCAAACGTTGGGAGAGCACAAACAGCATGCAGACAACCAGATACAACAAGGAAAGCACAAGCTGTGAAAATCCAAGGTACTGTTTAAGCACAAACAGAAGCAACTTTTAACCATCTCTATCTGCCTTCTGAAACTGAGGGTTCCTTTACAAACTGCTGTGATGCCACTTAAAGGCATGTGCTCTTTTATCACATAAGGTATCAAGGATCAAGGCTGAAATTTTCCTTTGACCACTGAACAATCCCTTCCCTAGACCTCAGCATGCAGAAGAGCTGGACTGCCAGATAAGGAGCTCCAGCCATAAAAGATAAAAAAAAAAAAAGAAATAAATCAAAATGCTTATTATGGCTAAGAAAAGCTTCAGAAAGCTGTTGTATGGCACTGGCATCCCTGCATGATTCAACAGTGTGATATGAAAAATGCAAGAAAACTTAAAACTTATAGTTTTATAAATCTGTTCTAAATCACAAGGACAATTATCTTACTTTCACAGCATGTAATAGCAACATTATCTTCTTGGAAGGAAGTTTTCCCCATCCACCCAAAAGTGCTCAGAAAGGGGCTCAAACAAGGTATTATTCCCCACATTGGATATTCAGCTTCAGCATATTCAGCTTCATTTAAGCTATTTTATTTCAGAAAATACTATCAGCAGATCTGAAAAGCTTACTCTGATAAAATAATCACAATATAGATCTGTTCCTTTAATTTTGAAGACAGAGCAGCAGCAGTACAGATATTTTTAGTTTAAATTCAGAAAAAATCTGCAATTATTTAGTTTAAAATTAAAGTGACCTTTTTCATTACAGAAATCATGTGGAAATAGGGTGAAAGAAATTGTTGCAACATTTCTTTTTTCTGATAGGAATTGAGACTTTGTAGAATCATACTTGCAATTATAGTTGATTTGAATGAGAAGTGAAAAAAAATAATTGTAAACTATAACAGGCAATCAATTGTCTTATGAATTGTTTGTAATTTTGTTCCTTCATACATATTTGTTGCTCAGGTAGTAAAAAAGGAGATAGGTGTCATCACATTCACTGCTATTCCAGGCACATTGGCTGATAATCCTTTTAATGGACTCAAACTGTCCTAAAATAGTATATATTTATATAAAATATGATTATTTAATCTTTAATAAATAATATATAATAAAATACATTAATTGCATTTATTAATTTGTATAAATGTAATATTTTTATCTTTTTCTCTGCACTGAAGTCAGTTGACAACCTCACCATCCCATTCCTTCATTCATTCTCAGCCTAACAGTTGCACTGCCATGGAGTTCCTCCTAGACCAGCACACTGAGAGCTCTGATTCACCATCTCCACAAGACCTGGTTTAAAAGGACCTGCTGAAAGCTGCCTCTGGTGAGTGCCAAAGTCTATAGGGCCTGGTGGGAACAGCTGGAGTTGAGGAAAACCTTTTCCTAAAAACGAGCTTGGTTTTGGTTGGTTGGTTTTGTTTCATTTTAATTTTTGGCTGCACAACTGATGGAAGACTCCTGCTTGAAGCAGGATCCAATTTGCTGAGGCTGTTGAGGACCATGCTCAGGTCCAGCATCTCCATGATTACAGAGAGCTCCAACCTCCTGGGCATTCTGGTCCAACACTCATCCATTTATAGAGATATTTCATGTCAGAATGGATGCAGATGTTGAACAGGTGCTCTTTAAAATTTTAAAAATTTGTGACATTAAATGTTTGGGGCTTTCATTTTCAAGATAAAGGAGTAAATAAAGCAGTAAAATAAAAGCAAAAATTAATAGCCAACAGTGATTATTGAAATGAATTAATTAATATCAATAATTATCTATAGTTTTGTTGCAGCACAAGTGCTATTTAAGCAATATGCCTATTCACTGTACCAATAGTAATTAACAATAAAACACCCTCTAGGGAGAGAGTTTACAAGTGGCTATCAAATTAACAAATTTAGATCTTAACTCTTTAATATGTAATGCAACACCATTGTCTTAAAAGACACCAAAAATCGCAAACTACTGGATATTTTTGGGGCATTATTATTAATTTTCTTTCAATTTTTTGCTTAATGAAATGACCAAGTTCTTTAATTTAAATGAAAGAGAATACTTACTTGCAATGCATTTAAGAGCCTGTTTATTTGCATTCAAATATACATTTAGTTATTATATTCATAAATAAAAACAAACTGCCATCCCAATTGAGGAAAATAAAAGATGAAAGAATTGACTAACTTGATATTAAATTTAGCATTAAAATTGATTACCTATCACTGAATGCTTCATAAGTGAGAAGATATTCATAATTTAAAATGTTCACTGTGGTGGTTACACAGTATTTATAATTTATGGTGCTTTCTCCTCTAAGTAGATTTCAGTAAAATGAAATGTCAGTCCCTCATGGGAACCAGCATCTCATCAACATAAAGAGTGTACAGACACTGCTGAGAAACTGTCAGCACCACTGCAAGAATGTTTTTACACTGCCCACGTTTTTGAACATCCATTTAAGGGGAAATGGTGAAGATTCAAGGCAGGAACAGGGCAGTCCAAAATGCACAGCTGAAAAGCAGCTCCTCTTGTAAGATTTTGTCACACATACATTAAGAAATTGGATTTATTTTGCTAGCTGCCTAAAGCTGTACAGATGGAACACTCTTGTGAGAAGAGGGGAGTCATTAGGGGCAGTCTGCATTGTTGCAGGCCCTGCCTGAGTGTCAGGAAGTGCCAGTCAGCAATTTTAACAAGCTTCTCTCCTGATCATCTACAGGAACTGCAGAGCTGTTGGGATTTCCAGCGAGGAACCCACCCTTGTGCTCCTCTTTCCCAGCCACCCAGCATTAGCTCCCAAGAGCCAAGGACTCCTTGGCAGGCAGGTTGTCAGCCACAGGTGACCATGTGCTTGTGACAAAGGTGTGAGGAACTCTCAGGCAGCATTTGGGCACCGGATCCTTTCAGTGCAGAACAGTTTTCACCCTCAGCTGGCACATTCAGCTCTCTACTCGAGTGAGCATTTATTGTCCTCAGGCAGCAACAAATAGGTATGGAGGAGCCACAGCTGGAGACACTGCAATTTGCACTTCTGCTGGCTTGTCCTTCTGTCACTGTTAGTGACACTGCCCTTCAGCAGACGTGCTCTTTGATCACTGCATGCTAATGGCAATCTCTGGGAACAGCAGGGATGCTCAGAATGATCATCAAGTGATTATAAATACAGAGTGATCCCAGACACAAGAGTTATGTCAGGTACTTACTGGAGATGCGTGCACTTGTGTTATTCTTAACTGGTTTTCCAGATCTTGAACTTTATTTTTCAGTTCTGCATTTTCAGTTTCTAATTCTTGAATCTACAAAGCAAGTGGTTATTCAACAGCTATTGGGATAGTCATGGATTTCAACAACAGCATCCACTGAACATAAGTTTCATCAGAGATCTGGAGATAAATCAAGCTTTAACTCTTTATCTGACTATAAAACATTTTCAGTATCCTCTGTATTTCAAACTTTCTTTTTTGTGTCCTTAGAGGACAGCAAAACATGAAATTTTTTTTCAGTCTTTTTCAGTTTTTTTCAGTCTTTTTTTTTTACCTCAGCAATCTGAGAATCATGCTGGAAATTATGCTTCCATAAAAAGCAGATAATACAAATACAGCAGCACGTACTTTTAGAAAGAACAAAATAGTTCAGAACTTACTCTTTTCTGTAAACCTGCAATTTGTTTCCTTGTTTCAACATCTTTTCCTCCGGATTCCAGAAATTTCCTGTAAGCTAAGTCAAATGCTTGACCAATTGTTAAAGTTATCTCTTCTGCCTTTACATAAAACATAAGACTGAAATTAGTAAATTAGGAAGATTTGCTGGAGATCCTTTCATTTCACAATATCACAAAATTTATACTGTGTATCAAATCCAAAGGCTTTGCCCCATCCACCATGAAGCCAATGCTACAAAGGAGCATCACAAGCACCCTTCAGCAAAATACCTTGGCAAAATGCTATGAAAGCATTTTGACTGTAAAAATGAGTAAAATGAATGTAAAAATACTTTGGATAAGAAAGGAGACTGAACAGTATAAATTATGTCTTCAATTTCCATAAAAACGGACACCATACTGCACAATGGCTTTTCCTGATCATTTCTGAAGCATAACAGCCTGTTCAATCATGAAATTAAGTCTTTTAGATTTAATGAAATAATGTTTTCATGCCAATGGATATTTTGACCCCTATTGATTTTACATCTGGATTTCAACACTTATTTTTGTGAGTACTATAAAAGCTCACTGCAGACAAGTATTTAACTGCCCAATTATTTCCAACTACATATATCCAGAAAAAAAATCCACAGATGTTGCATTTGTATGTGCAAAGTATAATAATTTACCAGTTCTATGCTGATTAATATCCTTTGTTATGATGTGTTTATACAGTCAGTGCAGAATATCTTTGTCAAAAATGATGGGGGTAAAATAAGCCTACAGGAAGCTGCTGAAGGACACCAAGGTTCAGAAGCAAGTGATTCCAAAGCAGGACCAATAAAAGGTGAACATATGGATACCCCATTTGCTCAGGACTTGAGCACAGAAAGTAAATAGACTCTCAGACACCAGAGAATGTCTGTTCTTGGTGCAGTGACTTGTCTGGGAGTGCTTTGTGTATTAAACTTGAGAGATGTGGCAGGGAAAGGGGTGGACAAAGAAGGGAGAACCTTGCTGTGATAAAAATAATAAAAAAATCCCAAAAAACAAACAACACACAAAAACCCCAACACTAAAACCAGAGACTGACACATCAGCAGAAAAGCCTGCAAGGGTATTTCAGCCCCAGAGCTGCAGTAAACTTTGCAAACAGCTGTGCAAACATCTCAAGCCTGGTGGGATGGAGCCTGTTCTCCGAGAGCATTGCAGATGCTTCCGCCAGGATGGGGGAATGCTGGGCAGTAACAGAAATAATCCTAGAAAACCAGCTCAGATCACTGAAGAAAGGGATTCTTGCTTAATTGAACACATCTAAGTTGCAAGACACCATAGTGGCATGAAAAGCTGTGTCCCAGTTAAGAGGCAGGCTGTCTCCTGTTAACCATTACCCCTCACTCCAAGGCAGAGCCATGAGCAACTCAGTGCCCTCCAGCCCTGCAGAGCCTCCCGTGTACTTACACACTTTTCACTGTCAAACACATAGCACAGGTGCTTATTGGATTCTGAGTCTTTGCAGATGAAAGTAAATATTCTCTTGTCAGTTTTGTCATCAGCACAAAAGGATATCCTGTGGAGCTGACAGTTGTGCTGGACCTCCTGCAAACAGACAGAATGGTAATTTTAAAGAAATTCCAGCACTCGATTAGGACCAAGATGCACAAAGGAAAGCTCTGGATTTCCTCATAAGAGCAGGCAAGCTGCAATAATGTTTTTGAATGCCTCTTATTGCACATGAGAGCACCCAAAAATGGACTTAATGCATAACAGAAGTTAGCAAACTCATCTAAAAACTGCTCCTGTTTTTACTGAATGTAAACAGGAAGTTTATTTGGACAGCATTTATCTGGAAGTGTTTATTTGGACAGTAATTTCTGTTCTAGAAAATTGAGTTTACTGTTGCTTTGCATCCCTCTGCAATTTATTTAGGGCCTGATTACGTAAAATAATCTGTTCTTTTTCCAGGTGCACAGGATCTTTAAATTTTATCATCTCCCAAGATTTGTTAAAATGGATTAACTGAAATGAGGCCTTACTTTGCTACATTAAATACAGAAAACAGAAATAAAATGACTTTGCTAACCAAGTAAAGAGAAAAAAATCTGACACACAAATATTTGTTTACTTGAGGTGCCATGTAAGCAGCTTTTAAGCATTATTATCGGTATATTTTTGCTACAGTATTTAATTTTCCATTAAAAAGCAATTTCCAGCCATTTAAAAACTTGAAATGGCACTGCTCTTCAGTTGCAAGAGCTTGATAAGACTGAAATAAATTATCTGAGCTAGTTTTTTTTTTTTGTTGTTTTTGTTCAACAAGTCTCTTCTTGGTATTTTATTTTATTTGGCTTATTACATGGGAAAGCAGTATTTGCTTTAAAGGAAAATATGTCTTTTAGATGTGAACTATTGTCTATTAAAAATGTGCAGCACTGGGGTTCCCAGCTTGCTGTAAGCCCATAAACAAGGCTGTGCCCTCTTTGCAGACAAGCACATAGCCAAAAAATGCACCCTATGGGCATTTTCCCCTTGCCCCAAGTGAGTTCATTTTCTCAGTCTTTACAGCTGATCTGAGTATTCAATTTCTGCCATGTCCCAAATCCCTGTCCTGAGGTAGCTCTTTAACACACAGAAACAATAACCTGTGCTTTCCCCAGCACTATGAGGTTTACAGATCCATATAATTATTTTATATCATTGAAGGACAGAATCACTCTTCTATAATCCTTTTTTCGAGTGCTAAGTATAGAATCAGGTCCTGATATATGAGCTGGCCTCCTGTTCCTACTGCCATTAATAGTCACTATCTGACTAAAACCCAATATTCCTACTGAAGTGCTTTGTTTGAAAAACACACTGCAAAAAAGACTTTAGTTAGTGCTGATAACATGAAATTGAATTTCCTAAAGCATTTATAAACTGTGCAAAAGAAGAAAAACTCAATTGAAATTTACATGGAGCTACAAGAAACAAAGTGGGGGAGATAAAAAGACTGCTCACAGTTGATTACTACTTGAGTTGTAATAACAACATTGCTAAGAGATCAGAATGTTCCTACTCCCCCAGGAACATATATCCCACAGATTTCTGCTAATCTCTGCAGGAGGGCTAAGATCTTTTGGCATTTCAAACTGTTATTTTAAAACAGTTTTTGCCAGGATTTGGGGTTTTTCCTTATGCCCTACTGCATAAGGAAGACACAAAAACTCAAATTAAAACTGACACGGATATTTCTTGTCCCCTCTGCTTATGGGTGAGCTGTTGAGTTCTGGTTGTGTGAAGAGTCTGAAGCAAAAATGGGCTGCAAGCTTTGAACTACAGTTACCATTTGAGAAAAGGCATTGCCACTGCCTGCATGCAGCAATTACTCCACAATAAAGAAGCAGGAACAAAACAATCTTCCAAATTCAATATTCAACATATATAGGGCAAGATTTTTATCATATGCAGTGTCAACATTTATTTAGCTCATTGTTTTCATCTTCCTCAAAGTTTAGAAGTCCTGCTGTAAAAGGATTAAAAAAATTGAATGCTACATTAGCTACAGTTTGCCTTCATGTACCTTCCTGGGAAGATGTCACCCAGGTGTTGTAACAAAACATGGTATTTTAGAAAATTTTTTCCATCAACAGAATGGCTTTTGTTATAATACTTTAAAAAATAAAAACCAATGAAAACCTTAAAACCAGTGAAACAAATATTTACTAGTTTAGCATGAAAATACCCATGTAAGTTTCTTACCTTTGTTTTTGGATCTAGAATTTTTACACCATAGATTGAGATTTGTAACTCAACTTTGGGCGTCTTTTGGCCTTCAGATTTCTTGATGTGCCTTGCAAACTGAAACACAAAAAGCACAACAGCAATCCCATTAATAGAAAGTTTTTTTGTTTTTATTAATTCTCATTTTCTCTCAACTCCCTCCACCTGAAGTTGCCTCCTTCCTTCTTCAATAAGCTTCCCATAAACAATACCAACTATTCCAAGACTCTCAGCTGGGCACAGAGCAGCATTTCTAACTGCACACCACAGAATACGCCTAAAATTCAGGGAGAATTATTTTAAAATTACTTAGCATGTTCCCCTGAAGCTTTTATCTGCTTTTTATGCACTTAAATGAAGATTTTGCATCCTTCAAATACTCATCCCTCCCATACTTGTGCATAAAGGAGTATCTGGAAGTACCCTACAAGATATTCCATCAGTTGTTTTGAACAGGGTCAGTTTGAAAGCACTACAGTTGCCAATGCCTAAGAAGTACTTGATCTGTTTTATTCTCAGAATTTATCTGCCTGCAGCCCACTAGATGGTAGTTAGACAGCACTTTATATGACTGGGTTGGATAATAATTCCTATCCAATACACTTTCCATCCTTTTCCATCCTTACCTTTCTCTCTTTCTCTCATGAAAACTGCCTATAAAATCAGCACAGTATCTCAAATTTGCTCCTGCATAACAATTAAGAAGTGCCCTAAATTTGGGTATCTTTCTCAGCAAATCTAAGTGATCGCTCCCTGCTTTTCTCTGTTACCAGAGCAAAATGTTGCCCTTTTACTCCCAAGTCTTTGACAGCCTGGAATGGCATTTTCAAATGCATAAATAAGGGTGATGATCCACTAAAGGCCAGAAGTTGGAATCTCTGCTTCAGAGCTCTCTGTTTATCCTCAACATTCCCATTCCAGAATAAACTGGGTGTGTAATCCCCACCAGTACAAATGCTCTGTGTCAGAAGCCACTGTGGACAATGGCTTTCAGTGCCATCAAGGATCCAGGGTGTCACCAAGGGTGCTGCCCCATCAGACTGGAAGACACGAGCCTGAATTGCCTTGTGATTGTGAAGTAAGCACTTCACAACTGTAGCCAACTGACACCTCTCCCATAAATCCTTAAAAATTCTGATTATAATCATTCATTTAAGTGATAGTTCAGGATTTCAGCTCTGATCCTTTTCCAACCAGTACTTGGAAAATTTTCCCATAAGACAACTGCTTTATACAACATGACTGTCAATCTCTTATTTCATTTTGCTTACAGGCAGCTTCATGGCAAATTATTAACTAGTTTGCAGAACCACCCTAATAGCACAAAATGAACCTGGTTTTCCCTCCTTCACAATTTTATTCCTCATTTTGAAGGCATACTTATTGAACTTTTGATAGCTAAATATTAATTTACAATTGATCCTATTAACTTCACACAGTAACAGGACTTACCCAGACAATTCATTACTGATTCATGCACCCCAGTAGCTGATAAGTATCACACACTTGGTAAAACAAACACCCTCCCACCTCAAAAACCCCAAACAACTATCCCCCATCTAAACCACTCTGTGCCATTCTCAAAGCCAACTCTTTAAAAATATAAATACCTATTTTGTATTTTAACATCTAGAAATGCTACAGTCACTGGCCAAGTATTTTTTAAAATATAAAGTATTCTATACTTCATACAGGATGACTTGTGAAAACCAATTAGTTGAGAGTCAAGAAAATATAAGTTCTAGCTCTTGATGAATATAAGTTGAATATAAGTTTTTTCTTCTTGAATATAAGTTCTAGTTCCTGATGCCTCTTCAGCATCGTGTATACGCCTCTTGCAACACATCCTTTTCCCATCAATTTAACTTCAAGCCCATGTCTTGCTACATACTCTTTTAATACACATTAATCCCTGTATCTTCCTTAAGGGGTACCATTCCATATGCATATTTTAATTTTTTAAAAATAAATTTTACAGAAAACAAAATTAAAAATCATAACTGCTGGTTTACAGCATTTTGTTCAATGACATCTGTTGACTTTAAAGAACAAGTAAAATTCACTACAGAGAAAAAATATTTTTTATTTAATAAAAATCACTCATTAAACCACAAAAAAATCTGTCCTAAATTTTATATTGCAAATTTAGCCTTTAGTCTGTGCTTAAAGAGGAAAAAGATAGGGCGACTATTGCTTTATTAGCATAGATTTTTTTTTTTCCCAAGATTAATATAAAACTTAAAGTGTCTTTAGATAATTTTCAGATCAGGCATTTATTCATTAGCTGCATCCACCAGATTTCCCCTCTGATTTGTAGTTTCCTGATGTCCCTTCAGTGGGTGGGACTTGGACATGAGTGATCCCTTTTCTCAGTACTCTGCACTTTACCAGGTTAAATGGAATGACTACAAAATCCAAAGATCACCCAGACAGTTTGGACACTTCAATTTCCAATGTACTCGATGGTGCCCAGGAAGACACCCATGGAACAGATAACCCTGGGGCACAACTCATCCTGAAACAGCCCGGAACTCAAGCAAATCCTGACCTTTTGGAAATGTCCCTTTGCAAACAAGTCATGCACAAGAATTTCTGGGCAGCAGTGAAGAAAAAGCACAAATACTGTTGGATTTTACTGCGTTAAACTCATGGTAAATATTGAGAATGATGATGGAACGCTTGATTTTCCAACAGCAATCATCTCAGAGTCTCAAACAACAGCTACAACATGAAAAAGCCGTAGTTTTTAAAGTAATGCAGTTTTGAAGAAAAAGGTTTTAAAGTGATGTGAATTGCATGCACAAGTTTTAGAACAGCTGGCCAAAGCTTGCTCCAAGTAGTCAAGAAGACTTACAACACTGAGGAAGTTCCAGAAGGCAGTTCTGTGCCAATTCCAAAAAAAACGGTGAACAAACTGACCCTACCACGCCTCCACTCTCAAAAAGCAGAAATCCAGCTCAAAAACTAGATCATTCAAGTGAGATTAAATTAGTGATGATCAATATTTTACAAAAAATGCAAGTAGACAAAGCATCTGCATTTTGTATGCCACTTATATTTAAGAAAGTGAAGCAACAGAAAGAAAGTATGAGTTAAGTTAGTTACATTAGTCTCCAGATGTAGTTATAAACAGGAAATTGTCATTGGGAAGATATGTTTCTAATGTATTCCAGCAGGGTTTATTTCTTAAGCATGACATTATTGAACAATGACCAGGAGAAAAAAAAAATACTGATAAAATCTGCAAGCAGAAAAAAATGAGAGGGGAAAGAAAGGGGAGAAAACGAACTAATGATCTGAAATCTACAATTGCTACAGAGGAAGCTTGCAGACCACAAAGGCTGATGAAGGGGCAAATAACAGAGAGAAGTTTGATCAACCAGAAAGCACAGGCTGGTATCCCAACAGAGCCCCTTGTTTTCCTACAAGCAATCCTGCAAATCCATGGCAACAAACTCTGGTTCTTGGGACACTATCCTGTGAGGATGAAGAATGAAGTCTGATAACATGGTAGGACTTCCACTAACTGAGGACCTTCTCATGAAACCAAAGCTGGGAAGGTGTTTCAAAGAGATCCTTAAGATGACAACAAGGGCTGCACTGCATCAACTGCTTGTGAGAACACACTCAGATGTTATCTGCTGAGGGTTTCAAATGCAGAAGGATGCTGACAAAACGGAGGAAAAATTCACAGGATATTTAATGAAGTTAGCAGAGGGCTGGAAAATCCACTTTAAGACACTCCATAAAATCAAAACCAGACCAATAGTGAAAGAAACCAAGCACAAGAGAATCCCCCCAAACAGACATCCAGACAAATGAGCTTTTTAATCAAAGGTTTACTGGGTGCAGTGAACACACAGAGATTAATTCAGAAAATGTGTGGCTGTTCCTTTCTCAGCATTTCCCTGCCCACTGTCCTGTGCAATAACAGATAGCACACAGATACCTGATTCAAATCAGCAATTTCTTTTATAGCTGACATTCTCCAGAATGCCACGTTCAGCCACCTCCCAAACTTGTGAGGGGTTTGACCAGCACATCCCATCATTGAGTCAGGTATCAGGAACTTTTTCTTCTATTTATTTCTAGTCATTCCTTCTACCTAAGGAGGACCCCAAGGGACCTCTGGACCTGGGAGATGTACAACCATTATATTTTCCTATCAGCACACATTTGAAACCAAATAATATTTGTATCTCACACAGTAACAAGATTATTTAAGAGGGTAAAAATCTGCAGCCTCCCATTGGCATAAAAATGGAAAATTATATAAAATTATAATGAATCACAGCATGGCTTGGGAAGAGACACGATGGGCCAAATTCTTAAACTGTTAGTTTATACATATAATGCTCTCAGGCATGAACTCCAGGTTTGGTCCAGCTCAGTGGGATGGGCTGGCTTGTGTTCAACTGCTTCAGAATTAACATTATATTTTCATGGCATTTTGAGGGAAAGCAACAGATACAACTGAACCTATTTTCTACAATTTAACTTAGCTTTAAAATAAAAGAAATTTTAAACCATCCATATATTTTGTAGTTTATCACAGCAGCACAGGAAAATGCATACTCTAAGAGTGTTATTAAAATTAAATTTGATGTGTTTAGGTATCAAGTCTAATCAAAGCACAACCAACAAAAATGCCATGAGAAAAAAAAAATTAATGTTCTCAAGACAGCCAGGAACTGGAGCTAAAGAATTAATTGTTAAGACTAATTACCTCTATAGATCTATAAATCAATTTAAGCCATGCAATCAAAATGATGTGCTTTGCTTTAATATTTACACCTCCCTGCACAACTCAAGACTTAATTAAAAAGAGTTGACACACCAAAAGGGAGATGTTCCTGTGATTTGGGTGCTAATATTCATTCCAGGAAAGAGAGGTTCAACTCCTTCATTTAATGCAGGTGACCAGTGACAAATCAGACATTGCACTTCACACCTAAAAAGAGCCCTGGCTTAGGGCTGGGTCTTTGGACAAACTGTGAAACAGCTTTATAACCTGTCTTGGAGAAAATGCTTTTCCTCCTTTTTATCATTACAATATTCATTATAAGGAAACATGTCTGAAAAAAAACCAAGAGGCCCCGTTTTTTTTTTTTTCCAGTGCCTTCATGTCATCGAATTGGTCATGTAATGGTCCAAACTCTCATGGGCATTTGATATGGGCATAGTGAAATTATAGCCTCTGAAAAATACCTGTCAAGAGGAGGAAAAGGGTGAAAAATGCAAAATTCAATCTCTCAATAATCATCTTTGCAGAGAAAAAGCCATCCAGAAGTGTATGTCTATGGAATAGGTTGTATTTTATTTTCCAGACACACACTGGACTGAGAGGAAGGCTATCCATCTATTATCCACAGTGTAGAAGACAATACAGAGCAGTCTTTTTTTCCATCTCTCACTCCCTGACAGATTTTTTGTGTTTTGTTTTATTTGGGGGTGGGCTGCTTTGTGGTTGCTGTTTTGAGATTTTTTGGACATTTTGTTTGGTGGCATAGAGTTTTGGGGGTTGTTGGGTTTTTTTTGTGGTAGTTTTTGATTTTTTTTTCCCTGTTCGGTTGGTTGGCTTTGGTTGATTTTTTTTTAATGGGGTGGGGGGCAGGGTTTAATTTTAGTTTTTTTGAGAGGCAGGGTAAACAGGTATTTTCTTATTCAGCTTTTCTCATCTGACTTGCTTTAGTCTTCAGGATGTCCTTGACTGGTCCTGAACCAGAAATTGTGCTTTCTGCAGTACTTCAAAGAGAGCAGTCATGGCTGGAAGGCTTGGCTGCAAATCTCTTTATCCCAATATTAAAAGCTTCTCTGTACTCCACCCTCCTCCTCTGTCCTTTAAACAACAAATTAAATTGAGCTTTAACATGGGAGGGAGCTCAGAACAATATCCACAGATGGTCCTTTAAGGGCAGCAGCAGGACAGCATCTCTGCATGGGTGGAAGTGTGTGAACCAGCATTCTTCACTCTGTGTATCCTTGGAGGTCAAGGACATGATGAAAAATATTTCAAGTGGTTTCAAAGTGATTCACTCTATTTGCATTTTGTCTGGTCATCTCCACTTACAGAAGAAAAGTGAAAAAAAAGGATAATGAATTGAAAGCTGGGTAAGCAAACAGCCTTGAGTTTGGCCCTCACAAAACAGTCCCTTGGAAGACTGTAGGAAGAAACAGCCCAAAACTCAGGTGTTTATTCTGGTTCCTCTTTAACACTCCTCCATGCAGCTTTCTTACCACTGCTCTGCTTATGCTGCTCCTTCCATCTGTCCTGCTGCTCTTTCTAGCTCTTTCCATTTCTGGCAACCCTTCCAACACTTTATAAGAAGGATCAAATTCATTCTTACAGTCTGATAGAGAAGTTACAAACTTCATTAATCAAGGAAAGTAATAATTTCATTTAATAAAATAAAGTGTGATTTTACTACACATAGACCTTTGAGTACCATAGGCATGTTTAGATACAGCATCTGGGTGCCACGTGCTTTAGCTTTTGTTTCATTCTAGAAACAGTTTTGACTAGAAAACTTAAAGGAAAACATGTTTTGCAATAAATTGTGATAATAGTTCACCTTATCTTACAAATAAATAAACAAACACATTGTAAAACATTAGTGTTCAAGTTTCATCTCTCTCCTGCAGTACAGCTCCAAGCACTTGGAAAACACGAGGGGAAATCCCACCTAGATAAAGCCACTGGAGAATCCTCTAGAAAAATTAAATATGGTTGCTTGAAAAAAAACAATCTTCTAATTGTTAACTGTCCCAGAAAAATTGTCAAGAAAATATAAAAGCTGTATTTGGGATAAAAGTACAATGAAGAATCAAGAAAAAGTTTGTCCAAGATACTTTATGTTTCTGTAGAACATCAGCTCCATCTGCTGGGAAAAATCAGTTTGTGGCATGGCAGCTGCAGTTTCTGTGCTGGGCAACCCAAGTTTTTGTGCTGAGTTAAGGGCTTTTAGATGATTTAGAGAAGTACACAGTTGTATATCAAATCTTGACTCTGACAGTTTGGTGACACGAGGGCTTAAGAAAAATGCTTTCTGGTGGCTGGGTTTCATGGTCTGTGTATCACTGGAGCATGTGACTTCAAAAGCTTATTAGAGTGATGCATGTCACTTGTAAAAATAGCTCTAAACATTAAGAAAGTGGCAGTTGTTTTTCTGCCAGCTATTAATTTTCATTAAAAACAAATTATGATTAATAACATTGCAATTAAAAGCAAATCCAGATAATTTCAAAATATAAATATGGCATCAGAAGCTACATGTCTTCTAAAAACTCTCCTACCCCCAAACCCCTTTATATTTCTTCAGCATTTCTTCCAATATGACATTAGTTTTTCAAGTTGTTTTAATTGCTTAAAAATTTTTAATTACCATTTTATAAAAACAAACTAGAGATATGTGCTTAATAAAGAAATTCACTACCTTTAGGCTTCTCTTCAAAAACTACAAATGCACAACATCATTCTTCAAATGAGTATTCAATTAATTGGGGATTGTTTCAAACAAAAAAGTGCTTTCATTGCTCTCTGAAATCTGCTCCAAGATTTTTCGAGTCCTTCCTAAAGTCATGTTTATTTACTTTGGAAGGTCTCTAATAAACTTGTGATTATGTAAGGTCACATGCAATACTTGGTATCTAAACTACAGAATTCCAAACTTGAAGAAGAAGAAAATAATGTAACTCTGGCTGCAGCTATTCAGACTTCCATCTCCAAGGTGGTTTATTTAGGGAATGTGTGTAGCAAATGAGAGTAGGTATCTGTACACTCCAGTGACACCATAAATGCAAACACCACATTTCTGGCTTTGCCCACACGTCTGAGAGCAGTTATTTGAAATCCTTTTAGGACTCTCTCTCAGAGGAAACAATGTCCATGTGAGAAATCAGAGAATTCAACCCACCCAAAGCCTCCAGTGATCAGTGAGAGCCCAGGCCAGGCTGGTGTTCCACCAGTTGGACAGAGACACTCAGCATTTGGTTATTCAGGAGTCCAATAAAACACCTTTATAACACAAGCAAAGCTGCTCCATAGCAAGGTATCACTGTGACAGATTTCTGCACAGAACTGATTTTTCTGGGGGTATTGGAGTTTTATAAAGATAAACTACACAAGGTGCACACAAATCCACTTTGTTTCCACTGATAGAATGCTGCAATGCTTAAAGGGTCAAACTTAGCCTAAAACACTTGAAAACAACTGGGTAATAATGACTCTATCTGCAGTATAGACAAAGACAAAAAAGTCTTTTTGGAATAAAACACTCCAAGAATCAGCTAAATGAATCTTTAAAGGCAGCTGTACTATCTTGGTAGAGTGAAAACAACAGCAAAGAATGTGTTCCAATACCTTAATAAGATTACTGATCCATCTTGTAAAGATGGCTTTCTCAAGGGAAAACTCAGCCTTAAAAGCTGAGCTACATGAGTAATCTCTTGTTTCCTTTCTGCATTTCTTTAGTATGGTAATAACACAATCCATTTTTTCAATATTGACTCCCCACGTTTCCTGCCCATTTCCACGGAACCTGTTTAAATGAACAATGAAAAGCCTGCAAGAAAGTTATGAAAAATGCAGTAGTAGGGAGAAAGATTTTTTACATCTAAGTAAACTGGAGGGCCAATAGCTCAGAGCAGCTAGGCATGAAGCAATCCCACAGAAACAAGGCAGTGGAGTGGATTGGAACAATCAGCATTCCCTGCCCCAGCTCACAGTGCCTGCAGAGCTCTGAGCAGCCAAGGCAAAGCCATGTTCACTGAAAACAACCCTCAGCAAGTCATTGCACTCGGATATTTTTAGTTGTCCATCCAGTCCCTTGGTGCCCAAGCACATGTAGCCAAGAGGAAATTGCAAAAGCCTGATTTTCTCAGCCATAGCTGGGGATGGCAGCTAAAACAAATTCTTGCTACCTCCATTTGTATTAATGAAGCCCTAAACAAGCCTGAAGAAGAAGCATTAGCCATTGAAATACATTTACTTTATAAATATTTCTGAATTATTGTAAAATCTGTAGGACAACTAAATGTTGTACACAGCAGAACACCACACCATATAGACATAATAAGGAAGAACCTACACACTAAAGAGGTTAGTAAAAGCAACTACTTCTAGAGCCAGGGAATTCACCTAGAAAACCTACAGTGTCTTAGTTGTAAAAAGAGGTTAAGAGTACATTCCATTTATGTTTCATTAAAAATTCTTACCTTTAATTTTCTAACAGCATCTCTTACAACTTCCGTGCCTTTGGGCTGCTCCACTTCTGTACTGCCTAGAAACTGAAAAAATTGTAATTTGTGAGCAGTAAGTTATGCATTTAAAGGCATAATCAACTTGAGTAATCTTATTTTCCAATTATTTTCGAGCAGCATTTTGGAAAGGCAATTGTTTCAGTAGTTGATAAATAAAAACCTTCACACAGCTATTTCTAATCAAGAAAATAACAAGAATTACATTCTATACTAATATTAGCATTATCAAAATTGACTTTAAAAAACATCCTAGACAAATCTGTAAATTAGAAGTTCAAGTACCTTTTTCCACAGGGAAATTACCACTTCGGTAATAACTCTTTTTAGAAAATAATAAAAAAACACATGCAAAATACAGATGGAAGATTCTTCCCATGAAAAAACACGAGCCAATACTTTGGATTCTGTCACTAAAACATTCCCACAAGATGTAAAATAAATTAAAAGAACTGATTTTCCTCTCAAAGCTGCTTGGTATAGTAACATAGACTTACAGGAACTAGGCTCCAGCTTATGTAAAACAAGAGACATTTTCAAGTAGTTTTTCTATATCAATTCATATTTTTACCAAGTAAGTCTTTAATGAAAACCAAACACGTGTTTTCATATAGAAAGCACAATACTGCAAAAGGACCTTATTTCTCTGTACACTGAAATGCTTTAGTTTTCTGTACAGTCACACTCACCTTCTACTGTGCTGTTACAAAATGTATGATAATCCTGCCTGAAAACCATCTGTGTGATATACTAATTGATTTTCTGTTGCCAAATTTTCACATTGAACTACAGCTAAGTCACATCATGTATGTGTATATGCTAAATTAACTCTAGGAAAAAAAACCCCTCCCTTTTTTCCCAAAGTACAGGTTTCTGTGTACCATGACACACAGACATGTACAATTTTTAAGTCCTAGGCATTTTGAAAGGGATTTAAATTTGCCAAGATACAGACAACTTAAACAGAGTAACTCTGGAGTTTTTAGTTCTTTTAAACCTTCCAAACATGTTTAGTATGCTCAAGGTACTCCTGCAAAGAAACTGTGCAGCTCCACCAACAGTGAAGCCTCATTAGATATTTGCTACTGACTTAGAAATATGACATGCCACCTTGAAAACAACAGTGTAAATCAAAACACCACACACATCTGCTGCCAATATTCTTTATGATTACTTCTCCAGCCAGGAGACCAAGGCTTTGGAAGAACAGAGCAGAAGGCTCTGCTATTGATTTGATGTCCTTCACACAACATCTCTGATGACTTTAGACCAAGGGGGTGATCTTGCCTGGAAAAGTGATGGCTGCACAAAATGCATGTAGAGAAGGAAGAATGATTCTTAGACATGATGGATACTGCACACAGCAGAGACAGAAAGGGAAAGATGAGTGAATATATGTGAGCAAAAAAAAGCCCAAACCAACAGGTAAGATCAGATGAGAGTCTAAGAAGAAGGCTGAAACACCAACAGTACCAGATACCTGCAGACAAGCAAACTTATATCCACCACACCTGGGAGAACACAAAAGGCAGAAGTTTAATTGCTGTAAGTTTGTGAGCACACAAGGTATGTGATACACAGAGCAGGAATCCTGCAGAAACACAGGAAACAAGAGCTGCAGGTATGGACAAGGCTCAGTGAGCACTGAGCTGCACAAATGCTTCATCCCCGGCTGTTTCCTAATCCTTGTGCTGTTTCCAGACTGGCAGCACCAGTACCAGTGCAAGCAGCCCAGTAGTTCCCAGTGCAGATTCAGGGCCAGGCCTCTGGTGGAACTGGGTCATGCACACACAGAGATGCCCCAGGTCATGCTGCCTTGCCTGCAGCTGCTTCTCCAGAAGGGCACAGGGCTGCCCTACATTTCTTGTTTACTTACTTCCATCCAGATGAGCAAGCTCTGATAAAGCTAAGAAAGAATCAGTCATTTCCCCAGGACTCTCCTCTGCTTCACAGTCCAAGAAGGATGAAGGTATCTTTGCTGTATTCAGTAAATCCCAGCAGCAGACCAATCTTTCCACAAACAGTACCTTCCACAAATACAGTTTTCCCAGAAGCTTGTACCTCATGATAATTCACACTACTGCCTCAGAAAATCAAATTCCCCAGCCACAGCTGGGGAATCTCTTAAATGTCACTGAATTTTAAAGCTTATAGTAATGTTCCCCAAACCAGAAATTACCATTTATGACCATGGAGAGGAGGGACAAGTAGATTTCTAAGCAGAAAGATAAACTGCTGAAAGCACTTTAAAAGACTGATAAAACCAGAAGAAAAACTCATTGTGTTTGCTCAGTAAGTTACAAAAGAAATAAACAACCAAGACTCAGAGAATACAGAAATACCATGAACCTTAGATCAGCATTTACAGACCATAACCCACTAGAATTCCATAAATCATTCACTCTCTTCCAGATGAGTGTTGGTTTTGACATTAAGCATCACCACTAAAATTTCAATTGCTCTCAGCAGTTTTGAGCTGGATGTGGAATTCAAGCTTCAAGTTCATGCATAATAAACTAGGAAAATGCATAGGAAAATAATTAAGACACATTTACTCCATATAGACAAAGAAGAATTTTAGCTTAAGTGTTAAGACCAAGAAAAATTACAAGGCTATACTATGGATTGCACTGTTTGTAACTATTTCTAATTCTTTCAATTGCAACTGTACTAATTTGTTAATTCAGGTGTGTTAAAATTGCTTACACATTTAATGCTTGACTTCCCTTCTTAAGGTCTTGGTAAGAGTAATAAAAGGAAAACCAGCAATTAACGGGGGATATTCTGACTAACTTGGACTGTTCTGTTTGGGGGAAAAATACAGACAGAATTTCAGACCAACACAGGTTTGTAACAAAAGAATGACTATGCAGTAAAGCCTTACTTTACTGCATTAAAGCCAACAGTTTTAATGGGAAGCTTTTTATTGCTTGCTTTTTTCTATGCTCTGTGCCTTTCCATCTCATCTATCATCATTTTCTGTTTAATATGAGGTACCAATTACTGTGGTATTACTGATGATGGTTAAGCTAAGCAAACAGATGTATTTGCAAAGCTGGGGCTTCAGCTGCCAAGGTCACTGTGCAGTTTGTACAACCCCTGGCACAGCAGGCACGCTGCCACCAGGTCTCTGGGGGAAGCCACCAACAACTAACTCACCACTCCCATGAAATGGGAAGGTGGCCATTTCATCATGGCCCTTTCAGCAGATTTTTCTCACCAAATCTCACAAAAGCACAGAAAACAAATATTTGTTCTATCAGGAAGTTCATCCAGCTGTGGCACAAATAATACAATTATTCAGCATGGAAGAGTTTCTGCAAGAAAAATTTTGGAGCCAGAGGGGTAAATGTGAAACCTCCCTTTCCATGCCCAGGCCCCTTTAGGGAGCAGTACTGATCCAGAGCTTTAGATGGGAACTTGGCAAGTCAGTGATTATTTTCAGCATTTGAGGTTCCCTTCTGCAACTTGACTCATGCAGAACAACCAGCATATGAAACCTAAGTGGTTCCTGAGAGTCAAGCTAACACAGCTCCTACACTTCACTGCAGAAGAGGGAAACAGAAAATAACAGTTTCCCTTTAGATCATTTGCTATTAATCCTAAATGCAAACTAATAAACACATAAAGTACTTAAGTGTTCTTTACATAAGTGATGTGTTGAAATACATAATACAGCTGAAAAATGTTTACATAGGACTGCTACATCCATTTACTGTCTGCAGCTAGCAAAAAGATTATTCTTGAGGTTGGTGTACTCCATGCATAATATGCCTGCTCAAACAGACACAATACATAATTTAGGCATGCCACAAAACTCAAATATTTATGTGTTGTTTACTGCTAAGTTGATCATGATCATACTGAATTTTTGTTGCATACTTAAAAAAGTTGGAAGAAGATGACATTTAATATTTTGTATAACATAAAGCAAGCTAAAGCAATTTTCTTTACCACACATTCTTCACTGCAGTCTGCCATTCTTCCAAACATATTCCATTCCTTTTAAATCTGACGAGCAGTTATTTTCCTAATATATTACTCATTTCACTTGCAGCTGTCTGCAATCAGAAATAACTCTTATGAGGCCAACAGATCCTATCAGTCAGGACCATTTAAGTGTTCCTTTAATGTACAGTGATGTTTGCCATGAAGAAAGTGAGCTGTTGGCCAGCCACATACAAGACAAACTCCTCAGATCAAACTGTTTCTAATCTAATACTAGCAGACAACCAGATGTATTCACTCCACATGCAAAGATTTGCAAGATAATGCAGCTGCAAAGAATTAACAGACACTATTTCAACAGATTAAATCAACAAAGGTTTTATCACTGACAGCAACTGAGAGAAATGTAATGACCAGGAGGGCTGTCTTACACAACAAGCTATCAGCCAGACCCTTTGTGAGGAATATTTGTCAGAATGTAGGTGACATTTCCCTATGCATTAACATGAACAAGACATTTTCTGGTCCACTTCCATTGTAAAATTATTAAAACTGCTTTTAGAATTATACTTTCGCTGGAGAAACTATTAAAATAAAATGCAAATAATCTTTTACTTTGCTGGCTCAATTAAAAGTCATTTCAAATGTAAGACAACTTCAGGCATCCAGAATCCCTGACATTTCTGACAAGCCTGCTGCTGTTCTGATGTGCCCAGCAGGTCTTAGAAAGGCCAGGTGAATTGTTAAGGTTAGCAGTGCACTTTCTTTCCTTGACATCAGCAGGAAACTCTCCAGTAGTTCTTCCCCTGGCAGTTTAGATTTTGACCCTCAACATTTTATTGGCTTTACATGCAAAGAACAACCAGGTGCTTTTCTTCAAAGCTTAGGGGGGAAAAACTCTATACATGCTTAGGAAAAGTTAGTTTTACCATTAAAAATATTAATAAACTTGACTCTTGATCAAGAAATAGCTTTAGGTGCACTTCTGAATATTTAATGTAGACTTGCACTCTTCCAGTAGAGAGCAGTGTAGGATATTTTAATAATAAAACAACATCTGTTTTCCTTTGTCATCACATTTCAATCTTAAAAAAACCCCAGTCTTTCACAGTGCCACATTTCCTTTTTACTCTGAAATTCCTGAACATTAATGGTTCTCTTTTATACAGACTTAAATGCAATTATACGAAAACAGTACTTACCAAAATCATACAATAAAGAAAGGGAAAAAAAAAAAACCAATGCAAAATGACTGGATACCTGCTGGCAGCTTTTGACAAATTAGCTCCTTCTACCTCCTCAGTTCTACAGGGATGCTGATTTACTGATGAAAGGAAGACAAATGTATCCACATTGTGAGAACACCAGAACAACAGAGTATAAAACAAGAATGAGAGAGAAGTGGGACCAGCTCTGAACAAATGTCTGAGCTGTTAACCACTCCACAAGCCCAGGCAGACATTTTGCTCAGCTTTACACTCGTGATTCTTCATCACTCAAACAGCAGAAGGACAACAGGGACCATAAAACAAACAAAACTTTGTACTTTGGGTTCCTTCTCTTTCCCCACCCCACAGTCCAACTCCTCACCTGCAGCAGCTTCCTTGGCTCTCTACAAAGACATGTTTTTGCCAGAGCATGTAAATGTTTGGATTTTTCCCCTTTGGAGAGCACTTTCCTAATGCTTAAAAACAACCTTAAAAACAACTCCTGGGCATGATTGCCACTCAAACGAGAGCAGAAATCCAACTCACCACATGGGAGTATGAGGCAAAGTGGCATCAGACACACATCAGCACATTCCCTGAATATCCCCTGCTTGTCTGACACCTAATGCTCTGCATAACTGGTGGCCCTCACACAGGAAAGAAATTCGAGGTGTTTTTTGAGGAAGTGTTCAAGTACTACTGGCAAAGAAGAAAGATGAATGCACAATTAAAAACATTTAAAAAAAGGAAATTATCTAATGGAAATCAAATATTACCAGGTATTTAATCCATCAATAGAAAATATTTTTAGTAATTAAGATATGATGAAAGAAAAATTTATTTAATAAGTTATTGAATTATTTGGGGGAAAAAAAGAGAGTGTTACAGAAAGGATCATAAAATAATTAGGTTCAAAAAGTCCCACTGGCTTAATTTGTACTTTCTCATATTCTCTACAACTGCAGTAATTAAGAGCTCTCCACCTTCAAATGTACAAGCAGTCATTTCAGTCTTTCATTCTGGATCTATGAATCACTAATAAAGAACATAATTTGATAACTAAAGCTCAACACATATTTGAACAGCTGACAGAGACAACAGACATTTCCCTGGAGTAGTGCACCTCACCTGGATGTGGCTCCTGCCCAAATGTCTGGAAACAGGAATTCCTAGAAATATTCTGTCAAAGCTACCTGAGAAACTGAGGGCACATGGCAGCCCTAATCCTGCCTCCACCTGTCTCCTAACTCATGTTCATATATGAGAAAAAGAGAAATTATTGAGCTGCTGACTGCAAGAAATCAAGTCAGCTGATTCCAGCTTGGTGTGACCCTAAAGGCCAAAGAATGGGATAATTACACAAGGTCACATTCCTCCTCAAGTCCCACTGCAGCCAGAAGGGAAAGTGGCACTCAAAAAGAAAAATACCATAGGAATATGTTTGTATTACCAAAACCAGCTTGTTTGTAAGCAGAACTTCAGAAGACCTTAGGACACACTTGGTAAATGAGTAAAACTTAAATCTTCTCTAGTGTGATCACATACCAAGTGGGCTATCAATAAGGATAAAATAAAAAAGCTGTGCTCTGTATTAATTCTAAAGACAAAATGATGCTAATACAGTTAGGACCCACACAAGGGAGATAAGAGCAGGCTGGAATACAGAGAGAGAGTAAAGGTAACACATGTATGTTGTCAAGACTGTCACTATAGAAAACACCAGCTGTACAAGAGAAACCAGCCAGCATTTCTTCAGTCCATCAATCCCCCCAGCACCTCAGAAGCCCAGCTCAAGCTGAACCATGCCCTGAAGAGCTGTCAGACTGCACCTGAAGATCAGACAGGCACAGGGGTGGTGTACCCTGTTCTCCCATTGCACACACCTCCAGCAGACCCCCAAAGCTACCCAGACTAAAGGCAGAGGCTGAGAGCAGCACAGCTGCCCCAGCCTGACTCCCACCTCAGGCACTGAGAGCAGAAAACATTTCCCTGGCTCTGCTCCACACACTCCTCAGCTGGAGCTGACTGTTCACTCCAGCCCTGAGTGAGGAGGCAGAAGCAGGTAATAGGGATATGTCTTAGGGATAGTCCAGCTTGGAGCAAAAAAAGGACAGCAAACTCAAGCCACTTTTAGAAAATTCTTTTAAAACTTTGATGTATGGGAAAAGGGCTTAAAAAGGGAACACTTTGCCAGTGCACAAATGGCAGTGATGCTAATACTGTAGTATATCATGCTGAAGGCCTGTTTTCCTTTTAATCCCAGATGCACTTCCCATGGCTGATAAATAAAACCAAGGATAACATTTGGCATGTAATAAACAAGGGCAGGAGAAAATGGCAGTGAGAGCAAGTCCATCACTGGAGAACATAATTTCTCATCATATATTCCCTGGCTGTGACTGGGTCACACAGGTTCTTTTGATGGCATTCTTTCCCCATGTGTGTGGCAATGTTCTTCAGCCTTCACATGCAAGAATCCTCTGCTCAGAGGCTGGAAAAAATGAAGGAGTAAATTAAAGAACGACACATGTCTTAATTTGGACATACTCTGTGTTTCCAGTTTTGGCTTTTTACAAACGTGAAAGGTTTTTTGGTTTTTTTTTTTGGGGAGGAGAAACTGTCAGATGCTTTTGCTACAGCAGGAGATGTCTGTGAGTAACCCAAAGGCACCATCCTCAAATTATTACAGCTCTTTTACTCCAATCCACACACTATTGACACACCAAACAATGGCATCAAATCTTCTGCTCCTCTGCCACTACCCATCAACTCTGCAGAGCCTCCTTATAGCACAGCTGGATACTGCCTCAAAGTTTAAGGGTAACTACCAGGAGAAAACCCATCCAATAAGCATAGTATTGACAAGTGTGATCTAGCTTGACCCCTACACATGGCCTGAATTGTTTCTGACTCGTGTAGGAAATGGCTGGGCTGTCCAACCACAGATGCTCAATAACATCCTTGCCAGCTCCTGCAACCCTCTGTTGTTACTCTCATATTATTTTAGATTCCATTTAGTTTGAGCCTTCCAAGAATTAAGAACTGGCAGCTCTGACTGGTCAGTCCTAAAATGCAGCACATCTTTGGTTCTGCAAGAATTTTCATTGCTGAACCAATGCTCAGTGAAGGTGTGCACAAGAACTATTCTGTATCAAGATAGGACAGACTTAATTATTAAACCTGACACTTCCTTTAGAAAGGATGTTCAAACGTGAAAAGCCTCTGATACTCACTGAAGACACATCACACTACTTGAATACTTCAGTTTAGAAAATTTATATTCCTGACTGGATTGTTTCCAGTAAAAAAAAAAAATTACCTTCACTGAAGAAAGCCACCTAAAAATAATGCATATTCACTATTTTATACATCAAATTTTTGAAATTCAGAAGTAAACGATAACAGAGTGGACAGATTTTTCAGCTTTACACATTCATAATTAGACAGACCTAGTTCTGCATCACTGCAACTTGATTTAACTCAAGCATAACTTCTTCATGCAAATTGTAAAGTCACTGTAGGCCCTTGAATGTACTAAAACATAGTTTTTCACTAAGTCCTAGATATTTCCAAATATCTTAATGTAACAATACCATTTGCTGCTTTTTTTGTATCCAAGAAACAGATGCCAACGCAGTGATTTAATCTACCTTAAACATAAAACTGAAAAATTGCAACAACTCCTAAATTCTTTGTACAGATGTGAAATGCAGTGTTAGAAATTTCAGAACACAGAGGCCACCTTGCTTCACTTCCCCCTTCACCTCTGCAGATGCCAGCCAGAACCCTGGCCATTCAGCAGGAACTTCACTGCACTGCTGTAGGAAAAAACATTTAATTGTTACTACTTGTGTAAACCACTACCCTACCCAAGCTGAGGTTAAAGATCATCTTTTTCAGCACTCCCAAATGGAAAGGACAGATTCCCACATCCACTGGCCCCTCAAAAAACACACACCTCTCCAGTAAAATGCTACAATTAAAAGGTACATGATGAACATGAAGATCCCAAGTTGCATCACAGCAATTTGAACACCCAGCATAAGTCATCCAAAGCTGCTGCCCTGGTTTCACAATTTGGTCCTGCTGAATTAACACCCTGGTTTTCATAACCCCATTGCTCCTCTGAATGCAGCACCTACTGGTTGGCTCTGTATTAACATCCTGAAACCATCTCTATCTTTTTACAAAACACAGCAAGCTGAAGCTTGGACTCTCTGTTAAGCTCCATCTGTCCTGCTGACTTTTTTTCCTGTTACAAATACTAGGTCTATCTCCCCAAAACAGAGTGGAAACTGAACAGAGACAAAAAGCCCTCATGAAGAACCAACATACGCTGTCAATTATTTGATAACAAAAACTATCTTAATCCAGAAAATTGACAGAACCACTCTGCTCTACCAATAAGGTGAAGCTTTCTAAACCCAGGACTATTTAATGCAGAAGTTTTGGGGTGCACCTCTGAACCAGGGGAGCAAACGGGCCATGGCACCACTGAGAGCAGCTGCTCCTGCCAAGAGATGTTTCCCAGATGAGTTCATTGTTAGGAAGGGCTCTGAGCACAGCCTTCAGATTCTTTCTTTCATAACAACACGTACCAGCCCAGCCAGGAGTTTCCATGTGCCAGTTCAAGGTGGGATTGTGCAATTCTGAGCATTCAGCTTGTAGCAACTGAAGCAGGACACAGAATTCTTACACAGCCTTCCTCTGCTCAATGTAAATAAATTCTACAATTTCAGGAAGAAATTGTGATGGATTTATATAAATATATATGGCATATATATGTTAATAAATACAAATCAAAAACTATGGGAGCACCAGAAAACACTAACAATATCTTATAAAAGCAGAGATGAAATTCCACAGACGTTTCCCATTTTGTGGTTAAAGTTTATTTTGATCTAATTTCTACCTCCCTTGTCCTTGACTAACATAATACTGAACTCGTACTATCATGGCAATACAACTTTTGCCATGGCAACATGCAATGACATTATAAACACAGAAACAGGAATTCCCTGTGGGAGAAAAAACAGAAGTCACAGTTAGGAACAAAATCCTCATTCCAACACAAATAGCCTCAGTAATAGGAACAAATAACTATTGTCCCTGACTCACAGTTTATTAAAGACCTTTTCCAGTTTAATGTGAAATAAGAACTGGCCTATTTTAAGGACACTGCATTGCTTCTGAATCAGGACTTTTAATACTGCGAGGCTTTCTGCACCATAATTAGAATAAATGACTCCTGATTTAATTCTTGATTCAGGGAATCGATGTGCTGTCAAACGGAGGACAAGCAGCACACCAGAAAAGAGCTATTCTGAAGAAAGAGCTGTGAATGTGTGCAGCTAATGCTTTAGCAGCTTGGAAATATAATATAAATTTTGGTAGGCTTCTCAAGGAACCCAAAATTTTTGACAGAGTCTCAATTTCTTTTTTTTTAAGTTATCATTACCAGAGAAGATCACCTTTAAAATCTAGTATCATAACTTTGAGTGCAGTAAATAATTTATACATACATTCTGTGGGCAAGATAATAGACACCATGGGGCAGATACAGGTGCTGAGGAGTATTAAAGGACAGGAACATCAAGTGTGAAACTTGGTTGCTTTTTCATAGGTTGGTTGATTTTTTTTCCCTAAACTGTAGATTTCCTATACTGAGAACCACTTAATTTGTGAAAAAAGAATAAGCCTAATGTTTTATTAGTAATGTAACTTCAGTGGGAAAATATGTTGAGTCAGTATGCAAAGTGTAATTAACAATCATGTGGCTAATCTACATGAATACGCTAAATTAAATACTCTATTCACAGAAATTAATATCAGCATTTTGATAAAAGTGGACAAGAATATGTCTGTGTTCAATAAAAAGAATTTTTTTCTTGGCTCCTAGAAACTGCTTCCTAAGCTCCATTTACTTTAAATATGGTGGTAATTTTATACAAATGACACACATAGATGTCTTTTTTACATGCTATATTCACAGAACACTCAGAAATTTTCAGAGAGTATTTGACTGGGATAGCCAAGTCAAAATCAAATTAGTTACTTGTGGAAGGAACTCATTCTGCAGGTAGAGGTGGTCCATGCAGCAGATAAATACACAGGGAACAAAGCAGATGCCCTTCAAACTGCAACACGATTGAAATTCTGACAAAATATCTTTAAGTGGGTATTTTGGAATAAAATAAAAAGGACAGGACAACCTGCACTGGTTCTGAGTGCTTTGATTATTAGGACTGAAAAGGGGCAATAGCAACAAGACAGCACAGCTGGAGGCAAATGGGAAAAGCCAATGAAGAGCAGGGGCTGGAGAGGAAGTGGCTCTGCAACCACAGCAGCTCAACAGGGTTCTCATCTACTACGGGCTCATGACTAGCACAAGGTAAGCTGGTCAAGGATTTTTGGGAATTGCATTCAAAAGTTTTATGGGAAAACACAAACAAGTTGGAAATCTTCCTTTCCAAGGCTGGGAATGTATCCTTAACATACCTCTGCCTCATTGTCTGTGGAAGGGCTGCTGCACAGAACATAAACCCTACTCTAAATCCCTCTTCTTCAACTCCAGCACAGATTCTGGAAACAAGTACAACTCAGGCAATGGGCCTCAACAAGAAAAGCACTTCTTACATGGGTTTAGCTGTACTGGATCTTCCACTTCTCCTCTAGGGAATTGGAAGTGTCTTCTCTGTGATGATTTCTGTTTTATGAGCCTGTCTAGATTGTCTCTCATTAATCTGTTTTTCAGAACAAACTCTCTTCTTTACACATAATCTCTCATAAAAGACAGCTATAAAACAGATGTGATCACCATAATTCAACACCTGGCCTTCAGGCACTTGAAGAATATCCATAACAGAGGTTTTTTTTAAAATCTGGATAGGATGAGAGTATTTTAAAAATTAACAGAAATAACTGTCTCTATGTTATCAGTTAACAAATGTGCAGAGAACTACTGAAACACAGGAGATATTCTTCCCCCTGAACAGTACAAAATATAAAGCTGAATTTTCTTATTAGACTGATTATTTTAGTAAAATGCAAAAATATCTCAACTTGGCAACATCAGATACGAAATGAAACCACCATTATCATGACCTTAGATCCACCAGCAGATGAGATGAACATCTTGGATGAACTTTTTAGGAGAACACAACTGAGATTGAAAGTAATCTGTAAATTATTTTACAATGGCAATTAATCCAACAAAATATTGGCTTTCACTTCTTACTTCATAAAAATGTTATGTTTTCCAATAAAAGACCTCAATCTGGTGCTGAAGTGGTAAAATTAATCTAGACTAGATCATTAAAATGATACTCATATCAATAGGTGAACATAGAATCAGAAAAGTCTGATTCTGTATTTAAAAATCCTTCACATAAGGACTTGGAGTCTTCCCTAAATAGCAACCTAATCCTTTTCACCAGGAGAGCAGGTATTGAGAAGACATTTAATCTTGAGCTCAAGGCATGAAAGCAGAGTTCAAAATTTGGGGTCGGATTTGAGAAGAGAGATTTGGGGCAGATATGTGGAAAATCTTCAGTATTACCTCTGTTGCTTATCTTTAAGCTGAGGATAATAAGTCACCAATTTCTTATCTGCATTATCATTTAATTATCCCAGCTGAGAAGAAAGCTCACGAGAGAAGTCCAAGGTCTTCTGTTGCCTACTTATTCTGAGCTTTGATCTACGACTACTTGCATCAGGGTAGCACCTACAGCTTCTCTCTCATTATTCTAGAGGCTGCAAAAAACATCAAAAAGATAGCCCTTAGCTTCAAAGAATTTATGATCTAATGAACTGTGATAAATTGCAGTAACCCCTTGGAAATGCACAGCACATTTTCAGGGCAGTTTCAGTTAGTACCTCTGAGTGTTACTGATGAAAATCAATATAAAACATCGACCCTATTCTTCCTCATACACATCAAACAGCCAACACTAACACAAATAAAAGCTATAACCAGCACAAAATTAACAAAGTGTTCTGTCACACAGCACACACTCAGAGTGCTTCAGCAGATTTCAAAGATAAAAAAAAACATGTGAAGATGTCCCACCTTCCCACCTGCCTCTCTTCAGAGCCCAATATTTAACCCCTAAACCCACACCTAAAGATTTAAGATTATTCTGAACATTAAGTACGCACATGGAATTTTGGGGAATGCTTTTTCATTTTGAGAATGTGTTTGCCTTTAAGAATTTCAGGTCCTCAATGGGTCATAAAGTGAGGATATGGCCTCTAAACTCTGACTTAAGAAGACCTATAAATTCCTGTTTTGAATCGATTTTTCCATAATAAACCTGTATTCATGAGTAAACAAGATTTGCCTCCCACCTAATCTTTTAGCTCTAATTAACATGATTTGTTGAGTTACTTATCTGTCCTTGTAGTTTCCTTCTACTCAGAAGCATTGGGAGCTACAGCAATAGTACAAGAGAGGGTTTAAGGACCTTTCTAGTTCATGCTTCAAGTTATCTTTCCCTTCAAATGCAGCCCTTGGTTCTACACATTTCAAAGATTTAATGGACATCCTTGTTTCTACATTTTCCCTATTTTCAGTAATGCTACAGCAGCATGCTGAAAAACAACTTGTAAAACAACAGGACATACCTGCCCCATTTCAATTTTCCTTAAAGATTGAGAATGAAGAGAATATTAGTTATGAAAATACTGAAGGAAAAAAAAAGGAAGGTTTAGACTTTAGACCAATGTAACCCATCATTCCCCTTTTAGTGGCACATAATAATTCCTAGTGAAAATACAAAACACTTCAACAAAGCTTTACAAATAACTTAATGCAAATAATTATCCTCTGCTACGTTCCAAACCAGAAAAAATATTAGTTCTTCTATTAAGTTACACCTAACATTCTCATATTCAAAGTTCAAAATGCTTTTTAAAACAGGCCAAGATTGGTTTTACCCTTTCTGAACCAGAGTAATCAGAAGGAGGCATTTCTGAGGGAAATATTTATTGCAGTCCAGGATCTGCAGTTGACTAGTGTACATTACTATTTATTAAAGTTAATAAAGTCAGGGACTGCAGCTGGTGGTTTGTCTGACGGTTTATAGAGGAAGAATCCTCATGGAGATCAGCATATGTGAAACTTTTCCTGAATAGTGAACAGCCTGGCTGTTGGACAGACTCCTGTAGTCTTGGCTCTGTTTTCAAAATTGTATCTCCTTGTAGAACTTTCTGTTAAAAATATTGTGCCATTCTCTTATTTTCTATAAAACAACTCTGTTTCTAGTTTATAGAAAGGCTGAATTAAATATTAGAAATAAGAAAGAGTAATTCACCTGCAGGCCTGATTTAATTTAAAGCAAACCAATCTAGAAACAGCTGTGGGTCACCCAGCCCACAAGGACAATAATCCAGATGCTTGAACCCTACTAATTCCAGTGTCAGACATGCAACTGACTTGATACTTGACAGTGCAGAGGCTGAAAGGGCTTCTTCCAGAAAGCTCACATTCCCACAGCTGCCAGCTCTCATGGAAACAGAGCTGCAAAGGGAACCCCAGAGGAGATGCTAATGAGCCTAATTGGCAGTTCCAAGCAGACTTAGGGAGAGGCAAGCGAATAAATATGAGCAACAGAGATGGAACAGAGAGGGATGTGGAGGGTTGAGTAAATCTTTGTTGACCCTAAGGTCTTTGCACACTCTTTCTAGCTCTCTTAATTCTGACTGGACAAGCCTCTGAGCTTTATTCATTTGTTTTGAACAGGCAGATCACTCACTGCTCCTTCATCAGTGAGTGCCTGCTCTTATCCAGGGCTGAGGAACTCATGACTCTGAATAACACAGACTTTAGAAGATTAATACTCAAATACTGACTTAGTCTTTCTCTGAAGAATAGGAAAATGACATTGTAAAAGCTGCTATGAAGCTTCTAATGATTTTGTGACTTTTGTCTCAACGATCTCATTGCTCACCTCTTTTGAGACAATACCAGGGAAGGCCAGAGATGCAACTGTTCAAAACATACTTTTAAACTCATAGTTAACATGGCATCTTTAGAAATATGCTTCAGATGCTGCAATACTAAACCATAGAATCAGTTAGTTTGTAAAGGGCCTCTATGATCACTGCATGCAACCCAGCACTACCATGTTCACTGCTAACCGTGTCCTAAGTGCTACATCCGCATGGTTTTTGAACAATTTCAGGGCTGGTGGTTCCACCACTTCCCTGGACAGCCTGCTCCATGCCTGACCACCCTTTCAGAGAAGAAAGTTTCCCTAATATCCAACCTAAACCTCTCCTGGCACAACTGGAGGCCAATTCCCCTTGTCCTGTCACTTGTTACCTTAGAGAAGACACCAACCCCCACTTGTCTACAACCTCTTTTCAGGTACATATAGCAAGCAGTAAGGTTTTCCTTCAACCTCATTGTGCCCATGGGGAAAAAAGCTGGGGAGCATCTGGTGCTCCCTCAGCAGCTCCTCATAGGACTTATGCTCTAAATGCAATATTATGAAGAATTGCTGTTGAGAGCTGCTATTACTACTACAGAAAAACCTCCAAGTGCTTTTTCTATAAAAATAAATATATTCTACTTTTAGAACTTTTTGGATTGACGCTTAAAACGCATGGTTGTTCATTCCAACAAACAGTGCTTCTACACCAAGAATCACAATTTAGAAGAATAATCTAATAATCATAATCTACATAAAGAATAATAAATTATACAACAAAAATAACCTAAAGAGTGTACCTAGCATAGGTCAGGTCTCAGGTGCTATGTTGTTCACCAATATGCTCTGTTAATCCCACCATCCACATAAGTCTTCCATGCCAGAGAAATCAACACCACAGAATGCCCTGATGTGGATTTTCCAACTCAACCAAAAAAATATACATACTTATACAACCAAAACTTGTAGTAAAAGGTTACAAAAAGCTTTGAGCCAGAAAGAAGTTTAACATACATTTATAAACTATGTGCCACACAATCCAGAAGTTACATAAATTCCAGGGGTTTCACGTTCCAGCCCTTCTGCAACTGATTCTAAGACAAAATAGAACAACAATAACCCATTCTTGAAGCAAAATAAAACACAAGGCTTAAAATTAATGAATTTAGAAAAGCCAAACCTAAGCTGGGGTTGACAGCAGTGAGGAATGTGACAGAGAGGGTGATGCTCAGGAAAAGTGGAGCTGCACTTGTTGAGCCTGAAGGGGATGAGCCTGGTGTATACACCTCGATGTGAATGCATGGTGAGAGTCACAAGCTGCACAAAATAACAACTAGAAATAAGGCAAAAGAAGTCAGAATGGTAGGGAATTATGTCCTGGAACTGGCTGCCAAGAGGCTCTGAATCTCTGCCCTTAATGGCATTTAAAGCTCAGTTGCATAAGGCTCTGTTTTGTACTCTGGCTTTGAAATAATTTCTCATAAATAATAAATAAAATAATAATGGGAATCAGCTGGATCATCTCCAGAGGTCCTTCCAACCTCCATTACGCTAGATTCTTCCATTTGAATTCCCAAAGCAAATCCTAATCCAAATGCAGGACAGCCAAGGGACAGCTCCAACATCCAACGATATATAGGACATTCCCCCTTCCTAAAATTGAGTGTTTCAAAATCCAACAATGAGCTAAATCTTTTGTAGGTTTGTATTTTCAATCCAAATTATAGTTCTTAGAAATCATATCAATGTCTGAAATAACTGATTTTAGATCAGTTAGAACTGATTCTGCAAAAAAAAAAAAAATTATCTCAAGCTCTTAAACTGTTTAAAAATATTTTTTTCTCTGATGGGAGAGGTGCAAATTAGACTATTTAAATCAGAGATGATGAAAAAGTGTAATTAAGCAGCCAGGGTGCTAAATAAATGGATGTGATGGCAATTTATGTGAGAGAAGCAAACTGCTTGCATACAAAGGAAACCTAAAACTTGCTCAGGATAGGAAATACTTTAGGGTTGTGGTGGATCACACATCAGCTTGAATGTAGACAAGGGGCTCTGTCTCCATCCTGTTTTATGACATTTTATGACATCTTACTAAATTACTGAGAGAGGACTCCAATGGCTTCTCAGATCCTAGGCTGAATGCCATTAATTGGTATGAAAGATGAGTGATTCCTGCCAAGAAAGTCCAGCCCCCATGACTTACTTGTGCTGCAAATGTTTCGTAGTTGTAACTGAAGTTATGTCATGCAGGACTCAGAATTTTTAAGGGAATTGGAGCTTATGAAAAGCCCAAAGGATGACAAGCAGAACCTTAAAGAAGGTGACAGCCATGGAGAACAGATCAAGAGCTACTGGTTTGTCCTTCAGCTGGAGTTTATAAAGTATTGATAAACATGAACACTCTTTTTTATCTTGCTTTGCCAGTTAAATTAACTGATAATTTTTTTTTGTTTCTAACTGGAACCTACCCAACAAATATTTCACCCAAACACATAGGCCCTATTTTTTCCTTTTCCAAAAAAAAGAAAGAGATGAAACATCATCCATTACACTGGACTGCCTTGCATTACTATACACAAATGGACTTTAAAGAAGAAACACTGGAATTGCTCATAAATTTGATTCTTTTCTTGAAGGAGACCCTCTTCTGGAGAGTAAGAGCAATCAAACCAAGTCTGTTGAGAGTACCTGTTGCAGACTTTACATATTTTATATTTCATTTGCATGTTTATTCATCTTTAGTATAATGAGCCCTAATTTAATGACTGTAATGTATCAGAAATAACTAAGAAGTTCAAATTTGCATTGCCTTGTAAAATTACAATTTTTTGCTTTCCTATCTCATTTGGGTATTTTCACAAAACTAATTTTTCTTGTGCTTAAACACGAAATTAATTATGATCACACGCAAGACATTTTGGAACTCTAATAAAAATTAATTGGTATTAAGTCATTAATTCTAATAAACTTAAAGTAGGAAAACTCATTATTTCTCATAATTTCTCTTCTACTGCAGTAGTTTCTAATTTGCAACATTTTTGTGCTCTGTTTGAAATATCTTGCTGTATCTAACTTCAGAACCTATCTTGAATATATATTTTAATAGTGTGCCTTGTAACTCTGCTGACTTGGGACAGCTACATGCAATTTGCCATTTTTTCATTACTTTTAATGATACAGTCATGATCATTCTGCTGAAATGCTGACTGGATAGAAGAAGAGAATTTCTATAGCAATAGCAAAAAAAATGTAGTAAGAAGTGCAGTTTATGCCACAAAAATGTGGCTTGGATAATACTGTACACTAGTGATAACAAAATGCAGATATTCAAAAGACAGAACTGCACCTAAAGCCCTGCAACCATAGTGACATCATTTGACCAAAATGCCTGCTCCACAAGAGTATTATTTGCCATTGAATGATGATTAAAAATACACAGAGGAAGAAATGGCATATAGTTGAGAATCTAAATAAACTGTTTATTGTCCTACAGTGAAGACTAAGAGCTTTAGGTACTGCCAAGGGAGGTCCTTTATTACAGACTCACACAATCATTTGGGCTGGAAAAGACCTTCCAGATCATAAAGTGTGACCATTACTAAATTCCTTTTTCCATTGTTCATTTAACTCTAAGCTTTCAAATCGAATCTACTACATCAAGAATCAAATCTGCAGCTGACAATCTAAAAACTTTGAAGGTGAGAATGTGAAGCAAGCATTAGGCCAGTGAGCACTGGGGAGCTGTGACATCTCTTGGTGAAACATCCTCCCAAGGGTTTAACGTGCCATCACTGGCCATGGAAAAGGGCAGCCTTTCTGCCTCATGCAGGGTCAGAGCCACTGACCCCTGCCTTGCCAGCTGCCAACATAAACACCAGGCTGGCAAAGCACAGCCTCTCTCTGCAAAATGGAAAGCTGTGCGTGTGGAAGGTTGATATAGGCCAAAAAATAAGCAAGTGACTGAAGGGGATTACAGACACAATTACTACAGAGAGGCATAGTACACATGGTTGGTTGGGGCAGCTTTCGACTGGCAGAAAGGCAGCACTCAGGGGATGACAACCACCAGCCCTTTTTTAAAGGTTGCAGTATTATTCCATTATAAAGTCACACTTTGATCACTTTTGTTTTGCAGAAAGGAAGCTGGCCTCAAATCAAAAGAATTGCCTTAAGGGCAAAAGAGAGCTTTTCCTTTACAGTATAGAAAATCACACAAATATCCCTTCTTAATTAAGGACCATTACAGAAAAAGTTAACACAGAGAAGTTTGGGGTTGCCTTAGAATTTTATATGCAGGTGACATTAAAACTGTCATGCCACCACATCAAAATGAGTCTATATTTGGTACTGTATTATAAAAATCCTAAATTATTTCATTTGCTTTCATTTGTAGTGACATAGTTAAAAAATATAGGGCCACAAACTGATGTCAAAATTCTGGCTTCACTAAACAAAGGTCACATATCCAGAGCATGCTGAAGTGTGAAGAATCTTATCATCAGTGCCTTCTGGTAGACCAAGATATCAGTAAGATAAGGGAAAAAAAAAGGACCCAAGAAAAACCACTAAACACAAAAAAATTACAGTAACAGAACAACAGCAAACAAAACTGAAGAGGGAAAATAAACACCCCTGCCCCACCCTTCCCATCCCCCACAAATAAAAAACCCCAAAGCCCTATTGGTTTACACTGTGCAAAACCACGCCAAAATCAGCTAATTTCAAAACAGCAAAGTAGGAGTGGGTGTGTTGGAAAACAGAGAGAGAAATTCAAGACATTTTTATATTTCAGGGCTTCCTTAGGAGACTCATGTTTCCTGGATTTTACTTGCAGAAGAAAAAACTCAGCTCATGTTTTCTTGCAAAGAGGATTATGGCCATAAATCATCCTGAGGGTGCATGTTCTAGGAGATAACATGACATTACTAATTCTCTGTTAAAAAGGTCCTTTCCAATTGGTAGAGAAAAAAGGCCAGTTGCCAATATTGCAGGGTTCTTATGATTTCCAGTTAACTTTGCTAGGATTTTTTTTTTAAATAACAGTCAACTCATGAAAGTTCAGAGTCAACTTATGAACTGTGTTTTATCAACGAGCTGTCTTAGGAGTCAACAAAACCTCATCTTTCCCAGCAAGGTCTGCCCATGTTCTGATCATCTCAGATTAGTGTCAGAGAAGCTATTTTTGTGTCTTATAAAGAACAGAAACCACTTTTCCATCCACACTAATCTTCATCCAAAAAACTGTGGAGTAGAATACAGCTCACTTGCTCATGGACAAATAACATCTCTGGTATTACTTTCCATCAAACTAATTTGATTTTCTGAACATGTCATTCTTTACTCATATATAAATAAATATAAATCAGATCAAGTGTTGCCTTTTCTTCCCAACAAACATTGAAGATACATGAACTGAATGTTAGAGAATTGGAACAATTTGGGAAAAAAAATCCATGAGTCTTGTTAAATTCTTGTATTATGAAGGTTTTCTGAAGCTTTTAATCATTATTTCACAACATAGTTACAAGTTATCGAATCAATGAGACATTTCACTTAAAACCCAAAATTCTGCAAACCCCAAATAAGGTATTGATAGATACATACTTTCCTCTTCAAGTGAAAAATACTGCAAAATTTAATGAGAATGATACTTGAGAACTCAGGTGGAAATATCATCTAGATTTATTATGGTTATGCCTGCATATGCCAGCTGAGTTCATAAAAGCTGTGTGAATTTATTCCAGGTGTCAATAAATAAACAGGGTAGAGAATCCCAGACCCTTTACACTCCAGTTACAGAGCAGAGCAATTTTTTGCTTGCTTTGAATCAAATGACTGATTCAAAATAAGTTCTAAGTAAGAAATTTCTACTGTAATCCAAATGAAAAAAATGGTTTTAACTTTCTTAAAACATAAATAAATAAAACAAACCCAAACCCCAACATGTGTGGTATTAAAATTTCAGTTTCCTGCAAGTGTTCTGGTAGACCTTAGAGGCCTCCACAAAGGTGGAGAGGCCCTGGAATAAACAACAAACAGGAGCAGAAGTGGAGAGGACACTTAGGCACATATATCAGCCTAAATAAGTGGAAAGACATTTTGGACCAAGAGTCTTCCTTTAGATTGGAATTCTCCACTCTTCTTCTGCTCCAGAAGTTGCTGATGCTGTTGTTTCTACAGTTACCACCATCTTAGCATCATCCTCTTTATTCTAATTCTTCTTCTGCACAGCTGCACTGACACCTACTCCCCAGATCTGCTCTTAGGCAAGACAATGAAACATGAAAGATGAGGGAGGTTTCTTTTTTTTCTCTCAAAGACCAGAAATGAACAGACATTGTTCAGTGCTTTGAAAAAACTCATGGCTTCAGCTTGCTCTTAAAACACATGGCACAGTCACCACAGCAAGTAATCCTCCCTCTGAAGAAATGTAATAAAAAGTCAAGGTGTCTGGCAAGGCTATTCAGTGAAATGGTAATACATCCTTTGGACAAAAATTCAGTTGGGGAACACACAGAATAAAAACACATCCAAAACCTGGCAACTGTGAGAAAGAGACTCTACTTCCCATTACAAACTCTGTGGCAATGCTAAACAAAAGAAAATTGCAAATACAAAAGCAGGGAACACTTGTGTAGAAACCTGAGCCCTAGCCTGTGAACGAAATATTTACATATATAAATATACAAATTTTAATACTAGGAATTTTCACATAGATTTTATTGACTATTTTAAGAAAGGTTTTTATATTAAGAAATACCAATCATAAGAGAACATCACCCAGAACAACCCACAATAGAATTTTATTGAATTATACTCTCAGTTTGAGCAAATAATTGCAGATTCCTCAGTTTAGTCTGAGTTATGTTGATGGCTGCATATTCTCTCCTCCTTTTAACAAACTATCTTCTTAGCTGGTATTTAAGTAAGTATTTAGGAACCTTTATATTCTAAGGTATTTAGGTAAGATGCATTTCCTGTCAAGGGATATCATTAGACAAATTGAACCATTACTTATATAAACTTATCTCACTGTAATTGGGATAAGAAAATTAAAGCAAGGCTTCTGGCTTTACTGTGCAAAAATGTCATTATTGTTCTACCACATTTCCTGAGTATTTGACATTTCAATATATCCAGCAGAAAGGGTTGTTACTGTTGCCTTTGATATTGTTCAAAAGAAGTTTGTGCCATTAATTTTAATAATATTGTAAGCATGCAGCCTGATGTTAAATTCCTTTGCACTCAAAACCTCCATGCATTTACAAAACCATCATCAAGCAGAGAAGAAACACTAATTTGCCTTCTAGTAAAACATAGCTCAGAACAAGAATCAACTGGCCATTAAAAACAAAAGATTTTCACCTGCAAAACAGACATTTCCTAAGCTTGTCTTCATTATTTCATCTGGCAAATCTATGTCTCTGCAATCTTCAAGTCAAAACAAGATAGAATGTGCTGCATTCTAAAGGTATGAGGAGAAAATAACTTCATCTTTTCTTACCTTTGCATTATAGGGAATATAATGCTTTGATAAGGCTTCAGGAGTGTGCATCCATGTTTTGTCTACAGAAAAGCAAAATAAAAGAAGCATTGAATAGGTTATTCAATTGTTAACTTAAGTATAACAGTATCTCTGTGGAAAAGTTCAACAATCATCCTCTTACTCAAAAACCAGCTGTCTGAAGTAGTTAGAGGGGCTGGAGGGAAATATCTCACACCTCCTCAAGCACTTAGAAGAAAGAACCTGCTTCTTTCTGTTGGGCACATGTCCTATTTTAACCAGCTTGGGTTTTTCCACAAGAACTGCAACTCCTCCCCACAGATGCATTAGTTTGTCTGAGGCTGTTTGCTGGTTCTGTCTCAGATCAGGATTTTCTGCATCCTGCTGTTTAAAGCACTGACTGCATCTTGTGCATCTAATGATGCTTTTTTTGATGAATTATCTGCTTTTTCTGATTAATAATCAAGACATTAAAGGGACAAACAAAAAATTATCCAAGTTGCAACTGACAGAAGAAAGTCCTAATCCTTATAAAAGAAAAATGATGAACATCAGATTCATAAGTTTTAGATCTAAAAGTTTGGATTTATAAGTTCAGATCATCTGTTATTTTTCCATACCTATGCTAAACAAATTTGCATACTTACCCTTTAACTTTCCCATTACACTACTGTGTTATTTTCTTACTTTTCCTGCTGCATGGACCTAATTCTGTAATTATTTGTCAAATACATCTTCTCCTCTTACTTTAATAGCCTTTTTGAATGTTCTACACAATTTAAGATGGATTCCCAAACATTAAGGAAAAGCTTCTTTTTATTACAAATCTTAGAAACAAATTTTGAAAGTTTTCTCATTTGAGAGCATTTAAGAAAACAAAATCATTCAAAAATACTAATTTTCATTGCCACACATTTGGGAGAATCTGTAAATCCCATTAATGTTTTATATGACACATATTGAACATTTAATAGTATTTTCTAACTTGAGACTATCCTGGTTTAAATGAGAATGAATTAAAGTAACAAATTCGGAACTTTATTAAGTAACAGAATAACAGCTTAAAGCAAAAGTCTACCTTTGGATATTCCCAATTCCATTTGCCTTTATGGGGAGTTGCAGTTACAGTAATTAGCAACTTTTTTGTTAGTTACACTTAAGGACAATAAAATTCTGTTCACTTCAAACTGTTGAAGAGCCAATGCTGTGACACTGATTGACACTAAACCAATAATTAAATATTTCAGATTATGCAGGAGCAAGAAAATGGTTAACCAAGTTATTCACCAGTCACCACAGTAACAGGATCAGAACTACAAAGCTGAGAAATTCTTTTTTCCCTTAGCAAATTTCATTCTAAATGGCAGCAATGTTCAGCTCCATTACTGAAGAGTGATATTATCACTTCTTAATTAAGGAAGAATGATTTGCCCATTCAGCAGCACCCAGGAGGATGATTAAAGTGGCTCTTCCTTTTAACTGGGGCTTGTGATTGGACTGCCAGAACCAAGAAACCATTTCCCAGAATATTTTAACACCCGAAACCTGATCTCGTCTTTAGCATAATATCAAAGGCTGACGTTATCTGAAAGTGCAAAATAACCATCCAAGGGAATTGTGAGTTAGGCCAGGTAGAATTAAGCCTGTCAGGCCAGGAGAGAAGCTGAAGCCCAGCCCAGCAGCTGGTCACTGGGCTTGGGGAGCTGGCACTCAGGACAGGACTGCTCGCTGCCTGCTCTGAGAACACCTGCACAGGGCCAACTTCAACTCCTCCAGGTGCAGCCACATTGCTAATACCAAGGGTTAATTTACCTAGCTCCTTCACATTACTGTTTACTAGCTTCAGTAGGGATACAGTCATATTTATACATTTATAAGGGAAAATCTAATAAAAATAGAGTACTGAACCTCTTAAGGAAATTGCAGTAGTTCTCCACTCATTTTATGCCTAGCACCAGCACAAACAAGTGACAAAGCTGTAGCTTCTAAAGCAATTTTACAAGCAGACAAGTGGCTAGACAGGTGCCATCAAAACTATTCCATGCAAATCTTTACTCCCTTCACTCCATCAGGGCAAATTCAAACCTGAAAAAAAAAGTTATTTAGTTTGGGAGTCAAGTGTGAAGTGCTGGTCTTAATTCAGCATCAAGTAATCTTTCTAATTTTATTATCATGTACAAAGTTTTACTTAAAATGTTTACGTGAAATCATCAAGTTGCCTACCAGCCTCCAACAGTAATGTGACACAGACTCCAGCAAGGAAGAACATTGCTGGGCAAGTGTTGCTATAACTGTTGGTGCCCCTAATTGGGAGGAAGATCAGGATATATGGACAGGTGCTCCCAGCTCAAAATGAAATCAGTAACTTAGTGAGGTACCAAAGGACACCTGGTTCCAGGAGCCTTGTGCTATTGGCTAAAATAATCCAACATTCAGATGGAGGTCCACAGACACTGTGACACAGCTACTGAAGATTTCCTCTGACAATGGAAGTCCATTACTTAGAGGCAAGTAATAATTACAGAGTGGTGATGGTTTGGAAAGAGCTCTCAGTGCTAAATTAAATCAATCCAAGGCAAAACTCAGGCTGATAGCAAAGATGTGCAAAAAATCATACAAGCTATTACAGGGTAGTTTTTTTACCAGCATCTCCTTCTGAATTGTAAGGTCTGATTATGGACTTATACTCCTCAGCAGCTGTTTGAAATACTGCTTGGAATTAGCTTGATTTCACAGCAGTTGAGAAATACCACATTTCAGACATTTTGCATGCAATAAACCAGAAAAACATGAAAAAACCAAACAATAAAAAGAAGCATTGGTCAAATATCTGATGTAGATATGGCTTGTGGTTTGCATGATCCCTCACCAAACTTAATTTTTTAAGAGTTTTCACAGCTTAAAAGTTAATTATTCATTCTGAAGCAACAAGCAAAATATGAAACCCTACAATGAAAATCACAGTTCATATTATTATTTCAGTAGTTACACAGACACTTCTCTGCTAAATAAAACAAGAGGTCCTAAAGAAAGGACTGAAAGCCCAGATAAAACCAAACCTGACAACCTGCATCTAATGTTAACATTAATAGAAAGTGAAAGGACTCATGCTGTTACAGTGGGTGAAAACCACAGTTATTTTAGATCTTGTCTGAAGTTCTTAATCCAGGCTGCCTTAAAGTTTACATTAAAGTTTTAAAAAGTGCTCAGTTGTTTTTTTGAGAATTATGAGGTTTTGAGAATTATGAGTTTGAGCCATTCAGAGTCCAATAGAACCTATGCTTAATTGAGGTATGAGAAATTCTGAGCAAGTGGTGGTTTTGCACATTCACTGGCACTGTGTGGAACAAGAGGTGTAAAAAAGGGTCTCCACTGTGACTTCAAGGGCATGGGGTAAACCCCAGCCCTGATTAAGCAGGACTGGAAATCCTGTGTGGAGCCTCTCCTCAACACCTCAGCATGTGCACAGTGTGCTCAGTGTGTGCACAGGCACAGAGAGCCCCCAGAGCAGCAGCACTGTCCAATTTTTAAAGGAATTTGACTTGGGTGAGAGCTTCTCAGGTTCTGTTCCCTGCCAGCACACACCAGCCTGCTAAGAGAAAACTGCATCAAGCTAGCACTGGGAGACCCAAGGGTCTCTGACAGACTGAATTGCAAGGGTGCAGGTTGGAGCTGGCCACTTCCATGGGCAGAGGAGTAATGCTGCTCAGAATTGAGCCTTCTCTCTTTTCTCACCCCCCTGAACCATGCCAGCCCCTTACCCTCAAAAAGGGGAGGTTGCTTTCCAGAGTGTATTTCACACCTGCTGGGTCTGTGTGAGAGCCAGGGCAGAGGGACAAACGTGTGTTGACAAATCACACACTGAAGGCAATTGACTCTGGGGCTTCACCAAGGGCCCTGAACTGCTGTGCTGCACTCAGGGGAGGATGGCAGCAGGTTAGATAACAGCACAGTGACCATTTATCTACCAAAAAGGAAACACCAGCTGTGTTCTCCCTTTGAGATTAATTTCTCTGCATGTTACTGCCCTAAGAGATTGTAGATGTAGAACTTTTCACAGTGCAGCTTTAGTTAACTGCCTCCCTAAAGCCCACTGTCATTATTAATTAATTAAAATTAAGTAACATTTATTAATTAATGTTTCTAAAGTGTTTATCAAATCATATTAGACCTAATGGCCCTTAATTTAATACAATGAACAGAGAAAGAACTCTAATTTTAACTTTTTCTTTTTAGTGCCACAGTGAAAACACAGTAATTTCTAAAAGGTAGAAAATAAAGCCTTTATTCTTTACTGGATTAATATCTTTTCACATTGATGGATGTTTTTATTGCTAACAGAAGAAATCCTGGAACTGTCTTTTCTTCCTGTTTTACAGAACTTGGTTTGACAAAAATAATTTTTTGTGACAAGCAGCATAATAAGAGTCTCCTGAAGAAGATATCCTAAGAGATCCATAATACATCTAGGTATTACTGCCTCAGGAACAAACAGCTTACTTGCTTCAGTGTATGTACACAAGTGCTCTCTGTTTCATTATTCCTAGATTATCTATTCTTCTGTAAAGAAAGAAAACCTTCAGAACATGACATGAAAGAACTGTCACCCTGTTAAATAATTTCCTTTATTTTGACTGCAGTAGAAACAGGCAGGTGCTCACAAAGCCTCCTTATGCTGGTCAGACAGCAAGGTAGAATCTGACTTCTTGGCCACTGCAGGGAACACATGAAAGGACAGACTGAGGCCTGAGACAATGCTTGGCACCAGAGTTTTCATCAGAATGTAACACTTAAATATTCCTAACAAATCTACCCATACTATGGCATTGTTCAACCGCAGAATTTTGTTCCAGCCACCTTCTAGAGCAATGACTGAGTAAAATCTGGGTGTCTGATATCAGTAATTTATTAAAGTTATTAACAAGTTACTATGACTAAGGAAATGAAATTAGGAGTCAGAACCTTCCCTAGAAACATATAGATAAAAATGCCCATCAATACACATAGCTTAAAAATACTTTTGTGTGTTTTTTTTTCCTTTTTTTCCCAAACAGAAGATATGCTTTGGATGCATATTTACTCTTTGCCAAGAAAAGAGCCATATCTCCCTAGAACAGAGTGAGCTTGGCAGAATGCTTTGCCTGTGTTCTTCTCCCCTAATATTTAGGGGAGGTTGGTTGCAAATGGTTTTAAACAGCTGATTGCTATAATTTCAGAATGGTGTCTCAGAATGCTGGGTTGGCATAGTTACAAAATGAAAACAAGCCTGGTATTTGAATCTCCTTTAACAGTAACACCCACTGCATGGCCTACACATTTTATACTGTATGTTTTTGAGATATGGATGCTGATATATAAGTTTTGACAATAAAGGAAAATAGGATGAAAGCGTTAGTGCAACTGACCAGTGATTAGCAAATCTTAGCTTTTGCACTTTTGATTTGTTGATGTTAAGACCTTGTAACAAGTTCATATTTCTAAACCAAAGGGGAAAAAAACAAGAAAAAAAATCTGAACTATTTAGCCCATACCTTGTATGTCTTCTAGTTACAACAAGAGCTGCACTGTCATTGATAAAAGCTTCTATTTGAAGTCAAAAAGACATAACTGGCATAACATAATTTAAGTGATCACATTTTGCAAGTTTTCACTAAGATATACATAGAGATCAAACCTCCAACTCCATATTTCCCTTTTGTAGTCTTGTAGAAAAAGAGTTCAGTGAACTATTCCAGAACTGCTATAAATAAATTTGGAGGAGTATCAATTAAACTTGTAAAAAATGTTTAAAAAGCAAGCTTTTGAAGAATTTCTGGCAGTTAAAGAACATTATGTAAATAGGTCAAAACAAAGGAAAAGAAGCATAAAGGACAATCTCAATATACAATTAAAATAGAATTTTAATTTTCTGATTCCAGAACACTGAAATAATGTGATATAAAAGTTTAAATGGAGCTTTCTTTAAAATTTAAACTGGAAGGAGAAGAAAGGAGTTTAAACAACCAATGGGAGCAACTAAAATAGGCATATCTATGGCTTCCTCTTGCTTAGGTACCTAAGGTACATCCTTTTATGTCCCAGAAAGGATTCGATTTCACAAAACAGTGTTTTCCTGAGTGATCTATTTTGGATGTTCTCTGCAATTTTCCAACTGCTTTATGGAACACATTCTTATGAAACCCAGTAGCCTTGTGATTCCTATCAAGGTCTGGTTGTTGCAGCTCTAATTTATTTCACACAAGATAAGATATTTCACCTTTAACTAGATACCTATCAAGTAATCTCACAGTGTACCTCTATAACTCAAGTGTTTAGACTGTATAAATTTTAATAGGGTAGAAGCCAAAAAGCTTCAGAGTCCCAGTATTTGTGCCTATGGCTCAGCAGCACACATGCCTTCTGGAAAGGAGCTCCTGAGCTTTGGGAGAAGTAACAAAAGTTATTGCTGTAAATGTCACTGTTAACCTGCCTAGAATATTCCTTACAGCAGGCAAGAAATAAGATCAGCTCTGCAACACCTTTCTGAAGATAACACAGATAAAATAAACAACAGGAAATTATCCTCCTATTCTTATGGGACCAGAGAGAAAAGAAAAATCAGGCTCAGCTGCACAGAATCCTTCCAAGATTCCTTCAGAGAAGGTTTCCAGAGCACCCTCCTCATCTGCATGCCTCCTCTGAAGACATACTGTAACCTTTTTTTTTTTCCCCTAAACAATTAGAGCTGAACCTTCTGCTTTCAGAATGTGAATATACTACCATAAATATGTGTCCAGCTGCATACAGATGTTTACAAACAGACACAAAGTGTTAGACTGAGCACAGCCCTGTCCCACCAAGAGAAGACCTCTGGTCATTGCCAAATGAAGGTGGAAACTCTGAGGTCTCCTTGCTGCTGTGCTTGAGTGGATGCTGCCACAGCCGAAGGAAAGCAGCAGTACAAACAATACTTCAAAAAACAGAATAAAAAATCAGTACAAAAAAGGACCACTGAATATTGTTTTCCACATGACCCCACGTTTAGAAGGACAAGGAACAGTAATTGGAACACATATGACATCTTTGTGGAGGTGTTATAAAACTATTCAATGATTTTGGTGTCAGGACCAGCTGATTACAGAAATTTTTATTATACCAAAAAAAAGCACCCTCTTTTCCTCCCACCCTTCACTCCTGAAAAACATTTTGTTCAAGAAAATCCTAAAAACATCAAGAAGCAGCTTTTTTTGCAGTAGGGGCAGAAGAGGAGATTTAGACCTAGGTTCTATTTGTTGAATTGCTGGTTTTTGGGGAGTTTTTTGCCCTCTCCCCTGTAAGGTGAATGTAAGGTGTATGTGGTTGCACTTTGTCCTTCAAGAAAGGACAAAGTGCAACCACAAGAATATCTGAAGATCACAGTGGAGAGGAGCCGGTGGCTGCTTACATTCCTTTAAAACTATGTGACTATATCCTCTTTATGCTTTTTATCATTACTCTTAATGTGGTAGTCCAGCATACAATAGGCCATTTGTGTAAATCCCTGATGTGAAATAGATTCTGACAGAAGGAAAGTATTTACTTTAAGACTACACTTATCCCCATCATTCTTTTGGCCCTTCACCTATTATCTTCTCATTAAGAAATAAAATACAAACCAAAATATTTTTCATCTCTGGAATGCAGCATATGTTTATAATAAAAATAAAGATCGTACTATAGCCAGTGCATTCACATAAAAAGAGCATCCTATAACTTTTGAATGCAGTTTTTTATGTCAGCCCCTGCCCATTAAATGCACCTGTCTACACTTTCATAAATAAGACTCATAAAAAGCCATTTCACAGAAACATCATTGCTGAAACTTATGATTTTAAAACAGATCATTACTTCAATATATTCTATTTAGCATTATAAAGACCATCTACATTTCAGGAGCTGGTAACAGGCAGCAATTATCCACCTTATCATATCCACCTTCCAACTGCCATCATATGGAAAAAAACCCTAGAAAATTTAGATTCCCACATATATTGAACTTCATGTGATAAGAGAAGGAAGGCTGACATTCTTTATGGGATGAAGGAAGACCATTGGGGCACAATAAAGAAAAAACCCCTAAATTCAACTGCTACATCCTGCACAACCTCACCCATTGTAATTCAGTGGGCATGTATATCTACATTTTTACCACCAGTTTGTGTCACTCAAAATGTTTCAGTCTTTTGCTCGCAGAGGGTTTGGATTACAGTCATTCCTTATTTAGATGTGTCTCTCTCTGGAAGGAACAGGAGTTTTCTCTCACATTTCTGATGAGGCAAAAGCTAGGAAACACTAGTTCTTTTTTCCTTACTTAGATGCACCAGTTCCTACACTAGCATCTTTTAATAGAAGGATGCAGGATCAGTAAAATGTACCAAATTCATTTATGTGAGGCAACTCCATTCACTAAAATAAGTAAAACAAAATCCCCATAGTTAATGTTTTCTATTTTGCTCATGCAAATAAATCTCATCACAAAATCAAGTCTAAATTAAGAAAAAGTAATTTGGTTTAGATACAAATATACTAAGAATGACAAAAATTTACATAACCATGTAGCATTTAGAGATCTCTGTTACAGAATTACATTAATATCCCTAAGCTACTTAAAAGAGTGATTGAATTTAGAAAAATGCAAGCATATCAAATTGAACAGACTTTCATCTGTACTACAGGCTTTTTGCACCACAGCATTTCAGAGTGAGAATGATACCACGTGTGATTTTAAAGGAAAAACTGAAAATGAAAAGTAAAGAGGACTCAAAACCCCTTCCCCAAAACTGGATTACATAAAAAAAAAGCTTCCAATAATGTGATAGATACACAAACGTTCTCACAAGCTTTGTCATAACAAGAAAACAAGGACATGCATATTGTTCATCAATTAGTTTTTGTGGGAGAAGGAAAGAGATCCTTAAAGAAAAGATAATTATCATTTCACTGCCATTTACTGCATTCATTCATCAATGAATGGAAAAGAGAATGCTAGCTTTTGTTCAGTTTGTGGAGTCATATAGTATTTCTGCAACTGAGAATTTTCTCCATAACACACCTATTTGTTAGCCCAACCAAACTCTACTGAAGCCAAGAGAGGCTATGTTGCTTTGATATTTTTTTAATCCATATTTAAACATGCGACTTAAACCAGCAAGTCCTGGTATCAGCTTTAAACCTGAAATTAACCTTTTTTCCATATTAGTGCCTACAGTTTGTTTCTGTTTTACAAGCTCATGGGTAACATAAGAGACCAGATATAACACCTTGGACTGCTGAAATATTTCATTTGTTAATCATTACCAGTCTAAGTACTTTCTAGAGAAAGCTGAATTTACTTAAACTTCACATTTTCTTATATTTTTCATTGCCACTATTAGGATGAGAGATGAACAGCTTGATTTTTTTCAATTTGAGATTTAAGCATATCAATTAACCCTCCAACCCAAATGACTATCAGACAAGTACAGATAATTCCAGCTGAAATGCAAGCAAACTCACCAGTTCTGGTTTGCATTAAATCTTGGGGAATCAGGAATGGCTCTACCACTTTTTTAAGGCCAGAGCACTCAGCACACCTTGTCAGCTGAAGTGGCTATTTCATGTCCAAACCATGCCCCTCAATAATCAACTTACACTGGTTATTGACTGCAGATATGATGCCTGTAGTAAAAAATTGTGCCTCAAAATGAAGAACTGGTAATGCTGAAAGTGGAGATGTGTGCTCTCAAGAGAATTGCTCTGATTTATGAAAAGCTGCTGTTCCCATAACCTATTCTCTCCATAAACACTCATGCCACACATCTTAGGAAACTTTTGCCTGTAAAGGATCAGAATTAATTTTAAAATAAGAGCTCACTTTCTGTCTTAGCAACTCATATTTCATGGCAATTTTTTTGTGAAAGCACAGGTTGCTATCCAGCCTCCAACAGAAGAAAAAGGGGGAAAAAAGTAAAGAAAGCTTGCTTTTAGTGCTTCTTTTCTTGCCTTGTCTTCCAATGTCTGCAAATTAAATAATTTCCTGAACATGTAGAAGAAAAATGCTCTTGCTAGGATCAGGTGATGGCATGAGAACAGAGCTCATCAGCAGGAACAGCACAGTCCCAGCCATTCTGGCACCCAGTTCAGAAGGTGGGAGCCATGGCATGAGCAACTACCTTCTCTATGTGCTTCCTGATCATCACTAAGAACATCAGGGAACATTTATTCTCTACATCTGCCCAATTCAGGTACAATCTCTGGCTATTATCCAAGAATCACCCCCATCTGTTTAAATTCCCCCTCACAATCCAATGGATTTAAGGCTATTGCTTTTGTAGCTTCAAGGTAGCAGAGCACTGCAAACTTGGAATTCACACAAACTCTGCCAGCACAGCCAGCTGGAAACTGGTTTGGGTTTAGGAAGAAGTGCTTGGGAGGCCACAGCAGTAACACTGTTAATGCCTCAAACTATCCACACACTTGTGGACAGAAGAAACCCGCAAATAACCCATCAAGAAATGGAAATAACTGTATCTATGAGATCTGGGGTGAAAAATCAAATACTATAAAGGAAGTTCAGCAACTGAAACTGTTTTTAAATGCAGTTATTATGCATGAACACTGATTGAGCCTAGTTCTTCTGAGCTTCAATTTGCATTAAAAAGATGTAATTTGAAATACGCAATTTTCACTTATTCTTGACAATTACTTAACTGAAACTTGTTTTTTTTCCTAGGGTACGAGAATGGAAATGTCAAGAGTGTTACTATGAGCAAAATAAATGGATGACAGCATTGAATTCCTCTGTCTCCTCATGTTCTGAATCATTATTAGGAATCCACACTAATTGCATTCCATTGTGCCTGACAGCTTCTATATGATACTTGTTTCTTGTTGGGGCAAGAAAATAACAAAAGAAATTAACTGAACAACAGAGCAAATGTCTTTGAATACAATGAAATTCCAAAAATATAGGTAAGGACTTAGTGAGAAATTAATAAGAATTTTCCTATGAAGAAATGAAAATAGAGAGAAGTTAATTGACACTCAAATGATCCCAGGAAACTGAGGATACAACTTCACACCTGATTGTAAAGGTAAGATGCAGAAACTGCCAAGGGCAATATGAAATAGTGAAATAGTCCAGACTCTGAGAAAATATCCAGTAAAACACTGCTGGTCTGTTTCTAAAACATGGCAGGCTGAGCTTCAAACATTACCAGAAGTCATTAGGGAGAAAAAAAAAGGAAAATAATTACATAGTCTCCTAGACAAAACAATCTACAATCCCCTAGTTTCTTTCTCACTTGTGATAAATCAATCCTCAATTAAAGAATAATGAAATGGTTTCTCAAATGATCTGCAAGAAGCTTGGCAACACCATCAAGCCCCTGAAAGGTGCTATCTGTTGAGAGCAATGTTACAATTACCTACAAAAGGAAATACATTAGTGCTTAAGGAGAGCACCGACTATGGGTTTAAGCTTATTTCCTCCTGCTGTCAGGGTATTAAAAGATCTTTTATCCTATTTTGCAGCCTTTGTAAGTATCTTCCTTTTGAGGTCACGTGCTGATATTCTGGACTGCTTCTCTTACCTTGATTCACCTGGCTTTAACAAACAAGTGCACTGGACACACAAGGATGCAGTGATGTTGGCATTCCATGTTGGCCTAAGTACAGAGACTCCTTTTATTTCCAGCTTTAATACTGACACCAAAGCAGAAACTCTTGCTATATAAACAAAATATTTACACTCAGTCCAGCTGAGGTTACACCTACTCATTCATGCTAGGGCTTCATCTCAGTGTGTGCCACACTTAGAGACCTTTAGAAGAAAACATGGAAAATAAATAAATGAGACCTACTGAGTATTTTCTACCTTACAAACAAATGGGGTAAATATCAACAAAGCTGTCAGTAAAAAAAGCTTCACCCCTAATGCTCCTTCTAAAGACTTATGTTTAATCATAAGCAGTTCATGAAAGAGACTAAGCAAGACAGAGGAGCAACAGATATAACTCTGAATATTTAGTGCTTTGATATCCTTTTGGAAAGCATGCATTTCAGATTGCTACAAATCCAGAATAGCTTCTTACAGCTAAAAATATCCTGCTGCATGAGATATTTCAATTATATGAAACACAGTTTGAAAAAAAAATAGCTTCTCCAAGAATAAGAATCCAATAAATATATATATATTTTTTATATATATATATCTTTTTTTAAGAAAAGTCACTGATTCTTAGAAGTTCTAAGTTTTTGCAGGCAAAAAAAGAAAACAATGTGTATTTTATGTTTATGTATATATATGTGTGTGTATAAACACATCCTGCAATAAAAAAATATATGAAATTCAATTTCAGCCTTGGAATGCAGAAAGCTCTGTAAGTACCAATCAAGAATGCTTTGCTCCATACATCTTCTAGAAGGGCTGCTCATTTTTATCTAGATAATTCAATGCAATGATTACATTTTTCTTTGTATAATTCTTAATATTCCAAATAGAGTTTACAGGGCATTTATGTCTCCATGAAATATAATCTAAATTACCTACCTTTCTTCCTGCTAAAAGCACGATTCATGTTGAAAAATTTACCCAGTCAATGCTTCCTGTGTTTGGTTTTTTCCTCCCCACTTCAACCTGCAGAACAACACACATAAGAAAACAGAAAATTCCATTATTCTAGTTGAAGTTCTATTTATTGTCATATTAAAGACACTGCAAATGACCTTAAGAATTCTGAAATCATGCTAAGAACGCAGGGATGTGCTTTGCTGAGGAAGAAATTTCAGCATGGAGAAGATCTATGTTCAAAACACCCAGAGGTACTTCATACAGAAAGACATTTTAAGGTTCCCTTAAGCTGTTCTCCCAAAGATTTCAGAGGCACAGAGCAGGTGGCCTTATACATATACATGAAGACAAATATACACACAAATAGGTTGGAAAGAAAGCTTTAAAATTAAAGCTGGCTCTATAAAAACACTCAGTTCACATTTGCACTGCCCTGTTTTGTGTCATTTAGGCTGCCAGATTATTTCAAGCTAGGCTTTCTTCTTCACATGGGCTTGACAACAAGGAAAAACAATAAAAATCAAAATATATAGACTCTTCTTCACTCAGGGACTCAATACTGATAAAATTGCATTCTATCAGTGTTACTACATCCTTGCTCCTTCTTCCTCAGATTGAACAGGAATATCTATTTTCTTCCCTTAAAAACACAGATCCACTCTTAATTATTATTTAATTTTTCATTCACAATACTATTTTTGAATTTTATTATTTACCAACATAAAAAATAAAATCCACTACATCCAGAGCTATTCAACACCATCCCATTCTGCACTACAGAGCTTTTACTTCTACTAACACATGTAAAGATATTCCCATTACTACTTTTCATTCTGTTCAGATCTTCCAAGCAAAAGTTTCACCAGTTCACTTTTTATCCCCAAAAGTTTCTCTTTCTCTGCTCTCCAAGCAGTTCAAAGGAAAAAAAAAAAAAAAGGGATAGTAAAAAAAGAAAATCAAGATATTTTGTTACCGGATGATTTTTTAATCAACTAGAACAGTACTTTTGCTTTGAATAAAAACAAAACTTAGGCCAGTGTTTCAAATGTCAGCATTAAGATGACAAATTCATTTAAGATACTTGAAGCAGCTCATGAATACTTCTTGTAGTGCTTATCCCTCTTTTTCAAGTAAGTTCAATACCAATTAATGCAATTATATCCCAATTTCAATGTAAGTATTTGACAATTTTCAGATTGGAATACATGGGAGATGACAGCTAGGAAGAAAAAAAAACAAACAAAACCCAACAAACCAAAATATCAAAAGCTCCATTTTATTTTCCACTAGTCACTGATGCAGCAGGACTACTCCACACAGTCCTGTGAGAATGAAGGGGCAATTCCTCTTTAACTAAACTCACATAGCACCCTGGACATAAAACCAACCATTTGTTCCTTAAAGCACAGGTACCAGACCACTGTTGTACAGATTTTACTGAGCATTTAAGAAGGGAGGGCACGACAACCAGCACAGGCAGGAGTTACCCATGCAGTTTCCATGCCAAGATTTTGATGCCAAGCCCCGACTGCGTTTGGTGCCCAGCAGTTCAAAGAGCAGGGCTGGGGAAGCCTCACCCACCCCAGAGCCATCCCCTGCCCTCACTGTCATCAGCACCACACAACAGCTGGGGGACCCCAGCAACCAAAAACACCCATGAGGGTGTCCTAGGAATGGTTGTAGCAGCATGCCTAGAAAGGGCAATGGCATTAATGGGGCAATTCCAACACACAGCAGGGTCCCCAAAAATCTGAGAGTGCATGAGTAGCTCTCCTGGCAGGGCAGGCAGTGTGGGGCTTTCACCAGTGTGAAGTGAGGACAATCAACTCAGTTGACATAGAACTTTCTACTGTTCTTTCTTATTACTCTATGTCAGAGATATACTTTTTGTATGTTATATATATATGTTTTGTTGGAATTGAAATGATGAAAATAGTTTCAGCAATGCTGGCCATTTTCAACTAAGTAGTCAATAAATTTTGGCTTTTATTAGTATAGGTTACTTCAATGGTAATAGCTTTTTTTAGCAACTACAAGTGTGTTTGGCTTACAGGTTTAACACAGGAACCCTATTAGATATGCTTAGGATATATAAGCAGTAGCACAACTTTGTTCAGGGTGTTCACCCTCGTGAGTTACCACAGTTAATTTTGAGTAAAGAAAATTCCTTTCCCCTCTAAGATACCTCTGGCAGTTGTCTTGCACAGCATTAGACCAAACACTTTAGTTCTCCTCCATGATGGGATTGTAACATGCCCTTTTTCAGAATGCCTTTTTTTGGTGTATTCCTGTCTCATCCAAGAGACTGCTAAGGAACATATTTGAGATGGTTACTGCATAGAGCAGCTTCTAATTAGAAACTCTGCAGGCACATCACAGGGCAGCTGGCTGGCCACATTTCTAGAGCTCACCATTCAAGTATTTTGTTTAAAACACAGTGTAACTAAGTGTATGTTTCTTCCTCATGAGCAAGGATATATTACCATTAAAGTAACCTATGCTAATAAAAGCCAAAATTTATTGACTACTTAGCTAAAAATAGCCAGTATTGTGAAAACTATGTTCATTATTTCAATTCCAAGAAAACATCAGTAGAACAAAACACAGATGTGGTTTAGGCACCAAACAGTATCAAAACACCTAATCAGTGTACTTCCACTTCATACAGAAAACGTTATTAAATAGGGAACCAGAATTAGCTACATGTAACTGCTTTTACAATTCCCTCAAACTCTGATATGAACATCATCACTAATCTCTCAGATGCTGTAAAAGCAGATGATTAAATGCTCCATAAAATTTTGCTATTAACAGAAGACCAAGCCAAACACCACCAGGTTCATTTCAATCTCCTCAGTGGGGCTTGGGGCACAAGGGTGGTTATCAGGCAGTGATACACAGCACTGGGAAGTTTTCAATCAGAAAAGCAAAGTTATGTTTAGACATATCCTGCAATATCTTTGTCCATGATATTCCAATGACAAAGAACAAAACTCTTAGGAGCAAGCAAGCTGTTCTCTGGTAATGGAAGACAGGTTTTTTGGCAGAAAACAATTGAGTTTCTGACAAATCTCAGCACACCAAACCACTGGAACAGATCATTCTGTTAAAAGCCTGTAAGGAGACAAAAGGAGGGCAAGTCAAAGAATCCCATTCTGGTGCAGGGAGCCCTGTGGACAAGGGGAGAGTCCTGCCTATAAACCACTTGACTTGCAAGGGTAAAGCAGTTGTAACAATCAGAGGCATTAGGGAATAGGAATGTGGACCAAGCCATTCCATTACTCATCACTCAGGAAGACACACCTAGGTAAAGAACATTTCTCCACCTTACTCCAAAGGGTTTTCTTCAGCTTTGTCCAGAATCCAAACCCTCCTGGGAAATAGAAAACCTGCACAGGATTCTACAAAGTGGTTAACCGAAAAATTGCGAAGAGTTCCGACAGGTACAAACTAAGGAAAATCAGGGTAACATCAGAGATAAAAGAAACAAAAAGAAAAAAAGAGAGAAAAGGCTTAGAAAATAATTTTATTACAGTAAAATATTCCAATGACAGACAAAGACCCTGAGCAGGAGACATTGACACCCACGGTCTGAACACCAACACGGGCATATGTCCTGGGCAGGTGGGTGTTTAAGCTGTCATATCCAACTTTAAGCAGTCACAGAGAAAGAAAAGACCATCTCCTTTTTTCTTCACTCTCATTAACCCCTTGGTTTTCACCAAGGGGGGTCTTGTCACAGCAAGGAAGAAACTGCAGAATGGCGAGGGGAAACAAGGGACCTTGGTGTTGGCAGGTATTTGGACCGGGGAGTGGAAGGGTGGCAAGATCTGAAGCTGAGATTACTGAGTAATTACCTTTTAACACTGACAGTCACGTTGGTGGCTGTCTCCTCTGCCTAATGCAGCAAAGGCAGTGAACAATGAAGTGGAGTGGCAGCCTTCCAGCTGCCAGCACAAGGGCTGCAGCCCTCCCTGCCTGCTGAAACAACAACTTCCACACAGGCGCCTCCACACGCCTGCAGGCTCCTTCAGAGGGCTGGGGTTTGATGTCTTTTCTAAATTTAGAGCTGTCTCAGACAAGCCAAGAGAACACACTTAAGAAGGGGAAAAAACAAGCAGTGAATGTAACTCATCTCCTTTGTCTCTTATTTCCTCTCAGAAATATTCCTGAGGACTTATTTGGGGTTTCCTCCCCAGTCAGTCCCTTGGAATGGCATGGGCTATAAAAATTACCTGGTCTTAGTCTTTGATTTTATGTTTCTTTTTCCTTCCAGAAATAATTACAACAAAACCTCCCCTAAAAAGTCCAACTTGTACCCATCCACTCCCTGTAATAAAAAATAGAATCCAATCTGTCCCTTCCCTCACACACACACACACACACAGAGCTCCCCTACAAAGGCGAATTTAGCTTCAGAAGACATGAAGATTCAGACTCTTCCCCCTCCCAGATCCCAGCCCTTAAAGCACACTGGGTAACATTCCTTAAAGAATGAAGCACAAAATGTCTTAAAAGCCTGTTTTGTAAGGGCTGCAGCACACAGGAATGTGTGATTCATTAACTTGAAATGAAACTTAGGCTTATAAAGTTATTTCTGAAGGAAAGATGAGAAACTGGAATACAATACCAGCTTTGTTAGTATTTTTCTGATTTAGACCAAAACTCCATGAAAATATTACTCTAATATAACGTGGGGCATAACAGAGAAAAAAATTTCCATAATAGAAGACTGCATTGAGTAATACACAAACCAAAGTAAACATCTAAATATCAGGAAGCACTTTCCCTTCCTTTTGTATGAAGGTAACTAAAACAAACTTGCCACAACCCTGTTTCCTCTGAAACAGTAAAATCATCAAGAAATGGCACATCAATGAACATATTTTGGTGCAGACCCAAACTTGCACTCTGATGCTAAGAGAGTAGCAAGCACTTTCCATCATGGTTATGAAAACACATATGCCCTTTATGTTTATAAACAATAACAGAACAGTCTGTAGGGCTGTAAACTACAAGAGAATTTAAACAAATTTAGAACTACAAAAACTTGCAGGAAAAATAACTTAAAACCAACACAGCTCTATGGGCTTCACCAAGATTGAAAATCTTTCCTTCAAATGAAGTTCTTGCCATACACTTGTGCTTTACAATTCATAAAAGCACAAATGGAGTATAAAGGAAAGCATTCAGTCGCCAGAAAACTTGACTTTCAAAGTTTTACTCATAACCACATTTTCAAAGACATTCATTAGCCAGAGCCAAGTGGCAGCCAAACATTGCTCCCAAAGGTGAATCTGCAGAAATACAAAATTACTTATTGCAGTTCTTCAACTTGGCAGAGGATGAGGCTGGGCAGACTGGGAAAGAGCCAGTCTTCTATCTAAAATTCCCATCTTCCCATCACCAAAGCAGACACTGCTGTAGAGATGGCAGAATTGCCAAGGGAACAGAGCCCAAACAGCTCTGCTGGCCCTTGAGCCTGCAGGGTGTGAGTGAAGTGCCCAGAGGTGTCACTGGGGCTCACCCCCAGTGAGTAAAGAGAAGATAGAAATGATCTGGGCAAACACCAAAACAGCTGGAAGCCACAGCCTAGGAAAGAGCCCACCTTCCAACACTGCTTCTCCTTCTGTGAGTGGAATGGGCAGGAACACCCCAGGCTGAAGGCTGAAGACCCTCCTGTGGTGTGAGTGAGATCACCCTGCTCTCCCCAAGCTCCTGAAACCACCAGGAAGGTACAAGAGGCACACATATTCCCTATATTTTTCTTCCCCTCTCTCAAGCAGTACAAGCCTAGTACTGCTGTGGCAAGTGCATTCCAGCCCACAGCAAGGAGTCTTTCAGACTACAGGTAAAGCATTTCTCATACAATAGATCTGCCAAAAAGTATTTGCAGAAACCAAGGACAAGGAGACAGTAGTATTTTGCTATAAATATCAATATCAAAGAGAGGCCAGGAAGCAGAAAATCTATATGAAACTCATGCAGTTTTCACAAAACTTTTCTAGGTGATTTTTTACTCTTCCACTTCTTAAAATAATCTGTTCCTTTCAATGGGAAAAAAATGAAAATAAAGATGAGTAAACAGGTGACAAGGGGATATCACTCAGACAGTTGACAGCAAAAACCATTCCTTAGGCAAGGTGATCACTAACTTTTGTTTTACAGCAAGAAGAAATAGCAACATCAATAAGTATAGCAAGAATAAACTTCAGTATTGAAATAGAACTACAAAGAAAATGTGTTGATAATTGTTGTGAGCACCAATAAATCCTCAGACAAGCTGATAATGGAATGACCTTTAAAAACCCCAGACAAATAGAAAATGTATTTGTTCCACAAAAATAGCTCTCTGGATATCTTTTAAAGCATTAGGAACAATGTAATTTTAGAAAATATTGCACTTCTCAGCGTATTTACTGCTAAACAATAATTTTTTTATTATGCTTAATTATGCTGATAGATATTAGTGGATTATATGACTCATTGAACAAACTGAAGTCTATACTGTCCAAGCAAAAAGAGTCATTGCAAACACAAGAGCATCCTCTTCTGCAGAAACCAGTTCTATTATCTCTATTTTCTATTATTTGGTTCATTATGACTAAATAACCATAACAAGATATAAGAGAGGAGCTTTCTTTTTCCTGCACTCCACAAGCACCAGTGAGTCAAATGTGAAGGATTTCACATTCTTACTCCACTGTAGAAGAACTTACAAATGTCAGATGCTCAGAGCCAGCAGAAGGGCTTTATGTGTTTTTTTTTTCTCTCCCAAAGAGCTCAGACACCTTCATCTGCTCCCAAAGGACAGACAGATGGCAAACATCTTGCAGACAAGAGTATTCTGTATTTCACATCCCATTAGCCATTTGATCAGCTAGATGGAATCAGAACAAGATTTCTGCCTGTCCCACTACTTTCAGATGGATGACTGAGCACCTGGGGAGCTTTGTGAGTGCTCTGTTGTTAACAGCAACAGAGTTCATCACTGGGGTCTACCACAGACAGGTAAACACAGAACAGCTCTTAAAAATAAACCAGTTCTGGTGGAAGGGATTACTGGGCACCTGAGATTTTGACTCACAGGAGGAGTAATTTTTCAGAATTTCACACACAGTCCTGGCTTGAATAAATAGATACAGTCAAATAAAGGTATTCCCTGACACAGAGTACGGTTACTTCCATGCTAGCATCTGTTTCTCCTCTATAAGAGCTGATTGCTCTAGAGCAATCTAGATAACCTATTTATTTAATTACTGGCAGATGATTTTCAAACCCTTCCTTTTATTTTTTTTAAGGGGGAGGGAATGTATTTGAAACTTTCAGGTCTCAAAACAGCAGCAAATTTTGTTAACCTTCTGAATTTTTTCCATTTACTGGAAAAAAATTACATTTTTTACATTTACTGAATTAATTGCATTTTCGTAATCACATTGTAAAAAGTGCTGCTGACAGAAAAGGCAGAGACCAAAAGGCTCATTAGGTATTCTGAAGGTAAATCTCCAAACAAAGCACACCAATTTCAGAAATAGGTTTAGATCCACTTAGAGTAAAAACTCATCACATTTAGCAGATCTGTTATAGAGGCACAAGATTTTAACAAAAGACATAACTTTTCTCCTCTACCAAAGTATACTTGGCCAATCCTGGAAAGTGCATCAGACATTCCATTGTGCACATATGCTCAACAGGCCCCAGAAGACCACTTCATGTGCTTCCCTCAGTGTGCATTAACCTTAATTGAAGTTCAAAAGCTGATTACTGATGTTCCAAAGACGATTAAGATGAAGAGAAAGCCCCAGATGTCTGTTTAGGCAAAAGTAACCAAAAAAATTCTGGGTAGGTACCAGGGAACAACCTGCAAGAGAAGAATGAGAAGAGATGTGCCTTCATCTCTCCACACATGCTCCTGTATTTTTGTTACTCCTGTACAGCACACACTAGATATTTTCTTTGCTACAGTCCTCTCAATAGGCTCATTCCTATTTATAAATGCAAAATGAAAAATGTAATCACCTTTTCTTCAAGGGATCTGAACTATGACATTCCAAATGGTGTCCTAAGTCTCTGAAATCAGTTTGGGTTTTCTCTTCTAATTGTAAAAGGTTTTGGGCCTTTGTTTTTATTCAGGGATGTTTTTTTAATGTAAAAGATAGATACAAAATTAGCAGAGATCATCCTCTAACAGAAATGAGGCATACTGAATGTTGTCATTATTTAAATCTAATTTATCTGCAGGACTTAAAGTCCATACTTCTGTAACTTAATTTGGGTTCCCTTGTCCCACAGCTGTCCCTCAAAGGAGAACCAGAACCCGTATAATCTCTAAGCATGCAGACTTCTATGCAGGCTATATAATCTGTCTTTCTTGTTCCCTACAGCCCAAATCCTACCAGCACTTAGCTCCAGTTCTAAATTTTACATGACAAAAAAGTATCACTATCATAAAAATTTCTAATAATTTAGTTTCTCATAATCAATTTATGAACATATTACACACTTCTGAAACAATGGCATTTGCTTAACAAGAGTTTAAGAAGTGTCATTCACTTCACAAAGACTTAAAATCCGTGATACTGAACACAATCCCTTACTATTAAAGTCAATAGATTTCTCATTGATATTAATGCATTCAGATTCCTTGCTTTAACTTGTTAGCCTCAAGGACAGTATTAAGTTTTATTTATACAGATCAGAAGGGCTTTATTAAGTCATTTCAACATTTTTCAAAATTGAGAAAAGTTAGCAATATCCACTTTCTCACTTATACTAAATGAATCTCAGAGGGAGTATCTTGAAAAACAAGATTATTATATAGGTTTTTAGGATTTATCACATTACATTCCTTTAGGTTACCTGAATATAGTCTGAAGAATCCAACCATTTTGGTAAGGTGGTGGTATGAAGTTAAAAGCAAAGATATGCACGTGACAAAAAAGCATGGGAACCAAAATTATATTTATGACAAATTAATCTCCTCACCTCTGTCTTTCATATCCAGTGTATATTCAAATAGTTCCTCACAGTGTCTGTTCAGGAGAAACATTCAGGTTTTGCACACTATTACAGTCATTACTAATCTTATTTTAAGATTTTGGCAAGTGATCCATCCTAGAGTAATTTGGTGGAAAGTACTGAAATCCAGACTAATACATAACAGAGTTTCTAAGCTAGCAAGTGCTAGCTGCATCTTCTATTACAGCCGGGACAAGGAGAACATGTAAGTTGTTAAAAACATGAGAGACCATGAGGTTTTGACTGCAACACTGATCACATCACACACAGAATGGTACTGGCTGCTGGGGAGTGGGACAGTTCCAGTCCCTGCTCCAGTTAACATCCATGAGGTTGAAACATGCTGCAAGTCATGTTCACAGATTGTTTAGCTTGAAAACCCTCAGTGAGGCAACTTCAATATTTGGTAATGGAAGACTACCTTGTCCCACCCTTCACAAGCATATTAAACCATAACACACAGCAGCTCTGTCCCCAGGCAGGCACCAGTCTGGGCTGAACCTCCAGAACCAGAGGAGAGAAAGAAATAATCATCCTCCTGAGTGTTGGGAGGTGATTTAGGCACCTGCTAACATCACATTCTGTGGCAGATTCCATAACTTAATGGCTGACTGTAAAAGAAGAGGCATATGAAAAGTAGGTACTAACATCTGTTATGTTTTCAAAGAAAGAAATTTTTAAGATACCCTCTTGAAATCTGGGGGAAGTGGGAGCCCAGGCAGAAAAGGGAAAAAAACAAAACAAAAAACACAAAACAAAATCAGAAAACACCAAACCTCAAAGTTTGGAAGTACAATGTTTAAAAAAATGGAAATGGACCCTTACCAGAGTTTCATACTGAATACCTTAAATGCCAGTGCCAGGCATTTCATTTCCCTTTTTTTTTTTTTTTTTTTTTTTTACAGCTCTGGTCTATGGCTCTGGTATACCAAGTCTGGTCTATGGCTCTGGGTACAGTGCCTAGATTTGCAAACTCCGAAGCAAAACTTTGCAGCACCTCAGTCCTCTAATAAACTTGAGCTTCATTACCAAGGCTTCAAGAACTCACTGTATGAATTCACAGTGAATTGATGCCTTTTGAGTGAGATTCTCAAATCTTTTTGTGCAGGTGAAGACTGCAGGCTAATTGAACTTAAACTCTGTTCATAGATATTTAACATCTGTCCCTAGCAGCTGGCACAAGGCACCTGAGCACCCAGAGCTGCCCGATTTCCTTGGGAAGCACAGCTCAGGGCTAACAGCTGTGCTCCTGAATTTACAGCACAGCTCCATGACTCCTTCATGATAACACACAGCCAGACAATCTTCTCCTACACAGTTATCAACTCTCTCTTTGAGGGGGAAACCACATAACACAAAGTGCCCTCATGCTCTTGAGAAAATGCATTTCTCAAAAGCCTAACCTAGGAATCAGCTGATGAAACAAAAGCATCATCGTGAAACTTCAGCCTGTATCCCACGATTACACCAAACCACAGGCTCATCTCCCCTACTCCTTCCCCAGCAACATACATTGGCATTGCTGAATTTATGAATCACCAGTAACTGTTCAGATTCCTTAAGTTACTTCCAGGACAATCATATGCAAGTACTACTAGTAGTCACCAAAGAAAATTCAATTACTTGATGTTTTGGATTCATATACAAACACAACTTCACAGACACTGTCAATACTGCTTTTCTAAAAGCCTCTAATGTTGTTTTACAGTCAAATAATGACAATTCAAGAGAGCAAGCTGTGCATTTCTACTGGTATTTATCTTTTTTATTCACAGTTCATTTCAAAAGAAATAGCTAGGAGTACTGAAAAAAACTAAGCTTGTGTGAAATTACCATCCTAAACAGTCTTGCTTCTACTGCAGTTGCAATTTTTTTGGGGGTAAACAATGAACACAAAGATAATAATGAGAAATGCAGAAACATATGAAGATTTCTTAAACAGGGAATAGTCATTGCAGGCCAGTGTTATAAATATCCTGCTCAAATAGATCAAATCTTGAGCTATAGTTTCCCACACTTGTCTAAAACCCATTCTGTTTTAATAGAAAATGTACACAAGAAAACTCAAGCAAAGCTCCTTCTTCTTTGGAAACTGCTTTACTACATAAGCACATACAAAGATGTGCACTCTCCTCTATCTCCTGCAGGTGGACAAAAAGGACTGCTACTGAATTCCTACATCTTGGACTCTGCTTTTAAAACAAGAAAAGGGACACAGCCAAAGAACAGCAGCATTGAGATCACCTGAGAAAAACCTTCTTTCTCAAAGATAGAAACCTCAGTGTAAATACCAATGTAAACTGCAACACAAATTTCTATATGTAAAGAAAAAAACATGAAGAAATTTGGGGGGAAGGGAAGAGAATAAAGTAAAAGTGACTAATTATCAGTTTCCTTGCAAACTGATAATAAGCAGAAAGCATTATTTAAGCTAGAGAAAATTACATGTGAAAATCCATGCCTTGATAAACTGAAAAGAATCTGAAGAGGGAGCAATGTTGGAAGCTGGGAGTGCAGAGCCATGAGGTACTACACTGTATTTGTGGATGGAAATTCCCCATGTCTCTGCCAAACCTCCAGTCCTTTCACTTCACTTTGTTTACGACTGTGACATGCTATGCCTTCCTTGACAGAAATAGGTATTCCATCTTTCAAATGGTCTTAGCTGACCATCCAAGCTGAAATTAATCTGTTTGATATTGAGGGCAGCTCATATTCCCTGCTGTTGCTCTATGAACAGGGGATAGGTCACTCATGCAAGGTCCTGGACAAATAATACTCTTATTTGTCACCTAAGAAATTTAAAACCAAGAGCTTTTCCTCCAAATGCCTGAAATAAAAGGAGGAGCAATTCACCACCATACCTTTCAATCTGCTCAACTATCTGTTTTAGGAAACAAGCATACATTTACTAATTCCACTTTCTTCACCTATTTGTGGCTGTTGTGCAACTTTGGATTAATTGTGGTTTTATCACTATTTTATGATATTAAGTCACTATCTTGAAAGCCAGTGAATTATTTAAAATATTAGCAAGATAAAGACCTTGCAGACTGGTCAGAATACATGATACAAGTAGAGGCTTGCCCTGTTACAAAGCTTCCTGGCAAAAGGATGGCACCTTTGAAAGTTGTTTTTTCTGCTTTTTTTGGCAAAGGCAAAAGGGAGCAAACACATGGAAAATCTAGTAGAAGTTAGCTGGGTATCCTCTCTTAGGTTACTCTTCATGAGATACACAGTTCTGCCCTGAATTCTCATCCACATATCACCTTCAACTCTCACAGCTCACATTGAATAGGGGGTTTTGGAGTCTTTTTTTGTACACAGCTGTATTCCAGCACTATGTCCAAGGTTTCCAGCATTGAATATTCATTCACATGAAAACAAATCTTTGCTTTGCTCAGGGTCATGAGCAACTCACTTGTGACATTTACATCTATTGATCTGCCTGTTTTGTGAGTACTCCTTACAATATGCTGATCAAAATCATCAATTAATATTTCATTGCATTAGAAGATCTGCACTTTTCATCTGAGTCAAAATGATTTTTTTCCAACTCATACAAAGAATCACCGCATGATACTTGTTTTTACTTCTCTGTATTGTGATAGTTTCAAATTGGTACATTTTCAAGGCACAAAAAGTCAATAACCAAGTCCTATGGAATTTGCTTAGTGATAAATGCAAAGTTGCTGGCAGACACTGCTACCTTGCCTTGTCAGAAAAGTTAATTTTGAGAAGTATCTTTATTCAATAGACTGCTAGCCAGAGATCTGTGCACCTTCATCAGCAAGAGTTAATGAGGTGCATTTCTGCTGGTAAAAAGATGTCTACCCAGCAGCATCTAAATTTGAGCACAAAGGATGACCATGAGTGCAGTCCAAGGTGTATAACAAAACAGTCTGGTGTTATTGGCAAATAAAAAGTCAGTCTTATCATGTTATCAGTCAGGGATATTATTACAAGCAATGATATCCTATCTCCAAAGCAAAGAAATAAAAATTATAGACCTGCCTTTAAATATGTAACTAATTGCCACTTTGACTCAAGGTTAAAATTTCACGTTTTATCTTGTACTTGTCAGTAAGCCATTATCACTGCAATTAAGATGGTTTATCTGATTAACAGAAATTCTCTAAACTGCAGTAAATCATTTCTGTAAGGTGAACAGCAATTGACTTACTAGAAAATCACCTGGCTTAGCTATGAGTTCTTAAATATCCATAGAGCTGCCATTATCACAGTATTTGATGCCTTCTTTAATCACATAATAAAGACTTGCCACCTTCATAGCTCACTTTCACTTTAGAGATGAGAGGGCAGAGACACAGACTGATGTTCAGGAGAAGACATTTCTGACACCGTTTAGCACTCAAGGATAAAGCACTGGAGAGACCAGATTTACCAGCACATGTAAAAATGCAGAATCAGGTGCTGGGAAGCCAACAGCTGGAAACACTCTCTGTGCTTTGAGTGAACACCCACAAAGCAGAACAATCAAGAGGTGCAGAAGAATATTCAGAGGCATGTTTTAATTTTTAACTCCTCAGAGGAAGGGAGGAATAAATGGAGTTTTAGGACTGGCAGCTTTAGACGAACACTTGCTCAGGGATCTGTTGGAATGCTGTGTGAATGGCAATTCAAACACACAGTGCCTTAGTGAGGGAAAATTGCAAAAGCATCGAGGCATGGCAGTTATTTAAAGGTGGCAGAGAACTCTGTCACAGAACAGCCACCCCTCGGGCTGTCACCTCACCCCAGCTGCTGACACTGCTGCCAGAGCTGCAGGAGCACTCTGCCACAAACGCTTTTCAAAGGCTCTTGCATATTAATGTCCACTATGGCAGAGCAAGCACACGATTATGGACATGCCAGAGAGTTACTGTCAGAGCAGTAAGTCTGCAAAAAGCATTAAATTCACCCAGGAAACTAAAACCTGCTCAAAATGCAAGGGATGCAGGCAGAATGAGGAAGAGAGCCTGTGACAGAATCCCTACTTGCCACCACAAAGCCATGAACCTCACAGCAGAAGCTAAAAATTTAATTTTAAATACTGTTAAATCTTCAAGCTCCTGCTTTTTTAATTTTTTTTTTCCTCAAAATGCTCTTATTATATAGGTATGACAAACTTCAGAGAGACACTTCAATATTTTTTCCAAAAAATGTCCTAGTGTAAAAAAAAAAAAAGTAACACAGCAAGCCTTTATTTTCTGTTATTCTGTATCACTGAAACATGACTTACTTGTGTATTCAGGTCTAATATCCTTTAATTTAGAGGGTTTTTTTAACAGACCAAAATTTTCATGTTCCTGTCATTTCCCTATAAGTGAAAATTACAAGTGGCAACAGGTTGCATTTGAAAGTTGAGAATTAATTTCTCAATTTCACATATCATTTAACCAGTATCAGAGAAAAAACAATTACCTTATAAATAATATCTGCAGTGCACAGCCACTGAGCTGCTGACCACAGGTGGATTGGCTTGGCCACGACTCAGAAATATGGAAGAGACTTGCAGTTAAAAACCAGATTGAAGGTTAGGTAGAGGGCAGCTGTGTAACTCCTCTGTCTACACCTCTACTACAAAGAGTAACACACACTACAGAGCTGTCTCACAAACCTGTTTGAGGCGGCCTCTGATACTTGGGTTCATCTGTTTACTCCTGAAGAAAGTACAGCCCTCTAAATGCATGAAGTGCAAGCCATTGTGTATTTCTAATGAGCAAAGAAGAAAACAAGTGGTTTTGAGGAGCAGTACCAACAGCAGAATGGAATTAGCCCAAGCAAGCACTGAACAGGCACATGGTGGGATTCCTTCCAAACACCCTTCCAACAATATTTGTGGTTTGGGGAGGGCGACTGGGAAGAAAGACAAACACAGGAACAAAATCCATCAGATTTTTGTTTGTTTGCTTTTTGAGTCACTGATTGCCTGTATTCAGACTATTGACAACCTTTTTTGGCAACCACTTCAGACACACTTATCTCCACCTGGAAATGGACATGGCTGGGACATCATTTCATTCTTGTGACCTGCACAACATCAACTGGGCTATTCTGCTTGATAACAGCAAATTGCAAAGATGCAGCAGGGATCCAAAAGCTTTATCAACTGCAGCACAGAGATTCCCTGGCTGCTGAAACTTCTGAATGACAGAGCATATCTAGATATTCAAGAAGCCCTTTATTCCATAGGAGAAGCCTCTGCTCTTACGGTTATTTAAGTTAAAAGGGATAAAGCAGCTAGAATTACATCTCAAATGTACCTTAAACTAAAGGGTATACTTATATTTTGACCTTACACATTATGCCAAAAGGCACTGCAATGCACACATTTGTTTTAATAATACACCAAAACATTGGAGATAAAAATGTTTTAAAATGATATAACCGCTCAACTTTAAGAGATGCTAAAGCCTAATGCTGAACAGAAAATAAGCATAGTGCAGCCTAGATGCAGGTTTAAAAAAAACAATTGCCTATAAAGAAGAAATTAATTAGAGATGTGGCAGAATCTTCACCCCCTGCAAACTTTCCGAAGTTTAATGGCCCTGTGATCCTCTCCCAAATGGCAGGATGCCTGTAGGAAAGGTGACTGCAAGAAGCTCAAGGTAAAGCACTGAAGCAGACCTGGAAGACATTTTACATTCTGAGTCATTTGGCTGCAGCCTTGCCTGGCTCCCTGCCCACACCACACAGGCAATAAAGGAACCAAGACAAAGCAGTGCTAAAACCAGTCGGGCAGTTGGGGAGGCAGATATGCAGCAGCAGACAGACAGCAGGGATGGGGACAGCTCAGCACACACAGTAAAGCAGAGACACAGAGCTTTACACAAGCACATCATGGTGAACAGGATGGAGCACACAGATCTTCATGGGTGTGCTGGAACTTCTGTTCCCTATCAGCAGAATCCATTTTGAATCAAGAAAATCAAGCGCACACGACAAGAACAGAAAACCAAAATCCAGTCATGCAAACACCTTGCAGTTAAGACTGGATTTCACTACTGTTTTTGTAGGCTTAAACATCTAAAGAAAAGATTTTCTTCATGCAGACTATGTAAATAACTCTGCCCACCTACCTGAACATCATCTTCACATACCTTGCTCAGACTTAGAACACCATTCACATTCCCTACACAAATTTTTTAAGTCTTTATGGGAAAAATATCTTTTGAATGAATATACTTACTAGTTTTATATGCTTTATATTGCCTATTAAAACATACTACTTCATGTTTTTCCTGAGTTGGAAGAGACCTACAGGGATCATTTAGTCCAACTTCTGGCCCTGCATGGAACAGCCCCAAGAATTTCACTGTTTGTCTGAGGTAATTGTCCAAAACCACTTGAACTCAGGCTTGGTGCTATTCCCTGGTAAGCCTGTGCCAGTTCCCAACCACCCTCTGGGGGAAAACCATATTCAACCATGACCCAACATTTTCGTTATCACCCTATGAGAGAGAAGGTTTTGTACAGTTTTGACTCAATCACATTAAAGTTCAGCTACTTTAAAAAACTCAATAATCTAGATGGTAGCTTCTGTTTCTTTAAAAACTTTGCTAATGCACTTAAGTTCGTCACCCCCTCAGAGGCTAAAAAGCATTTTGCAGCAACACAGCCATTCAAACACTGCAGTTCTGATGTTACTCTCTCATTAGTCACAAGAATAGTTTTGCATTTGATTTATCACACTCTTGGAGCAGTTGTGCTCCTTGCTGCCTTCTGTCCAAACATTTGCTCCTACTCATACTGCCCCTTCTGCACTGGCACAAATAGTTCCTGTAAGGAAAATGTGTAGGAAAAAAAGCAAAAAGCCCTGGAAAAACGTACTCAAGTTTTCTCTAATCACACACCATAAAAAGTAAGGTCTGACAATAAACAGTGGAAAGTAGAAGAGCAGCAGGACTGTCTCTGCCATCTTCCACCCTGCCGTGTGCTGTGGTACTGAACTGGAAATCCCAGCCTCTGTGTACATCAGAAATCTTTCAGTAAATAACGATCTCTTCTTAGGTGCAGTGGCAGTCACACTTCAGCCACAGACAGGTTGTGCCAAAATAGTCAGAAAAGACACGAATTCAACTCATTTATGCTCAATTTGCTGCCTCTAGAGGCATTGTGAGACATCAGCTCTGCTTGACAAAGCCATTTAGATGCTGTAGCAGAGACAAGTTCCCTGTATCTTAAAAATTGTTTAAAGTAACTGAAGGCAGCTCTGCACTGAACTTCTACAAAATGTAGAACACCAGTATGTGCAAAATTCAGAGTTCATTAGCTTAATCTAACCACTTGAAGACATTTTTATTCTGCCCATTATTATTGGAATAGGCATTAAAACAAATCCAAATACAGAATCCAGGCAAACAAATATTATGGCAACTCTGATGAAATAAAGCTTTCCTAATGAAACATTAAATGGCAGTTTTGCTCTAAGTGAAACTGCTTTCTTAATCTTCCTTGAGATTTTTAACTTCACTTATCTGCTGAAAAAGGAACACAAGGGGCATTCCATGTCCCACTGGCCTCTCCTGCAGGTCTCTAAAGAGTGCTTAACACAAACAGTAATTTATGGTATTACACTCTTGGACTACAAGTACATCCAATTCCACTTCAGGGTATTAGGCCAACTGCTGTTTAAATTATGTGTAAACTAGCTGAATCATGACCCTCCACTGGAAAAGTCTGCCTTATAGATCATGTCCTTAGGGAGTTGAATGCTGTAATGACAACTTACCACTGAGCTAATCAAGGATCAGAAAACAAAGTTACAATTAACTAAAGCAGAGGCACTGCAAAAACAAATCAATAGTGCTACCCAGCTGAACCAGGTCATGCATGCCAGAGCCTCCTACTATTTGCTACTGCAGTATATGACTGCTAGAGTAAAAATAAACTCTAACCCTCTGCAAAATCACTGAGTTACTGAAAGATGTCTTTTTACTCTAATACAGTGAAATCAGAACTTGTTTGGTATTTGGAATTTTCAGATCCTGTCACTGGTCAGCACCTGATTTTGAAAATATCAGTGATGAAGCCTGGCCCTAAATGTTTCTGTAGTGTTGGTCTGTGCATTTTTATGCAATTTCTGCTCTAAGTTTACAATTATACATTCTTCATTCACTCAATAAATTATGGACACCAGAAGTACATAGACCTTTAAAAGCCCAAGGACCATTTTTTAAAAAAATAAAGCCTTTTTTAATAACACCAGATTTGTCTTTAAAATCCAGAATTCCATACACTACATAAGCCTGCTGCAAATAAGCAAAAGAATTGGTATCTAAGAATATTACACAAATCTGCTTCAAATATATATATTTACAAAATGATTCTGTGCTGTGGACTGGAAATGAGTCTTATCAACAACAGTTTCTGTAAATGGGTCTGGCTTGGCCTCTCACTGTGGAAAGACAGACCCATCTGGAAGCCTTGAGTGCAGAGCTAGAAGGTGAATCCAGAACATCCATGGGAGAGATTTGGAGTTGGTGTTGTGAGAATGAACAACCAAGTCATAAACATACACGCTGACTTCCTGAAAACCAGCAGTTTATTCAAGTCATTCTACAAGATAATGTCACAGCAGTAATCCAAAATCCAAGGAACTTTTACTTGAAATACAATATTTCCGTACCCCCTTAGACCATGGTGCTGCAAGGAGCTGCACCTGAGTGATGTGTTTGGAGGAGCAGGGAAGTGCTGTGCAGAGGCTGTGATATCCCTGCCAGAGCCATCCTGGGGTCCTGTCAAACACAACCTTTGGGAAAACCAGCAGCCTCAGCCAACTTCGGCTCTATGCTTTGAGAGGTACTTCAATGGATTTGGGGATTTATAATCAAATGAATCACTTGCTCTAGAGCACATTGCAGCAACTGGAATAAACCAGCCAACAGAAAGTTTTTGTTAACTGTTAGATTGCTAAACAGATGCTTTTGCTTATCCTTGCTGAAGATCAATAAAAGTTTGATGCATTGTTTTAGCTTACCTTCCTTTCACAAACTAAACAAACATTCAGATTGCCAGAGGCTCCTAGTTCTCTACCCACACTTAAAAATCATTTAAAGCAGTTAATGTTTTTCACAAGTATGTTACAACCACTTTTATAAATAAACTCTTATACACCATAGTGCTGCAGAACCCCACATTTTGCCCTTTATTTCCTTAGTGAATGAATGGAAACCCACAGCTGCTGCCTTTCCTTTATCTAGGCAAGCCTTTCTCTCTAGACTACAGAGAAGTGAAGCAGGGAGACTGCAGCTCCAGTGGGCTGTAGCAGTGTCCGTAGTCTAAGCTCTGGACAAGGGAGGGATATAAAAAAGGGAAAAAAAGAGGAAAAGCCAGTTTGTAAGTGTCATGCCTGCAAGCATTATTCTCTCATTCAGCAGCAGGGCTACTGAAACACACATGCTTGGACTGGGAGAGCTTTGGATCAAAAGCTCAGTTCTGATAGACACTCAGTGGGCCTTGTGGCAGGGGTGCTGCTTAATAGGAGAAGCAAATGAGCATCTCTCTAACCCCTGAAGTTTATCAACCTTTGACTTTCTTACAGGCATTTTATATGGAAAAGAAATCAAAAAATCCAACTGGAGCCATTCACTCCAATATCAGAAACCTTCCTGTACTCAACCACAAAAAAAATATTTGCTTAATCCTTTTCTGCAAAACACTGCACAGCAACAATTTCACCAGCTTACCATTCTACATTCCAATTTCTTGCCAAGGTACAGAGCAGACACTAATTCTCATGTGGAGTAGATCATTCATGTGCCAACATTTTGAACCTTTGTTACTGCTGCTTTATAGTTTCTAATGTAGCAGAATAAAAAGAACAAATGACAGATATAAGTTCTGAACTAGAGTATTATCAAAGCACAGTAATTGTTATCTCATTTGAAGAAATGCAATGCCAAGAGCTCTATGGAAATATATTTCATGTAATTTAATACAGTTCTGCTGGAGAAGTGTAAATCAAACTAAAATGCTGTGAGCAATAGAACTGTATTTTCAAATAGGAATTATGATATATATATTTCAACATAATGCCCTCATCCACATCTGCCCTACACCAACAAAATAACCACTTAACACCCAGAGCAGTAGCTTGACCACTTTTTAAATTAATTCCACTAAATATGAATGCATGAGACATGTAGAATTAGACAAGAACTCCTGGTCCTTTAAGGAAAAACTGATTGGCAGTTTCATAACTATTAAAAGTGAAAAATAAAAAAGAATCCTGCACTCCCACAGCTGGTAGGAAATGTGTCTGTAGAAATAGTACCATATCTTGTTTCAGCATATGAAAGTTCAATCCCCTCTAGTGCAGCACTGAGGATTTGAAAACATGCCCTTTACTGAATGTTTGAATAAGCCATCCTACTTGGAATCTTGATATTTTTGTTGATTCAGTCTGAGCTATTTAGTTATACTATTTCCTTCAATCCTCTTGGATCTCCTAACTTTCAAGTATCAAGACATCAAGACCTAGAACTTTACCTAATCATCAAGGGAATATTATTTCCCTGATCCATTAAAGGAATAAATTACTTTACATCCCCTATATACTCCTTTCATTGATTTATCTTTTGCTGCCTTAGTGTAAAAACTATCTTTGTGAGGAATATGAATTCCTGCTATTTCTTTTCCTTCATTTCTTGTTTCTCTATTTCATCCCACTTCCTCTGACATAGCTGTGTTTCTTTCCCCATTCATCTTAAGGAAAACACCAAGAAATTACATTATGCAGTCCTTCATCACCCTGTACCATTTTCTCTATTAATTGCCACAGGGATTTTTTTATTAGTTCTCAGCTGAGTTTCACCAAAATCAATCCAATTAATTATGTTTTCCCTTTTTCCTATATCATTAGTCAAGATGGCAAGTAAGGCCAGGTGACACCAAAGCCTCTAGCACATTATTTAACAATTTCCTACAGTTTGATATACCTTTATTTCTTTTTTTTTTTAGTCAGTTATTACCAAGAAGAAGTTTTTGCATTCAAGGAATTCAAAATAATTTTTTAACCACAAAGTGGAGAAGCATAAATATGCAAGGTTTTTCAGCTACAGCACAGAACCTACCAATAATAATTACAACCTGATACCTACTCAGTACAATGAATGAACAGGTGATAAAATCTGCAAGTACCCAATTCCTTATCAAACATGCAATTCTTACCATTAGATCACCTTTTCATCTTCATAGAAACACAAGAAGAAACATTAAAAAAAACAAATTACAGACTTGATATTACATCATAGTAAATTTCATAGTGAAATAAAATAGTATAAAATTCTTAGTGAATTTTACTTTATTTTTGTCATCGTTAAGACTTGATATCTATGAAAAGGGAATTGTGTTTTTCATTGTGGTCTCAATTCAGTAGGAAAGTAAAGATCCTAATAAACTTCAACCTCTGAAGCCCCATGATCAAATATTACTCAAATCTAGACCTATATTCTCACCTAAAGTTTACCTGAGGCAAAGGCACTTTTTGTTGATTCAAGAAGCAGAAGAACATTGGAGGCAAAAAGGCTTCAGGACATTGCACCAGGTGCTTAATTATTCTGCTTATGCTACCAGACAAAAAAAAGTCAGAGGTACCAAACACAATTTACTACCTTTGAATCCTAATATCCCAAATGATTTCACCTAGCAAGTTGCTGATAGCCTCAGTTATCCAGGCACTTGCCTCACCAACCCAGAGGTCAAGACCCAAATGTGTAACTAATGAGTCAGATTGCTATTAGAACATAAACCAAGTGCTGAAACATCAGAAAGCTTCCCTAGCAGGCTGCACACTGCCCCACAAGGCTGTAATTTCACTGCCTTGTTACTCTGCCAAACAAAACATGTGTCAGTTTTAGTAATTATCCAACGCATCATGCTCGCCTGGTTCACTTGCTTCCATCACGGCTTCATTGGGATACCAAGATCATACATGCTGAAGGGCATTGGCCTATGAGAGTGTGTTCTGGAGCTACAAGATGCATTTCCCCTTGATCTGGTGTGAGATATATCCTGTACCATTTCAACATCACTACAGTACTGAACTCAGCACACCAATGCTGCACTCACACTCTGATACTCAACCACTCCATTTTTTTCTACTAAAAAAGTGCAAAAGGCAAAGGAGTGGTAATTTCAGCTTTTTCAAGAATGTATTTTTGTTTCTAAGCTACAACTGTGCTTTTTAAGAGTTTTTTATTTCAGGCAGAAGATAAAACCATTAACTATTCCACACATAATGATTTTGTGACCCCACTTGAGACTGTACAGCTGAGCATCTCCTGTTCCTCTGAAGACAGCAGAAGCTCCAAACTCTCAGCCTCCCTCTCTGCAAATTTAGGTTTTAAAGACAGCATCCTCTCTAACATTTTCTTGTCAACTAACACAGGATCTGACCTAGAAGACAAGACTGAAACACATGTTTAAGTGTAATTCACACCTAGACTGACACCTCACTCATGATATTCAAACACTTTTTTTTATTAAAGTGTAACCACTTTTACATGGTTCTCCCAGGTTTCTTTGTAACTGTATGGTATCAGGATCCCAACTGTGCTTTTCATATTAAAGCAGAGCAAGAGAAAAGGTCACAGAACACTCTGAAAGGCAACACTCATTAATGCAGTGTTCAAGGTTAGATCAAAGGGAGCAGTGGAACTGGGATTACACTGACTCAAATGGCTCTACTCCTTTTTTTGCTTATTTGCTGTTCACCCCATAGTGCCTGAAGCTGTTGGCACAGCTGCCTGCCAGCAAAATTTATTTAGAAACCCCTTCATATTGTACTGTTCACAGTCACTGTAACCAATATTTCAGGAATTATATTTACAGAGCAGCTGTCAGTAAAAGGACTTGGATGTGCAGCAGAAAGTTACAGCAATTCACTCTTTATATTCAAGGCACAGACATTGCAGAAACCACACACAGAGAGGTTCTTCAACTGAATTATCAGAGAAAGACATGGGAGCACCTTGGCTGTGTTTGTTCTCAAACAGTTGCCAAAAATCTGTCTTTATCAAAACCAGTACTTTCTCACTTACACACATCCAAAGCAATCCTGCACAGGTTCAGTGATACCCACAATCATAAAATAGCATGTAAGAAACTCAGCTTTCAGAAGACATTTCAAACTGTACAAGTCCCAGGATGCAGTGTAACTTCTTCCAAAATACTCAATTTTTCCTCTTCCTTGAAGAGAGGGAGGATGCTTCTTTATAATTATAGCTTAGTAGAAGTTATGCCAGTTTTAGAAGACTACAAACAGCATTTACTGAAGGCTATAAAATCTGTAAGGTACAATATACTTGACATCATCTCAGAGCAAAATCTTCCAAACCATTTCAACTTGTCTTTTTGAAAACTCCAGATAAATTACCACACTTGTCCTGGTGGACTTATACAGCACATCTGGGGCATTTAAACTTACCTTGGATTATGCCATTTAAAAAAATTAATTCCAAACCTTAAATCCACAGGAAAGTTTCCACAGTCCCCCACAGCCAGAGCTAAGCCAGCAGTCTTCCCTAAACTCCCCTTTCCAAATTTGTTTACCCCATCTCTATCTTCTTCAGTTCATAGATGAATTCCCTATTGAAATCTTACAGAATTTCAATGTGATTAATCTCCTCTTTGTTCTGCAAAGTATTTAACCTTCTTCTTTTGCAAGGTCATAAAAATAATTGTTATAAATACTCTGGTTCAACAGACCCAAGAGACCCAGCTTTTTTACAGATGAGAATGAAAGTTTCACATGTCTCAGGAACGTGGTACCTATGTATTTCACATTACAAATGGATTTACTTACATACCCACAGAGTAATGCTGACAAAACAGTTTCAAAAAACACCAATTTTATCTCTGGTCTTATGTGAAATACTACTGGAAAATTGATAAAGCTAATATGTAAAGGTCTAAAGAAAATTCTCCAGTGGGTGATACAAGAGAGAAAGCAAAGCTGTACTCAAAGGAATTAAACACCTGAAATATAAAGGTTAGAGCAGTACCATAAAACAATGAGCTCTAGCAGATTATAGAAGGAAGCAGCCAGACCATGAATTAGATATCAGAAACTGCATCCAAGTTGAAAAGAAACCTCATGACAAGTCTAAGGGTTCTCTAAACCACCTGTTGCCCACACAGGCTTTAAATACTGTATGCAATGTGGTGGTAAGAGCTTGCAATGAAATAAAAGGGAGTAAGCCAACTGGTAAAAAAAACCAAAAAATCAAAATCCACTAAGCCAAACTATTTTCTCAAAGTCAATTCAGGGAGCAGGAAGTTAAGAGTGTTTCTCAAGGGAAACCAGCTATGACTTTTTGCAGCTCAAAACCACATTGTCCTCTATAAAAAGAAAAGACTAAAGGGGAAAGAAAATAAAGTTCCCAAATTAGACATAGTAATTTCTCACACTTTAGGTAATAAAGTATCTGCAAAGCTGAGAATAAAGATGCAGTCACTCTTACACAGGAAATAAACATCCAAGTACAATATTACTTAATTCTTCTGCATGAGAGACATTTCTGCCAGGGACATTCTGAAGGCTTCTAGGACTAGAGAAACAAGCAATATCCCAGGATGCTACCACTCCATTTTATTCCTACAGTTGCACACATTTTGGCTTGTCTCCCCAGGTATTCAGGCAGTGCATCACCACTGGCAAGTCAGCAGCTGAGGGACTCCAGAGATCATTCCTTTGTACTCCCCTACTGATCCTGGGAAGGAGCACAGGGCACTGAAGTCAGCTTACAGAAGTCACTGGCTAATGTGAATTATTCTGCTCAGCACAGGCCAGCTCTGTGTGACTCACTGATGAGCCTCCACTGGTGAGACCAGGGTTGAATTAACTGCCACAATGAACAAAACACTCAGTGAACCCATCTTATTTTCAGACAATACATTTTGTATCTTGTTTTGCTTGGTTATTTTTTTTTCTGCTCCTTCCACTCTTATTCTCACTCAAAAACAACCATGTAGACAAATTACATGCTGCAAGAATGCTGGACAACAGAATTTTTCATAAAAACATGAAAGAAAAACAAAGCATAAAATGCAGATTTGAGAGTTAAGATAAAGTACTACACTTCTTATTTGACCATTACATGTCATCTGTGCCTGAGACACAAAGAATGGAGAAGGTATGAACATATCAAGCTTCATAAATAAGCAAGCACTCCTGGAAATATTGGAAAGAGACTCAAAGGAGTTTTCAGCTAATGGTGGCTGGTATTTAATTCAGAGCACAAATTACATAGGGAAACTGACAGCAACTGGATTATGTTGAGCTGTGTGATATACAAGTACTATGTACAAATACAAATCTTTCATTACTATACCTCATTTATTAATCTTCTCAAAAAATGTTTACAAGGAATTGAATCAAACCAGTTATCAAACAAGAACTCCACAGAGTTCTGCCAGGACAGCCAACACACAGCTCCTGGCCTTAGAATGGACAGCAAGCCTGGAGCTCATTATCTAAGAAATGATCACTCAAGTTCTCCCTCCACAGCCAGTCTCTGCACACTTACAGAGCCCTCATTCTCATGTAAGCCAATCTGCAGATATACATCTACTGGAGATAGCTGTTTACAAACAAAGGCAAAAGCTTGTCTCAGTGCATTTTAATGGGTATTACAAAAGATGCCACAAAACCAAGAAAAATTCCCTAACCAATTAATATTTATATGCTGCTGGACAACGGCAAGATGAGAAATTTTAAAATGTCTATGGTATCAGTAAAACAAAACAAAACAAAACCTTTGATTGCTGGAACATTTTAATCCATGAGGAGGTTTTAAAAAAGCTTTTTTGATCTATGCCCACCCACGTGCCAGCTCCAAAACATCTATGAGATGAAATAATTTCAAGCAGATCATGACAGCCTTGTGAGACTGAAAGAACAGTGATAAATCTGCACCAATATATCACTCTAAAAAAATGCATAAGGCAGTGAATTACTTTCCCTTATGTCTTTAGGGATGGAGTATGCATGTGCAAACACACAGTCCCGTGTGTGTATACATGCAGAGTGCACCAATACACCATTTCTGTGTTGTGTACTTCAGTCTGGGTCTTAGCAGTACTGTATCCAGGAGAGCCACAAAAGCAGGCAAGCAATTTTTCCCTCAGCTAGTCTATTTCCTGACTCCAAGCTGGAGTTGGACTGAGACAGGAACAATGCAAGGCTCAGAAACAGTTTTTATGCAGTCAAGAAACACAAACTTCTCAATTTAGAAGTTGGGATTCAGAACTCCTTCCTCTGTACAATTTATAATGTAATTATAGTATTGCTTGCAGCTCCAAATGACTCATGCAGGACCATTTTGGAAAAATACCTCAGTCTCCCAGAGCAGCTTTTCCCTCTAAAACTGTTGTGCACTATGCTGAATTTATTCTCACAGCGCACCTCCTCACTGTAAGAAAAGGTTTATGTTGTGACCCTGGGCACTGCAGGATTTACCATTTGGCAAGGATGGTTTCCTCCTACAGCTGCTGTAGCCTGGCAAGCTCCTAGCACTGCCTGCATTCCCCTGAAATGCTCCTCATGCACATGGACTGCAGAATTGATGCAGGCAGCTGAAGTCAGCCCAGAATGTGCCACACTCCTGGTGCAAACAGCAGTCCCTGCTGCAGGGAACACCAGTGGTGCCATGAGGACATGCTGCAAATCCATCCCTCTGACCAGGAAATGTGGTGTAGGGATAGCAAAGTCACATAAGTGTCAAACCAGGAATCAAGCATTTCAGAGAGGCTGTTACACATTTAATGGGAACTGTCATCAAACACCACTAACAAATTTCATTTGGAGATGAAAATAACAAAAGAGCCCCAAACAACACTCTAGTTGTACTGAGAGATTTCTGTGTGTACTCCCGACATTATTTGCCACATCAGTAAGTAAAGAAGACAGTGATTATAAACATTGTCTGAAGACACATGTAGAGCTGAAAATGTAGCTAGTGGAGACAGGGAAGGTGAAGTATAGACACAAAGAATGCAGGCACTGTGTGGGGAGAGAACCTCACGTACATGACTTTAGTAAATTGATTCCCTCATAGCCCAGCATTGGGAAACATGATTTTATATTTCAAAATAATAATTTAATGCTTGGTATCTTAACTAAACAAAGCTGAAAGCTAAGTGAGGAATGTCCAAAAATGACCAGCTTGCCAAACTGACATGCAAATAGAAATACAATGCTGTGGTTAGGTTAAACTACTCAACTCACACTAATAATTCACTCCTCCATGGTTTTCAGGCTTTACTGAAGCCCAAATCACTGTAAATAAGTTAAGGTTGTTTTCAAGTAGCTAACACAAGCCTCATCATGTATACTAACTTCTTTTTGATTGGACATCCAAACATCTGCATGTTGGAAGCAATCCTATGTCCAGCCTCACAGCCCTCCTGCCTAACAACATATTTCAAGGCATCACACAGACTAAGCCCAAACATTTCAGGAAGTAAAAACTTTGTTCCATGGCTTACAACAGTTTCATTATTTAAAACCTTTAAAAAGCTAGGGGAATGATTGACCCCTGCTCCTCACCCCCAGAGGAACAGCCACATGACTATATTTAGGCAGATGGACACACCAATTTCTCAGTGCAGGTTCTCTAAATGTAGAAGTCCATGAAACCAAAACTGAAATTCAAGCCTCTCTTTGTAAGCCTGCCACCTGCTTGCCTTGAGTTGATTTAAGGAAGCACAGCCTTTTTTCCTCCTGTTTAGATGGCAATTTTGATTGAAACATTCTGACAGGTTAGTAATATGGGGCCAGTTTTAAAGAAAAGCATTGTTTTTATCTGGTGATAAAAGTTTGATTATGTTTGCGATTTATAAGGAATTACTTTAAGAAGGCCAGGTTGCAGATGACAGTCTGCCTACATCCTACAGCCCACAGCTGCATAAAACAGAGTAATTTCAGCATCACAGCCTTTGAAACATGATTAATGGTGGTTTCATCTTCCCTCAGATGGGCATAGAAAAAAAACCAGAACATTAGGCTACAGTATTTTTGTTGGCAAATTTATTTTCCAGGCATAAGTCATTTTCCAAATGGACACATTACTTCCCAGTAATAAAATACACTTGCTCTATATCCAGACAGAAAGTAGTAAGAAAATGCATTTAACATCAAAATATAATTTTGTTTAACTCTTCAGTCCTGGATTTACTTAGGGAAAGAACTCAAACAATTTGAACTTTCCAATCAGTAAATAATAGATTAAGATCTCTAAATTGTACATAACTCAACCCCAGCTAACTGATATCTCTTATCACAACATTGATAGTGAACACATTGATACAGAGTTGCATTTGGAGCAGCTGATAGTGCCATCACCTCATATGAGAAAATGCACACAGTACAGAAACCATGCCAAGGATGAAATTTATCTCTAATGATGCATTAGACGCTGCTACTTTAATTGGTGCTGCTATCAAAACTCATGAATAAAAGTGATGTCAACACTCAGTAATAGTCATGATTATTGATCAAAAATGCCTTATTAAAACCAGAGAATTCTGCACATTGACACTCAACCAACTGCAAAGGATTGGCAGAGCTCAGAGATGGGCTCTGCCATCTGCACATGAATATGTATCAAGGGTTCATTTGATTAGTAACAAACAACTTACAATCATTACAACAACCATAAAGAGCACCATGTAAAGAAGGACTAGGGGAGTTATTTGAGTTTATTTCAGTCAACAAGATGCCTCTATGAGATACAGTGATACCTTCAGACACTCCAGCAGCGCATCACTTCTAATCAAGCCTTGGAACAAACAAAAATCAAATCAGGATGGACAGGCTGAGACAAGCTGTTGCCAGCTAAGAAAGACTAACAACAGTGCATGTCTGAAGGTAAAAAAAATACATCCAAAGTTGTAATCTGATCTACTGTCTTTCTCTAAAATCTGAATTTACATGATTCAAAGTGTAGAATGATTCTTTCTTAGTAATTTGAGATGATATAGTGAACACTGGTGCCACGTACTTCTCATGGAAAGCCTTCACCTGAGCTTTCAGACTGTCTCACATTCAAGTTCTTCCCATGGCCAAGTCTCTGCTGGGCTGTAACACTGCATTCCTTTAGATTTTTCTGAAACACCAGGTTTATTGCTACTTCACTATACTTGAAAACACTGTTGGTTATATTACTTTGCCATTCTGTAAGGGTTAAAGCACACCTCTGCCCCACTCTTCAGTCACAGCCTAAATTTCCCTAATACTTTAGAGCACCTCAGTTGAGACTGGAATCACACAGGACCCCTCTCTCACAGCTCTGAACTGCTCCTGTGGATCAAGGCACAGTGGGGACAGCATCTAAAATCTCAACCTCTATTAAACTGTTCCATGTTATGATCATGTAATAATACAAAATTGATAGGTAAGAGAAGGAAAAAAATATTCCACAAGTAACTAAGTGGAATCACAAAGAAAATGAAACTCAAGTAAACAGGGACCAAAAGCATCAGGTGACAAAAATAAATTACTCTGGAAAAACAATGGTATTTTCTCTACAATGATCATGGCTTTTAAAGACTCTCAGTCTCAGCTTTTAAAGACTCTCCTCTCTTGGCTCCACTTCATCCATAGGACACAAGGGTATTATGTTTCCTTGGTTCTATCCTCACTGCCCTTAATTACAGGCATGGTGCACCCAACCAAGAGCAGGACATGAACCACAACTGCCCTTGCAGATGGAAGCAATGCAAGGAATGAGGGTCATGGGCTTCACTTCAAATTTCAGAGTTTTGCCAATACCACAAAAGCATCACATAGAGAACTTGATCCCCACCTTAAGGAAGATTGCCTTGGTCAAGGCATGACTCTGTAAGACTTTAGAAGCACCACCCAGCCTCATTCTGGGTAATTCATCCTGCTTTTCAGGAATCACCCAGGAAAGAAAAGAAGAAAAGTGCAAAACTAAAAGTTTCATAACACATGGAATACTGGAGCTGCAACATTTCCAGCAGCCATGGCAACTTCTCAAATTGCCCTGGCCATAGAGACATTCTCTTTTAAGAAAAACCCTAATTGCCATTAGGTGGTGAATAACAGTTACCTGACAAACAAGGCAACCCTACTGTTTCAACTAAGAAACAGCATTCATTTGTATGAGGTAATATAGTAGAGAGGGTTATCTATAGAAATGGAAATATCTATCTTGAGATATGTTTTAAATGTCAACAAGTACTGAGGAAGAGGCAAGTGAGGCAATACAAAAAACAAGACTGCCAAACTACAAACCTACAATTAATGATCAATCACCAAAATGTACTATATGGAAATAATGTGTGCTTCACTACATATGTTAAACTAAAATGGAGCTATTTCATAGATACTAACAGAATGGAAAAACCCTTTTACAAAGAATGTGGAACAATTATCTTTTTACAAGTATTTTGGATGGGTTTCTCAACCATATCATCAGATAGAGATTTTTAACAAGCATAATATATTTGAGGTTGATAAGTTCAATTTTCTTCTGAGTTTTTAAAAGCTCTCTCAGATTTTTATTTGTCAAACACATTCCACCACAAGAGCTGTAATCAGTGACCTAAAAGCCAGATATTCTCCAACTTTGTTTTGCAAATCACATTACATAAAGCAAAGATAAGCTTATGTCATAGTGAGAAAACATATTAGATGGATAAAAATTTTTAGATAAGAGGCTCAAAACTTATCCCTAAACCAAATCTATTAATAGGATTAAATTTAAACATTTAAATGTTTCAAGCAAAGCCACAAACAAAAGTTTCAAGCAAAGCCAAGTCTAGATGCTCACACAGGAAGCTCTGTATAACATTTTTTTCAACACTGCACACATTTAATAAAGATGCCTTGAGCAACCTGAGTGCAGATACTCAGCCACGCGGACTAAAGGACAGTTTCACTAGATGCCATACATCACTCTTCCCCAAGGACTCCAAGCAACTTCCCCAAGCAACCCCATGAGTTCTGGTGAAGGAAGAGGCATCCTGTAGTGTTTATGTCTATCTGGGAGGCTGTTTTCAGATTGCACAGTTAGAAGATTACATAGAGTACATGAAAATGCTTCTCTCCTCCTCTTGAACTCCACTGCAGCAATGACCTCTAAGAAAGCAGCACAGCTCTCCTGCTGCCACAGCTGCATTTCACATGGGCATTCTCTGGTTTTGAGTAACCCACTCACACCAAAGTGAGCCATCCTCAATCTTTATCTTACTCTAGTTCCAAATGAATACCTAATGTATCCTGCTGAAACTCAGTATTTGGCTTTGTCACAATTTAGATCCAGTGACCCCTGCACTGGCTGAACAGGCCAAGGTCATTCAGCACCATAAATGCATTCAGTCTCACCTGTCCTAGAAGCAGCACACTAAGTTAATTAGGAGAGAAAAAGTACACCTTAAACATCTTCCTTCACACTAAAGCTTGTTTTGATCTTTTAAAATGGATGAAAATTATCTTCACAGAAATTAAGAGTTCTTACTGTTTATATTCTTCAGTAAATTTAACTTCCTGAAATATCACCCTGATTCTGGAGCTCATTTTGCAGCCAGTAACTGATCTACTCTCTTCCTAGTCAAAGCCATTTATTTTTACTTTTTATTCACCTTTTACTTTTCCCTCCTTTGTTTTCTTGGTTAAAATCTCTGTCTGTTGAGATAGCAGCAATCAGCTTATACTGACTCATGATGGGAAATCAACACACACAACAATCCATAATTTCTGGAGGGGACCCTGCATTACCTGCTTTTCACCAGACTGCCATTGCTGCCTTTGGAGAACATATTATTCCAGTTAAACACGGCTATGGTGGAGCTCTGGTGAGGTCATGCTTGGCAAACACTTAACTAAATTAGGGAATATTACTTCTAAATACTGTCCAAATACAATTCTTTTATTAAAAAAAGGTCCAAATGTCGTACTGACTGTATAGAGAGACAAAAAGATTCAAAACCTTCATTGCCACTCCATAGCCTTCTGTGAAGTAACATTAATTATAGCTTCAGCTCATCAACAACTTCTTGCCAGGTTAGGGTTTGAATCAATCCCTCCTTGCGCAATGAGAGAAAAGGTTGATCAGATATTCTTTTATTCGGTAAATTTTCTGGTTAAGCGTTTTCCACCTAGCAAAAAGAGTCAAAGGACACCCCTTTTCATGTGCATGTTACAGGGGTCTCTACTTCAAACACAGGTTCAACCCTGTAACTATTCACTTCCCCATAAATATTACAGAGCAGTAAAAACCTGCTGGACTCATTTGGACAGTTCTATTTTGCTTTTCTTAAGTCTGTTGCTAGATACTGTGCCATATTCCTTAACATGTGCATTGCTTTTTCATGCCCAGAGGCAAAATGTATTACCATACACCAGAAAAAAAAATGGTATGACAATAACTCAAGTTGTATTATAGAACTGTAGCCTTGCTAACATATCCTAAATTTTAGCTAGACAAAATATTGAATTCACTTTCATCAGGACTGGTATTTCATTGTAACAATGGACAATCCTCTTGCACACACATAATGAGCAAAAGCACAACTGCCAAGTGGGAAAATCCCATCTTGAGTTCTGAAGCTTCTCAAAAGAACGTGTACACCAAGAAATATACTCCAAACCAGGAGCAGATGGAGCTGCTCCACTATTCAGACGTTAGTTTGAGTCCCCAAGATCCAGATGTTCCAACCCTACCACTCCAAGAGTTCCCACAGGGAGGGCTGGAGAGGCCATGGTCATACAGGCACTGCAACCAAACAGTGAAGCCCCACGCAAGCCCAGCTCCAAGGGGTTTGTTTCCAAGGAAACAAACTCCAGACCCAACACAAACTCCCTCTAATATGCCTGCAAAATTTCCACCTGATCTCTGTTTTATCTTTTCTGGCTGTAAGCAGTTCTGCAGGAGATGACCACATTAAAAAAAAAAAAAAAAAAAAAACAAAAAAACAAAAAAACCAAAAACCCCCACCAAATCTCTGTATCTTTCCACTTCAGATGAGAAGTAACCTAAACCTGCAGTGGACAGAGCAAATCTTTACCTGTTCAAGACAGCCAGGAATAAAACCATAATTCATTCTGGTCATAGAGAGGAAAAACACAGATAGCATTTTTAAATGTTTTGAGGTAACTGCATGTATTCACATAATCTGACAGCAAACAGATGTTTCTCCACAGAAGCCTGGACTGCAAGTGTATGAAAAACCAAAAAATGCTGAAAGAATGCAGCTGACCTTCTCTTAGGGCACAGTAATGACCATACAGTCACAGCCAAGAGAAATGTAGCCCAACTGCAAAAACATTAAGATATGTACACTTGGGGAAAAACCAGGATACGAGATACTTAGTAAAGACTAGCAAAATATGCAATCAGCATTTTATAACAGTGAAGGCTTTGATGAAGAAAACTTCAGTGTCCCATAGTACATTTTTCACTTGTTTTACTTGCTTTAGTGGCTATTAAGTCACACTTCCCACAGTAGGGGAGAGCATAGGCCAGCAGAGACAGAACGGCAAAATCTACAAAAGCCATACCTAAACTTTCATGAGACTAATACGGGATCCTAAATAAAGCTCCCCTGCCCTCATTTCACCAGGCTACATTCTATAGTAAAACACTAATGTAGCTTTTAAAATTTAAAAGCAGAAACACCCACACCCAAGCCTGTTACAACCAAGATAACTTCCTACAGAGCTGCTAACACAGAGCCAGCCCTAAGCAAGGCTGTTGGGTGAACACAGGAAAGGCTCTGATGTGCCACAGCAAGGTGGAACGAGACATGAAAACCTCTCACCAGCTCATCAAAGCCTCTGCAGGTTATCAGCTTCCCTAAGTGAGAAATGCCCTGGATGTCATCTGAAATCATTAAAAACCATGGGTTTTAAGCTCCCCTGACAGGGAACTGAGGCATGGGAGGAAGATGATAGAAGCCCTTCCCTCTAGCCAATTATAATCTGAATCCTGCCTCTGATGCACTGCAGCCCAAGAGATAACTTTTTAATGATTATCGACATGTACATGTCAATCACTTTGAGAGTTGTTAATTGGAAAAAAATTATCTTAATTTGGAAAACACTTTTCATTTGGTATATCTATAGGATGAAATTATCACAGCTTTACCAATTAGTGGCCACATGTCAAAATGGGCTTTCTCTATCCAGACTTGTAAACAGAACAGAATCCCAAGGACACCCTTGTGTATCAAATCTATACCACTACCACAAATAATCACAATAAAATAGGCTATTTGTTGTGCATGAAAACAATCAAAACTAAACAGATTTACAGCAAGAAACATTGACTTTGAGATCCAATGAAAACACAAGGAGATGTGAGAACTGTTACTGTGAACATTCAATTTCCATAAGTGATACCAGTCAGATCAAGCACTTTACTTGCATTGTGCTGGAAAAGCTGGAATTACAGCATAAAGCTGTTCTGCATGGCAAGCTTCTGAAGGCAATAATCTTCCTGTATTATACATGAAGTTCTCTTTCAGTACAGCCATTCTGAGCAGGGTTTTGAAGATCAAGGGGGTTTTTAGTCAGCTCCTTTCTCCTACAACCAGTGTGATCCAGCTGCTGCTCCCTTCCCGTGGCTGCTACAGCAACTGTGAGAAAAAGATGTGGCAATAACACAAACTCCCTAAATATTTTTTTTGCTTTCTGTCTCGACAACTGCCAGGAGTGCTACATCTAATCTTGGCATTTACAATAAATTCTTTTCCAAACTTCCCTTTTTGGTAAGGTATTTGCTGTCTAAGGCTTCTAGATATCCCTGCTCACATATCAAAAAACTTCTAAAACTGCTGCAAGCCTATTTCTCTCCTCTCTCATTTCTGCAAAAATCTCCCTGTACAAACCAGAAAAACCCAAGTTTTGGAGTTTTTCCTGGAGCACACATACTTAATGTTTTTAGATATAATTTCTGGAGCCTCATTTGAAGGATAATTGAATTGAGTGAAAATGACAAGCCAAGTACTAAATAAATCAAATTCCAATACTCCAAAAGTTAAGTCAGGTATGACCCTCTCAATTTTGTGTCAGCACATCCTCTAAATTCAGACAGGTCCAGTTCAAACTTACACTTACATAAAATACGGGACACTGAGAGGTATCAAAATGATTTCTAGCAACCATTTGTTTGAAAAATCCCACAAAAATACTAAGTCAATTCTAAGATGTTGCATGCTTCCCCCTGCATTCTCCTAACAAGAAATTGTATGGATTTTACAAATCAAGTACCAGCTGTTCATTTTTCATGGTGCATAGAAATGGAAAAAATATATGACTGCTTTGATTTTTAATTGAAAGCGGAACAGGCATTATAATACCTCTGTTCTCTCACAATTCAGCTATTCACTAGATCTCCTACCCAATGGAATTACATTCAATTTGCATTATTGTGCTCAATTTCCTTTAGGAAAGTTCCTACATTGCCTGTCATTCCTCTGGAAGCAACACACCATTTAACTATGTATCTAACTAGCAAAACTTCAGAGCTGCTTCCCCTGTTCTACATCAATGATTTAACAGGAACAAAAAAGAGACATATTATGCCTCGGAACAAACAAGAATTTCTTTTTTACCCAAAGTTAGCACTAGACAACATACAGCTAGGACCAGCTATTAACCAATTATTTCAATTGGTGTGCTGGAATGTTGAACAGATGTCCACTAACCCCTTCAGCAATCAATTAAAATCCACATGCCAAATCAAACAGGACTGATGTTTGGAAACTGTATCAATATCATTACAATAACAATTGCCTCTATGTATTCAATATGTATGCACAAAGACTTTCTAACTTGGACACTGATAAAAGTTCATGGTTTTGCATGTTCCAAATTTTCAAGCATTCAAAAAGTGTCAGAACAAACCTGGAGGGGTAAAATATCCATCCAGTTCCCTTAAGCACAAAATACATCATCTTTGATCCAAGTTGTCCTTAGCTTACACATCACTAAGAAAGTAACTGTGTGCTATTTCATTCTTACCTTCTGCAATAAAGAATAAAGGAGAAAATGAGTCCACATACAGGACAGCACAAAGAGTATTAATCTGATTCCAAACAATTATTAAAATTGTTAACTTTTGACACGGGTACATTCCACAGCTACTACAGACTTTGCTGTCCAAGTCCTCCAGCACTTGAGTCCACTGCTCCTATTTAACTGCTGTGTGATGCTCTCCTAGAACGCCAAACTGGCCTGGGCTAGAGCTGAATTTGTCCTACAACAAGTACCAAAAACAATCCAGGGGTTGCTAAACCCAAAAATCTAAATTTCATCAAAGCATGTGTTATTATAAGTCAGCTGAGAAAAGAGAATCCACTGTGAGTGATCCAAAAAATGGCAGAGCCTTTTTCCTGCCCACTGGTTCCCTGCCAGTGAACCCTTTTGGGCTCAGCAGGTTTGTCACTCTGTAGATTAATTTAGCTGCTTCTTTTCCTTGTGGAGTCTCTAGGGGTTTTCTCTTCACTGCTCCTTCCATCACTTCATGGGAGTTGTGCCTTTCTACAGCCCTTGCCAGGAGTCCTGCTCTCTCTGGGAACTCCTCTCAAAAGGAAAATTCCTGTGGCCCAAGGAAAGGAGCTGCTGCCCGTCTCCCACTTAGCACCTGTGATCCACACTCTCCTGACAGGGATTGCAGGCATGCAACAAAGTGAAATGGCAAGAAAGCAGTCTGTCAAGTCACAGCCACCATGCCAGCCTGCTCAGTTAAATCTGCCTGTTAAATCTCAACTATAGGAATTTAAATGCTACCTCTGATACTATATCAAAATCCACACAGTGGGGAATGAAATGAGCCGCTGCACAAAAAACGGGTCAGATTTCTATCCCCTCAATCTCCTAGGTCCTTTTTAAAGATCACAGCTGAGCTGTCAACCTTACAAAAAATGAGAAGAGTCCACAATATGAAGAATTCAATGCTACAGAGAATTGTACTAGGAGTCCAACTCAATGCATGGGTGAAGGCACCAAAATATTTCTGAGTACAGCCTGAAACCATAAATAATAAATAGCTAAACTATCAGTAAGTTAAAGGCCAAACCTTGTTTCTAATATGGCTTATTACAACAAAAAAAAGGACAAACTGCATCCACACCTGTCACAAGCCTAAGAAATGGTTCTTGTCCAAAACACTACCATAGGAAGTTACTGAGTTTTGAGCAGTGTGAAAAAAACCAAGAAGCACAAATAAAAGAGAAGCTGCCTATTAAAGACATTTCCTAAGAAGGAAGAGGTTTCTGCAATGCCAATAAAGTGACCACATAAAGTGTTCTGAGGGCTTATCTTTTAGACCCTTAGATCAACATCACACTTGAGAAAAAAAGCAGTAAGTGAAAGATACTGCTCCAGATGGAACAGGCAACAACACATCAGAATGCTAAGCTAGGAAGGCAGAGCATTTCTAAATTTCATGACCAAAATTACCTGCTGCACCTGTCACAGGCCATTAAATTTCATCTAGGCAGGATTTCCACCTTTGAAAAGCTATAACAAAAATTTACATTTTCAATTTCAACATCTCAATGGATGGCTACAATGTTTTCCCAAATGGTAGCTTGTCCAAAAGATGAATCATCTTCATTGTCAAAAACATATGCCTCACCTCCAAAGCCAGTTATAAAGCATCTGTTTTAGTGATTGATACTTGTTATGTGTCTCCCTGCAAATGAACACAAGCATCACTACCTGCTGTTTTCCTATATAGTAAAGGCATTTATAATTGCTCTTTCTGAAAAACATTAAGTCTCTAATTGTCAATCTTCTGCACATTTTTATGGCTCTTTTCTACAGTCATACAACAGTAAGTTCTCAAGAACTTTGTAAGCAGGCATCATGGTCATGGCTGTATTTCAAAATCCAACTTCATTAAGATAGAGACAAAGCAAAAATCACCTATTTGATTTCCATTTCACCTCATTTTCTCTCCCATCCTTCCCCATCTCTCGCTAACACAGAACAATGATGCACCTCCAGGTGAGAGTCACAGGTGTCACAGAGGGCAGTCTCCTTACAGATCCATTATTTCAGACAGTGACTGACAAGACCTCAAAACTGTAATTCAGAGACACACCAGCATACACAGACACAGCATATCTCACACCCAGTTACATGGGCCTGAAAAAGCCCCAAATCTTCTGGAGGACAGTAAACAACACAACTGCTCACAAGCACAGGTTAAGAAATAGCTGGCCTGAGACATCTGGGACAGGAACAGGTATCTTCTGCATGCCATCACAGTCAGGGGTACCATCTCCTGGAACTCACCTGTTTCATTTAACTCCTCTTATGTAAGGTTGACAGAAACAGAAACTGTATTTTGAGAGAAACAAGCTGTGCATTAAATGTAAGTCAAATTCCTTGGCTTCCAACATTGTCAAATATGCCATAATATACTGTCAGACACAGTGGCTGTAGTATATTTCTGCTTAGCAGAAAATCTTCATTCCTTTATATCAGAAAACCACTTCCACTTCTCTGGTTAAAAAACAAGAGGAACATTTTGGAATACATACTTCCTTTTTTATTTTTGTTTTGGCAGGACACAAAGATCTTGCAACTAAACAGCATGAAACATGCCACCTAGGAGGCTACACATAAAACTTTTTTAATGGAAGCAGCTGCCAAGATTCATCCACCTGGATGATGCTGGACCCTATTAAACTTCATTCAAGCAAGTCACAGGAGATCAGGTATCTTTTATCAAAACAAAACCACACAGACTGTGACTGCAGCCTTCAGGCTGCTAGTTTCTTTGAACAGCAGGGATAGTGCTAATCCTAGTGAGCCATGCAAGTGCACTCCTGTAGCAGCACTGCTTGGCTTCTCCTCTCCTTCCACTATTCCCAGTTCTTTCTCAGAACATCTTGAAAGAGATAAAAGCTCCTAGGTTTGGAAGCACAAAATTTCTCAGAATGTAGAAGTCTCAGAAGAGTATTTCCAGAGCCGTTATTAAAGCCTTAGTGTACATCAAGGGGAAGAGCAACTGATGAGCCTGAAGAATTGTGATACAGGGCTCTTAAAATAAACTTTGTGTCACATGGAGCTGTCCACTTTGTACTGACACCCTGAAGATTTTCAGCTCCAACCTGGCCTCTAGCAACTCTAACCACACAAGAAAACATTTTGACTAAACCTCTAGCCAGTAAAGAAATTCAAGAAGAGACAAACTGGATTAGCAGTCTATTTTTATTTTTTTTTATTACCACCTCTGGAATTTCGTGTTTCATAACGCATGGAGTTTTTATGATGCTGAGTACACATCCTTGAAAAAGAAAGGAACTGTTTTACATGTGTCCTCTTAATTGCCTCTAACAGGAGTATTTCCCAATACAGCACCATGGGGTTCCTAAGTGCATGTTGGGCAAGCCCTTTTTTTACACTTAAGTTCCTGACAAGCCATGCCTAAAAAATTTGTATAATAAGGTACTCCTGAAATTTTAATTCTGCCTTCTCTTTACCATAATAAAAAGAAAAAGCTCATCCTTTATTTCCCTAAGTTTGATTATCTCCAGCAGCTGTGAAAGGGAAGACAAGAAGTTTGGGAGACTCAGAAGCCAAATTTAAATGACTTTAACTACTGCAGTTACAGCAACACTTATTAAGCAATTACTCTGATAAGAGAGGATCAGTAAAATAAACAGATTTGTTCATGTTCCTATCATTCCTACTACTGCATAAGGAGAGATCTGTGATAAGGAGCAGAAACAAAACACTAAGTGGCATCTCCTCCAGGTGTGGCCATACCCCAGAAAAAACATCAGCAACACAATATAGATACCAATTTAGCATGGTTATTTGGAAGATATGCATTTTTTCAGCTTCTCCTGAGTATTCTTTATTCACTAGGAAGGAAAACCAAACAAGCCATCTTTTTAAATGCCATCCTTACCAAAACTGTTTGAGGCATCACTGCGGGTGGGTGATCAGGGTCCATGTTGTGCAGCAGCAGTCTCTCATTACCTTGTCTTGCCCAAATTTACACCTTTGCTACCCAGGATACATTTGAACCCAGTCAGAGATGAATTTTTTTCCCATAGAAATAGAAAGAAAGGGGTGTTCCTGTTAAGAAAAATACTGGACAAAACACTATTGCCCTTTTCTGTTACATGTCAGTATGTTTTTGTCAGACTTACTGCACAGCAGGACAAGTGTCCCTCTTGCACAAGAGGCAAGGGATAACCAATCATTCACTCTTTGTAAACAAGGCAACTTTTTAAAGTTTCAGAAAAGAAATTTGTTAAAAGCCATCCTATTCTTTCCTCATAACTGTCCAGGAAGATTCACAATGAAGACTGTATAAAAAAATTGGCACTTTACCATGAAAAAAACCTCATAGAACTTGCAGGAAAAGCAGCTTGGGGCTGTCATATTCTGAATGCAGACACACAGTCATAGCCAGGAAAAATGCCAGCCATACCAAGACACCACAGAAAATGACTAAGGAGTACGTCCAAACAACATTCATTGCAATTTCCAAACAATTCATGCTTCTTACTTGAGTCAGATGTAATATCAGAAACAAGAGAAACATCTGCAGAAAGCATCAGGTACAAATAAAGGCAAAATGAAACAGTTATTTTCATAATCCTTAGCTAATTTTTGGCTGAGTCACTACTTAGCAGTAGCCAGCATTCCCTCAGTTTATAAAACCAGGGAAGTATGGTAAACCAAAGTGCACTAAACAATGGCATGGCAATGCCATGTGCACTAGAAAACTGCATGCCTTATGCCACTCCATTGCTTCATTGGGTAATAAAATGTTGTGTTAACTGCTGGATCAAAAGATGTATCACAATATTAGCACAAAGTCAAAGTCTGGAGCATCGATCTACCAAAAGGTATAATTATGAAAATGCAGTAGGAACGTTCCATATTCCTCTTTCCATGCACTGGGTTTCTTACCTCTTCAAAAATCAGAGAAATTCTAAAGAGTCTTGTAAACTTAAATCAAGCAGAAATTTAATATTCCATCATCCACCTGTTGCTCTAGCTTTTGCTTAGGATATAATAGTGCAACTATGTCTTTCTTTCACAGAAAGATTTTGCCAAAGGTCACCCTAAACTGGATGGATAACTTTTAGCTAAAGCATCACCCTGAACATTTTAGATTTCTATTTTTTAAATTTTAAAAGACAACACAATATTTGCATATAAAACACTAATATATTCATTATTTCTACATGGATCTGACATCCATGTTGCAAGCAACGTACTGTTTGTTCCAGTTTATTTCCCATAAATCAAAAGTTGAGAGTTGATAACCTCCCACCACAGGCACAAAACTTATTTCATACCCACATTCTCTTTTTGATCTACCCAAAAAGATTGCTCATTTAGTTACTTCACAACTATTTGAGAAGGGAGAAATGCCTTCTGTATGTAAACAGCTTAGTCTTACACAGGATTTTATCAGACCACAATTGCAAGAGGATACAAACACCTTGCAACAGGGTTTTAGCTGCTCTCATAGCATCGAGATATAGAGCAACAAAAGAAGCAGGAATGCATTAGCAAATTCAGAATAGGATGTAAACAAACCCTGCTTCCTAGGGCCATAGAAGTATTTAACTTCTAAACTCTATAATTAACTTTATAAAATAGAAAAAGGAATTTGAAGCAGATTGCCACCCTGTACTGAACTAATGTACAAGTTAACAAGTTAAGAACCTTATTCAGTTCCATTGAATTGAAACTGTGCAGGAAGTTCATACTACAATTCACCTTTCTGGCTGCTCTGGAAGTCTAAATGAGGGTCCTACTTCACCTGAATACTTGATTAAGCCACTACTAAGCTGAAACATTCTTGAGAAAACTGCACAGAGAGCACATGTGGATCAAGATATGAATATACCTGTTGTGGAAAACATTTCTTTCAAATACTGGATAATAAAACTTTTATTACAATAAAGATGAAAACTTTGCATTTATAATTACTGTGTCAATACATTCCTGTAAAATAGAATTCCAGCTTTGTGATTAACAAATCAATTCAAGCATCACAGATGATAATTGGTAAACACAAGGAGTTTCAGACACACTAAAAGTACTTATTGTCAAGATGCTGCTGCTTAATGAACACAATCTCACAAAACCTATTCGTGAAATCTGTGTTTTGAATAATGCACTATTTGGTTGTAGAGAAAACAGTTCTCAAAACTTAACCCTTTAAACAGAAGTAAGTACAGCACTTTATAAGCAGTTCCAAGTTTAGAACTGCCTGTATTCACAGAGCAACACATACTGAGTCTCACAGGCCTATCTCCTAGGAGAGAAATCCCCATTTCACAATGGTTTTGGACTTTGTTGCAAATGTAGATACTTTATGACTATTGGAGTTTCCACATGAACATTCTATCATTCATCTTCTCGAAATACAGCATCAGACAAACGCAGCTGTTCCAAGTTCAGATCTCTTCAAGAAACAGCACTGAAACCTGCAGGGGTAAACGCAGCATTTGGGCATTTCCCAGGAAGCCTTTCCTCCAGCAGTATTCCAGACAGCATTCTTCTTTTACCAAATCAGCAGTAAATATGACAACTTAACCTCTCCAGGAGCTATGAATGCTGCATGTCAAATTAGACAAGTGTCTTCTCCAACTGTTATGCTCTATGAATCTACCTTCACTCCACTATGGATTTTCCTCTCAAATCTCCCCTTCACAACTCCCTGACCATTTATTTGGGAGCAACACATGATTCTCTGTCCCAGGTAGCTGTCAATTTGCTCCACAGTGAGGGTCCAGTATTTTAACAACTGCTGGACTAAAACGTATTTTTTATCTACATTCTTAACCTGATGTACGTGCAGCAGTTAAATAGAAATAATTTTTTAGATATTAGAGAAATGTACTGTATTTGTGTATGAAAATGTATTTCCTTATTAACTGTGATTTCTTTAAGATATTTCTGAACTTCGAAAGAGATGATCATCTAATATTAGAAAAATGTTAGAATTACTAAATGATACAAGCCACAAAAAAAACCTACTAAACCCCACACACTAAAGAACTAAAAGCAAATCACTTGCTGCTTGTCAGGCATAACCTGCCAAGCTATTAGCTCTCATTTTGAAGGCTCACATTTGCTCAATGGCTGACCTGCACATTGCAGAGCCTTAGCATGAGAAATGGCTTTTAGGCTCAGCTGCTTTCTAAGTGCCATCCATCATCAGGGAAAAGAGATTATTCCCTTTACAGTCGGCTACTTTGCCAAATTCTTCTGGCTCTGATCCATGAGTCACACCCACGGCACCCTGGGGAAAAGCAAACCCTAGCTGTGTATCACTCTGCTCCTGCTCAAGTGCAGAATGAACAGCAATTAGAATTTGATGCCATTTCTGAGGAAAGTGAGGTGAGAAGACAGCTCTATCCTTTACCAGCCCCACTCCCTGCACCAGCCAGCAGCTCACAGGGGCACAGAGAGGCAGGCTGGGAACTTAAACTGGAGGGGGGCAGAGCTGGAATATCCCATGGTTTGCATGACAGAACCATAAACAAACCCACACACAGCAAGGGGTCCTTTGGAAGCCCTTCTAAAAACACATGTACACACACACTGTCACTGATGCAAAACACCAGGAGGGTTTTTGCTTGCTGAACCAGAAGATGGTCCAGGAAGGCTCTTTTGCTTTCCAGTAAGGCTTCCTCCCCACAATTTGTTTATACTGAAGAATTATAAACAAGATTCCCTTTCAAATCAAAACATCCGCTCTTTCATTCACAGCACAATGAGCACACTGCAGAACAGATTTATCTGCAATGGTAAAACAAACCCCAAATGCCTCCAAAGGTGGCCTTTGCCTGCCTGTTATGCCCTAAAGACTCTGCAGAAGGGTGTGCCAGGTTAAGCCTTCACCCACAGTGTCCTGTGAGCACACCTCACTACAGGGCTACAAAACCACCAACACAGCAGGTTTGTGCAGTCAACAGGCATTAAAACAGATGGATCCCAAGGGTTCTAGTTCCTTCCCCTCCAAGAAAAGGGAGAACAAGAAAGAGGTCAGGACTATCAGCCCTGATCAAATCCAGGCCAGAAAATTGGACTTTTAGAACAGCCTTTGCCTTTCCTGACTGGACATGTAAGAGGCTAAGGAGGAAGATTATAGTCATCACTTCTCTGTTCATGGTCTGTGTACAAAAAAGTGCAGTCACCCTCTGAGGAAAGGCACAGCCAGCTGGGCTCAGTTCTTCTCTCCTTCCCTTTAAATCCCAACTTCACTCATGTAGCCACCAGCAAGCAAACAGTTTCACAGTAAGTTCAGGATGACCAGATCTCTTTGGGTCTCTCTGCACTTTCACTGCCATCTGTCTGAGTAACACACACCATTAACCTGCTTAGTGAAAACCCAGCAGGAGAAACTTGAAAATATTCTCCATAAACTGAGCAATCTTTTAAAAACGGTCTATCACTGGAACACAAATCTGAACTTGTGTTCCTCCTTTGAAAAATATATGCCCAAACCACATTCCAAAGACATTTCCAACTTAAAATGTTACTACTCTTTACTGCCACATTTAAACCTACTGTGCCAGCAGAAAACAGAAGTTACAAGTTTAAAAGATTCTCGAGACCCTGACACAACATGCTTTGAAACTAAAGCTGCCACTAAAAATACAATGTCCTTTACTTCACAGTCAAATTGCAAAAAAACAACTAAAGCAGCACTGTGGGTTTGGGTTCCTTGAAGGAGGAAGAGATGGCACTTAATCCCCCCTAATACCCAAAGGAAGGTGTTTTCAGTACCAAATTTCTTATCTGAAAGTCAGGCAGTGGACAAGAAATCAGCTTGAAAAATCAGAAATCATACATCCTAGCATGGCCCATCAGCCTCCCCTGCTCACTGACAAACAAGAGGGATTCCCCATGCTCCACCAGCCCTACACCAACTGCAGCAGCAGCCCCTGCCAAGGCTGGGCTTGCACTTGCAGGAGGAGCCCAAGGCACAGAAGGACTCCTGTGCAGCTGCTCTGAGTGAACCTTTCTCCAAGCAGCAGGTGCAATCAGCACCAAAACCTTCAACCAGGGAAAACAGGCAGCATTGGACTGGCTCTTTCTCCCAAGAGTGTCCAGATTTGACCCCAAACCTTCACCTTGTCTACAACTAGGGCCACTTTGTGACCAACAATGTCCTCTCCTCCACTGCACAGAGGATGGTAGCAGCAGACCACTAAATGCTGGATTCCTTCATTCCTATCCTTTCTTCAAATGAAAAGTTCAGCAGCTCCCACACAAAGTGGACTTTTCTTGCCTAGTGCCTTCCTGAAAACTGTGTGGCTCCACCAGCAGTGGCCTTTGTGTCTTTCCTCCTTTAACCATGGTGAAAAATTGATCAGGACACCACAAAGAGCTTTCCCCTCCCCACAACAGGTGGGTGCCCTGTGCATCTTGTGAATCTTGACAGAATTCAGAGGAAAAATGACTCAACCTCTTCCTCAATCCCAGACAAACTGATTCCATGGTAACTGCGAATTTCCAGGTAGTTAAGAGGAAGTAAACAAGCTGAGGGGAAGCAAAAGGCTGGAAATCTCAAATGTAATAAAGGAGGGGGTGTTGTCTGCCCGGTTGTTGCTAACTAGGAACCAAAGTTCAACCCAGCCAGTTCTGACATTTTTTTCCTACCAAGACGGCCTATTTCATTTAGAGAAAACTAGTTGCCTTTGAATTGATGACAAACTGCAAAAAGAAAGTTATGTTAAATTAACAAGTTATAGCACAGAGACTGCATTAACATTTTGACAAAAATCCCTATACCAAAACCCTTCTCCCCCAAGCTGAGCAGACTCCATGTTAATTTAATTGCTTCCAAGTAAATAAGTTCCACATTAAGTGGGGCTAATCTACGCTGTTTCAGCCTAATTACTATCTCAGTTCCAAAAGTTGGTGGCTTTTTTTCCCCAAAAGAGATTAAAATGGAATTTATTCTTTAACATTTTAAGTCTCCAGTTGTCTGTCAGGTCTACTGAATAAAGCCTTGTATCACAGTTATATGGACACAGCAGAAAATTCAAGGCTAAGTCAGTCTTGCTCTTCCTGCATTTATTCTGCATTTTGTTTGTTATGCTAATTGAGGCTGTTAGCTAATGACTTCAGTACACTGTTAGTAATTTGTGGTTTTCCTTTGTGAGAACTAAACTAAATTGCCTCTAAATCGAAAGGAAGGGCATCCATATGTGACATTGAAAGGAACATTTCGGTTCTAAACACAGGTTTATCAACACTCATCCTCCTTGTGTCAAGAAATACTGCCTACTCCAAACTTTAGTACAACTCAAAAATCATCAGGAGCTGCCATTCTTGAAGCTAGTCAGAGTTTGACAACTTGTCCTTAAAGATGCTTTAGCACACCTAGGCATCCCAAAGGATGAACGTAACTCATGCAAAACTACATCTGTTACAGTGAAAGCTTATCTTATGGTGAGAACATCTGGATGTGTAGAAGGGACTGGAAACTTCCTTTTTCATTCCATACAGGCTCCACTGTTTTTTCTCTCACCTTAGACAAATGCAAGCACCACTTTATAAAAGGAAAAAATAAAAATCACAGCGCTTGCCTTTTTATTAACTTAAGTAACAGATTTTTTTTTTCCTTTCCAATCTCAACCTAATAAACATCCAGTATTACTGTGCAAATTAATAATAAAGACAGATGGGAAGTGGGGAAGACAAGAAAGTCTTGCATTAATCCCACAGGTGGGGTTAAAGATACCAAGACAGAGCTGGAGCTCTGATTAATGCCACTTAGAGTATATTTGCTTACCCCTATGGAACCATAAGAGCACACCAGGCTTTGTTCAAGAAATAAATAAATAAACCAACAATTCACAAGGCAGTTTTTCATTAGATATTTGGCATGCAAGTAAGAGTAATCAGGGAATATAGATATAAACAACAGCTTTCTATTCATTCTGTCCCAATAAATAAGACCCTGGAAGAGTGCTCACTGTAACTAAATGTATCTAACAATTTTCACAGTGCAAGTACTAAAATTTGAGGCTTTATTCTTAAGCAGAGAGGCAAAAGCCAGAAAATAAGGCAAGTAAGTGAAGCTCACACAGACTCTTACACAAAGAGTGACTGTCCCATGTGACAAGCACCAGCAGAAAGAGCCCATTTATATTTCTCTGTCTCCAACAATCACAGCTGAAATCTATCTTTAGGAGCCTGATCTGAAGTTCAGAAGTCTTAGTATACTGCTGATTCTGCAGAACTCATACTTCTGAATTATCATGTCTCCCTATTTATGCCATAGACCAACATAATCTGGTGCCTGGGAACACCAGGGCAAGGGCTGGAGAGAAAAAATTCTGCCTTGAAACACCACCTCTTTATAGACAAGGTTTATCTATGTTAAAAACAAGCCCCAAAAAAGGAAAAAAAAACACTAAAGCCCCAAATAAATCCAAAACAACTTGAAAAACACCAGCAACCCCTTTCCATAAGATTTTCATTGAGCTAAGAGCCCAAAGCTCATATTTAGAATATCAGACCATCTAGCTATTTCTGATTTATTTCTCAGAAATATTTTAATCAAGAAACTTCAGCTGGGATGCTTTAGAGGTGCCAGAACATCATCACTTGTTACAGAGTGTAACTCCCCACTCTGAGAGCACAGCCCATGCTGTTTACTTCTGCTCATGACAGAGTACTTGAGTACATCGTCCTCTCACCCCACACTCCTTTATTTCATCACATGCCTCGGATCAAAAATGCAATTATATTCTTCTAACATAAACCATGCAGATTTAAATTCTGCTCCATCTTGAGAGAGAGTAATTTAAAAGGTTTGTAAGGAAGTCAGGTAATAAAAATACCACAGTTTTATGGTAAGTCATGCTACGACTTCATCAGGAACAAATCCCTACCCTAGCTACTTCTGTAACTTCAGCACGTGAATTTGCTTGTGAAGTTCCAGAAGAGATTCTCCCTTCCCAGCTCCCCAGAACAGAGCCTGCAATTTATGCCAGTCACCAAAATCCTACAGCAAATCCTAACCATGGTCCTATTAATTTCAAAATCCATCTGACCTAGCCAGTGACACTGGTTCCTTGTACCAGAATGCAACAACTTGGATGGAAATGAAATCAATAGAACAAATTCAACAGAAGGTCACAAGTGTCATTTTTAATTACTACACTTCCCCAAGAAACTGACCTAGTAAAAAAGCAGATTTGTGTTCTCTCAAAGCAGTGATGACAACCTTACTCTGAAGTCACATCACCCAAAGCACTGACAACTACATCTGCACGCTCTGTGATCTAACCCAGTCTGGCACTGAAATAAAAATAAAGCAACAGACAAAATCAGCCTGTGAAAGTGAGATAAATAATGGTCAAGAAAAGGCACATCAAGGAACCATGAATTAGTAATAAAAGTTGACATAGATATGTGCTGGAAAGAAAGATTTTAACTGCCCTCATCCAGGATAAGGATTAGCTTTCATCATTCCACAATTATTATGGTTTTATGTGCCCTGCAGTGAAGGGCATTCAGAATAGCAAAAGGAAGAAGCATTCAGATAGCAAAAGGACCATGGGTGTTTACAGATTTTCCCCTGTGTAAACAGCACACTAAAACCTCCTGTAATATTTCTGTTCCAACAACAAATAGAAATTAACTTGATTTACATCAGATCAATCTAAGGGATTAGCTGTTTGTGCTAGTAAGCACATTTATGTGATCAAATATAGATATATAGTAAATCAGAAACGGTTATTACTGAACCTGATCTAGTGGTTCCCTCCTCTCCACGTGTCTTGCATCTCACCTCAAAGGTATCTGAAAGTTCAGAAATCACAATCATTAGAACAAACTCTCAGTAACTCAAAATGATTTTTAAATCTTCAATCCATACTTGCATATATTGCTAATACTTTGGACATGAAGTTTATCTGGCCTAGTAATTTGTCAAACATGAACCAAGAGATTATTTGAGGTACAATTGAACCTTTTTAAACACACAGAAGAAAAATTTGCCAGTGCAAAGAACTAATTAACTCCCAAGGGTTGAACAAATGTAAGAATTTTGGGGATGTGTTCTCTGGGACACACATCCACTACAACTGTCCCAAGAATTTCCAAGGCTTTTATGAGGTCTTATGAGAAATCACTTGAGTGCCTTCTTTGGGCAATTTTACCATGTCTAGTACAGAGGCTTTGTGTATACAAACAGCACAAAGTGTTGAATACTCTCATCAAATGCACTTTTTCCTAAATATTACACATTAAAATTGAAGTTTCCATAAGCAGATGTATTTCCTCTGAAGTTATCAAATGTAGAGAAATAAAACAGAAAAGAAAATTTTCAGTGGCCTGAAGAGGTCCATGTTAAAAAACAGTGTCATCATTCCCAGAGAAACTAAAAGCTTTCCAGTGCAAAAAGTGACATGCTCATCACAGCACTGTGGGCACAAAAAAGCTCAGCAGTCCTTGCTCTATGGGTTTATGTGCCTGGGATAAGGTCCACAGGTCATTTTTCACACTTGTCACAAGAATTTGTTCTCTGCCACAGGAACTCAACATTCAAGAGAAGCCCTTGATCTTCCTCACCGCTAGGAAAAGTCAGTATTTCTGGGATTCAGCCAGTGAAGTCATGCAAAGGCATAACAGTGACAGTTAATTACTTGCTAATCATGCTTTGGTTTCAGGATGAATGCCACCAGAAATACCTCATTTATTCTTTTCATTGATATTAGACATTCATTGTTACAATTACAAAAATTTAATGTCAACAATTCCAGAGGACTGTCTCTAACTGACATACTTGGAAAACTCATTTTTGTGTCTGCAGCTTGAAGAGATCATTCCACAAACCCCAGGCTGTTCAGAGCTGATGTGCAACTGAGAAAGAAGTACAGAATTTCAGAGAAGCCATACAGCAAAAGTTAAATATTTTGGTGTCAAAATACCCATCACAACTGAATTCAAACTTATCACATCCTTCACACTTTTGAGATATGAGATCCAGAGACTGGTCAGAAGTGTGCAATTTTCTTACCAATTTTTATGGACAATGGTCAATGAATTATTTTTTCTTGACATTTCAAGAAGTGTGACATTTCAAAGTCTGCTTTCACCACAGAGCTCTCTGTAGTTTCAGAGCAGACAAAGAGACTGCATTTTTCCTTTATACACATAGTTAGGCAATCAAAAAACATTCCAAATAATTTCAGAATTAATAAGACAAGCTTTACATAAGCATCAGCATAATTTTATTTCCAGGCTCACTTATGCCTAAAGAGTTCTGAAACTTGAATATGCTCAATATGAAATGTTAAATATTTACATCCCAGCTGACAATGACCTTGTGTTAAATTATTAGGGAACAACAGAATAGTTGATGTTTCCACAAGCATGGGTTAGAACTGGATATGCTAGCAAACACAAGTAGATGGACCATTACAGAGCCATAATTAATGACCACTGCCATACGCTGAGCCTCCAAATACTGCCTGTCATCAATATCTATTAGCAGAAGGCTGCAATATAAACATTTATAAAGCAGACACAATACACCAGCTAAACCACTAATGCATGTAATTGCTAACACAGAGCCATATGCTGAAAATTCATCTCTCTTTACATTTAACTTTTACAACCTAGGCAAATCAGACAACTGTCTAGCCCACAGTCTTCCAAAATTGCTTATTGAATAGAAAACTGCAATCAGCTGCCAGTTCAATTGTTTTCACAACATTCTACATAAAACAAATGAGGTCTGTTGCCCTGACTTGTGAAAGAGCTCCAGTAAATGCCAATTATAAGAGCAATTAGGGGATCAAATCTGACATCACAGGTTTCTCTATAAGATATTAGCTCAATGACTTTTTTATAAGCTAATTAGTCACGGACTCTAAACAAGAAACAGATGATCCAAAAACAATGATTCTGCAAAAGTGCATGTTGTCAAACCCCACGAGGGCAATAACTCCAACTTTCCAATAGGAATTATATCTGTGACTGTCAAGTCCTTCAAATATATTAACAATAACAATCTAAATTATGAACAAGAACGCATATATTGGAAATATTCCAAGCATGATCAGCTTCTGTAATGTTCCTAAAAAAATCCTGGATTTACCAATATTTCCTTTGTCAGAAGCCATATTACTAATCAAATATGAGATAAATCTGCAGGGATTGCACAAGAGGAAGAAAGAAGGAATTCCTCCATAATATAGTGAACTTGCCTCTTCCTAAAGGAAAAGAGAACACAGCAAGAAGTGAGTGCTTCAGTTGAAAATTCCTGTCACAAAGAGGCAAGCCTGGCTACCAGCACAATCCAGGAGAAAAGTAGTTTGATTTTCTGCAAAATGTTGTCTATATGATCATAACTGGGATTTCCTTATGCGTAGCCATAATGACAATATGTGATTATGCAATGACACTTTTTCTGTAGGCTATTGCCTTCTTCAGCGTACAAAACAGAGGCAGGTCACCAAATGAACATCTTGTCTGGTGGAACTTTGCAAAGCCTGGTGCATTATTTGCCACAAACCCCTCAAGGTGCAGCCTGAAGCCAGAGGACACCCACAAGAGACAGTTGTCTGGCAGCTCTCACCAGAGCACTTGATGGTCCACAAACTTGAATGTGTTTCAAAAATAGCGTTGTCTTATTTTACATTCCACCAGTGTGGCAATTCAACATAAGAGAATTCGGGTTCCCAATCTGAAATGAGCATCAAGCATTTTGCTGTCTCCTCTACTGAGAGGCTTAAACTCAGCTACACTCAAACTGATTTGCTGCAGGTGCACTAAAACCTGGCAGAAATTACAGAAACAACCTGCCAAGGAAACATGTGCAAGCCCTCAGGTGTTATTTCCTAAAGAGCTATAAAATGTGGAGTATTTTATGATCAAAGCAGGCTGCCCTTGATTTCAGGTATGAGAGTCAGCACTTGTTCAAATCACAGCCAAGAGCTAGGGGTAGGTATTCCTTGCATCAGCAAAAAGCTTCCTACAGCACCTTGACCACTATTAATTAGGAAAACCAAGGTGGGGTTGGGAATTACATTCCCCAGAATTATATTTGACTGGTTAAGTTTCATTTCAGGGTCTGGAGAGGGCAATAAGCTTTCAAGGAAGAAATTCTGTCTTTCTACCCTATACAAGGACAGAAAGACAGAATTTGTGTTTATATGTGGGAGAACACTGACTTATACACGTACACACTTTTTTGGAAAACAAATGCCACCCCACAGAGAAGCCACATCAAATATTTAGGCTACTCCTCACATAGGGGCAACCCAGAGCAAACCAGGCAACGCAGACAGAAGTTTTATATCAAGCCACAGCTTTCCTCAGCCAAACATACAGGCATAACCCTTTTTCCTCATTAAAATTACAACCTAGCTGATATGAAAATTAACCTAAAGGCCTCTGAACATGCTTCTCCAAAAAACTTCTAAGTTACTCCAGATATCTTACAACACATCAAATATGCTATGACACAAGTGCTAGAAAACCTAATAAAACTCTAGCAGTAACAACTGTCAAGAAGCCGCAAAAATATTCTGACCACGTTCATGTACTAACAACAGATGTAGAGACAGCCAGACAGGGCACCAAGAAATGCAGAAATAACATGGAATAAGCAGAGAGGCAGCAGTGTATGGGCACAGCATGGAAACTGGATACTTCCATGGGTTGCCTTTCAACACCCCATTTGGGACTGATGCCATGAGACCCACACGACCTCTGAAACCTCACACTGGTTGCAGCCATGTCTCCAACACCCTCACACTCCTGAATTGCCTTAGGGGTGAAGCATGCTGACATGGCTCTGGAGGTAAATCCACAGCATTCCTGGAGTGGAGCTGCTCCTGCTTTGCTTAAACCACAAGCTGATGTGTTCAGTTCTGTCTGCACCCTCGAGTGCAAGTTCATAACCACAGGTATGGGACTGGACATTTTTTCTTCATTTAGGAGACGCTTCACAGAGTCACAAAAGTTGTCATTATATATTTATTTATAATGTCATTACATACATATTTATTTTTCCCCACTTCTTTATTCCTGTTAAGGGCTATGTTGGTAACCATATGATACTGCTGCATTTAGTGTCAGGGTTCAACAAACAGAACTAAACATAAGCACATAAAAAAAGCATCACACGCACTACTGAAAAATCTTACAGTGACTTACATACTAATTTCACTAGAAGACTTTTGTAGAGTGTAACTATATATTCTCCTACAACCAATTCAAGAAACAACACAAAAATTGAAATTACATTGGCTTTACTACTTTACAAATCAAAATCTTCATTAGACACACCCCATGCACAGCCATCCTCACTTACAAAACTACCAACTACTCAGATTTATCTTAACAAAAGCAGCTCCTCTAAATGAATCACAATCACCTCAAGAACTGTTAGTCTACTAACTGAGACTGGACATAGTGACATACTTGCTAGGCAGCATGGAATGATATTTCTATTACACCTGGATTATATAGAATAGGACTGCAAATTCTAGACTTATAAAAACCAAGGCTTTTTTGGGGACTGAATGTTTGTTACTGAAGTTGACAAATACAACATGTAAAACAGACTACTTATTATAACTAAGAAATATTTTTTTTAAGTAACCAGGATCTCAGTGATGAAGTATTCAGAAAATATCAAGTAGAAATACTGAAATGTAAGTAAGAATAGACATTTTACATAAATTTTTGACTGTAATAGACAATTCAGCTAGGCACACTGATAAAAATTATCTAGAGCCCAAACACTAAACTGTGTGTTCATGTAGGATGTAATATGCAGAGAGACTTAATATCTTCTATTTTCAAGCAATAAATATAAATTCAAGCTGTGTCAACAATATAACCAATGGACTAAACAGATGTAGGTGCATGAAGCTTAAAGGAAAAAGCTTTACTTCTCTGCCACAGATATCCCACTTTGTATCATAAAAACATCTAATTTGTTCACTTGGGCAGTTTGAGCCAGGAGGTGTCTTTTAATCCTTGTTTCACCACAAAGAAAACTTCCATCATATTCTTTGAATTTTAGAGTTCTGTACAATCGCATATATTCTCCTTTCACAGATATCACCACATTCAATGTGCATTTTTGGACTGGAAAAGAAGCAGGACACTGATGACACTTATTGCAAAGTCCAGGACATCAGGGTTAATGTATTCCATTCACTCAGATTGCATATAAAATAAACAGTTTTATAACTAAAAACCTCCCCCACAACTATAACTACTGCTATGACAGAAGTGACAGATTTTTTTTTTTGGTTGGATGGTGGTTTTCTCTTACTTGAAAAATAGAGTAAAGCATATTTTAAGCATATTGTCCCTAATAGTTACCATAAATCTCCAAAAAGACTTGCTGAAACTTGAGATATTATCACTTCACATCTTAGGTGTCCTGCTTGGTATTTAGATCAGCAGTGTGTTTCAGCTAGAATTATACACAGTGTTGTCTTCAGGACATTTGCATTTCTCATCACAGAAGAGAACAATAATAGGAAAAGCCTTCTTTGTAAAACATATTAAGCATTAAAAAAATCACAAATGACATCATTGCAATGCAGCAGATGAAAGGAAAATCATTTTGCACAGGACCCATCTTTTCATCCAGAGGAGAACACCAGCTCATATTTAAACTCAGGAGGTCTTGGTACAACTTTATCACCTATTATGCACATCAGAAATGGAAACTGGAGTTTGCGAAGAACCACAGTGGTCAGAGGAAAAGAGTGTTTGTGAAACACCACAGAGATGGAAATTGCATCCTCATTGTTTAAGTCACACCTATTCCTTGTTTTCTCCTCAGCAATTCCAGATGGGGATCAGGGACAAAGAACAAATGTGGAACTATTCTTTCAGACTCCCAATTCTTGCTTTCATCAATTAGGTTATTGCTAACTTCTGTGAATGAACTGGGAGATGCAGATGGACACGCACATTCAGTTACAAAAATGTGGTGGAGAATTAGAGGTATAAAAGGAATAATGGAGAATATAAAGAAAAAAAAGGCAGCTAAAACAACTGAAAAACACATGAAAGCAAAATTTAATTTTAAATTTAAAATTTTATCCAATTGAAATGTATCATAAGATAAAAAAACTGCAAGCATTGACAAAATTAACAAAAATCAAACAAAAAGCAGCAGAATTACTGTATAGAAAAGGTACCAATCAAACAAGCACAGCTGATGAAGCAACCCAGTCAACAACAAGATGCTAAAATTCTTTCATGTAATAAGAGTAACCTTCAAGGCCTCAAGATGGACATTACTACATAGCTGCTTGCAAGGGGAAAACAGACAGAGGCACCACACAAGATTTCCTCCTTTAGTTGTTGGTTTCATTTGAAAGCACCAAACCATGCCAAGCCATAAAACCCCCCAAAAATAAATACAAAAAACCCCCAGCAAGTCTGAATCTTGTGCAGATAGAGGAAGAGGTCATTTAGAACATTGCTGAACCAAGAATATTGAAATGACACCTGAACACAACCAAAATATGCAGCTTTAAAGCTGTCCAGATTTCTGAAGGAATATTTGTAGGAAGAAAAATTGGCTGCAGATCCTGGGAGCATATGGAATGCATAGAGGCCACCTACAGCAAACTGAGAATTCCATAGAAAAACAGGTAAGCTATTTGATTGATAGCCCACTGCCAAAAAATCTGGAACACTGAAGAGACATGGGAAAACCAAGGAAATTTATGTATACTGTACATATATTGGCTGTGACATGCCAATTCTGCTGAAGCACAACTGAGTGAAGGACTGTCTACTGAAAAACCAGACTGAAGAGGGCTAAAACAAAAGTTGCAAGAAAACAGAATGTGCTAAAATGTGATAAAAATAGAAGATAAAAGAGATGACTGAACTGCATGAGTATGATAAGGAATTCACAAGAAAATTCACAATGTTGTGCACCAGGCCACCATAAGGCCACTCCAAAACAAAGTGCTGGGAAGGTTGCATCCATTATGATGAAGCTTAATGGATTAATTTTCATGACCAAGAAAAAAACCCCAACCTTTTATCAGAGACTTTATTACAGGCAACTGCCACTAAAACTCAGCACACTTGAGTGATGAGTAAGAATTCACTGTTTCAACCACATTGTAATCCAGTCAGCTGCATGTCTCCTACAGGGACAGTGACATCAATCTCTCTTTTCTAACAATTCATCAGAGCTTGTGAAATGCATGAAAATTTTATTGGAGGACTCCAACAAGTTCCAAAATCATTGCCAGGGAGAGAGGCAAAAGGAAAAATGGGACTACTCTGCTGCAGCCCAATTCCACTAGAGACTAGCTCAAAAAAGCCCAGTTTAAAAGGTCTGCCTTCTTTTTCAAGATCAGTCCCTTGAACACCTGAATCCCTCCTCTCTTCCAGCACCAGCAACACCATTAACCGAAAAAAGATCTGCCAAAAGGCAATTAAATTCTGGCAGGTTGTTCCACACTATGATACACCTTACAAAAGTCAAGATTCAAAGGCAAAATTCTATCTTTAGCAACAGCATATTTTAAATGGGAGTGCGAAGGGACAACAGCCACTGGACAAGACAGAGCCACCACACAGTTTGCTCCAACTTCTGCTTCTTTTCTGTTATTAGTTAAAAGATAAGCTGAGCTCTGATGCATTCAAAAGTCAATACATCCCTCATTTTTGAAGAGAGGTGAGAACCAAGAAAAAAGCTTTTTTGTTTGTTTTGTTCTGATAGAGCTCAGCAGGAAAACAAAAGACACCTTCCTAATACACACACACAGGAACCTCAATTCATAAACTGGATTTAGTAACAACAAGGTTTCTGCTTTTCTGCACTACAGCACTGTTCATCCTCATTTATTAAAGTGGGGTGCCTTGAAGAGGACAAAAGTGAAGTAAAGGCCAGATAGAGACAATGTCCATGTGGATAAATCTGTTCTGGTTGTGTCAGCAAAGAACTGCCCTGCAAGCACTGAGGAAACCAGTGTATGACAAACCAGTGCCTGGGGTTTATGTCTGTTTGGAAAAGCATCTGGATTGCATTTTACTCTGTTGCTCCACAGTTAGACTGAACATGTCTAAATTAACTTACTCCTCCCACTTCCCACTTCTTGGTCATACTTGATCCAGTTCCCATACCAAAAATACCTGAGCTGGTACCCACAGAATGGTGCACTAGACAGGAGAAAGATGGCAGCATATGGGGAAGTGCTTCAACCACTATCTCAGGAGCATCATTTCACTGTAAATGACTTCCACAACTGCAGGGTGAACATCTTGACACCCTGAGAAGTCACATAGACACGAGCAGGATTCCTACATGCACACAAAACAGAACTAATGACCATAAAATTACCATCATTCACAAAGCAATTTCGCACATTTCAGCTCTCACACTAGCCAGTCCTTGCCACGTATACCAGTTTTCCTAATATCCACATGCCAGGGCAGACTCAAATAATTGACACTTTTCCAGATAAGTGACAAGATAGGAGTGAGCAGAAAACCCTCTCCCCACCCACCCTTCACACTTCCAGGGTGTCAGAAGCTCGGAGTACAGTTAATAAGTTGCTTTCTCCAGACATGCTACAAATTTATCTGAGCTGCAACATCTCTCTGAAGATCTTACCTCGTAAAAGGTTCCCAAATATATTGTGAAACACAAATTTCAGAAGTCTGTCAAGATATGTCAAGATTCTACCAAGTTTGTCAGCTAAGAAGAAATACACTTGATTCTACCTTAGAGAAACACAATTCTACCTTAGACAAACACTGCCCAGGACTTATATTTGTGTCACGTTTTCCAAATAGCACCTGAAATAATACACAATTGAATACTGCTGTCTAGGGGGAAAAGAGGTATTTAGACCATAAACAAACAGGATCAAATTAGCCAGAAGTACACATGCCTTGCAGCAAGCACAAGAAACACAACAGCAAATAACACACATAAATATTCTTCAAAAGCATCTGGCAAAATCACCATAATGAATTCAAAATATTCAAGCAATTATTTCCAGCCAACCACTTATTTCCTTCAGAACTGAGATCCTCAGCATTTTATTATTTTCTTTACTGTCAAGGCATATTTCCTCAGTAGTTTGAATTTTTTTTTCCCTGCCATTTGGCTAAGCAACTAAGTAACTTACTCAGTAACTTCCAGACGACCTAGCAAATGAAATTTATTTGGATTAAATAGCAACAGATTATTTCAGTGGTTAAGCAGTCACGGGTATGCCAGCAACATAACACATCTCAAATATATTCCAATAATCCTATCAAGTATGCTTTTACTTATCTTTCACTAAACATCTCTTTTATCACCCATTTCTTCATACCTTCTAATCATGGCTCATTTCAATGTTAAAAAACCTGAAATCCCAAACTGAAAAGCACACAGAATCCCAACAAAGATAATTTTCTGACTAAGAGGTACATAAGGGACTGCTGTGGAATTACTAGTGTTTACAACTATAAGCATATTTACTGCTTTCCATCCTTTACAGGACAGATTTGTTACAGTTGAAAGCTTTCCCTTCAGGGCCTTTTAGAGAAGCACATATATCCCACAGATATGGCATAACCCATAAAGTCATCTCAGTAAGGCACAACACAACTGTTCTCCTGGGGTTTTCTCAGAGTACAAGGGCAAGAGGAGGAAAGGGACATGGAAAAAGGAAGGAAAAGGTGTGCATGCAGGAGAGGGAAACTATACCTTTAATTTAGAGCTGAAGGGACTTTAGCTCATCTAAACCAGAAGTCTTTTCCATTCCCCACCTTTTGCTTGTCAGATTTTGTTTATTTTTCTGACTCATTACTCAAAAATTTCCTAGATCCTAATCAAGTCTAACAATGCTTCAGAGGAAACACAACTCCAAAATGGGAAGGGGGAGAAAGTCTTATTTAGGAATTCTTCATAAGCCATTAAGTTATAAAAACTCAGGATATCCTCCAGGAATGGTAAGAAAAATGCTACATAATAAAGTACAATATCCTTAAGTCATCAAAACATGACTTGGCTCTGAATTCTGGATGTCAAGAGCTTAGATGGTGACTGTTCATTCTTATATTGTACTTCTGTTTGAAGTACCCCAGATTCTTCCAGGAGTGGAGTTCGAAATGAATTTAAGACTCAAGCCAAAAGAATCACAGATGAGGAAATCCTGGAACATATCAGTGGATCAGTGGTCAGCAAAGATATCTGGACACACAAAATATATGAATCACAGAGTCTCCCTCAAAAGGCCTCTGTTGTTAGAGAGCCTCCAGAAGAAGCAGCTTTCTACTCCATTTTAAATGATCACCTTGGCTGACACAGGCTACACAAGATGCACTTCATCAAAAGCCTCATCCATGAGCACTTGAAAATGATTCACTTTACCCACACAATACCACCTCTCATTTTTATTAGCTCTATATAACTTTCTTACTGGCTTCAAATAAAATAGACAAGCAAATGATGTTGCATATATTTTTATAGCGATTACATTTCTTTCCATCTATGGAGATTTAAAAATAAAAACTAAGTTGTTGTTTTATTTATGAAATTTGAAAATTTAAAAGACAAAACAGACTAATATGAGAATAAAATTCAGATAAAGATATTTTGTAAATGCATTTTAGCTCAACAAAATAACATTTGCTGCTAAGAGATCCTTTATCCTCTTAGATTCAACCTTGGGAAAACAAGTCTAAGGCTGCAAACTTTTCACTAAAGCATGTCAGCCTTTTATGAGTCTGAAGCTGGGTTTAGAATTCATGGTGCAAGTTGTAAATTTTGAAAACAGAGAAGACCAAAAGCTATCAGTTTTACAGGAAACAAGTATGTGTATTAACTGTACATGCTAGGCTTGCCATCTAATACTAAATGTCATGTAGAATAATCTTATTTCTTAATAATCTATTTTAATTTGATAGCTACATGAAACAGGGTGCCATGACACCATATTACTGCTAAGTAGTCACACCCTCTCCCCTTCTCCTCCTCAGCCAAAATCTAAGCAGAGTGACAACTTTACATCTACTGCTGTGGATAATAACCAGCATTTCCATTTTTGTGCAAGGCTGGAGAAATAAACACCATACAGAACACCAGGCATTAAGGCAGTTCCTCAGAAGTACAGCACACTATCCTTGCCTGCCGTGACACAAATCCTCCTTCCTCGCAGCAGCACTGTCACTTGTGCAGTTAAATCATTTTTGCCTTGCCAATCAGTACCAAAGCCAAGCAAACACCTGCTTGTTTTTAAGAGAAATAATCAACGGTGCTGTCAACTGCACTTCAGCCTCCTGACAGATCACTGCAACGCCCATGTAGGCTCTGCTTGCTCTCAGCTCTCCACACTGGCAGATTTGCAGTGGCCACCAGCTGTCTCATGCCACCCCAGTCAAAACCAGTAAAAAAAGAGCCACATAGCTGTACTGATAGCTGGGGCTATCACCCATGCAAGCACATCAGTCAGTGTGGCATGGCTGAAAGGCCAGATAAGGATTTGGATTCAGGAATTACTCTGCATACCAGAGAAAATTACTAATACAAAACCAGTCTAACAGCTTAATAGCCGCATTCAATATCCTCAGCCACAAAGCAAGGGGATTGGAACCAAGACCTCTGGGAAATGTACTTAATTTTGAAAGAGAAAACAATAAACAGCTCATATGCTCTTCTAGATTGTCACATTTGCTGTTAATGGCAGAGTGCTTGTGACAAACACATGGGATTGCCAGTCAGTATGGCCAGGTTAAAGCACAACTTGCAGATTCTGCTTTCAGGGCAGAAGCAATAGGCCTTGAGAGAACTAAGCCTGGGAACAGCAGACTGGCTGCTTTCTTAGGTACCATTTCAAACCCATGGGGACTAAACCAGAAACAGAGCTCCCCTCACAGAATGGGATGGGAGGGATGATGGAGAATAATTTTTACAGGCTGGAATGCTTCTAGGTGAGTTATTTTGGTCTCCGAAGAAATCTAATATGCTTTTAAAAGAATAAAAAGTAGAATTAGCAGTGGAGAGTCCCACCGAAGTAGAAGGACAACAAGCAATTTAACAAGAATTTTAACCACTAGCAGTTGAACAGTTCCAAATGGCTGTGCAAGAAAATGTTACCTTACATGTCCCTTTCCCAGCCACAGGCATTGGCCCCTCTCTTATCTTACCACCCTGCAAAGACAAAACCAACCCCTCACCAAGAAAAACCAGCTACAAACTCTGATTTACAAGAAAAAGTATGAAGCACTGCATTGGTAGCTACACATGAGCCATTTCATCCAGTCAGGTGAAACCTGGAAATTCTCTCTTTTAGGAATGTTAGCATTACACACACTGACGTAACTGCTCAGCAGTGTTGACATACTGCATTTCACACCATAAAACACAGCAAAAGCAAACAATTAAGTGCAATTACTATATGGCACAGAAAGATTAAGGAATTAGTAACAGCTCCAGCTGCACAATTTGTTGGCAAAGTATTTCTTCCATCCTAAGCCCATTTGCACAACATGATAAATTGAATATTAATGCAACATGTAACTTACAAAATTAGTAATACAATTTTTAGGCTGCTTGAATCAAGAAAAAGACTGTCCTTATCTCAGACATTAAAGACCTTTGTGTTTACAAATCCACAGTGGGCTCTGCTTTAGAGCTTACACATGTGAAACAGATTAAGAGGCACCACAGTGGGGGTTAATGTCTCAAACTTTCTGCTGGCTACATCGTCAGCCCCCTGCTGCTATTTTCTATCCCAAGTAAAGATTGAGCATCATTTACCATATACACTTCACCTCTCACTTTTCCTTTGACAAGGCTCCACACATTAATCCTAACTACAGTTACTCTAAAGCAGGCATGACTTGGGCATATGATACCCTGCAAGATGAAATCACCCTTTAGCTTTCATTCCCAAGTGTCCACTGCTTTGGAAATGATGGTTCTGCCACTTTATCCATTAGGAAGCAGAAAAAAAAGAGAAAAGCTATCAGCTGCAATTTTCAGCAGTGGGGCAAGCCTCACAAGAGACTTTTTCTTGGAGACCCAAGTCCTAAAATTTGGAGTTTGTGTGAAAAATAAATTGTTTTCAATACAAAATAAAGTTCAGGTCTACATACCTGTGCAAAGAAAAAGCCTTAAAGAAGGAAAACAATACCAAATGTTCACAAGGAGCCTGTAGTATTTTAAATCTCATTTTTTTTAAGATTTTGTTTTTTTAGGGAACCTGACTCACAATCTTTGAATGCACTCAGCTGCCAACACAGCATGTAGGAAGAAGGCATTAGAGACTGCACATATCTGCACAGCAAGGCATTTGGAAAGATGGCCTTGACAAAAATTAAGAAAATAGGTTTGAGGACATGAGAAACTTTCTTAAACAACTCCTAATGTAACTGGCATGCAAAGATGATTGCTGTTCCAAACAACATTTTGAGATGTGACTGCAGGAAAAATAATCTATTTTACTGGGAACACAGTCCTTTATCTAGGCTCATTACCTCACTTCAGTGATATGTTCCAGAAGATTTCACAACAGATTAAGAAAAAAAGTGCTGCTGTTTCAAGAGACACCTTCTTTAAAAGATGTGCAAACACAGACACACACCCTGAAATAAAAGCTCCCAATCTGACAAAAGAAAAAATATATTCATTAATATCAGTAGTACCTTTGTGTGCAGGAAAACCAATAATTACACTGGGTGGCAGATCTAAATTGCCAGCACCAGCACAGAAGAGACTTGCCAAAGCTGAGCAGACCCAGCCTGCAGCTGGGGAAAAAACAGCTCTCCCCAGGGACCCCTGCCACAAGGAGAGCTGCAAGACCCAGGGGACAAAGATGTTTGGAAGGGAGGTGGTTGCCCTTTCTCCACAGCAGGAGCAACCTCATCCCAGCCTTTTGCCTAGTGGAAAACAATTTTGATTTTGCTTAGACTGCTGAGATCTCTGAAAAAGCCTTTAAGGGCTACAGGGATTTAGAGTAGATCACCTGGAAAGTTTAAGCACAATGTTTAAGTGCCTAATGTCCCATTCTGCCTAGAAGGAACTGAAGATGGGACATCTGCATGTAAAAGAAAAATAGAAACAGAATAGAATATTAAATGCCACAACATTTAGGCTGTACTAGGTCAGGATCCTGATTTGCACATTGTGGCACTGCTGCATTGCACATTTGGTCAGAATTTTCCCCATTAAAACTAAGGGGATGGAGAGAGCAGAGGAAGAATTGAAAAAAAGAAATCACATTAAAGATCTTAGAATGAAATCACTCTTTGAGGACTGTTGAGTTCTCTGGAATATTTTATCTGAAAAGAATGAGGAGGAATTTGCATGCAGTTTTACAGCTTTCATGTTATTTTGGGAATTATGAGAAGATTGAAGAGATAAGGCTTCTGTATCCATATCTATTCCCAAATACTGGAGTATCCACATACCCTTCTCCACAAGTCTCTAAAGAAAGCCAGAAACAGTCATCACACACTTTTGAGTGGCAAAAGATTTGCCTTAGAATTCCCAAATTTTTCAACATAGAAATGTTATTTACTTGCATTGCTCAGGATATCTCTGCAGCACAGGAATAAACAGAATTTCCAGAGATTATAGTTCTAATTTCTGGTGACTCAAAAAAAAAACCAAAAGGCACCTTAACTCTGTCAACAGAGCCAGCTGCAGTCTCCAACCAGCACATTATTAAGAGAATTGTTTACCAATTTACACTTGTGCACACCATTGCAAGGCAAGGGTGTTGATCAGGTATTGCTGACAGAATACACAGGAAAAACATTTGGCTGCACAGATGTTGCTGATTCTTTATAACTCCAAGTGATATAGTAAATGGAGAAAACACAGCTCATTTCTCAGAATAAAACCAGAATATGCAAGCTTAGGGTGCAATACAAAATAAATGCAGTAGTAACCAAGTGATTATATACTAATAAGATGAGTACGTCAGACTCTGGAATTAAAATGACAGAATTTTTAATGGCTGCCCTTGAAAACAGAAAAAAATACTGCAGAAGTTAAAGAAATCCAGTGCCTTAATCTAAGAGGCTTTCCAGTACTTTTTGACAAATTATCAAGCAGCCTGTGTGAAACTGTAGGTGTTACAGCCTGAGTTCTGCTTCTTGCTTCAGTAAAAACTACATAGATGGCTGTCAGAACCCAGGTGTTGTCTGTTCTACAAACATGTTTGTTTCTTTCAGCTACAAAATTCTACATTATTTCTGTCTTTGCTGCTATGTAATTACACATCAGAAAGGTAAGTCACTTCAGCCTGATAAAACAATCATAATTTCAATTTGGAGCACCCTCTTAGCCTGGTGATAAGAACATCTGCTTAAACTGGCAGAGGAGAGGAGGAATGAAAGTGGAAATGCTTTCCTGGGAATTTATGATGTGTTTTCAGCTGGATAAATTCTCTGTTGGGATCCTGGATGAAATCTGTGGTCACATCACTTTGGACTCTTGATGTTCAGTTTAGTGTAACAAACGTTCTCTGAAACCACCCAGCAAGGGGGTCCTTAAGGGAGGACTGTCTGCTTGTTACCTGCAGTGGACCTGAAGCCTAGATTAAAAACACATTTTAAGTGCATGAAAATGCTTAAGAAAAAATATTTTTAAAAATTAAGAGCTACTACTGACCATCCCCAGAGTCTTTGCAGTGCCCCTGGGCAAACAGAGGGGCACAGACAAGGTGCACAGCCAGATATGTGAGACTGAAAGGGTGGGCAGTGATGACACTACTGTCCTCATGGGATAGACCACAAAATAAAGATAATTGACTAAGTCTACCTTCTCCTTCCTCCCAGCCCTAACCAGCACAGGCTGTGACTGTAAACCCAGATCAAGGCTGCACACTCAGTGGTAGTAGTTGGCCATCCCACAACAGCAAAGCCACAGAACAGCTTGATCAAGCATTTAAGTCACAGGGAATGTTCAGGGGAGCACTGGCAGTGAGGTAGCAAAGCTATCTGCATGAACAAAGCCAACATTCTGATCCCTGGGATTCGGGAGATACTAGGAAGGAAATTACTTCCAAAGCTATTGACAGATACATCTGCATGCACAGTTACATTCTGCAGGTAAGAGAACCAAAGAGAACATTGTTAGGTAGCTATGCAGAGGCACTGTGTGTTGTAACAGGGGCAGTATTGTTTGCTCTTTTCTGAATTACAACCTGAGTCTCTAAAGGAGATTATCCCTTCAAAAATCAGATTACAGTAAGGCAAAAAAGGCAACGGGGAAAATGTTTACTTCTGCCCAATTAGCATATTCTTGTGCAACAACTCTATGAAGCCATGAACTAATGATTTTTTTGCCCTGTCTCAGAAGCTGATATACTTGGAACACAGACTCAACTTCTGCCATGCACTCCATCATTGATAATAACTAAAAAGTCTAAGAGACCTGCAGGTTTTTTTGAACAGAACCTGGTGGACTTGTCAGCTCTCAGTGTTCTACTTATTCTCTTGAAAAAAAAAAAATTACAGAACCAGAATCCTGACACAAGCCATACTAGGTATGACCAAAGTGTAGTGATATGGTAGTTTCCCCCTCTGTTCTCTCAAGCCCCAGTTCAAGCTGAAGCTGCCCTTTAATTAATTCAGCTGGTAGTTCTAATTATGTTCTTATGACATGTTCAAGCAGTACACTCTTGAGGGATTATCTCAAGAGGAAAAACTAATTCTATAATTATAATACAAATACCAGTTTATTGTATTAGACCTCTCAAGTGCTTCATGCAAATCTCCTGACTATGACTTTTAGAGCATCCAGCAATGTTTACAAACACCGTATATTACAAACAATGTTTACAAACTGCTACTGAACCACGAAATTTAACTTTAATTTGCTAGTCTATTGCATGTAGACAAAGCGAGCTTGTAAAGGCAATTCTGAAATGACACATCAGGTGAGTGCTTTGCAGAACAAGAGACGCACGATCTTTGAACTCTAGAAAAACCCTCAAAAAGGTTACAAAGTTACCTCCAAAGACTAAGGAGGCAATACAAACCAGTAGCTTGTATAACATCCCACCTTGTTTTCCACTTCTGTTAACTACATCCTCCTTGCCGTCCTCCAGTAGCAGGAGATTTCCTATGAGATTTAAAATGCTTTATACAGAACATTGTATCACAGTTCACTGTTGCAATAATTTTAATTTCTTTACTCATCACTCACAAGGCACACCCAATCACGTCATCCTAATTTCTCATGCAACCAGAGTTGTATTTGCTTCTGCTTATTTCCAGCCCCCTTTTGTTGATATTCTGCAGCTCTGCGGAAAGTATAAACCAAAGTTCTCCCTTGCATCCTTCAGCACCATACCATAACACCAGGCTTTTAATCCCTAAATAACTCTCTTTATCCAAGCCATTCAAGTAAACATATGCCTTTAATAAGATCTATAATCACTAACATGTTCATGCAGTTAAAATGCATCCCAGAAAAGTGTACATATGGCTAATAATTATGAAATTATTTTCCCCCTCTTCTGTTATTCCTTCCTCCAAGTTCAAGTGGATAATCTCCAAATATTTGAAGTTGTACCTGACATACTACTGCATGACAAACCAAGTAAATCTACAACTGAGGCAAAACTTACTGTTCATTCTGAAATGACCATAAAAATAGAAGCTTGACCTTGAAAAAATATATTATTTTCCTTTCTGATGATTTTGCCTTATTTTGATTAACACCTTAAGTAGCTCTGAAATACTGCTTATCCCTACAACAACTCAAAGGTACCACTCATGTTACATCATGTTACATGATCATCTAACACATAGGGGAAAAAAATAATGGAAAATAACTTCTAAAAGGAGAAATATTCACATAACACACAAATACAGATGCTTATTTGTATTTATACTGAATAAACTAAATATATTGCTTTAATATTTTATGTGAATTTCTGCACATCAAAGCACCTTCATAATCACCTTCATGTATACCTTGTTTTCCAGTTTATTGAGGGGTTTTAACATCTTTTTAGTTGTGATAACTTATTCTTTCCATAAAGATGACGTTTTAAGAACTTGTAACTGCAATGGAACTGTAGGAACTGAAAAGTTTAAAAGTTGCATGCTATTTAAATTAGAAATCTAATAAGTGTCTCAAGTTCAAAAAAAGACCCCAGAAATCTATTTCTTCGGAAGGGAGCCAATTCCTTTGTATGAAGAATACAATTAACCTTTACGTGCCTTTGATTGACTCTCGGTGCCCCCTAATAAATGACGAGGGCAGTGAAATTAAATGAACAACATACTTTTACACGTTCCTCTAATTGTCATACAACTTTCAGACCCTCTCAAACTGAGAAATTCTCCCTGAATCTCCCTCCCGACTCCAAAGCAGAGCTGCAGTCCTTGCTCAGACTTCTCTCTATTCTCATGATGATCGAGCAAACTCCTCCAGCACTCCACCCTCCCGACACACGCGGAGTTAAAATTATCTCGGTGGTTTGGGTTTGGTTACGAGCCGAAGATCCTCCCTTGTACAACAACTGAGCGCTCAGCAGCCCCAGCGGCGAGCTCGGCTGCCACGGCGGAGCCTCCCGAGGAAAACAAAACCTCCTCTCGGATAAAGGCTTTACTGTACTTACAACGGGGAAAAAACCCAACCCCGAATGAAAGGCAGCTCATTATTCGCCAGCTACTTGAAATTCACCAAGCCCTGCCCGTGCGTCCGAGAGCCCCGGGTCCGTGCGAGTGCCGGGCTGGGAGCAGCCGCTGCGGGCGGCCCCGGAGCGGGGAGCGCGGACCCCGCGGCAGCGCCACGGCCACGCAGGTGAGGCGGGACCCGCGGGGCAGACGAGCTGCCCCGGCACCCGCCCCTGCCAAGTTCCGCGCCGACGGCAGAGCGGGGCGGCGGAGCCCGGGGCAGCGCTCAGCCGCGGCGATCAACAGGCGCTCAGACCCCCGTGCCCCCCTCCGTGCCCCGGTGTTCGCCCCCCGGCACCGCGGGGCAGCGGCTGCCCCGGCGCGGGGCCCCGCGTACCTGCCGGGGATGAAGCAGCCGGGGATGGAGCCGCCCGTCCCGCCGCCTCTCCGCGCCGCTCCCGGCGCCCGCTCCGGCCACGGCCGCCCCGAAAGTTTCCTGACGTCAGCGCGGGCGGGCGGGCACGGACCCCGCCTGCTGCCGGGCCGGGCCGGGCCGCCGCCGCTGCTCCCGGGCTCCCCCTGCCTCCCGCCGGCCCCGCCGGGGCTGGGCAGCGCGGCAACAGCGAGAGGAGGCGTAAGGAGTAGGCGGCAGTCGAGAAAGTGGGGAACGCGATTTGGTAACTCTACACTCCTCAAGGAGGCATCTCCTAAAGAAAAGATACAGACACACTCGCACTGGTCTCGGTTAAAGCTGCAATGAATCTTGTTGGATACAGATCACATGCACCCAACAGCATCACACTTTGGAGAACATCTGCGGCACGCACTCCCCATTAAAATGTGCTTCAGAAACACCAGAACGGTGTAACACCATATATTTTTATGACAGTCATGGTATGCGCAAGTTAAGGACAAAGCATTTCCCGTTGAAAGGCAAGGAATTCATGTCTGCCATATTTTTTTTTTTATTCCTGGTGGGCTTCCACCAATAATAGGGCATGTAGTGTCTGTGGAAAGGCAGGAAACTCATCTATTATTCCTCCCTGATTGTTTTTTCTTAACAGCACATGAAAGATGCCTTCCATTTTGCATTAATCACTAGACAAACCTCCAGAATGGCCATTTAGAGAGCAGAACAAAACATGTCACTGAAATCAAAGCAAATGCCTTTTGTCTGCAGCAGGTGTATTCTTGTTTTAAAGACAAGATTGAAAACAGTTCAGGGTTGCAATTTATGGTCCAGAGTGGAAAGTTTCATGACAGAAAAAAACCTGTGAAGAGTAGAAGTCAGGAGCAGGCAGCTTTTTAAATTAGTAAGCTCTAGATAATTACATGCAAAAATATGAAATATGCAAAAATTTAATTAGTATGGCTGCCTTTTCCATTCATGATTAAACTAAAAACCAAAACCAATCAAATTCCAAAATAAGTACACTAAACCCAGGTAAATTAGTAGTTTTTCTGCTCTAGACATAAGAAAATGACTGAAATTTTCCATCAGTTTAGTCTCTCAAGTAAAGGAAACAAATAGGAACTTTTCACATGTTTCAGAGTTATTCGTAAATTTTACTAGGGAGCTAACAAGCTAAATCCCAAAACATAAATATAAAATTAATTCTGAGAAAGAAGGAAAATGGAAAACACTTGGGGAAATTGTATGAACTTCAAATTCTAAATAACATCAAATCCAGGAATTGTTTTCAGCAACTGCTTTCATACACTACACCTTAAATAGGTTTAGGTGGAGAAAAAAAAACCCAAACAAGAAGACTACTAAACCTGTCTACGGCAACATTAAGATAGTTGAAGGAGAATCTGAGCAAAACACATTTCATTCACAGATAATGCATGAGCCACCATCAGAAATAAACTTTTTTTGAGTGTTGTTGTTACTGACAGCTATTCCCTTACACCTTTCTGCAGCATCTGGTTGGAGCTGACAACTGCATTGCATGCATCTCCTCAGCCACTTGTCCCTGTCAAAAACAGTGACAGGGAGGATGGGAAGAGAGATAATCTAGGAATTGTATGAAATCATTGAAGAAAAGTAAAAGTCAGCTGCTATCCAGAACCTTATTTTTTTTAGAGTTTCTCAAAGATACAGACACAAACTCACCTAGTATAAGTTCCAAATTTTGTGATAAAACAATTTAGGCTTCAATTGCTTGTTTTTCATGTTTGTGTGGTTGGTTTTTAAAGCAACAAGGCAGTTTATGCAGTGCTTCCTCAGGCAAAACTGCAGTTCATCTCAGTGTCAGGAAGCATCTTGATCTATTTGGCATTCCACAACATACATGCAAAGTTGCTCTTTGGTTCGGATCATAAGCAAGTGCTCAGCCTTGTTCAGTAAGTGTACCAATTTCAGTTTGATTAGACAAGCTCAGCTGTCATCTGCAAAGCAGAGCACACTCTAGACCAAGAGAAAACATTTTGTCTATTGAAATACATGCTATGAATTTTTCAAAGGTGATGCAGAAAGCAAGTAAAATTAGGGGCACATTATAATTTTTCTGGTACCATAGCAGATTTTACACCAGAGGAAGCCAAAAAGTTATTATGCAGAATGCATTTTTTTACTTACTGGGGTTTTTTTTTTTACATATTCTGAAGTAAAATATGCTTGCTGAAATCAGAGTTTTTTTTTTTTTAAATCAAGTTATACCATTTTAAATGCAATAAAATTACATGTATAGAATATATTAGTCAGGAAAGGACATTTTTCAAAATCCCTTCTGCATGCAAAATCTTTTTCTTAAAGAGAGACATTTTATAACACAAGAGAAAAACACTCAGGACATAGGGAGCTTTCTAGTTCTTCTGTGATATATTTTTGACATAATCTGCACTGAAATGCCTAAATAAAAGGAATGTAGAGCAAACCTACTTTCAACTTAAATTTGCTGCATAGTATTTGAAGGAAAGAGAAGAAAATGTGACATCTTTCCTCTATGATTGGTTTTTTTCCCATCAACAGTGGTAACCTCAGGGTGGAATAAGGACATTATTTGAGAGGAAAAGTAGAGGAAAAATATTTGAACTCTCTCATTGGTACCTGTTCCTCTTAGTTTTCTAATTGGTGTGGTCCATAAAGCAAAAGACTGAGCAAAAAGAACCAAATCCTGCTTTGCTCAGCAGTCTAGATCCGCCCCCCCCCCCCCCCCATCCAAAAGGGAAAATTCAGGTCATTACCAAGACTATCACACTTGTTGTAGAGAAGCTGAGCAAAGAACTGGGCACACAAGAACCAAGAAACGAAAAGAGGATAGTCAGAGGAAAAAAAAAATCTTTCAGAAACGCATAGAACAGTTTGGTTTGGAAATGACCCTAAAGATCATCCATCCCTAAAGTTCCTATCCCCTGCCATGAGCAGAGACCTTTCACTAGGCTAGGGTGCCCAAAGCCTCATCCAGACCAGCCTTGAACACTTCCAGGGCTGCAGCGCCCACAGTTCTCTGGGCAACCTATTCTAGTGTCTCAGAAGCCTCAGAATTTCCTCCTAGTATCTAATCAACACCTGCCCCTTTCAGCTGGGAGCCATACCCCTTTGTCCTATCACTACATGCCCCTATGAAATGTCCATGTCCATTTCAGGCTTGCACCCTGGCTCCTACCTGAATGGTCTGGTGTTGTTATTCTTCTGAGACTGTGAACATCAGTCATGTAAACAGATGGTGATGACTGGGTGGAGATCATAGAGGATGAGCAAAAGCAAAATACAATCAGAAGCCTTTTAGAGCTGTAGGTAGGCCAATATCAAAGGAAAAACACCAATCTCTTGCCACAGCACATGCTGCAGTTGAGACAGCTACAATACACAGAGAATCACCACACAATTTCAGAAAGCTTCAACACAAACAAAGTAACACCTTACCACATCAGAAGGCTGCAAGCATCTGCCCTTCTTGTTCTTTAGCCCAACCTTTTATCCCCTCCTGTTGATGCACTGCACCTGTGTGCCCTCTGTTCCCTGTGGTGGTTGGTCAGTGCCCCTGGGCACTCCATGGCTCATTGCTGTCAGTGCTGCTCACCTGCTTTGCACAGCTGTAACCACTGGGTATGAGGCTGGGCCACAGCCCCACTCCCAATCATCACAAACTGTGTGCCTCTAACCACTTGGACTGATTTGCCAGAAAACAGTTACTAGAGAAAACAGATTAAAGAATTGCTCTAATTACAGAACCTGAGAAGTTTCTGCACCCTTCTGGGTGCTGTCTCACCTCTCATAGATCAAAAACTACATAATATTACTCTGCAAGGACATGAAACAAAAAACTAAACCAACTCCTGTTCAGTCCTTCTTATGAAGAAACAATACCAGAGAAGCTATTACCCATTTTCTATTTAACTTCTAGCTCCTTTAATGTTATAGTACTGCAATGTGTGTCCCCATTTAAAATTTTCCTCGCCTTGCCAAAAGAACTGTAAATTGCCACACTGTAAACAGATATCACAACATTGATCTTAATGACCTTAGACTAGAACAACAAGAGCAGGAAGCCTCTATTTCAGCAAAGAGAAGGACATCATTAGCAGTATGATCATTTTAGGCATCACAGATGGCAAAGGCCAGAAGGACCCGAGTAGCCTGCCAATTATTTGCCTTATCTATAGACTTAACCAAGCACATAACAAGGCTACTGTTGGTCAGCTCATCAGAGCAGATGCTCATCTCTTCAAGGCAGCTGTCTAGCATCATATTACCTGAACTTTCACTTGGATTTGGCAAAATAAAAACCTCATTTGGGAGAGGATTTATGATAGAGGCCTATATAAATTAGAAGATATGATATGTAGACAGTTAGGAAAAAGGGAAAACATGAGTAGATGTCTGTTCTACCTTTATTAACTGGGAATGTAAACATGTTTCAAAGATGTGAAGAGTCATTCACTCAAAACCACATTTGAGTTGTGTATTCCTCTTATGTTCCCATTTATTAAAAGATTCTTGCCAGCTATTTGATAGTTTTTCTGCTTGTTATGCTGTTACTCTTTTTTCCTATTTTGTAAAACTTTAAGAGCAGAAAGAACTATTACATAACTTTGATTTGGTAGGTGCCATAGGCTATACAATTTTAACCAGATGTCTTAAGTATTGAGTTGTTAGAGCCCATTCAGGGCCTGAGGAAACCAGTAGTAAATGGATGAGAAAAACAAGCTGCTGACAATGCTCAAGTGCAGGTGGTGGTGACTGATTTACTGTTGCTCATTGCAAACCTGAGCTGGATATCACTGTGTAATAACAAGATATATAAAGAAGGTCATTTATGTCACAGCTGCTAGAGTTTTCATCCCAAAGGCTGTCAGACTCTGTATCCCTGAAGCTTTTTCTGGGAGTATGTGACATTAAAACTATTATAGTCACCCTTACAAAATATATCTGAAATAGAAAAGCAATATTCTATGTAGAACTTATCACAGACTAATGCTGGTTATAAACCTCCCATCAAAAAGCCAAGAGAAACAAAGGGGCACTTCATTCTAAAGTTTTGAGAAAAGGAAGAAGAAATAGAGAATTAAAAACTAAAGGGTAACCTATACTGTTCCTTGCACAGAACAAAAATAGCAAATGCTTATTTTGTTTGTTGTTTGTTTTTCCTGAGCCAGTCATCCTTTGAACTGTGGTAGAACATCTACTTCTGAAAACATCTGAATGGTCTAAATTGCTTAGTCTATGACAAAAACCTAGAACACTAAGGCCTAAAATACTAACTGTGCCACTAGCTTATGACAGAAAGAACCAAAGAAACCATTACTTGTCTCTACACTGCACATGAACCTAAATTTTTTAAAATATTTATGGTATTCGAAAAAAATTGCAGCAAAAATTTACTCAGTGGTGTGTAAAGCAAAGAAAAAACTGAAGTTAGCTCCCCCAAAACTCACAAGGATTTTTCCTGTGTAATTCAAAGAAAGCAATATATTAATAAAATATTTGTACAAGAGCAGAACCTTGAAATAGAAAGCCTTTGCTTTCAGGCCTTCTAATTGTCAGAATGTTGGAAGGAGATCTGGAAGAATTTCTAAGCTCTTTACATAAACACTACAGCATCCTTCAACAGATCAATTGGAAAGGGAAATCTTCAAGGTTTAGTAAAATAGCCTAGGCAAGGCCTCACAAAACATAAGCATTATTTCAGGCTTTTAATCAAGACCAAATCAATATTTTATATAGCTGTGTCATAATCCAAACTTCACTTGCTTTTCCTTGTGTATTACTTCATTTACTGAATACTTCTTTACTGAAGACTGGATGTAGAGGCATATGAAGTTAAGGCTGAATTTACACATTCACATTAGGTACAACCACAGCCTTGGTGATGGACAATAGAAGTGCTGCATGCATTTGATATGCACATAAAAAAACCCTTGGGTTACTTTTCATGTACAACTGAAAAGTTACAAGAAAATAAATTTGGTAATACTTTTAAAAGGCATGGGGAAGTATATGAAAGCTGAAGGCAGCATGGGATTAATACTGCAACAAAGAACCTAACTGGAAAAAGAAATAAAGCCCTGATACACACCACATTTTGTGATCTGTAGGAAAAAAATAAACATCCAATTAGAACGACCTTGTAGCTGAAAGTCTGGAGTGTAATGAATTATCAGTATTATTTGTGCTGCAGGAATGAACCTGCTTCCTTTGTAGTCAGCTGTACCATCATTTTTCAGCCCACTGCTCTCATCATTGGTTATAAATACTAGCCAAAATCATGACATTTCTTGCTTACTTATTTTTCACAGAAATAATGTTATTCACAGAATTTTAGCACTGTAAATATTTTTAAGTATGCTCTCTGGAATATACCTGTCTAGAGAGTGCCATTAGTATCTTCCAATGGTGATGCCATCTAAGAATCCTCAGTAAATTTCAGACAATCAATTTGTATTTTTAGGTAGAACAACATAAGGATGCATCACTTTGGAGTTTGGGATTGCTACCTGCAGAATTTGGGATAGACTTCCCAGCATAAACAGGTGCCTTCAAGCAAGGAGAATAGAACATCAAACCTTTTAGAGGAAAGCAAGCCCCTGAGCTAGCATCTGCCAATAGAGACTTGGAACAGGCTTGCTCAGGTATTGGAATCAACCTCCATATTTCCCTCTAGGCTTCTTAGCTATTCTTCTTGAGTTACAGGAGTGAGAAATGAACAACAGAATTATTCCTTTGTTTGTAACTGATACATGTGATTTATGAACACATTCATAAGTCTTCATTGCTTTCACCAGGCACAAATTCACACATTTCCATAGCTATCAGACCATGAAAGCTTTGTGTTATTCTTTGCCACCCATTTCAGACCCATACATTCTTTCCATTTTCTTGCTAAGTATCTCACATCATTTTTCCTGGGTTTGTCCTTTAATAGTAATCCTTCTTTTTTATGCTTTAAATGAAAAGCAGCTGAGCCTGTTGGCAGATCATAAACAGACTTTTTATGTTGCAAAATTCAGCTCTTGTCTAAAAGGTAATAGTGCATTCTATAAAACAGTAACAGGTGTGAAGAACTTGTGCAATCCAGAGAACACTACAACATACCTGCAAATCCATCTCTGACTGGTACTGAGCTGAACTCTCTCTGTGCTGTTGGTGCTGGAATTGTTACTCTTGCAGAGCTGCATTATGGTCTCTCATACCCCTGCCTTCAGGAACAGACAAGGCAATCCCTTGTCAGTACCATGCACATGCCACAAGTGGAGGTTAAAAACTGCCTTCCCTTCAGCAGGTACAGTTAGCATTTTAGTTCAAGGTTTGCTGATGATAATGATCTTCAGATGCTTTTCATTAAAAAAAAAAAAGATAAGTTAAAGGAGTAAACATTTCCCAGAATTTGGGCCATATGTGAGACTATATTTAAAAGAGCTATTGCTTAAAACTAATCTGAAACTGCTCAGGCAAAAAGCCCAGCTGAGCTTTCAAAAGAAATGCCAAGGAGGGTGTATTTAAGTTTATATTACAGGAAGTGCAATATTTTCAGGTAAAGTTCAAAAATTGCTCTTGATGAAGCAATCACATTTTAATGCTGCAATAAAAACTCATTCAAGATGAACCCAACTTCCATCCAGAATTCCTACATCCCCCTAGTGACTATTTAACATTCAGCACACCTCAGAGTGGAGTCTAAGCATCCCTTTGAAAGCAATAACTGTTCTAATTTGTAAAGGTTTATGTTATTATTGTATTACTTTCAAAAAAGTCATGGGTGCTTATCTGTTGAACAAAGAGCAAACAGGTCACAGAACTAGGGCAGTACAACCTGTGGCTGGGCAAAACAGAGCTGTCTATTTTAACCATCCAAAAGGAAAGAGGTGTGTGCTGTTCTGGGTGCTGCACCTTTTAGCCTCTTTTCACCTAAGGACACGAAGGGAAAAATCCTGTCTTTGATTTTATAATGACATCAGTAATCAGTCATTAGCCTTCTGCAATGACAAGGTATTTTTCCAACCACCCACTTCTTGCTAGGTGAAGCATAGGGAATAAATTAATTTGTGCCCGCTAATGGTTCCTGCTATCAGCTCAGCAATTGATCCTTAGAGCTGGGTAACAAACATGTGCTTTCACACTCCCACACAGGTGGGTGGAATGGCTCTCTGCTGTTCACTGCTCATTTCAATACCTGCCTCTGGGTAGCCAGTCCCTCCCATGTCAATAAGCAAGTAAACAACATATTTGTTCCACCAAGCAGAAGATAGCCTCAGTAAGAAAACTAAGAATAATGTTCCTAAAGAAAACATCAAAACAGTAAAATACCCATCAATCTCCTCGCTTTCACTCAACTTTTCTAAATAACATCTTTGCTGCAGAAACAAAGCAGACAATTCGGCACAATATTTTATCTTCCTTTGATCTCTTTTTGTAGTCTTTCAGCTTTTGATATTCAAGAAAAAAACTAATGTACCCATATGGCAAGTAATTTTAGATTAGTATATGGCCAATGTTAGCAACACAAAGCAACAGTGTCCCTGAAAAACCTCCTACCATCCCACTACAATCTCTTCTCTACCTTAACAAAGCTAAAGGATGTCTGCTAGGACAATGCAATCCTGTTCACCAATTCCATCACCCAAAATAAGCTTCCCTGAAATTGTCTTTGCTCCTAGCTTCCTCTAATCATTTGTCTTTCTGCTTCTGCCTCTAACTTAAAATAATTCCAAATAATTCCTGTTGTGTCAATGCCTCTAAGTTGTTTTTCAGTTGCTTTTCTTTTCATATCCTAGCTTTGGTTATTGTTCAGCTGAAACCAGTGCTGGTTATTTCTGCTTCAGTTTGTTTCCCAGTCACAAGTTGTTTTTCTCTTACCCATTTTCTTTTTCTTCTTCTATTAGAAATCATAAAATACTGGCCTTTGGTTAGTGCTTTCTGATATCTTGTTTGCTCAGGAATCCCCTCTGTCTTGTGTTCACAGAGCACAACACAAACCAATTTCTCAGCTCCCGACACTGACTAGACCTGAGCTCTGAGAGGGGATCTCAGCATGGTCAGATGACAATAAGTAATCAGACCAATTGCCAACTGTTCCTCAGAACCTCTTGATTCATGTAGTGACACATGCACCTGCTTCTCTGTTTGCTGGAGAAGCTTAAAACATGCTCAACATCATTTAAGTGTCAACAAGAAGAGCACAACTTGTTCTGAAGTTAAACTTTGCAGCTCACTCCTGCTGTTTCAGACAGAACCAAATTCCTGCTGAGTTTCAGCCTCAAGCAGTTTCTGGCTATCAGACCTCCTTGTGTTCTCTGCAAAATGCACGAAACACTGATCAGTTTTACTTTTCTATGTGTCTGAAGGGCACAAGATTCCAGGGGAGTTTTAGATTGAATATTAGTAAAAGGTTCTTTACCCAGAAGGTGGCTGGGCACTAAGCAGGTTTCCCAGGGAAGTGGTCACAGCACCATGCCTGAGAGAGTTCCAGAAACTTTTGGGCAATGCTCTCCGGTAAATGGTGGCATTCTTGGGGTGTCCTGTGCAGGGACAGAAGCTGGACTTGGATGATCCTTGTGTGCCTGTTTGAACTCAGGATATTCTCTGATTCTGCAATTCCAAGATGGAGGCCTTTTTTAAAATTTAAACCACAACAGACAAGAACTGCAACCACTGGCAACCAACATACCAAGAAGTAAACATACAGCACAGATTAAATGTTGCTACGAGATAAATGCCAAATTCATGGTTTCAGCAAACATCTGCCTTTAATCTATATTGCTCATTAGCTGGAAGTACTGCATGCTTGGGATTAGTTATTGTAAATAATACTGAAACACATTCAACATGGATACATTTCCTCTGTATTAATGTGAGAACTGCAAGGAAACAAAACCAGAAAAATTCCCCATTAAAAGCTGCTTGGCTGAAAATTAAGATATGCACAAAGGATTGAAGAAAATGATGAAATTCCTAGAATGATACCTGATTGCAAAAAGCATTTTATAGGATAGCTGTTACTCACCCTTAAAAACTTGCTTTCTCACCTTTTGTTCTGCTGAGCTGTTTGTGTGGCCTCTTTACAAGTTTAGATACACATTTTGTATGCTAAAAGGAGCACCTTAGAAGTACAAGGGTTCATTTTTTCTTTTTCCACTTGCCTATTTGCTAGCAGGGTCTTAAAAATGACTGATTAGGACAGCTAGAGAGAGCAAACTGTAACTGGGAGAGACAAGAAACAGATTAAGATTTCAGGAGCTGTTTAAATCAGCTGGAGGTTGACAGAAGTCATATGTTGCAATGACACTGTACGGTGGGATATTTATTTACTTACCTCTTCCATGTAAAGCAAATTACTCCAGTTTTAGCTTTGCCCTTGATCTGATATCACCCTTTGTTTAAACAGATGCCTAAGGAATGCAGGGTTGGCTTCTCTACACGAAATGCAAATGAACAAATTTCTTGGTATTAGCTGCAAAGTCAATGATAAAAGTTATCTATTCGAATGAGGGGGACAAGGTTTTGAAAGTTATTATTTTTAGGTTTGAAACCATAAATTCAGCTACGAACAGCTCACTTTCTACCACTTTCTGCCTTTGTTCTTTTCAAACAAAAATCTTTTCTAATGCTAAATGTGACATTTTGGAGGATTTAATTAGTTCTTTTCTTCTTAGAAATACTGTTTCTCAGTGTACACCCACATCAGTCATACTTATGTTAGAGAACTCATAGCATATAAATTATATATTTAAAGCAAATTTTAACATTCTTTATTATCTTATTTGAAATCTAGCAAGCATTACACTCACTTCAAAAGAATGATTCAGCATCTCCAATGAGATAAAGTTCCAAAAAAATTTTGAGACTTCAATAATAAATCTCTTTCTCATATTAAATGCAAATTAACATAAGAACTGATAGCATTTTTTGCATATAACTTCACAGTTCTGTGGAGGTACAGCAAGAGTTAACTAGCCAGATTAATCCAAGAGTTAACTCATGTAGGTATTTGGGATTTTTAAACTCAAACAAACAGCAGAAATGCATCCAGAACTGAGGAAGCAATAAGCAAAAAAGCAACACAAATCAAAATCCTTGCTTTTGCTGAAATTGGAGCAGAAATCTCCTTTTCTTTCAGCCACTTGTTGCCATGTCTGGCTGCGCTCTTGCTGCCTGCAATCTGGTTATGCCATATGCCAGCAAATGGGGTAAAGGAAGCCTCTTGCACAGCTGACAGCAAAAGACTAAAATAACACTGCCAGCAATAAATGAAGTCTAGCAAACACTCATATCCACAAGCTTAGGGTGGATAGAAAGGAATTTTATGAAAGTACATAGATAAAAATAGAGAGTAGAGGGGACTTTGAAAAGAGTTAGGAAAAGAAGAGGAAACAAGGACAAAGGATGTAACAGATGACCCAAAGGGAAGAGACAATAAAACAGATTGGATTTACAAGGACACACTTTACCTGTGGTTTATGCACTGACTGTTTGCTATCAGAGATGGCTAGAGGAAAGATCTCAACTTCAGCAGCAAAATAAGTTGATGTTCCCCTCCCTGACAATTGTTAATCCATCTCATTTAAAAGAGCAGTGTGAGATGAGGATATCAGCCTACCTTTATGAGTCTCCTTGTACTAATCTTGTCTTTTATGCCATACCCAGCCCAGTCCTAAGCCAAGTTGTGGAATTAAATAGTCAAGACTACTTAACATCTACCTTGCAATTTCATTATTGTTCTGCACTCCTATTTCTCATACATTATGTAGTATGAGTTTTTGAAATCACTACCCTAAAATATTATAAAGGAAAGCAAGAGAAGAAACATTGTAGCTTAGTAGGATTTTCATAAAAAAATCATAGCATTGTTTGTGAACCTGAATTTAGGCGCTAAGATCACATATCCCTGCATCTGTCTCTTCATCATGGATCTTGCATACTACACAATGCCAAAAAAGATGCAATTGTTCAAAGATTACGCATTTAAAATGCACATTCATAAAGGCACAGCTATTTTTGCCATCTTATTGCAGTTTTATTGTTTTGGGGACATCTTCAGTGTCAACACAACTGGGAGGGTTCTTGTACCATTTTATTAAAGAGGATGGTTGATGAGTGTCCCCTTTTTGAAATCAACACCAGCTGGACTTCATGTCCTACTTGCAATGCATAAAGACTGTATGTGTTCAGCATTTGACTAGAAGAACACAGAGGTTCTGTTGTCTATTTATTTTTCTTATGTGGCAAAGAGAAAAAAGCATTATAAAAACAATAATAGGGGAAAAAGGGAACATGAGAAACAGAACAGCTTTAAAGTTTCAAGTTTAACAAAGTAACATCAATAGCAGTCAAAAATACTGCTTAAATCTGTGTATTCATTTCCAAAAAAAACTTTTCACATTTCACTCAAGTGGAGTAAAACAGATACAAATGTTCAGAATCCCAAGTTTAAACAGCTGTTTTCAGAAAAAGGAGATATACTTTGCTGCAAAATATTTTTGTTCAAGAAAAGGAAAAATTCCAGAAAAAAAAAGACCACAGTTGCAAGTCAGCAGTTTAAGTTACAATTACTTTGATGCCCTTGGTAAGGAAACATTAATAAAAATATTTAGAAGGAACTAAGTAGCTTGTATTGATACCCATGGATGGCTAAGACCTTTCCAAACTATCTTGTTCTATCAAAACAGAGCCAATCTTTCAGCCAGCTCTATTGAAGGAACATAGAGGAACAAAACCAGGACCATTCTGCTTTAAAAAGCCCCAAAATCTCAGATTTGTGTTAGAAACGGGAGTCTGAAAGAAAAAAAAAATCTATTCCATCCCCAAATTGCAAAGTGTACATTTAGGACAGAATTAAGACCAATATCTCTAAATTATTTTTTGAAAATAAATCTTCATTGTTTTATTTTTCCCTTTATATCTTGGCTTGCATTAAACCAACAGAGCTAGCAATGGGTTACCTACTATGCAAGGATATTCCTGATCAGGAAAAAATTTCCAGTGGCATTATTTTCTCCTTTAATTCATAGTACACACACAATCATAGGAATGGGAGTAAGAGACACTTCATAGAAGAATAAAAACCTCAGCTTTCATATAATTAACAATATTTCAAGTGTTTGTAAGGTGATAGGCTCAGCTGCATTGGGTTTTTTACTGAACTTGCTGTTCAACACTAATTTCTTCTAAGAGCTGGGAGAGTTTAGTGCTATAGAAAGCTGACCTTTCAGACCAAATCTGACTTAAGAGTACAGGTTGCAGTAAATTGACTAATATTATTCTATCATGTTACGTTAGAAATTTGTTATTAGCTAAGACAAAGTGTACTCCTGGGTGTGTATTTTCACCACAACTCTGAGTTTGATTTTGTGTTCTGCAACAAATTTTAGATGAGACTCTCATCCAGAGCAAGGTCCAATTGTGGGGCAGAGCAAGCAGGAGAAAAATCCTCAGAAAAATAAAATGTGAGCACACTGAGGAGTAAATTTCTTTGGATCTTCAGTTTTACATACTGAAAGCACTACAGAATAGATAAGGGCAAGCTAAAACATCTGGCAATTCTTCCTGAATTCATGTGTGATTGTCTGAGGGAAAATTGCTCTGTAACTTTTTTGCATCTCATTTAAGATTACAGCTAAAAGAGTCCAGTGACATTTTGAATATAGTAAAAAATCCAGATGCATTGGTGGAATAAAATGATCCATTTTACTTTTTAATAGAATCCAGTGATCAATACATGCTTTATGCCAAAAGGTGTTTTTGGCATTTAAAAAACCATCAGAAAACAGCATTCGAAAATTGCATAAATTTTCAGTTCAAATACTGCAAAATTATGTTAATTCATAAGAACTTTGGCCCTTAATTTTGTTGGCAGCAGCACTGAATACTAAAATTAATATTTTAAAGATAGTGATTGGACTCCATTCCTCATTCTAGATGTGTCTGCAGACTAAAAACAAAACATCCCTGCTCTCCCCCAGTCCTACAAAAACTAAAGAATATAAACAACACTATTTAAAATACATTTAAGACTAAAAATAAACTCAAGAAAACACTGTAGACTGTTTACAGAGAGATTCAACCATTTCCTAGTGAAGCAACTTTTTGTAAAAAGAAAAAAAATCTCATAATAAAGAAATATTAATACAGTATTTGCACAACACAGCTGATCATTTTGTGATATATTATTACTAAAGGTCCCTTAAACTGCACTTTTCCCTTGACATGATTGTATTTGAGTGGCTTGACTGTTAAGACAGATAAATTATGTTACAAAATGGAAATCAGGCAAAAACGTGCTTTAAGGCTGGTCTTGGGCAAAACATGTCCTCAGAAAAAGGGCTCTGTCTGTTGGGAACAGGAGCAAATCAGTGCCTTTACTCATCGTGCAAAATGCCTTAAAATACATCAAAAGCCCAAAGCTCAGATGAGGCTGTGACCCTTTTCATTACTTGATTGCAGAACAGACTGGATATTCCTTGCAAGCCAATTGCACCATGTATAAACTCTAATTTGAATTACACTTCCACCACTGTGAAACTGATTAAAGTCACATGAAACTTGAACAGAGCTGTGTGCTGTGATTTTACACACAAACTGCATTTGCTAGCAGGAATTCCTTAGATGTCTTCCAATGTTCCCCAAATTCTATGCAAGTAAAAGTCTCTGCATTAATTTTAGATCATTGTTGCACTGGCTGCAAAACACGTCTTAATATTTTATCATTTGAATTATTCACTTCCTAGTGTCCTAGTCTTAAAATAGATTACTTCTTTCCTATGCCTTGAATTACATTCACCAGTCACAGTATTTGCACAGCTTTCAAACATCAAGAAATGGGGAATGAGAGGCAAAGTTTGCACCTTCCAATATTGAGCAAAAAGATTGAGTATTTTGAGAAATGCATAATTACACACTACTTTTACCATGGAAAAATGTGTCCCACATTAATCTTGGTGTGATGATGCCCAACAAGTCTGATAATTTCTAAACATTTCTTTGATCAACATCTGTCAACCAAATGAAGTCCAAAAAGTCAAAGTCCTACTGCACGTCACTTCCCAAACATAGAGAGAAAATGCTACCAGGAGTTAAAATACTGACTCCTCTTATCTGAACCCTTTCCAAGCCCACGTAGCATATTTTGAAGCCAGGGGCAGTTGTTACAGCACTTCCACTACAGGAAATCGTCAGAGAAAATCAAGTACAGTGAGGTTCAGATGAACTCCAGCAGGATGATGGGGTGGTACAACACCAGCAGAAAATAAGCAAACTGGATTACGTGCTCAGTGAACCTGCCTGTAGCTAGAATCCACAGCCTTCCCTGAGCTGTTTGATGAGCCCTCAGCAGGCAAAGCTCAGATTCTCTTTTGTGCTGGCAATCTCCCTCAGCCTGCAGGATGATAGCTGCTCTGGATAACCACTTGCTTCAATGAAACACAAATTCACACCTTTGTTTGAGGAGCAGCTGATCACCTACTAATCTATTAAAAGTTGCTTAACTGTCTCTTGGAGCTGGCACAGTACTTCCATTACAAAGTCACAGGTTTTTTTAAAGTAATTGCTAAGTTACCTTTGTACCTGGCTGTGCATTAACCTCATTATCCTCTTAGGGGTAGTTTCAGGCACAAGACACCACAACAAGATAGTTCCTCTGCCTCTTTAATTTATCTCCCCTCATCTCTAATCTGATGATAGTAAAATAACCCCCATCAATCAGGCATGATACGGCAGTAAGTAACTTGTGTCTGGCTAATGTGATTTTTCTACATCACAAAGTCCTAAATGGGGAGAAAAATCTTCTGCCAGCCCACAAGTGGAGAAAACAGAACATGCTAGTTTAACATGGACTGATTCTACACATTTTAAAACAATTTATCAATTGATGTATGTTGTGCTGCCAGGGAGTAATCTAAATTATCTTTGTTATTGGAACTGTCACTTATGATAATGCATCTTGTTGTTGCAAACAAGATTTGGAGCCAGGAAAATTATTTTTCCCCCTCAAATATTGTGGGCTTGTCCCTTTTGAAACATGTTTTAGACTTGTTCAAATCTCTGTATCCCAGTAAAAGGAGAAAGCCAATATCCAACAACAAAGGAAAAGAAAGCAAACAATAAATGTCTCCTTTGAAGAAGATTGCTGGGAAAAGCAGCACAATTTATTGATTTCTGTTAATAAGTTCCAAGAAAATATTCATGCCCTGTAGCATTCCCTGATACATCAAAATGTGGTTTGATTTCTTCCCCCTGCTTTGTTTGGCATATTTTACCATATTGGACTCTAAAAAGTAGAGGTTACTAGAGAGCAGAGATGGAACAGCTCTGCTTCAGTGCAAAAGCAAACAAAGAACAGACAGCTTTTTCTGGGTATGGGCAAGAGCCCTGCTCAGATTTCTGAAATTGATTCTTTATAACTTGAAAAAAATAGACATGGGATTAATTATTTTTAGGTTTTTAAATGAGTTATGTGACATACCTATGAAGATTAAATTTTCTTAAAACTTGCAACAAACCAACCCCAAACTCTTCTCTGCTCTCCAGGTTATTTTCTTGACAACTATAATCAAGAGAATCAAGAGACTAGGGGAAAGCACTAACATAATTGGAAAAGATTGGTCACAAACTGCCATTGTGTTGGGCTTCTGACAGAATCCTGTGATTTTTCAGAGTATCAAAATACATCAAAATATCATGTAAAAAACATGCAGGATAATAAGAACCTAATGGACTGGGGGAAGAAAAAAAATACAGCAAATAACAGAGGAAAAAAAAGTATATTCCCTAAGGCAGATTTTTCTTACAGAAAAAAATCACTTTTCCTTCTGTTTCTTGAAAAAATTCATACATATGACATGAATAAAGGAAACCTGTCTTTGATAATTCTTTGGTGGAAGGAAATGACAATCTCAAAAAGAGAAAAGATGTGTTACCAGCATCATAATGGATTCAGAAATTTCTAAATTCACTTTAGCCCAAATTTTTCAGGCCATTAAATATGATAGTTATTCCAGTAAAAATAGACAGCTGAGTTGCAGAATCCCCCTAGGACAGTTTATTACATGGGTTTCTTTTTTAGGACAAGAGAAAAGTGTGGGAGATTTTGGCAATTGGTGTTGTCCTTCCTGAAGCAAAATGTCTCCCCAAAGAGCTTATTCCTTCTCCTTTAGAATCCAGATGATAAAAATCACTCATATTTGCTCTTCTGGACTATTACTTATCATCCACTCCTTGTTATCACTGGCAAAGGTATCAAAAACTTTTTTAAAAAATGGTTTCCATTTAGTCTGGGCATGCAAACACTTTAAAGCAGCATCTCTAGAAACCTGCAGAAATTACTTCTAGTGCAGTAATTTAATAATGTACATCATAAAGCATTAGTATTTTACAGTGATAAGAATCCATTCAAGATGTAAAGTAAAGCCTTGAGAAGATTGACCAAACTGCCATGTAAAAATTGTAACATTGTGCCATTATGTGGGACTGAGATTTATATTTACACAGGGAGCAAAGTCACATCCATTCCTCCTTTCCAAATAAATACCTTGCAAATACTTCATATTGATTTCAGTATATTAGCACCAGGAGGAATTTTATAAGCCAAACATTTTGGCCTAATTTGTCAGGCTGCACTTGCAATTTGTATGTGCCATGGGCCAGTAGTTTTATTGGTCTAGAAAACTGAAAAATCAAATACGAAGCTGAATTCTGTTGCATATATCCTATACTAGGAAAAAAAGAGAAGCAACCAAAAATTAAACCATCAAATCATGGGGGGGGGGCTTGTTTTTTATGCTAGTCTTACTCTGAAAATTAAAATGTTACAGGAGTTTTATTTCTAGAATATCACATCCTTACTAAATGTCTCAGATGAGAAGAAACTGCTGGAGAAACATGAAATACAAATCAATAAATACCTGCTGTCCTGTTTAGTGTGGATGGCAATCCTTTGTCATAGACTGTTCAGCTACAGATTCCACCTGATGCCAAGGAAAAAGCAAAGCATCTTTTTCCTCCACAACACACCCTTACTATACTAGGCAATAGATGTTAGAGGATAACTGCATTAAACTTGTTTCTTGCCAATTCCAAACGCATTAGAAGAATTATTCATCGTTAACAATCAGAAGGAGGCAAATATTACAAAATCGAGTAAGTTGAAATGAAAAACTTCAGTCCTAAAGGTCAATGGACCTTGCATTCAGTCAGCAGGGCAATGTATGACAAATAGGTATAAACATTTATGGATTAAAACAATTTGCAAGCTACTTGGACTTCCTTTAGACCTATAGCAGAATCGGCAATAAATGTTTTGGTTTTTTTCATCTGAAGTTCAATTAATGATCATAATAGCTGGAATAGCAATTAGTTGAGAAGAAGACAAAGCATGAGAAATAAAGAGCATTGTCTTTCCACAAAGCAATAAGAAAAGTTTTTCAAAACCTCAAGTCCATCCAATTCTCAGACATCTAACTACAATGTCCTCTATTCCACTATTTTTCACCTGTATATGCAGCTCTTACATGGAAGTAAGAACACAAAACTCTTTCCTACATTTGTTTTGTTCCTACAGAAGTGAACATCCTTTTTCCTTCTTAAAATGTTATCAAAATCCTTTTTTCCTTCTTAAAATGTTATCATATTATGTTTCAGGGTAAATGTATAAAATTTCATCTTTCTTATTAAAAGAACATAGAATTCACCCCAAACTGGAAAAAAAAACCACTAAAACCAAACAAACCCTCAGAACCTTCTTTAATGCTTCCATAAAATATATAAACCCACACGATTTTAAATGTAAAATATTATCTGCATGAAAACTCCTCTAGATTTCAGTTTTCAATTAGTTTTTTTCACGGGCTTACTGCAAAGTTGCACAACAAGCCCATTACAAAAATAAAATCCTTTTCCACTTCAATCTGCTTTGTTGACTGCTACAGATCATAACAAAGAAGCCAAGGAATGCACAGCAATTAAGTTGTTCAATTTTTCTATTTAAATTAGCTTAGGAAAACAGCTTTGGATATAATTACCTTATTATTTTACCTTCAGTTCTAAAGTATAAAATGCTAGCCTTGGAAAGAAGATAAAGCCTTGCAAACAAAAGTGCTCAAATAGCATTCTGAATGCTGTATCACCAAGTCAAGGAAATTCAAATGGAAAGCCTCAGATTCTTGAGCTATGAGCATCCAATACAAACACTTCAGCAGACTTTATACAAGGACAGTAAACCTCTCCAAAGACCCCCAAACTACAGGGTAGAGTTGCTAAATGCAAAATATTCCACTCTGCAGAGATATCTAGCAAGACACATCTATCCTGAGTGAGCAATTTCTTGCTCTTGCGAGTTCAGTATAACATTCACAGCGCTTTGTTTCATTCCTTTTGTTCATGTCAGATGAAGTAGCCATCAGAAGGACAGATATCCATAACACAAAACTATTAACTATATTCATAACTACCCTAGACTGAGGTAACATTCCTTACACACCACAGCCTCAGACACTGTGAGGGCCAGGCTCCTGCTCTTTGAGTATCTGAAAGGCTGGACTGTATTTCTATAGAGTCAGGAATAATTAAATTGCCAAGTAGAAAAACCTTGCACAACCTATGGAAGAGAGTTAGAGATAAGTATTAACAAAAAACCCCCTTCTCAACCATTGTCTTTCCAGCATAGCTCCATGCTTCCAGCTTTTTATTCTTTTTGAGCTGCAGCAAACAGCAGCTAAATGCTCACAGGTTGATGCTGCTTTTTAGAGCCCTCCCCAGCAGTTGATCCTCTGCCTGAGCTGCAGCTCACCAGTCCAACCCTGCTTTCACTTTTCAACCCCAATAGTGCTCAGGGCCTCTCCCCTAATACACTTGACACCCCTCCTGCCCCAGGGACTCACCTGGTACCTCTCTGAGAGCACACACAGCTATTTTCATCTATCACAGCACTGTAAAAACAGCTGTTGGAGATGGTTTTGGGGGGAGAGGGGTGCTACAGGAAGAGTACTGTTACTACTGTCAGCGCTACAAAAGTTATCAAGCACTGTAACATCTTGCTGATTAAGCTTTGAAAAGTAAATATGTGAGGTGTCATTTGGCAAAGAACAAGCATGAAAATCTCATTCTACTTTCATTTGTGATGCCTGAAAACCTGAAAACAGGGTAACAGAATCCAGGTAGGCTTGCCTGACAGACACAATTCCTGAACTCCCTGCTGCACAATTTGAAGGGGAATTAGACATCTACTGCAGGCTCAAGGTAGAAAGGCACAGAACTTTCAGAAAGAGCCACCCACAAGAAAGTCATATCATGAAACCAGATTTTATCATTAAATACGGTATCAAAATACTTCATTTGTCACAGTTCCTTTAACCAGGCCTTACAACAGCCCTTTATTTATTGCATTTCTGAAAAGAGAAGGTCCTCAAAATTAAGGAAAAAAGGTAAAACTAAATTTCCTAGCTCAAAAAAAAAACTGAAAGCAAAACAAAAAACCCTAAATAAAAACATGGACATGAATGCTGTTTTCTTTTAACAAACCCTTTGAAAAAATGCAATTTCCTGTAACCTGCTAATTTTCATATGAAATTAATATTTGAAGGCAGAGCTATGACCAATAATACATCAGTTATTATCTATTTAGAACTATTTGATAAAAACTAACCATTTAGTATATTCCTAGTCTAAAAGGCTTCCTTCATGTACCAGCAAAAGCATTTTTAACATGAAGCTTAGATTCCACAGTAAATAATCAACAGCTCGTTATGGTTTCCCTGCTCCACCTGAGAGGTTGGATAGGCATTAACAAACAGAAGTATCAAAGAACTAGTCTGATTTCTAATATCAGATGTACACAGGAGTACCTCAGAATGCAAAGTTCTAGCCAAAATAAGCCACAGGTCCCCTCCTGCTATCATTTAGCATTCAGTATTTGAAGTTAACACAGTAGTGAACTTTTCTCAGAGAAATTGACTTGCTCAAGTAGCTGTGGAAAAGAAGACAATAACCATGCATTTGAGGTCCAAGTTGAGACAGCTAAGTTGTCAGTTTTTCCTTCCTTTCCCTATAGAGGCAATTAGATAAGAACTACATATTTGAAAGTTCTTTATTGTAACCTTTCCTGAAATGAATATAAGCTCTGGTATACATCAGATAAGGCTATTTTAATATGCTTTACATAGCATAAGAGCACCTTCCAATATCTTGCAAAGGAAGTATAAGCAGCACTGAATCCCCATGTCCCTCACCAGCCTAGAAAAGTGTTTTGTTTAGTCCTTAGAAGGAAGGTATAGCCTGCTTGTCCAGTCCTCTCATAGACACATTCCCTCATGTCTAATAACCCATAACAAAAACTGTAAAACTTATGCTCTATAAATTACACTTAACTTTACTACAAATATTACTGTCTTTTCTGATGCATACTAAATTATTTTTCCACCCCCTCCAGGAGATACCTAAAGCATTACCTTTTGCAGGCTAGATTTCCCAATGGAAAGCTGCCATAACCTCTGGTGCTACCTGTAGACTTGACATAGGGTGAACAACCTGCTAGTGAAAGGCAGTAACTGCTTTTTCCACATGGCTTGTAGATCCTTTAGATATTGGGTCAAAAAAAGCTGCTCCCTACATGTATTTAGTTAGAAAAACCAACATAAAACACTGTTTATACATAAGTGGGCAGTAAGAGCAGGATCATTCCCTCAGGAAGAGCAAGGTAACCTCTGAGGGCAGCTAAGCACAGGTACCCACCTCACCCACCATAGTGGATAACCCAGAAAAGCAGACCTTACCTTACCCCAGGGCCACAACATGGTGCCAAGGCCACCAACCAGCCAGGACCATCACAAAGACCACAGCCCACTCCCACAGGAGCAGAGCAGCCATGCTCCCAGCCCGGGTTTAAATGGAGCCTGCCTGCCGAAGGCCTCAGGTGAGGCTGCGGAAGGCCCCAGGTGCGGCCTCTCAGGGCCCTCAGTGCACTCAGGCCTTTGGAATTCTTTCCCAAGGTGCTGTTCCCAATTCCCAGGGGCTGTGTGTTTTTTCTATTGTTTTGATGATGTGACCTTCTTGTGGGTGACTATCTGAGAGTACTGTGTTTTTTTTCTACCTGGAGTCTGCAGTACCAGTCCAATTACCCTCAGATTGTGCAGCAAGGAATTGAGGAATTGTGTCTGTCAGGCAAGCCCTACCTGGATTCTGTTACCCCATTTTCAGTTTGGTCAGTATCACAACATGAGAGTAGATTAAGATTTCAATGTATTTCTCTGTCCAACGACACCACACTTGTTCCTGTGAGTACTTTGCTTAAGGGTGCAGGTGCTGCTGCACCCCTTTGGTGTGGGGGCAGTCGAGTCTTGCAGAGCCAGGTGTCTTTAGGATGGGGTGGATTTTTTTCTACAAGCTGCTTCATTATTGTGGGCACACAGTTTGGGATGATTGGGGCTGTGGTGTGGGCACAGTTTGGGGTGATTGGGAGTGGGGCTCATCCCTAAGTGGCTGCAGCTGTGCAGGACAGGTGAATGCTATTGAAGGGAACGAGCCATGGAGTGCCCAGGGGCACTGAGCAACCAGCAAAGGGAACAGAGGGCACACAGGTGCAGGGCATCAACAGGAGGGGATAAAAAGCTGGGCTGGAGAACAAGAAAGAGCAGATACCTGGAGCCTTCTGAAGAGGTAAGGTGGTGCTCTCTGTGGCTGAATGCTTAAAGCTTTCTGAAATTGTTTTGTGATACTCTGCCTATTATGGGTATCTCAACTACAACAAATGCTGTGACATGTTAGCTTCTCTTTCTTCAGATATGTTTTTGCTACGTGTTATCATTTTGACAGTGTTCTCAGTGTATCAGTCCATGGTTCTATAGCTGCGTAAAAAGATACTTGCAAAAGTATGATTTTGAACTTGTTTTTGTAGCATCTTGAGTATCTGTGATTGCTTCCCCATGAGGTTCCAGCTTGGTTTGCCTGAAAAAGGTGAATTTCCTGGTATTAAACACATTTTTTTGTAAGTGAAATACGTTAGCTTCATAGGTTTTCTACTTTTTGAAAAACTTAAGGTTGATATTTGCAATTTGAGTTCATTTTCGGTAAAAGTTAAGTAATGTTTTTCTGACAGCAAAGGGAGATTTTTTGGGTTTTGTTTTGCCTTTTTGTTCTTTGATTTTTTTTTTTTGTGTTGTTGGTTTGTTTGCTTGTTAGGTGTTTTGTTTCTGGGTTTATCTTAAATTCTTCCTTATATTATTTCTCTAGACAATTTTGGCCATTAGAATGTATTGTTTTGTTTCTGATAAGGTTATTGTTATCATTAGGAAGTTGATAGTTGTTTATAATAAAAACAAATAAAAAAAGCCATTCTGTAGTCCATAAAATAGTCACAAAAATTCACCAGCAGGTTATATGTAATACCATATACATGGTCTTTGAAGTAAGATGTTTATCTTACCTTTGTAGGTAGAAAATCTCATTAAAGCATATTTCTGCTAGAGTTACCTACTCTATTAAAAAAGTAGTATGTTCTTTTTTTTTAAATGGTTTTTAAAACTGAATTATTAAAAGTGTTGAAGAAGCAATGACAAAGATTGATGCTTTTATGTCTCTAGGAGTAAAGTCATGTGGCGATATCAGGCTTAATTCCTGATTAAGGTTCTGAGGCAGATTGGATATGTGCAAAAAGGCTCTGAATAGGACTCAGAGGCAAGCACATGTTTTTTAGGCTATAGCCAAGTAAGAACACAACAGTATGGTTTAGCTCTGGCATTTTTGTGCTGACTGTTGGGAGCTATAACCACACCAGTGACCACAGAGTTTGAGCTGGATTAGCAGCTAAAATACTTACCAGGTAATTTGCTGTATCTGCTGCAGTTGATGCTTGATTCTTTCAGCAATATCTAGGAGTTTATTGCTGTTTGAATATTAGTGTAAAAGTGTTGTAGTTACACTTCATTTGCAGTTGTATCTCTTTAGGGGGGCATGTTCCTCTCAGACCAGAGGGAAAGGCAATGTTCCTGTTGTGGTGATCAGAGATAGAGCACTGTTACAAATGTGCCTGACATGGTTTTGTGTTTTGATTTCGTCAAATCAGCCTTGAGTTAAATGCCTCACTAAGAGAGTCCTATTGGGAAAGGATGGGGCATGTGCAAGCATATTCCAAAGCTCCCTGTCAAAAGTCCTGCAGCCTTGTACTTCAGGTGATTTGCACAAGCCTAAACCTAATCTTGTTCTGAACAGACACAAAGACAGCTTGGTTCCTCTCAAACTCTCAGCTTAAGCTACATAGTGTTTGCTTTGAGCAGTTCTCTGATTTTTCTGACTAAACCTGGATTTATCAAATCCAGTGGGAAATATCAGTGCAGAAGGTATAAATTATGCCACCAGCTCTGACACATCACTCCCAATTTATCCACTGAGGAGTTTGTCAAACCCCTTGGAGAAAGCCTTTCAATGTACAACGTTTCAATGTACTTATATTCTTGCCAGTCAGAGAAAATGTGGTGATAGCAACAGTAGAAGTAATTAGTGCCTTCAGGTAAGACATAATCTAGCTGTGCCAAAATGTGCAGGTTAGCTAATTATTCTCAGCTGCAAGGCATCCCATCAACTTCAACTAAGAGGGATGGAGGGTGTGGTGGTGGTTGGAGGTCTTGGATTCAGCAATAATGAAATGCCAGAATAGTTTATGAATGGTTGAGGTGATGCTGTTAAAACCATGAGAAATACTGGTGAAAAGGAGGTGGAATTTGTACTTCATGCAAATGGTGAATATCTTCTTCTGCCTGTTATGTTACTAATGGGAAGGCTGCTGATTATACTGCTATCATTTCTTTTTTTTTCTTTGACAAGGAAGAAAATGAAATGTTTTTTATAATTAAAGATTTAGCTCAGGAAACTAAATGTTCCTAGTTGTTATATGACCTAAGCAAATAATTGAGAATGAAGTTGCAATTGTGAACAGCTCCTTGCTAAGGAGGCAAAAGGTGCAGAAAAATATGTGACTTTAATAGTATTAATTTAATTACTAGATTTATGACTGACTTCTAGACTTTTTAAGACTCACTGTGATACCTATGTAATTGTTTTGCTGTCTAAATATCATAAAAGTATATGGTGCAGGAAGGGTTCTACCTAGGATAGTGATTCTGCAACTTAATTGGCCTTGCCCAAACACAAGTAGAATATTCATTAGTCTTTTCATGTCTTTTAGTATGAACTGCACTGTCTTTTCCATCAAAATCTCCTACATACCCACATGAAGTGTTATTAAAAAGGTAAACTAGACTTATAGAGTGCACATTTTTATTCATTATTACAGTAGAATTAAAGATTTGGTCAGGAACTCATACGAACAAAAAAGCCTGCCTGCTGTTAAATATCTAAAATGTCAGAAACTAGATGTGGTGGAATTGTGTTGTCTTTTAAGGTGTGTGCAGATAAGGACCCAGTGAGCAGATTGATGTGTTGATATGCTTCATTAAGGAGTTTTAAAACCAATTGATGATTCTCCAGCCTTACCATGTAAAAGCTTGCTGGTATATTTTGGTTATTCATTTCTGAACTAAGTTTGCTTAAGCTTTACTGCTCTGGGTTTATAAATGAGCATACTTGAAATCTTAGAAGTTCATGAGTGTTGCATTAAATAATTTCGGTTGACTACTTTTTAGGTTAAACTGCTAGCCTTGTAGCTAAAGCAAAGTCAAATAATTAGAAAATAAAAAAACCCCAACCATACTTGTTTTCCATGCTGACAGTTAAAATTCCCAGTGGGAAATCTCATTTCCTTGCTGTTACACATTTCAAAGGAAACAGACTATAGTAGTGCCCTTTGCCAATCTTTCTTAGTCTGCTCTTTCTTATTGCAAGGTCTTGCCTCAAGAATTTGTGATTGGAAAATTGGTCTCTTTCCATTATTACTGTTCTCTGAGCTGCTACTCATGCTGCTGACCAAACACATTATTTGAACTTCTACGTTATCTATAGTAATCCTTCCTTTTATAACTTACGAGTAATACATTATGGTTTTAGCTGTTGGTTTTCTCTGTTTTTGTCTTTGAACTTTCTCTTCCCAAGAAATTCTGCTTGTTCATTATTTATATATACATATAACTTGCATAAAGTAGCTGTGGAGTGCTGAGTTATGAGCCTTGATGGGGACAGAGCTGGTGCTCTGAGGATGTCTGCAGGGAAGAGGAGGGTTTGAGTGATTAGCTGTCCTCTTTGGCTTCCTATGAAGCAGCTGTGAATTTTCAAATTTCTGTGGACCATGCTGTGGTAGATGCTGATTTGCCTTGAGGACAAACATTTAAGGTAGGGAAAGAAAGGATGGTCTTAGCCTAGAAATCACAAAAATCCACTATAAGCTTTCTTTCTTTTTAACTTGGCTTTTAGACTTAGCTTTGAGTCCCACTTCTCCTATGCACCTTATTTAAAAATACTATATAAACAAAAATTAGCGGGAGAGTTGAATACTGTTAGTACTATACTTATAGGTTTTGCTTATGAGTATCCTGCAGCGAACTGAACTGCAAAAGAACTAAATGATACAAGAAGAAAAGCATAATTTTGATTAATTCTGAATCATTTGGGTGCTGTGTGGTGTTTCCATTTCTGCTTCATTTTACAAAGGAGTCATTAGTGAAGGCTGCCCTGGCTGAAGAAAAGCAGTCAAAAAAGGGCATGAATGCCAAGACAGTAGTGTAAAGCACTTTTTTCATGCAAAAACCAGCAATACAGAGTAATATAAAGAGTAAAGCTTGCACTGGTCTGTCTCTCTCAATTATTTTGTATTATATTTTCATATTGCTTTCAGAGGTAATTGTTTCTGGTTTATCTACATCTGAATTGTACTTGAGAGGCCAAGTGTTGCAACCTAGGCATGTGTATAGATATTTCTAGGACCTAGGCCTGGATTTTTGACAGGAAGGTAGCATTGAAATTAATAAAGGAAGGAAGTCCAGCTGTGAAATGTGAAAAACGAAATATTTGCAGACAAGTTTTTTGAAGGATTATAAAATATATTAATGAAAGATGTCTGTGATGGGGAGTCTTGGATCTTGAATGACCCATTTATCCCCATCTTAATGAATTATGCAAATTAGAAGAGGAGATTCAGCGATATATTTCAATTGGTAAGACTGAGCAAAATCAGATCTCTGGCACTTAACCAGGGTTTGGTGGCTAAGAATCAGCATTAAAGAAAATAATCACAACTCTGAGACAAAGGGGATTGATGGAAGACCCGATGTAACTGTGCTGAACCATAGCTAAGGGTTTTATACAGTATCCTATGACAGACTCATCAGTGGGGTTAATCAGCACTGCACTGCATACAATGAATAAAGTATTAATGAGAACACCAAAGACAAATGATACTTGTGTGAAGCATAAACAATTTGAGAGGGATATTAAACTTGTGATAATTCTAATAATGGTACTGCTGATGAAAACATCTCTAATGATATCTTAACACACTGATTGCTTAGGGGTTTGTCATTGGAATTGTACTATCAACAGCACTTATCTGTGGGGTAATTATTTTTTTTAAATTAATAGTCTTGCACATGAATATGTTTGATAATGGGGAAGGGATTATCATTCCTGTTTAATTTTGGTTTAGGACAGAAGAGTACAGCTGTATCATATTTCTGCTCATGGTGAACATGCTTTTTGCTGCTCTAGAAGAAATCTTTTAATAATTATGTAGGAAAATATCTTGTAGTTTGGGTAAAGATTTGTTTAGATGTTTTTGGTACTTGAATGTGAAAAATTTATATTTTTTTTCAACATGTAAATTCCTTCAGTGAAGGTTAAACTGGGGAGAATGATGTTCAGAAATGCAACTTAACTGGAGTGTAATAAGTAGTCACTATTGCTTATTGATGTGCTAAAATTAAGGGAAAAATAATCAGTTGAGAAAATATCTTTTCAGCTATTCATGGTTGTGTGCTTTTTTACAATATTTTCTAGCTCAGTCCAATAAGGAGAATGAGATATTTTCCAGTAAAAATTCAGGCTCCTTTTGAGGTGAGACTCTCAGGCTGTGTTTGGATGTTATTGGGTGCTGCGTGTTTTGCAGGGAAACATAACCTAAAACACAAGTTAGAAACACCTTTTGGTGTCCCTTTTGGTGAGCAGTTCATGTGTGCTGCTAGTCCACAGGCAGAATCACCAGCATGTAAGGGTTTGGAGATGGTTTAAAGGCTCTATTTTTCTGAAAGGAAGTCAAAATGAATTATGATGAGCCTCTGGTCTGATGTCTGCATTTCATGCAGATAATGTTTTCATCTAAGGGAACACAATGAAAATTATGACTGAGTACTTGGTAAAGAATTTGGAAGATTGAAGGCTGCATGTCTAGATCTAAAAAAAGGTCTAACAAAAGGCCTTAGCAATGGAAAGGCTACAATTGTGGGAGGTGTAGATGCTGCAGCTGTGTTATGGAACACTAAATAACGTCTGGAAGCAAAGCAGAACTAAATTTTGTTCAAATTAAATTTACATGTTCGTAAAGTTTGTCTTAGACTAAGTCTGTTTTGTTATGGCTAGAAAAAAATCTGCTAAGGCTCTTTCTAGAGTGGTATGGATAGCAAGTAGGAATACACTAAAGGATTAGCTCTGTATCTTGCTGAATAATCTGAGCTGGTTCAAAAGAAGGTGTGATCAGCAGCAGAGACAGAATTTCTGACAAATTTGTGGGGAACAGGTAAGGGAATGCTGGTGGTTGGATAACAAAATTAGAGCTATGGACTATTATGTATATGGTTTATATGAGGAAAATAGTTCATCAATAACCCTGTTATACAGCAACCCAAACACTCCTTTCTTTGCTTCTTGTTGTTTCTCTTGCTTCCCTGAAATTGCTTTGCTCAAAGGTGTGCCTAATTAGGTGCAATTGCTTTTGTACTGAATACTGAATGATTACTGAAGGATAAAGGTTTAGGGGCATGAACCTGAGAAGGGGCTGTGAATATGGCTGCTAATAATCAATGTTGCCACATTCTGATTTGGGGAGGGGGCACAGGTGGGGAAGTAGGTGCAAGCAGAAGAGTTTGGTCCTTGCTTCAGTAGAATTACTGAATTATTTAATTTAAATTTATTTAAATTATTTAATTTAAATACTTAATATCCTGGAAGACTATGTAGTGTCTTGCTAGAAATTTGTCCACAAAGGAAACAGAATTTACAGCTAGGAAACAGAATTTTCAGCTAGAGCTTTGTTTAAATGGCTTCAGATTCTGTGATTGTTGACACTAATTTCTATGTGGCTGAAACAAGATGTCTCTTTTTAATTGTGCTCACTGGAGGCAGCTGAGTTCATTGTCATGTAAAGGCTGAGTGACACACCAGCACTGCAGGGACAACTGGTCTGCCTTTCTTACCTGTCATGTGCAGCAGGGTCTGTAATGGCAAGAGTGGAGCCTCTCAAACTTAGGAGCTGAGCACACTGCAAGTGAACCAAGTTGGTGCATTAGAGCCTCAGGACAGGCAGGTGGGGAGCAGGGGTTTGGTCTCTTACAGAGCAAGAGGGAAGTGCTGATAATGGAAAGTAAAATACTATGAGGGTGAAAGCTGTTGGGTAAAAACTTGCAATCTGAACAGTCTTGAACAGAAGACCCTTCTTTTGTGGACAGAGGGTGGAAAAATTAAGCTGTAAAAATATTTCAGCTTGAAAGCTGGTGACAGAGCAGTCCTTGCACATTGAGTTACAGAAATAGCATGGAAGGGCTTACAAGCTGTTAGAGAAGCTGTTAGAGTAGCTCTGTGTTGGTGTTATGCTCAGCTTTAAAAACAAATCTGCTTAATGCTTGTTTTGCTTCAACTGAAATTGGAGGAAAGACCTGTGGTGCAGGGTCTGTGTGACTCATGGAGCTTTCAGCTGGAAACTTAGTCACAATAAATTAATTACACAATTAAGTGTGGTGTTAACTACTGTAACTCGTGCTAGCTGGCAACAAAGGTTCAGTGCTTTCAAGAAAGCCAAGGATTATTATGCAAGGTGAATGCTCTGAGTCTGGAAGAAAGCTACTAGTAAGGTCTGTCTGAAAGCTTAATCACCAGATTTAATATATAGCCTCATGCTTCAAAATTTCAGTGAACTGCCTGGTCTTGAAGAAATATCTTCTTGTGGAACTGCATATTAAGGGATGTCTTAATCTTTTAGTCAACTTATGAGTAGAGCAGATGAGCACAAGTGTTCTTTTGAACTTTTGTATTAATTATTGTGCTGAATGATAGAGAATATATTCACTAGAGGATGTAGACTCCTGCCAGTTCCAGGTTTGTGTAAATGGAAACTTAATGACAGAGAATTGGGTTTTAAGTACTATGCATTAAGGTCATTAACTTCTCTGGGCACACACAAAAATGTAATCAGACACAGCCTTGCCTCCAAATTCCAGGCTGCAAGCCTAGAAGCTATTTATCCTTCTATTCTGCCCCAAAATGTAGAAACAAGCTTACATTTTGTGTGCTGTTAATGCAGAAATGAGATGAAATGGAGCTGTTTGTCCAGTTAGATGATGCTGGTTTAAGACTGATAGGAGTAGTGCCACTGAAATACTGATTATGTGGGACTGTGGTATACAAACACTTAGACCCAGCAATCATTCCTTTGGGCATGATTAACTGCATAGAGGATCTGAGTGCTTCATAAGTGTCATAATTCTACTCAAAAGGGTGCAGACAAGAATTACTTGTTGTCTGGCTTTTAAAAGTAAGTTTGTACTTACTGGGCTGTACTCTGCAGACACAGGCATGGCAGACAGAACTAAGAATAAGGAAAAAATGAAATGTGGTCCTGGGAACTGTTAAATGAGCTCCAAAGTGAAGGCTGCCAACAGGCTCTGTTATTTTGAGAGACTAAAGAAATTAAGTAGACACTAACATCAGACGTGATTCTATTGTAAATGTATATGTTAGGCTTTAAGAATTCTCAGAAATCAGTTTAGTCTGAAATGAATTCCATGTCTTCCAAAGTCTTTCTGTCCAATTTCCATGGGTTTTTTCCAGCAGAAGAGTGGAGTATAAACTAGATATGTATTCTTGTTATTTCAGTACACTTTGAGGCTTTTTTTTCCTTTTTATACCCACTGCTTTGTACAAGAAATTGGGTCTTGATAGCAGAGTAAAATGAAATCTAAAAATAAAGTTTAATTTGATATGGATTGCTACAGTTGTTCTAAGTTCAGAGATGTCTCCAAGATTTCAGTGAGCCCTAAGTTTTACCTGCTTGATAGCTCTAAGGTTAGTATTGGGATAAATTCCTTTTCCAAGGCCTTGTTTCTTTGTTTTCAGCATTAAAAGCTTTCTTTCATCTTACATTTGGTCTGGGAGTCAGAGTAATGTGGTTCTGTCTGTTCCTTGCCTCTGGGCTTGCTGGATAGAGCAGTCCAGCTCAGGGTGAATTGCACCCTGGAGTTGGTCCATCAAGAGTTAAGAGCTCTCTGGGAACTTGAGGATAGAAGTAGGCATAAATAATCTGTCTCTTTTGGCCCTCCAAGGAAGGGGGAGGGAAACTTTCTGGCACCCAGGTTTTCTCTCTGCACCAGACTTGGCACATCATTTATTTGCCCTTGGTTGATGTTTGAAAGGTTTCCTTTGCAGAATGGGTCTGGAAGGCTTTCTTCCCCTCAAAGCTTAGACTTTGTAAATGCTTATGATTCTTATGTGAGAGAAGGGGTTGCTGTGTCCTGCTCCTTCTCCTTCCTGATGTGCCAGGGAGAAAGTAAGCAACTTAGTGTTCTTTGAGTTTGCTTCCTGAAGATTTGCTTGATAAGGATTTTCCAATCTTAACTCATTTGATTAGCTGTGCTAAGTTCAGCTCCTCATTCTTTTCCTTTCCTGGAGCAGTCACAAAGGAATACAAGCTGTGTGTTGTGGGAAAAGTACACTTTTTCTTTCAAAAAGCCCAACACAACAAAGCTACCTTGTAATGTGATTAGAGAAACTCATTCTTAGCTCGTTTATGGCACTGATTGACATGAATGGTTCACAAAAGATCTGTGCATGGTCAAGATTAATATTATGAACTTAGTGCTTGAAAATGTGCAGAAGAACCAAAGGTCTGCAGGGATCCTGAAAATTCAGGAAAAATAGCTTTTGGCATTAAATAGATCTGAAAAATATTCTATTGGAATGATACTGTTGGGATGGTTTATTACCTAGCTGTAGTTGATAGCGTACATTTTTAGAGTTCAGACAGTACTTTTGCTAAAGGAAAAAATTGATTTTATTCTTTTTATTTTATGTCTAATGTAAAAAGTTAGAGGCTTCCAGACTATTGCATAGGATATGATAAAGCAGATCTAAAATCCTTACTTTCTCAAAAAAAACCCCACAGGCTAAAACTAGAAATTATTGCAAATGGTTTGAAGCTGATGCTCAGTGCTTTGCTCTGAAAGATGTAAGAAACAATACCATGGAAGAATATTGAAAGTAATGGGTGAAAATTAATAAAAAGTGCCCAATTAAAGAATTTTGTTTAATAAATTTGTGTTTGTAAGTGGCCTTTGATCAGTCCCACATGGCCTGGGTGCAAGGTGAGCATCTGACACAGTGAGAGCCTTGAGGCACTTCCAAAGAAATGCTCTGGCTGTGGGTTGGGCATGGGGAGGCTCTGCTGGGGAGTTTGGAGAAGGGGATTTCAAACCCTCTGAATGTGTATTTAATCTTGTACTTTTTAACAGAAATCAAATTGATGCAGAAGAGCCATATGTAGGCCAATATTAATTCCAGGCCAGCCCTCTGGAATTGGTATTTTTGTTATTCAGGTTAAAAAGTGTGCAATGGGAGCCAACATTTAACATCTTGGAAAGTAAGACAACACCTTCAGCCATGGATGTTTCCTCCCCCTTAGAAGGGGCTGAGAGAATAAAGCAAGGTTTCCCAATGGAGAGTATTTCCCATAGAGATAAAAAATCTATAGTAAACACAGAGGTAGAGGTTTAGTGAAACTTAATGGGATCTGGAGTTGGCTCAGTTTGTTTGATTTCATGTTTCCTCAAACTGATTTATGAGCTAATGGCACAGGGTGTACTAGGATTTTGTTTTACTGGATTGGTATCTCCATTGCACAGTTGGTAAAATGCAAAATGCTTATGCAGAGTCCTCTATTTTCAATTCCACACACAGAGCCAGAACTCAATGTAGTAATTTTTTCACTAGAAAATGAAAGGGTGTTTTTATGGTCCAGTGCAAACACCTAGTATAGTAATTTTAATTTTACCTTCTTGTTCATTTGCTTCTTTAAAGAAAGCTTTGACTCATGTTTTGGACAGCCAGTCCTGCCAGCAGAATTGTTTGCTAATATATTTAAGAAAATTATGTCAAGAGCTGTGAGAAATTCATGCCACACTTACACAAGATGTGTTAGCATAAGTGATGTAGAATTTGTTAGTAATAAATAGCTTGAATAAACAGCTATTTGCAGTATGTTTATAAACTTCTTTCACAATATTTTCTCTTCCAAGAAGTGGAATATTAACTCAATTAAACCTTACCAGAAATAGATGATATAAATTCAAAACAAACAAAGCACCAAATTTGTGGTGAAGCTTATTGTTATATATTCAAAATAAGCTTTCTGCAACAGTGCAGTAAATCAGTGAACATGTGCCGGTTCCTGCCTGCCTGAAAATTGGAAAGCAAAAATCTCACACAATGGGGAGCAATTTTTTTATTAATATTGAAATGTTACAGAATCTCTAGAACTAAGTTTTGCAAAAGTAGCAGCAGCTATGTGTGAGCACTCAAAGCAAGTGTCAATGTTAGACCTGGAATGTGGGGCTGATGCTGAGTTCTGAGAGGTTTGTTCCATTCTTAATTCTTTATCTACAGGATATTTAAAGAATAGGTATAAATTATAAAATACCTTTTGTGTAAGGGGGAGTGGATTGGGGTGTTTTTGTTGTGTGTGTTTTTTTTTTTTTTTTTTTTAATTCTGCAGTGGTAAATGGAAGAACAGGTGTGTGAATTTTTTTTTTCTGATCTAGAAAATATTCTGTCTAAACCCTTGTTATTTGCTCAATTTCCTAATTTCATCTCATGGCATCTTCCCAGGTTCCTGTTCATAAAATTAGGAAAACCATATTTCATCTGCAGAACAGGGAACAGAGCATGATAAGCAAAACTAGTCTATTGTCTATCTCAGTCAATAGTCTCATTGACTGAGATTAGCTTTTGATTGCTTAAAGTGTGATTTATTTCTTTATTTTGTAGTTCAGAAGGTAATGGAACATTGTTGTGATAGCAGTGAAAATATGAGCTCTTCTGTATTGTAATATTTCTGACAACTTGAACTTCTCAAAGGTACTTGTTTTAGAAGACTTCCAGTTAATTTTCTTTTCTCAAAATCAAGAGAACAGTTTAGCATAAAAATTGAACCCTTTCAGCAGTAGCTTTTTTATCTTTACATTCAATGTTCATAATCAGGTCTGACTATTGGGTAACTGCCCAAGTGAATGAATTTGGGCTGGGTTTAGATTTAATAAACCATTTTGCTTCTGCAGAAAGACCCATTACTGTCTGAATCCAGGTGTGGATTGCCTTGTTATTTCAAGCTGTGTTTTAGGAATCTCCTAGACTGCTTTGAAAGGAATGCCAGTCTTGAGGCAGAGATTGCTTTGGAGGAAGGCTTGGCTCTTGTGTCAATTCCAGCAGGTAGCTAAGCTTCTCTGATCCTGATTCCTGCCTGCACAGAGATGATAATTCTTCCTTTCCTCCCTGCCTACAGTTAGCTCTTTGAAGAAAAGAACAAGAGAGCATTATCTGAAGGGAATAGTGTGGAAGATAAGAGTGTTTATAATACAGATGCTACACAAATTTAGCTTGTGGTGTACTTGTACATAGTAATAAATTGTAATAAATTGATGTGCAAAAGAGGAAGCCTTGCAAAATGATAGAAATGTAATACTATGCATTCTTAGTCCCAAACTCATTTTATAGCTGTGCTCTGGAGGCTTACCTTATAAAGAGCACATTTTGCAACAGGTTAATTATTTAAATATTATGTAGAAAATTATTATCTAAGACTTAAGGCTCTACAATAAAGCACTGTGCGTTGCTTAAAAATCAGTCAAATCTTCAATTGGGATTTATAGCTTCTTAAATAGCTTGTTCAAATCTCATTAAGGTGAACAAGCAGTACAAAGAAGCACTCTTGGGGAAAAAATAAGACATGATTTTAAGGGAATGTATTGAGTGAAAATTGCCTTCTAGCTTTAAACCTAGAGGCTAGAGAGTCTGAAATTGCTTTTCAGTGTAAATAACTCTCGTAAATTAAACTAAAATTGTTATTAGAATTGATGCAATGGTCATCCTGGTGAAAACAGGATTACACTTATGCTATAAACAAGAAAGCAACTTTACAGTCTGTATGGGGAAAAATGTTTTAATTTTCAGAGGCTGTCTTTGGGCATCAGTTGCTGGCCCACATTTATGGCAGTAATAAAGAGTTTTAGATGCTTCATGGTTCTGTATGTCACATTGCCTACTCACTCCTCAGATACTGTGGTTGTATCAAAATTTCAGCTCAGTATTTTTTCATTTGTTTGTGGGTTTGTTATACAGGAATATTTGAAAACTCAGAATCTGGTTTTTTTATATAAGAAATGTACTGTCCTTACAAATTCCATATCTCTCTTTCAAAAATTGAGCTAAAAATAAACCTTTTCTTTTTTCTAGATTGTTTCTGAGTAGATGTTATCAAACACTGTTCATTTTGAGCTTGTTGCTGCCTAAGTTATCACAATGACTTGGAATACATTGTGATGTTTATAAAGAATTCTCTGTGATGTAATTTCTGTTTAATTGTAGATTCTTTGCAATCATGATTGGTTTAGATTGCCTTACTGGAATGAGAAGGACAATGAATTTGACCCCCAATTTCCTGTTTGGTTGGCATCATGCTGTTCAAGAAGAAAATGCTTATCATTTAATCAGAGTGGTTTCATAAACTTAGCAGTTTAGTGATATTGCAAAAATTGTCTTAAATGGTGTTACAAATTCCTCCTCAGACATGCTCTCTGTGGATACAATAATTAAAATGTAAATTATGTGCCTTTATTGAACAGAAAGCTGCTGCCTTCTCTAATGACGATTTTCTGTGTTATGGAATCACACCTTTAACAAAAGATCATTGCAGTCTTACTGCAGATCAGAAGTAACCTTGTAATCAAGAATTCTCAGAAGATGCAATTCAGTCATTAAATCTGTGCTCTGTGGCAGGTCACCAGAGTGGGTAGTGTCCCCTAGCTTAATGAAATATTAAATCACTAGCTGAACTTTTGACTCACCTTTGCAATTAAGTATACTAAAAACATTTTACAGTGAGCTTCTGGTGTAGGCATGAAGCTTGTTTTCTTTCTACAACAGACACAATGTTGGGGGGCTTATTTCCTTTTTTTTTTCAGTGGAGTGCATGTCAGAAACATAATTTATAATATGGGCTGGATGCTGAGTGACAATGGAATGACCAGCCCTTTAAAAACCTCTTAATGTTTTAGATGAAAAATTGCATAATGCTCTCTGTACTGACCAACAGACTATTTCTAGGTCCCTCCTTATTGGTAAGTCCAAACTAATGGTAAGAGAAAGGAAATTTCTGCAAATCTTGTGGATCCCTCCCAGCTCAGGATATTAAAAATGAAAAAGAAACCCCCAATATTAGGGTTATAATTGTATCGCTTTTCCAGGCTACTAAGATTTGAAGTTATGTTGTGCACATGGGTAGAATAGGCTCAAAATACTATTACAGCAGCCTTTCAGTGGGGTTTTTTTTGTTTACTTCAAAACTTCAAAATTGGTTTCCAGAGAACCCTTTGGAAATGAAATTGCTTTCTCGCTTCATACTGTGTATCCTGCTGTGGTGCTGATAGTTGCAGTCAAGCACTGTGATTTTAAATATCATGGATCATTGAAACATAACTTTTTCTCATTTGAATTATATATAATAAACATATTATATTGATGAAAGCCCACTTCTTAGGTTGGTTATGATATTTTTTCATAGGACAGGAGAGCAGTAAAGGCTGCTTTGTTGGTCACAAGTAATACACTTTGTCATGCAACATCTCTGCTTTCAGCAACTGAATACCAATCTTCCTAGAGGACTTGCTAGTGTAATTAAAAATTGGGGGGGAAGTGTCAAAACTAATTTTTGAGTTTAGCTTTGTTTATTTAGTGTTAATGTGATATTGATGCATTTCATTTGGTCTTGGTGCACGTGCATCTTGGATACTGGAGGCAAACTTAGGAAAAGAATTCTCATTAGACTTTTTTTGATGTACAATTTTCAATATTTATAAGGAAGAATAGGAAATCTTAGCATTCAGTGTTTGGTTTCAGTTGAAACACGCTTTGAAGATACTAGTTTGTATTCACAAAGGAAGTTTTTTATTGTGTGCATCACGGAGAAAGTTTATTTTAGTCTGCCCTTGACGAATTAATGTTTGTTTTAAAGGAAAGATTGTTGCAGGAAGTGAGTGGCCCTACAAATAATGAGTCTGGAAACAAATGAAACCTCTCTAGACTTGAGGCCTTATTGGTTTTTTACTGACTCAAAAAGGGGGGGTAATGTCTAGGAAACATAACCTTTCCTTGGCTTTGAAAGAGGCTAAATAACCATCTAGCATTATGTGTAACTCAAAAGCTGTTCAATAGTTCTATATTACATTTTAAACATAGCTTGATGTTAGGAGTTTCAAAAAGTACATGAATCATTATTGCCTTAATTTTTTACAGAAGTTTTAAACCCTGAATTTTAGTTTATTATTTAGTAATATAAACTTTTGGATTTAATGAAACTTATAACTTCATCCCATGGTAATCTAGTGGTCAGAAAAGGATCTTTGGTTATGCTTAATTTAGGACTTCATTTGATGTATGCAGAGCTTAAAATGTAAAAATTTAAGAAAACTGTTTCTTTCAAGTATAATAATGGTATTTTTGGCTGGTTTTAGAGACATTCTTCCTCCTACTACAGCTTTGATGCATCATAGGCATGAAATATATACATATATATATATAACCTCTTTTGTATGTTATATATACTTAGTTTACTTTAGGACTTACACAGCTTTTATGTCCATTGCATTATTTGTGTATCTGGTTTCCAGTAATTTAATCTGTATCAGAATTTCTTCATGACTTTCCAAAATTTAGTTACTCACTACACTGTATTCTGGATATAGTGATGGTAAAACATGAGAAATTATTTATTTTTATCCTGATGTGGGTAGGATATGTATGAAATCAACAGATGTTCAGTAAAAGCACTTTTGAAAGGAACAAAGGAAATATGATCTGTTTAAATCTGGTGAGGTTTTTTGTATGGTTTGGTGGATTTGTTTGGTCTTTTTTTCTGTTTGTTCTTTGTCCCTTTTCTTTAAAAATGTCCCATTTGGACAGCAGTGACTTTTTCAAGTTATGTGTTCAAAGTCTTGTATGCAAGTCTGTGCCTTTGGGGTAATGAGCAAGGCATGACTAATTTCTAGCAATTTGGTCTCTGGACCATGTCCTGGAGGGCCAAAATAGTCAGATGAAAATGTTGATTTTAATCAGCTTCTCCATTGCCTGATGTTTCAATTACAGCAAGTCTCAGCTTAGCACTCTGACTCCTGTCAGACTTCATCTGTATTATATCTGTAAGCCTGCCAACCATTTCCAATTCTGCTTGCTCTTAAAAACTTCAACCCACAAAAGCACAGCCCCAAACACAAACCTCTGCAAGCCTTGCTGCAAAGCCAGTGAAGAACTAATTACAGCTGACTGTTCATTGATGTTCAGTGTGACTGGGCATGAAAATAGCCTCTGTGGGCATCACTGAGGTCTGTACATGTGGGCATGCTGAAATTGGGTGACTTCTGTCACTCTGCATGTATCACATGTTGTACTCCTTCCTCAAATTAAATTCAGTGTCTGTGGAGCAGAAGTATGAAACTAGCTTAATTTGGGTTTTGGTTTTTTGTCTATTTTTTTTTTTTTTACTTTAATATCCATTTAAACTCTGCTACACTGAATTTTAAAGGACATTACCTACAGAGAGTTAGAAACTCTATTGTGGACAGTTTCCTGGAATTTGCTGGATTGAAAGCCCTTGAGTGTTGTCAGACTTGGCCTGACATACATCTTGTCAAGGGGAAGGATTACGCTGTGGTTTGGACTGTGAAGTGATTTCCAGATGATTTAGCTAGAAGCTCTGGGCTTTTCAGCTCCATGTAGGAGGTCTGTGTGCAGAGGAAAGGAAAAAAATTGTCATTTTTGAAAAGGTTTGACAAAGCTATTCTGAAGCATTAGTTCAGAGCTTGATGCCATATACATCCAAGTCTGTCCCCAAGTGTGTTCTCTGAAATAGCACCAACATGATGGGTGGGGCTGTCCAACATGGAGTTTTAAAGAAACCACTTGTAAAGTGTAAGTGGGTTAACACTGGTGTATGAAAGCTGTTAAAGGTATGTGAGAAACCAAGGTAAAATAACATCCTAGAAATACCAATGGTGCAGCAAACAGATCATGCCACTTGACTGAGTGGGCTCAGTCTGATATTGTTAGTTATTTACTGATATTTATTTATTTACGATCACTCCAGTTGCTATTATGCCTGAAGGAACAGTTTGGAAAGTGCATCTCTTAGGTGGGAATAGTGGCAGAACGTCTAGAAGAGGGATAAAACCTTTTAAGTAATGGAGACTCAGACTGTTTCTTGTCTGTGTATGTGATAGTAAGCTACAGCTCATTGCTCAGCATTTTTTGTTCCAGCTTAAAGTATTCTAAATCATTGCAGATTGTTTTTCCTCTTAAATATTTTCTTGAATATTTATACATATAGATGAACACAGATAATAATTTTTATTTTTTTTAAATCTTGGTATCTTGTCTGTCTATTAACAAGGTAATCTTCAGTTGTCCTTACTTTAATGTGTCTGACTTGTTTGGCTCTGTTCCTTCAGAAGTGTGATGCCTGATGTTGCATTCAAATGTGAGACTGATGGGTGGTTTTGGTGCCAGGCAGCTTGTTCACTCTGGTCAGCAATCTCCTGTTTACTGTACCCCCTTCTGGGTAGTCAGGATACAGGGTGACAATGACCAAGTGAAGTGGCCAGGATGAGATGACAGTAGTGTGACTGGAGGGACCCCGTGCTGTGATATCTCTTGGTACTGATAGCTGGATGAAAATATTGTAACTGTTTGTCATTTCTGCAGCATGTCCTGTGGTGATTGCTTTAATTCAAAACTTTATCAGAGTTCTCCTGTCCTTAAGTAGATGTTTAAACTAATTTTCTAGCCCCAGCTTGTATTTATGTGCTCTGAGTTTAGATTTAGAGGTTTTAAGTATCTGTAATGATTTGATTTCCAATGTCAGGCCTGTAGCGTGTCTATGATTATTTGTTTTTATAGTTATTCTATAACCCCCAAACATATATTTAGAGTGTACTTCAGAGAACACTGACATTTTTATCTCTGCATTTAATCTAAACAGATGCTTTCCTTGTTAGTACTTGAGGCTGTAAAGAAAATGCAAGTTCACAAATAGGAGTAGAGCTTATTCTTCTGCACTGTCAAAGTCTGCCTGCAGACCTAGGGATGCTACATGGACCAGAAGATGGGGACTTACTGAGGTGCTTCTGAGATTGCTCCCTGGTTATGCATGTGTGGAAGGACTCCCACCCACCTGTTCATGATATTTAACATCTCCAGATGTACCCTTCACGATTGTTGTGATGCAGGGAGCAATCTTATGGAGGGAAATAGAGAAATCAAAGGTTTGGAGGCATGTGGTGCATCTCCCTGTGCAACTTTTTTCCATGTGTTCTTTGCTGTCCCTTTGGTTTTTGCCATTTTTCTCTCACTTTCTCCCAATATTTTAACCTCCTCACCAAATACAGGAATGGAAACTTTATCATTCTCAGAGGAGAAAGTGAACTAATTAAGAAAAAAATGTGCTTCTTGCCAGACTTCAGGTGCAGTTATTTCCCACAGATGGCTCTCAAAGTAAATTGTTCTTAATGCTGGCAGACAGATTTCTTTCTCAATCATCCAAAAGAAATCTTATATCTGGAATTATTTTTTCTGCTTCCTAGGTCTTTATTCTCTCATCCCTCGCCAGTGAAAACATTTGGGATAATGATTATTGTGATAATGTCATGCAGACCTTAGTAGGCCTATGCTCTCATTTTGTCTTTCAGGATGGAGAAGGAAAAGTCAAAGAAATGAGCTTTCCCCTTGGTGAGTTCCCTTTTGGGGTACTGTTTTGTATATCAGCTGTACTTGATACCTCATTCTAGTATCAAATTGTGTCTCATGTCAATGTGGTGGTGTACAATCTGCCAGTTCAAATAATTGATGGAGTTCTGTCAATGAGCATTCTCTTCAAATACTTTAAGTGCTATGCTGACAGAATAAACTTCTCTTGGCTTTGGAGAATTTAGCAGCAGTCTTCAAGTTGAAAGTCACTATGTGGATTACTGTTTTTGTGGAGCAGAGTATTTAGAAAATGAATTTTCTACCACATACCATACTGCTGTTCATATGTGTAAATTTATTTCCTCCAGAACTATTTTTTTTCCCTCAAAAACTTATGAAAGATTGTCTTAAGTGGTTTTCAAGATGCTCATCCCATAAATAAAGCTTTAATTGGTCAAAGTTCCCCCAGAAGCTAAAACCTTGCAAAAAATGCATGAGGGAAGAGTGTGGTCTGAGTACCAAGTGTTCTTGGTAAAAGAAGAGCTGTTCAGGGTAGTGGGAGGTTGGTACACAGTAATTTAATGAGTTCTGTTTTGATGTCCTCATTGCTATGGTAGAATAGCTAACGCTTCTCTCTCTGACGCTTTTATAATTTTACATAGAATCCGTAGATGCATACTTTTATTATGACTCAAATTTAGTATTGCAGAAAATCAAAAGAAATGTGATAAAATGTGGGCCAATTTTTAGCAGGATAGCTAAAACTGTTGTGTCTCAATTTAGGAAAAAAACCCACAAAACACTGTGGCTCAGCCTTTTTGTCTCTGCACTTGCCACCTGCAACAGATTATTTCCAGTCTTGCCTGAAACACTTGGAGATTGCTTTATTTGTTAAAAACTGGCAATGTGCTAAAGCAGTCCTTTCTGTTAAGTGTGCCGTTAATTACTACCTTACATTAATTAAAGTAAATGCAATCATGAGGGCATGCTGGCAGTGTTAAAGTTAATGACCTAAGACATTATTACTTAGCAAAATTCGAAGTTCATTCAAGCGATTTGAAACTGTAGGAATTAGATTGAGCTATGTGGTCATAAAATTTGAAAACCCATGATTTTAGCCTTTGTGTGTGAAACTCCTGATGGATTTCATGTTAGCTTGAATAAATTGAGGGCAGAGATAATTGCTTGATACTGGTGTTTTTGCAAAAACTTGAATTTGAAAGAATGTACCTGCTCAGACTTTACCTGAACATGCCAAGTTTGTGTGCTGTTAAAGGCAAAAGCCCAAAATGCACTGAAGTACCTATTGTGTTAAGTGCTGCTTCACCTTTAGGAAGCCACTGTCTTCACCTGAGATGTCAACAGCAAACTTAATATAAGACAAAATATGTGAGCTAATATCAAAAAGAGGAGAGAGACGTAATAAAGCTGTGGTTGTGGATGGTGTAGGCCTGAATTAAAGCTTAGTTGAAATAATGTGTTCTAAATCTTCATTTACTTCAGGCATTGGAACTCCCCTGAGTTTTACCAGTCTGAGCTCCACTTTGAATCACATTTGAATTCACATTTTCTAGTCTGTTTGACAATTTCTTGCAGACGACTCGAGATTATCAGAACACAACTCTTTGAAACAGTGGAGTGATGCAATGGAGACTGCAGACTCTCTGGTTCATTTGTGATCATGTTTTGTGATTCAAATGGCTATGCACTGATATCCTATTCAGGTGGGGTTTTTTTGAGCTACTTAGAAGGATTTAGGTCTTAAACTATTCTTGATACATTTGCATTCATGATAAAGGTGTAATTATAAAGAGACCTATTAAAAGGTCTGTTTAACAGCCTCTACTGAACTTATATTTGTTTTGGGCACAATGGCTCTTAAATTGGAAATTAACAGCATAAACAGGACAATACTTAATGAAGTCATAGGAGCAAGAAATTGTAACAAATTAATCACTTATAGAGTTATGCAAACAAAATACAGATGGTGTGACTAGAACAGGTTGGTTAAATCAGGATGTCTGTTGGTGTTCCTCTAGCTGTGAGTGAATACAGTCAGTGTCCTGAGCTGGTGAGTGAGGTCCTGCTCACTTTGGTGTCTCGGCTCACTTTCCCCAGTGAAAAGCACCAAATCTGTTCTTGGTTAGTAATCCTGAAAAGCAATCCTGGAAAAAATCTATACTTAATTTTTTAATGACATAATTGGGGGAGGTAAAAAGCCTTATGCTGACAGAGGTGTGTCAGGATTAACTTCCATTGCTCTAATGTTTTACAAATTCTCCTTTTATTAAAGAGGAAGAAAGTAATTGTGAGCATTTATTTATGAAGGGAGGAAAGGGGAATTGAACTAATAGATGGAAAGCATTCCTATGCTTATGCTAATGTGAAATAGAATTCTACTTTCTGAAGTTTAAATCTTGGCTCAAAAGCCATAATCTGAGTCTGATTTCCTTTCTCCTTAATAAATTATTAAGGATTAAAAAGAGAACCAACAACATGATTATCTTGTGAAAAGGAAGTGAGCAGAACCTCATATCTGATGTTTTTACGACAAGCCATTTTTGTCCTAATGCTAAAAAATATTGGCACTACACCCTTTCCTGTAAGAGCAGCACACTTACACCCATAATCTCCCCCATGTTGGAGGAACATGACAGCACCTGTGGTGAGAATAATTATAATGGAATCTTCTGTGGTAGTTGGTACTGGAAAACAACTTTAGAGGGGGACAAAATTGCCCTTTTCTACAAAATTACTGCTAGATATCTCTTTCATGGTTATTCAGGCTATGTTTACGGTGTTGCCACAAGATTTGCCTGGGCTTTTATTGTGTCTTCTGTAAGCTGTTGTTCTTTTTCAAGGCTGCTCTCCTCCAAGGATCTATTACTTTGAAACTGTCGATCTTGGCTTAAACCTTTTTTTTAAGGTTCAAATATCTATCAGAGAGCAGAATAACTCAATGTGACACATTTGCCCAAAGCACTCAGCAAGAAATCCTGTGAATGATTATACATGTCTTGCAACTTCTTCAGGAAGCAATGAGGGAAATAAGTGAATCCTTGCTGAGGACACATTGCTCAGACTTCCTGCCAGCAAATGAAAAATCTGACGTATGCAGCACATAAAGCAATACTGAAATGACAGCCACCTGATGAGCTGCAGTGTGGTAAATAGCTACCCCATTAGAGATGCTGGAGGGAGAAGGCACCAAGAATACCAAAATATAGTTATTTACAGCAAGAGTGGGCAGTGGAGGGAGATAATTGGTGGCAAGAAATGAGGCTGTGTTGTCAGAGCAGGAACTGGACAAAACTTTGGTGGTCCTTGGCCTGAATTTCTATGCAACTGCAGCTCTGCAGTAAAACATTTGTGCAGTTCAGGGGTCTAAATATAGACATGTTCATGGTGAGATTGATTTCACAGGGCACTGCAGATGTCTAAACGAAGCATCTGGGAGACTGAAGCCATTCTAAAGGGGTTTGTTCTTTTTCTGGTAAATGCACAAAGTAAGGAATGTGGAGAATCAGAACATTGTTCTGAAAAATGTGCCAATAAAGAAAGGATTTTCACTGCTGCTCGGTGGATCAAAAGACATTTTCTTAAAGTTCAGAAATTTCTGTCATGCTTTGGGAAGAGATGAATGCCAAGGAGTGTTCTTACATTTCTATTTTCCCTGATACGTTTCTCAGAAAATAGAATAATGTGACTAATACAGTCTTTGTATCTGAGTCAAAAAAACCAAAGCACCAAACCAAAAACTCAAATGCACAAAATACTATGTAATAGCTCAAATATAATGATGTATTAGTGCAATAGTCCCATTTGGTGTTGATACTTGGTAGTCTTACAGACACAAAATGTATTTTTTCCAGCACATAATAATGGGCCTCTGGTTTTGGGTAGAATTGTCTCCTCAGAAGCAATGCTGATGATGTAGTATGATGAGTGTTGAAATCTGTACCTGTTATATGTAGTTTTGTGCTGAAGCCTCCCTGGTTAATACTAGACAACATCTTAGAAATTCAATAGGATTTTAGAAATACCACCTCTATTTACTGTGCTTATTTGAGTGCAGTGGTAATCGTGGTGCAGCTGTGTTTGTAGCACAAACTGCTCCAATGAGAAACAGAAGTCTGCTGGGTTTATTTCTGCTTCACATGTTCCAGCCATAGCTCCATAGCTGCTCACTCTACATGGCTGAAGGACTCGCTGTGTTGCTCTAAATACAGCCTGCAAGAATTAGGGAATTGTAAGTTTGGGATTTGTTTTTTTTTTTTTTGTCTTAATCTTGTCATTTGTTTATTTTACTTTGTGGTGTGTGTATGTCTGTAATATGGAAATAGATGGCTATTATCCAAAAAGGAAGGTGTCAAACACCTGGCTTTGTATTTAAGTTATCTGAGGCATGTCACCTTTTACTTTTGTTTATGCCGTTCCCATCATAGAAATTACAGAGCTAGCAGGTTTTATGAAAATTGTGTGCAATTTGTGCCAAGCAATGTGATTAATTGAAATGTCTGGGCCCATCAAACCATTATGTGGAAGAACTGGTGAAAGTTCTTAGTAATGTGTGTGAGTGAAGAAGTTTAGTTCTACTTTTTCAGTAACTTTCTAATTTCCCCCTTTCTACACTGAGGACCCTGTTTCTCTTTCCTTGTTCCTTGAATTTGTTCAAGGCAAATTTCTCAAATTTCCTCTGGACAGGAATGTTGATAAAACAGTGTAAAAAAAAAAAAAAAAAAAGCCAACCAAATACCCCAGAAATCAAAGTAATAGACCACTCACAACCTACCCGTGTCAGGAAACCTTAGGGAAGACAATAATATTTTGGTGGTGCTTTAAGGGGAAGAAAAAACAAAAAGGAACACAACACCAAACTAAAAGAAAACAAATAAAACAAAATCAGCCAAAACCCCAAAAAACCCAATGGAAGATGTTGGAATACTTAATTTCTCTGTTAGACATGACATTGTTACTTTACAATCTTTAATGAATTTAAACCTGGTTTACATTGTTATATTTGCAAACTTTTTAATGAAGAATTCAGAACTTTTTTTTTCCATTGTTTGAGGGGTAATGGTATCAGTAAATTGCCAGTTTTCAAAACTAACTGTCCTGGCCTCTGGCATTTAAGCAAGTGTTTTAGAGATACTGTCACAGTTCAAAATGGAATGGCAGTAATGATGCTGGTTGAAGATACACAGCTAATTTGCATTGATGTTCAGGACCATCTTGATGCCCCAATCTGCATCTATTCAGATGAATCCCCTACAAACTGAAATACTATGGTAGCATGGCAGGAAATTACTTTGTGCATAAAAGTTTTATCTTGAACATTTTAACAACTTTGTTCTTATGACCATACTACTCATGACTTTTACACTAACAGAACAGTAGGAAGACTTATGCTGCAAGTTAAGACTGTATATATAATGTGGAATTTGTGTTGTGTGTATTTGCTAAGAAAGAAATGTTCTGCACTTCTCTTGCTTCCCCTATGAACTAATATGTATTAAATATATGATAACGCTGGGGTCTTCTATGTGTGCAGAGAGCACCATAATCCTCATGCAAAACAGCAGTTTAATGTGTATTTCAAGGTTTAATAGGAGTGCCAGAGCTCTAAAGATAATTAACCAAGTATTTTGGAGTTATAGACCTCTTAGGTCTTAATATAGAAAGGTATATAATTCAAATAATTGACTAGTCAATTATTAAAGGAGGCAAACACTACTGACTAGAGTTTGGAATGATGTGTCTTGTAAATTGTTGAGGCATTCCTTAGCCAAGTAAAAGAATAAATTATATTAATTGTTCATCTGCTGATTTCTTAAATTGAAAAACAGGGAAATTCATTATTGTTCCAATTAACTTTGGCCTTTTTTAATGTGATAACTAGGATGACATCACATAGGAGACCTAGATCTTGTTGATAATAACACTATTAATTCTTGGTCCTAATTTTCATAAACTTCTCATCACTTGCTATGTTTCCTGATCCTTTCTGAGTATGGGAGCATTCTTTTTCAAATTGATGAGTAAGTTTGTGCTCTGTCACAAAGATTCTGACAGTGAATTAGGAGACAGTCCTTGTTATTGGGACATGTATTCAAGTAATGGCTGAGTTAGTTTTGTTAGTAATGAAGCTGTGTAAACTCTACCTGTTCAGGTACACCTCCAAGTTCAGGTATTATTTTTGTATTCAGAGAAGGAAAGATATCCAAGACTGACCCTATTTAATCAGTGCTTTCAGTGCTATGTGTGAATAAACCTCATTTTTGATTCTCTCAAGTTTTGTCAAGAACCTTTCTGGGGAATTAACTGTAACTCCACCAGTAGGTTGCCCCCTGCCTTTTTTTAAAGACTGCAGGTGGGTTTAAACTGACAGCTCTTGTCTTCACATCTTAACGTATATTTGAAGATGAAAGAGTTGACTTGCAAAATCCTTGTTGCAAATTTAGAAAGGTGTTGAGAATTAAATGGATTATGATATTGTATTAATATTTATAAGCAGTTTTAGAAGTTGAATCTTCAGTTGTGTAGGAGGCTTTTCTACAACATGGTATGTCATGTTTAAGTATATAGATTTTCATATCAAGAAACCTGTTCTTTTTTTTATCCTCACTGTAGCTTGATCTGCTTTAACAGATCAGAGCAAGGCTAGTAGCTTTATGGGCTTTGATATCAACTCAATTATCAGATTTTAGTATGCCATCTACTCCTTTCAGTAGCTCAGCATACAGAAAAGTTTGAGCTCTGTTTTGTGTTCTGCTGCCCTGAAAAATAGGTTGTAGTTAGTTGGCTGGGTGAGGTAGGTTTTCTGCTCCTTTTCAAAAAAGTTGGCTGGAGAAGCCAAATTAGCTCTTTGAGAAATCTACTTGAATGGCTTTATTCTTGTAAGGCATGCAGTATTTCCAGTTTAAGCACAGATGAAGGTCTGCTGAATTATGCTGCCCTTGTTCCGCATAGCCCTATATTATGATTTCTAAGGGAGTGCTAAGGTAATTTATGAAGAACTTAGGAACTGAGCTGAATCACTCCCTGTGTGCTTTTCTTGAATAGCCTATAGCATTCTTTTTACTGCAATTCAACAGAATAATTTCCAATGCTTTTTCAACTCTTCAGATTTTCTTATTTTCTGTTCCTTGGGCTATTAATGTCCTCTAATTGACTCTCAAAAAATCACAACTTCTTTCCTATTTTGAAGCACTTTTATCTGTAACTCTTTAGCTTATCTATGTGTTCATAATCTTCAGAGGAAAGAGTTCCTGAATTACTTCTCATGGAATGACTTAGTCAAAATTTATAATTAAATTCTTAATTCACTTGAGAATAATGTCAAGAAAAGATGAGTTGCTGTGTCTTCAGGTCGAGTGAGCACTCCAAACTCTATGTAACTTCACTTTATTTCATTACTGCAGCTATCCACTACAGATATCTGTGCAGGAGCAGAAAACCCTCTCTGGGAGGAGTTGATAGCTTTAGTCTGACACATACTGTCTTTTCTCTCTGAAGTACTGCTTGAAGGTCACTGTGAGGTAGTCAATAATTAATAACAGCAGTGTGCCAGGCAACTAGCCCTGATTACCCTTGATGTACCTTCCACATCAAAGTTCCTGGTGCCCAGGATATGCTCCCAGGTGGATTTTGGAGAGGAAGGGGGAGAGAAGGAAGGAGCTATTCTCTGACTACTTTTTACTCTTTTTTTTTTGAGTATTTCTAGAATCTAGCACTGGCAGCCTTGTATTGAAATTATGCTTCTTGTGACCAGAAAGGAAGCAATCAAAGCCTCCAGCTCGGATTTTGGACTACTGCTTTCTCTCAGTCTCTCTACAAACATTTTTGTCAATCCTATACAGCCACCTAAAGATTAACTTCCATGAAACTAGAAATTAAACTTAGTCCCAAAATTTTCAGTATTTCTGGAGATATCCACTAAGAACAAACACCAAGATTTGAAGTACTTCAAATAAAAATGTGTGTGGGAAACTACAAAGGACTGTCCAACAGGTGTAGCAGAGTTTGTCTTTACACATTATTTCATTAAACAAGAAAATTAATTGAGGAGTGAGTTAGATATTATACAGACTATAAGTAATTCTTCAGACTATAAGTAATTCTTGAAGTAAAACTTCAATTCTAAAACATTTCTAGTAACCTTTCCCTGCTAATTCACAACTGTATATTCTCATTTTAGCTCACAACCTTTGCACTCAATTCTTGCCTTACTTGGAAATAAAACAAACCACCTCCTCAGAATGTTTGAAAGAAAACAATTGGATTTCTCACGAATTTTAAGTCTCTATCAATATTGCTGCTGCATGCACTTGAGAATTTTCAGATTACCTTGCAAAAGGTAGCAAGTGACAGACAAGCAGGAAGTTCCTAAGTATCCATGCTGTGCCATAAGCTCTTCATACTTGCCTCTGCATGGTTTTTTATATTAAATATGTGACTTTAAAAAGTTAATAGGTATTGTGTGTAAAAGCATATCAGTCTAATAAATGTGGACTACAAATGGATCTAAATATTCTGCACTTGGATTCTTGGACAATTGCCAGTCATTTACTTTGATAGAGAATATATCACTCACAGTTCTGTCATTTCTACTCCCACTCACAAACACATTTTCATTCTCTACAGTTGAGAACAATATGAATGAGTACAAAAGAAAACACTGAAAAGCATCTTTTAATGCTTTTCTGGTTATGTTGTATTTTTGTACTTCCAAGCTCTTTAATTCAGTGGGGGGGTGGGGGGTTCAAAGCATGTTTTTTATGTCATCCCTAGCTTTTATACTCCTTTGTGTGACTGCTGGAGTCTGAATTAAGATTTTTCACTTGCAATATGGGGACAGAAAATTTCTGAGTCAAATATTTATAAGTTTATTATTCAGTACTCCAGAGCCTACATCTGAATACAATGACACATAAATTTCAGAATCCTGGCCTGGGTGCTTGAAAGATGGAAGAATGTTGGGAAAATTTAATAATTAATTTCTCAGAATATTTTGGGGGTTTTTTTAGCATCCTGGGGCCTGCCAAATACCCATGTTTCTCTTACTTTCTGGTTGTATACCTGCATTAGTAGACACCAGTGCAAGCTCCATTGCCCAGCATTAGCTTATGTTGCTAAGCTTCCTCTCTGTGTTCCAAGGTGTCTTAGGTTGTCATTGAGTTTACTCCACTGACATCTCCTGAAGTGAGCACCTAACTCCTGAAATTGTAAGCAGCCTTCTGGAATGCTTCTGAGTACTGGGTGCACAGATGTTGGATCTTGAGTTCAAATTTGAACCGCCTCTATAATTCAGGCTGCAAGAGTGCCACTTCTCAGCTGTAGCTGTACCCATCCCCCTGAGTCTGGCTTCTCCCTACTCTGAGATTTGCTAGAAAAGATACTGAAGATTTTGCTTGTTGAAGTTTCTGGAATGTTTATAATTATTGCATGTTAGAGAAAAGCACAATGAGAAAGTCTCTCATTGTGAGATTTCTGGTGTGATATTCAGCCTTCCTGGCCTGAATGTTGCATGCCTGCCCAACGTTAGCACTGCCTTGAAAGTGGCTGTGTGAATCAGTAGAGAGCTGAGTGATTATTTTCCCTCCTGAAGTGTCGCATTTAGTGTTACTGTTCAGGAGCATGCTTTACCTTACTGCAGGTTTATACATTTAAAGAGAAACTTGTCAACATGATCTATGTCCCCTTGGTGTGTAGGCATCACAGCAAGGGCAGGTGGCTGCTGTATGAGAAGCATTGCCCACTCTAATTCAGCAAGCCAGCAGTAGCCAAAATACTTTCTGGATTGAATGCTGTGTTCTGCCAATTTATTTTTCCTCAATCTTAAAGTGACTAAATTCATAAAATAGTAAGAATTTGAATTTAGGGACTAATATATTTGTGTAAAATATAAGTCAAGAAACTATTTTTCTGAAGCTCAGATAAAAAGCAGTGCACTTCTTTGTGGCAAATGCCCCTCATTTTCAGGTAAACCCAACTTTTCCTCTTGGATTTTCTGCTGTTATTTACAATCTGGGTTTGGAAAGTGAATATTTTAAAAATGTTAATCATAGGAATTGTTCTGACATAGGACTCTCATTTTGTTTCTTTCCTTCCCTCCCATGTTCAATATGTTATTGATTCTGACCAAGAATAACTTTTTCCTGAGTGGAGATGAAAAATCTGAAGCAAAACTTAAATTTCCAGAAAAGTGAACTACGTGCCATTTCTTCTCAAATATGGTTTTGATTCATAATTTATATCTGCACACAAAACTGGAACACACTGTCTGTTGCCCACTGCTAAAGTTCTTAAATTAGTTCTAGGTGTCCTGAAAAATATCAACTGCAGCTCTAAAAAAGAAGGCATTTGTAGGAGAGGGTACTTAAAAAAGGAAAATGTGGTACTTCGTTCATATTCAGTATTAGAAGTTGAGGTTTTTTCTACTTTCCACCATGTTATTTAGTTTTTTCACCGAGTTATTTTTTCATTTTCTCCCTGACTTTTGTGTTTTATATTTAATTTATTGTTAACCTTTCCTCCAAGAAATTCACAAAGTCTGATATCTGTGATCTTTCCTGTTATCCCTCTGTGCTACACTTTGTTCAATACACTGCAGTGTCTCTCCAAAAGTATGGAATACACTTTGGAGCTGGAATACATGCTTGAAGAAATTATTAGCTGTTAAATGCTTTCTGAAAGCTTTTAAAATAGTGCTTTAGTGAGAATCAGTGTGATGCAGCAATATAAGCATCCTCAGTTAAAGAAAATTAAAGTGTTATTTCCACAGTCTAATTCTTTTACAGAGTTCTGTATTATGGCACCCTCATAAAGCAATGAACATGTAACCCCATGTGTCTCTATTGGACCCTGAAGGTTTTCTGATGAGTCACTTTAAATACCAGCTATTCACAAATACAGGATATTGCTTGGCAATGTGTTCAAAGCAGTATAGAGTCATTAATTTATCAATCCTAAAATAGATCCTTCTGCTGTCAATTAACTTAAAAATGCTGGGATTCTTCTTAATATTCAGGGATTATAGATCAGGCAGAAGGAAAAACTCATTCCTTCTTCTACAGGCAATAGATGGTAAGCACCTCACAAATAACAAAGTTTACTTGAGGCACTGAAGAATTTGTGGCATTAACCTTAAACCCCCTCATTTGATATATATCATAACATAGTCTTTCAATAACTGTTAGTATTCCATGAATTACTTCAACATCTTATCTCTTAGTGCTGGTTACCCACTGTCAGTCTGTCTCCCAAACTGTTACTCCTGCCATTGTAATGTTATTTTTGTGCAATTCAAACCACCAGCTTGGTTCATATAGGAAAAACAGTAATTCACAACTGGGGAGGCTTTAACAGAACAGGCAATTTTTGTGCCACTGGGGGCTTGGTACCTTGGGGTATTTGCCAATTAGAATGGGAAAATATAATAGAAAAGGAGTTTGAAAATGTGTTGTAACTGCTTTGTCTGTTCTGCTTAAGCTTTCTCTGGGAAGCATTAAATTGAGTTACAAGGCTGCCTGTACAGTCACATTGCACTAATGTGGCTCTTGCATGCAATCTCTCCACTTCATTAATAGCTCCCTACCAATTTTGCAGCCTGTGAGCCATGAGCAGCTGTACACTGCTGATGTTCAACAAACTCAATGTATGAATACTTTAAACTAATTTGGCACACTTGTGAACAATTTAAATAAGTGCTATTAAATAAACTACCAGAATGCCTCTGTTTAGGGTTTAACAATACCTTTCTTACTGTAGTGCAATGACATTTTTGGAATACTAGAACAAGTTCTCTACAGCATGTTATTTTTTTAGCTTAATCTTTGTCATGTAAAGCATACACAGACTGAGTTGTTCACATCAAAAACCTCCTTTGAGGCTGACTTTAGCATTTATTAAATCAAATAAATAAAACTGTGTGTGTAATAAAAGTAAATTTAGAAAAATAACTGTTGGCTTCCTGCTTTAAGATGTATCTCCTCTTGCCAAAATTTTCCAGACTCAGGTAATTTTTATCTGCATTGCTCTGATTCCTGATTAACTTCAGGGCTTGCACACCAGACCAACACACTTGGAGAACTGAGATCCAGCACTGCTTTCTAAAGCTGCCTACTGCTCAACCTCCTGCATAGTGAGTCCTTCAGTAAGAACACTTTTAAAATGTGTTTGTACTGAAGAATGTCCTCACAGGACTGGAAATTGCCTGTCTGTCCAGCTGGAAGCTTTGCCAGCAGCCAATATCTTAAAAATATGAAAACTTATAAAATATTACTGAAATTTGCTGAAAGGATCTTACTCATCCATTAGGTATGTTAAGGAAAATAATGGATTTCATTTTTCAAGCACAAAAATTATAGCAAAGTAATGCTAGTGCTGAGACCTGCACTAATTGAAGCAATTGTTTTGTCTTGGTGCCTTCATGACCTTGATGGTGCAAGGTAATTCAAGGGTCTTTGGAAGGTTTTTAGGAGAAAAGGGTACGTTGGTGCTGGTGGCTGGCAGGAGGTGTGTGTCAAAGCTTAGAACAACCTCTCATCTTTTCTGTTTATAGCTGATTCGTTATTTATACTTTTAATTTAGTAGTAAATATTACAAAAGTTGAGTTTTAATTGTATGCTTGCACATTTAATCACCTTTTTTCCTCCTTTAAAAATGTTTGCTCTGTATATGAAGCAGGCTTCTTATTTTCTGACTAGCCATACACTGGCGTGACAGCAGGGCCCATCTGTGGGATGCCCTGGGGAGGGGCTGCCCAAATTCGGGTCCCTGGGCAAGGCCATGGCAGCAGCTCTGCTGGCTGAACTGGGATGCTCCAGGATCAGGTACTGAAGCACCAACCACACCTTTGCCATGCTGGGAAAGGCAGAGGGCTGGCACAGGGATGAGCAGATCCCAGGAGGGTTTGCTGTGCTGTGCAGCAGAAAGGGAACCCCTCACGTGTGGGAGGGGTTCCCTGCTCCTCCCAGCAGCACAGCACACTGGCACCTGCTTAAATAATGCACCTGTCCTCTTGCTGGGGTGGCCCATGAGGATTTGTGACTGCATTGAAACTGAAAAAGGGAAAAAGCATGCCATAGGTTTGCATTCCCAAGGTCCAAAATCCTCCAACATTGGCAGAGGAAACAATTGGTTCATTTTTCTCCTTCAAATTTTGCTTGATTATCTACTCTGTCTGGAATTGGTTTTTCCTCTAAGCTCTACTTGCTTTCATTTCCTCTTTTTCTTTCTGTTTTCCTCCTCCCCACAGAAATAGCAAACAATAATCCTTTTTCCCACAATTTTGCTTTTTTTGCATGGTGAAAATGAGAACTAACTTCCTGGCTACAGTAAGGCTGACCCCTATTTACAGGATTTTCAGGTTGAGAACGACAGAGTGAGGTAATTTGAGGATTAAATGTAGGAAGAGTCTGCCATGAAGTAAACACCATGCAAGGTGGCACTAAAAGTGAAACATAGCCTAGATTTACTGGGAACTGAAATTGGTCTGATGGATTTTTGCAGCTGGATACCAGAGGAGGCTGCTTTTTGTGTTCAGTCTATTTCACAGATGGCCGTGTGCTTCTTCTCTTCCATAAAGAAGGACTTATGTGAGCTCACTTGTGCCTTATCTAGCAAAACAAAGTAAAACATTTATGCTCCTACAAGAATATTCTGGCAGGAAAAACATGAGCACAAACATGGTACATTTTTTCCATTTTAAATCCTGGATATTCTGTGAAGTATCAAGTGGAGCTTTCAGAGGCAGCTTGGATGGGAACAGCTAGCCTCTTGCCATTTTTAGCACTTATTTAGATAGATTTTACCAGAGTTCAAGACCTTATTACTCATATGTGAGTCCATTTTGTCTTAACTAGGAGATAAGATGCTTTATATGGTGTTGATATTCTAACAGCTTTTCTCTGTTTAAGTCTTCATATAATATCAGCTGATACTGAACCTCAGCTTTGTTTTCTCTTCAGGGTCTGATGATTATGACAATTATCTGAATGAACTTATCCCTGATTAAATAAATTATATTTTGCTTCAAGACTTCATGACCATAAATTTCTGTGATCACAGTTAAAATGGCCCAAGCCCTGATTTATCTGTCAGGGGTTTTATAAGTGAGTTAAATTTTTGGCACGCTATTTCATCCCAAATTGCAGTCACTGTCTACACTGACATTACAGCAAGAGTTACAGCAGCTTTTCTGCTTCCTGTTTTATTCCATTTAGCAATGGAGGGACATCAATGTAGACAAATGTCAGAATAATTCAATACTTATAATGAAAATTAAGATAAACAAGTACTCAGGGTATTGAAATTCTGCTTTATGTATGAAAAAAAATTTGATTTGGTGATAAAGTGGAGAATAATCATAGAAATAATAAAGATTTTTTAATAGAAACATATGCCAAATTGTTTTCCCCTGCTAAGCATTGAATATATTTGCAGATTGGCTACCTCTATGGGGTATTATGTATCAGTTGGTAGTGTGGGCAAGTTTTCTTGGATATGTTTTCAAAGATTTCTTTTTCTGGAAAGCTACTTGATGTTGATTGTAAGAACAGGTTTAATGGGTTTAGGAGTACTTTAAGGAATTTTGGGTAGTTGCTTTGCCCAGGCTCTAGTTGGAATTGACCCCTTGTAAAATGCACACACAACCCTGCACTTATTTAATTTTTGCGGGTACTTCTCTCCGATTACCATGAGTTCTATGCCCTTAATAACTACTTGTTCACATTAATATTGTTAATATTAACTGATTGTTAATACTGCTTTGAATGTAGGGCATTTGGTGTCCATCTCTACCCTGGACATGCCTCTTAAGTGAGTATGTGCATTGCTGGGTACTTGTGCTACTGTGTCTGCTGTTATAAAATCCCAACAAGGGCAATCTAAACAATCTAAGAGCAGTGTCCCCTCTTATTATGACTAAATTGTTTTTTTTCTTTTGTATCTCACCAGAAATTGGGCTGCTTTTTTTTTTTTTCCTTCTAGAAATAAGTTCTCTTATTTAGATGCTTTACTGTGCAGTCCTCTACACGAGCTCCCAAATGCTATCCCTAGATTCTAATGTGATTTAACTTAATCCACAGAGATTTTGTGAAGAATAATCAGCTCTGAGCCTATAAGTCCTGATTTATTTGAAGTCTTAAGCGTACACTTAATTATTAATGGTGTTCTACCTATATTTAAGGAATCAACTGTAATGTTCGGATACGCATGTGAATAGGTGAAGAAGATATAGAAAATTGGTAAGAATGTAGACAATATTTTTCTTAAAGGACATGAATGAAAGCCGAGACAAGATGTGGAAAAACTCCTGAGAGTTGGTAAACTATCTTTAAATGCGTGCTCTAAAGCAGAGTAGTGATGGGTTTCTTTACTTGATTTCCCCACCCTTCACATCCATCCCCCAATTACTTTTCTCAAATTGTGACACAATCTCTTATTCTTTGTAATGAGTAAATGGAAGTGTCTCTTGGTGAAACTACTTCAGTTAAATGTTTGTTAGGTGCAAAGTCTGTGCTCATTTCCTCTGTGCAAATAGTGGAATCTTTCCTGAACCTCATTAAACTAAATATTTGGAATTGCAGTAATTAATTATGCAATTAAGAAAGAATAGCAGTTCTGTTGAAGTCACTGATTCGTGCAGACTTTGGAAAACAAAACCCTATTAAGTGTACCTGTCGGATCTTTCTGTGAGGAACAGCAGAAGGCATTTTTGTAAGCTGACAAATCTGTTTTTAACAAGTTCAACAAAATCTCTTTCAGACTCACCTCTTTAATTTGTATCTTTAAATAGATGCAGTATCCAAGAAAGTGCTCTTTGTCAAGAGCATCATTTTTTATTTATTATTTTGTTCTTTTAATATACCCTTGTGTTAAAGCTGATTTTTTTAAATTCAGCATAAGCATGAAATAAATCAGAATAAATAGAAATAATTCTGAATTTTGGGTTCCAAAATATGATTGTAGAAGATATGTGATCTCATCTGCATTAATTGTTGAAATTAAATGGTGTTCCATCTAACATGCCAAAAATATTCTTGTCATTGAATTACCAAAAGAAATATTGTTAAAAAAGACAGTAATATAAAGTTTCATGCTGTTAGAGCTTTTTGATTTGTTGGAGTTTTCTGCACTTTAACCTCTCAGTACCAGGATTCTTCTTTAGGCTGCTACTTCCCTGTGATAACTCTAAAGCCAGCTTCCCAGTCTTATTTTACCATGTTTCACTGGGTTTTTTGGGATTCTTGTACTTCTGTGGTTTTTCCTTTCTTTTTCCTGTGCCTCTTTTTGGAGTAGCCAGGAATTCTTCTCAATATTTACCTTCAAAATCCTTCTTAGTACTTGATCCTCTTGTGGTGCCTAGAGATGCTGTGTAATGTTATACATGTTAACATAATCCAACAAACTTGGGAATTTTTAACTGTTATGGGCTCATTGAGAATGTTACAAGCCCCTAAACCTTGGCAGATTCTGAAGAACTAATTCTATCAGATTTGAAACCAAACAACACCAGTGCCGACAATCAAAGTTGTTCTGATGACAGGAGTCTGCCTTTTGACTACCAAATACACACCTCCAAGTAGAAGATGTAAATTTGATGGGGGAAAAAATAATAAAAAAAGCTGTCAACATTGCTTTTGTGGCTACTGTAAACAATTTAACTCAAGGACCTTTGCCCTCTTCCCTGTTAGTATTAATCATGTAAAATATTAGTGTCACCAAGTGCTCCTGTGTGCTGAAGAGATGAGTGTACAGATTTCACAGCTTTAGCACTGGCACAATCCTTGCTTAAGAGCCTTTGTTAGGAATGGGAAAGCTGTACACCTGTCTTGGAGTTTGAATGGGTGATTTAAGCTGATTCCTCTGGACCAGTTTTAAGTGCCATATGGGGCTTAGAGTTATTTTTAGGCAATTGCAATTAAAAGGAATTAAGCAGTTGCCTAAAGAAGAGTCCTTATTTTTCTTTGCATGTCTATATGATTTTATTCTTTGTTTTTTTGGTTTTTTTTAAGATAATGACAGTAGTAAGAGCCAAGTCCATCTTCTTTCACCTACGGCTACTAATATGTGTAAGATCAGAGCAAGTGGGTTTAATTGCAAAATACTTCCATACTGCTAACTGTGCTGTAAGTGACAGCAGAAGGTTCATGTTAGGAATAGTTTTGTGCTGTAGATAAAAGGAATTACTGATTGCTAGATAAGCAGATAACAATGAACTCTGTTTCTGACACATAATGCCTGATCTTCTGTCATGCCACAATTTTCAGACCAACTACTGCTTTGCTTAACAAAGCGTTCATTTACAGCAGTAGATATTCCAAATGAGGAATGTGACAGCTACTGTGGGGGAAGAAAAAGGCTCTTTTTCTCTTTGGATTCTTTTTAGCTGATTAAATAAACCTCTGATCTCTAGTTTGATATATAAGTTTTTTGATGTCTTTGGAAGTATTTGCCAGCTGATGTACCCATATAAACATAAGATTTCTTTAATGCTGCCCACTGTGGCAATCATAGTTTAGAGGAATAAGGACACAGCTTGTTCTCTCCTTTTAACTCTTAAATAATTAATCTTAGAATTGTGTTCACTTAAGAATCACAGGAAAATGCCCTAAAATGCAGTGAATTTCAGAGCATTGTCTCCATCAGTCACAGCTGTGTCTATAAAAGCAGAGACAGCACTGACAGGGGTTGGTCCCAGTGTGACCTGACTGGGGTTGCAGTCACCAGAGCCCCTGAGGGGAATTATCCCAGTAGGGAGTAGTCATTTGTGCCTAGATGCCTCCACAGCCACCCCCTCTGAGCTGCAGGTACACAGCAGCCAGCTTTGCTCTAAGCCATCTCCAAGTGAGACAAAAGAGTGACAGGGGCTGGCACTGTGCAGATGGTAATTACTTCTATCTACTATCTACAGGAGTCTCTGCTCTTCCAGTAAACACTGAGCATCCATGGATTCTGGGAGACTTCTTTTCTTAACCTAGAAATCTATTTCACTGAATGTACTACCAGTCCATTTTTCTCTTGCTTTCAGTCTACTTGTTGGATGGATAATCATCAAATAGCCTCCTAAAGTATTTGAAAATTTACCTGGAGCAGCTTCAGATCTTATCATGTCTCTAATGGTTGCACTTTATTGGAAGCTTTGTGGACAGCCAGATAAGGGAAGCTTATGAATGTGTATTTCCATGGTATCACAGTACAAAAAAAATCCCCCTTAGCATAGAAAAAATTGGAGTGACCACTTTAGTTTAACAACTCCATGAGCAAAATTTGACCGAACACTTTATTTTAACAACTCCATCATTTTTTTGCTTAGTTTGTACAGGCTTTCATATGGCTACTAACCTGTAGGACCTGTGAGTTTTAGCATTTTTGGTGTCTAATACTAACTGCTGCTAGTGGCAAAAATTTTAGCTAGGTTTGCCTACTTAAATCACTGCTTAGAGTAGTGGCATTGAATACATAACAAAGCCATATTTAATACAAGATAAATACTTGTAAAGCATCATAGTGAAAAGTCTTACTACCTGCAAGGTAAAAAATTATATTAACAATTCAAACTTATCACCTCAGCATGTTTTACTCTAATACAAACCCATTAAAATATTGAACCAAATGTGATCACTGCTGGTCTAAATATACTTTGAGTATTGTACTTATTCATTTCAGTGTAACTACATATTTTATCTAGTACTTATTTAACTGAAAGTAATTTTCCTTGTCTTTCTAATATTACTGAAAAGTCTTTGAAGTATGATCCCATTTTAAGAAGCAAATTTCAAGGCTATTGTTAATAGAGAAAGGGAAAGCAAGCTGTCAGGTGTGTTCAGTGGTATAGAGAGAGCTGATGTTCTCTGTGTATGGGGCAAATGCACCTCAAATCTCACCAAAATGAGTAAATCATTCAGCCAACATGCTATCTGCCTGTGAAATTAACATAAGACAGTTATTTTTCATTATTTTTTTTTACTTTTATTGCATTTTGCTCAGCAATTATAATGTGTTGTTGAAAATAGAAGAATCTTGCTGACTTCATATAAAGTTTTCCATGTTTCCCATTTACCCAAGAGTGGAATGCAAATGAAGTCATAGCTGTAATAACTTCTGAAGCAAGCAGTTCAGCCAGTTAAATCTCAGTAGAAACCTAAAAATTTTGCACTGGTATTCCAGATTTTCTCATTGGTGATTATAATTAAAATGGACTTGGGCAAAAAAATATTTGTAAATGCTATGACACCGTTCTAGGCAGATGATAAGTTAGCATAAACACTATTTGGATCCTATAATATGTAAACCATGAGAAAGCTCCAAAAGCTCTGGAAAGGGCAGGTCTCTCTCTAAATCAGGTTTGAGCAGGATGATGTTAATTTCTTTCAATGCAACTTCCTGCATGCTCCGGTGGGGCTTTTTCACACTTATTGTCCTGTTTTAGAGATTAAGGTCATTGCCTTGTATTTCAGGATTAAAAAAAAAACCCAACAAAATGAACGTATGAACATTTAAATAAATCCTTAGAATAAGGATTGCAACTAAAGTTTTAGCTGTCTGATGTTCTAGTTTGGTCAGGATTTAGCAGATAGCACTGACATCTTTGCTTTGTGCAGGGTGTTATGTGAATTGTTTTGGGGTTAAGCTGTAGCTCATGACCAGCTTTGTTTCACACTCAGCTTCACAACTACAACAGAAACCAGTTTTAGCCACATGTGATTCAGACCCTTGTCACCTTTATGGGCAATGTCATGTTGTAAAAATTAAGGTCTTTAGAAAGAGTAGAGCAGAGATAAGCTGAAAGGGTTTTTTTGTTGTAGGTTGGGTGTTTTTCTTGCTCACCTGAGGGGAGATGTTGTTTCAAAGTATAGTCTTAGATTTTGGAGAAGTTGACTTAGCATAGGTCATTTATTGTTTCAGTTGAAAATGGGACTGTATACCTAGTACCACCAAATTGTGTATGATTGCAAAACTTAATGTTTTTCTTATTAATGAGGCCTGCCTTCAGCCCTGAGGTAGCTTTGTAGTGCTGCTGAGTAGCCCTGGAATTGCAGTGCTCATCCTGGGAGGGAATAAGCCAGGCAAGTTCTGTGCCACACAACTCTTGTGATTGGAATGGGATGGAAACTCCTGCAGTATCTTGGTTGTGTCCCTGAGGTAAGGACTGTATATGTATCTTTAAACTGCTTTGGAGACATTATGCAGTCTGATGAAACTCCTTTGTCTTGGGGTGTATCGAATAAAATCATATCTGAAGCTTGTGGACAGAGGGATTGATTGCTAGGTACTGCTGGGTAGAGAGAGAAATAGTGTCATTTCATTTCTTTTTCCATTTGTATTTGACAATTATAGCCCTGGTGTTACTTCAGATTACTGCCTATTCTTTCTTTTTCTTAGTTATCTCATAAGCACATTTAAAACTTGGAATCCCCTATGACTTTTGTGTGGATATTGATTTGGAAGTAATTAAACTGCACTTATGAGTGCACTTGACCCTCATGTGTTGAAAAACCCTGTAAATGTTAGGTGGAAAATGGAATATAGCCACTGTGCTAATTTCTGCAGTTTGTAGGAATTGAATGGCTTAATAGAAGTTATTCTTCATTTTTGCTCCATGGAAAGATTCAATCTAACAGACCTCATCAGGATACCCATTGAAAAAGATGAAATTTGTGAGAATGTTGAAGCTCTTGGAGAGACCAGACCCTGGTCTGCCTGGTCTTCTCTTCTCACAAGCATTTCCAGGAACTGGGTAGTGCTGGCTGCATAACACTGACCTCTCCCTCTTACCTACAGATCTCTATATTTTAAATACTTTGTGGGTCACCAGGTCAGAAAAAGTATCTGTGCTTTCTTCACTATTAGTAGAATTAGCCAGTATAAATAGGTGTTGAGATCTTATTTTTTTCTTTTCCCTTCAGTAGGGGAGACCAATAAAAATAGCAAGTTCTTATTTTGTTCTGACATTGTACATCAGGAATGCATTTTTAAATGCTGCTTTTAAAAGTTAACTTGTTGTGGAGTTAACTTAAAGAACAGAACATTGTTTTCAGTGAAGATGACTATTGTGAAATCTGTAAGAATTTAGATGTCTCTTGCTAGCATTCAATTTTTTGTTTTGACTAATTTGGTAGTGAGTAAAGCATCAACTTTCATTTGTTTATTTATTTATTTTATGGTTACATGTTTTCTTTGTCCTAACCCCTTTCTGCTCTTGATCAGAAATGCAAACTGTCTCAAATACTGTATCAGTTTGTATAATCAGAAAATGAAAATAATTATTGAAGAGTAGATTAATACAATGTAATCAAAAGGACATGGAAAGAGTGGCAGGGGTTTAAAAAAGCTAAATTCCAGCTGGAGTGGTTGAGACAGGAATGGTTATGCTCTAAAATGAATGTTATAATTTGTGTGCTGTGGGTTATATCGATGTCTATATTTCCTTGAAGTTTAAACTAAGAGGAAAATATGCAGCTGCTGTTCCAGCAGTCCTGTGTGAGACTGTGATCTCTGACACCTTGCAGGGAAGTGCCATTGTAATAGGTACTCCTCAGGTAGTAGAGGGCTGCAGTTAGAGACATCAGGGTGGAAACCTCCACAAATATTGGTATGCTGATTGCACCAAAGAACAAACCTTCATCCAGCAAGCCTCTTTTCGTGTGAGATTTTGTACGTGACTTTTTTCCAACTGTGATTTAACTTCCCCAAAGCAAACCCATTTGCTAATTCTGTTTATCTCCATGCCTATTTTATTTCAAGGAGAGTCCCTTCAAAGATTTTCTCACAGCTACTCATAAAGGAAACAGAGTACTATTTATGTTTTTGTGTTGAGAAGCAAATAGTTGTGTTGCATACGTGGTTCAATGTATGAATCATTTCTCAGGGAAAGTGCATCCTTTTCAGATCAAAGACTTGAGTCTTCTGTAAATAACTAAAGCAGTTTTATGGAAATGCTTTCATCATTGATGTTTGGCATACTACTTAAATGTTTCACACAGGAATGTATGTTTGAATTTGTGTTTGAAGTTTTGGTTTACACTTTAATGTAAGAACAGGGATTTGTTTCCTATATCTTATTCATGTCGATGAATATGCACTTGTCCACTTACAATATATTGATATATTAATAAGGATGCTTGAGGCTCTTGTGTGAATAAATCTAGCAGAAGAAGGAAGGCAGAGAAATTGTAGACATGTATGTCAGGATGGTTCAATCACAAGTACTGGCTGTAGCAGTATTATGCAGAGTGGTTGTTCCTCTGAGATGTGATCTGCAAATTTCACTAAGATTGATTTTCTGAGCAAAAATTGCTTTATGCAAGATCAATGGCCTTAAGTCTGGTTAGCAGTAAATATCATATATGTGAATATTAGCTATGACTGCTTGATGAAAGCTAGTTAGATTGGTGGATTCCTAACAGAAAAATGTATGTCAGTACAAAACCACAAGAGCAATTGGAAAAGCAAGACCATGTCCTTGATTGCTTTGATGTTGATAATACCCTCTGCACATTTGGTCAGCACAGGATGTAATTCTGCCTCAGTGAAGGGTGGTCTGTGTACATATTTCTGCTTTGGTTTTTCTCTCTTTGCTGTACAATTCCTTATTCAATGTTCAGTTTATTCTTTATGCAACAATTAATCCTTTAAGGTGACCAACATGAACAGGGGGCCTGTGGGATAAAATGTAAAGGAAGTATGGTGTGAAGATGTCTGTGACATCTGTGAAGATGTCTCTACCTTTGACTTATATTTGTTAGGCTCCAAGAACACCTAGTAGTTTTCTGCTAAAGAAACCTCCTTGATTAATGCTGTTGGAGGCTCTTGAAGTGAAGCCTTTGCTAGGTTACAAAAACAGGCTGTGGAGGGTAGACTTCATAATGTACAAGTGAGGATGTCTTGAAGTCAGAAAAGCAGCTTAATGCATGTTGTCTCTTTATGCATTTATTTTTAAAACTACCCATACCTTAGTGGACAAGTATTTATTCAGAAAAACTGATATTCACCCTACATTTTTACTTTTAATATTTTTTCTGTTTTCCCTTTTCCGTCTCTCCTCAGTCTGTGTGTGATCATTGCTGCTGACTGCTGAACTACAATGTATCTCTGATGAATAAACCAAAGGAACCTAGCCTGATGTTTGGGTCACTGACTGGATTAGCAAGAGTTAAAAAAAACCTCCAAAAGTTCTATTGCAGCTGTATCTCATAGAGCTGCTCCTTTTTAGCTGTTTCCCTTTCTGGATATTAAATTACTTTTGGGCAGAGTTTTCAAAAGTTTATCACCTGTTTTGGCTTTCTGATGCCTTTTCTCAGAGACTTTACCCAGCTATGTTTGAAGTATTTGGGATTGTTGGGCTGCTCTTCTGCAGGCACAATAGCAGACCTACAACAACTGTATTTCCAGGCACTGGTATGAAATAAAAGCAGCTGGCTTGCTAGTCCAGTCTTAGCAAAGGAATTTGAATGTCCTGTGACAGTGACTGATGCAATTTTGCAATCCTAGTTCATTTTTGAACAAAAAAGTAAATAAAAACAACTTCCAGAATAATGCTGGGTTCCTGAAATCCTAGCTAAGAAATTTTGGGGAATAGAGAGGATTCCTCTAGCTTAAAACCTATACACTATTTATTGCAAACCTGCTCCCTTGAATATGTTTGGGAAACCTTAACTTTATACATGGGAATACAGCAAAACTTGTGTAAATATTTTTTCAGCAGGAAATGGGGGAAGCCTTTTAATTTGACTCATAAACCCACTGTGGCAATGACACTACAGTCTGTAGTTTGAGGCTAGGATCAAACTGAAGAAAGGAAGAGCAGATGTTAATGCACCAAAAAATTAATTCCCTGTGATTGTCGGAGTGGTTTACAAGGAGCACATTGTTTGAAGATGAAGCTGAGGAAGATGAAGTACGATAGGAATGACTTGACTGTCACTTTGAATGAAATTTGTAAATGCATGAGAGAGAGGGGGGTGTTTCTGTTTGTGCTTGAGCACATTTCCCTGTAGGGAGACATGTCAGATGCTATGGAAATAAAAAGCAGCTTCTTTGGCATGTTGTATATTGATTGCTGTGTCATGGCCAGTGATCTCTGAATTGTATTGATGTCCTACTGCACTTCATGCCCTGTCCTTTGCCTTAATGCAGCACTAATAACTTGCGCTAAGTGGAAATATTAATGAAAATGTTTTTAATTTCAGCAAGTAAGAACTTATGTTTCATCAGAGCAGAAGTGTTGTTAGTAAGTGCTGTTAGTGAAAACTCACACAGTGTGAACATGCTAATTTGAGCATTAGGGAACTTCTGTCTCATCATATTGTATGTGTCTAGGCCATGTGTTTTTATTGTGAGGTATTAAAAAAAAATCACACTCACTCTCTCAACTTCTGTGCTTAGCTGAACTTGTAGGTCTGTCTCTCAAATTTTCTTTAATGAGTAGAAGTACATTCAATTTCACATTTCCCAACCTCTACTCCATGTAAAATACTGAACTAGAAACATCATAAAAGAAATGAAAATATTGCCTTTTTTTTCCTCTGCAATGATTTCAGGAGATTTTCATTGACTATTTCAACAGTTTCATTGTTGTTTCTTTTACTGCTTTTTAGTTAAAAAATGTGCTAGGCTTATTGGTGCAGGACTATATTTCCATGTGATGTGTTCTGTAGCTCGGTGGAATGTTTGCCTGCCTTCATATCACTGTCTCTACTTAAAATGCTTTTTCTGCTCATAAAAGAAGCAGTAGAAGTCTTTCTTTTACCAAAGATGCTTAGAAGTTCTGGGAAAACCATACTTGAAAGACAGAATTTATTTGGACAAGTTATTTTCCAACTGATGGTGAAGCCTGACACTAAACATTGTGTATGAGCTATGTGGGTACTGGAATGCAGACTGCACTACATAAAGTGTTGGCAGATGCTGCTTTCATAATATTTGGTGGTGCTCCTTAAACACAAAATGCACTGCCAGCCAGTTCTTTGGAGCAGGCTGAATGTTTATTGCAAATTACCTCTTGTCTTGTGGAACAACTGGAATCTGGCTTTCTGAGGAGTAAGGGGAATGAAACTTCAAGTTCGTATATGAAGAGTTAATTTCATGTGATTTTGCGGTTATGGCAGGAGTGCAACTCAGTTGGAAATAGTCTGTGTAACACCCGGTCTCTTGGAAGCTCTCCCATCTTTGGGGAGCAAAGGCATGTTTAATTTCATGGAGGAAAATCCCCTTTTTTTCCTTCTCTTGTCTCTTGAGCTTAGCAGGCACTTAACATTTTTTCCTGCAGAGCTTTTTATATCAATGACTGGTTTGTTCAAAAGATGCAAAAAAAAAAAAACTTCTAATGATTACTTCAGGATGTAGCTTGTAAATGCAAAATGGATCACTCATTTCCTCTCCTTGGAATGCTGTTCAGTCTCCGGTGGGTTCTGGGTTTATTGCAGGCCATTTTCTTTGCAGATCAAATTGTTCCTGAGGCAGTTAAGAACCATAACTTATATTAGTTATGTTTCTTCCTTTCTTTTGGGAAGAAAGTTGAGTTAGAGCATCAGCAGCTACAAAAATACTCAAAATATTCCACCTTTTAATTTCTTAATTTAGAGAAAATCTTGCAGGCTTTTGAAGAAAGGGATCTTGCTATCTTCCATTCTCTATGATGACAGGAACTGGGTCTTTTCCCCTGCAGCAGAGCCTCTCTCCTGTCACTTGTAGCAGCCTGCAGTCCCCATGTTGCTCCTTGCTGTGGCCATCAGCCCTTGGCTGGTCAGCTGGAGAAGGCACCACTTTACTGGATAGGATGAAGAGATGTCAAGAAAGCTGCCCAAGATAAGTTTGAAGTGTTTGGCAAAATAATGGGGATTTTAAGGACAAATGTTGTGGAACACAAGCTTTTAGTTTAATGAAGTTATTTGGAAAATAATTTTCATTTCCAGACATGGATACTGGGAAGGAATAACACAACAGGTGTGTTTGATTTCTAGTTTTGCTCTTCCCTGGAGACTCTTTCTTTCCTCCTGAATCTTTCTTCTTTTAGCCATGTGCTGCTTAATTCCTTCTCTCTGTAAATGTGCCAACTTCGTGAGAATGCTGCTGTGTTCCTAGTTGGGACACACCCTCCTCTTTTCTCTGAGGTCTGACCATGCCAGAATAAGTTCTGAGTCTAGGAACAAGTCAAATAGAAGCCTCCAGAAGGTAAGATTTGGGATGTAGTAACTTGTACTGAAAAAAGGAGTGTTCTGGGGCTTGTACATATTTGTTAAACTTAACAGAAAATTTTCACTTTATTTTCTTTTAACTTTATTGACAAAATTTCTTGGTTTTTCTAAGGCCGTGGCTTCTCTTAGGAGCTTTTCTGTAGTTTTTCAGACAAAACCAGAAAGATTTGGGGGCAGTGGAGAAGAGGGGAGAGTAAAATGGGAACAGAATCAGATTATTGTTAGCTTAGCATACTGCATTCAGTACTAATGTACCTTATTTTGGGATGGTGAAGTTGTATCTTTGATTTGCTTTCTCCAATCTTTAAAAAGCGTTTTATGGTAGCTTGGGGAAAATGACTTAGAACTGCTATATTGTGAAACTGAACTATTAACTTATTTGCAGTTGACTTAGAAATTATAAGGAGATACTACGAAATAGTGTGGGTAAAAAATCAGATGCCCTGATCCCCTTCACTGCTTTTCCTGAACATGGTTCAAGGAAACTCAGCTGCAGTCTTTTCAGGTACTTGCATCCTTGTTTTCTCTACTAATATCAGATAAGAGCAGATAGCAAACAACAAATGCTGAGCGATGCAGGGACTACCAGCTTCAAGAAATATCCAACACTGCCTTCTCAGAACTTGTACACTCTAGCCAAACTTCCATTTTGCATGCAGTTTTCTAGTCTTTCAATGATGTCATATGTTTCAGATCTCTGTATAAAAATTTAAGTCTGATTTTTACACTGAACTTAGGTATTTGACAGAGGCTTTGTTTGGCATCATTTTGCAAAAAAAACCCCAAAATTTTTCAACTGTGAAAGTCTAAGTTGTTGCTTCAACATTTTTTATCATCTTCTGCAAGGTAAAACATGTGTTATATTCTGGCACTGGAATTTCTTTGGCTTTTTCTTTAATGCTATTTCTTGAGTCAGGCTATGCCTCCCTCTTGCAGGTATAAATCAGAATAGTAAATGGAAGAGAATGGGAGACGGGACCTCTAATCCCCAGTCTGCCAGTTCTGGCTTTAGGCAAGTCACTTAAATTGTGTCTCAGACTCCCATAAAATGGGATAACATGTCTCTTGCTCATCAGGGTATTGTATGAATCGATTCACACTTGCAAGATTTTGCAGAATGTTTCATGTTTGCTGCATTTCACTTAACCTCCTGCTGCACTCCCCACCCCCTGCTGATTTTTGGTTTTGCACTGGCCAAAAGAGACATGATGAAGAGAGAGAAGTAATTCTAATTAATATTCAGAAAGATCAAAGTAAAAGTGATTATAAACATGATGCCACTTAGAGGAACATTGTCACAGGAATACAAATCCACAAGTCAATAAAATTGCCCAGAGTCATTTTTATCCTATAGTCTCTTGTCAGGAATGTGATAGGGAAAGGAGATGTGTGCTGGAATTGAGCAGACAATGTGGAATGTGTGAGAGCAGCAGGCTCACTATGCCCTGTGCTGTACCAACTGCATAACAGTCATGTAATTTTTTAGCCAGTAGATGCTGTGGCTCCTACAGGGTAGTTTTGTCCCTGTTCTGGAATATGTCCTCTGCTCTAGGGGTTGTTTACACACGCCTATCTGCACTACTGAAAGTGTAGCTGGAGCGTGCCGTAGACACAGTGCAGGATATCTGCTGGCAAGCTCCAATGGCAGGCTTTGAATGATGCCACAGAACTTCCACTGCATTTTTCTGAAATTTAAGTTGTCTGGCCTTATGTTTACCTGTCTGGAACTCAGCACAAATTCTAGATGGGTTGGGAAGGACTCCTGAACCATTTAATTACCTTTTATGAGCCAGACTAATCAGAAGCACAGGCTGGACCGTCTTATGTAGGCAGCTATGGATGCAGATGCAGTTGGAGCCAAACTCTGTTATTCCTCTTGTGTAGATGGAGCAAATGCCATCAGAACATCCCAAATACTAATCAGGCAAAATAACACTTCTGTAGGGAAATTGTCTATATCAGAAATTCTGATGAAGGCAAAACCTGCTGAGCAGTATATGTGATTTGAATTGAACAGGTGCAGCTTCATCAGTAAAACTTGGAAATGCAGACCAAGACAAAGCCTTAATCTGACTATTAGTTTTCAGAAAATACTCCCTGTGTGTGTATTTTAAATGCTAATTTTAATCAGTTGTAAGAGACATCTAAACTAGTCATGGAACTGCAGTCCTCTTGAGAGCAATAGGATTTACAGTGTAGCTTGTTGTCTGATGAGCCTCCTCAGCAGTCATATGAGGAGATGCCTAAATGAGAGAGTATTGTATTTTGGAAGCTTATGACTTTGAAAATGTTTCCAGCTGAATTGAAATTTAAATTCCAGCTGAATATCTCTCTGAATTTCAAATACTAAAAACTGTACATTTCTGAATTTTTGGGCATTTGCTGTGAGAGACAGCCTGGTTTGCTTGTGGCACTCTGTTCAGGGCACTAATGCAACTCCTGGTCAGATAAAAGTAGGAAAACCTGGGAGGGGAATAATAAAGGAGTGTAAGGAAAGCAACAGAAGAGTTGTGTGCCATTATACCATATGGGACACAGCAGTGTGCTACAGGAGAACAGCAAATAGCATTGTTTGCTGTGATGTGTGAAGAAAGCTTTCCCTTTATGTGCCATCATTATCTGCCTGTAATAGCTGTCTGCATGGATTTATTAATGTCATTAATTACCTTAGAATATATCACTCTGATCTGATTTTTTTTTTTTAATTCTCAGGCAGGAAAATTGTAAGAGTGCCCAGAAATAAAATATACCAAGTGGTGCTGTCAATTCTTTCTTCTAATCCTTAAAATGTTTCTTAAATTAGCATTACAAAATAATATCAGCATCTATAGTCATGGTCAAATTAATTCTGACCAAACCCCTGCAGGCCATGGTAGCAGTGTAACTGCAGTATTTTTATGCTATAGAAATGATACAGTTCAGAGCTCAAAAGCCTCCCAGAGGTGGTACTGTGTTGTCAGCTCTTTGAGTAATGGATGTATAACATTGTGGTTTTTCAGAAAAGGGCTGTGTGGTTTAAATACCCCACAATCTTCTGGAGATCTGCTCAGGAAATGATGATTTGAAAATGTTTGTTAGGAGTAGGGACAGCTGAAAAACAAAGAAATGAAAAAGTGAGAAGCTGAATCAATTCAGGAAGGATAGAATGATGGAAAATGAAGACCCGTTTAAAAATTAAAATTGAACCACAAAGTCCTCTGTGGTTGAAGAAACTCTGGAGATAATATAATTCAATTGAACAAGAAAGCATCATGAAATTGTGCCAACACCTTTGATTAGTTGTGAGATGAGTGTCTCTTCAGAGGGAAATCAGACAGAATTTGAATAGTGATAGTGTCTTTAATGAGCCATTTTGACTAGTCTTTGTTTTGAACTTAGATTTCCATTTATGTGCAAATGCACTGCATTAGCAGAAAAAGGCATCAAAAGCAAAAATATTGTCATTGTAAAAATGAAATTTGTCTTTCACAATGTTGATTATGTGTGGATATTTAAAATTGAATCAAAATTAATATTCAAGTAGTGAAGATAAATCAATCATAAATCTGAATGACAAATAACATGACAAGAGTCCTGCTGGGTCTATTTTGCTCAATATCCTTTCTCTGACAAGGGCCAGTAACAGATGTTTGGAGAAGAGGCAGGAGAAAAAAAGCACAGAATAATTTCCAGTCTTTCTAGAGGGAACATTGGCAGATTCCAGAGATTTGTGATTCAGGAACTTGCTGCCTTAGAGTTAGTCACTGCTTTATAAGAGAGTAATAACTAGATGCCTGGGAATCTGAGTTTGTAAATTGGTTCAGATGGGTTTTGTTAGATCAATTCCTGCATAGTGCACAGGCATGTGTGTGAATTAACCTTTCCATTTGCAAAATGACACGCTCAAGGAGAGAAAAACAGGAGAGAGAGGATTTGAATTGCTTTTTTGACCCCAGAACTAAGGCTCCTTTCAAAATTCCTTGAAACAAAAGTATTCCTTACAGGAATGAATAATAACTTACCAGATGAATAAAATCTGTATTCACTGCTTAAAAAGATGTCTGATTGACTTGATTCAATGTAGACTGAAAACTGAAACTTTATTCAGTCTTGGTGTAGATTAGCCAAATGATCAGCAAATATTAAATATTTAAATGAAGAACATTATAAGCTTGTTGTGGGAAATTATCCAGAAATAAAACAATGGAGGGGAAGCTTGAACACAATTAAAAACTAGTGGAGGCCAAGAGGTTTTCTTCATTAAAAAGCATTCCTGAGTCAACATTTTATTATCTTTTCCATACCTTTTGCTGTGCAGCATGTGCTTGGGAAGTTCAGTGGGGTTGGGGATAGTATAGTTGTTTTATTAGTTAGGTCTTAGAATTGAAGCTGTTTTCATTTTAAGTAGTGCAAAGAAATACTATAAAAAGTATAAGAATAATTAATTCCAAATATTGATTTTGTAGTTCCATATAACAACTGTCTGAAAAAGAGATATTATATGCATGTTTGCATGTTTTATGGAAAAGTTACACATTGGAGCAGCAGTAATTTTATTGATTTTTTTTTTTTGTAATACAACTTCTGAGGATATTTTTCTAGCTCTGAGACTATATTTCTTAAAAAGAACCCAAACAGTGTAGTCAGGACTAAGGATAGTTACTAGCACTGTTGTTTCTTTAAGTTCATTTATTTGTTGTGATTGCCTATGCCTTGATAGTTTGCATGCCAGGCTGTTGCTCTGCTCTCTTGGATGTATGTGAAAGAGGGGAGTACGTGCTGAGTACATTTCTTAATAATTCTGAATAATTGGTGCTCATTTATTAAGCAGGCACTGCTGCAATTGATGCCCAAGGGATGAGGAATGAGCTTCATGGGTGATGGGTGAACGCTTAGCACTGTGAAATGAGAATGTTTAATTCATGTCTATTACTTTTCCATTTACTTACATGAGAACGAGTGTAAAAAGTTACTCAGTTTGGATTGCAGAGATATGAGCAGATTTATTCCAGGATTAATTGACTCAATTGCCTGCAGTTTTTCCTTCCCAATTTTATTGACACTGACTGGAGAATACTGTCATTTGCTTTCAGTTATACACAGGAGTTAATCAGTACAAGTGCTCTTAAGATCAGGCACTTTGTCTCGATGTAGGATACGTGATTATTCACTTGGATACGATGTTCATCTTCTCATCTTTGCCTGTTCCAAAAATAGTATGCAGGAGGAAGCACTTTAACTTTTCAGTGAGAGGTTTGCTGTGCTTTTTCCCTTTTCCTGTTCTAGTTTTGTCCTTCTTTCTCAGGTTCCAGGCCATTTCTTTAGGTACTTTTTTTTTATGCTACAGTCCAGCAAATTTGGATAACTTTTGTTACATAGTCAAAATTTGATCCCTTATTCTTTTGGGTTCTGTGTTCCACAACACAGACAATTTGTTTTCTAAGTGCCATTTCTATTATAAATTTTTTTCTAAAAACCCAGGGTGGTCTGGCTTTATCAATCTGATATGGATTATTCCATGAGCTTTAATGACATACTTGGTAATACACAATGTGCTCTAAAATACTGAACAGGTGTTAAGAATATTAAATGGAACTGATTCGAATTGTTACTCAACTTTTCCATCCCAAATAAGTGTGGAACTTCTAATTTCTGCAAATGCACAAACAGGATGCTAAAAGTATAGGTCTTTCTCTGAAGTTATGGGCAAATAAAACCTTCTACATCATACATATATCTTCTATGACCTTAGAACAGTGTTATGGGTAGCTTTAAATTTGTGCTGGCTGACCTCAATCAGCATTATTTTATTCTGAAAAAGCTGAGTAAAATATTGAGGAATGCCTTGAAAAATGAAGTCCATCAGCAGTGCTTCAAAGAATTTCACTGTGTGCTGTTTTGTTTGGCTACTGCAAGGGTTAATAGCAGTAATTGTTTGTAGGATCTCCAGGTCATATAGTGGGGTTGCTGATTTATGTAATCTCTGTACTGAGAAGCATTTTGTTGAATTTCTTTCAATATAACCTAACACCTTCCCAGTTACCTTCATGAAATCACACCTGCAGCACAAGAGTTGTGTGCCTTGATGCCAGCATAGCCTGTGTGGAGTCAGCAGGTGAAAGTGCTGGATTCATTCCATTACTCTGGAAAGTTTGGTGTGGTCCAGCTGTCCTCCTCACCCTGAATGAAACTTGCTCTAGAGATACTGTCTCTGCATCATTTTCAATCCTTATGGTTTCAGCACTGCAGCAAGATCATGTGGCAGGTATTCAACAAAGGCTTGGAGCAAGTACAGACTCAGGAGGTACCTGGCTCTGTCATAATTCTTTCATGTTGCAGTGCCTATTGTCAAAATTTTAATTAAAAGATTTCTTCAGGTGTGTTCAGATGCATTTAACTTGTTCCTTAACAATTTGGCATGTTTTAGGGTTTTTACAGAGAAAAAAAAATCAACTCTGAATGTACCAGCCATAATTTTGCTTTACAAATTACCTCTTTCAGCCATGACTTCATTTTATTCCTGATTTAGTTTCACCTCATGTGGAAAAATTGGATTTAAACTCTGAAAATGCTGCTATCATTTTCTCACTTCTCAGTTGCATTCAGTTTGATGTTTTCAGGACATGATGTGATTGGAATGGGCCTGTTGGAAGTGACTTGTTTTTGTCAACTTAACACCATTTCAGCCTTCATCTGTGTGATTCCCCAATCTTTGAAACTGCTCATGCCATTTTTATAATGCTTCTGTCACTTACTAATGAGGCCCTTGGCATATAAAGAAAGTTGATTTCTCTATCTATGTTCATAATGTTTTTTGATGGGTTTTTTTGCTTTTTTGGGTGTTTGGGTTTTTTGGTAGGAAACCTTGAATACTCAAAGGCCAAGTTTTTAAGCACTTGTTTAACTCATAGTATTGAAAGGTATTAGTATTGGTTCCTGCATTTCTACTGAAAGAAGAATAAGGTGCATAAATATCTTTAGAAGTTTTGGGACAGAACTCAGCCTTAGGTAGACCCTGCGGTTTTGACTGCAACACCAGGAGTGGATTCATCACATACAGAGAACAGTGAAGTCCTGTGGTTTGGATGAACCTTTGCCTGTTGCTACTTGTGCCTGCTTTTGGCTGTCAATCTCTTCCCATCCCTTCAGCATTGCTGCAGTTCTCAAATCTTTGATTCCAGCAAATATTTCTCCTCTTAAAGCTGCCTGGAAAGCGTGAAAGAGAAATTATTCAGTGAATTTTCACTTTGCTGAGCAGGTGCAGTACTAGCAAGTCTATTTTATCTGTAGTGACAGGGTTGGGGCAGCTCCCCTTGAAGGAGCTTATGGTGAGCTGTCCTCCATCTGAAGAGGCAGGCAGTCCTGGGACCTGAGCTTGCAGGGAGAGAGTTTTACCTGTTGGTTGGAGTCTGGGATTTTTATTGGTCGAACAGGTTGTGTTGGACTGCCTCTAATTCAACTGCTACAACTCATAGTTCTAAACATGAGAAATATTTTCTGTAGAAGCTGTACTTTGTAAGAATGTAGCAAAAAACATAAGGAAGGCACTCTAGTCGGAAAAGTTTGAAGGCAAAATGGGAAGAGATTGAATGTGGAACTTTAACTCTCATGAGAAATACAGGAAATGCATCATTAAACTATGAAGAGATGAGCTGTGCAAAGATGAAAGCCATAAAAGCACTCTGTGGCAGGAAAAACAACAGAAAAGTAATAGGTGCATGGTCTGACTGTCAGAGGTGTCAGCACTTCCATCAGTCACTGTCAGGAAGCTCTGCAGCTCCTTGGCCTATCCAAAGCTACCAGAGGCAGTGAAAGACAGATAGACACAATTTTGGTCCTAATTTTCAAAAAAATAAAGAACATGAAAAATAGTACCAAGTGAGGTGTCTTGCTGTCTGCTGCATGTAAAATGCCTGGCACATTGCTTCATGAAGCCTGCAATATGTGTACTTCCAGTGCTTACAGATTTTAAAAAAATTTCTTCCTTTGACAATTTACCACATACAACATCACTTCACTTGTTTGGGAATGAGCATCATCAGGCTTCTCAAAAAGATACGAAAAACAAAATTAGAGTCTTTAGAAACAGGTTAAAGCAAACTAAATCCAAGTATTTCCCTCAATTTACATGGTTGAAGGAGAAAAGATGGGGTCTGCAAACAGCATAAACATATTGGTAGATTTTTCTTGTAAAAAAAGTTGTCTTTTCATTGAAAAAAATGTTTCAGGGCATCAGTAATAAAATTGAGAAGTGCAGTGAAAGTAAAATATTTTATATTATTGCAGAATAAAAAAAGCTATTAAGAAATATATGTGCAAGGAAGATATTAATTTTACCACAGTACTTCAAGACCGATTGTTCCATTTTTCTCCCATTCTGGGAAAAGTACAAAAAAAAAGGACAGCATTTCTTTGATGTAAATGAAAAATTAGTTAGAAGATTAATTAATAGAAGTTGTAATTCACAAATTCACCTAACTGCTGTAGACTATTCAGTAGGAAAAAAAAAATTGTATCAGAAGTCCAGCAAATACCTCTACTTCTGCATGGGATTTTGTTACTCATTTCAGCTGTATAAATCAAAATTTTATGTAGACCTTCTATGAGAAACTGAATGTATCTCTGCAATATATAGAACGTCTTTGGAGGCATTTTACAACTTGAGCTGAGCTCAGAGTGACTAAGAGGTTAGTATTCAAATAAGTAGAGGAGTCATTCATCAATAGAATCCATTATCTAAGATCTAATAAAACTGGAGGAAAAGAAAAGTATCAGGATACTAAGGACTGATCATAGGGGTCAGACTTTAGCAAATGTTCTTGTGCAGCTTCATGCAAAGCAGCTCTGGCAGTCTCAGTCTCTTGTTCCTGCAGGTGATCAGAGCTCTCCAGCCAGGGAAAGAACCTTCAGGTCTGCATGCACTGCTCTGCTCTTGGGCAGGCTCTGGAAGGGAAACACTGAAAGCTTTGGGTTAAGGAAAAAGTGGTTACAGGAAAAAAGGGGAGCACACTGGACTTGGAAACAGGCATTATGAAGGGGTTTATTTTTTCAGTCAGCTTGAGTTGATAATGGAACTGTTCATGTAATATTAATCAGGATATTGGCTTCTGCTATTAGACTAGAAATGCACAATTAAGGAATGAATTTATTTTCTTAAATGTAATTGTCATTGATGAAGAATGAAATGTCTTTTTAAAATAGAAGGAAAAAGCATTAAATCCGTTATTTGTGAAAACAATTTTTTCCCCCTGCCTTTCCCTGATAGCTTTTAAATTTCTACTGTAATGTCATAGGAAAATTTGCCTTTTAAAGATGTGACAAATCAGAATGGGATTTTGTGCTTGTTCCATTGCTGGTAGTTATTGTTCTAGAACAGTCATTTCAGCAAATACTCACTTTAATCAGTGTAGACATATTAAAAAAAAAGGAAATGAATAGGATTGTGTGCCACCCATGTTCTAATTCTCATGTCTGCAGGTCCAGATTTGCACATAAAATTTTATGTGAATGGAATTGTTTTCAGTTGCCCTAATGTATTCAGCTGTTTTTTCTGTGGTCATAAGTTTACTGATGTGATGGTTTGTGATGATATTTTGAACTTGCCTACCAAAATTAGGATTAGAAAGGCTGAGTAGTTCCCTTCTATTCAAATCAATTTTGTTTGACAGGTCTATAGCTACTGTCTGTTTATAAACAGTTGCAGCTTTACCTTAATGAAGCTAAACTTTCTAATTTTTGTGACTGGAACAGGCAGTGCATATTAAGTCTTTGGAAGGCAATATGAGACAAAATGAGTTTGGTTATGACTGAATTTATTTTCAAATCTCATTCATCTAGCTGAAATGTTCTTTTTAGCTGATGTTGCAGCACTATCTCAGGTACAGAAAATAGCTAGCCTGTCAGAAGTTCTGTTCTGAGACTGCTTAGGCCTAATTTAGTCAATCTTCCCAAAGTTTATACTATACTAACTTCCCCAAGTTTAAACTAACTAGTTTATATGTATTCTTACTAATATACATTTCATATTTTATCTAGTGTTTTCCTTAAGGACTGTTTTCAGCAAAAAATTAGCTTCATGTGTATGTGTACTCTGCACAATCAATTGGTAACAGCTGTGATTGCCAATGAAAAAGAAATACAGTCAGTATTTGCAAAATGTTTGAATTTAAGTTGATTTAGACTGAACCACCTGCAATTTCCCAGCTCTGCTGCCTTCCTCTCAAATGGAGCTAAGCTGTGTGCCTCAAGTCAACTTGCATTTCTTGGAAGTGCTTGACACAGTAAATCTCAGCATGCAAATGCTTTGCTACCCTGAGAATACATTGGCTGCAGGTGTCCCTACAGAGCTGGGTACTACTGCACGTATTTATCCTAGTGTTTAACCTGCTGCACACTTATTTTGTGGGCTAAATCTAGTTTCCCTGAGTGCACATGCACCCTGCCCACAGCAGTGTCAGTGGGAGAACACACCTTGCTCCTGTTTTAACAGGCAGCCCCCTGCAGAAGACTGCTAACCCAGATCTGCCAGCCTGGACTCTTCATCTCCTTCCTCCAGGCAAAAGAACCCAGTTTAAAGTTAACCTAGTTTTAAGCTGTAAACAGCAGGTCTTTGCTCCTGTTTCACCTTGACTGAAATAAAAGAACACTTTTAGGATACTATTAGTGATGCTTGAACATGGAGATGTTTCCCTTTGAACTTTAGAATTTACTTTCTTCAGGGCAAGCAGAAGCAAGCACCATCTGTTGTAAGTCTTTCAGTGAATGTCTTTCAGAAAAAGCAAACTTAGGTAAGGCTGTGACTGACACAATCTCATGTCAGTCATGTTTTAACTGCTCCCTGCTGACACTGTTGGAGAGTTCAGAAATCTTAATGTCATAATCTTGCTTTAAACAAACACACAGGCCCTGAGTCCAAACACACATTAAATGTTAATATGCTGATAAAAAGAAGCCTGTGGTTATCTTGCTAAAAGCTTTTCATAGGCAAATAAGATGTATTAAAAGCATAACTGTTTTATTGCACTCAGATGACTAGAACAGCTCCTAATAGTGTTTCTGCAGAGATAAAATACAAACCAGAATTATTATACCTAATGTGCCCATAAATTTGTATGACAAAGGTTTTCCCCAACAGCAGGTATAATGAGAAAACATCCAGAAGAATGTAAAGACTATTTATTACTTCAGTGGACTAAGTATAGATTTTTGATGTGGCTTATTTCCATTTGTTTTATATTGGTGAAGACAGTGTAAGGGACTCAGGAGAGCAATAGAAATGATGTGTGCTGGCCTGGGAAGATGAAGTGGAGAAGAAACACTTTTTAGCATAGCTTTATCTATAGGGGAGTTTGGACAAATACCATTAATTACAAAATTACGTTGAATGGTTTTGAAAATGCATAAAATTTGACAAGTTTGAAAGAATGTTTGAGTTGCTGGTGGAGATTTTACATCTTTAAGTTAGAATTTTTGTCACAAGCATATCTGCCATTTGTCCCATTGACAAGAGTCAATTATTTGAAACCAGAAGATTTATAGCCATGAACAAAAAATTAATTACACACTTTATAACTCGTGTGCATCACTATTGACTGAGTTGGCTTTCCTTTAGCCTGGTGAAATTAGATGATGAAGTGGATGGGTTTTCATGGTGTGTAGCACTGTGATTCAGCTAATTACCAGTGGACAATAAATGTGCAGCTCTCTCCTCAAATACTGTACCAGGGAGTAGTTAGTTGGCTTTATTGCTAGGACCAGGCTGCATGATGGGGAGCTGATTTTTGCAATGTTTTGACTGTTCCATTGAATTCCATTGATTGCCATTGAATTTTTTCCAAAATTCGGGGTTGTGACTTTCACAGAAGATATAGAAAAGGTGGATGGGGAAAAAAAAAATCCATAGAAATCCCTCCATAGAGCCATGTTGCATTATCTCTTCAAATGCTTCTTGTATGGGATTTTATCACTTAGAACAAGGTTCTTTGTACAGAGAACTGTGTATTTATAGCATGCATGACTTTAAATCAGTTTTGCCTTATCTTGCCCATAGTCTCATGGGTATGAAGTTTAAAACATGGAAAAGCAGTAAAGCTTGTCATGGTGGCATTGTTTCTTATACAAAGAAAGCAAAAATACTATTGTCACTTGTTAATTTCAGCCAGGGGTAACTGCAAGCAGATGCTAATTTAAATGACACTAATATAATCACAAGACCCAATAACATTGGATTCTGACATTGTAACTGAAGTAGATAAGGCACTGAGATCTCTATGTAGTGTAAGTGAATTACGGTATGAAGCCCAGGAGGGGATCTTTGTCCTACTATAAAGACCCATAATACAAGAATTCTTTGCCATGCAACTACAAACCTGAGTCAGGGGAGACTTGGCCTCTCTATAAACACAAGTGCAGCAGGAACGTGATAACCTTACAGAATAACAATTATAATGACAGGGATCTAGATATATATGTGTAACAAGAGCTTTAAGTGGTTAGTATTTGTTTCTTTGCTATTAAAACACATAGAGAAGTCAATTTAGCCAGTGAAAAAAAGCTGCTGAAAAGCATTGCTCTCTTTTTCCTAGGCTTCTGTTGCAAGTAGAAATTGCAGTATAAAGATTTGAAGGCTGGTGTTGCAATACCAAATCTGACATTGCTCCTAAAGAAAGACCACCTTACTCTTCTGGACCACTGTAAATCCCACAGTAACAGGAGGAAAGAGAAGACACTTAACTATAAAGCTCAGTATTTATGTTTTTATAAATACCACCATTTTGATTTCATAAAATACCAGAATTGTTGCTTAGGTTTTGGATAGGTGCTATCCATGTTGCTTGTCAGCACTGGCAATACTACTCAGGCAGAGCTGGGGGTGGTAAAGTGCTTTCAAAGCATTTTAAATCAAAAGCTCAATTTTGAAGTATTTCAGAAGCTCTGATTTAAATATATATGTCTATGTGTTTGCCTCTACCCGAATATATTTCAAGTTACAAATGAAAGCAATTAGTTGGTGTTACTTAAATTCTTGCAAACAGATTAAAGTGTTTTCTTAATTTCCATTGAGACAATTTGGATTGAAATGAAATCAAGGTCATGCCATGTACTGTTAATGTTTATGATCACTGCCTATTTTGACCTCCTTTTTAAAACTATTGGAAGATTTTTTTGTTTCATTATTTAAAACTGATTTTACAGATTTTTGTAAATAGGTTTTATGTTGAGGTTCTGCCAATATTTATTTGTTGATCTGTGCAGAGATAGTTATGGCACAGATGTGTCAGGATGGCACAAGTTAATTACCCTTTATTACAGCCAAAGCTGAACCTCTGAAGTGATAGCTCAAGCTGTCCTTTAAAATGCTAGCAAAATTGAGATTATGCCTGAGGAGAATCCCACTACAGTCTGCTTTTTGTTCACTGCTTGTAATTTACAGACTCCTGAGACTCCCTGTCTCTGTGTTTAACTTTATGCATGATTTGCAACTATACAGTGTTCTCCAATGTCAAATTTTAAGGTGAGGAGACTGGAAAAGGTAATTTTTATACAATTCATAGATATCTGCACTCTGTGTTTCTGGCCTTTTTGTACCAAGCTCTTTTAGGTTTTTTCCTTCATTTTTTCCTGCTGTAGATGTGACTGTACCATATTTTATGGTGATGAACTTGCATGATCTGAAGGAATCAGATCATGCAAGCTCATCACCTCACAGTAACTTAGCTGTTCTGAAGTAATATGGAAGCTGAAAAAAGTCTGTTAATTTACTAATAGCAATTTCAATCAAAATATGATAATATATTTGGTTGTGTGCTCTAAAAATGCTGGAATATGATTTTATTTCTTTTCCTGTACAAATATTTAAATTATATCTATTTGCTTATGTATTAATATTGTTTGTGCTATGATTTAAATAATGTAAGGTGGTTGCATTCTCTAGCTGTGGTAATGAGAATTATCCCTTAAATGAGCCTTATGTCTCTTGTAATAGTAATTTGAGGCAATACTTAGTAAAAAATGAAAATAATTTTTAAATTATGTCAGTTAAAAACTCCCAAATCATGGGCATTGCTTGCCCATCAATCATTGCTTTTCCTCTTCTATTCCACAGTCCTGCTGTAGTACAGGTGTAATATTCTGCCTTATTTCAAAAGGAAACATTGAACACCTGTTTGGAAGGAGATCTGTCAAGAGAAACACCCCACCAGCCAAAAAAACCCCAAACAATTTCCCTTTACCCCCATCCCTGTTCCATGGAGCCCCTCTGGGGTTTGGAGAGTTTTGGTTTCCGTGGTGTGACATCCTGATGCCTGTCAGTTTGCATTGAGGGTTTCTTAATTCACTTGGGGTTTCTTAAAATGCAATGGCTGGGGAAGTAACCCGTGCCAGTTTGGAAATGGTTGTTAAATGTGATTTTACAGTTACTGCTCTCACCATTTTACAAAATTCCACTGAGATTAATTAGTGCCAGGGATAAGGCAGGGCAGAGGAGATTTACAAAGCTTCCAGCACTGCATTCAGTATTGATGGCTAAAAGCTTTGTGTTCCCCACAAGGGGAATTGATGTAATTTGTCTGAGTACTCGGTGTTTGTAACATTTCTGGGATGTTTTCTGCAGGAGCTGGGCTCTTGCTTGAACAGGCAGTGAATACCTGATGCACTGTCAGGGTGGGTTTGTCAGCTTGGCATTGTTAATATAACTGTGTAAGCAATCCAGCACCCTACAGAGTCATTCATCTCCAGTTCTTTGCCTAAGACTCCCTCAGCTGTAGTTCTCCTTTAGGTACTGTGCTCTTTTGTAGGAAAGAAGTCCTTTTTCCTCTCCTTTCCAAGTACAGTGCAGGTAGATGATAAATCCTACTCCTGGAAGGTACCTTGCATGGTTTGAAACTACAGGATGACACAAATAGAATATCTAATTATTCTCATACAGACATTGTATATGTTATTCCAGAGGATGGGTTCTGATCCTTTATTTGAATATTCAAATACTGATGCAGGTTAAGGGCTCTGTCATATTGGCAGTGGAGGCCATCAGTATTGTGGAAGGTTTTCTAAACAGATGAGTAGATTTTTACGCACTGAGCTACACGACTTTTGGAGCCCTACATCTGTGCTCTGGAGGCTCTTGCATCACTTGTGGACTTTGCAGCACTCTTATTAATGAGGTTCATTTCTGGGATTCTGCTTGAAGTTCAGCATGTGTTGAAATGTCACCAAAGCTTTTTGCTTAGTTTGTGCCTCCTCACTGCCTCCTGAAAGTTTCTGCAGAACTCAAACCACCACCAGGCATGAGAGGAACAGTTCAGCTTTTGTTGGTATTGTCACTGAATAATATTGGAATTTAGATCAAAAGCTTTCCTTTTTAAACCTGATTTCCATGGCATGGGCTGTGCCATGACACAGCCTTTTCACCAGCTGGGGCTTGTGGGGCCAGTATTCATTCTTTTATAATTACTAGTTGTTCTATTATTAACTAGACATTGTGTGCACCTTTGTTCCAGTGGCCCTCTTTTGATCAATAAAAGTGTTCAGTTGCTTTTTCTTGCTTCTCTAAAGACTTTGTGAATCTGTTCTTTGTGTGGCTTTGACTACAGCAGCCAAGATGATTTGTTTTTCTGCATTTTTGGAGTTGGAAAGACTTCTTGTAACTCAGAGATAGAGGGGCAACAATTTAAAAACAAACCAATGCCCAAAAAGTCATTGATTATATGCTGGGTTTTGAGAACGGTGATTTTTGTTGATACACTTCTATTTTTCTCTCTAAGATCACAAAGGGTGTGATGATCCATTGGGTTTTTTGAAGTTGGGTAGGTTGTCTTCCTTTCTATGCCTTTACTCATACAAACAAGATGTCTGGCATAAGTAGAATAAAATATTCATTCTTAACTGAACTTTTTACCTAGAATTCAGGCTATACAATATATGTGATTGTATTCTTGCTTTATAATTATGTATTAATGGTGAACTGTGTTAATTGCTTGAACTTTAACTTGAGTACTCCTTTTTTTGTTTGGTTAGGTTTTTTGTTTGTTTGTTCACTTTTCCTTGTAACACCCTGCCCTTGTAAAATCCCATAAGGACGAGTTGTAAATGTCAAATGAATTCCCTTCTTGCTGCGAAGGCATCATGAGGCACATAATTGCACTCCAGGTGCTGTTTAAAATCTGACAGAGATAAATTTAAGTTGGTGGTACAGTATAATAACAACAGAACTAGACAGATGCTTAACAAATCAAGTGAGAAAAGTTTCAGAGATTGCTCTGAATGGCAGCAAGGTTTTGTCTGTCGTAATTTCCCTTATTGTGCTTTTTACTGTCTTTCTACTGTTTCTTTGAAAAACTTCCAAGTTTGCCTACAGTGGGACTCAGTCACAGAGGGTATGTGGATGAGACAGTCCCCAGAACCTAAACAGGCCATAAAATGCAGGCTGTACAGGTCAGCCCTGACAGAGCTGCTCTGTGTAATGCTGACTCTGTAGGTTCTGTGCACTTTGCTGGCACAGCACCTCCAAGGAAGCTCATGTGTCCTTTATGTCCATCTTCTGCCTTTAATGATTCAGCTGGCATTGCTATTAATAACTGGACCATTAAAATGAATTATTAGATTGAGCCCAACTAAAGGGGATGTTTTAATACATTTACAATTAAGTGTTACATGTCAGTTTTGTCATGCTTTCACCAAATAAATATTATGCTTTAACATTATGGTCTGCTATGATCTACAAATTTTTGCAAACAATCCAGAAGAAATGTCTGCTTCAGATGTTAAGTCTTATTTCCTGTCAGAAGTGATACTGAAATGCTTGAAAGTAAGCAGAACCTGAACAAAATAGCCAAGAGCTTTGTTTAAATTTGAATACTTCTCAAAGTAGAAATGCTTTTTTATGGCTTTAATGTGAAATATATGGTTTACAACTTGGTTATGTTGCAAGGATGCTGTAATAGAGGCAGTGTAAATACAAAAAGAATATTTGGTTGTGAGCATAGACCTGAGACCTTCAGCAAGAGCTGAAAATGGTTTGTTCTTTGCCTCAGATGGGGCTCCTGTGCCACACCTCAGTGTCTGGCTGGGCACCATCAGTGCCCCTCTCCACTGCTTTGCTTGGTGATATTTCCACCAGGATTTATATGCAGGAAAGGTAAGGGTAAACATAAACAGCTTCTTCAGATATTGTATGTCAGAACAGTAATTATTTATGAAAAAAGTATTAAACTATTTCTGTTTAATAAGTTGATATTAAGAATTATGAAAAGAGATATTTTGTGGTAACTTGCTCCAGGCAGCACACTGGCCTTGAGTGTCAATTAAAATTCCCTGGTAGAGTTCCCTGGCAGGGACTGTGGTGTGTGGTGGGTGACCATAGAGTGAAATACTGAGTCAAGAGTGTTATCAGCTCTGTTCTTGCTCTTTTGAGGGGTTATCACTGAGACCATTCCCCCTCAGATGTTTTTCTTTTTCAAGAGCAAAAGGCGCTTCCCCTCCTCCCAAATCTTTAGATTTAATTGTAAATTTTACTGCTAGGGTACTCCAGCCATTTTAACGCTCTCAACCTCAATCTCAATGTGTCACAGCAGCACCAAATTATTTCGTCAGTTTGTATTTTAATGAGAGCTAGGATATAGTTGAAATTGGAATTAGCTTCTGTAGTTCATGGCATTCAATTTTCCTAGTCCCCGCCTCATCAAAATATTCACCAAGCTGCTTCTTTCAGACTTGCACTCTACTGCTTAGAGCATTGACGTGAATAGCAATGTAGCTGTTTCAGGGATGAGCAGAATTTATAACTTCTGTGGAGGAGGATGCTTCATCACTCCTTTTAAATTCACTTATGGACATCAGTACCATGAAGTGCTTTCTGTCCTCTACTGTGAATCAAAGTGGGACTAGCAGCCACCTGATTTGATGGAACAGCTCTTTTTCCTTTCTCCCATGCTCTCACTACCACTACTATGTTTCTCCCACTCTATTCCTGTTTTGTTAATTCTGTTACTTTTTCTTTGTCTGTGTTCTCTGCCCTAGAGCCTCAAGCTACCCTGCAGAGCTGGTTCAAAAGCTGTCAATTCAGCAAAGCAAAAAAAGCACAAGGCAAGCTAGATCCAATTGTTAATTACAGGGTGAGATGTCAGGATTTGTGAACTCCAGCAGATGATGAAAGAGAAAATTGTACTTAAAATCTGGGTTGAAGCTAGAATGTTCCAAGTAAATGTTCTGTATTTAAGAAACAGGTAACAAAACTAGTAGGGAGACTCCATGTTCCACATTTTCCTTTGTTTCCTTCTCTCAGCATAAAACCCCAGCTCTGTAGAGTTATCTGATGGCCATCTATGCACACAGGATTTCTTTCTGAATCACTGGACATGCACAAACAATGGGATTTTTCAAATATCCAAAATGGTTCTTTTCACTATGACCTTTTTTATGGACATTGATATTACATTGTTAAACTGATATTTAGGTGTGCATTTATAGAAAAAAGTTATTGTATTATAATATTGAATCATTATTGCATTTAATAGTAAATTTATAAACCATCTTAGATATGATCTGAATGGACTGTACCAGGACAATATGAAATTATTTTTGAAGTAATCAATCTTATTTTAATTTTCTTTTTGCATGCAATGGTTGGAAAACTTTGTGTTAGTGGGTTTTTTTTTTTAGTATTTGGGAAATTTAAAGGTGCTGCACAGGCTCTCAAAAGGTATTTTTCTCTTTCACAGTGATACAATTTGAGGAATCTTCTCACTGAATGGTTACTGGTAAATCACAGCAGCCTTAGCATAGAAATCTGCTTTCTTCTGAGGCATTTTTCTAATCTGTGATCATGTCTTTCCTGTGGGATAATATGTTGCTACTTCGATAGTTCCACAGAAGTATCAGCCAGGGCAAATGGAGCTCTGTGATTATTTTATGTGCTTATTATTTAGCTTATAGCAGTGCAATCCATTCCGGGAAAAGGACAGTGTGTAACCATAAATTGAGACTGAATTGATTCACAGCTCTTTTTGTTATGTTTTATTTTCTGAGTAAACACTGAAACAACTGACAACCAGATTGTTTTCATCATAGTTGTGATGCATAGCTGCTTTATGATCAAAACCACTTTAGTCTGATCTTTTCTTTTCCATTTTGCATTGGATGAGGCAGAGAAGAAACAGCTGTGGCCTGTTTGGGATGGGGTCCCAGCCACGTGCAAAGCTGTATACACACAGCCATGCAGAGCCAGCACTGTCTGTGCATTGCAAAAAAAAAAAAAAAAAGTGTGGAGAAGCTGGGGCCAAAGGAATCACTGGAGCACATCCAGATGCCTGTAAGAGCTTCAGTTACAGGGCTTTGGGGGATGCTCTGCTGTGAGGAACACAGCTCAGCCTCCAGGCCATGTCAGAGTCCCAAAATGCTGTGTCAGTCTCTGCCTTTGAGCTGGGAAGGTGACAACCTGTGATACACCGTGTCTAGCAGCTATAACAGACTGCTTTAAAACATCTGTCATGTTTTATTCTTATTTGAAAAAAATAAGTTTAACTGTGTGTAAGACTGTTGCATGATTATAGTGGAAGTCTCTTCTCTTTTTTGTGTACTGTACAGTTTGCAAGTTGCAAAAAAAAACTTCCTATTAAGCATCTGACAAGAGGATGCCATTAACAAAAATGAAGCTTATAATTAGATAGAATGGCTAAGCCTTTTCTTCTCTGAGTCTCTGTGCCTGGGTGTAAAGGCACAGTTCTACCTTTCAAAAGTTGCAGCACCTCTTGGAAAGAATAAACTGATTTACTGTACTGATTTTGGCTGAAATAGTTAATTTTCTTCACAGTAGCTGGTGTGGAGCTGTGGTTTGCAGTTAGGCTGGAAACAGTTTTGATAATGCAGCAGTGTTTGTGTTATTGCTGAGCAGGGATTGCACAGTCAAGGCCCTTTCTGCTGCTCACCCCGTGCTGCCAGCAAGGAGCCTGGAGGTGCACAGGGAGCTGGGAGGGGACACAGCTGGACAGCTGACCCCAGCTGACCCAAGGGACATCCCAGACCATGTGGCTTCATGCTCAGTGTATCAGCTGTGGGGAACGTGGGCTGCTGCCTGGGGGCTGGCTGGGCATCAGCCAAATATTTGGTTTTTATTTGCATCACTTGCCTTTCTTGGATTTTATTCCTGTCTTTGCATTTTTTCCTTTTTGTAACAATTTGTTGTTTTGGGTTTTTGGTTTGTTTCTTAATTATTGTTTCAATTATTAAGCTGCTCTTACCTCAACCCATGAGTTTTCTTGCTTTTACCCTTCTGTCTCCCCCACCCTGCCAGGGCAGGGAGTGAACAGCTGTGTGGGGCTTAGTGGCTGGCTGGGGATAAATCCCAACATTGTAATTACTAATTCTACCTTAGGTTTGTCATACTTGATTCCTTTACTGTAGGCAAATTGTATTTTCAAACCAGCTTCTCACTGAGGTAATTAGAATGATTAGAGTTCACTGAACTACAACTGCCATTTTATATAAGGACACAGCTGTAAAAATTTCCCTAGAATTATTTTATTAATGATCGTTTGATACCTATATAAAACTTCTTTTCTTATCAAGAAAGAAGTAAAATAGACTGAGGTGATTTCACCAAATAAATCATTATAACTGAAGAATTAAATCCATGACAGCTAAGCTATTAAGTGTTAATTCATTACCTGTGCTTGCACTTAGGTTTGTGGAAATGTTTGTGACTGTACATTTGGAATTACAGACTAAAAATAAGGAACTGTCTTTATAAGAAGAAAAATCCATTGTTTCTTAAAATTCTGCCTGGTGTACAAAATTTCCTGATTTTGTCAATGGCAGCTGAGAAATGAATGTCTCCTTCAGAAAGGAACAGTGTTCAGCAAATGACCTTCATCATTAGTCATCCATATCTGTTTGGCACTGCTGATTGCCAAAAGAGAAATAATTTCCTGAGTGAAAAGATGGGTAAAATGAGATTAACATTTGCCCCTTCACAAGTCACTTAATGTGTGAGCTGCCTCCTCCACAAACTGAAAATTGTCTGGGAATCCAGTGAGCATTTGATTTTAGGAAACCTGGAGCTGCTGTGCTGTAAAGTTCCTGTCTGGAACTCAGTCCTGGTTTCCAAATGAGCATCAACAACATTAAAGTCTTCTGAAGATCATTATGACAAGCCCTGCAAAATTATTTTTGAAAAGGGAATACTATGTGCTGCTAAGAGTTATCATCTGGTTTCAGTGCAAATTGTCACTTCCAGATTTTCTTTTCCTTGATTTTTTTAAGGCACAGCAGATCTGACACTTTCAGAGTTAGGGGAGGAGTGATACCATTGAAGCCTTATTACTCTTTACCACTGACAGCAAAATCTTACAGATTTAGAACAAATGGCAAATAAAAGGGTTTTTCTTATTCTTCAGAGTAAAATAGAAACAATAACAGCACAATACAGAGAAATAACCTGGGTGCTTTATGACAAGTCAGCACAAGGAGCTGGGTTTCTTTGCTGCCTTCTGGGCATTTCTAGAAGGTGTGGAAGTATTAGAGGAATAATTTATTTTTGGAGTTGTTTACCTGTGGGAGACTGAATCCTGCAACCCAGTCATGAGGTAAAAGACTGTTGGAAGGTATTTAATAACTTTAAAAAATCTTTTGCATTCTGTTGAAAAATTAGAGAAATCTATTGCCTCTAAATTTCATAATATGTAGTAGAAAGCACAAAACAAGATATCCTGATGTTTAGAGGATGGGGGGGGGTTGTTTTTTCTTAATGAGTATAGTTGTTGGTTTTTTTCTTTTAGGGACCATGTTCTGGACTGTGGCTTTCAATATAAGGTCACAGTACTTCTCTTTGCTTCAAATTCCTATGCCATTCATATGGAGTTTTAAGTGCCTTCTGTTCTAATAGATTTGATTCAGAACTCACTGGAATTACTTTTCATTGACCTAATTTGTTGAACTATGGAGTCAGAATTACTTAGGCCAGAAGTCAAAGTAATGAGTGAGCCTAAATCTTTGAATCCTTCTGAATGCTACTGAATTCTATGGAGTAAGAATTTTAAATGGCTTGTTGTCTTTACTGTAAAGTTCATGTTTTATGCCATTATCTGGCTGGAAGTCTGGTTTTTGTCCAATAAATCTCTTTCAATATAAATATTTTTAGCTTCAACCAACTTGGAATACAAATAAAATAAATCCATTTCTCTGTTTTAAAATTAGGGGAAATGGCTTTTGCTTGATTAAATAACTTGATAAGCACATAGAAGGGAGCTTGTGTGGATCTCTGTACGACCTTCAGATTTCTAGTGGCAGAGCTCCAGTATGTCTGTAGATTATGCCCATCCCCAAAATCTTCCCTCCATTCACCTTCATGAAGACAGTAGAAGACATGAGGCAATAGAAAGCATAAGTGTGCAAGATAAGATAATTTTATTTTTTAAAATTGGAGCCCCAAAATGCCATTGAGTAACACAAAAATCAGCTGAAACCCTCCTGAATTGGCCCCCATTGCAGCTGTGATGCAGCCAGTGCCAGCTTTTCCACTCCAGCCCAGCTGGAAGGTGAAAAACCCAAAGCTTGCCCAGCTAAGAACTATGTAGAATTGCTTCCTGTTGTATGCCTTTGGAGTAAAGATGAAATGGGGCAGAAAAGATGTACTCTATCACAGCGTGAAAGCAAAACAATGCAAGGTGATCCAGGGGAAATGGGCATATGAAACATGGTTTCATTTATTACACTTTCTGATCTAAAGGGATCAGAAACTTACTTGGTTTCCCCTTATTTGCAGCCCTAGAAAGCTTCAATGTAGGTAATAGAATGGGAACATAATGCTGAATTTCCATCTGCTGTGGGTGGTTGCCCTGCCCACACAGCCCAATGTGACCAGCAGAGGTGACAGAGCCTGACAGGACACTCACCCACACGGCAGTGCAGCTGCCAGAGCCTTGGTTTCATTTACACCATCTAATTACTGTTGATTAATGCAGGTACTGATTTGCATGTATTATGCAGGCTCTGTAGGAAGCCAGGGCCTCTCCATGGCCTGAAGCAGGCTCCCAGGGCATGGAGCTGCCCTTTGCACTGGAAGGGAAGCCAGCAGCAGGAGGGATGGTCCCCTGGGACAAGCCTGGGCATGGCTCTTGGCACAGAAAGGTGACATTGCCTCACTGACATTGCCCAAGTATTTCCAGCCTGGCTGGAGTCACAGCAGCACACTGGGGCTGTTGTGCTGTTCTACAGAGTAAACATTTAGTGATGAAAACATCAAATCTTTCTTTTCCTTACCTTTTCTGATAGAACAAGGTGTCTGGGCTTCATTTCCCCAGTAGAAGGCTGAGGTTCAGCACCCAACTCATCCTTTCCTTTATTTAGCATGCTTTTTCCTTTCATGCTTGGGCTGCCCTTTGGGATATGCAGATGCTGGCAGAAAAATCAATGATACAGATCAGTGGTGCTCTACTTAAAACTTATATTTGTCTTTGTAAGATCTGCTGACTTCTGCTTTTGTGATGCTTTCAGTATCTTCCTTTTCTCTCTGTGGCTGTCCCAAATCAATGGTGAAATGGGCAGGGGATGGGTTATAATCCTATTGACTTTGTTCTTTCACCAGCCATCTCTACCCTGAATGCTAACTCTTGTTCCTACAATATCATTTGGATCGTGAAATCCTTTTAATTTTTTTCTTGTTCTCAAGCCAGCAGTCATTTTCTTGGGTACTCTCTTTGAAGGTTTTCCTGAATGGAAAGTCAGACTCTCAGTGGGAGAGTCATTTTAAAGGTAATGCAAAGCAAGTGCAATGCTGACTTTACCAGTAAAGTAACCTCAGGAAAATATATTCCTTAGCTTTGCCATCGAGCTGGAAAGGAATAGTATTACCTTTACAGATGAACTCAGCTCTCCAGCACAGAAAAATTAAGTCTTTCTAGGTGAGAAAGTTATTCTGAAGGGTTTGTAGTGATATCTCTTCTTATTCTGATAACGTATATTTTCTGTTTTCTTACTTCATTACTTTATTCCAATTCATCCCTTCCCAAGGCACTTTTTGTTATCTTCTCCTAAAATATATTTACCTGCTGCAGGCTTTTGTGAATGGCTATCAAGGCACAGTTTTGCTGTCACATAAACAATCTTATTCAGTTAAGACCTTAATTAGCCTCTCCATGATTTTCTTTGGTTTTTTTTTATCCAAGTCCAGTATGCCTCTGTCCTTCTTTCAGTGGAAATATTACAAAACAGTTTGTTTGGGATTCCTTTTTGATCCTCTCCATGGTACATGAATGCACATAGAAATATTTTATAGATGTATAAAAATATATACTATTAAAATAGGGTAGATACTAGAGGTGGGAAAATGCTGACCTGCTCACTCATAAAATAATTATAAAAATGTGTTTCTCTAGATGTATTCTCTAACTTTTCTCTGTGCTTCTAGGTAAAAGATTTTGCCTGTAAATATACTCCATAGATGCTATCCTGCTTTTAGAAAAGACACCTATCATGCTTATGCATGGAGTAGGACGAGATGAAACAAATTACACAATTTTCTGACATTGCTTCTGAGTTAAGAATTATATTTAACTGAATTTCAATTCACTCAGCACATAATTGCAAAATGAGAGGTTTACAGATTTCATCTTGCTCAAATGTTAGAAACCATTGGATAGCTCAATATTGTCATGTAGGGTGAAAATATTTCTTAACAGAAGTAAAAACTCATCAGAATAACACCTAATAAAACCTGGTTTATCAGTTTGACATCTGCCCTATGTTTTGCTTTATGAAGCACTTAATTAGATCTGCTGTTTCTGTAAATCTCCCTTGTAACAATATGTGTAATTTGTTCAAAGTAGTTCACAAATTTATTAATGCCTCCTGTTCAGCTGCCTCTCTGTATCAGTCAGAGTGGAGAAATCTGTGACTTTGTCTGAAGTAATTATTTAGCTTAAAATCAATTTCACTGAACAAGCTGGGAATATAATTGCAAAGAGAAGTACTTATAAATGTTGTGTCAGGAAAGACTTGGAGTTGTGCTGTACTAATCCCAGAAATGAAGAAGCAGCTCTGCCCTCAGTCTCCTCATCCTGGTCTGACACAATAATTGATTGACATTGATTTCATTTAGCATGGGGAAAGGAGATTTAATTGAAGAAATAGTAAAGCCTGTCCAAATGGACAGTCATGCTTGTGGTAGATGATAATTCTAAATGAAGGGCTCTAAAGATTCCTTTTCGTGAGCAACTTCTGATCTTTTGGTATATGAAAGGATGTATAAACAGCAGTGTTGGTGTGCTGAATCACTTGATTTCTATCTAACAACAATCAGTGAGAAAATCCAATAAAATTAATTGTCTTGACCTTTCCTTCTGCTCTTAAAATTTCTTCTTGATGCATTTTATAATTAAGACTGTCTTCAACATTTCTTTATTGAGGTAATTTCAAGGTCTCCATACCTGTGAGCCATAAATGATTAGTGCATTAATTTTGATTTTAAACATTATGAGACAATTTTGTTTGGACCATAGGTGAGCTCCCTCCCATTTTTTGCTGTATTTTGTGCCTAATGGTATTACCATGATACTGTCAGAAATAAATCAAGTGTCCTATAGGTCTTTTGAGCAAGAGACAGAAGGAATTTTTATATATTTTTAAGTCCTTAAATCTCTTTCAGTTTAATTGCTGGTTGAAGAGCATACTTGGAGTTTGAAATGTAGTTCTCTTGTAGAAATCAGTAGCAAAAAAAAGACCAAAGAGTGGGGATCTGCCTGTGGATTTCACATAGGAGAAATGCAGTATTTGAGTTTAATAAACCCCTACTCTGTGGCTTGGAAAATACAGAAACTTGAATGTGTAGAGGGTGTTGTAAGAGTGCTTTCACTACAGAAAATCTGACTAAAACTGAGAATTCTTAGCTTGGAAGAAAACTTCACATGCCCTGAAAAGAGTGTATTTTCTAATAGTTATTGATGAGAAACAATAGGCTGCTAAACCCATCAACATTCAGAAAAACATAAAGTGAGGATGAGACAAAGAGAGTCACCAAAGCTTTTTATATACAAAGCAGCTTAGCTAAGATGAAATACCATCTTTGTTTGGATGTTTAGAACTGCAAATATTGTGATATTTATGCTGTAAAAGCTCTTTAAAAGTCATTTATTTTTCAGTAAATATTATAAGGACTGAAGCTTTGTTTAAAAAGCTTCGGTGACTATCTTTGTCTTTCCCTCACTTTATCTCTGTTACTTTCCCAAAACTATTCCTAAAAGACTAAATTGATGAAATTCTCAGGAAGTAAAGGGGGGGAAGGCAAATTTTTGTGGTAATAGTGAGAAAATTAGGCAAATTTGATGAAAATATTCCTATTTAGCTGCAGCAGAAATTAATTTTCAGTGACATTTTCCAAAAGTAAGCATATATTCAAAAAGCTCCTCAGGGTTCAGAGGAGGTAATAGTGATTTTTCTGGGGGAAAAAAACCGACTACTTTGTAAACCTTGGTTTTTTTCTTCATTAACTTTATTTCAAGCTGTTCTTTGTCTTGGTTTCTCACCTTTCTGTAAGGAAAAGCTGGCATGAAATAATTGCAGAATTTTTTACTGCAGTAGATTTTCTAACCAAAGAAGTGCTAGATTGTCATATTAGCTTACTGGAAATGTGCCTACTTGGATTCTAGAAAACTTATATTCTCATTTTTACATTAGGTATTCATATAAAATTGAAAAAATTAGAGTTTATTGTAGTATTGAAGCCTTTAGTAGTGGATGAGAAATAAGTTAAACAGTTATTTATCAAGAGTCAGATTTTTTTTTTTCCACATTTCTCAGGTTGCATATTGAAAACTGAACATGCCTCAGTTTCTTACTGGTTAATGAAAATCTTAAACTGCTAATTCCTTGCAACTTACTGTGCCTACTTCTCTCAAACTGTGTAATACCAACATGAGCCTACTATATTGATTTTTTTTTTCTTAATAATGAATCTACTAAACTTAATTTGTCATCTAGATCTTTGAAGCATCTCCTCAGATCTGATTCAATGTACACCAATTTTTGGATTACTAAAAAGGAAAAACAAGACTCAAAACCAAAAACCTGAACGTAACCATTATATTTTGTTCTACTAAAATTCTCTTGGTGAATTTGGGGTGTCAAAGGCAGAAATTGCCAAACATGCCCTTGAAAATTCTTTGCATACCAATTCACTTGGAAGCACAAATGTTTACTGAGGAGTGGGAGTTTTGAATATTGTTCTAAATAAGACAATTGCAGAAAATTCCCACTACATTTATGGAAGTGTAACATAAGCAGGAAGAGAAGAATTCCAGCCACTTTCCTGCTCTGAGATAATTCCCCTCAAAAATAACACTAGAAAAACTAATATTATGTCTTCTGTAGAAGAGAGAAATTTCTGTTGCCCTTAGGGAGCAGTAAATTATGTACATGTCATAATTAGCAGCATTAGGATGTTGCATTATTTATAAGGATAGAAACACTTCCAGCAAGTTGACATCCAGGTGTTATATGTGGTGGTATGGATGAGCAGAGTTATGTAATTGTTAAATCCCCAAGGGAAGACATGACTCACACTGTCTGAGGCAATCTGGAGGAGTTAATTGCTACAAATATTTGCCAATTAAAGGAAAATGTTAAATCAGAAGATAATTCATAATTAAAATAACATTTTCATGTGAAAGATGGCAAAAACCTAGTTAGCAACCCACTGCAAAGATGTCTTGATAAACACCCATCCTTTGAAAATCAGTCTTGCATTAGATTGTGCTTGCAGAGTTGGGTACTAATTCAGGAAGATGTTTTTCATTTCTGTGGATTAATGAGATTTCTGGCAGACCTAGTTAGCTTAAATATTTTACTAACTTGAAGTTGATCTGAGAGATGAGTTTTCAATAGAACTACAACTGGACTGGGGAATGGGATACCAGGAAAATATTTGTGTATATATACCTCTCCACACCTAAGTAATTAAAGTTGAGGTAGGAATTCAAACAAAGACCTGTTAATATTCACACAGTAACAGCATGGTTGCTTATGAATTTTTGTTAATGTAACTGTTACCTTTCAGTATTGGAAAATACAGTTCAGTTTTGAAGATGCACTTTCAAGTAGGTGTTACTTGAAGTGAAAGTAAATGCTTGTAAAACAAAATGAAGAATATTTTGCCACAGCTTGTACAAGCTGCTCTAAGCCAAGAAATAATTGTTAATTAAAGCTTACTACTTTAGAGTAAAGGGAAAGGTGTAGAATCTTTCCAGTCAGACTCCTGTGATACCTGCAAACAGAAAGCTTTTTTTTTTAAGTTGAGCCTTTTTGTGGCTAAGACTCTCTCTGCAGCAATTTAATTATGAGTTGCAAAGTTGAATTTCTGCTTGGAGGAGATTGACCCTTTCCCTGTTGCTCAGCAAAATGAACGAGCAAATTCCTTCACTTGGTTTTGAATTTAGCTAGGGAGACAGCTCAAATCAGAACAAGATATCCAAGTGCTTTGTATCATCATCACCATCACATTACTACCAAACAGGAGGCCAAGAGGAGCAGAGAGGTTGGGTACAAATGCGTTTATTTACCCATGGGACAAATCATACTTGTTTATCCATAGTACTGTAGGCTACAAATTATTTTTTCTAGGCCATGTGGCAGGCAATTTTAAAATCAATAAAAGAACACAAAAACTTCTGCAGCTGAAACTGCAGCCATACCTTGGGTTACTGCTATAGGCAAGCAATATTTCTGTGTAAAAAGCCAAAGTTATATAAATAATTTCACACCTCTAGCATAGTTATATCATTTTTTGTTGTTCCTGAGCAATTTAAGTATCTGTGTTAGGGAGTTCCTCTGTGTTCTATTGTTTCAATCCTTTTGCATCCAGGATTCATGAGTGCAGTGGTAGCTCTGGTTGGTATTGGGAGGTATTATACTGGGAATAAAAGTGCTTAGCTTGGCCTTATTTTACCAAAATGTTTACCTGTAATAACCCACATGTCCTTTACAAGCAGCATCCTGGACCTTTTGAGCAATCAGAGCTGAGGATTGAGTTTAATTCTGAGTGGTTGCAGTATCCTGAAGGGCTGAGACTTGGAGCTTCATTCTCTTTATTCATTCTGCAGGGCTGAGTTCTCACAATGTTTTTGGGAGCACTCTGGATGGAACAAAACTAGATGGCATCATTTTTACAGCTGTAGAGTCAACAGTTTAGTTGGCTCTCTCCAATGAAATCACAATCTGTTTGACATTTTTTCCTTCAAAATGTTGACCTTTTAGCTGAAGTTGCTAATTTCTTTACTACCATAGCTTTTGTTTACTGAAATCCAGAAATAAATAGATTGGGGGGGGCATCAATAGATGTGTATCTGCAGGTATGTGATCCCCTGCTAGTTAACAGAGGGAAGAAACCACTTGGAATCAGGCATTTTCAAGGGTGTCAGAACCAAATAAAGTTTGTTAATTGTGGCTGTTGGGCTGTGTTTCTGGTGATTCCTGTCACTGCCAGAGCTATGCTTTGTGCTTTCTAACTCTGCTGCCTCAGGTGGAAGGCTGAGATTATTTTTTTTAGGGCCATCAGTGTTTTGCTGTCTGTGTTTGGACAGGTAATTGGTATATGCCATTTCTGAGCTCAGAAATCAGAATTTACTATGCTTTCAGTTTTATATAGTGGAGTGAGAGGGAAATAATAGAGCACCTGTAATGTTTCTTTGGATCTTGAGCCACTGACCTAGATTATGTGGCTGAAGTAGACAAAAATGTTCAGTTTCTTGCCAGACAGCCCACAGTGCATGAAATATCAAGTTAGCTGGTTCACTGAAATGAAAAAGTCTTGAAGAAGAAAAAAGGGGAGAAGTCTGACTATAAAACTCAAATTAACAAAGCTTTGAATATTAAACAAAAAACCCCCAGAAAATGTAAGTAGAACAATTTTTTACCTGTCAAAAATATCTATTGATGCTTTTTTGGATTGTTCAGAAGATCCTATTTATGCTCTATATGCCTAAAATATAGAAATACCTTTGCATTATTTATATATTTTCAGATTATTATCTCTACACATGATTTCTTGTAACATGTTTTTTATACTGAATTATTTGACTGTTATGTCTCTTTGGTCATTCTATATCTCTCACTTGTCTAAAGTATATTTTTTTCCAATTTTGTTGAATCTGCAAAAATTTTTCTCAGACTCCATTAAAATACAGCTGAACTTTGCAGGCAGCTGAGGCTTAAAGGCACCAATAAGATTGTTCAAGAAATCTTGCCTGGTTGCCAGATTTTACATCTAAATTCATTATTGTGTTGATGTGACTTATTCAGAAACAATCTTCTTGCATCATGGACTGCCCTGTAAATACCAGTGATGCCCTAGAAAGCCCTTGGTGTAACAATATTGTTGTTTTCTACCCTCTTAGGTAAATATTTCTGGGAGACATCATAAAGTCTCTGCTTTTTTTCCAAGGCTCACACAGAAAAACATCCATGACACTAAAATATCAAGCTGTGCATTCCATCGTGGCTGTGGACTGGCTGTATTTCATTGTCTGTGGTTGGTTATTAAGGTGTCATAGTCTGTAAAGCAGTTAATCAGGTGCAGAAAAGCAGGCAGAGTTGATGCAGCCCATTAAAAATGATGATAGAAAGATGTGCACACAGGCAGTGATGGGCAGGTTTCCCCTAAGGAAAAACTCTTTAAACAAAACACCTCTGCAAGGACTCCTGTTTGCCTTCCTAGGAATGGAAATGAAGATGTGAAAGCTGCTGGGCTGCACTCTGAACAAGGTGCATCCATGGGAAAAAAATGGGATGTCTAGCAAGAAATGAAGTGTGCTTATAATTGCCAGGCTATTAGTCTAGCAAAGAGCAAACTGCCTTCTGACTCTTGTGATTGACTTATGGCTGGGAGAGCAGAGGGCTCTGCTCTGGGTGTTTATCTAGAGCAATAAGCAGTGGAATTAGTCCTCTGGGTTGGCTGAAGTCCTGCTGCCTTCTCAGCAGCTGGCAAACACAGTGAAATCAATCTTGCATCTTTCACAACTTCTGGATTCAATTTAGGAAATAAATACAAAAATGATCAGCATTTTTCTAGCAGATGAGAGACTGAAATATACTGTTATCATTAAGCAACTTCAATAAGAAACAAGGGCAAATACATCACAAATTTATGCATGCCACTCTTTGCTCAGCATCAAAGGCAGAGGTGGCCTGAGGGTTCTATTTGTTCATCCTTTTAAAATCTTCAATGCAGAAGGGCTTCCTCCAAGGGATCCCTGTGCCTATTTTATTTGGGCTTTAAATAGTCTGGTTGTGGAGTTTGCACCACTCCCAGTCTTATCTTGACCCTTCTGATTTTGGAGTTCCAGGGTAGAGTAACTCTTTAAATGATGGGTCTATGAAGCTGCTGCATTTTGGTAGCCCTGAGGGGTAGGCTGGGAAGTTGGGTTTTCATTTCTCTCCACTACAGTTATCTTATTTTGCAGCACTGTTTGTTGCTTCTTGCACATGGAGACTGATATCTACCAAATCTTCTGGCCCAGGCTGGAGTTCACTTTAAAGGCCACTTCATGAGAGCAGACATGGATTTGGTGTATTGGCAGACAAAGTAATCCAACCCTTTTTAAATTAACTTTTACGTTTTCTGCTGTGATGTTTCCCAGTTTCTGCCACATCACCTCCCTGCTGGTACTGAGTAGTGCAGCACCCTTGGGACTGCCTGCCAAGGTCTCTTTTCTGAACCATGTCTTAGGCTGTTGCTGTAAATTTTTATTTCACAAAATGTTACTCTATGCTCTAGTTAATTCTTGTCAAGGTCAATCATCTTATTGCCTAATTTAGGGTGTATAGAATAGCTATAGCATTGTTCTGAGGGAAGAAATACTCCAAGTTGTGGTTTTATCACCCAGATCTTGTCTCTCTTCTGATGCTTTTTATTGCCCTTTTGCTGTCTGACATTATGTTCCATCTTGCAGCAGGTGGATGTGATTTTTTTTTTTTCCCAGTTAAGCAAAACTTCAATAAGTTTAGTACATGTATCTAAATAGAAATGAAAATCCATATCTCCTACACAGCTTTGAAAAGGTTGACTGTGCAGCCTGGTTTTGTCAAACTAGTCTGCCTGAAAGTGCTTTCACAATAAGTCCTTTGTGTGGATTAGAGGTTATTGGTGCTTTGTTTCTTGTGTGCAGTACATGCAATGTGATATTATGTCAATGAGGTTTAGGTGGCCTTTGTAGAATATACCCTTTTATGTCCTTGAAGCTTTATCAAGTTTCTTCTCTGGAGTGTCTAATGTGACAGGCAATTCAAGGGACTCGTGCAGTTTGTGCCTTAGTTTCCTGTACTGCTGCTTTAATTACACTAGCAATAGTACAGGCTATACTTGAACTGTTCCAGCTGTTGGTTCTCTTGCTGTTTGCCTGGGTGTGTATAAGCAGTGGCACCTGGGTCACAACCACAGCTGTTTCTTCCCAAGCTAACAAAATTTTCAGCTGTGCTCAGTGATGCTGTGTTTTGCAAGGAGCCTGATTCACTCCTGAGGCAAACAGGACATTATGCAGGGAAGCATGAGAAGTTTTTCAGTGAGGTTAAGTGGTGCTGTTTGTCCTTGTGGCCTCATTTGCATCCACAGCAGCAGCAGCCCCTTTGTCATAGCTGCAGCAAAGGAGGGAGAGCAGAGCAATCCCGTCACGTTATTTCCGACACTGCACACGCGCCAGGAAGCCACTGTGCCAGGTACTGCCTTTGCAGGAATGTCACCATCAGGGAAAGGACCAAGAGTTCCTGGGTGCCACTGCAGAATACCAATGTTTTTCCCTGTCCCAGTTATGGCCTTATGGGACAGTCTTTTAAGTTAGTTAAGTAATTGTTAATTTAGTTGCTAGGGGATGGAATGTGTTAGATCACTCCAAGAAATGTTTTCAATTAAATCCAAAGAGACTATGGAATAACCCTTATGTTAGCAGAGCCTTGATAAAAAGGGGAATTGGAAAAAAATTAACCCAGTTGTGTATGGTCAGTGAAAAGCACCAGGTCCTGTTAAAGGCCGTGGATGTTAGGAAGGTTCCAGAATAAACAGTATTAGTGTTACAGGCATGTCTACACTGAGCAATTTATTCTGCTTTTGACTTGGGCCAGAATAAACTTACTACTTAATTTTACAGTGGAACTTAGTGCTTTTGTAAAATGTTTTTACGTTTAGCTGTGGACTGAAAGCAGTAAAGATGCAGTTGAAACTGATTATTCCCTTTTTTATCTTTGTGCTGCCTGGGGACTTCATTAGTTGAGAGGAAAGTATTTCATTAAAAACTCTGTCTTCACTGACCTCAGTGAGGAAGGAGTTTTATCCCCTGCCTTTAGAGGAAGTCTCTCTTTGATGAGAGTGAGGAACCAGGATCAAATCCAAGAGCAAGCAGAGTGAGTAGTTTTCTATGCTCTCTGTTAGATAAATAGAAACTTTTTGTTTCTCTCTAGACTGTACGTTTTGCACCAGTTGGAGTGCAGAATTAATCCTAACTAAGCAATGTACATTTAGGGAGCTCTACTGAAATCAGTTAAGTAATTGTGATAGAAACATGAATTGAAGCTTCAATTTTGACTAAATTTTAATAAGGGTTTACCTATCTTCAAATTTTTAATTAATAGCAATTATCAGACTTCTCCAAGAAACATTTTAAACCAATAAAGGATAGTGTTATGCTAGAATTGAATTTTAATCCTGTTGTAAAGCATGAATATATACATGATTTACCATTTCTAAAAGAAGTTTTGAACATGAATGTTGTGCAATTAACTTGTATATATTTCAGTGTTTATGGTTCCAAACTGAACTTCAGTAATTTCTATTGAAAGGCTAGTTCTGTCAAACACATACTGAATTAGATTTCTTTTGATATTTCAAAAAGCTCATTGTCATTAGGGTTATAGATTCTAGTGCTAATTTATCAATCTATTCAATACATTTCTGTATTTTTGGAATCAAGACTGACAGTTTAACCTTAGCTATCAAAATCCTTTTTAAAATCTGTGATTTATGCTAAAGTACATCATCAGGGGGTGATTATTTGGGTTTCCTTGCAGTTATGTCACCAACTTTTCCTTTTTGAAATGGATGGAGCTTTTCAAGACTGGAAACAGTGGTTTCTGTTTCTATGCATGTTATTTATCTCAGCTGTGAGCCCAAAGGGCAAGAAAGGAAAGTTTTCAGTTTTGAATTCGAAGAATTGCCTATTCTCAGCTGTATGAATATGTATAACAACTGCTCTTTTGCTCAGCACTCTGGGGGAGAAGATATTGAGTTCTGATTTTGCTTTATATGTAAAGTCTGCACTTTGATGATTAAATAGATAAGGCAAAAAATTCATTTAATTATACACTGAACATATGTACAGCATCAGTATGTTATTCCTGGGTGAATGAAGTAACTCTTTCAATCTAATTCTTTGGTTTTAGGGTTATTCATGTCATTGTCTTGCTATGTTTTTTCTCAGCTCTGAAAAAAGGCTGCTGTGCAAAGGATACTATTTGATATGTGATACTCTTACAAGTGCCAGTAGGGCTGCTCCTTATAGTAGGCACTGAAGAGCAGCTGTTCAAAGTGCTGTGAGGAGTATCAAATGGTCTCTAATGAGGGTAAGTCTGTGCACAGAATAGAGCAATCTTTCTGATGGCTCAGGTTTTAGTTTTCATGTTTTTCAGATCTTGTGCTGCTTTAGTATGTAATATTAGGGGATGGTGAGCTCTCTTCACAGAGTAGGGGGACAAAACAATTCCTTCTCTAGCTGGGGACCAAGGACAAATGATCCAAAATTCAGGCCCAAGAACATAAACAATGTGGACATAAGAGAGATAAGCAGAATGGGACTTCATGGGCTAAAGCTGTAATTGGACAATGAACTCCAATATGTAAATGGACCAGAACTTATAAAAGTGAGAGACCCCATGACCAGGTGTCCATTTGGTGACCATTTTGGTTCACCTTGGGTGCAGCCCTGGCTGGGCTCTTGTGCTGCCCAAGGTGCATCCATTGAGGCCTTTAAATAAATCCCTACTTTATTCTTTAACTCTGCCCAGCCTCTGTTCTATGTCAGCCTGCACAAAGCATCATTTCCTCCTCTGGAGGCAGGCAGGGCTGGAAAAGCCCTGCTGGAGGGGCAGGTAGGGATGGGCAGGAGAGCCCTGGCGTTTGGCTCACCTGGGGAAGGGCTGAAGGCAGCAGGACCCCTCAGCCAGCCCATCACACCTCCTTCCTGCAGGGCTGCTGGGGTGCTGCTGCCTCTCTCCCTGCTCTGACATCTGCCTGCTCTGTGAAATGAGCCTTATCGCAGTTCTGCAGCTGATGGAAAGCCCCAGGAAACCATTGATCTGGTTCTTTTGAATTCAGTGGGCACCAGATCGGGATCATAAGGGGAGAAGATGAAATAATGAAAAAATAGTCAGATATGCTTTAGAATCTTCAGCTGCTGGATAATGAAGAGCTGGGTGCATCAGTGGGGAAACTCCCATGGCCTCAGTGCACATTATTTCTCATCTTGAATATGTCTCATCACAGAACATATTTGCTATCTATAAATTGAACTTTTGACATTATGAAGTCCAGCTAGTGGACTAGATTTAAAAACAGGTTTGGTTATAAACCTTTTTTAAAGTCTGTTGTTGTAACTAGATCAAGTATTTCAAATTTTGTTTCAGTTTTTGCATCTGCAAAGTGGGGAAGTATGTTGCTGGCGTGTTTTTTTGGTTGTCTAAGAAAATTTTATAGGGTTGGAAGCCTGGACCTTTTTCTAAGTGACAGGGACCTCTAGGAGTGTGCAGTCAGCAGCTTTCAGAGTCAGTGATCAGCCTGAGCAGTCCATCATTGCAGAGAACATGTTGATGAGGAAACAACAAGAGGTAAAATGAGCAACTCCATCTGGGGCAAACTGAATACCAAATGAAAAATTTTCCAAATAGACTGGTAATAGAAATAGGTAATAGAAATTAATTAGAAAAGTAAATAACAGAATTTCCCATAATTCTTAAGATAATTGAGAACTTCACAGTCTATGATGGGTATGATTAGAAAGAAAAAATATGAAAGGTGTGTTTACAGAATTCACTAGATCTAAATGTCCAAAATGGAAAATGTCACACAGGCAACTTTATAATATATTGTAAGTCAGCTCTGCAAGCCCTTGAACTAAAAATAGGTTTTTTGGTTGGAAAAAATAAGTTTCCCCCTCTAAGTATGTGGGGAATTGCAAGAAAATGGATCTCCCCTTAGGGGGAAAAGCCCCAAAGATTTCTTTAATTGTAAGTCAACAGGTGAAGGAAATTAATTCCCGTGGACCAAAAATATGCTTTTCAATGCATTGGGTTCTTTTTACCAGGTTTGCTGACTTTTTAATATACAGCGCAGCAGGAAGTTCACACCTGTTCCTGTCCTCATTCTGCTACAGAAATTGGTACAGACTAAGAGGAGAGCTCTGGATATTTGCCATGATTACCACACAAATTTACATGTTAACATGTTGATTGAGAATATCTGATTTTTATTCTTTCCTATGAATAGGTGATGGCCCGTTGTGATGCTGGCTGTTGCTTCTGATAACAGTCCTTAGTTTCTAAGCTGATTTTAAACTCTCCAACATTCCCTTTGCTTGGAGCCCTAATGTGGGTCACAGCTGTTTGTGATAAAGGCACAGCAGACAACAATTCTGTGACAGAACTTTGGAACTATTTAAATGTAGTAACTTAAAACTGTAAAACTGGACTGCAAAACCTTTTTTTTTATTTTGTTGCTTTGTCCTGTGCTTTCTAGGTGAAGAGGTTGCATGTACACAGAAGAGCTTCTTCTATGCTGTAGAGCTGAACAAGATTTGCAATGCTTCAGTCTCACATATATAAGGTAATCAAGTTTACCTTTCCATTCCTAAGTTATTTTCTGAAAGTGTTTTTGTTTGATTTATTAAAGCCAATAAAAAGGTTAGTGATGGGTGCTACATAAAATGTACTTTAACAATAAAGGGAAAAAACAGTTAAGTGTTTTCCAGTGGCTGTGATGCAGTCAACCTCTCTTATTTTTCACTTAGTCTGACATATTTAAATATGTACTACCTACCAGAAAATAGAAATATAGAATAAACGAAATCAAATGCAAATAAATATTTAATTCTGTTTATATTAGCTGCCTTTGTTGAGAATGGCAATAACTGAGTTTCCTGGCAAAGGATCATTGGAAATTCATGTCTGGGGGAAGAAAGTGAAATTAAATACTTAGTGTCAAATAGTATGTATAAATAAGATATGAGTAAGGTGCCTATACCAATATTTGACTTAGCATTCTTGGAGGAAAATCTGATAATAAATCTCATTAAATGGTGTGATATACCAGTAATATATTAAGATAGTTTAATTTTAAATTCTCCTGGCATCAGCTCTTTTAAGTACATGTATTTCTGTACCATGCAAATAGTTTTCCTTTAGAGCACAAATTGGATTACTCTCTGCTGTTCAAATTAATTGTCATATTACTATCAATAATATTGGATGGAGTTTCCATAACTCTTTCAAACTGAAGCATTTTAGTAGTATTGCTGTGCTATTCCCCAGACTTAGTCACACTCTTAAACATTTGAAGAAATATGAGAATAAAATTGAATCCAAGTAGTTAGAAGAAATTATTTAGTGAGTTGATAGATTTTCAATTATCTTTTATTAGAAGTGCTTTAACATATTCTTAGAAGAACAAGAGAAAGTTTCAGAATTCCAAAATGCAAGTGTTTTAATTGGTCAATGGCAAGCAAGGATAAATCCTGCTCCAAATATCTGCCCTAAACAGAGATTCCTAAAGAGGGTCTTCTCTGCCTAATTCCCAAAATGCCATTATCTGTCTCTAACCCCACAATTTAGTGGGATAAAACTGTTTAAGGGGTGTTACCCCTCTGGATATTTTTGTTGCATGTTTTTTGCATCAGAAGTTTAAGGGATTTGCAGGATCTGCATATTGAGCCCCTTGTCTCTCCTTGTGACCAGCTGCCCTGAAGAGGTCATGACAACACACAGGTGAGTCTGGAGTTGGATCTTAGCAGTAGCAGGGTGATGTCTAAAACACCTTGTAAATGATATTTTATGGCTACTCCAGGTATGAACTTGAAGTACATATTGGTGTATACAAATGATTTTTGCATGTGCAAACACTTTCAGAGTAAATTTTGCAGCTGTTTTAGTAGAAAATTGTTGTTTTGCCATCGTGACAGCTTTAATAATTAACATCAGGGTTATGTTAAATAATTACTAATGCTTTGAGGTTCCTGAGTTTAGATATGTTCCTGTGTTAGGGGACTGCTGTGTGGTTGCCAGCTCTCAGGGATCCATCTGTATATATGACATGAGCAATCCATTGAAAGCTTGATTTCAAAGCCCTCTGTAAAACCCCTGTCAGAGTTGTCAGACAATGATGAGGCAGAAACTACAATTTCAGCAGTATGTAAGCTTTCAATGATAGTCTTTTGTCCAGTAACAAACGGTGGCAGTGGTCTGTGATGCTAGTCAGTATGTCTAAAAGGAGATGAATACACCCTCAAGGGCAACCTTGCAAATACCTGTCATTTAGAAGTAGACGAAATTGGAATTTCCCCCTTAGTTATTGCTCATATTTCCCCATCCCACAAGTCATTTTCAGCTATTCATACGTGCTCATCATCGAGGTTGGCACTAGAATTTGGTGTCAGATGAATAAAGTGACAAACTAACTGTAGGAGTCAGAACAATGTTTTGTAGAGTGTCATCTCTCAGAATTAGGGTGGTGTTTTTGTGTAGCCTGAAGGGGTGTGGAGAGCAGGACTGATGTGTGGGAGAGAATATGTTATCATAAAAGCACTGCATGCTTCAGCTTAGCAGCAATGATATCTTGCAAAAAGGCTTTTTTCTATTTCTATACATGCTGCATGCACATGACTATACTTGCATATGAATTTTGTTTTAATTTAATTTGGGGATAATTTTATTTCTTTCTAAGCACAGGTGGTTTTGAAACACTGTTTGAGCTCTGTTTATTTCAGCCTACAATTATTTGATTAAAAAAGACTTTGGGGAAAAAAAAAGCCTGTATCTTGAAATTAGAACAAAGTTATGTATGTAAAGGTTTTATATGAATAACGATCTTGTGAAAGAGATGGAATTTGTTAAGTATAAATTTTACATCCCAATCATTAATCATTCCTAAATTTTTAAACCTTAATCAGATAGCAGAGAGAACAGTCAAATACTGAATTATGAGAGAGGTACCCAACAATATCAGAAATCTAGTTCAGCACAAAAACAACAGCAACAAATTTCTAACAGTGACTTTATGATACCTATTTACCACAAACTCTTTCTAATGAGGGCATTCAAGCAATTAATCTTGAATTTACCCTTTAAATTCTCTTTCTGCTTTCATGATGATAAACTGAGTGAAGTATTAAGGCTTTTATTCATTAATTCTTTGTCTTGTTTTGTAATGATTCAATTTTGGATAAATGAATGTTATCTGCACATCACTGCAGAAAATACTCAAATGTCAAATATAAACAATATGCAATAGTCTTAAACATTTTATTTCAAATATTATCCAAGCTAACTCTATGGAATCTTAATCAGTTTATAGACTGTCTTGAATTTTTCAGTGATATTTTCTGCTGATTTTTTCCCTGACTTTCCCCGTAATATACTCAATTCTTAATAGAAGATTGGAATGCTTTAAGATACGGATGGCTGGTGTATGACTAACAGTGTTTAATAACACTTGTGAGAATGACTAAACATTGGCTGAAAATATTTCTCTGCACTGGAACTGCAGTGAAATGGCTGTGCTGAGAAAATTGCTGTTGAATCAGAATGCTGCTCAAGTAAATAGAATAATTTGTTTCATTCATTAGGGTCAACTGACAAATTAGCTGCAGCTTTTCCTACAGACTGGCACTACTACATTAAATGTGGGAGAGTGGCAAATGCAGAGAAGTGGTGATGGAACAAGGAAATGATTTGAAATATTAATTCTGTGGAAGTCTCTGTCAATATTCTTTGCAGATGAAATTATCCTAGTGTACCATGATAAATTCTTAGCTGTAACAAACACAACCAGTCTCTTATTTATGTCTGCACATTTTTATCTTTCCTGAGTCCTTCCAGTTCTTATGAAAGTCAGCAAGGAGCTAAAATATAACAATTTCTGAACTGAACAATTTAACGATGGGTTGTTAAATCTGGCATTTAACTGCCTGGTGACCTTGTTCCCAAAGAGTGCTGCTGGTGTGGTGCAGGACAGGAATCTGCTCCCAGAGCCTGCTGCCACTGCCACCAGTGGAAGCTGCAGCACAGCAGAGGCTGCAGCATCAGTGCCACCCTCGTGCACAGTGACACTGCAGCCCAGGTGAGCAGGGTGCCAGCTCACAGGCATCAATGTCCCCACACCACAGAGGGGTCAGCTCCTGAGTCCCTGCTGCCTTTGGATTCACTGGATGTCTGCTGTGTGCAGGCAGCAGCTGCTCTTCAGCATCAGGGCAGGGGCTCTTGGGCTCCTTTGCAGGAGCCACGAGCCATCAGTTGACTGCAAGAACTTTGTGGCCATGGCCCAAGGCTGGAAGGAAAGCCTTTCACCCTCAACTGCCTAACTTGAGGAAGACTGCCAAACCAACCTCTGTTCCTCTTCTTTAAATATGTTGTGTAAATCTCATCCAGATCACATTAGTAGAGTCTATAATTTACTTGTTCATTACTATTATGAATCATCATACACAATCCTTTTTTCCACTTTATCTCAAAACCAATTCTTTTTCTCTTTAGATGATCTATAGATGTGCTATAGATTATTACATATCACCCCTTACCCACCCTCAATTCTCCTCTAGGTAAACGCCACATCCATGATTGGCTGTATGAAAAATTAGGTCTCAAAATGTTGAAATGCTGAAATGTATTTCTGGTGAGAAATCATCACCTGCAAATGAACTGATATGTCGGACTGGTGGAACAATGTACTCATGGGACAGTTTCTGCATGAGAGTTTTCAGAATGTGCTGCAAGAGTACTTCTTTTTCTTATAGTTCTGAGGATGTTTCTTAGTTCTTTTATTCTGGTAGAAGGCTATAAACTAGATATGATCAGAATATTTCTTTATGTAAAGATCTAATTCAAAGTCCATCCAGGTTTAAGTCATCTTATCAAACTGAAGCTAAGGCATTTCAATATCTAATAGGTGAGAGCAAACTTATCCAACAGCTGTCCTTATTTAACCAATATTCTGTAATACCCAGGCACGCACACATCTCTTTTAGGTGGTGGCAGGTTTTGTGTAAACCTATCCAGTTCCCATTGCTTTGTCCTGGGACACAAAACTGCTCACAGGACAGGGAAGCATAGGGTAAACTGCTTCCCAAATATCTCCCTGGCATTCTGCAAATGAGAGCCCTCCCCAGCCTCCCCCCAAAAATATCTTTGTTTAAATCCTAGATTATACTTCTATCAGTATTTCTCCTCATATTCTAACAAGTTTAAAATTCAGTATATTTACCTGATAAAGGCAATTTGATTTAGTTTTAATAAATAAAAAATTAATAAATAAATTTTTGATATTATTTTAGTTTTTAATACCCTGGAATGCTGTGAGCATTAGGCATTTTTCTCCACACCTTTTGTACATTAGCATACAGAGTTCATGTTTTTGTCTTACATTCCTGAAGTGTAACTGCATGACTGCAGTGTACCAGAAATGACCTTTACCTACCTGAACAGTGAGTTTTTAGCTTTCCCTCTGTTATGTTTCATCATGTTACACATGATAAAAACTTTTTTTCAGTGACAGCTGTTTCAACTTGCCAGAAAGGCATTAATTCACATAATAATTCTATGCATTTAGAAACACTGTTAACACATTGAATTTTATCTACTGGACATATTCACTTGACATTTTCCTGCTTTTCCTGCAGCCAGACTAGAGGCACGACTGTTCCACTGACTATTTTACCAGGAGCAGGGTTTTATCCACTTCTGCCTCTGTGTAATCCTGACACTGAGGCAGCTTGGTTTTGTAGGAGAGGCACAATTCAGCTAGGGAAGATGTCATTGCCCAAAGATAATGACTTTTTTTTTAATCTGAAACACAATTTTGTGGGGAAGTATTTTGGCATGAGAAGCACTGCTGGCTTTTTCTGATACATGATTAAATTTTGCAATATGTACTGCATTCAATAGTGAATCTGTAAGTAGGTACAGCTGAGCACTTCAGGGTCAGGGCTCTCTGTTCTCTATGTAATGCAAAAAGCAAAACATGGAGGCAAAGAGCCCCTCACTCAGCCTTAGAAACTTTAGAATTCAGGTTTGGTCCTTTGAAACTGAGCTACATTGTTGGTTATATTTTTGATTGCAGAAGTGAGGTAGGAAAGAATTCATCAGGAATGGTTCCTGTGATGGAACTATCTTAACAGCATGGTATTCTATTTTTGAATTATTTCCCTTTCCTTGTTGTATTTGGTAATGAAAAGAGAGAATGGTCTGAGTCAACATCTGAAGGCAGTTAGCAAAATAAATCAGGAGAATTACTGTAACAAGGTGTTGAAATGAAAAGCTAGCATGTGCTGCTGTTATCAAGTTCAATAAAGGTGTCAGAAGCAAAATACACATATTAATCCATAATTCAAGTTAATTCTGTTCACTGCAGTTTAGATGCCATGAGAAAACCCAACAGGAATTCATAAAGCAATGCACCTTCAACAATCTGCATAATGTTTTTATTTACAGACTGACTTTGTTCCAAAAGGAGGTATTTTTTGAAATAAGCATGGTGGACAGAAATAAAGCGTGAATGTCTCCAGGACTCATAGTTGGACAGTCAATAAAGATTTTGGTGCTACTTCATACAATTGGATATTGTTCCCACTGGTAAAATTTCAGTGTGGCATGACAAGTGTCAGGTTGGTTATGTGAATTCTCTTGCTGAAGTATTCCACTTTACCCAGGCTATGCCTTTGCTAGGGGATGCAGATAGTGATTTTTCTTTCTTGATTTCACACTGTGATGAGGAATGGAAACCCCTCAGTGATGGGGACTGGTGCTCAATGCTGTGTCCTGTAATTTACTATTTAGGAAAATACTATAAAATGAAGGATTTCAGCTCTGATTCTCTTGGACTGAGGACAGAGTTCTGCACAGGCTTGCATCTCAAAAAGAGCTCTTAAACTACTCAGCCACTGGGAAGAAACAAGTAGTTGCTATCTTTGCTGATCATTTTAAAACACCAATCCTGGTTTTCTGTTTACACCTAAAACAGCTCAGAGAAAATATTTTTCAGACTCTTTCAGTTCTCTGTAATTAATATTCACCCTCTAACATCTTTAGCATGCTGGAGCAGAGTCTGCTTTCTATTTGATCCAAAAGGTGAATATCCTCATCCTCAAACAGTTCCATTGAGGGAAATGGAATTGTGTGGAATCCATTATTTTGCACTGTGACTAATGAATCACACTGGGTTCCTGTCCTATGAACTGCAGAGTTATCTTACTTGACTAAGCAATAGTTTCCAGATGCATTTATTCACCTTGAATTCAACTGGCATCTTTCATCAGAGAAAGTCATCCATTGGTGCCCAACAGGTCTTTTTCCCTCTTTTTTTAACTTTAGGCTGGTTTACTCTAATCTAGACAGCAGCTATTTATGCTTCAGATAATATTGGCTGGATTTTAGGTTAAATGTTCAAGTTCCTTCAGGATACACTTAACCTAGTAACTCAAATTGTGATTCCTGAAATTGGTAGACTATTTGGAAAGTATTCCTTCAATTCTCTTTTTACTGATTTCCTTAGTGAAAGGGAAATATTAAAACATATATTTAAGTTCTGTGTCTAAATACGTTTCATAATCTTCTATCAGAAAGTAATTAAAATTCAATTCCCTGAAATAGGCAGGCCACTTAAGGAAATGTATTCAAGCATAGAATAGACACCACCATTTTTTGGATAACAAATGTGCTAAATGGACACTTGGCATCTCTACTCTTCTTCAGTCATAAATGAATTTTATAGTGTCATTGCTTCAGTGGCAATTTAGGATTGAACTGTTGCCATTCAGTCTATACTATGACACTTATGGAATCAAAACACAGAGTCACTGGAGCTGACCTTAACTCCTCAGTGACTGAGACTTAGAATTTAGAAATACTTGGGTCTGATACAAATCTTGCTTTATCTATTCTGCTGATAGATGTTAGCCAGACAAGAAGTTACCCTTAGAGAATTCAGCAGGGTGAGTAATCTGAGTTTTTTGATTAGATAAGTACTGATATCAGAGTATCAAGATAACAGAGTTCTTAATGCTTAGCATCCCATCCCTATTACCATATCACACAAATGTTTATTATTAGTCTCTTTTTGCTTATGTGCTTTGAAAAGGCTGAGGTCACACACTCCTGATTTTTGTTATTTAGAGAATAGTTTTTGAAGAGTTGGCAGAATTGTATAGTTGTACCTATATCTTCACCAATTGATGCTTGAAAGCACCTAATAAAGTAACTAAACTATGAAATAATGCTGGCTGCTCTCAAGAACACAGGGCAGGAACTGCACAAGGACAGGAGTGAATGGTATCTCAGGATAAATGGTGTAATTAAGGATATTTCCCTCCTATTTTCATGTCAGGTTATTACAGTGACCTGCTTCTTGATATCAGTGAACAATGATTTATCTGTTTAGCTACAAAATGAGGGGCTTATTTAAAACATAAAAACCCAAAAGTAACCCACCAAGATCAATGTGAAGCAGTGCCCCAGTCAAAATGGTGATTTACTGCAGATATTCAGAGCTATAACTAAGTCTCCAGTGGATGCAGACAATAGCAAGTTAAGTGTTACCATTTATCAGCTGAATTTGTATCATTATCCCAGAGTCAATATGTAGAGAGAGCTGCTTTGCCCTTACTGCTGCTCTAAGAGCCTTTCAGGGAGATGAACTGTTAGAGCAAATCTGGGATCAGTAAACAGCCCATAGGAGTTCCTCCATTTATGTTGTTTTGGTTTTCGGACAGCAGATACATTTTCAGTAGGAGTTTAAAATCCATTTCATAAATGTCTTGGGCTTACTATGCAACTTCCTTTTAAAAAAAAAAATCTACCTCTCTGACATTGCTGCCTTGTGTGCTTTAGGATATTATTTAACAAATGTATTAAATCCATCTCACCTTAAGCACCCCCTTGTGTGGGGTGCACGGAGCAGTGAGCTGGGGCCAGGCCACTTAGAGGGGTTTGATTTTTCCCCTCAGAAATGGTCATAGAATGTTCAAAGAGGGTGAATGAATTGATGTATTTATACTGTTACTATTTTAAAATGGGTAATATGTGTTCTGCAGGAGAGGTGGGGAGAACAGGGCAGAGCCACTACTCTGAATTTGCTGCTCTAGATAGGATCAATTTTTATATTTCATGCTTTGCTTGCTGCTTTAGCATAGGCCTGGTGATTGTATGTACAAGTGATTGAAATATGCTGGCATTTAGCAGGATAAAATTCCTGATGGTTTCCTCTCTTGCTGTCCATTGCAGGATCAGCTGTGCTAAGATTTGGGTTTTCTTTATTTCATGGCTTTTTTTTCTTCTTTTATATATGATTTCCCTTACGATATTCATTGCCATACTAGACAAGCTGGATTTTTTTTATTATGTGTAGCTAAATGTATTTGAGAGTCAGGATAAGAACTGTGAATGGAACTGAATTTTGATGTTTAGTTACAAAGGTATTTATTCAAGAAAAAACCCAGCAATGTAATTTTTTAATATTGGAAGGGGTCAGGGAAGAGAAACTCCTGAAACTACTAGATTAAAAGTTTTTGGAGTAGTTTAGACTGTCAAAATAGGATTGTGGATAGTCTTGTGATATTTTGTGAAAATTAGTTTTGTATTTGCCTATGGTATGGTTTCAGCCCTTGTAAATATAGGAGCCTTTGCTTTCTGTGTAAGTGTTCACTTATTTTTCAAGGTTAAAAAGTCACTTCTCTGCCTGTGATGGACAAAAAAATTGCATTACCTTTCAATTTCAGTCATTGTAATAATCTCATTTTACTTGTTATCATTCTAATTCTTTAGCATCCATGTTTAACCTTTTTTTCTAACTTCCTAAATCAACAAGAACAAGCTGGCAGCCAAGCTGGTAGTTGTATGACAGTGCCATACAGAAGGGACTTACAGCTTTTAGGATGTAACAAATTATTTAAATTCTTGCAATTTGCATGATGGTCTCCAGAAATTGGCATATGGCATCATGAGAAGGCAAAATGCCAGTCAGTGTAATATCAGCTGGCTGAAAATGCTTGGAAAAGACAGTGAATACATTTTCAAAGGATTAAAAAGCATGGCCTAAGGAAAGTCCAATACATACCTACCCTGAACCTGTTTGCTTCTGGTTAACATAAAAACAGATCTGCCATGCTTTGGACAGTTTTGATGGAAGTGCTGTGCAGAGTTTGAACTGCAGTGAACACAGGGATTTGTCCTTGTAGGAGCAGGCTCCTGTGATGTAACATAAAATGGAGAAATGTTTCTTACCATTTACTACCTTCTTAAGGGTCAGGAATCAAATGCATTTCTACACAAAAAACAAAAAAAAAGAGAAACCAGTCACAGTTATGGTTTCACAAGTCCATGACAGAGTGCCATTCATATTTAGAAAACAAGGAATTTGGTCACAGGGTTTTGCTTCTCCCTACAGCCAGGGGTGTGTGAATGGAAATTGTTGACTGGAAAAAATGTAAAGCATATACAGTGATGTGAATAAAATTTATTACATGTTATCTCCCTCTAGTTCCATAAAGTCTGTCCTTGAAGCATCCTGATGCCTTTGGTCACTGCCATGCCTTACATTGATCAATGCAAGATCAAATTTAAGGATAAAAGCAAGGAACACAGTAAGGACAAAGCATCTGCAGCTATTCTTGTACAGCAGCATATTTGAAACACACAAATAAACCCTGGCTTATTCTGGAAAACTCTTTCAGGCTTTTAATTAAAAAAAAATTTCTCTAGTTCACCGTATATTTCTGTAACCCTTTTTCTGTAGTGAGGAGATCCCCAGGCTAGCTCTAAGGTTTGGTGAACCCTTTTTTCCATGGATGTGTCTTGGTGGGTGTTTCATTGAATGAGCCATTGAATGAGCCATTGAATAAATTAGGGTTAAAGCCAATTTCTCTTAGTTTCTATTTTGCCCTTTCTGTTACAGTCTTCACGGATTACTGCAGGAACTCCAAGTGGCAATGCTGTTTGTGAACTGAAACTGTAAAGAAAAATGAAAGAAACCTAAATTCTAATTCATTTAACTTTAAAATAAACAAACAAAATTCTTCAACAGTTAAGATTACTTTAAACATATGGTAATTTTTGGTTTGAAGTAGGAAGGAGCAAAAAATAAAGTAGATACCCATTTGGATCTACATCAGTCCTCCTTGTACCTTATTAATCATGTTGTGTGCAAACTGTTGTATGTGTGAGAATAAATCTTTGGCTGCCATGGCATCCAGTTCACAGCCCTGGCATGGAATGGGCTTTGTGAGCAGTGAGAACTGCATCTATAATAAAGTGCTTGCATTCCCATGCCTGTACCAGAGGACTAATATAAACTTTTATGTGGTATTTGTGGTATTATAATGAGAAAAATTGCAGTTGTTTTTTTACAACTTCTGGGTATTTGAAACCATGATAGCATCCTGAAGAATTTAATGTGATGGTTTTATTTTATTTCGTTTTGTTTGAAATTTATTTACTGTGTTGTGCTGGATTGGAAAGGACCCACAGGGGTCATGGAGTCCAACTCCTGGCCCTGCACAGGACACCCCAGGGATGACTCCCTCTCCCTGAGAACTCCCAGATGTTTGTGGAGCTCTGGCATGCTTGGTGCTCTGACCACTTCCCTGGGCAGCCTGTGCAATGCCCAACAACCCTCTGGGTGAGGAGCCTTTTCCAATAACCAACCTAAATCTCCCTCATGTAGGGAAGCCACAGACGGTTTTCTTCTCTGTGAGCTTTTGCTATTAAATGCCTATGAAATAAGAAAAAAAATAAATCTAGATTTATTATGTGGCAAATTATTTTTTTCTAATTCCAGAAAGCAATTTGGGGAATAATAAAATATTAAATTTATTTTCAAATAGTTCTGAAGTCCCAGGTGATTGAAAGTGGCAAAAAAATGAAGAATTGGGAAGGATCCATTCCTCAAGCTCTTCATACTGTAGCTCATCCATTGTTAACAATATTATTTATGAAAATGTAGTTTTAAGGTTTTTAGAAAATTGTTAAAATTAATTTTTTCACAAGATTTTCAATTCTGAAAAGGTTTCCCTCTAGACAAATCTTTTGTAAGTGAAGGTCCCAATCCAGAGTTGTAATCAAACCTAGACAATTAACCAGGTTTTATTCCCCAGTAAAATGCACCTCAAAGGACTGTTAGTGTCAGGATGTGATAAAACCACATGGCATTCAATGCCCTGGAGCTTAAGGGAGGATTCATCCTATGAAGACCTGATTTCTGTGGTGGTTTTTTAATCAGAAACAGAAATATAAATTAATGATGAAGAATACTTGGCTCGGTCAGTTGGACTAAATTCCCAAAGGTGAAATTTCCCTGTAGATGAAAGCTTAGAAACAAAAGAATCAACGAATAAGGTTTGAGAGGCTAATTTGGAGAGGCTGAGCATAATCCATTTGGCTTTAGAAGTGGCCAGGAAAAAGAAGGCTGCTTCTTGGTGCTAGCTGACAGTCAGTGAGACAAAAATGCCATGTTATGCAAGTACTGCTATAAAGAATGATCAGAAAAATAAAAAAGCTTTTGTCTGTTGGGAGAGAGGAACAAATCTGAGAATTGCTCCTTCTCTGGAGGCCTATTTGAGAGCCTGAGGCTGAATGTTTGTTCCTGTAAGAGAGGCCCACAAATGGGGGGGGGAGGTTTTATGAAAATAATAAACTCTCCAACATGAGAGTGAAAGAAATATGAAGAGCTTCTTGATTTTTCTCTGTATTATCTGCTTTTCTTATCAACTCTGACTTGCTTTAGTAGGACAGGAGAAGAAGGCACAGTAGGAGAAATAGAAAGCCCCAAGTGTTATTAATTTTCTTTCTTTAGAAACAAAGATCAAGATGCAAAGCTGGGTTTGAGTAATCTGTTAACAAAATTTGGTTTTTTCATTGTTTTTGGTAACAGAGGAGTAACTTGGGGAAAGGTGTTTGGAGTTTTTTAGCCATTATCTCTGAAGAGACTAGTTTTTCTATTATACCTTTGAATCATACTTCCCAAGCACCATGGAAAATTCTAAATACTGGATATTATTTTAAAATAAAAAAAATAATGAATCAAGAGCCTAATCCAAAATTTCCTGAACTCAAGGGAAAGGATCTCTTTCCCCCTACTAGTCCCTGGATCAGATTTGGTTCTCACTGAAGGAATAAAAAACTTCCCAGCTATATCATTTACTAAGTTGAAGATTTATTTACCTCTTCTTAAAACTGGTTGCTTTCAGACAAGCAGATGTTGTAAATATTCATGCTGGAATAAATTTGCTTGTCAGGGCTATTTAGTGCAAGTGATCCTTGCACTTGGAAAAACATCTTGTCCTTTTCTGCCCAAGAGCTCTGGTTAGTTTTTGATGGGTACTGTAGGCAGAGATAGACTGTTCTAAATACTTGATTTATCAGGATCCCTGACCTTCCTGTCATCCTCTGTGGCTTGCATTATCTTTGGATATTGAAGCAAATAGAATCGTTTCTCTGAAGTGCTGTGCAATTTAACTCCCACAACCTGTGCAAAAGGCACCAGATGTTTCTGAGGTCCCAGGTTTCCCATCTCTGCTTTGAACTCATCTCCCTCCCACATGGTTATTAAACTTTGGTTACAGCAACAACAGCTTCTTTTTGAAGGCAGTGACAGTGTTGTCTGATGCTCTTAAATTCTGGTTTAAAATACCATCTAAACCAGTTAAATGGGCAGCACATCAAAGCGTGTCAGGAGCTGTAAAGGAAAGGCTGCTGCCTTTTAAGGCAAAATGATAGCAAGATTAGCATATTTATAAGCATAAATGTTTAGAGGACAGGGTTTTGTCCTCAGTTATAGCCCTGGAATAACTTTCTTTGTCATTCAAAACTGAAAAAAACATTCCAAATAGAGCAGCCTTAGGGGGGCCTAATTCAGGAGAATTAAATATCAGAGAGCTGAACCCCCAGTTTTTTCTCAATATCCTATACCCATAATATGTTTCCTATTTCTTGCTAGAAATTGACTAGAAATGATCCATATTCCAAACTCTCTCTTTCTAATAATTGATTGCATTGAAAAATCTTTTCATCTGGGTGGCTGAAAAAGTGAATTCCCTGTGTTTTTTTCACTATGAAGCTTTAATTTCATCCTGTGACATTCCATATGTGAGTGATAATGATTTTCTATCTCACAGAGAGGAAAACAGCCAATAATAGATGCAACCATGCTTTTTAATGTATTTTCTTTAATATTACGAATAAAAGGTGGAACTAGAAAGAAAGAGGTCATTCATCTTCTGTCAAAAATATAAATGCAGGAAGAGAAGGAACATATATATATATGTGATTTGGTTTTATATCAAAGATGAATGTAGCACAAATGCATAATAGATAATAATTCATACTTCACTGCAAAGTACTATGGAAAATCTACATTTTTCAGAAGTTTCCTATAATTCAAACTGCTTTTTACTGAAAAATAGAGACCTGGAAAGCTTTTATGAACCAAGAAGTTTACTACTGACATTATGAAAATTTCTTTTCACAGAAGTAATTTGCTTGAAAACTTGTATGTGAAATTCCTTCCTCTTTAGCTACTTTAGGCCAAAATGTAGCAAATTAAATTCAATAGGGAATAAAGGATAAAACAAGTGGTTTCTGTGTTCAAGATTGTTAGAGTAACCTTACTGCTCCAAGGAGGATATAAAAAAAGTAATTGTCTTTCCATTGCAAAAATTCTTCCCATGTAAGTGCCTCATTTTGCTTGAGAAGCACAGCATTGGTTGTTCACCTCTGCATCCATTAGCCACTTAAACATATTAAAGTGCTTTAAAAAAATTTTGCAATAAAATTTAGGCTTTTACTCGACATTGTTCATAACAGGTTGAAATAACCCTTTTTATTCTCTATGTATTTTCCTGTATTTCCCAGTTCTTATCTTTTGTGATAGAAAAAAGGCTACTGTTTTTAATGACATGAAGTAATAAAAATCAGAAGTTGAACGTGGCAGAATAAGTTCATAAACCTTGACTGTAAACCTTGTGAACATTAATGAGCATATTCTATGAAAAGAAAAATCTAAACAAAAAGAGATTACATGATAGTAAGAGTTTTAGACTGCCACTCTTTACTATGAGTTAAATCTCAAGTGGTTTCTATGCTTCTTATCAGCATTACCAATGTTTTTACCTTCAGTTCTTGGACAATGTCATAGCAATTAGTAGAGCAGCAGTCTATGTGAGTGCCTTGGTAATTCCTGCTGGCAATAGGAGGATTATAGATGCATTTCAAATTCAATTTAGCTTTAATCCAATTATTCTCAATTTGGGATTGAGTATCTGCCTTGTACAGGCACGAACAAACCTCAGGGTTCACCTGCCAGCTGAGCTGCTGGGAGTGAGTCTGGGCACATTTTGGGCTGCCCCCAGAGGTGACAAGAGCACTGCTGCTCTCTTTGTGCTCTGCCATCTGTGACCAAGGGGCTTTCAGCTCTCCCTGCAAGCAGTGACAAATCTGCTGCTCCTGGGGCTGCCTCGCTGCAGTCAAGTGTGCTGCTCTGCTCACTGCCTCCATGGATGTGCTTTTTGAGACAGCTTTCATCATATAGGGTTCTGCTATGGAAAGAGAAACAGTTGAAAGAGCAGTAGATAAGCTTGTAATTTCAAAGTTTATTGACATTTTGGTATTTTTCCTCTCTTCAATGTAGTTAGGGGCTGAATGAGCACTACTGTTTGTGTTGGCTTCATGGAATCCTTTGTCAGAAAACTTTTCACTTCTTTCTCAGCATAGTGGTACTGATGAGAGAGATGCATAATTCTGGTGTCTTCATGTTCAATTAAATTCACATCCAAACATGAGCCAGTGTTACTCACTTTCCCACATAATTTGTGATTTTTAATATTTTGCACTTTGCTATGGTCAAAAAGGAGGTCAGAGGAGGTGATGGAATAACAGAAAAATTCATCAGAAATTCAGGCTAAAAATACCAATAAGAACTGGCATCTGAAAGCCCTTGCTCACATTATTAAATATTACTGATCTTCTGAGTGTCTCTTCCTTCTTTAATTCCCAGTGAAGTGATTTGGCTGTGAGAAACTGTGTGGGTGCTTTGTGTGGGAGAGCTGACACAGCACTCACAGAGCCCTGCTCAATGTCCCCACTGAGACACTAAGCCTGCTCCTGGTTTTGTATGGGCTGTCAATACTCTCCCATTCCAGCTCAGAGTGAGCAGTTTGTCCCACCTAAGCTCTCCCTGCATTGTCAGGCAGTGCTGGAAAAGCTGCTTTAGCTTGGCACCAGGAGGTGTCACACAGGTGGGTGAAGGGGTTGCCTTTTTCTGTCTTGCAGCTCTTCCTTGCTGCTGACAGCTGAGATGCAGTGCTAGACTTTATGCTAAATTAAATATAAAAGGAGCAGGATTCAGGAAGATCATGGAAAAGCTCTGGATTAGGGCCAACATCAGTCCAATTACTCAGCACAGAGTTTATCAGATAAAACATGTGTCTTGTGGTGTGCTCAAGTTTGAACAAACACTACTGTGTGAATCAAGAAGAATATGCAGGTTAGCAATTATCAAGATAATATGAGCAAGGTAAGCATTTACCAAAATTCTAAGCAGGAAAAAAAAATCCAATATTTTCCAAAGGGCCTTCTAATGTTTTTCTCTGTATGCTTTTTCCTTGACCTCAGCTGTGCTGTAAGTCACTGCCTTTTGTAAGAGGCAGTGGAATTACTTCTATAATCTATTGCACAGGTGCATGGATGCTCAATAATGCTTTTGCTGAACTTGCTGTTCAACATAAGCAAGGAATTGACAGGAAGGGTTCTTTTTGCTTAACAAGGATTAATGAGTTTTGATGTCTCTGACTGGGAGTAGTGCAGATATAAATTGTTTATTCAGCTTAGGGCATTCATTCCAAAATCAGAGATACACAGCCTGAAACATCAACTCAGACTTGCATGTTCCCATCATATTTGTCATTTAATTGTCTTGATTAATATTCAGCTTGTCAGCCACATTATTTGCCTAAGCACTCCAAAAATCAGTAGCTGTGGTCTGGTATGGCTAAAACTAAAGCAAGTGGATTCTAGTATGAGCTGAAAGCCATTTAAGTATATTCTGGTGTTCAGCAAAGCATGACCTGTCACCTTCGAGGTGTAGCTTTTATGTTTTCATTACTTGATAGTGATTTCTTCTCCCTTCAGCCCACTTCAAATGCGTGCACCTAAGCAGAGGCTTGGAAATGTGAAAATATGAAGCCTTGGCAGTGCACTTGGAAGAGAAAGATTGCATGGAAAAGTGTTAGAAAAGCACTGCACAGCTCCCTGGGTAGGAACTGGAATCCTTAAGGAGCAAGTCAGTTAGTTGCTTTCTCACAGGCTAAGCATTGATTTAAGGAGTTCTGAGTCTTTTTTTCAGTCCTCTAGTCCTTATGTGGTTTTCTATCATCCTTTATTTTTAGTCTTCCTCCTACCCCACCCTCCACTTTACTCTTTTGATAGCATTTAACATTTCCTAGTGTCTTTCATAATTTCTCAGACAATCTTGTCCCTCTAGAATGAATAAGCCTTCCTTACCCTAGCACCTGTGGAGTTCTTCAAATTAAGCAGAAGTACAATTTAGCTGGAAGATTGATGTAGCAGCAGACGACAGGTAGAGTAAGATCGCTTAAATTGCAATAAGTAGACTCCTTCTAGCTAGAAGCAGGAAAGGGAATTTGTTATGTGACAGTCATGAACTTGGGCACTTTGTAGTCATGGCATAAGGCTTATTCAGTGCATTTTTCCATGAGATAAAAGGGTGATGGGATTGATTGCATTAGCATTTACTAACTAAAGGGAATTGGTTTGTTTTCTTCATATTTGGACTCAGATCAGTGGAGTACTGCAAATATTTGCTGTTGGGTCAGAGATGGGGAAGGCAAGGGATATTGCCTGTAAGCTCCTACTGCCTTAGGGGGAAAACACCTACAACTATTTTAAAAACCTTGGGTGCTGCTGTAGCTGTGCAAAGGTATTTTTCTCTACTCCAAACCACTTCTGCTGTTACCAGTATGTGACAGGAAGCTTTGTAGCATTTGGGTCATCAAAGCCAAACTGATCAAACACGTATAACAAAAAAAAAGTGAGAGCATCTATAGTCTGTGTCTGGAATCTCAGGAGAGTTTTTGAGGGAGTTCTGTATAGCTGTCTCCAATGCTCCAGTCTACTCTTCACAAATTCAAAAAAGATTTATCTAGATAGGTCTGTTTGTGAGAATATGATCTGGTTTTACATGTGGGCAATTTACAATAAAACGGGAAATGGAATCCTATTTTCTCATGTTCTTTGAAATGATGCCATTACACTCTACAGGAATCTTGTTTCATGGAATAGAATGAATTCTCAGTTATGATGAAATTTGTATCAAGTTCAAGCTTGTAGCTATTTTGGTCTATACTTCAGCATCTCTCAGAGTTTTCTGAGAAAAAGAGGGGTGGTGGTGATATATTATTAAGGCTATCCCAGTGCTTTAGTTTATGGAGGTTGATTTTACATTTTGTATATTGATGGGCCTGTGTGGGCTGTACACAAAGAAGTTTTGAGGAAACAAAAAAAAACCCCAAAAAACAACAAATAACCAAACCCAAACATTTCCATCCTTTGATTCCAAGGCACCTAGTTGTGAAATTTGGAGCTGCTTCCACTATCACAGTTACAAATCCAGAGGGTACAGTCAAACTACTTGAATTTCAGTGAGACTGATAGAATATATATGGTTTTTCCATTGAATATGAACATCTTTGTTGTCAGTATTTCATCTCATATTGGTTGTTCTTTATACTAAAGAGCCCTTCTATTTCAGCTTGTAGGCTAGGTAAAAAAAACCAAAACATGTCACAGCTGTTCTTAAATGATTCTGTTTGGATTTGTATGGTTTTGTTTGCCAAGAATTTGCATTGGAAAGAGCAAAAGAGTTGGGAAGAAAACCCCTTATTTGGCTAGATTCATTCATGCTGATCCCTTAGGAGGTTTCCTACTTTCTTAGCCAGATTCATTTTGTCAGAGGTCTCTGCTCTGACCCTATTCTGTCTCAAGCTGGTTGAGAACCGCAGTGAGCTCTCCTCCAGGTTTATGCTGTCTCTTCTTCTTTGCTGCCATTGAGCAATCCCATATGGAGCCTAATCCAAATGTCTCATCTAGTTGGAGTCAAGGGTTCTTTGATTCCTGTTAGTTTCTGAGAAACTGATGGTTTTTCATGTAAAATGATTTCAAAACAAGTTTTGTTTATGTGATTAAGAACATGGACAAGGTTCATCTTTTCCAGAATGTGCTTATATGGACCTAAGATTCTCTGAAAATTCCAGTGACAGAAAACATATTTCTTGAGTGAATGTAACCCCTACTATTCATCTGTCTGAGAGAATGTGTGTTATAAATAAAGGCTAAACAGTGTAATTTTTCTTTCTTGTCAATAGACACCTCATATTTTTCAATCCTGTGTGTTAAATGGATCACTTCAGAAGAGTTATAGTAAAAAAGCTGCTCTTTGCGTGTCATGAGCACAAAGCACACAACTTGAAAAAAGTTTTGAAGGAACTTAGTCTTTTGAAGGAACTTCTGGGCATTAGTAGAAGAGGTTTGGAGCATTTTTTTTTTTTCTCAAATGGAAATTTAATAATTTTCACTCTGAAATGGATTTCTAGTTTTTAAGATTTTGAAGTTCCTTATTTTATAAAGAAACTTCTGCCCTGGCCTGAAAATGTCTTTCCTATTTAACTAAGTGGCTTAATGTGAGCTGGAAAAAGGAGAATGAGTCTGAGGGACTATCCAGTTGTGAGGCTTGCCACAAAAGTGGGAGGAAAAGCATCTAACTAAGCAATAAAAGTCTAATAATGAAATGTGTTTGTGTACTACACTTCTGTATGGCACTGTAAAGATGTAAAACACTGTGTAATTGCTGTGATTTATTAATGCATTTGTGTACTTTTGTAATAGCTCTAGTACTTTCTAATAACAACCAATGCATTTATAAACAGATTGTTGGCAAAGCTGTTTTAGTCAACCAAGTACTTCTGAATTTATATAATTTTTGAGACACTATTTTAGCATGCACTTTAGAGTTTTCTGCATATAAAAAGCTCCTAATTTCTTTTAAATGGGACCTTGAGGAATTCAAGCCTGGGAACAAGTTTATTTAATGGCTTAGTGAGTTGCTAACACACACTGGTTTATAGCTACTTGAAAGTAGTAGATGATTTCCCTTCTCTTTTATGAGATGGATTTCAGTGTTTTTCTTTTGTGGAACTCAAGGTTTAACAACCACCAGCTATCTTCTCCCAAAGAAGTGTAACCTCAGAAAAGGGAAGTTGTTCAAGTGGGATAAACCCTGTAGTCTGCACAGACTGAGCAGAGTTGTTTTGTCCAGTTTTTCAATGGAACTGAGCAGATTTCAGGCTGCTTTCCATTTCTCAGGTTCAGCCTGGCACCAAACCCTGCTGTGGCAGCTGGAGGGTTTGCTCTGAGATCCCCAACAGCTCGTGACAAATTCACTCTCAGCAAAGCTGTGGTCACAGCACAGAGAAAAGAGCCAACTCTTCAGTATCTTCTCAACCAGTCAGTTAAATTTAAACAGAAGCAAAAATAATACCAAAACATTTTGGCATGAAAAAAATGGAAGCAATATTTCCATTTTGAGCACTAGCCTTATTGAGAGAAATCTGATGAACACATTTCCCAGGTGTTCCTGGTGACTTTTGTTGTCATGTTTATTTTTGGTAACTCTAGTATCTCCTTTCTGTAATATTTTAAATCTTTTTTTTCCTATGCAATATTAGCTTTAAAACATGGACCTGTATTTCTACATTTAATCTCATTGCTAACTCCTCCTGAGATAGAGAAAACCTCTTTCTTCCCTGACAGATCTCTTGTAGTAGAACTTGCACTTTTTTTTTTCCTCTTGAAAAATAGATTGATGCTTACTAAAGCAAATTTACCAATCCATTCTTCTTTGGTCTGTGTTTTATGGGTTTTTTTTGTTTTTTTTTTTTCCTGGGGAACAGGGTTAGCAAGATGTTAACAAAACCTTAAATATTATCTCTAAAGGCACTTTAACCTAGAGATTTAGATCAAAGGGCATAGTCTGTAGCTTTAAAAGGTGTATTGGAATTGTGTTTTGACTCTTAGCTTGGCAATATGTAATAGGCTTATCAGAGTTGAATCCAGGAAAAAATATCCGGAGGCCCATGTGTCTCTCTTTAAATGTTTCAAAATGAGTCCTATTTCTTTTCACATAAAGGTTGAAATGGGAAAAGAATTGAGTCTAGATGGGAAACTTTATTTAGACCATAAATTGAGATTTATTTTTTGTTCCTCTCCCTCTGTTCAAGATCTTGAATGTTCAACTACATTTGCTACAAGAGGCTTTGATTACTCTCTTCCAAAATAGGTTATAAAGAATGGTAAGGGAAATGGGATGTGATGTGTATTACAAATTATTTAGAAATGTGAAAAGCAGAAACCATTAGAAAATTCAGCCTGACTTGTCTGCTAGAGAGGAAAGAAGCTGTCCCAAAGCTGAGAATGATCTGGGGCTGATAGGTATGGCAGCTGCAGTGTGCCAGTACAAGTTGCTAATTCTGGGCAGATTAGTCTGAAGGAACAAAGGGCTGTGAAGTGCTAATTACACTCCAGGACACCTGCTCACACTCAGATAACTTCACCCCATTCCCATTTGTGGGATGACTTTTTGCTGCTATGCAAGTGTAGCTAAACATTGTCACAGAACATTCAATTGCTGTTTAGTGCTATCTGACATGATGTCATCTGACAGGATCACCTTTGGCCAAGTGAGAATTTGCTGTGTTGCTCAAGCCTCAAAATAAAAATGCATCCTTTGTATGTGCTGTACCTGCCAAGTTGGCTCCTTAACCTGAGTTAATTGTCCCTTCATACATAGCACAGTAACCATTCCATTTCAGAGACATTGGAACTGTAGCCAAAAGTTAATGCATCTAAATTACATAATGATCATTTTTCAGTGTACAAAAATGACCTTAATGAAATGGGATGAGTAAGAAATCTCCTTAACACAGTCTGTTCCCAGTTTCTTGCATAGGGCCCAGTGGAGGGACAGACAGCACCCCATGATGGGATCCCCTGGGGCCAGGTGTCTGTCCCAAGGAGGGTCCTGGCAGCTCCCTGTGCAAGGATACAGAGGGATGGAAACTCAGTGCCCTGCTGGGACATCACCTCCACTCCAGCAGCAAGAGGGGGGGTATTTACCCCACACCTCTGGCAAGACTCCCTTATTTGAAGGCTCATCTCCTTTCTTCCAAAGTAGGTGTTGTTGAGCCCTGCTTTTGAAGAAGGTGCAGATGGAGGAAGAGCAGAACATCTGGGATGAAAGCTCTGTTCTGGAGTGGAGGGGACTTGGCTCCTGTACCCACTAGGGGTGCTCAAACCAACCCCTCCTGGCCTCTGGGAGTGTGCTGAGCCCAAAGGGCTGGGTGCTTTGCCTCAGTGTTGAGCTGGGGTAGATGGGTGCTGTTTGCTTTCTTTATGCTTTTGTGTCTCAAGAGTACTTCTTGCATATACATTACTTCAGAAATTTATTGTAAAAATATGCTGAAGATAACCTGAAGCCTCTTGGCAGAGACTTTAGCTTCATAATAAATTATTTTTAAGACAAGAGGTGATATTGCATGCTATTTTAATAAATGTCAGTGAAGGCACAGCATCATGACAGAAGGGCTATCAAGCTCTGGAGGTAAATGCTTCACCCTATGGAAATGTTGCTGTAGGAGTCCTGGTGATTTTCTGCACTCTGGAGGGACTTGCAGGCAGTTCTTTAGGGCTGAATATCTTTTCCAGCCCCAGTTAGTGAAAGCAAAGGCACTCCTTAGTCACAATTATCATGTTCAGGCCAGTGTGTGATGATACTTTGAGCCTCTGATATGCTGAAATGTGTTTTCACTGATGAATTGCTGAAAAAACTGAGCAGGTGGGTGGGCTCCAAACATCTCTGTGTCAACAGGATTGACAATAGGATCAATAGGATGTGACTTGGACAAAAAGAAACAGTATACAGAGCTTTCCTTGGAGTATTTGTATAGTATTTTGCAGCAGTCCTCCATTTATTTTATGTGTTTCAGGGTCAAGAACATTTAGCTCCTGTCTTTGTGAGCAGAGGGCTCTTCTGCTTTTGAGCAATGCCTGATGACATGGTGCAATGGTTATCACAAAATGATAAAAAGCACTAGCCATTGCAAAGCCCCAGACTCACTTAATAAATGCAACTGTGAATAATTACAGCTTTATAAATGGTTTCTCAAGAAAAACAATTGTCAGAAGAATGAATTCAGGGAATCGCAGCAGAATATTCAAGCGTGTTTTCAATTTCTTTAGAAGTTATGATTAATAGAGTCAGCCCACAGAATCTTTTATATCTGTTCCTGGCCTGCAGAAAGCACAAGGCACCAGCATTGTCTGAAGCCATTTGAATTATGAGAACTGAACTTTGCATTTTACAAGACAAATGAACTTTACTTTTTAAATTGCTTTCAGTCTGAACTACTTCTTGTGTTTAACCACTGACTGCAGTGTCAGGGAAACAGGATATAGAGTTTGCCTCTAGAGTGACACAATGAATTTAGCAGAATTAGCTAGAAATTTGATTTGGTATTTCAGTATTTATCCCAAACTTGCAGATCCCAGTGGTTTTCTCCACTTTTCTCCCCTTGTTTTGAAATTTTGAGCAATTCCCATTGATAGAAATTTGAGTTTCAAATGCTTCTTTTTTTCCCATAATGTTTTGCTATTGACAGATAAAAATGAAAGAACCATTTCCTGAAATATTTTGTTTCATTTCTATTACTGAAAGGCTGAAGGGATTTGATTTAAACTCAAAAAAATTTAAAAAGAACATTGGACCAAAATTTTCCCTGTTCAACCATGAGTTATAGTTTAGAGAAAGGTAATATACAGTATAAGCTTATAGAAGCTGAGAAGGAACTTATTTCTTTCTCTTCATTAAAATCAAGAGGAGACTTTGTTTATAGTCATACACTTGATTCAGAGATTGAACTTCCTTCCTGATTAAATCACTGGGATTTGGCAAGTATTTGCAATTTCTTATCCAGCAGGTCTGTAATATTCAGAGCTGTATCAAAGTAATTAAAAATAAATATGTGTCTGAGGCTCAAGTGCTGCTATGTATACCTGAGTGTATGCACACTCTCAAAGTGAAAAACAGGACATGAAAAACATCTTTTACAGAAAACTCTTGGTTATCTTGTGCCAGCATCAGTTTTGTTAATCTTATTATTTCTATAACTTCAATGAGAATGTGGAGCAGTCTACTCTGAGAATGTATTCATCACTTTGTACACAGAAAAACAAAAACAATCCTAATAACTGATAGCCTGTTATTCTCAGTGGCAAAAAAAACCTAAAATATTGTAAGGTGGGTACCTAATTGATTTCACTCCATAGTTTGCTGATCTTTCTAAAATGAATGAACACTTTGGGAAATGTGTTGGCTGTTTAATGCATTTGGAAATTATTATGAATTGCAGCTTATTTTCCTAAAAGAAACAAGCTTGTGCAATTCTGTTCAATTAGAGTGATCCTATACCCAGTAGTTTTCAGTTAAGTAGTTTACAGAAATCTTTTCTCAGTTTTGGTTTCCAAGTATTGCCTCTATTTATCCTTCCCTCAAAGTTTATCTGAGTTATGAATTCTGGAAATTTGGTGGTTGTATTTGGTGGTTGTACAAACAGGGACAGGAGAAGGGGCTGTGACAGTCCAGGGACTTCACTCAGAGCACTGAGCTCTGTCCTCTTCTGCATCACCAAAATCAGAACAGTTCCTGCTTGGGTACTGCCCTCCTGGCCACACCACTTGTTCCTTTCCACCAGGATTTCACACAATATCCAAAAGTCCAGATCTTGGTTTCCATGTCTCCCTGCAGTATTTAGTCAGGACATGAGTGTTTTTTGAGCGGGAGCATCAAAACCAGGTGTCATTTCTTGTCATTTTGTGCACACTTAGTCCCCTGAGCTAGAAAATCTCCAGAAAATCAGCAGCAGGTAGCAGAAGTCAGCAGCTCCTGGCTCAGGGAGAGAACCACAATGGAGAAACCCCACCCTGCAATGCTCTGCCCTAGCCCAGGGAGCTGAGTCACTGCTTTCCATCGTTCCTGCTTTTCATTTCTATTGTTTTCCTTTGTAATGCTGCTTGAATTCTCTCTTCCCAGATGGGTTTTGAGACACAGTTTGGAAAACCCTGCTTTCCCAGCTGTTTGGCACTGTGGGAGCAGAACTATCTGCCCTGGGGCTGGCTCTGTTCATCTGTCACAGGCCCCTGAGGCCGAGAAACTGAAAATTTCTGTTCGAACAGACTCTGTGTGGGGAATGCTCACATCAAAAACAAGAAAGAAATCTGGAGAAAAAAATTAATTTAGCCTACTGATTGCTGTTTATGTGAAAGGAAAGATCAATATTTGTTAAAGACACAAGCTCACAAATGTCTGGTGAATGGCAAAAAGATTCTTATATTTAGGACATTTCTGCTTTTCTTGACCCTTCCCACAACAGTAGGTTTTCTAAACTCTTCTCTCTTTTTATTTACTTCTTCTGAATAAAACGAAATTTATTTCATTTCCTAGGTCTCCAGGCATTCCCAGGGCTGACTTTTTGTTAAGACAGATGCATTATACAGAAAAAAACTTGGGAATGAATACAGATGCATGAAACCCTTCCTGTCATACAGGATCCCCTAATGCCAAACCAACACTCCATGAAAATTCTGAAATATCGAATTAAATAGCCTAATTCTGTCTACTTTCTGTCTCAGGTTCAGGCCAAAACAGAAATGTCATTGGAGTGGCTTTTCTCAAGATATTTTGTATTTCAGTTTATTGGACTCATGAAGCTTGATACTGGGTGTCCAAATTAAACTTTAATTCACTACCTTTTAAGCTAAAGAAAACAGTTCTGAAAATTTTTGTAAGGCTTGTTTTGCTTTGTTTTCCCTTTATTCAAGAAATTTGTCTTCCCCTCTCCTCCAGAAAAGATTGGTTTAAAGAGAAATATTTCAATATTTTTTGGTATATTTCTCCACATTTTTATCATGCATACAAAGCTGAAAAAAATTCTATGAATGAATCCTCTAGTAAGGAATATCCAATATTTTTCTGGTTTACTAAAATATTTGAATCTGTGAGCTGTTTATTAGTGTCTAGTGTGTGTTGAATGTGTGCCCAATAGACTTCTTTTCAGTGTCCTGCTTTTTGGAGCAGATGGCACTATCTTCATTTTCCCTGTAAAACAAATGAAGAACAAATTTGAATATAACAAATTTGTTGTATTCTTATAACAAATAAGTATAAATCATCTTAGAATGTATATTTTCAGTTTTTCATTACATAGCTTTCTCATTACAAATAAGACAGGGATAAGATAGCAGTAGGATAATTTTCTTTTTAAAAATACTTAGGATTTCTGTACTTCACAGTCTTTTGATTTGAAGAAAATTAGAAAGAGGAATGGATTCTTTTCTTGGTGTATCTGAAGCAAACATTGATTTTGCAGGGAGAACTCTCTTAGGGTATTAGTCCTGTATCGCCCCACGTCTTGAAAATGCTGAAGGTGTTCTGGTGAATTCTACTTTGTCATGGGGAAAATTAAATGCACTTGCCCACCTTGAGGCTTTAGAAATACTACAAGTATTTTTTGTTTCAGTGTTCCCAGTGGCAGATATATTTAAGGATAGTACCTAAAACAGGTACATTTATGTCACTGTCATATTTTATGAAAAATCCCTTCGCTAGGAATTTTCTCCTGAGAAGCCTCAGAAAAGAAATGTAAAAAAAAATAACTGATTTCTTGGAATGTGGTCTGGAACTGTTTTTATGTAATGGAACTGTGGAACTGTTTTTATGTAATGACCAATCCCAGTCCAGCTGTGTTGGGCTCGCTGCCTCTGTCACAAGTTTTTATTCTTTGTTCTTTTCTAGCCTTCTGATGTCTCCTTTTTCTTTAGTATAGTTTTAGTACAGAATTTTCTTTTAATGTAATATAATATCATAAAATAATAAATCAGCCTTCTGAGAACTTGGAGTCAATTCTCATCTCTCACCTCGTCCTGGGGACCATCATAACACTGCAACAATTAATAACAAACCACACATTCTGAAAAAAAGAAATCTATGGTTTTATCAAGGGCTGGATAAAACTCCTCTGGAGTCAACAAAATTCTTCTGTATAGCTCAATGGGACAGCAAGGTCAGGCCTTCAAAGAATAATTTGAATTTCTTGCATGCCCAGAAAGGCTCAGAGGGACCTTGTTCTGCTCAGTTAGGTTTAATGGGGGATGAGTAACTCTCTTGTTTTGCAGCCAGGTATCTGAGAGGACATGTATTACAAACTGTGGTGTTGCAGTGGGATGTGGAAGTTTCTGTGGAGCATGTGATGCATTGCAGGACATCAGTGCATCCCAGATATGCAGAGATGTAATTGATGCTGTTTCTTGCATGGATTTTGTACTTGTGGTGCTGCAAGGGAGAGGCTGAGTGTCTTTACTTCTGACCTTGCAGAATCTGCTCACAGTAAAAAGAGGGAAATGGCAGGGTCAGAGCCCGGGGGAGCCCTCTGTGGAAGAGTTGCTGAGGTGCTGTTTCCTTAGCTAGGGGAGAGAAGCAGTGGAGCAGCAAGGGCTGCAAGCAAGGCAAAAGCACTGGAGGCTGCAGGATGGAAATCCCTCACTGCCTGACAGCATCTGTGCAGACCTAATGCTCAGGACAGCAAGTACTTTCAAGGATGGTTTCCTTAGAAAAGAAGGTTTGATACCACTATAGATAAGTTCTGCTGAGATCAGTTCTGACATGAATTGGTGTTGGCTTTTCTTTCTCCATACAAGCAGGTTTCCTTTTTTCTCCCTATTGTTTAAGAGCAAAGTGCAGCTTTGGGGGATTCAGTTAATGCTGGCACTAAGAGCTCACCATATGGCAGTTCCATCACAGTTTACATTCCCTCCTACAGAACTCTCAAAAGAGGTGTTTTAAAAATTCAGTATTATGCTGTTATTCATCCCAAACAGCATTTTATTGTGTTGTCATGATAGTTTAAAAGAAGATATGTGTTCACTTATAATTAATGAAGAATCAAATTAATTTTTTAGCAGCACAGCAGTGAGAATCTTTCCACAGACTGCAAAGTTCTCTCAAGCAATTCCTCATTTCAGTACTAGTTTGTGGTACTAGTTTTGCCATACTAAACCTAATGAGAAATAAGCAGCAGAGAACTGAAATTTTTATAAAGTAGATCTAAGCCATCTGCTTCCTCAGCCTGGGAGAAAATGAGCATAGAGCACTCCTGAAAATTCCATATCCACAGAGCACAAGAAAGCGAGGACTTTTCACATTCTAGAAGCATGAAAGGTTTCATAGCGAAACCTTTCAGAGGTTTTATAATGAAAAATCTTCAAATAATTACAGCTTCTATATATACTAAATTATTGTAAAATGTTTTTCACATAAATAAATCTCTTGTGCGTGCACTGTTTGCTTCAAATCTCATTGATGGAAGTATTGATATCTTGGGGCCTAAATGCCAACTGTTGTGCTGCAGCCTTATAATTCACAGGGAAATCCAATGGAACCCAAACCTCGACCTCTTATTTAAAGACTACCACAAAGTTAAGGCAGCAGACAGAAGAACCTTTACACTGAAGAGAAACTTCCTCTTCATATGTCACATACAGAGAAATGTATGTTTCATTAATTTAACACAATAGTTTTCAAAGCCATGATAGTGATTTATTGACCATAAAGCTTGGTGTATGTATTTTAAAAGGGTAAATCTATGATTTGTTTTTATCTCACTTGGTTCCCATTGTTTCTAAAGTACATGGTTCTTTTGTGGGTATTTTTTTTCCTGAACATCACTATTGGATATGATCCATAAGCAAAAGCTATCTAAATTAAAGCAGAGTGTGTTCTGAGGTATGTATGGCTTCATGCATCCCTCTGAAGTCAGGAATATACACTTAGAAACTCTGAGCTAGGCTTTAAATTTATTATAAATGCTTTAGAGGAACTAGGAATAGCTGCTTTATGAAAAAATGTGAAAGTCCAAGATGTCCAAGAAGTCCAAGTTAATTTGGTTACAGAGCATATGAAGCATATCAAGTGTGCCTGTAAATCAAAAGAAAAAATTGCTAAAGCATATATATGGAGAGAACTTAAATCATAGGGAGTGATCATATTTAGAAAGTTGATTTCTCTAATTTCTGCGTTATATGTACTCTGTTGTTTGCAAAAAACCCTCCAAAACTCTCTCTTCATTCAAGTAATTTACTGAAAACAATATTTCTGTAAAGTCTTGACCAATGCTAATGGATGGGTTACGTAAATTTTCTAGGGAGGAAAGGGGGGATTGGAAATTTATTTGCCTAAAATATGTTCAGGATTGAGACCTGGACAGGTGGTGTTATGATCTTGATTTACTTGTTGGTCTTTGCATATGTATCAGTGACCACAACCAAAACACAACTTCAGACTAAACTACACTTTACAAAGCATTTCACTCTTTAAGAGAAAGCAGCAGGTTATGCTTTGGCCTATTCCATGTTTTTCAAATAGAATTCCACCTAAAGGGTTAATTCATCATTGCACACTGGTTTCCTAATTTTAGAATGATGAGGGGAGAGGGGGGTGGAATTTGATGTTAAACAGAATTAGGGGTATTTTTTTGACAGCTGTGTACTTTCATCTTGGAGCCTTTTCAAGTGATCTTTCAGTTCTTCTGCCTCTGATCTTGAATTTAAATCTGAGTAGTAGAGTATTAATACATAACATTTGCAATGGTTGTGTCCAAACTTTTGCATCAAATAACCTTCATGTTAATATTGTTAATTTATATATCTGCCCTTGAGGCTATACCATGAGAGATCCATATGAGTCAGTGAAGCACTTCTCAAAGTATTTTTCAGATTAATGTTGAAATTAATTAGCAATTAATAATGAGATCTCATTTCCAAGATTTCAAACAGCAGAAAAGAAAGAGTTACACAGAACAGAGGAAAGATTCAAAATTTTATAAACACAGAAACCTCTTTGTTTCCACAGTAACGTGGTAGTAGTTGGAGTGCAGCAATCTAAAAAGTAAGGAGTGTCAGACTAAAAGAAACAAATGAGACTGAAAAAAATCCACAGAATGTAAAAGCGGAATTAAAATAATTATGTAGAGCTTTAGTGTAACTTCATCCCACAAGAGTCCAAAATTTAGTAGCATAATAGGTGCTTAAACAGGAAAAAAATCAAGCAGCAGAATAATATGAAACCCATGCTCTGATTCATGTTATGCTTGTAAGCAGTAATTAAATTTGTATGAACATCTTACTTGGGTATCATTATGTAATAAATCATGAATTTTTCTCCTTGGAATAACATGATGATTTCTAGATACAACAGAATCCCCCTTTATGTTCAGGGAAAATAAAATCCCCAATGAGGCTCCAGATCCAAACCATCCCAATCCACCATTTTTAAACAGGTGAGTCTGAAACCAATTAGGAATGACAGACATAATTGATTATTTTAAGGTTTGCCCAGAAATTTAAGGGTAGGATTAATGAAAACAAAGTTTATTCCTTTGTTTTAGAAGTGACTTGGGTAGGAATGCTGTAAAATAAGGAATATATAAAGGTATGAGTTATATTTGAAATAACCAAGAAATTTTAGTACAGCCTTCAGAGAATTGTGACAACCTTTTAGATTAGCAGAAGTTGTCTAAACACTGAAAACAACACTGGATTTTAAATTCTCCATCTGAGAGCACAGAGTTTATGCATCATCAAGAGGATGGCCAACCAACCAACCAAACCCCCCCCCCCCGACCAAAATCAAAGTAATATTCTAAATCTGGAGATAAAAGTGAAAGTATACCTCAAAAATGTAATTTCTTTTAGTCAACCATTATTTAGTAAACTAAAATCAAGAAAGATGTAGTTAGATATCCTTTAAATATAAGGATTGTAGAGAAGAAACACCACCAAAATGGAATTTTATTCTTTCCAAATAGAATAGTGCATGCTTGTTTGAGGAGTATGGCATTCACTAATCACTAAAATCCTTCTGGGAAGGGAAGCGTTACTGCCCAATTTAACAGAAGGAAAATAAAATCCTTTAGTGACAGAGTGCACTAATCCTTTATTCAAGCACTAATTCCAAACCCACAAGAACAATTCTTTTCAGTACATACTAAAACTTGGAGTCCTAAAGTCCTTGTATGGTCTGTGCTACAAGAGTGCATCCCTTTTTTTGCATGGTGCTGCTGTTCCTTAGCACATCCTGCAAGTAAACAGAACCAAAAGTATGCTCCAAATGGAATTTAAGCCTGAATCTTTATTGACACTTTCCTGTCCTGCATTTACTCAGCATAAATCCTAGAGAAGCTTTAGAGCTGAGATGTTTAAATTGAAGACAGTTCCAACTTCCAGGCGTTTTCCTATGAAATGGTGTGTGTTTATGCTGCTGCCCTCTTGATTAGGCATGGTTTCAGAAGGATGAAAAAACTTCCCAGAATATTCTGATAAGAATGTTTCAGTGGAACTGTTGCCAAAAGCTGACACTAAGGCTATCAAGTGTGAAATGAAAATTAGGAAGTCATTGGACATTGATTTGAATTAACTCATAATGACCTGGTTTATGTTTTTGGTCTCTGGAAAGATGATTAGAACATAAAAACAACTTTCTGTGAAGGGCATAGGAATATTAATGAACTATTCACGTGAATATGAGCAGGAAATGTCTTCTCTTAAGGTCCTCAGGAAACAATCACCTTGCTAAAAAGTTGAAGTAGACACTGGAATGGGATGGAAAAACCAGAAGAGTCTAAAAGGGAAATGCTTGAATTTCAGAAGCAGGAACAGTGGCTTATCTATATCAAAAGCTTTTTCAGCTTTTAAAAGTGTAACTTAATAATAAACTAAGAGATAAAGCAGCATATGGTATTGTGGATTGTATCATGTTGCTGCCTCTGCAAACTGACTGAAGGTCAGGCTGTAGGAGAGAGGCAATGAAATTCAGTGTTTTTCCATTTAACACTCTTGGGTGCCCCCTATAAACATTTGTGTTGTCAGTGGTGCTGTAACAGTTGGTATGGACTGAAAATCTGTTATGTCATTGTGGCTGTGAGAACGTTATTCTTTGGATATTCTTTGTAGGAATTAAAACCTGAAAATCATTATGTACTCCTGGAGATATTCTCAAGAACTAAAGAGGAAATTGGGGTTTATTTATGGGCTGCACCATAAATTGCATTTCTTCAGTTTCATTATCTTTGCATTTGTTAGTGGAAAACTAACCAGCCTGAATGTAATGATAATCGAACTCTAAGGGCCAAGTGTCTAAACTGGATTTCTTTCTTTCATAGTATTCTAGCTTTGAGATGATAATGCTCTCAAGAAAGGGAGAAACAATAGAGAATTCAAATGCTGAAATAAACATGTAATTCTGATTATTTAAGTAGTGTCAAGCTTAGTTCCTTAAAAGCACCATCAGTTGTATTCATAGCTTCTTATTTGAGGGATGTTACCCTAATTATTCTTCAACAGATTCCATGAAATCAGATTTTATAGAAACTATATACAGGCATTTGAGAATTTCATACATATGAATGCTGTTCTGTGTTTTCAGTGGATTTTGATGTAGTTTTTATAGGATATTTTTATAAAATCTATATATTTCAGGAAAAAAAATGAAATTTTAAAATTAATTTTAAATACGTGTAATATTTAGAAGAAAAGATGTTATGGTATTTGAGTTACAGTATATTTTGAAGGAAAAAACAGCAGCTTTGAAAAGCAAGGCAATCTTTATGGGATATTTCTTTTTAGATATTTGGCATTGATATGCTGTCACTAGGAGGGTCTTTATTTGAGAGAAGAAATGTTTGAAACTAATAGCCAAAACCTCTCTAATTGACCCCTGGTAATTATAATATTGATTGAATGTTAGTCATGTTAGTCATTCTGCTCTTCTTTTATTCATGAGTTATATGGTGAAAACAAGTGTTCCATGTAAATTTCTCCTTAACAGGCAATCCTTAGTGTTGAAGAATTTATATGTTATTGAGAGGATGTCTTTTCAGTACTTGGAGTGGGTAAAAGCCCTTAAATCTCCAGCCCTGGTAACACCAGCTGGAGATTTAATTCTTGTGCTCTATAACCCTGAAGACCTTCTGGAACATTTCCTCTAGGTCACAATTCCCAACCAGAGCACTGGTGAGAGAGCTGTAAAAATCCAGGGGTATTGCTGAAGCTCCACTCTATAGTGAGCTGGTAAATCAGCCCCTCCTGTGGTCAGAGCATCTTTAATGGACTAAATGATGTTTTAGGATTTAGTTGTTAGAAAAAGTACCCGGTTTAAAGTGACAAGAAATTCTGGTAGTGGGGAAGTTCTTACCTGCAACTTAATGAGGCCTTTAGCACTTGGGGGTAGAATGGAGGGAGCAGGTGATTGTAAGAGAAAGGGTGACTATACAAACATTCAAAATGTGGATTTAGAATGTTACTATCTTATGCTTTCCTTCTCTGGGTTCAGATTATGGCTCAGGATCTCTAGCAGAAGCTGACAAATTCATTTCACAGGTGGTAAATGTGGCTTAGTTGCAGTAAAGTCAGTTAGCTTAACTTAAACTGCTGATGTGCATTAAATGAACTAATCCAGCAGGATTTTGCATTGTTGTGGTGCTCTTGTGTTCTCTACTGCAAGCCTCCCCTGTGGGTGTTGTCAGATTGATGAGCAAGTAAATCATGAGCCAAGTTCTGATTTTTCTACCTAAATACTTCATAAAGCATCTGTAAATGCTAAGATATTTAAAACTATTTTGGGTATATCTGTTCTAAGAAACAAACATCTTTTGAAGGGGAACTTCAGGTTTTAAAGTTTGTTTCTTTTGTGCAAGCCTCCAAGAAAAGAACATTCCAAATAGAAATAATTCAATATTATGAATATTGGAAAATATGTGGAAATACACACAACATATATATATATTGTATGTGTGTGTGTTTGTGTGTGTGTGTCTCTACCAATACATGTTGAAAATAGTGTTATGTGATGGGGCATGGATTTCTCAGTGTGCCATTCTAAAATTGAAATTTCCAGAAGGGCTATTGGAAAAAACTATTCTCAAAACCAGAAAATTTATTAAGGACTGCACAGGATATTTCCATATACAAACATTACTGCAGAGTCTATCTAAACTGAGGCTCACTGTGCAGCATTTTATTAGACTTCTTTTCAAATAAGATCTTGAAAATGAAATCTTATTTCAAGACCAGCCAGTGGTGCATTTGTTTGTGATAAATAGGAGAAGAACACCCTGGAATGCTCTTTCTAGCACAATTTCTAAATATGTTGTGGCTGAAATTAGCAGGCGAGGTGCAAAGGTGGGCTGAACAGGTGCAGGGTGCTCAAGAGCTCTGAGGTAGCAGCAGGGCTGCCAGGGCTGCAGGCATTTTGCCTGGTTGATGTCTCTTTATTAATAATGCCCAAAAGCTTAGGGAGATTCTGATTTCTGAAAGGGGAAATTTTCGATAGCCTAGAAATCTCTGCTGTATAATTCCCCACTTCTCTTTTTGGTGATCGTTTTTTCTCTTTAAAGATAATTTCATAATAGAAAGCTGATCTCTGTTTCTAGTTAGTTTTATTTTTGTGTGTTCATTTAGCAATGCAAGATTGCAAACTCTAAGAAACAAAAGCGATTGTAGGTACATCTTTGGGGGTTTATTTAACCTGATTTTCCATGGTGTTAATTCCTTAGTAAAGGCATCTCACCCTAACAGTGTACCTTGAAGAGAGGTTTTTCAGAAAGGCATAATCTAAAAACCATGTTTCTCTATTAGAACAATGACAAGAATGGAGGGAGGAGGCAGTTTTGTACTTTGGTTTGAGACCAGTAAAGCTTACAATTCCTAGGGGTAACTGTTCAACATTTAAAAAAATTGATAGAATTCTCCTGCATTTACTCATAGGGTATTTATTTAGATAGTGTCCTTGGATATTTATTTAGGAAATTTCCTCTGATATTTATTTAGGTATTTTCTTTTGCTGTTTATTTTAAAAATGTATGGGCAATATTTTGTCTAGTAGTGCAGAATTGCATGTAAGCCACAAACATGATGTTGAAAATGGCAATGGATGAATAACCTGAACAACCTGTTCCCCTGCTGTGCTAGTCAAGGTTTTGTACTTGGATAAAACTGAAATAAATACTGAAGATCTGCTACAAAATGAAGTCTAGGACCTAAAAGTGCTCACAGTAAAACATAAATTCAGTACAACCTAAATTATGTTCACCAAAACTTCTCTTACTCCAGATCTTCTCGCAGTGAAATTTCTTGTGCATCCTGGCTGAATTTCTCTTGGGAATTTGATCAAGCAACAAACTCACTAGAAAGACCATCAGTTCAAACTGAAATGGCACCTTCTGTGCAGAAGGTAACTCTGATTCAATTTTAAGATAAACTCCCTGTTACATTCAAATAGCTGAGGGATATTTGGAGGAAGTAAAATATAGGATTTCAGCCAGGAGAAACAGTTGGCTGCAGCATCAGGTGTGTGATGGTTCAGAGCTCTTGGCCCCACGTAGGAAGGGCAGAGGCACTCCTCCAGTGTGAAATAACAAAGGTGGAGCTCTGAAGATGCAGCTTTGGAGAGTCAGTATGGCTGAGAATACTCCTGACCTAGTCACCTAGTCAGGAGACTCTTCCACTGCAGGCCATGGCAAAAAATTGGGGTTTTCTCATTTTACGTGCAATGGATGCTGGTTGTGTTCCTTAATGGACACCATAAGGATACAGCTCCTGCACAAGGATTGTTCTCTGAAAGAGAAATTTCTACTTAATATAAAATGCAACAATTCTAATGAACACTTGGGAAACTTTCCAGGTGCAATTCACTGTCTTTATCCTGATGCAGGGAGAAAGAGGAGCTGTTTAGTCTGTAGAAACTATTTGAGCTGGCACAGTTGGGAAAAGAAAGGTATGCAAACATCTATCCTTATTTATTGATAAATTCCTGTCCTTGAAAGTTATTTTCTTTTTAGAACTCATAGTAACATTATAGCAACTTTAATCTGAATACTGTTTTGCTACAAAGTGGAAAATTTAAGGGAAATCTTGTTTGCAAAAACAGAAAGCATTATTTAACAAAAGAGTTTTCATTACTGAACCTTCCAAATATAGCCCAGAATTGTTAACTCACAATGTTTTATTCCTCTGTATTCTTTAAAAAATATATGTTGTCTAAGTTATGGTAATTTTTTTGTGTGATGGATGATATTGAGGTATCATTCTTTTATTTTTGTTTGGTTATTATTTCAGGGAGTAGACTTTACATATTTCTCCTTTTTCTCTTTTAGAATTATTCGGTTGTCCAGTCAAGAAACTTGGAGGGATTTTGCAACTGCAATGAGTGACTCATGGCAAATATTTGTGGTGGGAGCATAGCACTGAAAATAACCCATTTTGTATTGTATTCCAGAAGGGAGTGGGAAGGCAATGAAGGGAAAGGAACTTTGCCTGAAGGGAACTTTCCCTGAGGGGCAAAGTGAACTGATAAATGGAATTACTGTCTCAGAAAGGACATAAGGAAAATTACAAGCAGCCCACAGAGGGAGATGTATCCCATAGAAAGCTAGATCTTAAAGGTTGAGGGACTATCAGAATTAAGCAATAATTGTCAAGAGAAAAACACAATTGTATTTTAGGAGGGAAATTAAAACTGATTGAATGATATTTTAGTCATAAGATAAAATGATGAGTTCATGTTTGGACAATAAGGGTGAGATTGGAGCTGATCAAGATATTGTGCCTGAACTAGAGGAATACATTACCTCAGTTTCCAGCCAGGGTGATAACATAGAGCACAAGGATGGAGGCAGGATAACTGCTGAAATGAAAATAACCATATCAGGAAAAATAGGAAATTAAGTGTCATTATAGGGATGAAGAGGAGATAGACAAATTCCATTCCAGAATACTGAAACTGCAATAAAACTGCTCTTCGGAAAAAAAAAATAAATAAATCTATCAAACTGGATATAGTATTAGATAAAAATTTACTGAGGTAGGAAGTTATTGGTCTGGTTTATTGAAAACTGTAATATTATAACAAATACTTCAAGAAAAAAACTTAGACTGCAGGAAAGGATGAAAAGAGAATTACTGGAAGCTGATGATACAAGACTGCATGGATTGTAGATTGGACAGAAAATTAAAAAGTATGAATCTCATGCCAAAATACTTGACCTGCATTTTTCTGCTGAAATTGACTCTAGCATCTAATATCATCAGCCTACAAATCTGTAGAAAGGAATTAATTACCTAAGTAATGCATTATTTCATGTATACTTTCTCCCCCACCACGCCTTTTAAATTATCTTAGGTTAAAAAAGGAATAGGGCCTTAATATAGTTACATTTATGACTTGTTCTTATGCTTTGCAACTGTAGAACATAGCTTTGTTCTACATTTTACTACTGTAACTCTTTAGTTATTATAATTATTTTAATTTTTCCAGGCTCTACTTATATATTTTTCTTTAGCACAGAGGGAGTTGTAGTTCTCAGAGCTGTGCTTGTGTAGAGCTATCTGCAATTATTAATTGCTGCAAGAATTAGATTTTTTTCTTTTTTGGGTCTCCATGTCCAGTTTAAAAAGTATGAAAAATAAAAGTATTTTGCTGGGGGTTTGTAGAACAAGTGTAGTACAAAACATGCAAAAGCTATTTTACTTTTTTTGTCAATAAAGGTGGTTCCTCTCCAAAGGGAACAATTAACACACTTGTAGTATAGAGCCAAGAGCAAGTCAGGCTTTTCAAACTGAATACAGCTGACTGCTGTATTTATTGTAGTAAATATTTTCTAATTTTTTCTCCTTATTCTATAACTAAATCTCACTTTTTTTGTAGGAAGTTTTACTTTCCTTCTGAAGGAGGAAACCAAGGGAATCTATTTTCTTGACTGCATCTCTTCCTTTTTACATTTGATCTTAAAAACGCTGGTTTTCCTTCATTTTGCATTACAGCTTTTCTGTTTTAAACAGATTGTGGATTCTGTTTCTCTCAGAAGTTAAGATTTTACTAGTTAGAACAAATCAAATGGGGTTTTAGCTGTCTGATAGTACACAATCCTGTGCTTGGAGATTTCATGGTACCCAAGTGCTTGATATGATGGCACCTTGGCATGTTGTGTTGGGCACACATGATATTAAACACATGGGGAGTGATGTATCTCCAGCACATTAATGCTTCTCCCAGGCTCTCATTCCAGAGCTGCTCATTTAACCATTCCATTTGCTTTGAGCTGCTGCTTGTTTTTCTGAGAAGCTCCAGCATGAACCACTGCAGTGAAACATTTCCAGTTGACCTTAAACCACATCACTCTTCATACTCCTTTTTCCTAAATATGTGGTATTTTATTTCTAATTGTGCTCAGTGGTGGCACTGTTCAAAGAGAACCCAACCCTGCCAACCACAACACTTCTGCAAACATTCTGCTGCACAGTGCAAGGCTCTGGTCCTGCTGGGGCCACCAGCATGGTGGCAATTAATGGCCCCATGGTGTTTCCTCAGAACTTGCTAAAAGGTGGGCTCACAAGGGCCCAGGACTGAGATATGGTGATGCACAGTTAAATATTTAATCTGCTGAATAGTTTATGCCTGCTGCAGAGCAATGGTTGTCAAGCAGACTCACTACAGAGCAGAACTGCTGGACACTTCCAGTATATTCCTGGCATTTGTATTCATTTCAGCTCTCTGCACAATTTTTATTACATTGTCACCTGCTGTTTTTCAAATGACAATTTATTGGTAAGAAATTCATGTCCTGCTAAGCGCCATCTCTCTCTCTTCTTCCTCCTCCACACTTGCACAACTTCTAATTTTTTAATGTATCTTTTGATGTGATTTATAAGTTACATGTACATGTTGGGGAGAGCCAAACTGAAGTGGCTACAAAGCAGCAGCTGTAGCTGCAGCTGTTTCTTTCCTTGTTTACCATTGGTTTTTAATCTAGTGAAGTTTAACTCGAAAAAATTGACAAATTAAATTAAATCTCCGTTAATGAGTGCTGTATACTCACTTTCTAGTTCAGAGGGGTACATAAATATTCAAGCACATATTTTAAATTACTACCATGCATTACTTTTTAATTAATGACTCTGCAGCTGTTTAAATTTGAAACATCAGGTTCATGATTGTTTGACAGAGGAGTGTTAGCTTCAAGAGAGAGATCAATACATAAACAGGATTACCCAAACCCAGTATATCAGCCTGCTGATGAAACCAAAGTGGCAGCTGGTGGTTGGGTTGATTAGCAGTGTTCACAAACCATGACTCCAGAATGTGTGTGAAAAGGATGAAAAAACCATCCACAGGGCAGATGACCAAACAATTAAAACAGGTTTTGTTTTTTCTTTCCCTCTGAAAGAAACCCAGATGAATGTTGAACTGATACCTGTTTGACAGAGGGAGGAACCTGGGGAAGCAGGAGTTTGTTTTTGTTTCGTACCATATGTGTACAGGGGGACAGCTGACAAGGTGCTCACAGGATCTCTGTGTAAAGCAATCTCTCAAGTCATGTTTTCACTCAGTCATTTCTACAGGATTACTATTTCCAGTGTCTGAACAGCAAGAGAGTATCAGGGAAACTTCCAAGTAAAATAAAGACAGCTTATAAATAGCCAAGTTGTAGGGCGTGTTATCCATTTAGAAAAATCCTAGGAAATTTTTTTTGTTTGTGTTTTCCTAATTCCACTTCCCATCCAAGTGTCAGTTTTGTGCTGCTATGTCAGTGCAATTCCACAATTCTTATATGGGAGATTGCCACAGTCCTCATGCCAACCTAGTTTTTAGTGGAAACTGTATCCAAGTAACCCAAATATCAATATTTTTCTGCAAACAGTGAGAAATAGGAAAAATTATTAAATCTATTAATGTACACATGTATTATTTCTATTCTTCCTGGATAAGATACCATGAAAATTGAACAAATCACAAAACTGCAGTTGCCTGTTCAACCACCATGAAAGTGTGTGTCAAGTGAAGAGACTTTGTTCCTATTGTCATGAGCTTGCAGAGATTCTATGGCCCTGCCTAATCTGTGATGCCTCCAGTTTTCAAAACAATATTCTTGACAGATAAAGATTTACATTCCTACTATAAAGAAAAAGATGGCCTAAGTGTTCTTGTGGAATTTATTTTATTATAAATGCTTGCTGCATTTATTCCAGCTGAATACAAAACTGAGGAGAGGGAATGGGATGTAGATTTTGGGGATCCAACACACATATCCATCCATACCATAGAGAGCATGAGACCATGCAGAGGCTGAAGCTTTTGGGTTGTGGCTTTATAGAATTAAAATCCATTCCATTTTCTAATAGTGCTTAGACACGGCTCTCCAAGCTACCTTCAGTCTATAACATGGGATTCTATAAAGGGACTGAGTAAATGTGAATTGAAGTAGGAGAATTTGAGTTTGGTTTATTACAAAATATTAATGGAAACCAGCTCATTTAAGAACTTGCATATCATTAGACTAGTGTCTTCCCCTAGGCAATAGCCTGATTTTGCTGTGGATTAATAGCACGGGAAGCCTTTGCCAGTTTATCCCTGTTCCAAGCACCCCAGGTTAGATGAAACACCAGTCATATGCAGAATTATAAATCAGTACCTAAACACCTTCTATTTAAAAAGCCTAAATTAACTTTAAATTTAAGTAATGCACTATTCTTTTTAGAGTTAGAATTTGAAAAGGGGAATAACATGATAGAGTCTAACAATGTAATGTGCATCCCAAGAGGAATTGCACAAAAATTTAAATTGTGGATTAAGGCAATGTGATGAATTGTTTAGGTGCCTGTGTTCCATCTCTCTGCAGCTGTGTGGGTTAGATGGCAATTTCTATCTTCTGATTCAGCTGCTGATTCCTATGGCTTAAAGTGTGAATTTAGCTACAGTTTTTCTCATGTGGATCAGCATGAATCACCAGCATGAGTAAATTAATACTTGTGGCAGAAACACTCCAATTATCTACTGTGTGAGCTAAATATTTAATAATATCATCTGTCAGTAAAGGACTGCTGTATCCTCACTGTGGATTAGCCAAGAAAAATTAATATATAGGATGTTGATTTGCTGAGTAAATTCACAGATATAACTTTGTTTCACAGCATCATATCCGAGCACAAAGGCAAAACAATGACTTCTTAAGAAATTAAAATTAAACTGGTAAATCTACAGGCATAACATAGCAGATACCAGGTATATTTATTTGCTGGAATAAATGTCAGTATGCTTATTCCTTTTTCTGTACCAAAATTATCAGTAGCATCTTAATGTCCTTTAAAAGAAACAGAGAGAACAGGAAACTGATAATTCTTTTCTTAGGTGAAGTAGATAAGAATTTTCCTAGATTATTACCAGTGAGATTTAATGCTCTGATTAGTTTGCCCTATGCTTACACCAATTACAGGGAAAGTGTCATGTGTTGAACACCACTGAAATCAGTCAGAAAGCATTAAGCCTTAGACCTTGGCTATATTTTGTTTCAGAAGCATTATTTTTGCTCTACATGCAAGAAACAATCCTTAGAACCATCAGGTGGGAATGGTTATATGTAAGGCTATATCATAAATTTAACAGAACAAAGTTTAAAATTACTTTATTTGACTTAACTAATCAGTACTAAGATGTTATAGAGTTTTTGTAACCTTGTCATGGAGAGATAGGATATGTCTTTTAATACATGAAAAATTACTCTAACCTGGTTTGATAATAAATGTTAAAGTTTTACTGTTTTCTTGGTATAGCTCAGCTATAACAGCTTTCAGTCTGCCTTAAGCTATTAAAAAAATGACTGTCTTCCAGGGTTTGCAATCAACCCTGAGGTTTCCTGCAGCTCTGGAACATATCTCATGGAGTGGAGATTTGATCACATCCACCTGGTGTTTGCTGCTTCTCGAGGTATGGACACAGGCAGTAAGGCCACAGAGAAAGGGAATCCTGGGTACCGTTCAGGGAACAAATATTTTTGGTTTGTTTGTTGTGGTAGGGTATCCCCCACAGTGTCCCTTAGCTGCCATGTAGCCCTTGATATGCAGCTGTAGTGTTGTTTTAATTTTTTAAGAATTTTTTAAGCTTTTTGATGTTTACATTCTTGTAGCAAACTTTCTTACACACTTTCTGTAAATAACTTATTGTTTTGCATTCTTTTATACAAGAGGAGAAATTTGATAGACTGTTAGTTTGTCCAGTGTCATTGGAGAGATGGCACTTTCACCCTCCAATCCACTGTCACTCTTGGAACACTATAAATGTTGGAGTCAGAAAATAAACTTCCCTTTTTTCCGCACCTTGAGAGCAGCAGTGTGTGCACTTGTGTCCTTTTGTGTCCTGTAGTGACACAGTAGTTCAAGATGAGCCCAAGATCCAAACCCTGTGCAAACTTGCTGTGCTGGTTTCACAGCAAGTGAGCTGCAGCCCCAGCTTCCTCTAGCTCACTGAATCCATCAGCCTGCTGCAGCACAGAGTGCCCTCAACACAGCTGAATTAATTGGAAAAATCAAATTATTAGTTCTGTTTACAGCAAAACCAGCAGAGTCTTGCCCTTGGTATGACTCTGAATTCCCAGTGAAAAACAAGATTGATGATTTTGTAGAAAGGTTGAGTGTCTGAACAGAAGGGGTGGCCTGTACAGACAGACTTTTTAAGGAATCTCTCTTCTGCAGACCAAAGCACATATCTGGATTCTTTTACTCAGAAGAGTTATTAGCTTGTTCCTGGAGTGTAGTTATTTGTTTGGAATGTGACTGCACATACATTAAATATGACACCTGCCAGTTTCAGGTCCCTGCTGGATGTTCACAGCCCTCAGAGACTTGGAGTTATGGCACAGATACTGAAGGGAGAGCTGTGTATTATTTCTCCATGAGGCTCTTCTGATCCACTGTGATGACAGGAACATGACATTAAATTCTCCTCTCACTTTCAGTTTTCTGAGCTGTTTGAGAAACCTCAGTTATTGTTCAGAAAATTGGGGCTCAGTAGACAAGGAGCGACTACAACGGAGGAACATGCCAGGAGGTTATTCAAAAGGAAGCTTGTGATGGAGGATTTTATTATTATAAAGTACTTGCCTCAGAGATCTTTCTCAGCTCTCAAAGTTGCAGAAAAAGGGACTTGTGCTTGAGTTCATCCAAGGTAAAAAAAGGACAGCTTTGTGCACTTTATTTGCAAATAGTCTCATTTTCCGGATTGAAATTTGGTCAATAACTCCATTATTTTTTTGTTGTGCCCACTTTATGCTTTTACTCATACCTTCTGTTTAAAGTGCTGTGTGGAAAGACTGCTATTTATTTGGAAAACTGCATGGAATATAAGTGTGGTAGTCTAAACTCAAAGGTTATTTTTATACTAATGAATACATGTATTTTCAAACTATTGGTTTCACAATATCTGGCACAGTTACATACAGAATTTCCAGTAAGCAAGTTGTACTGGTGTCATAAACTGCAGTTGTACATGGGCATCAAAAATTTCCAAAGCAAAAAAAACTCTTCTGTAAACTTATGCTCCATAGCAAAAACATTTTACCACCATTTCAAGAATATGACTTGTGGAAAAGCTGCTAACACATATCTGGAAGAGAAATTTGCTCTTTAAAACTGAAGAAAAAAAATAGTGCTAAAGGATTTTGAAAGCTTAAGTGCAGCAATACATCATCCAACTTGCCTGCATAGTCTCCTTATTTAGAGAGGGAAATGAGGAAAAAAATAGATCAGTGTAAACAGAAAGATGGGAATTCTCATTTATTTCATGCAGAAAGTTTGTAGAGTCATTCTCAAAATCATTGTGGGAATAATTCTGTCTATCTTTTGTGATCAAAAAATGTAAGCACTTCAGGGAGAGATTTGCTGGCTCACAGCACAGGGAAGATGCTGCAATTGTATAATTTGAATTTAAAAAGCAGATATTTTAATCTTTGTGTATTAATGGATCAAATTTTTTTTCAGAACCAAGACAAAATGTGTTCTTTTCCCAAATAGCTTAAAGGAGCAACAATTAAAACAGTCACAGAGCTTATGGGAGGAAAAAAGTGTTGTCTCACAGGGTGTTTTGGGACTGGGAGAGTCATACCAGCAGGGATTCTGGAATTTCATTTGGTATGTATGTTTTGTTTGCATTTAAATACATTTAAACTAACCTATTTTTCCTATATACAACTATGTTTTTCAGTTTGGGCACTGGGAGGTGAATAGCAGGCTGAAATTAAGCAGGTTTTCTATCCTAAACGATCTTTTTAGAATCATAAATTGCCTTTTTGCATCATGGCTGTTTTGTATACTTTGAATGGTTTGTTTTCTGTGCATGACTATTTACACATGTTTTGTATGTTGAAAAATTCACTTTTTTTAACATTTTTTTCTAAGTTTGAATTCATGTGCAAACCCTAATATTTTGTGTTGTTTTGTGTTCTTGGGATAGACTTGGGATATGTGCTCTCACTGACTTCATGGGAAAAGTTCAGCTTGAAAAGTGAGAGCTGCCCACACAGCAAACTTTGCCCTTCAGACAGGCAGTGTGAACACAGCCTTTTTCAAACTCCTGAATAAGCTGTTTTCACAATCACAGGAAAGAATGAAACCAGCACATTGGGGTATTTATCTTATATTTTATTTGTCCAACTTGCACCTTAGTCAAAAGAAATTCTCCCTTGTGAATTTGATGGACTTTTTTTGTTTCCTTTGGGACTGGTTCTTTCTTCTTAACCATGTGTAAATATTGTTCTCTGACTCCTGAATTATAAGGTGCTACATTTCTTATTTAAGCTGTGGTGCTATTTTCAGAGAACTGGAATAAATGCTGTGTCTGCTTATGTACTAGTTTGAACTCATTTAAGAATATCCCAGGCTGACATATTTTCAGAAATAAGAGAACTCTATTAGGAAAGGAGTTGCTGTTTTGGTACATGGGTGAACTGGTTTTTATTCTAGCCACCAGTCTGCCTTTTTTTTATAGAATGACTTGGCTTGGAAAGGACCTTAAAGCCCTTCCAGTTCCAACCCCCTGCCCATGGGCAGAGACACCTTCTGCTATCCCAGGTTGTTCCAAACCCGTCCAACCTGGCCTTGAACACTTCCAGGGATGGAGCAGCCACAGCTTCTCTGGCCAACCAGTTTCCTGAATATTTCTCAGGAGTCTGATCTACTTCTCTTCTTGAGAGGTTTTTTGCACGTTTTGTGTGTTCTGTCAGCAGCTCAAATTGATGCAAGAACTCTCTGTAGCCTAAAGTATTTATATTTTTTTTGAGGTTTTGCAGCTCTTAAGGCAGAGTAGAAACAAGTCTCCTCTGAAATGACAGTATTATTAGGCAAACTCATAGAGTAAACCTCTGGCTGCCTTAAAATAAATTAATTATATAAATAAATAATTAAAGCTGCAAAATGGAGAGCTGCATGGTGATGCTGATGAGCCAGTTGAGTGCAGTGTTTCAGCACTTGTGTGCTGCAGATGAACCTGACGACTTAAGGCTTTTCTCAGGCTTGCAGCTCTTCAGCTCTATACAACTTTTTCCAGTACCTCAAGACGATGCAAATAGTTTGCGCGAACTGATCCTTATAAATACTGCTCTAAAATACTTCTCTGTGCCCCTCAAATGGGACACTTATTTAACTGGTACATACAGATCCCCACCAGAGTCTGGCCCTGAGATTAGCTCAGGTGGTTAAAGCATGGTGCTATTAACAGAAAATTTGTGGGTTTGATCCCTCTGTATGGGCCATTCATCAAGGACTTGATGATCCCTGGGTGTCCTTCCAGCTCAGAACATTCTGTGGTTCTCTTCTGTACCAGCTGGGCTGTGTTTGTGGGTTTGAGCTTGAACAGCAGCTCCTGAAATCCCTACCAAGACAGGAAAAACCATGACACAGAGAGGTCCATTTGCAGTGCTAGAACTTCATTTTCATGGTCTCTCAGCAATATTGCTCAGTCTCACTGCACACAGTACATGTTCCTTTGAGAAACAGGCTGTAGAACTTCACTACAGATTCTCATCCTCTAGTGTGAAAGCTGGTCTTTCAGGCTTTTGATTATGTTACTTCTATGTCTTGCATTGAAGTTGAGTGATTGCTAAAATCCATTTTTATTAAATCTTGTGGTTTTCTCTAGAGCCAGATCCCTGGATTTTCCTGCCTGACCTCTTTGTAGGTTGTTATCTGGAACATTTAATAGTAGTCAATAGTTTTTTTCCCTAGTTTTTACAAAGGGGTACTTCATCCAGCTTTATTCAACTTCTCATTTGTTTCTGCTTACAGTAAATCAATTTATATCCTTGCTCAACTTTAAATTAGGCCTAATCTTAACTTGTAAGAGCAACTGCTTATAGGTAAACTCAGATTTCTCTATTTGCCATATTCTGCCTGCATCCTTGAGTGTAGTGTTGGCAAACACTGTGTTTTCTTTCCCCAGTCTGTTTCGATGCCAAGTCCAATGCCAGAGCTGAGTTCTGAGGACTAACAAAGAAATATTAATATCTCTTCAATCTTTTTTTACATTTTGTTTGTATCTCTTTACCTTAAATTCTGAACCAATGTTAGAGTGAAAACAAAAGTATACTTCCTTGGTGTCTGAGTTTCTTTAGTAGCCTGGGTAGTTTTTTGCTATGTTTGCACTTATTCTGTTTTTAGTGCATGGGATGCAGTCATGATTCGGGTGTCAATAACATTATTTCAACTCAGAGACCTCAGAAAACACTAAAGAAATAAAGTGAAATACAATTACTGAGCATCTAATGAGTTGTGTAATTCTGTATTAACTACAAAACCAACCAATTTAATTACTATCTCTTTACCTGTGGAGCACATTCTGCAGGTGATTGCAAAATATCCCAAGTATTAGCACCTAAAATTAGCCAAACCTGAAAGACTCCAAATAGAATGGAGGTTTCAACCCCAAGTAAAATGCATAATATAGTGTAGTACAAATACATGCCAGTAATTATCCTGATCATAATATTTTAATAATTTTAAATAAAATTATTTGGTTTTATCTTCATAATTATTTTTAATTAACCATCTGGTCCTTGGCCTGTGCTCTCTGCTGATAGTACTCTGTTTCTATTTTTAATTTTTCTGCTTACAGTAATGGGGTCTGGGTGTGTGTGAAGAGTTATAACAGGAGAATTGCTTTGCTTGGCACAAATAAATCACAAGTTCAACAGAATATGCTGTTGATGTTGACTCAAAAGAAAAGATTCTTGAATTGTAACGGTTTTTAGAAAAGTTTGCAACTTATTTTAAGAGGTCAGCACTAACTTCTAGAGTGTGAAGTAGTCTGTGGTGGCCATGGAGATTTCTGATCACTTTCACACAGTTTTTTGCCTCATTACAACCTTTGTAGTTCAGTGCTCTCAAGAAATCGATGTGGATTTAAAAATGAATGTACATACCTTAATGAATCATTCAACTGTGTTTTAAAAGTTGTTTCACTTTCTTGGTTTTTTGTTTTGGTTTTTTTTTTTTCCAAAAACATCTGTGTGATCTGAAACAAGAATTGTGGAGAAAAATAAAGTCAGCACAGGGAAGACTTTTATCATAAAGTTTTCAAAGTCTGCTTGGCTGAAATAGGACAGAATTCCCCCCTGGGAGAAGCTGAGTTATATCACAAGGTCCATGCTGACTGCAGCTCTGCTTCTTTATGAGCCAGTCCTCATCAATCATATTTATTGTTAGCAATCCAAGCTGTGTGTGTAGTAAATTAACCTCTTTTCAATCCTCTTTGGCTAATCTTTTACAACACTATCTCAATGCATAAACTGGGTATTAAATAATATATATTTTAATTCTCAGGCTGAATCCTTACAAGATGCTGATGTCTTAAATCATACTTCTAACAGCCTGCTGAAAAATATGTGATTTTTGAAAAGTAGCAGAAAACAATTGTTCCACTTTGCCTTTCCGTATCACAGAAGGAGACAGTGATCATCTCCCTTTGGAAAGCACTTTCTGATTGCATTGGCTCCTGAGCACACCAGATGTCCTTTTGGATACCTAGTGGCAATAAAAATTAGCTGTTCACCTTCTTGAGAGAGAAGAAGTAAAAAATTGTGCTCCCAAGTTGTATGCTTCAAAATATTTCTGCATATCACAGACCTCTTACTATTTTCTCCAACTTCAAGACCCCCTAGGGGTGGGTATTCTACCAGATTCCTACCACCCCTCCCATCAGTGAAAAAAGATTTATGATCAAGATAAATTCTTACAATAGCGCTTGAAACCAAGTTAGGAAACTCATGGAAAGCCTTCCCATTCAACAAGTGTGCATCTGTGTGCCAGCAGCAGCTTTAGTGGAGTTTACCTGCCTAGAATTTTACAAAACTCTGAGCGATTAAAAAATATCTTCAAAGAAACCCTTGATATTCAAACTTGAATATCAAAAACTTGATTTTCAAAAATATCAAGTCATACCTTGAAAAGGCAAAACTGTAGATAGGCCTGAACCATCCATAATTTCCAATGCTCCCTGAAGCTGCCTTTTTACATTGGCTCTGTGCATAAAAATGGGCCAGGAACTCTAAAGTGGAGATCACTTTTAGCTCCCTCACAAACTCTTTCTCAGTGTGATTCAGGTTTTGTTTCTCTCTCTTGGTTACCTGCATCGATTAATCTCTAACAAAAAGACTGAAAAGAGCAAGAAACATTTCTTTTTGTTCTAGTAGGTGTGGCAAAATTCATCTTCTCCCCTAGCAAAAGCAGCTGAGATACATGTACCTGATATCACTGAAGGATCTTTGCCATTCCTCAACACAGTGCTACTCTTGGGAGCTGCTGAAGGAAATGGCACTACTTACAAATTGAAAACCTCTTTTTTCATTCTCACAGACAGCAAGGCTTGGCTTGCAGAAATGAGCTGTGACATGGGGTAACCTTACCAACAGAGTGCTGCAAGTTTTCCTCACCAGTGGATTTCTCGAAGGGTTCCTCTGTGTATTTCATGATCAAGGCCATGCCTATAGGGGGATGAATAAGCAGAAATACTGTGGAACAGCGCCCACAGGTCTAAATTACAATTTAAATTAGTTTTAATTAGGTCTGGATAACATATGCATGTTATTTTTTTATCAATAGAAGGATGAGCAGGTGAATAGGAATCAACTCTTACTTTCCTTTCAGATGCAAAGAAATACCAAGATGCATTATGAATCCAGCTAGTGAGAGATCCAAACAAATGGAGTCTGGTGGTCTTTAACATCACAGGTCTTTACCTGGGGAGGTCTATGTGGTTTGAGAGCAGGGTTGAGCTAGCAAGCTTCCTAATCTAGTATGCCTGTTCTCTGTGACAGATAACACCAACTTTTAAAGAAAATTCCATTATTAATAATAAGTTCTTTTGAAGCCCAAACTCCAATATCGAAGGCGCACTTTCTTCCTATTTTTATTTTGAAAGTACAATTATATATGATATTGATCAATTCCAGTCTCTCAGTAACTGACATTTAATTTCTTTTGTGTCTTTTGCAAAAGCATCAATACAGTGTTCAGCTCTGAGAAATGTAGTTCTTCAGATGGGCTCTGTTCTGCAGTTCTGAGCTATATAAGGTATTTTAGACAGCTTGATTTTTAATAAGCACATTTTGCTCAGATGTGGATGAATGAAAGAGCTGTAAAGAAAGACACTTTAGAATGCATGGGAGAATCATATCTCCATGAATTTGATAAGTTCTTTAAAGGAAGGCAAGATATTCTGTGACTTTTATATTTTAATTAAAATAAGGAGAGACCAAGGTCCATCCTCCCTCTTGAGTCTTCTGTCAGCTGCCAGGTTTCATGAGACCAGTGAAGTTAACCCTTTCCTGGAGAGTCAATGACAGCTTCTTGAGGGTATCTGTATTGAATCTTTCTGAGTTCCTGAAGGGGACAGCTGGGGCAATAACTCACAATTTGCTTGAACTGCAGAGCTTGCATCTCTCACAAGAGCTTTTCTATAAGTGTGCCTGAAGTGAATGTACTTGCAAAATGTTCAGAGAGGAGAGGCATAACTGCTCACAAAAGACCTCTGCCTTAGAGTACCCAAACATTCAGGATTCCTGTTCAGAAAGGAGCTGCCTAACCCCACACAGATGGGCTGTGCAGCAGCACTGCTACTGCCAGACATAAATGAGCACAATGAAAAATGTCTGACACAGGCCATGTAATTAAACTCTGAAAGCCCAGATTTATTCACAGAAGGAAAACATGCATCAAAGAATGCCAGCTTACAAGGCCACTATCTCTGGCTGAGAATGATTGAGCTGAAGTTTGTCCAAGGCAGGAAATGTATCCTCCTGTATCAAAAATGTCATCTATTGAATGTCATATCACAGGTGAATACTATTCAAAGCAGTGCATTGCAAATGTTATTGAATTAGGACAGATCTTATTTTTCACTTTCCTACTTTTCAACATAAATTAAGACGATTATGAGACAAGTTTTTATATGGCATTATCATACCTGAGGCAGGCAGGGATCTCACTGTCATGGGTCACCACCCAAGGCAATAGGGACACCGTTCTTCAACAGTGTAATCTGACTTGTGACCTGCCATGAATTCGTGCTCACTTTCTCCAGAACATATATACTTCACTGTATATATTCTCCACTATATATAATGTACTTTATGTACAGAAATCAGAAAGTTTCATCATCTCTGTGACAGTGAGCTCCATGTCACCACTTCCTCTAAAAGCTGGTAAATTGAAGAGATGCAGTTTGATCCCATTTTATCTCTGCTTATGCTAGTGAAGGGTATTTTGTCTGTTAAATCAGCTTCAGAGTGAGACCTCTGTTATTTTCTAGTGCAGTGTTTCATACGTGCAATCACTTTAACATGTTTTTCCATTTGATTCATTAGCTGTTAAATATATCTGAGTAAATGCACCAATTTTCTCTAAAGCTTGAATCACACTCATTAAAAACCTGCAGTTTCCCATAAACAGTTAGCAGGGATTGGTGAATTTGCAAGAAGCCCTTACAGTAATGTTTTGCACAGAACTGGTGAATGATAGCTGCTGAATAGAGGAACATTTTTAGTCCAAAGTTATGATCAGTGCTTTCTGTTTCACAGGTTCTAAGAAAAACAAGATTATATGATCAAATAGAGGAAGGAACTGTGTTTAATTCAAGTATAGGAGGTTTTATATCCTTATTTACAGAAAGACACTGTAAAGTAGACAAAACCAAATTTGAAAGGGATCAAGCAAATCCTAGAAATAGAGGTTATTTTGCAGTATAAGTACATGATTTAAAAGTTGAATGTAACCCTCCAAGTCTCTTAGTAGTTGTAGATGCAATCCTAAAGCAATAAAAAAGTTGTTCCCAAGTCCAGAGCTAAATGTAATTTCAATATATAAATCTCACTCTTGGGGAATTTGCATGTTTTAATTGTTGTTATGCTTGCTTTGGATGAACAGTGGGCAACTGATGCCAAGTTTTGTCTTCATATGACACCAATTAAAAGAGAAAGGTTTTGGTGACCTAACAAGAATTACTCCCCCGAGTCTATACATACATTTGTTTATGCTGATTGGGGGGGAAAAAAAGTATTTTAATATAATAAACAGAATTTCTGATGTTGTTTCTCTTCATTACTAGAAGATAGGATGGTGAGAGGGACAATTACTTGTAATGTAATTGTGTTACTTGAAATCACCACTTTTGCAGTGTCCTTAACACTGGAGCATCTAATAACACACAATTTATTGGATCTGAAGTTAAGTCAGCTGAGTGGTACTTGGGTAAAAACAGCCTCTTGAAAAGCCATAGTACATTATACAAGCAGTAGAGTCAAGGGACACCTAACCAAAAAGCAAAGCTGTAACAAATAATAAATTCACTTACAGGCTTTCATCATCTTAGGGGTGTTTAGGCACAAGAACAGAAGTTAAAATGCACAGGAACAGAGATTTGCCTGTAGTATGACATCAGACTCTTACCAAGAGTCACCCAACACACCACACTCAAGCCCTTGACTAAAACAAGACACTTGTCATCCCACAGGATCAGTGTCTTCCACAGGCACTGTCACATCAAAGCCGCTGTTGGAGCAGCCAAAAAAAGATCTGCTGAGCAGAGCTGAAATCCTACACAAGAGGGAATCTGGAGATGTCTGCGTCTGGGAAAATTGTCTTTTAGGAAGTTTTTGGAGTGTGAATTCATGTGCTTACAGAATTTTTGTGGTTTTCATTATGTTTAATGAAGTTTTATTTTACTCTCCAGAAAAACAAAGAGAGATCAGTGTGAACTTTTGGCTTGTTCTTCAGTCATTACGATTTTGCTTGATCTTTATACGAAATGGTAGCTCTTAAATTTGATGCCACTGATGTTGATGTAAGATTTTAAATTACTTGGATTCTAACTATGGCTACTTACATTTTCTGTGTGATTCTAGGGAAACTTTTTTACTCTCTATCTCAACTTATAGTCATAGTGCTGGCTCACTGACTTCTGGGGTATTTTCAAGGAGGATCGGATCTTCTGCTTGTTTTTAAAGTAGTTTCACTGGAGTTAGAACAGTCTTCATCATGTGAGGATATGGTTCTGTGTTATTAACCCTGTGCTGGGACAATCATTGAAATGCCTTACTTTGAAGTGACAGTAAGATATCACCCAGAAACTTAGAAATGCATCTAAAATGATTTTAAGTGCATTCACCTTTCCTTTTCCTTTTTTTTTCTTTTCATACAAATCTGGGAATGTGCTCATGAGATACCATCCATTAAAGTGCTTTTGTACTATTTGACAGTAGAATTCCACTTTTTAAAAAAGCTTTCCTAAATGGAAGTGCTGGCATTTTTCTGATAGCTCTGGTGATGTGGAAATTGGAGCTGTTTTCTGCTCTCTCTCATCCCCTCAGTATTCTAGTTATGCAAGAGCTAATTTGTGTGGAAATGAGAGAACTGATAGTCTAGCCAGCTCATTAGGTGCAATTAAAAGAAAACCATCCCTCAGGGCCAATGAAAATCACCACCAGAGAAATAATTGTTCATGTTAGAGGGCTGTCTTCCCTTAAGCACAATAATGTTGCATTGGTGTGTATTTGTCATGCACTTCTTATGGCTCTACATGAAATAACACTTTCTTGCAAGGGTCATTTGAACCTGGCCTCTGTCTTTTCTTACAAGTAGAAGTTAACTGCCACAGATTGGCAAACTTCTTTAGGAAGGTGATTTTCCAACATTGCTTATGTAGTTTGATAATTCAAGTTTTTTATTAAACTTTTCTTTTCAATGAAAATTTCTGTTACAGAAAATAGAACATTAAAGAGTATAGTATAATAGCTGGGTGAAGTTAATGACTGTGTAGACTTACTGAAAGATAAAATTTTGCAGTATAGATTGTATTGCAAAATACCCAATGCAATGATTGTTGAAATCATTCATCTGAAATGATTCTTCAAAACAAAATTATGGAAGCTATGCTGGGATCAATTATACTGAGACTTTCTTGTCTTCCAGCACAGGAGTATTTTGGAGCAGTGAATATTTCCGGATATGCAGATCAATCTGCTGCATCCATCCTTGAAACTCTGATGTGTGCCACAAGTGGCTGCTTATTTCTCTATTTTCTCAGATATTTAAAAACACAGCACTGATGCATTTTCATCATTACATTCAATATTGACTTGTTTGTTGTGATATGCTCTCAAGAGTTGATATTCTATCAGTTCTTGTTGAATGGGCTGCAGCCTTTTCTTCAGGGAGACTCTTTAGAATTTAGCAGATCTCAGCATTAGTAAAACATTCCCAGGGATCATCTTAAATGTTTCACTTGTTCTCTCTCACACTACTGCCTCAAAATTGTCTTCTTAGACCTTTGTCAGTGATGTCCAGAGATCTTCGGAAAAAGCCTCAACTTTTTGGGTTTTTTAAAATCATAAAAGATGATACTCTTCTCTTATGATTGAAGATAATAATAAAGAGCATTATTCTAATTTCAGATTCTCCCCTTTTTCATGTTGTAATGCAGTATTTCACAGAAAGAAATGATAAGTAACTTTGAAGAACTGAAAATAATTGCTCTGATACATTAAATACTTCAGTATAATTGCCATCTGAAAGCCACAAGCAAACTTCATTAGTTTCTTCTTTGCAACAAAAGATTGACACTTTCCAGAACATCAAGATGACTTAATTTGCTGTATAATAAAGAAAAACATTTGTAAATGACAGATTTAGTTTTTTTCCTATTGATCAAGGTTGCAATTACTAGAGCAATTAACTTTTTAGATCTCCATTAGGGTGCAAATGAAATCTAAAAAAGTTTTAACATGACAGGGAGTCATGTTATTTTTTTGCAATAAAATGGATTTTAATTTTCAGTTATTTTTTTGCAATAAAATGGAATAGCATTAGCTGTCAGGAAGTTTAGCAGTGAATCATGTTCTGATATGCAGACAGAAATCATTCTGTCCTTCCAAAATATATGTGTGCCAAGTACAGGAAATAGTATCTTGAGACATTATGTTACCATTTTCTGTGTTCTTCTATTGAAACTGAACCAATTGGTCTTCAGGTTCTTAATTTTTTATTCAGGTAAATCAGTTAACAGAATTTTACACAGCTGATGAATGGTCACATTTGACCTTAGTTTGCATTCATCAGTATCACTGTGCAAAAATTAAGTTCTGTGATTAATATTTTATAAGGCCCAATGTGTATTGTACACAGGTGCTACATAAGTTTACAAAAAAGTAGCTTTAAAGGAGCAATGTGATGAAAAACAGAATGCTTTGCCCTCTATGTTGTCCAAGGTAAAGTAATTTGAATTTGATATTCTACTTTTGCTTGTGAGCATGAGGTTTAGTTCCACTGGCTCTGATTATCACAGATTTTCTCCTTCCAATCCTAAATGAGGGTTATCATGGAAACACTGAAACTAAGAAATGAAAAAAAAAAAAAAAAACACCTTCTAACAGAAATATGAATTACACTAAGAATGTCCATTAGCATCATTACCTTAAGTAGTTCTAAATCAGTGGTTTTCAGAATTAGGAAGAAATGTCAGCAGAATGCCTCATTCTGCTACTTACTTTGTAATTATAGATTAAGAGTAACAGTGACACCCACCTTTCCTCATGCCATGATGTCCAGCAGGACTGTCCATTAGAACAATAAATATTAAATTTAATGGGGGGAGGAGGAGAGAAGAGACCTAGGGAAAAAATTACCCAAGGATAATAAAAAAATTATATACTCATATGGATCTTATATGACCTTATGAGTGACACAACCTTCTATCACCTCTCAGCACCCAGGGGAATTTTCTGGTCCGAATCCCTGAAAAATAAGGATGTCTGTGTGATTATCACATATAACTTATTTGGAAGTATAATGGTGAAAATTTTTCCTGATACCTTGATCACTTTTTTTACCTTATCTGTATCTCAGATGAAACTCATGGTGAAACTAACAAAATTTAGCACTTCTTGAGAAGGTTATTTAAAAGTTTGAGATAGAAAATGAGAACTACAATATTCTAATACAAGTAGAGAATGTATCTAGAAATGCAAAACAGTTGTTGAGACTGGAATGTGGTATTTTATGCTGTGTCAGTGAACTGATTTGGTTTTTGAAGTGTTTCTTTAAATTCTTTTTATTAGTAACCATATTTAGTTCACGTCACAGACACAAACCCAATATTTTGGCCCAAGAATAAATCAGTCAGGAGTCAAAAAGATCACTGAGACAAATGAGAGGGAAAATTGAAATCCATTTAAATTTTTTTTTTTCCTCTAAAAAATTATTACAGTACTAAAGAGTGACTGGAAGCTTTATAGTTTTGAGAATTCAGGCTACACCACATTAAGAGCCGTTGTAGTCTTAAATAAATGGGAATGAGAAAGAGGAGAAAAATATGGGTAAACAGCAGCAGTAAAATTGAAAATTCAGCTACAGTAATTCAATAAATTAGTGGCAAAATGGGAAGTACAGATCTCACAATCACTAATGAGTCATTCATTAAAGTGAACTATATTTCAATTTTTATTTTTAGGTGAAACTCGGACCTGAGTTATTTGTTGCTGTCAAACGTGTGCCTGTGTTCATTTCTGGCATTATTTTGGTTGAGCTGCCTCAGCTTTATCTGTAAGTAGTTTCTGAAATAAATGCCATTCTTCACAAACAGAGATACTGAAAGAAATGAAAATGCACATTCCTTGAGCTGCTGGTGCTGGTAGACAAAGGAATGGGAGAGGAGAAGTATATAATGTATAAGGTCATCGAATTGAAATGACTCCCCAGTTGCTTAAATTTTTCTGGAAACCATCCCATGTATAAAAGAGATCAGTTATAATCTAAATGCTAAGGAATGGTTTCTATGGCCAAAAAAATTTTTTTTCTTTAGTAACTAGGATGCTAAAGAGTAAATTTCCTTATTATCTACTGATTAGCTACTTTGCCTTCTATCTAACTGGTTCTGTACTTCTAAGCTTTGCATATTTTAGTGAGGAAACAAACAGTACCATGATAGCAGTAAGAACATTTTGTATTTCTATGATATTCTGTATATTTTCTTTCTGTAGTATCTTGTGTTTGGGCTTAAACTGCAAAAAGGCATTATCAGAACTACCGTTATTAAAATGCATGCAAGTCTTCAGCTCTCAAGAGATGAATGAACCAGTTTCAGGAAACTGCTGAAACAAAGCAAGGAAAACTCATATGGAAAGTAGTGCTGGAGGCTCAGCATATGTTTGTGACAAAGGGTGTTTAAATTTGTTACAGTGTGTGTTACCTCTGCTTAGAGAAATTTATTGCTCTCAGGTAATGAGAGCTCCTTGGGAGCACAGGTTTAGTAATTGAGCCATAAAAGATTAAAGCATGAACAAACCCAAGCCCTGTTACATTTTGTTTTCTTTGTGACTTCCAAGTTACTGCCTCAGCAGTAACTGCCTTTTCCTTTCCTAATCTGAAAGAGTTTCTCAAGGATAAATCATACTAATCATCACATAACCATTCCCTGAATCCACTTCAAAACCAGCAAAGATGCTTTGATCACATTAATGTTTGATTAAGGTTTTTGCATAACAATGCAGAATATTCAATTTTTGGTGAAGCAGAAAGCTGAGGCTTTTCGGTCTGTTGCCAAAAAAAAGCCTGGCATTTACCTATCTGGGGAATCATCTTGTATTGGATATAAGCAGTCACAGGGCATATGGTAGTCTATAAATGAATTATTTTTCCAGACAGTTTCAACATAATAAAGGTAAAAGGCTGAGTGGCTTGAAGGAGGAGCTGTTGGTGCATGACCAGAGTTTTTAACTATGTGTTTCTCATCAAGATACTAAAATGGTTGTCCCGCAGATGCCCATTAAATGCTTGTAGATACTTTAGAAGAATTCATTTTGGATTGAATTTTGCAAAAATGTAGATACTTGAGAAGAAACTCTTTTAAAAGGGAAAAGGGTTGTTTGTTTGTTATTGCATTCTCATCTTGATAGTATCAGTCATGTCTTGTTGAAATAGACTCTGAGTGGAAAAAGTATTCAGTAAATTCTAGTTTTTTCCTCACATGGATATAAAAAAAAGTCTATAATTTTTATTCTGACTGGCTATTTCTTCTCTTTATGAATTAGGGGATCACTTTACTTTTGAATCTGTTCACAGGAGGTGAATCTGCTTTGGCTACCTATCCCATAAGAAAAAATTTCTGAAGTTGTTTTCTTCTATTCATTATGGATAGCAAATTAAGAAACAAGTAACTACATATTCCTTATAATTACAATAAATATGATTTTTAAATTTATTTTTATATATTATTTTATTATTATTATATTTATTATTATAATTATTATATATTCATTTTTATATATTATTTTTTTAACCAGGGTGTTCTCATGTAAGACATAATTCTACTGTGTTTGTTTCCTGCCCTTAATTTGGTTATATTCTTTGTCTTATTATCAAAATGGTTCAATTGTAAGTGAAGAAGAGTCCCAGAAATTGCAAGGTCTGTTGAAGAGAACTTGCTGTGGTTTAATACAACAAGTAGTAACAAGCAGTGCTTGACCTGTTTGTATATAGCACAAGCTGGGGCAACAAAGTGGTAGCAAGATCTATGAATTATTGATCTTTTTCCTGCTCTTTTTCTTTTCTTTCTGTTAAAGCATTGATCTCCACACATGGAGATGTTCTGTTACTGCCGTATTGAAGGCAAATTACTTAAGAAACTGAAACTCTCTAGTTTGAGTCAGTGTTTTCCTTTTTTTGTTTTTAATTAGTCATTGCCAACAAAGATAGGGAGCAGGTGGTTATGGCAATGGAAACCACTAAAATATCTATTGTTCCTTTGTCTCTGTGCCAGGATCAACAATTGCTGGTACTATTAAGAAGCCCATAAAAACATTTGCTCTGGGAAGAGGTTGGCAGGGAGAAAATATTAAGGTGAACTTTAAGCAGTGAAGAAGCTACTGAAAACCCTAAAATTAGCCTTAGTAGACCTGGAGACATTTTATGACTTAGTCTGTTTCTGCAGCTTATTTCCACTAAACTTTGTCTAATAACATGCTTTACTTTTCTTCCCTCACCTCCAATTTTAGTTCTGTTACAGAACACAGATGCATGCTCTAATAAATAGACAAAATTGATGCATAGATTTATTTCCTTTCTTATGTAACCTGGTTCTCATGTAATGCTTCTTATCACTAAGTCAGTCTTTTTACTCCACATCCTTTCTGTTCCATGTCCCTGTGCTCACTTCTAGCCATTTATGAACTGGACAGAATTTAATACACAATGAAGTGGTTTGTGTTTATTAAAAGTATTTCAACCAATACACAATCAATGGAAATATTCAAGGTTAGGAGCAGTTGAGCAAAGTATTTATTCTACTCACTGGGCTAGGAGCAGAAAGTGCTCTTGAGAATTTACAATATGATTTCATGGAAGATTAGGAAAAGTCTCTCTCTTAGGGTAGCCACACTATCTGAATTCACCATATCCTCTATAAATTTAATGCAGATATAACAGCCTTTATGTTATTACTATAATTTTCCTTAGTAGAATATTTAATTTAGTTATCCAAATTATACAGTAAAAAATTAGGAAGTTTAAATTATCTTCATTGTGTCAAAAAAACCCCAAAATGTAGAAAATGTGTCTTAACCTACACAAAATAGTTATGATCTCAGTTAATAAGTCTGTGATGTCATCCTGAGTACCACAATAATGATTTACTCACTGCATTATCTACCATCTTGAAACAAAATAAAATAATTCACTTTCTTGGCTTTTGTTTTGAAGTAAATAGTTTTCCATTACAACAAGAGAGGAACTTTCCCTTTATCATGAATTATGGTCATTGGAGCGGACCTTAAAAGATCATTCTTATCTCTAATTGTGGAAAGTGAGATGGCTACTTCTGTTTTCATGCAGCATAAATACAGGTTTACTTCAGTCTAGGCAGATTTCAGGTTATACCAGATAAACAGTTTTGCACAAATTTGACCTATCCATTTTTCCTAATTTAAATTATTCACTTCAACTAGGTATTTAGTAGCTGATAATCACGTTAGAAAATGAAATTTTTACACGGTGTTGTTTTCCACCAAATAAATTCAAAGCCACATCAATTTGTACTCATTATACTGCATTTCTCTGCAACTGTCAGAAAGTTACTTAAGCATTTCAAGTTATAACAGCATTATGGTATTTAAAAAGTTATTCAAAATATGTACCCTAATAGATTGTCGTTCAATCTTGGATTAAAACTCTACAGAAGATTTTTTTTTTTTATGAGCTTACCAATGCACAACAAACTTTTAATGCAAGTTTTCTTAAGCTCTGTCACCATCAGCTGCTCTTAGTTCCACATAATCTCAAAGGGTTTTGTATGGAACCAAGAAACACCTCAAAATCAGCAGTTACAGGGCCTCCTCTGTGGGGGTGTTTCAGAAAAAGTCAATAAAGGAAGAGAACTGGTCAGCTGGTGGGATGAGCCCTTAGGAAGTGGCTTCCTTCAATCTGAGCATCACCTAATAAAGTCAAGGAAAATGGAAGGGTAAAAAAAAAAGAGCAATTAATGAAGGAATTGTGTATCTCAAGAACTCATGCTGCCAAATAAAAAATCTGGGGAAATGACTTGGTGAATAATACTGCAACAGCTGTAATTTCATCCTTCATATAGATAGTCCAATTATACAGGAGATCAATAACAATTAAAGGGTTATCAATAGTTCTATGAAATCAATTGGACAAAAATGAGGAGTACTGTGAAAACAGGGTGGTTCTTCTCCTCCATCATCTTCACAGACAGAGAAGTCCTATTCCTTAAAACTGAAAGTCTAGCATCTTTGAGTATTGTTTTCATTCCTGTTTCAAAGCATGATATGAAAATAGACAGTTCTATCTCTTCCCATTTTGTAGATTGCATTTATCACAAAATTAGATGATCTTGTTTTTACAGCACATGCCAAAGTAATTTTATAATAACATTAACTCATCTTTCTTCCAGTGAAATATATGAATGGCACAAGCATTCTCTTCAAAGAGATAACATTCTCAGAGTAAAAGCAGTAATATCCAAACAATGCTGAGAAGGAATATGAAAGAGACCATTTGTATTTATTATTCTTTGTGTGAAATTAAAACTAGCAAACACAGCAAAAGCAGCCAGCTTAGTGACAGTATCACATAATTAGGAAATGCTTGGTGAATGAATAAAATATATTTATTTCCATTATACTCTGATCAAACTGTTCTGATGGTGAGCTCTGTGCATATAGAAGAGGATAAGTAAATTAAAAATGTGGGTTTTCTTCACTCTTTTCCATGTGGCATTATTAGTGTTTTACCAGTAAATAGCCCTTACATTGTAGTACCAGTCTGGGTCCCATTGCAGCATTCTTTTACCTTTATTTCCACAGTACTGTTTCTACAAAGATATCAGCATTTCATTAGCATGAAACTACATAGATTTTTTCAGATTTGGAATAATGTGTGGGCTGATTGAGTTTAGTGGCTTTTAAACAATTTGGTTTTGTGATATTGTGATATCTAATGGAAACAAAATGACTGTTATGCTCCAGATCAAAATGCTGGAGGCTGATAATCTTTCCTGGTTGTAATACCATTTAGGGATTCCTTGGATACCTCTCAAGATACCCAACAGATTTTAAGAAGCAGAATGTTAAGACTATGGACTCAAACTTGCAATTGGATTTGAAGGAAGGAAAGTGTTGGTAACTCCCCTAGTACTGCAGATATCATTAATACTCCTCCCTGCATTTCTTTGTAGATGTTTAAAAAAACACAGGAAAAGCACCCTCCAATTAAACAGGGGGATTATACTGGATGTAAACCCAGGTTGGTAGCATAATTTTCATTAAACTGCTGGCCAGACTGAAAATAATTACATTATGCCACTGGTTTCCATGAGGGAAACAGAGTGCACCCACACTGAGTAAGATTTTATAAAGAAAATAAACTAATAAAGCTCTTAGGACTCTGTGTACTTTGCATGTACTAAACTAACCTGGATTTTTTTCTTTGGTTTGTTTATTCATATGTTCATACATTATTTAACACTGGGACTAACAAGAATTGATGAATCTTGTCATGCTTTTCAGAGCCTGAGTTATGGGAAGTGACACCACTGAAAGTTATACTTGTTTTATGTGGCCTACAGGCTTCATGCAGAGTGCCATAATATATTTTACTCACATTTCTATAATATGACTGTAAACAAATACTAGTTATGAATGTGGTCCCTGAGAGGAGAATTTGTCTGGAGTCTGTGTGTGAAGGATTATTGATTCCTGCTAGAGCTGAAAGTGAGTAGCAGGTATGGTAAATAAATCAGGAATCCATTATACAGGTGCATTACTGCCAGAAACACTTGCTTGAATTTTTTTTTGTTGTTGTTTTTGAACACATAATTATTACCATCAAGATATTTTTCTTATTGCTTATACAGTGTTTTCCACTCCTTCACCCTTGGGAGCAGCTGCAGAGTCCCCAGGGCAGGGCTTCATCTTCTGACCAGGAACAAGGCAGAGAACAGAGGTCCATGACTCTGATCAAATTTTCTAGGACTGGAGAAGTGATGGTACCAGAAGGAAAAATACAAATTAATTTCTTCCATCCTTCCAGAGTCTTCCTTCTGTGCTGCTCACTAAAGCAGCAAAAACCAAGGCACAAAAAGGAGGCATCTCTCACCCTAACAAAGCTGTCCACACTGCTTTGGCCTTCAAAGGGCTCCTCAGGTCCTGAGTACCAACCTTCTTTCTACTTCTTTGCTCTGTTTTCTTGAACATTTCCTCTCAGTCTCAGTCCCATATTTGTTCTTGTGCTGTAAGGATACAAAATAATAAAAAGGTTTAACTTGGGAGCTTAAGACTTGCTTTCTCAATTTTTTAGGAATTACTGCTTTTCTAAATGTAATTCAAAACTCTTGTTCCCAGGTGGTCTTGTAAAGTCTGTGAAGATTGTTTTCTTTCCTTGATGCAATGCTATTTTATTCTAACCTGTCTCAAATCATGAGGTAGAGCCCTTGACTCAGCTCTAGTGAATTTTACTTAGCACCCAGAGCAACTGTCAGCAGTGGTCAAGAAAGCTGCTTTGGCATTTCCTTCTGGGATCTTCATCCTGCCTCCTGCTTCATACACTTACCAGCTTAGACCTAGCCCCTCACACACTAACCTTCATCTTTTTTCAACTTTTCAGTGAAGATTTTCCTCAGCTTTTTGCTTCTCCACACACTTCTCTTCCTTCAAGGGCTCTCTGTTTCATGCTACTCCTTCACCCAAAGGGTTTGCTGGATTTCTCACCTGATTCTTCAGCCCTTTTTGCTCAGTGAATCAGCTGTCACACTCTTTGTGTCTACTTGTACCAGCTGTCCCCCAAATGCTCTTGTGAATAACTCACTGTTTCCTGCCCAAACACAGTAGTAGTCCCTCAGCTCCTCCTGCTCAAACCATTCTGCTCACTGCAAACTCTTCTGGACTCTGCTGAGGAAACCCAGACCCTTCAGCTCTTCCCACTGATGTACCTCAGTGCCTCACCCAAACTCTGCTTCTGGAGGTAAACCACAGAAATTCCCACCAAAATCTTCTCAACAATCTGAAAATATTTCTGTTTGTGAATATGGAAATCAAGCCTTTGTTCAAGATCAAGGAACCTGTGAGTGTTATCTTTTTTTGTAGACTGGACAAGAGGATGCAGGGTAAAAACAGAGAAGTGAGCAAGGTAATTGTCTCCTTCATGTCATCTCCATTATTTTGGGGATCATCCTTCACAGCATGAGAAATAATCAAGCCTAGGCACTGTTAAAAGTGGAGGAAGCAATAAGTGCTAAAGGGATTTTAAACATGAATGTAGTAGTTCAAGCACTGGATAAAATTAATTCTACTGAGTGGTATTTACCTACCTCTGGAATAATCCTCCACCAATCCGCTTCTAATCAGAGCTGGCTTGCATCAGAATGTATTTGAACACTACAAACAATTAGAGCATATTGTGAGAATTCCACCTACATAGTGGAGACAAACTGACTGCAAAGATGAAGATAATGAGGTGTTTCTAGAGCCCCAAGAAATGTATGAAATCCAGTTATCAGAGCACTTTACCATTAGCACCAGTGTTTATCAGGCAGTGGAGGGCTGCAGCCCAGTGTGCTAAGTGCTGTCACCTGGGATGTGTTTGGAGTAGAAGCGTGTGCTGGTTGGGGTGCTGATGTCTTGTCAGGTGAGCCCATTGCGGCTCAGGCGCTCAGGTGAAAGCAGTAACACCACAAATCACTGAGCCACATCCAGAGCGGGGTGACTGCAATTGTAGTCTGCTCTCTCATTCTGTGTAAAACCTCTTTTCCACTGTGTTTCAAAACAGTTTTGTGCTGATATTTGAAACCTTGATTCTTTGAAAAGTGACTCTTAATCCCGTGAGAAAGAGGTGTCTGGTTCGGTTTTTTCTTTTCTTTTTTTTTTTTTTTCTTTTTTTCCATATTTCCTGCTCTTTGAGGACCATCACACCCTCCAGAGAAGGCAGGGCCGGGCCGGCCCCGGGCTAATTGCGGTGATTAATTGCAGGTGAGCTGCGCGAGGGGTTTGTGAGGCAGGCGGGGCCGGGGCGCTCCCCATCAGTCCCACGGCCGCCTCCAAACGGGGTTCTGCGGGACCTGCTGCGCTTATCTCCCGATGAAAAGGTTCGGTTTGTGCTCTTTGTGTGCGTTTGGGTGTTTTTATTGGGGTTTTTTTGTTTGTTTGTTTGTTTTTTGGTTTTTTTTTTTTTTTGTTAGTTTAAGTTAAGAACGAGGGCGGCTCGAAGCCCAGCAATCTCCAGGTGAGCGCAGTCCTGTGGGAAGGAGCAGGGCCGAAGAGTGATTCACCAATATCGCCATCAACTTTTTACTAAGCACCTGAAAAAACTAATAATTTACTCACATGCCTTTATTTGTTGTCTTTCCTCAGTGTTATCACTCAACACGTGCTGGTGGAGGAGCTGCTGGAACAGCCACAGCCGATGGGAAAAAGCCCATGGAAATCTCAGGAACCAGACGTGCCGTGCCCGTTTTCAGGTCAGGTGTGCATGGAAATAAGGTTTTGTGAAATACTGCAAATGTTGGCTGCAACTTACTTTTACTGCCCCTTTTCCACCCTGACAGACTTTGCTAACTGTGCTCAGTGGCTCAGCTGATGAGGGTAGTAACTAATCAAATTCTTGAATAATTTGGAGTTGTTGCATCTGCTGCATCCTGATAGGAGAGGAAGCAGAACTGTGTGTGGCTGGGAATGAGTTATTAATGAAGTGATTACAGAAACAATGGTTTTGTTTTCTGCTTTGTACCTCATGAAAGCTGTTAGCTTTTCTGAGGCAGGAGGAGGAAGAGGAAAGAGATGTTTTCATTAGTAGCTGCCAGCATCCCAAAGTGCTCCTCGGGTATTGCAAAGCAGAACAGTATGAATTGCAGCAGAGATAAGGGATGGTAGAAGCCACACAAGTCTGCTCTGTGCTTCTCTAGATACCATCACAGTGTGTTAAGAGTAAATTAGGGTAGCAGCATCTGTTTGCCACATATGTAAACTCCTTGAAGGTAAGAAAAAAAATGCTTCTGAGTATGAGAACACCTTTTTGTCTAAGTATTAATATAATAAAAAAAAAAAGAAAAATGAACAATAACTCACATGAATATTTGAACAGTTTAACCACTTTAAGTAGGGTTTAGGGAGCATTTCTAGTAAATAGAATAACTTTTGTGTTCATAAGCACAGTGCTACAACAGTCTGACCTCAGCCTGGGTTAATGGGAAATTATAGAAGGAATGAAAATTTCAGTTCTACCATCAGATGCAATATAAGGGGTGGTTTTATTCTCTACCTAGTCCTGAGAGACTAGATGTGAATACTGAGTGTGTTTAGCAGAACTGAGCATTGCATTCCAGTTAATCATTAGAATAGAGCAAAGCATTTATTATTTTCCAAGAGAAGAAGTAAAACCATTCATAGAATATTGATGAGACAATGTGTTTAAGGCTCAGGATTTTCTTTCCTGTGCAGTTTCCAAGGCAGTCCATGAAAATCCCATTCCTTCCAGTCTGGCCTGTGAAAGGCATTGCTGCTTAAACTTCCTCTTGTTCTTTGTGGTTACTGATGATGAAATGATTAGATAATTACAGATTATCTTAGCAGAGTTCTCAAGAATTGTGCTGGACAAAGTTGTTAAAGGAGAAGTGTTGCATAGTGGTTGCTCATTTGTCTTTACCTATTTTTCCCTCACTATAAAAATACACAAAAATTGATAAACATTGACTTAATCACTTCTGACCAACCCCAAGGCCTGAGTGTATGGACTGGTCCTTTCTTTTGCTCTCCCTTAATGGAATCTTAACCAGTTAGGATGTTAGTGTTTTGCAGAATTAGGCATCAAAATTGGCCAGACTGACTAAAACGTGGATTTATAAAGTAGAAAGGAAAAAAAATATCGTTTTTCACCAGCTTTTATCTGGCTACATTTTTTTGTCTTGCTGAGGTTTGGTGTTCTATTGTCTCTTTGACAATAACCTTTTCAAGGCTTTTCAGAGAAAGGGCACAGAAGCATTGGAAAGAGTTATTTGTTCACAGCAGTAACATTATTCAAGAAAAATAGGTATGTTACAATTGGAGAGCAGAATTTTATTTGTATTTTAAGATAATGCCATGATAATTAATACGACTATTTCAATTTCAGCTGTGCTGTGCTGCATTGCCATTAACAGGCAGGATTGTGCCCAATAAGTTGGTTTGAACTAGAGTTCAAACTTTAGTCTGAGACTAATTCATTGGATAAGAGTGAAATCTGTCCAGCTTGTAACTTAATGAATAAATTCCATTTTTAAATTTGGTAGAATTGTTCTGTAGTGAGCAGCACTTATTTTGTTCTGTAATGACTTAGTAGAATGGTTTAAGAGGATTCATTGTCAAGCAGCCTCTGGTAGAAATGTGGTCTGTTTTTCTTGCAGTCAGTTTTGGTGCTCCCCTGCCTGAGGAATGAGAGTTTAACTCCCATGCCATGAATAACATTGTGAGGCAGTGTGAACTTGGGGAAAAAATGGCACAACGTTTATATCTCTTAGTTAACATGGGGTTTTTTAAATAAATACACAATGGTTGTATCACATTTAGAGAGCTTTTGTACCAGCTGATAGAGATTCCTTGATTGAGCAGCTGATTTCTATAAACAGCCCGTGTGTAGGCAGGGTAGCAGGAGGGCTGATGGGAGGAGTAGGATTTAGGTTTTTATTGCTGATAGTAATCATGTAGTGACTCTGGAGTGTGGGGGTGTGCAGAAAAGGCAGTGAAGAGTTCCATGATATTTCTGAAAGCAATAAGGGAGAAAAAATCTTCCAAAAACCACTGGGGTATTTACTATACAAGAGGAAACAAGAAGGTGAGAAAGGCAAGTTTGCTGGTCATTTTCAGCTGTAAGTGCATTTAAAACACAGGTGTTTGTTTTTAAAGGTTTTTATAGTGGCGATGAGGGCTTGCAAATTTGAGAATTAGCTAAAGGTAAATGGACAATTTAGATGTGCTGTGAAAAAGGGAAAATTAAGGTGATGCTGCTGAAACCTCACTACGTGATCCTCTCCCTTTTGTTTGAACAAGGCTGTTGATTATCTTTACTGAGATCAGTGAGTTGAGTGAGGACAGCAGGGTGCATGTGATTGCTGGAAACAACAGGAAAAAGCAGAGTGTGGGAGGCTGGGGGATGTAGGAGGATGTCCAGCTTTGGGAGGCAGGGAGTTTTTAGACTGATGAGCATTTGAGCTGTGAAATGCAGCATGGCTGCAGAAAATGTATTGCATTGTTAGAAGGAAAAGGCAGGTTGTTCCCCAAGAGAAGAGAAACCAGGCAAGGGAAGCGACAGTCCCACATTCCTGCCACTAGCAAGCAGGTTCAGAGGACATTGAAAAAGCAAGGAGTCAATGGAATATCCTGTCTGAGCTGTCAGCAGTGAGAATTTCACAGATGAGATCACTGCATCTTTTATAACATGAAAAACAACAAGAGTTTAGATAAAGCTTCAACTTCAGTGCTGATGGCTCAAATCTGGTTGCAGTTACTGTCTTGTTCTCCCTCAGCTTCTCAGATTAATGGCTACATATGTGCCAGCTCTTTTCTTTTTCCACCCTAAATATATCTGGAGGTACAAAATGTAGTCCCCTGTCAGAGACTGTGCACACAGAATGGGCCAAATGAGGGCTTTGGGCATTTCACTTTTGGGGGAGGACTTGGAATGTAGCTGCCAGCTCAGAGTAGCCTTATTGCTAAACTAATAAAACACATTATTGAGCCAGGTTTCCAGCCTGGAATGGGATGGTTTGGGTTGGAGAGAAAGATCACCCAGTGGCCACCCCCCTGCAAAGGATCTTTCACCCTGTGTGGGTAGGAATGACCATATCACCCACCAGATCATTGTGATTACTTTACTAAACCTTCAAGTGGAGCAATCTTGAAACGTGCCTGTAATGTTGTAAAATGAACCTGTCAAGTTCAACTGCAACTCTGAGTCAGTAGGGTTTTGAATTTTTATTTTTTTTTAATAATTTTGACTTAGATTTTCTGATTCTAGAGATAATATTGATCTACAATCCCAATACAAATACATCATTACAAGTGCCTGCATTTGGATGCATTGCTGTCTGCCTATGGAATGGTTGATCTGTGTCATATTATTCTGTAGCACTATACTTGTAAGTTTTCCAGTCCTTTCCCTAACAACTTGAATTAATCAAAATGTTGCCAAATAATGCTCCCTTATCTAATCTAACGACTTGTTCATGTTAGTTTAAATACTTGCTGTGTAATCAAACTACTTAATAGAGCTATAATTAAGTATAACTTTAACTACAAGGTGTGATTTATGCTGTCAGCCTTTTGCTGAGGGAGAGTAAAACTGCTCTTATTCCAAGGAATTCCACTTTTTGGAGCTTCTTTAAGCAACTTAAATCAGTTTTTGACTCACTTCTGTGTTTACAGAAGTTTGCCAAAGATCAGAAAATAGATGGCAAACATTGCTTCTCTTGTTTCTCACAAGAATTAGTTTTCTCTACTAGTACCAATTTGTAATCCAATTTTTCCTACTAAAATATGTGACCCAAGTCTGAGAAGACATTAGGAAGCAAAATTGAAGACTAACAATGCCCTCAAATTAAAAAGAACTCTTAGGAGAGGTCGGTGAGGGAAGGATATATATAGGGAAGGATTTTCCAAAGGAAATAATTGAGTTGTTCATCCTGTGCAGGCTTGCAACTTTTTTTAGTGAGATGGCCTGGAAAAAAATTATTTGTTTATATTTTAATTTCAAAACTAGGCCTGAATATCCCTGTATGTCTAGAGCAAGAGTCTGCCTTAGCTGTGAAGCAGCAGCACGGTCTCTGTGGATTTCATATCCTGTTTTCAACCTGTCTGTGTGTGCTGCACTGCTTTACTGCATCCGAGTCACTTCACACTGGGTTTAAACTCCCAAATTAGCTACAAGGAAGCTGGAATGCCTGGAAGATGGTGGGGGGGAAAAGAAAACATGGATTACATCTCAATCAAAAGAACATGCTGAGTGAAAGGGTGATGTACATCTTGTAGTGATGTACACCTCTACTTCCCATGCAAGCTATTTTTGTTTGCCTGTTTTCTGAAAGTAGTTTAAATTGGCAACTAAAGGAATGCAGGAATAAATATCAAATTTCATACTGCTTTTACAATTATTTCCATTATTTTAGGAACCTAATGTATCAGTCTTGGTTTTTTTCCTCTTGTTGAGAGAAAAATTGAGGGGATAGACTGGAGGGGTGAGCATAGTTTTCTGTGTTTTGTGGGTTTTGTAATGAACAGAGGAAAAACACTTCTGTGACTTGCAGCTTATGGTGCAAGATGGAGAGGAAGTGTGGTGTTCTGCATGTTTTCATTTTTAAAATGGACAGCAATGTGTTCAGGGGCTAAGTATTCTCTTAACTTTCATGTTTTATCTCATTCAGTGGTTTTCTGTGATATGCATGAACCTTTGTTCAAAAACTTTGTAAGCATTTAAGTATTTATCCAAATTTTCGATGCCATGTTTTTTCACTGTGCACTATTTATAGTTTTAAAAATATAGAAATATTAAATTTATTAATGCAACTTGTTTCATCTTTTACAAGGTTGAATACAATTTGGAAATTGTTGAGTTTTAGCATTACAGGAAATGGCTCAAGCTATGACTTTTACCATAAACTATGTTTGTAATCATTAGCACTTCAGTTTCTCTGTTAATAAGCACCAGTGTGGAATTACTATGTATTTTTTGAAACCAGAAAGTATGGATTCATCTGGTGCTGATTATCATGTTACCACATGTTAATTATGCCTGGCAAAAAATTTGTTCTTTTCCATTATATGTTTGTGGAGAAGCCAGTTAGTTCTGCTTCATTTCAGCAAACTGGGCTGATGCCCAGACAACTATTAGCAGCTTCATTGTCATTATTTATACTGAATGGCAAAATTTGTCATTATCAGGGTGAACTGTGCAACCTGAAAGGGAAATTCTTGGCCAAACATGTTTATGTTTCTTTTCCTTTCTAGTTATGCCATGGTCAGGACAGCTATGTGTCCACAGGCCCTGGTGTTTTTATGGGGTATTTCCATCAATTAAAAAAAAAAAAAGCCTCATTTTTTGCCACTAGTCTTGGTTCTAAGGCATCATGGCCATGTGAGGGAAATCTGTTAAGTACCTGAGGAAAACACCAGTAATGCACTCAAATTGTGATTCAGCTGTGTTTCCCTGGGGTGAATCTGCACAGCCAGGAGTAGAACCCATCTTAGTGAGCAGCTGTGCTACAGTTACTTTGTGATTGTTGCTTTTTTAAGTAACAGTTGTATTTCAGCACCACCTATAGGTATGTAAAGGAAATCTATTTAGCTCAATGGCAGGATTCACAAATGGGTTCTGCATTAATTGAAAGTGAGGTTGTTTGTGACAATTGCATAGCTGCTGTTACATTTTTCATCTTTAACCTTGGCTCAAAAATATAGTAGCATGCTATGTAATACATATGAGATATGCTATGACATTAAATTTGTTTGACTGAAGGAATATTTAGTATGAAACTGCATGATCAGAGGCCATGAGAGGAAGCTTCATGAGATGCAGTTTTCACAAATAGTGTGAGTTTTGCAGGTTTTGTCTTTTAATGTAACAAAAGACTGGGAGAAAAATTGAAGGTTTTTAATAATGTCAGATTTTCTCTGGATTCACAGGTGGGTTTTCTGTACTTTAGGAAGTGTTTTTATTGATTAAAACTAAAGAATCTGCCTTCATTGTTTAACTTAATCAAATATGGCTAAGATTTATAAGTACCTGGTACATTTTTTGATCCAGTGTCTCTTTACGAGGAATGATTCAGGTTTTTGAATTGGGCAAGAGTGGCAGCATTACTGGCCTTTTGAAAAAGAGAAGATATGAGATATAACCTGAGTTCTTACTCAGGTTGCCTGGTTTTCCCAGAGAAAATATCTCAGAAATCACAAATGCATGAGATCTCTGAAGGCCAAGTGTCCCATTATGCCAATGCCCCCTGAATTTCATTTTAGTGTTTTATGCACAACCTTAAATTTACATACAGTTTAAACAGAGGGCTTGTGTTAGGTTTTATGGTTTTTTTCTGTGTGTTTTTTTTTATTCTGTCTGTAATGGTTGCAAAGAAGAGGACAGAAGTGTTTGTTCTTCCTAGTCAAGCACTATAGGCAGTAGAAAGGTAATTTGTCAGGACCATAGAAGGAATTGTGCCTTTTATGACAGTGAACAAGACTGGTGGCAGATGATAGGAGGAAACATCACTGGCAGATCTTTGTGTTTTGTAGTAAGTGATATTTAGTTATATTAGCTGTTCCTGCAGCTTTCTGTAACAGAGACACCATTTGTTTCTGCAGATATCTTTACAATTGTACAGATATTGTTCTTGTATTGTGCTTTATATTTGCCTTTGGACAAAAAAAATGCTTTGCTACACTATCTTTTGAATTGGGAAGGCATTGAAGAGACAGTGGAGAAAGGAAGAAACAAAAACATGAAAAATCTAAAAGAGGGATTGGCAGCCCCTGCTTGTTGTGATTTTGTTTATTTTTAATAAATAAATACAGTGACAATGAGAAGTTAAGTGATCTCTCCAAGAACAGTTTAAAAAAGATATTATTGTCCAGAAAGAGTCTATGACACTTCTGCAGCCCAAACCAGAAGTAGTCCTTTTGCTCAAGCTCTCCAGTGTGTAGTTAAGAGCAGATGTTGCTGTGGGTGGAGTGGGGAGGGTCCCAGTGAGGAGCCTGGCAGGATCAGACCCAGGTTATAAACCTTGGGCTGCAGTCCAAGACTGAGGAAGAGCAATGCTGGAGCCTTGGGCAGGAAATCTTCTGTTCTGCTCCTGCTTTAATGCCTTGGCATGAGTAAGACTTGAAAGATGATATTTCTGTTGTGGAGCTCCTCATGGCTTTGGTGCTTCAGGAGCCATAAACTGCCATAGATTCACACTCCCTCTTAGTGAGCTTTAGCTCTATTTCTGCAGGGTTTGTCAGTGCCTGCCCTTTCCTCAGATCATGGCAAGCAATGGTGCTTGTCTAATCACTCTTTGAGGGTCACTGGGGCTCGTTATCTATAATGAAATGCCAAACAATTAAAACATACACGATTTTAAGGTCAGAGAGAAGTAAGTTGGTTTCTGGCCAGCAAAGCTGCTACAACAGTGATTAGAGGAGTTTGCTCTCATTAATGGTGACAAGCAAGAACCAGAAAGACTTTGCTTCATAAATGTAATGTCTGCTGAAGTTTCCAGTATTTTTACTTAGATTATGTGGAAGAGCCAGCAAGGAGCTAAAGAAATTACCTTATAGTGTGGTTGTGTGTGAAGAATGTGGTTCTTGACATCCAGCCAGCAATGTGAGCACGTTGTTCCAAACATGCTTTGTAAGAAAAGCCAGTTGGGGAAAATGGCCCTGCTCCCCTGCTCTGTGCTTCTGGAATAGAATGTGTGTTTTATAACCTTGGGGAGCTTGTGGAAAGGAATAACATACTGGTCCAATCAAAAAGCAAGTTTCCTGAAGCTGTGCTGCAGTTCCCCAGGACTATATCACTGAAAGCCTCCTCGCTTGGCTTCAGAGCTGTGGGGGCTCCAAGTGATTTCACTCCTTGGCCATCAAATTGGTGTTTCTAACCAGGAATGCTGAAAGCAGTGCAAGGGCTCACCCTCTGCACAGCAGCAGAGTTGAGTTGCCTTGCTTTGGGCTTAGCTCCATCTGCATCACGTCCTGTCTATGAATAAAATTGCTTAATAATGACTTCAATTTGCATATTTCACAGTGATTGAGAGCCTGTGGTACAGTTCTTACTTTCAAATCCTGTTCATGCAATATAAGTCTGTTCTGTATTTTCACAGCAGCAGATAATGCTTGAAGGGCTAACTTCTTAATTCCCCAGAGGCTATAATTTCTACTTACCCTCTTATCAATGGTTATTTTCTTATTTTCTCTCTCTGATTTATTTTGTCTTATAAAACTTTGTATTGTATTAACAGACAGGATAACTTGTTCTATAGCTTGTTAAATAACTCTATCTTGCAGAAGTTAATCTTAATTAGGTCTGGAATTCAAAAGCCCTAAATTGATACGCAGTTTCTGAAAGCCCCTGCATTATCCCTGGAAGCATGGAATGCTTTAACAGCTCATTTTGAAAAAAAAAGAAACATCAAGAAATGAAAATGGATTCTAATTAAATGATTCACTTAATTTGTTGCTTCTTAAAATAGACTGCTGCAGACCCTTTTTTTTCTGTTATAGTATTTCTTTTTGCTTAGATTGTTCACAGAGATGTGTCTTTTCTAGAAGTTTACTCTGTGTATCACCTGGTTTACCTCCAGACAAAGAGCCTTTATGGCTATAACTCAGACTTAGAAACCTGAACAAATAAACAAAATAAAAACTAGTCAAAAATTACAGTGACTGGGCTGGAAGAGGTTGAGCACTCAGCAGCTAGGAAAACTTGTTCCTTGATCCCCTTTTATGTTTCAGTGGTGAGTTGGAAGTAGCTTGAATTCAAGCCATCATTGACCTTCTTTTGTAGCACATAGGTTGAAATCTTTCAGCTCTTTCTTATCCTAAGAAAATAAGTTATGCCATACGATATGCTCATACATTTTGGGGCAGGTTTTCTGCTTTTAGTCCAGCAGCCGTGGATGAGCAGAGCACCTCATACAAAATAAAAAAGATTCCATTCAGGTATTTATTTCTTAATCTCCTGTAGATGCAAAACCATGGGTAGGAACAGTTAGAAAAAGGTCATTCTACCAAGAGGTTTCTCTCTTTAATGGGAACAATAAAGCCTTTGTCAGCTACCAGATGTGCAGGCAAATTGAGAGGTGACCTGTGGATTGATCCTGCAAGACAAAAAGGGCTTCTATCTCCATTAGCTGCACCATTCATTTAGAGTTTTCTTTCTGTTGTCTTGGATTTAAATCATCATTTTGGAACAGAAATTTGACTAAAAATATGCTGGAAAAAAACCCTCTTTTATTCTGTACAGTAGGATTCACTGCTGTTAGACTAAGAAATTATTTTCTTCTTTTGAAGTGATTTAAGTGATTGACCTAGTGGATGCTCCATATGTGGGGGCTTTGTGTGTTTGTGTGTGCTTTCAAGAGCCATGAATTATAATTTGACATCGTTTTGTAATTAGTCATGACATGTGCTTCATGTTTTCTCGCGGCATATTCCAAAGATCAAGTCTTTATAATCAGAAGCATTTGTTCAGATAGGAAACTGCTCTGTGTAAAAAGCATTGACTGTATTGCAATGACTTTAATAACAACACAAATGTAGAGACAAATTTAGGACTGTGAGATAAATGTTTATAGAATTTTCTGGTGATACTGACCAAAGGAGTAACTGTTGTATTTCTAAAGAGGTACAGAAGTTCCCCTGGGAAGCTTTTTAAAGCAGTAAATATATTATTGAGTACTCCAGAAATCCAAGCAGAGCAAATATGTGAGTTCTTTACTACTGAGGTCTGCAAAGATACCCAGTTTTCAGGTTCTGGTTTTTGTTTTCAAGGCCTTAAAGCTAATACCAACAGCAATAAGTAAAGCATAGTTTCTTATCAGGTTGTGTTATTTGTGTCATCCTACAAAGAAAAATTGTATTCTAAATCCTGGCTAAAGCTTCTGCATACTTTAGGCTTTGAGATTAACAGGAATCCCTTGTGCACAGAGAAGTTGAACCTCACAGGTTTCTGTATGGTTCAGGTTACTGAAACATCTCTGCAATTCAATTAATGTGTTATTCCAAGAAGGTATAGAAAAAGCAAGTGAAGAAATGGAAATTAATGAGCACGTGCAACAAAACTGTAATGCATCACACGGTGGCCATGCAGTGACACAGCTGAACCCTTGGGAATGCTTCCTCCCCCTCTAGTGGTTAAACTGCTTTTCTGAGCAGTGGACTTCCAAAATCTGCCAGAGCCAAACACTTGCAGATGTGCCAGAGGACGTTGGAGTATCTCCAACTGGGAGGTGGTAATTATTGAGCTTTCCACTTTGTTTCAAGTCTGCTTATTTTGGAGGAGAAGACATGTTCTCACAAGTAGCCACTGTAATACCAGAGAATTAATGTGGTTCTTTACTGTACAAAAATATACTCACTGGAGGATTGACTTTTATCCCCACAGCCATTGCTTGGTACCACATACAGGGAATATTTTCTGTGTCACCTCTAAGTGGTAAAAACAGTTGGCAGCTGGTGTTATGAGGTTTTATTTGCTGAGGGGTGTTTTTGCGAGTTTGTTTTTTGTTTGTTTGAATCCTTATATTTTAGAAAATCCAAGCATGTGAACAAAACAATCTTCACATATCCTACAGTGGGTAAACAAATCACCAATCCTATTTCCATCCAGAAACATGTTGTTCTGTTTAACCTCAGATGTGTAGATTGTGTTGGGGCTGATAACGCTGCACTGAGCATGCTGTCTGCTTTCGAGGTGGTGTTGAAATGAAAAGTAAATGGGATCTGTGCAGGCACAGCACAGGCATTGGTATAAAACATCAAGGTCCATCTGTGAGCTGGGGGAGAGCTCCAGGCTTGGTTTATTTGGTTTATAACCAGCCCTGCTGGTTACTGCAGAGCTGAAGGAACTTCCTTGGATTTCACAGGCACAAGGAGGAGTTGGACACAGCAAAGGAATAAATGCCATCTTCCCTCTTTGATAGCAGTAAAAACTATACCTAAGTCACAAATGATCCTGAGAAATCAGCAACAAGTAATCAAATGGAATATTGTTAACTTTAACCATTTTCACTAAAGAGCAGCAACGAGCCACCAAGAAACTCTTTCCATGTTTGGTGTTTCAAGCACCTGAGCCTCGATAGGCCTTAGAGCTATGCCAGGTCTTGACAATAGATCATTAATTGATTAATCAACACTCCTTAATTTCATAAGCAGAAAGAGCTGGTAGTTTGTTACTCACACAAGTATTCGGGTTAAAATTTTTCAGCTGTCTCTTGTGAGAAAAGCATTGATAGTTGAGAATGATATTTTGGTCAGAAAAATGAGTATTCCCTTTAAAAATCAAAGGACTTTCTTTCAATGATATGAATCATCTATGTTTTGCAAAAAGAACTTTAGTTTCAGAAAAAATCCTCTTTACTGAGGGAATACATATTTTAGCATGATTTTTTCCCCCCAGAAATACTTACAAAGCCACCCCAGGGATTCATGTTTAAATAAGTGTCTCTTGTTTGGAGCAATTAAAACTTTCTATTTTTTCTTTTCCTTCTGTTTTCCAGCTGGTCTGTCCACCTGCTTACAGTTTGTATCCAAAAAGCAAAGTTGAGAAACCCATAAGATCTTTCTGTTTTAAATGGAACAAAACAGTGATAATGCCTGTATTCTTCATTTATTTCTACAATGTTGACATAATATGAAAAAAAGTAAACTAAAGCATACAAACCCAACCAAAAAAGCCCCAATTTGTATCCTGATTAAGAGCACTAATTTAATCAATGGTCATTGTGTAAGAAAGAAAATTCTATAGTAAATTCCAAGATGCCTATGTTGGAAATGGTTAATTATAATAGTACACATTCTCATGAATAATTTCTTTTTTCTCATGAGTAACTGATAACTCTGAAAGATACTCAACTTGGCTTTCTTGTTATTTTTGACCCTATCATCTGTTCCCTTCACTACAGTAATAGAAACAAAGAAACATCCAGAAATTTAAAAATACTTTTGCCTGTATATGTATTACTTCATATTCTGTGGAACAAGTCCTGGAAAACTTTATTTTCTCCTTGCATTTCAGGGTATGAACAATTCCAACCCTAGTCTGGGTCCGTAATCTCTTCAAGCCTCTTTTGCTTACAAAGCTACCATACTTCTATTTTTGTCAGTTCAGTAGTAAGGACACTAAAAATAAGAGAGAAGTTTACCATTTGTCACTCTTGTGAAATAATTTAACCTCAAAACTTGACATCCTCTGTCCTGACCGAGTAGGAAATACTCTGTGTGCTATTACAACTCATTGTAAAATAAACCTGGAAGGAACAACTGAATGAACAGAGCCTTTTTAAAGGAAGCTGGTAATCACAACCTGTCCTTCTGCATATATAGTTCTTGTCTTAGTTTCCATTCCTGGCTGGAATCTAACCAGTGTATTCCAGAACTGCAGGGTGGCAGGGGAAGGATCTATCTACTGTAGATGTTCCTCAAAATATTTTAAATTGGAAATATTTAAATCCATCTATTAATTGCATGCTTTCTTTTGCATCTAGCATCAAAGTAAGGTGCTGCTTCTATTTATTACTTTTGTTGTTTTTATTATTGTTACAAAGCATTTAAAGGAAAAAAATTAATTTGGTCAAATAATATGTGAATATCTTGATAGGATGAAAAGCCCCCATGAACACCTTGTATCTATATAGCAGCTTTTTCTCCAAAAAGCAACAAATTTTTAAAATAGAATTGGAGGAATAAAATCTGTTGGGGGGAATATTTAAGCATCTTTAATTGAATGTGTTCCAACACAGCACTCTGATTGTAAAAAATCTGTGTTCAGCTAGTATTTAGCTATTGAGAAGAAACTGTTTCTGTGCTTGATTTACTGCAAGTAGCTTGTATTAAAAGCTTCTTTGAAACATAAGTGCCAGCAATTGTAGCTTGTTTTTGTGAGGGGTATCTGTCAAAGAAATTTATGTGTCTATTAGAAGAGTTATCTGTGCATTAGAGCAGGGTGTGTGTATTACAATGTCTTAGCTCTGGGCAAATTTTCTTACCCTGTGGTGTAAGCAAGCAAAAAATATCACCCCAGCTATCTCCCAGGCTGGAAAGTAATCAAATAAGCTGACAGGGTTCTGCCAGAATCTAGTGGAGATTTGTATAGTGCTAGAAATAGATTGCAGAGGATCAAAGAAAAATATTGAGTAATTCTTAATCTTCTTTTACCAATAGCACACAAGGTTTATGGAAAATCCTCCTTCGCTGCCTGTTTTCTTATTAAAACAGGCTAATTCAGGAAAGATGATGAGAATATTGCAGTGAGAGATTCTTGCCAGTTAAAAATTTGCCACTCAGCAAATTAGGATTTTACTATAACTGTTTGGATTTTCCCATAGGAGCCACACAGACTTCCATATGTTGTGAATACAGCTTTTGTAAGCATTCTGAACAGTCCTGTTAAACTCTGCTTTACTAAGGATGCACTTAGCACCCAGGAAACACCTTAAATACTGGGTTTCTTTCTTCTAATTCTAGCAGGATCATTGCATTGTTCTCAGTCCTCCTGACTTCTCAGAGTCTTTCTGATTTATCCTCTGGTAGCACTCTGAGTAAACCCAGCATGAGAGCCATCATTAGCTCATTTCTGTTAGAGCACTGCTGTGGATACAGCTTAAATTGCTTCATTCATCCAGTTACTGAGCAGAGCAACATGTCTGAACTTGCTGCAGGAGACAAGAATGCAGCATCAGGAAATTCCTCTGCAGCAACCTGTTGTGTTGTTCTCCTTTCAAAAGCGCTGCCTTATTCCAGAGTTATGTTTAGAGTGAGGCACACACTTGAGAGACTTTGGCTGCTCAGCATTCCGGATGTTTACTCTTTGTTTTGAAACCAAAATGCAAAACTCCTGTGGAAGGCATTATGTTCCATTTTCTGTCTCCTGGGGGAGGTGATCTTGCCAAGGATCTGTTTTGGTTTGCTGTTGTTTGGGGTGTTTGCCATGAAACAGTTGCATGGAAGAGATGTTTTGAATCCAGCATCTTCCTCACAGTAATTTTGTTTCTGAAGAAAGGAGGAAATGATTTTACCACTGACTAATTTGATGGATATCAGTCATCTAAGGTGGCTCTTGCCTAATGAGTTGGAAAGGGCTTTCCCACCTGGAGCAGTCTGACAGGACCTGTGACACACAACTTTTATCATGTCATAAAAGTTTCAATACCACAGTGTACAGAGTATTCCATGTTTGGCACAGTCTTCTCTTGATTGAATAGTTTGGGACTTCAAACAGGATTTTTTTTTTCATTCATTTCTAATCCAGTACTTGTCCCTTTTTTGAAGTGCAATCTGGTGTTTCGTCTTCTTCCACGTGTCCAATCTCATTATTTATTATTTTCTATTACCAGAAAAATAATATTAAATACTAAAAGAGTAAAATCTTTTTCTCACTGCTAGGCAATATAAGCTTTGCTGAAGATGGATTGGTGCTCTGTCATCTGTGAAACACAAATTGTTTCCAGTTTCTTGGAGGGCAGGAACTTGATAAAGGACAGGCAATTGTTCTGAGATTTGTAAGCTGTGAGAAATGGATTTGTAAAGAATTTTTAGAACTTGATAGAAAGTTTATGCAGTTTTGGATATTTGTATGTAAATATTGAGAATAAGGTGTGTTGATTTAGGAAGTAAATCATTTATGCTATTATTAAGTAATAGCAGCATTGTGTAGTAAAAGCTAATAGGCTAAAAAACATTTTATAAAGTGTTATAACCAAAGAAATAAGTTAGCTTCTGATAGAATGGCGTTGAGTTTTACATTTCTCGTGTCTCACTCTTCATCGAGACTGCTAATGGAATAAAATCTTTCAAAACACCTCTCAGTTGCCCCATCTATAAAAATTACAAAAACCAGCAGTAAGCACTGTGTAAAGAGCTGTTCCCTGGTGAGCATGTGCACTGCAGTAACTCTCACAGGAACAAGTGGCTGGGTTTAGCTGTCTAATGACTTCTTCTGAAATGTTGAAATGTTTGTTTTGCTTAGAGATGCTGTCTTAGATACTGGATAGCAACTGATAAGAGACAAAGTTTGGGTGGTGTTTTCCAAAGGACGTTGCTGTCTCTGTGATTCCTAGAGAAGCCTTTTCCTCTCCAAATGGAAGACTGCAAGTCAGTGGTCTGAGGAGGCAGCAGCCAGCCTCAGGAAGGGCAGGTCTTTATCACAGTAGTCGGTAATGCTTTATTTTGGATTTTAGCAGATTGGAAAACAGGTTTCCTGCTTGTGTGCCTGGGTTGCCTTCCTGTGTCTGGAGCATGAGCAGGCAGGAGGTGATGGAGCAGAAATGACAAGTGGGGCAGGGGTGCTGGGAGGCACCAGGGTACCACGGTGGGGCGGGGGGAGCAGAAGGCAGCAGGTCTGGCCCTGGGGCAGCAGGGGCTGGGTCCAGCTCTGTCTGCCAGGAAATGCCTGTCACGGGCTGCCCAGGCTCCCCAGAGCTGGCAGCACGTGGTGGTGTCCTCAGTTGCCACCTCCTTCACTTAACCAAACCCTTAAAATACTTCCCTGAAAATGTTCTGTGGGACTCCTGCTGCTGCTCCTTATGGCACGGCTTGTGCGTCTCCTGCACCTGATTTATTCACCAGCCACCCTGCAGGGGAAGGCTCAGCCTGGGGGAAACTGGCACGGTGCAAAACCCAAAATGACACACAAGGTGGCCTGGGTGCAGCCTGGAGGAGCAACTGTGACTAGTGCCTCCCAGTCACATCCTCTGAAAAGAAAATAACTTTCACTTCTCTTCACCCTATGCCAAGATAAAACACAGGCATGCTCACAGCTTTCTGAGCATCCAGTAGAAAGTCCAATGAATGGGAAGCTCTGCTTGTGTTGTGGTTTTCTATCTAAAAGCACACTCTGTTTAGTTTCAATTTGTTTCATTTAACCAAGAGTTAGAAACAGCTAAATAATACTGTCAGAGTATATCTCTAATTGGTGATTTTGGTGCTGCTAGAATACATTTCAAGGAGGGTTGGAAAAACCCATATAAGGAGTCTCTGACAATGTAAGCTGCTTATATACATGCTGAAGTTAGTCAATTTTCAACATTCTGAGCATGTAGAGTTGTGTTTCTTGTACTATTTAGCCTTTGCTCAGTTTTGTTAAAGCAAGAGATAGGTATTTTAGATAATGCAATAGTCAATCATTTAAATTTACAGCTTATGTGAACCTACCTGGAATTATTTTTGAATGATTAAGGAAATGTTATATCAATTTCATCTGTATTCATAAATAAGTATATTATTCTGGTATGGTGTGGGTATGTATATAGAAGTAATGGCAGGAATATGTGTACTGTGCATACATAAAAAGATACACAGAAATAAATCTCTCATCAGAGCAGTGGAAATAAAAATGGGCACACAAATTTAAGAGGAAAGATTTTTAAAAGTTTAATGGAATATTTTCCCCTGAAAGCAGAAATTATCCTCAGGCCTGAATATTTATAAATATTTAACTTACAATAAAACTCACACTGACTTCAGCCTGATCAGGAATGCAAACCAATAATAGTAGTAATAAAGAATGCATAAATACATATGTAGGTTCTGGCTGTTTCCACATAGAACACCAAAGCTCTCAGTGCTGCAACAGTGACATCCAGTGACTGAGGCAGCCAGTCCTGGGCTCAGGCTGCATTTGGAATGAGCACTAAAGGACATGGAAGGAAAGGGATGTTTGTTTGCTAAGATCTTTAGTGCAACACTGGAATGATTAAGAGGATAATTGGAAATGCCATGGGAGAATGAACAGCATGATAAATAGGTAATCAAGAAAAATGATGTGTTGAATTAATCCATATCTGTTTCAGAAGTAGGCATTTGCTGAGCCTAACAAGGAATATATTATTTTAAAACAAGTGCTTTATCCAGTGAGGCAATTTGTTCCATGAGCCTAATCATGCCCCCTTTTTTATTATTTAACAGAATTCAGTAGGTAACACTTCTACTCTGTTTTGCTGCAGATGTGATCTACCTCAGATCTAAATGCAGCTGTATGGTGGAAAGTTCTTTCGATTTTTCAAATAAATGAAATAAAAAGACCAAAAAGAAATAAGAAACCTGCCTTTTGTAGGGAAGGTAATAAAATGCTCACTGTCCTTTTACATAAGACATCATTTTCTCTGTTTTGGTTGAAGATATTGTGAGGTTTAATGAAATTCCCACTTCATAAAGCTGCTGGCTCTAAAACTGAGTGGCATTTGATTCTGACCTGACCCGCTACTTCCTTACTTATCCTTTTTTTTTTTCATTGGGTAGGAGTCTTGAAAATCTCCACGTTATTCCAAATGTCACATGATGTCTGCTGTACTTTGGTTCCTGTAATTGAACTACAGAAGTAGCTTATCTGTGGGCTTTTAAAAAAGGTAGTAATGGGTAATGGGAACTAATTTTTTAGGATTTCAACTTCAAAGCATGCTCCAAGCTGCCCACATTTTACTCTTAAGAAACTGATGAGCTAAAAAAAAGGTATATGAGTTATATAAGGTCATAAGCAAAAAGAAATGCACAGAAAAATGAATTAAAAGAATTACAAGGGAAATAGCTGCCCAGATGGAAACATGAAATGGGAAAGTTTCTCACATCTGTCTTCTACCAAGAGGCAGTAGTTTGATTGTGATACAGGAAAATAAGAGAAATTAAATCCTTAGGGTTACATTGCTTCTCCCTGCTTGTTCTAAACAATATTCAGATTATTAAATACGCTGGGTGTTTAATCCCTGATTCATCTGGTGTCAACAAATGCAATGTTATATTCTGGTGGTATACTTATACTGGGTTTCTATAGGGTATAAGATGACATAGTGTTCTGCCTAATAGAAGGAGAGCCCTTTTGGGTTTTTTTTAAGCCCTGGATTTGGTGGAAGGAAAATTTTATAAGCTCAACTTCTTTCAGGAAAAAGAACAACAGCACCAGCTGACAGCAGAACCTCTGTACTTCTGCTGGGCAAAGCAGAAATTTAATTTCAAGAGAACTGACTGCTCGCCATAAGACAGCTGGGCTTAGAAATCAGAAAGGCAGATGCTGAATGTATTCCTTGCTGCTGCTCAAACAGGTTGGGTAGCTCAGCTTGGGAAGATTTTCAACTAGTAATAATTTGATCTGATAATCACTTTCCTCTCATCCATCACTCAGTTCCTTTTCTCTTCTCACCCCTGACGAAAAAAAGCACATTAGGATAGTCCACTTACCCAATTTACCTTTGATAGCCCTGTTAAAGATTTGACTTTCAAAGCACAAAACCCCAAGAAAAAACCCCAGCAAAAATAAATTTGGATGTTAAGTGTTGAAGATTCTCCCTTTTAAAGATGTTTAAATATTTAGATGTCTAAAATATATTTTAAAGATGTTTACATACTACATTTCCAGTAGTAATGGTATGTGTTACTTAGTTATCACTAGTTTGGAGTGAGGATAGAAACAAAGCCTGAATTTTTGTCCTCATTGTATTATCTCAATGTTCTGCTTTCAGGAAAAATAGTCACCTTCTATGTTCATTTCAGTTTCAGTCTTTAGAAAACCCTTGAGATAGCCATGGTTTTTAAATAAGATCAGAAAGTTACAGGAAAGAAACAATAAGAGTGGAGGAGTGCATCAGAGAGACAGCTCTTCAAGTGACAGCTGCTGGATTCTGATCTTGCTTTCACTAAAGGAAGATCTTTCACTTTCACTTCCATTCATGTGTTTTTAGTAAGCATTGAAATATTTAGTACTGCAGAGACCACTATAATGGAACAAGTGTAAACCAGTAATAGAGCCATTTGTGAAACTCATACTGAAAGGAAATTAAGCTATGTTCCTCTCTTTCTCTATGTCCCCCTTTAGAAGCTAGCTAGGATTTTGTGTGGCTGTGGTGACAGTGACTGCCACTTCTTGGCTCTCACTTTTAGGCTCTCTGGGCTGAGCCAGCTGTGCTGGTTGTGGTTCTCCTGCCAGATTGATCTCAGGTTCCTTATCCTTATGAGGATTCAGAAAGGCCCGTGCCGTCCCATCTCCTAGCACCGGTAGGAGAATTAAGTTATGACTCAGTTTTGTTGGAGCAGGAGGCAGACAGCTCTCAGCTCTGAGGAAATTTGTAGACCGAAGCAGTGGGAAAATCAAGTGGCATCGCTAGAGGGCAACAAGACATCACAGACTTTGTGTTGTTAAAGCTCGAGCAATGTCACACCCTCACCGAGGAACAGCTGTTTGAGGAACAGCTTATGTAAACCTTTGTGTTTTCTCAACTGTGTGACATAGCGAATCTTGCTTCAGAAGTGATAGAACTTAAAATATTAATTTTATTATATCTGCACAAACAAAATTTATAAAATAATTTTGTGTTGCTTTAGCTCTGTTCTGGCACAGTAAAACAATTACAAGATTGGATGTTTGTGCGTAATTTTAATTTCTGAACAGCATATACTTAGGGCTATGGTGGAGTATAACATATTCTCCTAAAAACCCATGCGCTATATACAAATAAAAATGTACAGGTTAGGAAAACTTGTATTTGTTGTTCACTGTCTTTCCCTCCATCCCTTTCAGTCAGCATGAGCACCAACCCAAACTGGTAACAGACATTGCAGGGGACGGTGCTCCTGCCCCAGTCCTCTACAGCTTTTAGGGTAGTTATTAGTTCTTACCTTCCATTTCCTACTGGCACTAACAGTGCTGTCAGTGTAAAGCCAGCTTGCCACTCTGTGGTAGAAAAGTAGGCTTGGAAGCATTTTGCACATGACAAGACTTTCAGCACTAGTGTTGTCATCCTCGCCTACCTTGTGCAGGCCAGCAGTCAAGACAGAGCTCCAGGCTAGGGGTTTTTCTGGCATTGCACATTGCTCCTGTTCTGGCTCTTGGAAAGAGTGAGGCTGTCACCAGAAGCAGCTTCATTGTGAGAGCTCCCAGCTGACAACATGGAGTAAAGGGATTTTTCTGTGGTCAGAGGGCAGCTGGCAGTGTGTCTTTTTAAGCAGAGTCTGTTTGTTCATCAGGCTTGTAATGATGCTGACCTCTTGTACAGACCTTCCTTTTCTAATTCCCTCATCTCCCACCTTGTTGGGAATAATTCTATGCACTTTCAGAAGACTAAATTCTAATCACCTCAGCTTTGGACTCTTCGGAGCCAAGTACTGAGTACTGCAAGTATATAAAAACAATCTTTTTCATGGCACCTCTGCTTTAGTTGACTCTAGCTGAACTATTGTATCTATCTGCTAATTCGTACCTCCTCAGGTAGGGACGTCTTCCACTGTGGACAGACAAGAGTTATCAGCAGGCTTCAGGGCAAACCAGGGATTAGTGTGATTGTCTAGGCCAGGTCAGAGCTGACTGGAATTCTCTGATCACACTAAAGGTTCAAATCAGTTTTGTTTTCATCTTCAAAATCTTATTCCAGTTTCAACTGAAACTTTTTATGTTGTAGTTATAACACAAACTAAATTAGAAGGACAACTGAATTAATTCCTGGCAACTAAATTAGGAGGACTGCATGTGGGAGCTGGAGAGGCATCAACAGAATAGAAAGCAAAACTGCTTATCTGAAAATGAAATCGTTTTCTTGGAATTTTTCTTTTGAGTATGCATTCCTTGAGCACATGGTGGCATTTTTACTCTCATCCCATTTTAGTATTTTCCAAAGACATTTTTAGTCTAACTTTTAATCAAAATAAGGGTTTCATTCTCTTATATGTTATTTAAAGTACTTTTCTTTATATGTTTTTCTTCCCTTATTTAAAAATAAGATGTCAAATGTGTTTTAAACTGTAGCTTTTCCCTTTTATTTTTGCATCTCTGTGTGGACTATATCATTCAGAATTCCTTTGAGTTACCTGAATACAGTCTTGTGAGAAAAAGACTGTCTAAGTGAGTTAACATCAAACTATGATTTTTTTTTTGTGGGTGTTCATTAAAAAAAAAAAAGCTCATTAAAACAGCAACAAAAAAATTTTCTTGAAATTATGGCCAGGCCCGATCCCAAGAGTTGAAATAAATTTGCATGGACTTGTAATTTCAGACTATTCAGCATCCAGTACAACTAAAACTAAAGAAAGTTTCTTTGGCAATTTCTTGTAGAGTGGAGCAGGTTTGAAACAATCCTCACAGATTGTTCATCCATCTAGGTGCATTATCAAAGCAGAGAAGTATGTACATTTTTTGAAATCTATTGAGTTTTGTTTCTATTGTAGATGTACAGACATTTCTTTAAGTCATGGTGTAATTTTAGTGCATCTGCTTTGGACTATCTTTCTTGTGACCCTCAAATAGATTTATGGATAGCACTGATAGACACTAATTCTTAACACAATGATTTTCATTTGCTGTGGTGTGACACAAATGACAGAATGCCCATTTCCTTTTCACTGACCTCTGTAGCTGGCTTGCCTCTTGCTTTATCTGAGCTGGTAATTAGTAACTGCAGGGTAGAACCTGGCCCCCAGCATTTGAACTGTCCCTTTACTTTGGGAGTGCTTCTACTCCATTTCAGGACAGTTAATCCATCTGATTATTGACCCAGTTAATAGTAAGTAGACTCAGCTGGCTACTGGCTTTGCTCTGAAAAGTATTACAGACATTTTTACAGTCAGGAACAACAGCCAGGAGATCCAAGGAGCTGCCAGGAGCCCTTCTGTTTGTGTCAGAGGTAGTTAATCCATTAACTGGCCAGGACAAACTGCCAGTCTGTTTCAGGATGGTGATGAACAGCTGAACATAGCCTTCAATGAAAGTGATTTAACTACCTGTTTGTCTTTGCCCAGAAATAATTGAAATGAGTTACAGCTACTGACTGTGCAGGTTATTGTGCTTCAGCTGCTATCTATGTCTCTTACTGTTTAATTCCTTACCTGGGAAGTTCCCATCCTGTGTGTCCAAGACTGAGATTCTGGATGTGTGTCTCTATATGCACAACTTAGAAGGTCCCTGAGGGTCCCCATCCCTATCATCAGCCATGGTACTCTTAATGACCTAAAACTCGAGTTTTAGCACGTACTGGTGTGATGTTTAAATAGATGGGATGTTGCAGCTGCAGGCAGAATAGCTGTTGTGAACAGCTCCAGACAGCCGGGTGAGCAGCGTGGCTTCGTTTATAAAGGATAAAATGCTGCAGTCCATCACGCCGCCTCCCTTAAACTCGCAGGGAATAACAGGGCATCCTCACGGGCCGTGTCAGAGCCTGCCAGAGACAGCGTCTGAATCGTCTCACAGTCCCTCCCTGTGTCAAGGTGCGCTTCATTTCATCCCGTGCTGTTTGGCAAGCGGCTGCTCCCAGCCCCGGGCAGATGGAGCTCCCAAGGGGAAGCATTCCCGCCGCTCCTACCCGGGGATCTCTGCCCGCTGCCCGGAGCCAGCCCGTGTCGGAACTGCGGCTCCAAACCGAGCTGCGGCAGCTGAGCGATCCATCCCCCGGCAGGCAGGCAGGCAGGAGCCCGCAGCGGGCAGATATCAGCTCTCAGCCCTGCCTGTGCAGCTCCACACCACACCCCTCCAACGTGGATCGCTAGGGGAGGATCACACTCAGCTCTGATTCAGGAATTCCCTCTTTCTTCAAGAGCTGTTGCTAGGAGTTGGGTGAGTACTTTGCAACAGACTTTCGGTTTTAACGGAGTAATTATTCTTCCTTTAGCTGTCGAAAGCACTCTCAGCTAGTGGCTTTTCTTTAGATGCAGTCGTCAGATGTTTAGAGTCAAAGTCCAGCAAAGAGTGCTGCAAAAAGGGAGAGACTTCTTTTCCTCTGCAGATTTGAAACAGCAGGATAATGAATATACTTGCATGGTTAATACAACTAACATTTGGTTGCCATAATCTCAGTCTCAGGTATTTTAAGCTCTAAGTCGGTTCTTGGAAAGGAAGCTATCCTAAATCTGAACAAGCTAATTCTGATCAATAGGTTGAGTTTGAAGAAAAGTTTTTGCTTTTTTACGGTGCATGTAAGAGAGGCTCGATTCAAGCAGAGTGGTCTGCCAGGCTGTTTCAAATCAGTCTGAGGCACCCAACTTCTGAAGCAATTCATATTTTGAGAAGTACAGGAAGATTTTAGGAGAATCAAATTAAGCTGTTAAGACAGAAGCCAATTTCACTCACAGTATATTTGAAATTTGCAAGAAACTAGTGAATGAGGCATCCAGTCGTATCAGTGTAACAAACACGCTGCACTCCAAAAAAACAGAATATTTTTGGAGACTTTTGTAATATTTTACTTAGAATAATTGATGCAAACTTCATTTTTAGTAACTGTGCAAAACAGAGAAGTAATACTAGCCTGTATTTTAAAATATTTCTAGAATTGGCTAATATGTTAAGAAAATTGCAATTTTAATGAGGAAAAAGTCCATGACAATGGGAAATTAGAGGTAGGGAGTAAAACAGCAATTTGGATTGGGGGAGGAGTGTGTGGATGGTCAGTCTGACTCAGTGCTCCAGGAATTAGCCATGAAAGTGTCATGGGAAACATGTAAAGATATAAACCTTCCTTCCTGAGTGTCTTATGGGCAGAGACAGGAAGCGCAGCTGTCAGTGCAGATAGGGACAGCAAGGGCGTGCTGGAGGAATTGCCAGGCACCTACTTGGGCAAAGCTGTCAGCCTTTGCCCTTTGGAACCTTCTGCCCATTATTTAATTTCACCAAGAGACATTTATTACTGTCTGTGAAGGCAGCAAGTATCTGTATGCACAGCAGATTCCTCTGAATTATTCTTTAAGCTGAATATAATATGAGAATTATAATCAAGTTTACTTTGGGTGTAGTGTACACAGAACACAGCTGAGGAGGTAAAGGTGATTAAAGCACATCCTGCTCTGGCCTTTTCTCCTGTCAGATAATGCCCAAGGGAAATGGTTCATTAAAAAGCAGTCATGTGGCCAATTGCTTGATGAATCCATTTATTTGAAAATTTTATGACTTTTATGCCAGAGAGTCACAGAGTGCCCTTTAAATTGCCTTTCAGTAATCTGTGTGTTTGTCCTCACATTGTGCATTGCCAAGTTTGTAATTTTTGAGTTTTAAAGCATTTCAGCTCTCTGGTGTAGCTCTGTGACATTTAAGGAGCATTAACTTTTTAGTGCAGTGCCCACTAATATTGCTCATGAAAACTTAATTGTTATTAATTTAGTAATATTTTAAGTGCTGAATTAGAGTTTTAGGTTTCTGACTCAAGACAGATAAACTCAATGCCATTAAATTTCTATTTATTCCTAATCTCATTGGAGAGCAATTTTGAAAGCCCAATGGTAAAACTTTGACTCTTTGGTGTCTATTTTAGATCTAAAGGGAAGTGAGGGACAGCACTCAAAAAGGAGGCAGTTTTCTGGGAAGAGGAAATTTCAATAAATAGGAGGAAAAGTGATCTCAGAAACAAAGCAAGGGTGTAAAAGAAGGAGCATCCTGGTAGACTCAGAATATGTCCAGATCCACAGTTAGACAAGGAGAATTACTCAGCTCCAGTTCTACCTGCAAGGACTCTCTGTTTCTCAAATAACTCTTCCAAGTGCATGAACAGAAGCAGACCCTGGTACCCAGGTGTTCACCAGCACAGGAGCACTGGTATTTTTTATGCTATTCTGATTCTGTGCACCTTGGATCACTTTTAGGGCACAGAACACAGACTTTTCCCACTGATATATCAGTGGGATTAAGATTGTTTCTGAAAAAAAAAAAAAATCTCCTCTGGGGAAAAAAAATACCGTTCCACAATCTTTCACATTCTGGAAAGTTACTTTAATATCTACATTTACTTTAAAAAGGTGATTCTGGCAGTAATTTTAGTCTGCATTGTAAGATAAGGTGATATCTGCTTTAAGTGCTTTTTTACTTTCATGATTTTGTTGTCATTCAGTTCATTCTGAGAATGTCTGCCAGAAGGACTCAAAACATTTGTATAGGGAAAAGAAAATAAATTTTTAAATTAAAAAAAAAGGAATATCAGTAGAACTCAATAGCATAGAGGTTTACATGACTGTCATATCTCAATTGTGGAGCAAAGTGTTTAAAATCTGTCAAATTCCATTAGTTACTGGTGTTGTTTGTTTGGGCTGCATTCTGAACAGTCATATTTTCTCTCTGGAGAGTCAGGAGAGGCTGATGGGCTCTTACCTATCTGCAGTTGTTCTTCACACTGAAACCAGAGAAAAACTGTCTTTAAAAACAGGGACAAATTACTCACTTCTGTGTGTTTGTCTTATGAAACCAATTTAACTTTACAATGGGGACAGAGTACCCCTGGGGACAGAATGAAGCAAAACCATATGGAGAATTGTATAATTCCTTTCCCCTTGTAGTTACTTCACAGCAAAATAGATTTATTTTGATCCTTTTCATTTTCTCTCACAACTCTGTTCAGTTTCTTAATTACTTCCTGTGCTGTTAATACAGATATTTATTTCCCATCCTTAGTATTGCTGCCACCTTCCCTGCTGAATAACTGAGTGAAGCTCTGAATAAGGTAATTAGATTTACAGTTTAGTGAGAAATTAAAACTAGGCTTACTCTAGGGTAGGAGTTGGATCACAAGAAAGTTCAACTTTCTTTCAGAAAATTGAACCTTCCTTCAGAAAACAAAGCATTCCAAGGGAACTGATTTTAATGTAGCTACATTGAAAAGAGTAGTTGCAGCAAGTTAGAAATACAGATTTTATGTAAAGGAAGCACTCAGTTGGTATTGTTTTTATGAAGGTCAAGGAAGCATGTTGGCATTTGCTCTATGTCCAGAGGAGCTGGCACTGTGGGAGATGAAGGGAATACAATCCTTTCTTTTGATGGCATTGTTATTTCATGTTGGTTTGAAGTGGCTGTAGGCTGAGTCCTGGGTGATTCCCACTGAAGGCAGTTTCAGCATTTCTAACCTGTGTGACCATCACAAATCCACTGCAGGAAAAGTGTCTGTGGTGTCTCCAGCTGGGAAGCCAGAGCAGGTGAGCTCAACTTGCCTGACAGAGCAGGGAAATTTGGGTTTTGAACCTCTGTATGTGTGAAAATGTGATTGATGTGATGGTGAGGTTACAAAAGGTGGATGAGTATGAGCAAAACCAGTCACAAGAGGCATCACTGTGGCAGCAGTTTCCTCCTGTGCCTGCCTGTGAGTGTGTGCAAATGGGAAATTACACACCACTGGATTACCTATGTATAATACAGTGCTGAAATTCCTCTTCCCACTAGAAAAGCAGATTGTGCTAAGTTAATTGACATCTAAATTCACTTCTGTTTATCCATAAGGACAGCTAAGACTTGAACACATGGGCTGGACTTTTCCAGTCCAAACTGCTAGGAAAAAAAACCAGGTTAGACACTTTATAGTGCTTAGATGTAACTAATACTGCTGCTTGTTTGTTTTGCTAGTGGATCCTGTGCTCTGGTGTGGTTTTTATTAGGATACTGAAAGCATTCCCTGTTTGAAAATAAGATCAGATGGCCAATATTTTTGCTACCAACGGGTAGTTTCTGTCTGAGCACTTCAGGCCCGAGTGTAGTGGGGTTGTTTTTTTTATTAAAATTTATGAAATTATGTAAGCAAGTTATTGCTTTAGTCCACATGTAAAAATATTTTGATAGGAGCAAAAGATTTCTTTTCCCTCTTGAAAGCCATATCAAAATGAAAATGAGATAGTTATGTGATTTGCTGCAGACAAACCCAGTGGTCCTGTGAAAAGTGCAGTTATTTTAATAAATCAGTCCTAATTTCAGAAGTTATAATTCCCTTTATCTGTTGCATCAGGTGCTCTGCACTGCTTGGTCGGGGAGTCAGGAAAATTGTTTACAGGCTTCTGTAGGCAAGGGTTACTGTCACTACAGCCCTGCCTAGCTGATTATATCCAGTTCCCTGCTCTTGGGTCATGGATACCATGGATGGGACACCTGACTGAGCCAGGCAAGAAGGAGAACTCGGGGGACGAGGAGTTTAAGGTCTGGAGCTGTGTCACAAGAGAAGGTGAGTGGAGACATGATGGCAGAAGTACCTAGTGTCAGATGTGAACAGACCAGCAGAAGGGAAAAAATAGGTCCTGGACCTAAGTTGGGAAAATGGAAAGCAGTTTTAAAGCAAGAGTGAAAGAAGCTAACAAGGAAAATGAAAAGGTAAGAGGTCCACAGACATATAAGGAAGAAGGGACTCCTTGTGCTGGGTTTATTAATAAACTTATTATTTTATATTTCCATTTCAAAATATGACAAGGTTTTTACTTTCAATTATTTTATCACATCTTCTGGAAAAGCAGCATTTATAACCTTCATAAAAGCAGAAAGAAGGTGGGAATTTAAATCTGAATCAGTGACATCAGGTTATACAACTTTTTAGCATAAAAACTAATAAAAACATTAGTTTTTTCCAAATTTTCTCCATAGTTCCCAGTTTTCACTTCACTTTCCAGTTCTCACTAGGTAATTTCAGAGACTAGAATAGTGCAGCAGCAAAGCATTTAAGCTAAATGGTGAAAGGTAGGTAACCAACAAAAATTCTCTTTCATGACAAGAAGGAATTTGAAGTTCTTGGAGGAAGCACATGGAGTCCCTGGTGCCAGGACTGACACAGACTGAAAGCTGCCACAGCAGGGCACAGAAAAAGGGAGATAATTTGGCATGGGAGGTGGGATTGCCATAGCTTTTGCTTTCAGTCATATTTAATATTTGCATGCTCATGATTCACAGTGCACTCCTGAACTTTGAAAGCTGCTGTGCCAGCACAAGGCTCTGGTGGCAGTCAGTTTAATTGACAGCTCAACACTGACTCAGGTACCACCATCAGAACAGAGGTGGTGGAATTCCTGCTCACTCCATTCTTCATATTTACAGCTGAGGGAATGGGAAAACAGCTCCAGACCAGCACATGTAATAAAATAATTTTAAAGAGAACACTGACTCTGCCAGCTGGGACACAATGCTGCAGAGAAGACTGATGAGACCTGTGTCACACAAGTCCTAGGAGGCAGTGCAGGATATCAGAGGGCAAAGGCAATGCCTCTGAACTACAGTGACCTGAAAAGGGTCTGCTTTTATATCAGAAGTGCTATCATCCTGTCTAGTTAGGCCTTTTAATCCCTCATTTTAGGCCGTGCTAAAATGGACCTCTGGCCATGCACATCCTACCTTCTGCTATTAATTCCTCTACTTAATTATATCCTCTGCCTTTTTGTGTGTGTGTGTTTCTGTTTCCTGGGCTGTCAGTGTGAATGAGTCACTTTTACCATCATTGCAATGTCACTTTAGGTCTTTTTCTAAGGATGTCTTTTTTTGGCTACTATGGGAAATGTTAGTTTTATTTTTCTTTTTCCAGTTAGCGTGTTAGAGATAAATGCTACACTGGAAAAAAAAAAAAGGGTTGTGACTAAACATTCAGGGAACTAGAAAAATTGGTGTTGAAGAGACTGCTAGGTTAAAAAAAAAAAAAAAAAGTCCTATCTCCAAAGGCTGAAAACTGCATGAACAAGATACTCAGTTTTATACTTTTCTGGTTTTGGCAAAAAACATCTTGAGAGCTTCCTTCTATTTTTGTTTTGGAGGAAAAAGTCTTGGCTATAAGGCCAGGTAGTGAAGGTCTGTAACTGGGAGCTTCCTTGATTGCTTGTGGTCTGCCTTGGCTACCTGTGTTTCAGCCTGAGGGAAGCTAATGGCACCAAATGAAAGCGTTTAATTAAATCAGTCAATAAATCAGTGCCAATTATTATCCACCGACCTTTGATCTTCTTTGTCAAGTAAAATTCTTGTTGTCTGTTATAAAATGTCTCATTAAAAGGTGGGGGAGTTTGGGAGCAGTAGAATGCCAGTTCCTTAGGAATTGTCTGTATGAAATATACATTAATGACACCATGATGGAGAATATTAATGCTGGACTGACACCTGGCTGTCCTAAGCTAGAATCATTCTGAAGGAAAAGGTTTTACTTGCTCTCAGAAGTTTTCAGAATGTGGCTGAAATAATCAGACAGGTAAACATTACCTATTTAAAATTGAAACATTTCCTATTTTTCTCATGACACACAGTTTTTCACCATTGTGTGCATTTGACATTTTACTAGCCAGATATGATAGTTTAAGTATTTTGAATTTTTCACTCCATACAATTACAACAAAAACAAAAAAAAAAAAAAAATCAGAGTGCTTTAAAAAATATAAAAAAATTATACCAGTATCATAAGAAGCTTACAGCTTTAAAGTTCTGTTACTGGGCAGCTGAACATCCAGTCAGAAAACCTGGACTTTTTCTAGAGGGTTTGGGTTTTAATTGAAAATCCAGTGCCAAGTACGCTTTGATCTGGGATTTCATTCTTCCTTCAGGAATAATAAGAAATAATTAGACTATGGAAGGATTTAAGCATTTTATTACCAAAACCTTCAGCCAACCTCCACCCAAACCTGACCCAATGTTCTGGGACTGTGTGGCCTGCTGGGAAGGATAGCAGGGAGATAAAGGAGGTTGTGTTTGCTCAGGAGGCTTTGCAGCAAGGCAGATATGCTGCTGCACAGCCCGCATCGTTCCTGTTGGGAGCTGGCCCAAGCATGGACATGCCCAGCTTTTGACACACTTCTGACCCTTCCTTTTAAGGGAAATGTAGGAGTTGAGTGGAAGAATGGAAATACTGTACCCTGGGAAGGGTTTTGTTCTCTGTACAAATGCAGTCATTTGTCCTCATAAACACACAGTGACAATGCTGGATGGTAGCTCATGATACACACAATTCTATTTCCAAATGGAAAAGAAAATAGGAACTTATTAAGGATTTCCATTTCTGCCTGATTGCCTGTGTTCTGCTTGGGGAAAAGCTTTTGAGAATATGGGATAACTGACTAAAAACAGATTACTAAATTTTGCAGTGTAAATCTATACTCTGTGGATTCCTGGAAGAAGGAACCAAGGCTTCAGTTTGAGTGATAAAAACTCAAATTCAAATAGAGTTTTGCTGAACTAGTGAGAGTTTTGATGGCATGTTTGGAAAAACTCAAACATGGAAAATGAGGGCTCAGGGACAAACATGGAATTAATCCATGGGTTACTGAGGCTGTGGATAATTAGCAAGTTCCTTTATGAAGAGCCACAATTGGGCCAATGATTACTTCTAAGAAAAACAATGTGCTAGGAATTTGCTCTTTCCCATGTAATTCAAAAACTATAAATGTGTTTTGTAACTTTTTATTCCAGTGACCTCACTGGAACCAGGCAGTTTGAAAGTTATTACTTTATATCTAAGTATCCAATCTGAATATTTGATGGTATTTTTGCTTTAAGTGACCTAGACAATGTCAAATGATCACCAAATTTTTTATATTGTAACAATAATTGTCTGTGCAGTTCTTTGAATTGTTTTACTTAATGTTTCTCCCCATATCATCTTTATTAGTTGTGGATTTATTTTAATTTCAGCTGATGTCAAACTAACATCACAAATCAGATGTCTCTCAAATTACAAAGACAATCTTGGACACTTGGACAACTTCAGGTTGCCATGTACAGAGTTACTGTCCATTTTAAAGCATGACTAGACTTCTTATTAGGGGTGAATTAAAAGATTTGTTGTAACCTTTTTTTTTTTTAACATTTGGATAAAAATGCATAATTCCTCCAAGGTCAGGTATTAAAAAACTTTGTCTATAAAGGATTGTAAAACTGGAGTTCCAGTTAGAATTATGATAAAAAATGCTAATTTTATTTCTTTGAAAAATACTCTAGCTCTTGCTCATTTTTTCCATTTAGGGACTATTTCAAAACTTGTGCATTGGTTTCTAATCCAGGAGAGGTTATTCTATCTCTGCTAGAAAAACAATAATTTCTTAATTTGTTCACAGAATTAAAAAATAGTTTTGAGGAAAGATTTTAAAATCATGATTAAAAGCACAAAATGGGATCTATATTAGTTTGCAAAATGTTTTGCCAAACTGTATGTGGATAAAGCCTTTTATTTGTTCCTGAAGAAGTTAGGCTAAATAATTGAGTCTAGAAGGAATCAAAGACATGAAATTTTTTGTTTGTTTTGGCAGGAATGAATTATGATGTGGAATTTACCATGGTCATATTTTCTGGCTAAAAAAGAAATTCCTTTAAAACCAAAACTTTTGTTCCATTATTAAAAAAAAAAAAAGATAAAAAAGGAAGAACTCTCAGTAGTTTTCCCTACATTATATACTGAAGCCTTCTAAAGGGCATTGTCAAATTAAAAATTACCTAAATATATAATACCTAAACAGTTAGTGCTGTTCATGATTTCAGCCAGTTATTTTTAAGAATTAATTTCCTTTTTATTACATGCTGCAAGCTGGGAAAACACTGAGTATGCAAGAGGGAAAAATTGGCAAGTTTTCTAGAGAGAAATGAGAATTGTGGCCCTGATTTGGTGAAGACCACTCTGTCTTCACAGGCATGTAAACAGAAACACTCAAGACCAAAGAGTGTCTGAAGGTTAGAAACTTCCTAGCCCTTAGATTTTAAGTTTTATTTACTTAATATTAATTAACATAGCAAAAAGAAATTCAGTACTGTACTTTAAGAGAAGAGGGTAGGGAACTCCCTTCTATTCCCTATTATGAATAGGGAATTGATCTGTTGGTAACAAAGAAGACATTGGGTCTATTTTCTAATTAACATCCAGAGATCCTCAAGGAACTTTTAGTTAGTTGGAAAATATGTATTTCTAAAAAAGTTAAAGCAAAAGTTTTCTGAAGTTAATTTCATGTGTGCGTGCATAACCTCGTCTTTAGCAACCTCAGCATGACAGCTACCATGGGATAAAAGTGTTTTTCTTCTGTCAGTGATTGCACTGCTTCAAAGTGAAAAATAATAGCTCTGAACTTAAGTTCAGAGGTGAGGTTCTCAGAATTAAAGAGATGTACAAGATAGAAAATCCTGCTGAAGGCACTGAAGCCTGTGCTGCAAAAAAGTTCACTGATTCCTCTGAAATGGTATTTAGTAATTTGGGAGCCTGCTAATTATAAAATGATTAAACATTTGTTTGAAAATGTTGTGGTAATGAATCTAGGTTCTGCAGATGGAGTAAAACTTGGAATGATTTGACTTGGCAAGCAACGCTAATCGCGCAATTAGCATCAGGACATTAAAAGTACCAAGTGTTATATTTTCTGTCAGGATGTGTTCCAGGAGGTGATTTCAGCTGGGGCTTAGATTGAAAACAGTAGCAGTGCCTCTAACCTGGATTGGAGATGGGACAGGAGACTTGCAATCCTTGTCTTGTGTTTCATTGTGCTGACAAGAGGTTTATGCTAAAAGAGCTCACATTATCCCCAAAGCTCCCAGTTTGTGTGTCTGCCCACAGGGCTGTGCACTGCCCTGCTAATAGCTTTTGCAGAATGCTCAAGGAATCTGACTGAATTTGTCAATTCTCACTTTTATGTTACACAGGAGAAATGAAGGGAAGAAAGAAGGGACGTTCCTCACCTTCACCCTTTATCTTGCTGCTCTTCTGTATCGCCGAGCACGCAACTGCTGAGCTGGATGGCAGCAAAGAAGAGCATGTTGTGGGTAAGAGATCCTAGAAAACACCTAAAACTCAACCAACAAAAACCAAACACTCAAACAACAACACCCACTATGTTAAAATGCACTGCAGGTGTAATTCTGTACTTGAGAACTTTTGTGGGAAACGTTTGAAATTGGGACTCAGCTAAAAATGGTGTCTAACTAGGAGAGAGATGCTTATAATTATCTATTAAGCTTTAGCAAAATTGCCTTCTGCTGGGGCTTCTGTTTACCAAGCTATTTGCAGCATCTAATCCTAATCAAACACTGGGTTAGATGTCAAGATGATTCCTTTAAAGCTCTGCTCTAGCAGCATGGAAAAGCTCAATGTTCAGGCAAGGAAACATAGAGCGGGTTACTCAGGCTTTATTTCCTCACACAGAAAAAGCAAAAATATGATTAATACCATTGTAGATTGATGTTGCTCTGTTCCATGCACAGATCTCTTGAGTCACAGTTAATTTTCAAAGTTGGATTTAAAGATGATACAATTACTGTCCTGGTAGTTTTTCTGGGCCTTAAGGAAGGTCTTTGTATTGCCCAAGTGATTTGATATCACTGAATAAATAAAGGAATTGGACTTGATCCTTGTTAATTCCTTCCAGCTCTGGATATTCTACAATTCTATGACTAAAAACTCACTAGCTGAAAATTTTTGTTAGAAAAGCAGTGTGACTGTTAGAAATTGGGATGTTCTTGATTTTTCACCGTGCTAAGATCATTGTTTACTTCACTGAAATTAAGATCTATCAGAATTCTAGACTGGCTATCGTTGTGAAGGATATTTCAACTTCTTCCCAAACAATTCTGAGAAAGATGAGGGAAAAATACACTGCTGGGGCCACACTAAAATATTACTTTTTCCTTTGAGGAAGTGACTTGAAACTCTGATCACTTCCCCAAGTTGCAGAGGACTCTGAAGTGGATGCTTTTGTTTGACAAGTCTGATTTTGAAGCACAAATGAAAGTGCAGCTAAGGGGAACCTTTTTGTTATGTTTTGTCCTATTTCCATCCAGATTATTTCTCTCTATCAGACTTTGGCAGCAGTGTTCTTTGAGACAGAAATAGTAGTTGTGCATAGTCATGGCTATACTAAGACAGGACTGTGTCACAATTAGTCACTAAAATTTAATATATGTGCTGTTCCAGGTTAAGTGTATGACTAGAATGGCTGTGTAGTAAAGACTGGTTCATGCAGAATAAATTGTTTCTTTTAAACTCTGAAGTACAAAAATGCCCTTTTTGTTTGAGGGCAAAGCCACATTTATCTTTGCCCCACAACTCTTAGTGCAGTATAAATTCTTAGCCAGGCTTGTAGGTTGTGAAGGCCAAACCAGCTTGCACACTTTGTCACCATAACAAAAAATCTGATGGCTTAATTTTTTTCCTCTATTTCCTTTGTTTATAAAGAAAATAAGTAAATAATCTCAAGGAAATTAAATAGTCATTTTACTGAGGATTATTTTTCACTGGTTATTTTGCAACTGGTTACTTAGGATTATGTGACCACTAACTGATTTAGCAAGAGAAACAATTCTGAACTTCTGGCTTTAATTCTGAAGTAAAAACCCATCAGATGTGAGGCTTAGCTATTAAACTAGGATCCTGTTTTTGTGACTACTGAGGACTCGGTTGTAGTGTTTACAATAAAAAAGCTTTTGCTGTACTGTTTTCACTAAATATTTAGATTGTTGTTAATTAAAATTTTATTTGTGGTTTCTCAAGATTTAACTTCTGGACTCAGACTTTAAGTGTTGAAATTTTGTGGGCTGCAATATCATTGATAACATTTGTTTTTGAAGTTAGATGATTATAAAGCAATGGCATTTTACCCCAGCATTCCATAAATTTCAGGTATTAAAGGATAAAATTAATTCTGTGCTTCCATTATTTTTAATGTCATACTTTTGGATCACATGGAGTATAAGTGCTTTGTGAATTTAAGAAGTGGGCTTTTGTCTATTTTAATTACAGTAATAATCAAGATTGCAGGGTCAAGCAGAATGTAATAAAAATATTTTTAATTTGTTCTCTTCCAACAAAATCTGTCATTTTTCCATCAATAGATAAGTGTAATAACAAAAATGAAGTATAAAAATAACCAGGTTATGCATATTGTTCATTCATCCCTTATGTGGTAGGCAGCACTGTAGCTGATGTTCCAAAGCCTGAAGAAAATGACTCACAAATTGAATGTGCTTTTTATTCATATGTGAAAGCTTGCCAAGAATAAATGTGCCTGCCTATAAAAAAATGTAGGAAACACAGGGTAGGAAGAGCACTGAACAGTGTGTGGGTGGGAAGCTGTCAAACTGACAAAGATTGAGAGAAAAGAAACAGCTATTCATTAGTGACAAGGTGCTTAGTATTGATACCACTTATCAAAGGGAGACATTGCCAAGGAAGGCTGGAAAGATGACAGCATATCTTTATAATTAAGGATAACCATGGAAATTCTCATAAAGTTAAGAACACATAACCTAAGCAAACTAAAACAAAGTATTTTTACATAAAAATTCAGAAATACTTGTGATCTTTATTCTCCCAATTCATATCTCTGTTCTGAAAAGCAACTCCTCCATAACGCTTACCTTTCATACTAATTGTGCTTCAGGTGCAGTATAGAAATCAGTTCATTTTCCTAATTAAAGGGAAGTCTTTTTTATCAAGCAGCCTTGCAGATTATCCACAAGAGTCTGAAAGCCAAATTAGAGTCTTTTGTTATGCCTACATCCAGAGGAAAGGTATTGTTTTCACTCGTACTGATGTAAGAGGATTAGAGGCCTCATTCACCACTCCTGCTTTTGTAGCACTGCCCTGCTTTCTAGTGAAGTGATAACAGGGCCTTGCCTGGATCACCTGTGCTCAGGGCTGCATCAGGGCTGGCTGCAGCTTATTAAAGCTCTCTCAGTGAAATGACTGCACTGCAATGAGGAGTGGTGTCCCCTCGAGTGGCAAAAGTTGCCATGAGAGTGACAACAAAGGTGAGAATGGCTGTGCTGTATAGGAACAGTCCTGGCCCCATCTTGTTTGACAGATGCAAAAAGCAGGAAGGCTGAAGGACTGGAGGAAGAAAGGAATGGCAAAAAATACCTGCAAGGAGCTCATTGTCACTGTCAGCCATTTCATTCAGGGCGCTTTGGTCTTAACGCAGACTGGGGAGTGCAGTGGCTGTTAAACAGAGCAATGGGTGTTCAGTGCTCATGCAGCTAATGTAAGGAAGCCATTGCATTAAAAAGTTACTTCTGTGTGACAGTGAACATCAGCTGTAGTCATTATTTAATGTATTTATAACAAAATGTCTTGGTCTAGGCTAGTACAGTCCTATAATTATACAGGAATTCTTTATGTATCTGGACCAGGTGTCTAAATTGGATGAGTAATAAATATCCAACAGAACCAGATCTAACATGAGAGCTTAAATTAATTTTTAAAATGACACATGCAATGTGCTATACTTAAGAAGGAGAATTAATGCAATCATAAATACAAGATGGAATATTAATGTTGAAGCACCTGTATAACAAGGTTCTATTTGCTGGAAGGTCAATGGAAGTTACAGGGTGTTACAAAATTAATTCAATGTTAAAGTGATTAGTATTAAAATCAATGTCAAAAGGCAAGTGATTTTGTGATGGATTAAGGAAAAAACCAAAGGATAATTATTCCACTCTATTTGCCACTAGTAATGTGTCAGGTAGAGGATTATATTGAGCTCACAGCAGCACATTTTACCAGGAATCCTGACCAATAGGAATCATTGAAATAAGAGTTATGAGAGGATTAGAAAGCAAGGCCAACAAAAAGATGAGAAGAAAGGAGTTTATTTAGCATGGAGATAATTAAGAGGAGACAAAATCTTCCAATAAAAAGAGAGTAGGCAGAGGTTTGGGTTACAGAAGTGATGCAGTGAGTGCAGGGCAGCTGCTGCACCACCAGGGCTTCAAGCAGCCAGGGAAGCAACTGAACTTGGAGAGCCCACAATCAAGCTGGAGAGTATAGGAAACAACCTTCTCTCCTGCAGCAGCCTTGAATTGCAAGACACAGATGGTGAATTGGAAAGTTGAAACTGATTTACCATGTGTGTATATATATGGGTTTAATTATTTTGTCTATGCATTAAGTAAAAATTTAGTATTTAATAAAGAATATTCAGGCAGCATATTACCAAAAAAAAGGGCTGTCTTACACAAAGAGTAGTGAAATCCTAGAGCTGACTGTTTCAGATTGCTTGGAACTTTACTTCACTTGGATGAGAAACTCCATTAACATTCATTCAAGTGTTATCTTCCTCTGTTTCTGCTGAGGAATTTTCACTGACTTTCCTGACAGACATCTTCACTAAATGTCATATCCTATGCCTTTCACACCTAAAATGTAATAGCACTTTGTCCCACTGTTCAAGAGCAGAGGATGAGTCCTTACACTAGGAAGTACTTTTGTCAAGTTATATTCCACAAATGGAACAAGTACAGGCAGATGTGTGTCTGTGGGCAAATACTCCTGTTTGCCTTCTCATCTGCTGCTCTAATCTGAGAAGGAAAGCTAACTTTATATCATCTGTGTGAGTTAAGTGCTCCCAGGTGTAAAATAATGGGGAAGAATTCTTTCACTGTTTCCAGACAGAAGAATGATTCAGTTCCGACCAATCCCTTGGAGACCTCTTTCTTCAGAGTCACTTGGTTACTGTTTGGAGTTGGAGGGTTTGGCCCCTGGGGCTTTGACAGGGTACAGATTTTGCTCAAACTATGGCAGCTTTCTAGCATTCCTAGGAAACTGAGTGATTGCCAAGAAGTGTGACACAGTTAGTCATTATGTTCTCAGCAGATGTCAGGACATCTGACAGTGGTTAGCAGCATCCCTGTGACTGCAGGGGAAAGGCCTTAGGAGGTAACCAAAACAATGATTTTGTTCCGTGGGTCTGATGGGAAGCGGGCTAGGAGTGGAGAGCAGAAAGTTCCCAGGATGAACTCTGCTAAGCCCTTTGTTCATCCTCTTGGTGTAGTTTTGCAACAATGCTTGCATGCTGTTTTTGTTTGGATAGCCCACCACACTGGGGTGGTGCAATGCAGCAAGAAAACGAGCTGACATAACTGTGGGTCTGAAATGTCAGTGGTTAGGAAACCTGGTCAGTTTTCACAACCTCTTGTAGACTGAACTGGGTCACTGGCAGGGGTCACAGAGGGGATCTCATTTCTGGGTGCCAAGAAAATGACGTGTTCATAAACCCTCACCACATCTGAGTTGGATTGGTTTCTGTGGAGCTCTGAGTGTTTGATTTTAACATTTCAGGAGTGAGTTCATAACTTACTGAAAATGTTGGTGTTTTTAAGGCATTTCTTTCCCTGGTACTGAGCAGGGGAAATCCAAAATTTCATTTTGCAATGCAGGATCCTCTCAACTTTTTAAGTTGAGCCTTTTTAAGTCGCTTCCAAAGGATTCCCATGCCTTTTGGAGAACTTTAGAGCCTTTGAAGTCCAACTTGGCATTTAATTTGACTTCTAAATACTAAGATGTTATGGACTCAGGAAGACACAGTTAATGAAACCAGAAAGAAAAAACATTCTAAAAATCTTGTTCAGCAGGCTGAGCTTCACAGCAAGTTTACCAAATGTAACATCTCTTATAATTAGTAAGTTTATTTCATCAATATTTCCTATTGTATGGTCTTCAATAATATTTTCAAATCTATATACCCAACTTCAAAATCTGAAAATGTACTTTCACCAATATGGCTTAATTTACGAACAATTTTGGGGACTGAATATTTAAATAGAATTTTGAAATTAGTCCTTTTTTATATGTATTTTAACACCAAATGGTCCACCTTTGGAAAATCTGATTGTGTGCTACGATTGTTCTGTTGGCAGTAATCATGTAATAGAGGTTGTTAGTTTTTTGAGGACTTAAATGCTATTCTTGAAAAGATTTCAGTGCTGAAATTTATTTCTTTTCTGTAAGTTTGATAGTTATAATCAAATGCAATAAAATAAGTAAACTTCCATGGACCTCAGTACTTCTGAGGATTTATCTCAGCTCTTAGAATTTAATTCAAGAATTGTATAATAAGGTCAATTGTAGATGCTAAAATTAGATATCCACAGAGCAGGTGGGTAGTAAGTACACAAGGTCCCTTTTAACCATGTCATAAAGACTGATTTTCATGGATTCTTTTAATTAAAACTGGAAATTTAAACTAGTAAGAGTAGGAGTCTGTAATGATTATGTGATCATGTAAACTCTTCTCTTCTTTTTTCTTTTGTCTCCTTCCTGGGCCACTGCAAAGAGCACAGATGTTTTGCATGTTTGCATGTAAGTTCTGAGACATCAATGTTCTAATTAGCTGTAGGATGAATGAATGAAAAACTTTAGAGCTGTTCTTCTGGCTCCTATGGCATGCCCACAAGCTCTACAGAGCTTTCAGAACCCTCTAGGGTAAAATACTGCCTTGGAAAACTAAAAGAGAAAAAAAAAGTAAACCATATATTTGATATATTTGTAAGGGAACAGTATCAGGAACTGGATTGTTGGTCAGAATTTCTTTATAGACATTGGCAGGGTGAAACTTTGGTAGTGTTCTTCACAATGCCTATGGAAATTTATATGGAACACTCCCTGACCTCATATATATTGAAAGACAGAAATGACACAATTTGAAAGCGTTCAGTCTTGTTTTGCCTTGACTTTCTAGCTGTTTGCTGTTGAAAGCTGTAATGCAAGAACGGTGAGATGAAAGGAAAAGGAGTCTGGTGCCTGTCAGTGGTGCCAGCAGGGTTTGTGTCCCAGTGAAGTGCCATCTGACAGGAGAGGGATGCCCTCTGCAGGCCTCTGGCCATCCCACACTGTTCCCTGGCAGCTCCTTTACGAGCCAAGTTCTCTGGGAGCAGTGCATGGAAGAGAGCCCAAGGAAACCTTTTTGCCCTGGTGGTCTTTGTGTCTTTGTGTGTTTTTGTTATTCAGCGTTGCACCCCAGCTCCTGTGACTCGGCCACGCTCCATAACTGTTTAGAGGTTTGTGATGAGGAGTTGAAGTTTATACTGTGAGCTGTTTTGGTGGAAAATTGAAGCCACACGTTTGAATTGATCGAATGGAATCTGTGTTCCAATGCAGATGATGTTTTTCTTTTTACATCTGTTCAGTGTGCTGGGAGCTCTGCAGTGCCTCTCTAGAAGAACACACAAGCAACCCCATCTGGGAGTTAGACCCTGCAGTGTGCAGCAAACTAACTCAGCTCTTCTGCTTCTCCTCGGTGCTCCAGGTGCTGGTTTGCCACCACTGAAGCTGGTGCACTCCTTCTGTGCCATGAAAGCAGACGAGGGCCCGTGCAAAGCCATCCACATCCGATATTTCTTCAGCATCAAGAGCCGCAAGTGCGAGGTGTTTGAGTATGGTGGATGCCATGGCAATGAGAACAACTTCCTGACGCTGGAGGAATGCCAGGAGAAGTGTGTGCCAAAAGGCCAGTACCCATTCTCTCACCCTCCTACCAAGCCTTCATTTGCAGCTGTTATGTCTCATTCACAAACCACTTCAATTTGGGAAGTAGAAGCTCTCTTCAATTCCTATTATGACAGAAATACGATTCCTCTAATTATGTTCCCAAGTAGGTTGTAGTCATCTGAATTATTTTACATGGTGTGGAAAGACAGGTAGGTTTTGTAGTGTACCTCTGGAATAGAAACACCAAGGCAAGGAATCTTATTTTCTAGCTAGAGCCCTGTTTTGGATGAGTTCTTAAGAGAAATTGATTCTGAGGCTGGGCTAAGCTGGTGGGTAGCAAACAGCTATTCTTTATTGCTTTTGGAATGTCTAACCCAGGTTTGTCCTTTACTTGAGAAGCTGGTAGAATTGTCCAAAATTTTGGCCATCTTCTCTGTTTCAGCATAATTGCTACTACAGTAGTAGATAATTCTCATTAAAAATGCTAGCCAATTTTTAACTTTGTTTCATTGAATCCTCCTTGGTTAATCATTGGAAAAAAAGAAAATGAGATCTAACATATGATACACAGCACAATGTGCACCAAGGGCTTTGTGAATGTTGGTTTTGCTATTAAAATTCATCCTTGTAATTATGGTTTTCAGCATTGTACACATTCCTCACAAAACTGGATGAAAATTAGAAGACTTGTATCTTCTAGGATTAGCATAGGCCACTTGCAAGCACAGCAAGTTCTTATGGGTTACAAAAAATACCTCTGAGAAATTTTGGATTAGAAAATTGATTTCAGAAGCTCCTATTTGGGTTTTCTGACCAAAGCTGATTGCCATATGTGACAAAGTAATTTATAGCTTCAGGTTTTGTCTGGCAACAAATGTAAATGTTTCTTACCTATTTTTTCCATCCCTTCCAGAATTTGTGTCTACATAGTGTTTAGATCAGGCTTTAAATCTGTTGCATTGTCTGCTTTTTAGCACATCTGTATTTCCTGATCAAAATTACTCTGCATCTTGTTGCTAAATTTATTTAGAAATCTCAAAGTAAGTATCTGTCTCCCACTGCAATGTTACAATAATGGCTGGAGCTGGTTGCACATTACCCAAAGGAGTATTTCAAGAATGTTTGTTAGTTTTAATGCCTCTAATTTTATCAATCTACAAATGTTAGTGAGCCATTTCCATATACCTTGAAAGCATCCCTGGCCTCGACGCCTTTGGTCTTTCCCAAGAGGAGACTTCACACGTTTTATTTACTCACCACGTATTAACTCAAGATATTATTTACCTTTCAGATCTATTTTTCTGATCTGCTGGTGCCACCATAATTTCTGTTCAGTTAAGTTTTGCTTTTAAACAACTGTATGCTTATAAAGCTCTCTCTAGCAGAATGAAAAAAAAAAAAACCCAAAACAAAACACTACAGAGTTTCACTAAGAACAGGTGGCAGTCAAAAATCTTACTCCAGTTTTTAAGGGGGTGAAAATTTTCCAGTACATTTTACTCTAAGGATTAATTGGAAACTTATCTTTTGATGGTTTCTGGATAGATCCTACTAATAAGCCTCAGAGACCAGAGGTGCTCCAGGGAAGAAGTGGGAAGGATCAGTCACAGCCTTGCTCTGTTTTCAGGTGCAATACATGGGTAAACACAGTGGTGATTATAGTAAAATAATATTAATTCTTAAAATGGCATCCCATCAAGAAAGAGGTATGTGGAAATCACAATTCTTTAGTTACTAAATAACATAATCCAGCATTTCAAGTCAAAAGAAAAAAGGATGACATGAAGAAAAACATTTTGCCCTACATTCAAGCACACACAAATTTCAGGAACCTCTGTCCTAAGATCTGAAATGGATCTTAAGCAGAATCTTCCTGAAGTGGCTGGAAAGGGAAAGGACCTAATGAATTTCTATTTATGTTCAAGTTTCAGATACTTCTAGAAGTGCAGATTACTATTTTGGTGCTCATTTACCTGTATTTGGTATTTTAGCAATTGGCAAGGATAAAAGCTTCTCCAAAATATATTATTTGTGCCTTTGATTCATCATACCTGAGTTTAAAAAAAAACCAAAGTGAGATAGAATTGAAGTCATAGGCTTTAAAATCTTCCTTACAGACTATTGTATGGGAGCAGATCTCATTTCTGGGCAGAAAATCAAAGAAAGAAGGAATTCATTACAGATCATGAATCTGTTTCTAGTTATGACTCCACCAAGTTTAAAAAGTAAAGTTTTTCAAGATGAAAAATTGAAAATTATTGTTTCCTTGAATAGCACTCAGTTTCAGAAAGACCTGGAGTCTAGGATGTGAATTAGGTGCTCTTTGACACCAGGCTGGCTCTTGGTGGTTTCCAGCTAGTATTTGGTTTGGGGTTTCAGCAGGACCCACAGAATCTTTACCATGCTTGCAGTGGGGTTATTTGCACCTGTCAGAATCTCATCCAAAACTTGGCACTTCCTGTCACAGGAAATTTTGAGTGTTTGGCCTCAATTTCAGCTTAAAGGCTAGGACAGAGGAATAAAAAGGAAAAGGCTGGGCTGATGACCTTGATTTCAGTTTAAAGGCTAGGACAGAGAAATAAAAAGGAAAAGGCTGGCCTGATAGATGCAGAATTTGGAATTAAGTGTCCAAAAGTCATAATCAGGTGTCATGAGTGAAGATTTATCACATTATTTCTTCCATCTGATGCTGCTGTTTTCGGAGAATAAGCTGAGTTGGAAGGGACCCAGTGTTACTTTGATTCTGACACACATGTTGCATCTGGAACAGATCTTCTAGACCAAATCCTGTACTGGCATATATTTGGCATAACTCTATAGTATAAAACTGAAAGGTTTTTAAAATGAGAACTGGCTTAGTGTCTCCATCTTGGTACTCAGCCCATGAACACTTTTCTGTGAGTAACAGTGATACAAGACTCTCCAAGAGCTGGATCTGCTTGGAGGTAGAGGAGAAACAAAGGCTCGCGATCTCTGTATTCTCTGAATGGATAAGAGCAGATAAAATGATTTGGTGTTACCTACAGTGTGCTGCAGACCATCAGGCATAAAGCAAAGCAAACCCTTAAATTAATCCCTTTTGCTAACATAATGCAGCAAAACCCTGTATAATTCTGTGAATTGTTGTTAACTCTAACTCGGTCTGTGCAGTATTGTAGTATATAATTGTATTTATCTTACTTAAATTTCCAGTACTTATTTCTGTAGGAGATCACTATTTAGTGACTGTAGAAATGAGTCTGAAGAGAGAGTATGAGTGGCATAAAAGTGCTTAGAAATAAAGAAAAATCTGAAATACTAAACAATCACTTTGAAGAATGTGAAGGCCAGTATTGTTAAAAATAACCTCAAGAGCAGCTACCTAAAGTATGTAGAAGTTCAAAAGAATTAATGCAATCAAAGTTCTTGATTTTCAATATTCAGCACAAATACATGAATAAATGAGCCAGCATGAGGGACTTAGCAGATCAGGATAACTTTTTAACAGTTTGGAATCAATAAGCTACCAGGCAGAACTGATTGATGTCAGTACAACAGAGTTGAGAGAGCCCAGCTGTGTTCTGGCCACTCTAAGGCTCTCCAAGACAATGCTCAGATTCAAGATGAGTACTTCTGAATCAAACTTCCTAGAAATCAGCTGTATTTTTTGTTTCTTGTGCCCAGTACTCACAACTTCAGGGAATGAAAACGTACTTTCTAAGGGGAATTTGCCTATAGGCTCTATTATTTGCTGGATATGAGTATAGTCCCAAATGTCATCACTCACACTAAGACCTTAATTTTCAAGGCCATGAATATAAATTTTATGCTACTTAAGCTTGCTATTATGGGAAAATACCTGCTCTGATAAATGCTTCTGGTCACAATGGCAATTCTAATGTCTATTATTTAGAGTGGATCTACTAAAGAATACACTTTGTTTACAAAAAAAACCAACTCAGATGTGGATTTGGATTTTTGACTGAAACCAGAAGCAAAAACAGTGTTGACATGGTACTAAGATTAAGATATTCTAGGCCTGTATCAAGTCACAATGAAATTTTCCTTTTCTCTGCCAGAAGAGGGGAGATCACATGCCAAAGTATGATTGCTGATTTTGCCCCGAAGGGGACAGCTGAGTGAGATTAGTGGAATGGCCTGACGTGCGTGTCCGCGTTTAGGTCATGGGTTTAAATGCTGAGGGCCAAGCCTCCTACTAATAGGAAATACTGGAAACCTGTTCAAAGAAATGCTACATCACTCTGAAGTGCGTGCCATGCCTTTAATATTTTTTAAAGGGTAACAGCTGCATTGTCCCAGAGGTGGAAGGAAAAATGTGTCATGACAGAATTTCTACCCAATAGATATGCTTTGAAAATATAATATCAGCACGTTTCCAGAGAAAACTAGGATAGAATTATGATACAAAAGGGCAGTAAAGTACAAAACAAGAATTATGAAGCAATGCAAATAAGGTGACTAAGGCAGAGTCCAGAAGCTGCTGGCCACCTTTCTCTCAGCTGTCAAAATATTGTCGGCCTTTCTCAGACATTGTACAGTCTGCTCTGCCCTTGGACTCCTTTGCAGTTTTATGATTAGACAGTCTCCTACAAGGAGAAGGTTTGTTTTCAATCTCTAAAAAAGGAATTTGGGGTTGAATTAAGATACCCAGTTCCTTGAGCTGATACGATAAAACCCAGGCTCCTGCATTAAAAATGACAATAACAACTTTGCTGCGGATCGTGCACGGAGAGAACCATGCAGACCAAGTTTTCATCTCCAGCCCCCTGGGATACCTGGGGACACTTGGCCAGTTGCAGTTAATTAATATCATTAACTGGAGGAGGAAAGCTTCACTCCTAGATGGCAGAGCAGAGGGAGTTGGGTGGGATGAGGCAAGTCCTGCTGTCTCCCTCAGCCAGCTCCACAGCTATGAGCAGTATTAGTAGCTACAGCAGTCGGGTTGTTAGTCTGCTAATTAATTACTCCTCTTTTGAGGAGTGAGATTGCATGATGCAGGATCCTGGATCCAGTAGTAAGGGGTAATTTCCCTTTTCAATTCTAAATTGGCATAATTTGATTTCAGTACTTGCTATATTGTCAAGTTTCCAATACAGCAGGTCTTCCTATACAAGGGAAATAATACTTCAGTTCACTACAATGAACTTCTGTGCTACTTCCTGAATAAAGAGAAAAAGGAAAAGGAAGAAATTCTGTTTTCTTGCTTCTCATTGCTCACTGTCACTGCAAAACACACTGGTATCACAGGTGAGACTTAAAATGTATGCTTTTGCTAAATACTTTTATTTTTATTTATCTTGCAGAATTTCCTCAGAAGATGGCATTAGCAAAAAATAAGAAAGGTAACGATATTTACATCATAATTTAAGGTTCTCTACACAATAAGGACACGTATTTTCTTCTTTTGTTAGCTCAGAACAATACATAATTTATCTTCTAACAAAAAAAGCAATGTCAGTTTAAAATGAGCTCTTAGGCTGAATCTTCTTCTGTCTTCATCAAAGAGTTTGAGGACAGTTGTGGTCACTGAAGATGGTAGCTGCAATCTCTTCTTCACAAAATAAATACATAATTTCTCTTTTTTCTGTAAAAAGAGAAACTCAGCAGAGATTCAAGCATGGTATAATTAGCCACGACGGGGAGCTATTATAATGTATTTTGAGAACAAGCTAAATGCTTTGTACTCATGCCTCTTTACTTTTAGAAAAGTGGGAAAAAATTGGTCTGAAACAGAACTCTTTAAGCATTGTCTGTGGAGGAGCTACCAGAGGTTAGGGCAGATGTCCTAATTGCAAATCAAACAGAGGAGCAAGTTTCCCATTCCTGGAGGGACAGACTTTTAACAGAACTTTAAATTCCTGATATCCCAGACTTCCAAAATAGCCAGTGCTAAAGTATTGGGAGTCCCTTACTGGAACACTGTTGGTCTGTTGAGAAAACTGATGTTCCTAACGAGAATATTTCACTTTAACACCGAGTAGAGCTTGTGAAGACTTACCCTACCCTTCCCCTTTGCACATTGGAGACTCACCTGGATGGGGCCCACTGTGGGCAGCCAGGGCTCCCAAAACACAGACTTGAGTACACTTTGTCACAAGTCAGCTCCTCTTTTTCTGCTTCCTCCTCTTCATCCCTCCTTCCACTCAGCACTTCCTGAATGAGTGTGCTAGCAACTTGCAGAAATGCAAACATTTGCACATACATTTTGAAATAGATTATAATCAAGTCACCTATCTTTGCAGAATGGTATTTGGAATATTTTCATATGAGATGATGGTTTTCTTTTCCCGTTTTCTACTGTATTTTATCTTCTTAATGCATTTTTTAAAATTGTGATTATATGTGGAAGCTACTAAGGTTGATTTTCCACACATGCTGCAGACTTTGGCACTACTGCCTTTAAGGGCTGACCCTAATTCCCTGCTTTTAATGACAAACCAGAACACATCCTGTAAAATTCAGCCCATGGCTGTCATCAGCATTATTGCACATGCACTGTTGCTTCCACTAATGTAGTTTGGAATATTGAGCCTTTAGAGAAAGATGTGGCATTTAGCAGTACAGTACTGGTTTGTGTGGTTAGGATTATATTGCCTTCATGAACTCTCTCTTCAAAAGTAGCTATAAAAGTTAGCCATGAACTCAGCTAATTTGGACTTAATTTCATTTGCAAGAACCTACAAGAATCATTTTAATATAAGACTATTCTAAATTAAAGACATCTGTTTTTAAGACTCTGTCATAATCCTGCAGCCTACTTTGCACACCCTTATGTTTACCTGCCTTCCTTTTTCAGTTAATATCTATCTAATAATCCCTTTGTGTTATTTCATGGTATTGTGCAATGTTTGAGGTGAGAATTTTTTCTGTGGCTCCTGTTGTCTGTGAGCTCCTAGGAGATGGAACAGGTACACCTGGTGGAGCCCTGCCTCTCCCTGTCTGGGCACCTGCCTCACCTCTGTTTCCAGCTGAAAGCACAGCACAGGCCTTGTGTTTCTCACATATTTCTCAAATTTCCCACATATTTCTCAAATTTATTTCTCTGTGTGGGCTTAGCTTTCTGAATTTGTGCACATCAACAGGTGCTCCCTTTGCATAGTGAGAGAGGGTGAAGCACCTGGCTGTGGATTACACTCACTGTCAGAGAATGAAATTTGTAATGAAGAATCAAAATTAAGCCATTCAGGAATGCTATAAACAGTTGATTTGGTTGCTTTATTCAAGAATATTTTAGTGATTTAATTTTGCATCTGATCTCTGAAAATTATTTTTTTCTGTTCATTAAGCATTATAAAAATTGAAATGCATTATATTGCCAATTCTTAGAAAAACACTTGTTATGAGCTATTATAATATTTTGTATAAATTCAACATGTGCATCAATAGCCTTTAATAATCATCTTGTTCTAGCAATGAATTTGAACATGTACCTACCTAAAATAGGTGTTACAGGATTAACTTCTTTGCAAGTTGATAACCTACTTCTAAAATGTTAGGAGTTTCAAAGTAATTGTTTCACATATATATATATTAATGACAGCTGGCTGCACACCATTTTAGTCTCAATATTTTGTGAATTTTCACAGCTAAGGAAGGCATTTATATGTTACACCTGCTAGGTTTTCTTATATGATGGTTAAGTAGACTTTTCTCAGCAAGTCAGCTCAGACAAGAATCATAATTCTAAATATCTGTTAGCAAGAATCTGAGAATTCCTCCACATCTATTTCTGTATTGTTACCATGATTTTAAGCGTGCTATTTTAAAAAAAAACTGAATATGGTGAGGAGTTGACTTCTGGGGATTGTCATATGGCTGTTTTTTTCTTCCCTGCCAAAGGATGTGATATCATGCTGTGATATTCAGTCAAATTATGCAATATTTATTTGTTAACTTGTCCTTGGTTGATATTGTAGTTACTGATTGCAAACTCAGAGGTAGGACTGAAATTATGTAGGATAGCTGCTCTGTTCCCTGTTTCCAGTATCCTTTTACAAGGATAAACTGCCCTAGACAAACTGCACTGCTAGATATTTTTTCTGTTCTATTTTAAAACTCCTTCCTCTTTTCTTCTATTTGAGAATTGCTTTGTCTTAACATTGAGGGAAACATAAATAACAAGGATGTGTACTGAGGTGCAAGTGATCCAGTTGATGTTCAGGTCTTCTTTAAAATCAGAATAAAAACTAATTTTCAACTTAGAGCCTCTATGTTTTGGAATTTTTAAGGACTCATTAGCTGACATTTTTCAAGATGTAGTTTAGTGGCTACTTGAACAGAGCAATAAATACCCCTATAATGTTCCAGTGTAAATATAAATAATTAAATAAAGAATAAAATAAATTAAATATTTACTATAATTAAATAATATATTATGATACAATGTATCTAATATTTAATAATTATATGTATAATTTTATTTACTAATTATTATAATATTTAGTGTATTTAACAGTTTATTCATATAATTATTCAATTAAATATGATTATAATTAAATCTAGAAGAAAAACAGCACAAAAAAGCAGTAGTTATTTTACAGATGGCCTTTAGCCCAAAGTCACAGGTTTATTTAGCAAACTTCCTCCAGATCTGCTGTTGTCTTGGGATGCATTTCAGTTTCTTTCTTCCCCCACCCTGTTCAGCATTGTTTCTAGGACAGCCTGACTTCTGCTTCCACGCCCAAGAGCCCGGGGTCTGCCGAGGGTATTTTACCAGGTACTTCTACAACAAAGAGACAAAATTGTGCGAGGCATTCAAGTATGGTGGGTGCCTAGGAAACCAGAACAACTTCAGGAGTTTGGAGGAGTGCCAGAATACCTGCCAAGACAACTGTGAGTTGATGGTTTTAATCGCTCTTTGTTTTACACTTGTATAAAAACCGGTGTGTTTTGAAGGTATTTTGCATGGAAAAAAAGGCAATTTAGGGTGCCCTGAGGTGGCAGTAATTTATACATGGAATTTACAGTAATTATACGTATTTTTAAATGAAAGTACCAAAATTTAAAGCATGGAGTAAAAAGTTGGTAGGTACTATTTAAGGAATGTTACATGACTCCTACATTTTTGCTTTTCTCATGGCAGCTAACCTAAAATCTGCCGTTTATTTGGCTTTATAATACCATAAAACACTTCTGTATGTTTTTAACCCATAGGTCTGCATATACTCCTTTCAAACCAAGTCTTGTAATGACAAGAGGTGCCCATACAGGGATTTTTAACTCACTGTGTATTGCTAGCTTGCAACCAAGATTCCTGGAACACCTGTGTGTCCCTTGGGAATGACTTGGCTGTGCAGCTTAGGCTACCAAAGCCACTCAGACTGACCACAGACCAGTCATTTTCTTCCTTGTCCTGCTCATTCCAACAAGTTGTTCTACATCAGGACATACAGAGATGTTCAGAGCTCCTCTCCCTTCACCAAGTGCCTCATTTTATTCATAATGTGAATACATTTTCCCACCAAGAGCCTCCAGACCTTTTTATCTTGCTTGTGTCTAGTGGGCCTTTTTCCAGCACTATTTCATAAGCTGTCATTTTGGCAACGGGAACTCGAGCTTATTCACACTTAGAGTAGAAAAGACCCACTCTGCTTCTTTCTAAAGATTTTTTTAAATTATAAATTTAGAGCCATGTGCAGTTTCCCTAATTTTGCTGAAGCATTTCTTCCTGGGCTGTGATTCCACTTGTACCTTCTGACTAAAAGCTGCAGAATATTCTTTTTCATGACTTTAGTCTAAAATAACACCTTCATGTAAATTTGCATGAACACCCAAGAAGAGAGGGTTGCCGTGGTCTAAATAGGTTAAAGCTTTTTATTTTTTGATATATTGAATCTATACCAGTTTTTGTTTGTTTTTTCTTAGCAGTTTTCACTATTTTTTTAAATTTAACAAATTTATTGCCAGCTGTTACAGCTGAAGAGCATCCCAGCACTGTGAACAGCAGTTCCCCAGCAGAAGAGCATCCCAGGACTGTGAACAGCAGTTCCCCAGCAGAAGAGCATCCCAGCACTGTGAACAGCAGTTCCCCAACAGAACCACCCAGCCAGACTCCTGGGATTTTTGGTAAGAATTTGCTTCTGCTGTTTATAATCAACACTTTGTTGCTCCTTGGTTCGTGCACTGGTTTTTCCCCATTTATTTGTATGTCACTGGAAATACCTGAGCACAGGGAAGTCTTTGACATTAAAAGTAGCTTTCTTACCAGCAATACTTATTTTGCAAAAGGCTTACAATTGCAAAGGTTAGAATGTCTGCTGGCAATATAAAAATACCCTTACCAAGCTGTGTACAATCTAAATTTTACACAGTAAAATTAAGGAAGAAAAAGGAACTCATTGCAGAGTTGTTTCAGCAGCCTGACTTTCCTGAGCCTTTGGGCCTTAGAGTTGTTGCTTGGCAACTGGCATCAGCAGTGAGGTTTAGCAGGGCCAGCAGGTACCAATCACAGCTGATTTACAGAGCTTGGATGTGTCTACATATCCCACCCTTGAATCTTTCACACCCACTGTCTCTATTTTTTTCTTTTAGGTAATGCACTGCCAGCTGCTCCAAATGAGAAGTCCAACACCCTGAACAGTAGTTCCCCAAAGGAGGAGGAGCCCAACCAGTTCCCCATCTTTTTTGGTAAGAATTAGCTTTTGCAGTTCTTAGCTCTCAGTCTTTTATATGGATTGCATTTCCATTTCAACCCATTTTCTGACATACCTGAGACTAAAGAATGGGTTTGATCTTTGCCAAAGGATTTGATAAGCAGAGAAAGCCAAAGCAAAAGAATGTGTTACAACTTATGGATCTTTCATAAATATCAGCAAGTGGAAGACTGACCACTCTCTTTAAAAAGTGTGCACTTCCCAAAGGCCTGATTAATACGGAGCAAAAAAAAAAAGAGCAAAAGCAGTGCTGCATAATTCTTTCAGTCTAAATTAATATTTTTGTGAGGATATAATAGGGAATTGATTTCAATTCCCTTCATCCATTAAAAAAGAACAACATTTGGATTTTAGAACATAGCATAGTGTAATATATTTAATAGCAAAATGTTTGTATTTTCACTGTCACCATATTAAACTCACTTTTGGGTTGAGTATAATCACAGTGGGTATGAATTAATTTTAAATGCTTTCACTAATGTAATTAATTTTAATTTCATTAATTTAAAATGTCTCTCCAAGGTATTTTTGCACTATGTACTGTAATGCAGATGGGACTCTGGACCTTTATTGAGGAGGGATAAGCTTTGACAGTATCAGCAGCTGGACACTGTCCTCTGTAGGTGGCTGCTGCTTGCTCACACTGTACAGGGTGATTGAATTTGAAGTATGTCATTTTTATGATCCACAGTTGTGCAAGAGGAAGCAACAAACAGTTGGAAAGAGCCTGAGCATTCTCACCAAGTATTTATGTTGGTTTTTTTGCTTTTGCACTTGCTTGCACTTCTGAGGACTGAGTGATGACTCGCTAAGGTTTTTGCATTTCATATGTTCTGTAGATAACAGGTGTGTAGGTGGCATTCCTGTGCTCTTTGCTTAGAATGGAGTGCCCAATAAAGCATGAGTGTGTGTTGTACCCTGTTTTTTGCCTGCACTGTAATCTTCAAGCACTGCTGGTTTGATGTAAGTTTCTGTTCAGTTGTGTTGTCTACCACATGCAAAGCATCAATGAACTTTGTAATTTAAATGAATGCATATAAAACAGTAAAGCTTTTGGCAGCCTATTTTACTGAAAACTATGTGAATTACATCAGGTCTGGTAATAAGTCTAGGGGCATTAAGGGGCAAGCACATTCCCTGAAGGTTTTTAGTCATAGTATGAATAATCCTCCAAACAGCTAACCTATACCAGGAAAGGAGCATGCTTCACTATGTTTTCTCAGAGGAAATTGAAGGGGTTTTGATTGTGTCAGCAACAGGGAATTTTCCTGCACAGCAGACTTTGAGGGTAAGAGAAAGAGAACTAAAGATTGATGGAACAAAGAGTCAGTGTAGCAGATGGGTTGGGTGAGAAGCACACCATGGAAGGACCAGAGAATTTCAGTGCCAAGTCTGAAGACCCAACAGATTCTTCCTAATTGTGTGACCTTTGTCTTGCCCTTGTCTGCCTCATGCAGCCTCCTGTTCCTGCTCTGTTTATCAGCTTGTACCCTTCAGGCTGCTGGAATGGGCTAAAATCAGGTGATTTTGGCAATCCCACTAGAGGGGAAGGCCAAAGCTGACAGCTGATTTCTCCACAGTGGCATGGAGAACATTGTCTCCATTGCTGCTCTTTCTGGAGACGCAGCTGTAAAGTGAAGCTCCAAGGCAGAGAAAGGTCACACAAACGTGCAGGGTAATTGTCTGTAGCTTTCTGTGAGGGACAAGAATTTGACTTCACATATTAGGTGAGGATCAGGGTGAACTGTTTGGGATGGAGTGGCTGATGTCCATCTCCTCAAGCACAGGCAAATTAATCTGCCAGTAATATCTATTTGCTATCTATATTGGCCTGGCTATATATCTTTTCCAAAGACCTTTTAAAAAATGAAATGTAATTTAGTTAATTTACACTAAAAAAAATTACAAGGAGTTGTCTCTTATAAAATACCTCACCTTACAACTGACATGCTATTTCATCTTGATTTTAAGAAAAAAAAGTTTTTTTGGTATGTGTAACTCTGTAATAATATCAGGCTTTTAGACTTACAATATAGTTGTTGATCTTCAGAAGATTAAACTGTTCTATGGCCAAATAAAGCAAACCATGGATACAGACATGAAGTTTCTAGCACTCTTAGCAAAGAACTTTCTGCAGAGATTGAAGATTGCTCTGGCCTCACTCTGCTGAAACATCTATAATAACTTTTTCTCTCTGCAAACTAAGAGAGAGTGAGGCTAAGAATCGTGATCTATGGTAGAAAATTGCAAGCACTATACCTACATTTGATTTGGGAGATTTGAGTGGGAGACAGGATCAGAAGTCAAATTTCAGCTCAGCGAATTTGGAATAGCACAAGGATGCAGGTCCTGTGAGTACAGAGTCAGGGTCATCTTTTGCTGATATAAATTGGCACAGTTCTATTTGCTTTAATGGATCTGCACCAATTTATACCTGTGGATTACTGTCAAGTGCAGATGACTCATTATTTTTGTAATAGCCTGTCCACTTGAAGATTCTTTTATTTTCGCTTTGCTGTAACCAGAAATGAGGAGCTGAAGTCTGCAGGTATTGAAAATCTGGCAATAAACCTGAAGCTTCATGAATGTCACACGCTTGTGTCTGGGGAGAAATAGTGCTCACTGCATTCCCTTTCCTCCCAAGATAATTTCAAACTTGTTTTCTAGTGTGAATAATTAGCAGTCTGTTGTCACACAAGCCCTGCAAGGCCTGAGGGATAAGGATTATTGTTGCAATGCAGAGTTGGGGTTCTTTCTGATAAATGTGAGTCTGTATCTGGATGTGCATTTTCCAGAGATTCTGAGTTTATGATTAATCTCTGATTTTTCAGAGATTATGATCATGTCATCTGTTTATACCTCAGAGGGATGGGATTCAATAAAGGGCTGTATGGTAGAAACTGAATCTTAAACCATACAGTGTGTACCCCTACTTTCTAATGTGGTTTTGTGGCTTGTGGGACTTTTGCTTCTTTCATTTTCTTTCCTTCTTCATTAAAAAAGCAGGAGAGAAAACTTTTCAACAACTCTCAGAAAAATGGGGTTTTAAAATAGAAACATTTGGGAGAGAAACTCAATAATAGACATTACAGTTCCATTTTCTGTTCCATCACATCCATAAATACAGCATTAGGAACTGGAGCTGAACAGAGACCACTCACCTGCTGTAATGTCCTGGTGACATGGTTTACACACTGCCTCACAGGCTTTCACATTGTCCTGCCAATAGACACACTGGGCATGACACAGAGAATGTTTTCTGCTTACCTGAAGTAATTTCTTTTAGTAATCAATCAAAAATTCATAATTTTTATGATCTTCAGCATAGAGGAAATTATGATAAGTTATTTAGTTTTATTTTAAAATACTGTTTTGTTGGAAAAAATGGCTCCAGGTGGCAAAATTAAGAGGTTTTCTTCACAGGCTGGTTGCTTCTGTGAGTGAAGAACATGCAGGTATTTTGAAGATAAACAAGGAACAGTGTTTGGTATTTGGGGCATTTATCTGAAAATGATATAGGCAAGGAATAACATAATTTTTGGGAAGAATACAAGAGGGATTCTGAATAGCACCTGGCTCTCTGGTGCACTGTACATGCACAGGCAGTCCTTGTTGACCTCATCACTGGCTCCATGGTTCCCCCAAATCTTGCAGTCATTGGGAACTCCTTCCTGAGGGGACTGTGGACTCCCTGGAGAATCCTACATGGCAGATAAGTAATTTACATTAGAAGGTGTGTACTTGAATTCTGTTATAATTAACAAGCCTGTGCTGTTTGGCCCTTTGCTCACTGGCAAGCCTTTCTGCTCTGTTCTTTGTAGGCTCAGAAATTAGCAGGTTTAAATAGGCAAGCTATGCTGAACATATGCTTTGGGAACTAACCTCCTCTCCAGCTAGAGAGAGATGAAATTAGTTCCAGGCTCAACAGTTCTCAGAGCAGTACCAAAAGCATTGCCTTAGTTTATTTAACTACCATCTTCATTATAAAAAAAAATGTAAGTTTAATATAGATTTTTTTTCACATTGTGGACTTCTACTCTGGACCCAGAGTGAAATTTGGTCTTGCAATTATGAAGAGAGGTTGAGGTTCTCATTTTATAACTTGAAACTAACTTAGTCTATCTCAAAAAAGTAACCCATTACTTGGGTTTTAAATTTCAGAATTTTTTTAATAGTATAATGTTGCTAACACACCATTCTATTTCTTTCCCAGCAATTTTTTGTACTTTTTCACCACAACTGTTCAGCAATTATACATTTCAGATGAATCTTTTTTTTAGCAGCTGTACCATATGTAAGACACCTAAAATGTAGCATGTGCTTTTTGGATATTTTGTCAGCCTCCTGCATTGCCCAGGTTTTTAATGCGTTACTTCTTGCTTTCAGCAGCTCATTTGCTTCCCACTTTTGTCACCACAGGATGTCTTCAGCTTTGCTCTAAACTGAATGATTTCCTCAAATTTTTACTTTGTTTTTCCACTGAACTCCTTCTGTGTGGCTTTGCATCTTCAAGAGTTCCATTTGACTGGCTTCACATGTGCATTTGTGCATTCATTTATTGCATTTATGCACCCAGTTCTGCTGCTTCCTGAGGAAAAATGGGACTCTTTTGGGTCCCACCTAACTGGTGATGTAATGGCTCCCATTCAGCTCCTTGCAGCCTGTGCAGCAATTTTACCAGTTCCTATTTTGTGTATCAGTCACTCTTGGGTGATAGATGATGGCGTTCTTCCAGGTTTGGGAATCCTGGCATGGATTTGCTTCTTGAACTTGTTCCAGTGCCCAGGTCCTTTGGCTACCCCAGGTTCATCCTCCAGTGTTTCAGTTCTCCCTTGCAGCCACCCTGAAGGAGCAAACCACCAGCCTCTCCTTGGAATGGTAAAATCCTGCCAGCAGCACTAACACACCAGCATCTCCATTAATTTGTGCACTTGTTCTTCACATTCAGTGCTGTTTTTACTCTGCAAGTAGCAAGCTAGTGTTTTATAACTGCTCAATGGCTGCTGACAGACCCTGTTACTCAGGTCAAGTTTTCTGTAGTCATTCAACAAACTCAGCACTGAGGTACTGAATCTTACACTGGAAATGCTGGGTACTTTTACCTTCTCCTTGATTCCAGAATGTCTAGCAGTGATTTGCTCCATTCATTATTAGAAATAGTTACCATAATTGTTAAAGCTGTCCACGTTTATTTATTTCACGTCACTTTCTACAAATGCTTCACTTGAAACTCCTCAAAATGCATTTCTGTGCTCTCTCCTATGGCAGAAATGGCAATTTTATCACTAACAACACAAGTAAAGGAATAGCTTTCAGGTAAGCTTTTGCTGGCAATCCAAAGACAGGATGGCATTTTACTGTGCTATTTTTTTTTGTAACCATAAAAGATGCTTATGCCGAGTATCTTGGATTTTCAGGGGAGCAGAATTCAATTTGACAGCAAAAAATTTCAAATAATATTGACATAAAACTGAAGCACTGCTGTGTTGTCTCACCTTGTTTTTCTTGGTACTTCCAGAACCCCCTGCTCTCCCTTCCTTGTGCATGACCCCCATGGACAGAGGGCTTTGCAGAGCCAAAGAATTGAGATTTTTCTACAACTTCTCGACTGGAAGGTGTCGCCCCTTTAGCTACAGCGGTTGTGGTGGGAATGAGAATAATTTCATCTCCAGGAAGTCGTGTTTGAGGATCTGCAAGAAAGGTATGGGAAGTGCTACTGCCCCCAGCTATGGCTCAGAGGTAAATATTGTGCGGGTCAAAACCTTCTCTTGCCACTTTTGGTAGTAAGGATTGGACTGGTCAAATGTAACAGCTGGAAGTCTCAGGAAAGTGAGAATGGAAATCAGGAGAGATACAGAGCTAGAGAGAGAAGGAGGGACAGTAAGTGCAGTGTAAAAGGACAGCAAAAAGACAGCTTGGCATTGGTCAGGCATATGAAGATTTTAGGTAAGACAATGTTTTTTTTCTTTTTTTTTTTAAGATTAATTGAAACGAGCCTTGTCTCTTACTTCTGATAATCTTGGGTGTCTTCTAATGTTACTTTGTTAATTTTACCTTTAGGATTCAATAACAGAAAAGGTGAAAGAAGATTAATACGAATCAAGAAAAAAAGAAAGAAACAGCCAGTAAAGGCACTGGACATGGAAATCATCCCTGAAGCAATGCAACTTTGATTTTTATGGAAATGTGATGTAAACTGCTCTTCACCTGTGAATGAAAACCTTCAGTGTACACCATTAAAATATATTTACTGATTATTTTGATTATATATTACTAAGCTGCTTATATTTTTTTATGTATTCCTCAATCATGTTAATGAACATTACCTCTTACTTTGCTAAAGCCTTTTAAATTGCTGTTTGCTTGTATATAATTGTCAGAGCTTCAGCAGGACAATAAACTGTGTGAGTGAATGGTTAAAATGCAGAGAAAATTCAGATTTCTTACCTTATTCTTTTTGAATTCTATTTTTATACTAAAGAAAGCACAATACTTGTGAAAGAATAATCACTAGTCAAGCATGATTGTTTCAATCATCGATTAAAAGATAGGTGTATTGCTATAAAAAGGAAATAGGCACTGGATTTGTTTTAATCAGATTTATTTTAGGTTGTGCGGGCCTAGATTTAACTCCATTGAAGTGCATATAATTACAGTACTGTAAAATGAATATGAAATCAGAATTAACCCACGAAAATCCATAAAGGGAGTGTTAGAGCTGTAAAGATGTAAAGCAGAGTGGTAAATTTTTGGAAAGATTTAAAATTTTATGTGTTGTGGTCGTTGATTCTTATCCTTGTTACTGATCTAGACTCATGGCTAAGCTTTACTGCAGAAATTGTTAAAAAATTATGCATTCTAAATACCAGAATGGAGGGGATAAGTAAGATCAGATTTTTATACTGAAATTTTATCCAAATCTGTTTCCTGGTGCTTAAGTCCTTTCATGGCTCTTTCAATCTAGGATGCATTAATTGTGATTTGAAAGATTCTCAAGGAACAGGAGTGTACAGCAGAGAGCACTTTTGAAGAGCCTTGTCATGTAAAATGTCTGAGCACCACAGACTACCACTGCAACAACCACATAAATGAAGTGCAGTTCTGCCAGGGCACCTATAAACTCCACAGAATTAATTTGGCACATTTTGTTCCCCTGGTTTCAGTTTCAATTTGCCGTCTTCCTGTTCTGGTTCCTCACTCTGCCCTTTCTCTCCAGGTTTTGCTGCCCTTCCTGCACCAGGAGTGGAGTGTGTAGGTGTGGGTGCCCAGCACAGGAGCAGAGCAGTAAGGGAAATACTCAGACCAGCTGGAATCCCTCCCTGCAGATAAGTGGAGAACCCATGGATTAAACTGCTCCCAGACCTCTCCATTTGTCCCATGGCACCTGCCTGAGCACAGCAGGTCATGTGGCCTCCCCAGGGCCAGGGGATTTAGGCACATTTGGGGTGGGAGGGTCAGGATTTGCTCTTATGCCATGGTTACCCTGCTGCTTGTGTCTGCCTGGCCAAGGGATGCAGGTGAGGGCACAAATGTCTGTATCTTATGATCAAGCCAGTAAAATATCTGATCTTCCACTCTTAGCTGTAACCATTTCCCATGGGCTGCCAGTATTACAACTTCTATTGTATTTCTAGATTACATGATGTACCTCAAAGGGAGGCAGAGCTGAAGTGACTGCATTAAACTAAAACATCTATGGCTTTCAGGTAAAAGACAAGGAAAATTCCCACCAAGAACAGGGAAAAGGATTTGTAAGCTTTGTGAGATTGATTAGACTACAAACTGGAATGATGAACTTTCTAAAACAGAATGTATTCATATGAGACAATAGGTATAGAAGGATAGGAAAGAAAAGATGCATTTGTATGCAGATTGTCTTGTGATTCCTGTGTCATTTCATGACAGTCTCTCTCCTTCAGGTTTCCTCTTGTTCCAGCAACTTGTGCCTGGCTGCCGGGACTCAACACCTACAAAACCCACAGGGGAAAAAAATTGTAGGGAAAAAAATCATCCTTTCAGTCCCAGCAGAACCCTGTCTGTGTGGCTGCTCTCCACTTTATAAGCTTCCCTCTTGCTGAGCTCTACTGCCAACCTACAGGGTCTCCTCCCTGAGAGGGATCAGTTGCTCCCAGGACTGTGAGGCTCCTCCAGGACTGCTGTAGCTAGGACAGGACTGACAGGTACTCTTCCATCCTCTCCTACCCCACTCACACTGTACTGAGGAAACTTCTTGTGCTGCTGTGGTACATTCTGTAATAACAGCAATTAAGGGATCCAGTGAGGTCTCTGTTGTGTCATTGTTGAGACAGAAGGGAATTTGTACCACTAGCATCTCAAGAGTTGCTCTGTTTCAACTGACTAAGAAAACATTTCACAGTGATTCATCTGTCAGGCTTGTTGCTTAGTGCAATGAGAATCAAGGCTGCAGTGTCACAGACTGTAAAAACCTGATTATAATCAGGATTTGATCAGAGAGTGCAGGCTGCTCTCAGCTGTGTGTGCACTCAGTTTGGCCACCACACCAGCCATCCAGCTGTTTCTGGTTTTGTTTAGCTCTACAGTACATAGAGCTATTTTTTCCCATAAAAAGTCCAAACAGCAGTGTGATACGATCTTCAACATAACAAGAAGTTTCTTTTGTGCCCTTCTGCTTCAGTCACTTCTCTTTGCTCCTGTACCTCCCATAGCTGCAGAGCTATGAAATGCAAGACTAAGAAAAAAAAGATCTACGCATTTCCCAAAGACAACTAAAGGATGAGCAGGGGCAGAGTTGAGGCACCACACAGGAAAAGGTATGGATCAGGTGCCACAATGCTGAAGCAGTCAGAACATGAGGCTGTGCTAAGGTATTAGAGTGACTGTACAGTTCCACTTGACTAGAGTCCATTCATCCAGTCATTTCATTCCAGAATTTTCTCCAGTTGCTTTGGAGAGGAAATGCAGAGTGCTGTGAAATTTCTCCCATGCTGTATGAAAACAGCCAACAAGCTGAAGCAGTTTCACAGAGGTTTGAGTTTCTATACCTCATCTGACCTGCAATAACTTGGTATGTGCCCTTAATCCATGCACATGGTAAAACAAAATATATTTGAGAAATAATTTAATTTAGTTCAATTTTTTTCTCACGATTTTACTGCTATGCCCTCCTTTTTCTCCTTTTTATTTTCTCCCTCCTGCTTCAGTTTTACTTTTGCATTTCTCCCTGCATCTCCAATCCACTAATTCTTTCAAAACTGATAGTTTTTTATTTACATTTTGAGCAAGTCTTCATCTTTCTAGCTTCTACCTTCTGAAACGTAGCGACGGGGACCTAAGGGTTACCGGTTGTTTCAGTGTTTCTTCAAAGAAAGAGCGAGGTTCAGGTAAAGCAGGGTTGTACGCGTGTCGTTGCGGGGTGTTCATGCAGGGTAATTAATTCCTGAATCAATTAATTCCTGCATTAATTAATTCCTGAATTAATTAAGGGGGTAAATCCTCGTGCGCCACTTCCGCGCCTGTGTTTATGCCCCGGGTGGCCGCGAGAGGGCGCCGGCGGCGCGGCGAGCGCCGGGCGGGCTGGCTCTGATGGAAAAGGGGGAATTCCCTGGGTTTACTCTCTTTTCTCGCTTTTAAGCTTTCTTTGCTCCCAGTGCAGGTAGCTTGGCATATTTAGGTCCCTTTGAACTGCTCCCTTCTTCGCTGTCAGCAAGCAGGGCAGCCTGTAGGGTGTGATTTACGCTCCTCGCAGCCAGGGGATGGGGAGCTGCAGGGGAGGCACCGCGTTCAGAAGTGCAAACTGCACCAGCTGAGAGGTCTCAGTAGAGTACAAGTAAGTAAGTTTTAATGTTACCTAAATCAGTAGAATGTAAAACTTTGTAAAAATAAACCCCAAAACCCCCCAGAGCAAGCAACCAAGTGAAAAAAAAAATCCACCAAAACGCTCACACAAAACTCCACTGAGTTTGATCAGCCAAATCAAACAGGGCCTCTGTAATATGTGTCTAGCTAATTCAGGTGCCTGTCTTGGAGCTGTGAGCCTGGCTGGGATACATGGATTATTCTCTGAACTAGAGTGTGTAATGTACCTTGTTGCAATCTACAACCTAGACCGAATTTGTCTAAAGCAATGCTGCCAGGATCACTCCTGATGAAATTCCTGTACCTGAGATGACACCACTCATTTAGAGAAGTTAATTTCCATCACTGTTCAGAATCAGAGCTAATCCCCAGTTTATATGTGTTTACATTGCCTAGAGGTTTAGAGTGCCAGTCCTTAGTTCTTCACTGATTATAAAACTCAAACATTCTCCTGTTGATGTGAGATCCTAGAAGCACATGTGCCAAATGAGTATCCAAGCCTGCTTTTTTGGTAACCCTGCAGTGGGATTTCAAAAATTTCATTGTCTAGGGGCCATTTGGATTTAAAGTATTCCTGGCCCTCTTTTCCCTCTTTCAATTTTTCCTGACCCTGGATTGGGACTGGGTTTTGTTTGAAGTTTTTTTTGTTTGTTTTATGGGGGTTTCCCCCCTTAGCTTTGTATTTCTTGCTGTTTTCCTTCTTGAGGAAAATGTTTTCAATACCCAGGTAAACTCTTTCATTCAGTTCACTGTGTTCCACAAATGATTCTGCTGGGGGAAAAAAAAAAAAAAGTGGATAAGTGACAGGTAGCAAGAAGCAAACAAAATATTTTCTGTTGTTTTATGAGCAAATTTAGTCATATAGTTTTGATAGATCCTTGTCACAATGTGGCTTTTGGGAGGCTCTTGTGGTGTTCCCTAAGGAGTACTGGTGTTACAGGTGTTCATATAATTTGAGTTTGATGCTCCATGAACTCCCCATTTCTTCAGCATAGTGTTCTTCTGTGCATACAGTAACTCATTATTAGTTTAGAAGGCACAGATTTGGTCTATAGTGCTGGAATTGATTGTATAAAAACATTTTTAGTTTCTGGTACAATATTCTTTGAATATTCTTTCAAGAAAGAAAGTCATTCTTTCTTGTAGAAAGACTGCTACTCATTTTGTTTTGTCCTCTCTCATGGCAGTTTTCAAACCATTCATACTTGTGCTTTCAAATCACCAGTGTTTAGAAAAAGATAGCATAGAGATAGCAGTAACAATGTTCCTGTTGCTTTTTTTCCTACTCCTGATACTTCAAAGACTTATTTCTTTAATGCATTGCTTTGTACCCAAGAAAAAGATAGTGGTACTGTAAATGAATTCGGATCCGACCTTTGCAGCTGCTTTCCATCTGAGGAATAAAGCTATTTCTGTGCAGAGCTTTTCAGCCCTTAGGGTATGGGGTGCCATGCAGCCGCTGGCAGAGGTGCTGGCTCAGGTCAGGCTCACTGAGGAGGAAAGCAGCTCTCGAGTGCCCCTTGAATAAAGGTCCAAACGAATCTGTTTCTATGGGTCTGCCTGGAGGAGGAGGACGAATCTCAGTGGCTCGATACGTGAAAGGACAGGTCCCGTGCTCGTCTCCTCACCAGCAGGGCAGTGAGTGTTTGGCGAGCGCCGGCCGGGAGCCCGGGCGGGCGGGCGAGCGAAGCCGCTCCGGGGCCAGGTGCGGGCAGAGGCCGGGAGCAGATGGCAGCGCCGGGGCTGGGATGCCCCGGGAGCCCGGCTTCCCCGGGACATGCCATTCGGGAGAGAAAAGTAACTCCAGGCGGCCGCAGGCGGGGTCGGTGATGTAACAGGAAGCTCTGATGTTTCGCTGCTGCCGCCGCCGCTCCGCGCTGCCCTCGGACACGCTCCCGGCGCTCCCGCAGCTCCGCCGGGAGGGACAGCCCAGCCCCGCTCGGGAATACACACACCGCGCTCCGCTGGATAGGGAGGCACCGGACGCGCTTCGTCTGAGACAGCTCCGCACAGCTTTATCTGAGAGAGCTCCGCACACCGAGACAGCTCCGCGCTCAGCTTTATCTGAGAGAGCTCCGCACACTGAGACAGATCCGCACACCGAGACAGCTCCGCTCAGCTTTATCTGAAACAGATCCGCACACAGCTTTATCTGAGACAGCTCCGCGCTCAGTTTTATCCAAGACAGCTCCGCACAGCTGTATCTGGAAGCGCGCTGGCAGCAGGAGCCCGGCTGGTGAGTGCGGTTTCATTGTTTCTTCACCCTCGGTGCCACCCGAGCGCAGCGGAGCCACGCGTGTGTGGGTCTGTGTGTGTGTGCTCTGGCTTTTCAGCCTCGGCGTTGGATGCGGAATCCGCGCCGGCACGGGCTCCGAGGAAAACCTTCCTTTAGTTTTAGCGAGCGAGGTGTTGAGCTGATTTTATAACTGGTTTTGTTATCGTCTATGCACGGTAGGATAGATAGATAGATAGATAGATAGACACATAGATAGATATAGATAGATAGAATGCCCGCGCTGTAAAGATTCTGCCTGAAACCTCAACCAAATTTCTCTTTGCATCTGGAGAGAATTAGAGGCTCATTGGCTTGAAAAGGGTCCTTAAGACTAATTCAAGTACAACTGCAGCTCTTTCAATAGAGGCTGAATTAAGTGATAAAGTGGTGTAGGTTTGCTTACTCGGAGTATTTCTCTAAACTTACTGTACCAGAAAGAGGTCGTACTTGAGTTGTTTCATAATTAGGTTTTGTGTTGTAATTACACAACTTAAAAGATAAAGCTACTGTTTTGTTTGGGCTTTCTGTTTGGTTGAGGAAAAGTTGGGTTGCTCTGAAGCCTGTACGCGTGCCGGCGTGTTGCTGTTTGAGGTTTTTAACCGCGAACACCGAGCTGATTTATTGACAGCTGATTGCCCACTTTTCCTTTCCTCGAGAAACTACTGAATGGTGGCAAGTGTGTGATTCCGTGCCTTCGAGTGCCTGCTGATAGGCAGATAGAAGTCTTGCCACTCCTCAAGCTTTCCAAAACAGATGTGATACCCTCTGGTTTTACAAACGCGGTTGCAGTGCTGAGATTGCCAATTCTAGTCATTTGCTCGTGTGTGTAAGCAGTGGAGCCATAGAACCAGAAATAAATCTTGTTAGGCTATAAATCACACCTGGATAAGATCTACAACGAGTCCTTCAGTTATCCATGCAGTTTATAAGGGAAGAGAATGAAATAATTATAAAAATAACTGAGGTTTGTTTTTTTCCTCTTTGCCTTAATAAACTTATTCCAGTTGCCTTGGGAATGGACTTTGCTGCTCTTACAATTGTGCCAATGCAGTTTTCCCAGTCTTCCTGTGCCTGCTGGGGATCTTGTCCTTCCCTTGCACTGATAATGCTTCTAACAGCTGAAACCTGTTCAGGGATGTGCTCTGAATCTGAGCTCCTCTTGCTGCACTGGAAGAAGGCACTCTAGATCTAGATCAATAGAAGACCACATCTGAAAACATGTGTTTGTTTTAACACGCTGTGGTACTGTCTGAAATTCTTAATTAAGAATAATAATCTGCATTAGCATGGTGTTTTCTTCTCTAGTTTGCTTAAACTCTCATCTATTTCACTGCATAAAGGAGCAATCCCAAAGTCTTCATCCAACTTTGGAAATCTTCCACACAAAAGGCACTAGGTGACACTAAGTCAATGGAGATGGCACTTCACACAAAAGGTGCTTATGTCATTTTAATGATCAGTGCAGTGGGATCAACTGTGTTTAGAAGTACACCAGCTAAATGATTTAGATTCTTATTTGTTGTTCTTCACAAGCAGCTGGTGTAGGTTGAAGCGTGTGTGCCCACAGGGGATGTGGCAGGCATGTGCATGGTTGCAGGCTGGGTGGCAGAATCTATGTTGTTTGCAGGTTAAAGCAGAGACAGTCAGGGCATTGATATAGAACAGTGGGACTGAACTTTCCACTGGACAAAATGAAGTACCTGGCTATCTAAGATAGATTGCAGGTCCAAGAATTGCATTATGTGTGTCCTTTCAACTTCAAATGTTACTGCACCCTGAATTTCTGATCAGCTGGAGCCTTTCTCTGTGTTAAGAGATGTAGCACTTGTCCCTTTGAATAGGCTTTTCTTGCTAGAACACAACTGTTGAAATCCTGGCCCACTGAGAGCCTGTGGGAACTTTTCCACCGACTGTCAAAGGGCAAGACATTCCTAAATGTGGGTATTTTTCTTTTGAAGGAATTATACATAGATGGTCATCCATCCAGGCATGCACATTCTGCTGTCTGTTGGCAGCTGGGTTTTGAGGGTTTTTTTTTTTTTGGTAATTTGTGTAATTTTTGAGCACTTCAGTTGAAAAAGATGATCTGAAAAACAGATCATGCATGTGATCAGTTGAAAACCAGATCTGGATATGTCTCTCTGGGTGACCGATGCCTTACCTGGGTCAGTAAAGGCACTTATACAGGATTGTTCCATGGGCTAGCTGGGAATTGCTGTTCAGATTATAGACCAGGATAGAATTAAGAATAAAACTGAGGTAAGAAAGCACACTAAAAATTTCCTTTGACACCCATAGATAATTTCTAACTTGCTGCTATATTCTGTGCATTTGAGATAATCATCTTTGTCCAGTAGCATTCCTGGCTTGTGCTGGAGCTGGGTAGGATTGGTCCCACAGAAGTCCATGAAGCCATGCAGTCATGCAATTAAAATGGGTTTGTGGTCATTTGGAAGAAATTATATGTTTTATCCTGATACATTTTTAATAATAACATGTATTCAGTGACATTTAAAATAAGCGTATCTAGCCACTGCTGTAGTAAATGTTGGGCATAAGCTATCTATTAAAGCCACTGAGGAAAGTCCAAGCCTACAGTTAGGAAAAAACAAAGCAGGATTTCTCCTTTAGAAGCTGTTCCCATCTGTTGCCACTGTGTTTACGGTGTTCTTGCCTTGGTACCAAAATCCCTTCAGTGCTGCTGCCCAGCTGCCACCCCTGTGGCACACACACACACACACAGAGCATTTGCCTCACCTCAGAGCCCTGGCCACCTCTGCTCCTGGGCAGCGCTGTCACCGAGTTCCATGTGCAGCAGTTTTCCCCAGCCAAGCTTTATTGAAAACTTATTGAAAACAGCCTTCACTTGCTCGTGGAACTGCTCTGTCCCTGGGAAGTATTTTCAGTGTTTGGTGTAGCAAAATTCCAGAGCTCTGGAATTAACTATATCTTTGGTACTGCTGTGTTGAGGAAGTAATGAATACTGCTACCATCAAAACAGATGTGAGTTGGCTAACAAATAACTTTTAGGCAGTAAAATAGGTGTGGTTTAATATGTGTTTATGTGTATTAGACATATAATAACATATTTGGTATATTATTTCTGCATACAATGCATGCAGGTCTATTTCATGCTGACTTCCATTATTGCCAATGCAGCAATTAAAGAGAGAACCTAAATTTACAAAGAAACTTTCAAAGGAAAATTCACTCTAGACCTTATCCTTTGTTTGGAAAACTGGGAATCACATGTGCTAATATTCTGAATTGCATACATCTGAATGCTGCATCTTTCTAATGTTTGAAATAAAACAGAGAAAGCTTTCTGTATGTGGACACAACCTGTTATTTTTACTTTTTGTATTCACGTTAGCAGTTCTGATGTTTTCAGTGCAAGCAACTTGCACAAAGAGCAGCAGAAAACAGCCTTTTTCTTACCTGTTACCTTAATGGAGAATTCCACAGCCAGTGTGGTAAAATAGAAGGTCTTATGAAATTGGGTTCCATGAGACCATTTCTCTTTAGCTACACTTTTTGTTCTATTTTAGAATCTGGGCAGAGCTGAAAGGCTAAACTTTCACATTTTTAAAGTTTTAACAGTTGTCTCTCATGCTTCAGTCTCCCAAGTTTGTTTATACTGTTTACATTTTCCCAGCAAAGTCATCCTTTTTCTGCTCTAGCTCTGTGCAAACACTTTCAATCATTTCTGCAGTATATGCTGTCCTAAAGTCATCTATTTCGAGTTGCTTTTCTTTGGAAACATGCATTTGAAATGCACTTAACTTGTTCTAATGCTCCAAAAAAGACTTTCCAGGAGAGGAGTCATGTTCTTCCTTCAAGAAAAGAAATCAGACTCTTGTGGTAAATTGGCATGCGTGTCTGAGGCTGTTACCTTTTAGTATATCCTAAGTGTCACTCAAGCCTCTTCTGGCAGTTTTGGCCATTTTTAAGTTGTAGCTCACCATTCTGACTGGATTTTAGAAAATAAAACAATGTTGAATTTTTGGTTTTATGTCTGGGACATACAGGCTACATTTGGAAAAATATCCCCCCAAAAGTTAGTGATGATTTTGTTTAATGAAGCCAATACCCATCTGACTTCCCCTGTAACACCATGAACAGGGAGCCAACCACAGAAATTAGTAATTTTTTTTCTTTTAATTACTATGTTCAAAGCACCTACACCTAACTCATACACTGTTTACTGAATGTTTAGGCTGAATATCTTAGGTTCTTAAAAACTGCATCATCTTTTCCAACTATTCTTTGATATTCTCAGCTTGAAAACTGCACTGCCTTGAATGTCTGCATGGGCACAAAGCATCACTCTTGGAATTACCATTTAGATTTTCTCCTTACTTTTTTCCTCCCCCATTACAGTGGTAAAACCTTGCCAAACAAGGCATAAATTTTATGTTATCCCAGTACTGGCAATTCTGGTAGAGTATTTTAGAGTTTCGTTAAAGTAAAACAAAGGATGTACTGAGAACATTTGTGTTATACCCAAACTAATTTGTTTTAGGATTTAAAAGTATTTTTTCCATATCAGTATTTTCAGAAATAATATAATTTGTCACCAAATGTTATGTCCTAGAATCCTTCCTAGATAGAAGTTTAAAAATTTACTTTTCAGAAATGAGTAAGACTTTTGGACACTATACTTCCTTTTTTCTACGGTTGCAGCCATGTGTTTATTTAGTACCCTAAATGGAGGGAAAATATTCTACTCCACAGCCTTTTATTACTAAAATGGCACATTTTTGCAATTATTATCCTGAGATATTCTGTATAATGGCAATATCTGCCCTTTAGTTTCAGTTAGTGAAATCCAGCAGGTGTCACTCTGGGGATTAAATAAGAAATATTACACAAACAGAGATAATCTTTTAAAGAAGAATTTAGAAATATTTATTCTAATTCGTTTTTCCAGAATAATTTTTTGACCAGGCATGCCTCCTTATGTCTGAAATTTGGTTTTTTTTAGTTATATGATTTAATGTGTCTATTCATCTTTCTGTGTGTCCCCTTGAACACGAAAAAGGACAGTCAGAACTTGTACCCACAGGTGACGTGGCTGAAACATAAAGAGCTGTGACTCAGTTCAACATTGCCTTGATGATATTAGAAAAATGTTTTTATTATCTTCTTTGGGGAGCAAAATTGTTCTTTTTGTTGGTGAACGTTCTCTTGCATGAGTGATGTGTTTTCAGTTGGGATGAAGTCAAGGAGGTGCTTCTGCAAGTGGCTTACGTGTTGAGACAGTCTGCATACGGTTTGTGTTTGACTTACCTGAAATGGATATGTGAGGTGGCTCATCATCCAAAGTGTCACAGTAAAAAAGTTTGGAGAAGAGAAACTTTGCCGTGTGTCGCAGAGTTTCGAGTAAAAGTCAAAGTTGAATTTTTTTGGTGTGGGGAAAAAAAAAGAAAGACTAGTGTATTGCTCAGTGTTTCTTTAGGGAATGATGTAGGGATGTTGTATTGTGGTGGATTTTTATGTGAGTGTGGAGCTCCATATTCTGAGAGTTACATATTGTGTGGAATAGGAATGTGATCCTTAAAAATGTATGGGTTTCTAGAGGAGATTGTTGTTTATTTCCCAGACCATTTTATTTCCACCTTAAACAGAAACAAATACCTCAGCAGGCATCTTTGGAAGGCAATCCACAAATGCAAGTCTCTCTTTAAATGGAAAGAAGCTTTTTTTACAAATACATGCATATACCTTCATGTATTTTTATATATGCGTATATATTTTTGCAGATACATATTTTATATATGTATTTTAAAAATAATCTCATTCTAGAACTTGTAACCTCAGCCTACTTTAAACAATCCAGTTTCCTTTCTCTCACTTCTTTCTCCTGTTTAAGCCCCCATCCTGTTCCGTTTTTGATTCTATTCAACTTCCTTTCCTGTGATGACTCCGAGTGAGTCACTTTGCCAGGCATTAAGAACGTGGCCTGACAGTATTTCCAACAGCTTATCCTATGCTGCCTCATGCAGATGAAATTAACCTCTGCCTTATCCTTCCTCTCAAAGAAATGTCTGTCTTCACACGTCCAGTTTCTTGGAAGGGGAAGGTGGGGCTGGGAGCCCTTTCCATAAACGACCCTGTTGAACTTCAGAGTCATCTTCCTTGTACCATAACATCGCCATGGGGAACCTCTTCAGCACTGATTCACTGTGTTCTGGGCAAAAAGTTAGCTTCAGCAAGCTCAGGAAAGCCAAATTAAGGCTCTTTCCTGAGCGCTATTCAAGTCCTCTCTGCGTGGCCACCCCTGCACATTCTTCATTCTTTACTAAAAGTGTTGTTTATTGCATTAAAATGCGCGGAGGGCCACCGGGGCTGCGCTGGGTTTGTGTGTGGCTGGCAGCAGCTGGGAAGAAAGCACATGCTAAGTAGGCACTTAAACGCTGAGCTGAGCTGCTGCCTTTCTTGTGGTTGTGTTCGTGCCAGCCCAGTGTGGGGCTTGCGGGGGAGGGTTTGTTTTTTTCCTTTGTTTTGGTTTGGTTTTTTGGTGTCTTTTTTTCTTTTTCCTCTCCAGTTTTAGAAGAAGTGGGTAAAGAGGGATTTAAAAAAATGGTTTTAATCTGTTAATTGTGTGTGTGTGTGTGTCAGGAAATGAAAGCCTTTCTGCTGAAAACAAACGGGAAATTATAGTCCTAGAAAAGAAGAACTTTAGAAAGCAATATGCAAATAAGAGTAAGAATTCCCATCAAGTTAAACTCTGCTATTGCAGTCTTCTCCTCGTCCTACAGAACCTAAGGATCTCACCCTCCATCGTTTTTCCCTAGAGAAGGTGTGAAAGATTATATCAGATGTAATTTTCTGTGTGTTATGTCCTAAGTGCAATTAACGTTGCCACAGATTACACAACGGTGAAAACAGATTTTTGTTTCATATTTATTTGCTGTCACATTGTAGGTTTTATCTAAAACAGGAGTAATGGTTACAACTGGAAGCTCAAACAATTCTGTCTGGAGTACAGTCGTATTCATTTGAAATTATTTTTAGTTTCTCATTCTGGAAATTCTTGATTTCTGACTAAAGGAGGTGATCTTGGTCCATCTTCAACTCTTTAAAGTGTCATTATTGGGTTGATTATGGAAGTCACAGCATGGTCCTTTCAGAGCCTTTTGTTCCCCCAACCCTGTGTGCTGGATGTGCTATATTAGCATTTAGAGAGTACCTAGGAAAGTCACTCAGATGTTTTTAACCTTTCAGCATGATCCACTGGGATAGCTGCTGGGCCTAGGTTTTCTTCTCCTTTTTCTCCCTCAGTTATTTCAGAAGAGTTTGCACAAGTAGAACTCTTTCTCCGCAGAAGATCCCTCTTCTGAAAACTGTGCATGCAATCCAGGGGGAGAATTCAGACAATGTAGTTTAACTGGACACTTTTTATTTAGGGCTGCAGGGATAAAATAGTCTGCCGACATGCTAAGCTTTTCCTAGAGTCACATTACAGACCAGTGAAGGACGTGGCAGTAATTCAGGGTTTGTTGGAAGGCTGGCAAAATACTTGTGCTGTCTTTGTGGGGGCACTGGGGCACCGGAGCATGGCAGTGGCTGCTGACACCTCCAGGGTACACAGCACCAAAAGAGCCCTGGTTCAAAGCAGATTTTAGGGACCAAACCCCTTTCTAAGTCAGCATAGGCAAGGGAAGAGAAGTTTATATTGTCCAGTGAAGACCAACTGGCATGACAGAGTTATGGGTGATAACTCAGCTTCCTCAGGGAATGCACATGTGCCAAACCAAAGTGTTCAAAAATAGCTTTACACCAAACAGGAATGTGGAAATTGTTAAGCCAGAGGTTTGTTTTGTTTTATTTTTACAACTTCTTTATCCCTTGTGTTTCATAGAATTCTGAGCTTTTCTATTTCTAAACATTAACAGATTTTAAGCAGGACAGTGTCCAACTCCTCCTTCCTTGAGCACTAATTAACAGTAAAACAATGAAGCCTGGTAGCAAGGAAGACAAAGTGATGGAAGGAATAAGAAATGCACAAAGGGAAAAAAAAAAGTCTGAACCTTAAAATGTTGTTTTCTTAGGCAAGTGAACTGAACAAATCAGTAAATGGAATGATGTTGCCTTTAGCATGACTCTTGCTGCAGAGACAGGGCTCAATCAGGTGTCCTGTGGTCAGTCAGACTTTGATAAACAGCAAGATTCCTTTAACTGGTGAGAAACCACTGCTTATCTGTGACATGAATTCACAGAATAGTTACGAAATCAGTTTTCTATTCAGGGTTTTAATTAGACAGCAAAACCAGATGCTTGGGTTTCAGTCCGCGGTCTAGTGAAGGTGTCAGTAGCTGCAGTGCTCAGTTAGCTCATCTTTCCTCACACAGAGAGCAGGTGAGATACCCACTTCCCACACTTGGAAGATCTTTATTACCACCTTTCCTCTTCATCTGTGGAACAGGACACCTCCTGTTTCTCCACAGTGTATTGTCCGAAAGACTCCACGATCTCTCAATTTATGATTTTTCCACTATTAATTCCTGTTGTTCCTGTAATTTACCCTTGACAGGTAAAAGGATTCTGCTCTCTTCTCAGTTTACAAACCATTCAGACGCTTACAGCTGAATATTTTTGTCTCATTCGAGTTCTGCAGAGATGTGGGGTGGTTGTGCAGATCTCCACATGCAGTGAGCAGCATCCAGGAGTGCCAGGGCTGTCTCCTCACCTCCAGGAGGGGCAGGATTTGTGCAGGTGCAGTCCCACGTTGCCTTGGTTCCTCCGCTGCCACGCATCCGCTATTAAAAAAAACTGCTGAATGACAGTAATAGAGAGGAACAATGGGCTATTACAGGATGTTCGGACAGGGTCATTGCAGTATATTTTCTTGTGCAATCTTGTTATGAACAAGATTCATATTTACCAGCTTGTTTTATTTGTCAGCACCCTATTATTAATTGGTGTTGTAAGGCTCTGAACTGTTCATTTTCTAGAAAAGGTCAATTTGATGAAATGAAGTTTTTTTTTCTAATAGCTCTGTGGAAAGCTGCTTTGCAATATTTATGATAAATGTATGGATTTTTAAAGTATGGGGTAATTATTTATCATCATTGAAAAAGGAAAGACAAAAGGAAGTTTTTCACCATCAAACTGCAAATTAACCTTAACATACTTAGCAAAATGATACCACAGAATCTTGTGATGGGGCTATTGAATTGGAAAACTTAGGTATATAATTTAAAAGAAAAATATGTTGCTTTTGAATTTTGAAAGGAAAGCAGCTTATTTGCAGCGGTGCTTTTTTGACATATAGGCTATTCTCCATGGTTTGCAACACTTGGAATCCAGATCAGTTCAGTTTTATTTGAAAGGCAAAGATGAAAAATAGCATCTAGTTGAAGCAACAATTGTGGAGTGTTTCTGTGTGCAGTTGAATTAACTTTCTGCCTGAAAGACACCTGCTAATGGGCACAGTTGGAAACATTGGAGAAGGTTCCCAGCTAATGTGAAATAAGGAGCTCAAGCAAGACAGGATTCAGTCAAACTTGGGAAGACATGAATTTGGCATAGGGATCCAGGAATTAGTAGAATAGACTAGAAACCAGTCCACAGGGATTTGGGATGGTGATGAAAACTGTATTTGTTTTCGGCATTGTATGAAAACGTCTCAATTTTTTATCAAGACGCGTCACTTTCTTAGCTGTGAAAACGGTTGTCTTTGTGTTCCTGGAATAAACACAGCCCAATTTGGAATCCTGGGCTATATTTGCGTAAGAGAGGCTGAGGAATGGAAAACTGAGGGTACTGCAGGTCAGGGCTGAGGTTAGCAGGGCTGAGAGGGGAAGTCTGGCAGCCGAGGATCCCTCGGCGTGGCTGTGGCTGCGCCTTTGCACGCGAGCCAGCCGCGGCAGGGACCTTCCTGCAGGGGAACAAGGGATATATCCACGGGCACGAGGTGACAGCGGGGGACACCAGAATTAATGCTGCTCCTTGAAAGCTTTGGTAAGCTGTACAGCTTTTGTCCAGTTTGACAAATGGCTCGTTAGAGACCAATCACTGTTCTTCGGCTCTCTGACTCCTTTTGAGTCTTCAATCCTACAAAATCCTTCAGGTTACAAGGAGCACGCTTACAGGGTCCACATCTTAGTGAGACTGTGTGGATGATGCTCACAGCACGAAGCAAGGCCAAAGGTATTGTAAATGCAGGCAACCCTGATGAGGGGAGGGAATGATGCATCTGCCTCCATGTTCTCAGAAGGCTCATTTATTACTTTATTATACTATTTTATATTAAAGAATACTATACGATACTAAAGAATACAGAAAGGATACTTACTGAATGCTAAAAAGATAATAATTGAAAACTGGTGACTCTTTCCAGAGTCCTGACACAGCTTGGCCCCAATTGGCCAATGAGTCAAAACAACTCACACTGGAGTCCAATCAAGCTATCACCTGTGGGTAAGCAATCTCCAAACACATTCCACATGAGCACAACACAGGAGAAGCAAATGAGATAAGAATTGTTTTCCTTTTTCTCTGGGGCCTCTCGCTGCCTTTCAGCTTCCCAGCAGAAAAAAACCCTGGGTCGAAGGTATTATGTTCAGAGCATGTGAATGCCACACAAAGGTTTGCAAATCCTTTAGAAGCAGTTAAAAATGAGGGGGGAAAAAACTAGGGATGACCAGGAAATATTGAAAAGTAAGTATGTGATGCTAAATTTCTTGTACACTGGGTGCACAGCACTCCTACTTTTAAAAGGTGAGATACAGAGGGTGCTCAGTAGTTATTTACTAATGTTACTTGTATCTGTTTAAAAAAAAAATTGATGTATGACTTAGTATAGGAAAGGCTGTGTGCACTGCTTTTAGTGTAAAAATGAAGAAACTAATTACTGCCAATCAACAGTATTTCTGTCTCAATTAACTGCAGAACAATAGTTAAGGTGTTCCTTCTAAAAGACCACATGATCTTACGTGGATGAATGCAAGCAGTTTTATTGAACTTTAAAAGCTCCAAGAAATACACGTGGATTTCCAGAATCCATTGGTAACCTTTTTAAACAAACATTTATATACTCAGAGCATTGAGCATGACAGAAGGATTACAGGTGGTGATTTTTTTCATCAGTTTTCCTAGAGGGTGACCATTTCAAAGAGCACTAGTTTTTTTTGGTAAATATCATTCCGGTAAGGTGACCACAAAGCAGGTTAAAACCAATTTCTTTTGGGTTTCCAGAGGGGAAACCTGCAAGTGAGTGCTGAAAATGCTTCTTTTGATGAGAGAAGAGAGAGAAAGGTTGTAAACAAACTTTGATAGAAAAGAAATTAGTTGCAGTCCCAGAGAGAGGGAAGAACTCAGTTTGTCACAGACAGATAGTTGTTTCCTGACGTTGGGCGTTTGGTTAACAACTTCCAGTGTTTGATGATGTCATGGGTCATATGGATTCTGTGTGTTTGGGGCCCTCTTGGCTTAACAGGAAGGGCACCAATTTATCTGGCAACTTCTCTGTTTGAAGAGATTCAGCTGCCCTTCCTGCCCCACTTTGCAGAACCTGAGCTTTCAAAGACAAACCAGTGCTGCTCCTGGGAATTTGTTAATATCCAGACCTTTTTTCCCAGCTGAAAAGGTAAATACCCCAAGAGATGGAAGTAATTATTTTCATTCTGCTTTGTGTTCCTCAGATGCTATTGACTCTTCATCTGCCAGAATCTCTGTGTAATAACCGAATGTGTCTTCATTCCTCTTCCTGTGCTCCAAGAGTCGTGGGCTTTGCAAAGCTGCATTTCAAAGCTGTCTGTATCCACAAATGTCTAGTTAAAGGATTTCCACTTTTCTGCAACACTCTGGAGGAACTTACTGTTCTCTCCCCATAAAAACAGAGCGTATCTGTTGTAATAAAACAAAGTCAAAGAAGCAAACCTATGTCAATTACACAAAGATGTTTGAGCCAGGAATCTCCTCTCCCAGAAGACCTTTTAACTTATTTTGTCTTGACTGCACTAGAGCATGGTTTTCACAATGCCTGATTCTGTGTTGCATCTCTTGCAAAGAAGTGCATGATACATGTGTGGAAGTTGTGGTTATGTTTTTATTTTCAGGAATGAAACTGCCTCTAGTTTTGTTGCCAGCATTAAGGAGTAACAGAAAATCAGTTGTTACATTGCTTTTTTCCCCCCTCCAAAATGTAGTGAGCATGTTACTGTTGTTGCTGGTGGAAGATCCCTTTTCTCAGTCTTCCAACAATTTCAGTATTTTCCTTGTTTTGTGTGAGGAAGGTAACCTTTGCAACATCCTGTTTTATTTACCAGCCATATCTGTAAGCTGCAGGAATCCTTCCTGTTCAGCTCACAGCACAGTGCTCAGCACAGGAATCCTTGCTCTTCATTAGAAAACCATTTGGTAACAAACTGAATAGCACTGTGAGTCCTGTCAGGCGTTTGTTTTAAGCAACATCAATTAATACTTTTTTCAAAACTGGAAAAGGCTGAAGTGAGTTGAATTAAATCAGACTTCTCTTGCATCTCCCCTAAAATTCTGTACCATATTGTGCCCTGGTCAGGAAAATGGAGGGTTTTGTGACTGTTCCCTGTCTAAGTTTACACATCTCTGCAGTTCCTCCTCTTTTGCCGCAGTGTGAATCCAAGTACAAAACTACTATGGAAAAAGGCTGCTCTTGCATTTTTTCTGGCAGGCTTATAACCTGGGAGTATCTAAAATATCATCAGAAAGTCTGTTCTCATGAGAGTCCTGTCCAGATTTCCAACAACTCTGGAACATTATCCGAGGAAGTGTAGAAATCTACACAATCACACAGTTACAGCGGAGCTTGTGGTTGACTTTCTTTGATGTGGTGTGGCTTTGTTGGGTGTGTGGTTTTGTTGGTTTTCTTTTTTGGCTTTTGGGTTGAATTTTTTTCTTTTGGTTGCTATTCTTCCTTTATCACTTTGTATAAAAGGACTTTTGTTTCTTTCTTTGTCCCCTTCCGATGTTAATGTTGTTTTTTGTTTTTTTTTTTAAATTCAGATTTATCATTTTCCATTCTCTTATAAACAAGCGTAATCTTATGAACAAGAATCTCTTAAATTGGAGAGTGATGAAAGTTCTGCAGAATGAACTATAGAACCAGTTCATACTAATTTTCTAATTATAACTGGATCGCTAATGAAGATTCACTTGAATTAGTGGGTGGGTATTATTATATAAAATGGGGTTTACAATTTAGTTTCAGGTAGATATAGTGCAAAGTTTTATGCTAGTGGTATATCAGATTTTCCTTGTCCACAAATCTTTTCTAGATGTACATATTTCATAGTCTGACAGGGTCCACTCCTTAGTTCTAATGTTGCTCAAGATGTGCACTGCATGCAGAACTAATTCTGGAAAGCTCTGCATGGAGGCAGTGAGCACCACGAGCAAAACAGGCTGGGCAAGGTGAAGCAACTGTCAGTGCTGTGACTGAGTTAATTACTCACCAGTAATTAATTCCATGGCCTGAGCAAGAGCACCCTGAGACCATGTTATCATTCCAGCACAGCCCTGCCAAGCAGCTGGTGCTGCTCCTTGTTTTTGTTTTCTTCTCAGGGAAGTAGGATTGAGCTCACTGGAAATGTTTGTCATCTTTCACTGATATGAATCAGTAAACATAATCACTCAAAGAAAAACACATTTGCCACACATTACCTGTGTGGACAAATAGATGTTTTCCAGTGCTGACTCCTATTTATGGCTCCTGCATTCTGTAATAGGTAAACTAATAAGATATGTATGGTTTAAATTGTATTTATTTATTGGCATCCATACTCTCCTTAAATAAAGTTTGATAATCTGGTAAGTAAGTTTAAATTAATTAGCCTTTTAGGAGGAAACCTTTATCTATGTGATGAATGTGAGGGAGGGAGAGCATTGGTCAGCATAACTTGTGGCTACAGAACAGTTTAGGGTGCTCTTTTAGAATTTATCGTTATTTACTTGCAGGTGTTTTTCTGGGGAGAAAATGCATTTTTCTAGCACCTACATACTGTTGCAGTGGCTCATGAAGAAGTGTTAACAATATTCCTGCATTGGGTGAGACAGGAAAGTATATTCACTTCTGAGGGGGGAAATCCAGCTCTTGGTAAACTGGTAAGTGTTTTTGTACTAGCACCTTCCTATCAGCCTTAATTCAGCAAACATTATTAAGCTTAGTTTCAAATTGCTCTTATTAGATAAATTATTGTGGCTCTGTGCACTCTGTTCACAATATGATGGGGCTTGCAAGAACATTAAATATACAGAAGGCTACTTGGTTTATCCAGATATGGATTTGATTGCAGCTTGTTTTTTGAGGAGCTGAATTTGTTGATCCATTCCCAGTCTTTGGGCACCAGCCTCAGCACCATCTCACCCCACCTACTATAAATTTGTACAGAATTTTTATGTCCCAGTCTGCAGATCTGCAACAGTAGAAACAGCATATGGAAACCACGTGTCTCTAAAATAAATCAGGTCACAGAGGACTTGCTACTAATAATCTGGTCTCAAGTCAAAAGTGGTTGTATTTGCTGATAAACTTGATTTTGTTTTCCTTTGCTCCTAATTTGTGAGTTGGCTATTGCACCTAACTGAGTAAGTAGTTTAGCTTTTACAAATTTTAAGTGGCTATTAGGTAACTTTTTTTAACATAAGGGCCAGAAATTTTCAGGCTTGAATGGTTCCAAGGGGTCTGTATATGATCATGCTCTACGTTCATACCATGTCCTGTGCATATTTGTACCTTGCAGCTGTAGCTGGAGAATGTTGTAAAACTGACAAATGTGCCAGGTTTCCAATGAGCTGGAGAAAATGTGCCAGTTTTTTTCCAGATACTGGGATTGAGCTCTTTCCCCATTGTTATCTTCTGTCCCATCCTGATGATTTTTTTCTCTTAAGTTTTTCAGAATTTGTCTCCACAACAAATTGCTCTTAGGACCAATTAATGTTGTGGAAACAGATGTTTTTGATTTGTTAGCAGTGACATGTTGTTTTCAGGGATCAGAATATTTCAGGGGTCAGGATATTATATTTTCGTAATGCAATTCATGCTTTTCATTTATTTTAGAATACTTAACGTTGTTTCACAGGTGTAATTGAATTGCAACCTTTATGTTCAGGACATTGGATTTCTCATCTTGAATCAGACATAGACCAGTGAGCTTTAGTATCCTGCTTTTAATTTCTATATATACCTTAAGAAACTGAATTTATTTTTCAATGACTTGCTAACAGAAAAAATAATTTCTCCTTAATGGTCTTGGGAACTACTTAGTACTCTGAGATTCACATATCTTAAATCTAACTACACATTTAGCTAATAAAGATAGTATATAATATTATCCAGACTCGTCTGAAAGGAGTGCAATGTGACATCTTTAGTGTTTATGGAAGCCATATGCTGCACTATATAAAGTAACACAGTATTTTTATAATTATCAGCCATTAATTGTGTTGACTTCCTTCTCCTCCTAGAATTAGCACAGAAAGGAAGGCATGCTTGTGTTTTGTTTGAAGTCTTGATCAACAACAACTCCCTAACTTTCTTTTTTACTTTACTAAACTTGTGGCTCAAATGGACTCAGATTTTGTCAAAGTGACAACATTTTGTCAGTGACAAAATTCTTAATTGCCCCCTAAGCATTTGCTAAGAGTACAACTTCACTTCTGCAGGAATGGTGAGGAACTGTGCACAAAGACACTTTGAACATCTGGGTTATTGAGGGCAGGATCAATACTCACCACCTACTCGAATTGTCCTTCTTCCTTCATCCACAAGAAATTGGATTAATAATGTCAGCATCAAGCATTGTGCATTTTAATAATTTTTGATGCCCTCAATAAGTTAGTTACATTTCAGTGACTGTGTTTTGCCTCATGATAGTGCAAAGGCCAATGAAGTATGGAAAGAATAAATGAAATAAAATGACAGTTTCTGCAATGAAGAAGGTTATCAGGGAAGAGCCAGGATCACACCCAGGTTTCTTCTGGGCAGGGAGGGCTGACAAGCCACAAGGCACTTCAGGGGAGTAACCCTGCAGAAATGCCATGGAGCAGTTGGTTCCCAATGTGCCATCAAGCTGTGAGAAGTAGCCCAGGGAGAATGAAAAATGTGTGAAGACTCATATTTGTAGTTGTCTCAACAAGTCTGTCTCTGCAGCTAAATTAAAATACCTTAATTCAAATTAACTGCCAGGTGTACCAAAAATGAGACAACTTAGAGTGTTTCACAGTTTTAAACAGTTCATAGCTCTTTGACTGTTGCATGGGACATAAATTTGTCTTAAGAGTGTAAAGGTTTGCCTTTAGAAATTTTAGAGTTTTATAATTTAGGCAGTTCTGCTTTCTTATTTTTATGGGCTTCAGTAGAAATAGGAATTGAATAATGTGCAATAACACAGAAGTTACTGAAGCATTTCATCCCTTGGACATAAATGCAGCTGAGTCTGAAACCCACAGCTCAGATACTGCAATAATTCCTCAGTTGTCCCTCTGGGGTGTAGATCCAGCTGGGACAAGGAATGCTGACAAACCTTAGGATGGAGCAGCAAGTACGTCATAACCACTTCTGCCAAGAAACCAGTGCAGTCCCACGGTGATCGTCTCCACTCTGTCACAGTCCTGCAGGAGAGGGGATGCTGCTGAGAGAAATGCATTTGAGCTATTTTATGGTAGAAAACAGCAGGAGATGCATAGGTTTGAGTTTAATACAAACTGGGTGGGGTTTTTGTCTTGTTTTGTTTTGGGTTTGGAATTTTTTTTTTTGCCTCGAAGCCTAGAACAGACTGTCATAAAGAAAATTTCAAGTTACACTAGTCGAGGTCAAATACAGATGAAAGTGAAGTTAGAAATACTTTCCACAGCCTAAATTGTGCAAATTGTGGAAATTGTTTCTCCCAATAAATATATTAGAATTACACAGTGTACCTTTCAAAGCTCACTACCTGAATTGAGAAATAAGAAGTAATTAAAAGTCATAGAAAATCCATCGCTTAAAGTGTATTATCTTTCATAAACAGAACAGCTTTAATAGCTAAAGTGGAATTATCAGGAGGTTCCATGAGGGATGTTCCTAACACAGTCCACCCAGTCCTGGCTGTTGGAAGCTGCATTGTTGGGCTGCGACTCAGGGTATCCCTTTCTGCTTTCACAAAAATCTCTTGGGCCCTTAATTTCCAGCTGAACCATCACCTAAAGGCCCATGGAAGAGACCTTGAGCAAAACTTAAACCTCACAGAGCAATGTGGATCCACTTTATTTATTTATCTAATTATTTATTTATTTATAGTGCATGTTCTGTTTGAGTTTCTCAGCTCTTCCAGACGTGGTGAAAACACTTGAGAGAACTTATTAATTGTTCAAGGGACTATCTGGATTCACAGCCTGGTCTTATTTCAGTGCAGAATAGCATTTCTCCTTAAGTATATAAATCTCTTTGCCAAATGTTGTCTCTACAAAGCTAAATTTCTTTGAGCTCCCTTGGGAAGCAGGGAAAGGGGCTCCTGTACTGCCTTTGTAAGGTTATACCTTCAGAGCTGCTGTTTTTAGGGCTGCTTGGCAAAGCCCATCAGTGTCAATTACAGCCTCAGAAACAGGAGTCTAAGTTCAACAGGGAATGATATTTAAGTAAAAAATGATCTTTGATGGGAAAGAATACCACCCTTTCCTCCACCTCCTCTCTGTACTCAAGATCACTTGACTCTTGGGTCCCTTCAGCCCTGGGAGGAGCTGTTTCCTGCAGAAAGGGCTGTGTAAACGGGACAGAGTAAGGGCAGCCCCCAGTGCCCATCTGTCCTGGGGCTGGGACTCTGCAGTCACTGCAGGACTGCTCCAGTTGTTTTCCAGATGCTGGCAGCTCTGTGGTGGGAGCTCACCAAAAGTTTTCATCCTGCTCTCCTGGCTCTTTCTGGGCTTTCTCTAAAAGTTGTGCTTAGCAAGGTGCCCTTTATTTGCAGTCCTTGGAGGTGGCCCAGTGTGTGTGACCCCCTTTCCTCAGGACCTTTGTTTCTGACTTGTTTGGTTCTGCTCTGGGCATGTAATGACTCAGTGACTTCAGTGAAACTGAACAGAATGCAAACATGCTGTGGGTTTTGGTTTTTTTTATTCTTCATCAAATTTTAATTTTTTTTTTCTCTTTTTTTTTTTTGGTGTGGGTTTGGTTAGGAGGGGCTCTTTTTAAAAAATTATTATTATTATTTCTGTTCCTTCAGGTCAGCTTTTTGTAGGAGAAGGGTTTGTAGTGTTGCATGTGTAGGGTTGGATGGGATGACCCAGCAAGCACTCAGGCACCTGCTGCTTCCTGGGAAACCCACCAGGCCTGGCTCAGTCCATCAGGATGCAGCAGATCCATCAGGGCCAGGTTTGGCAAGTGTCTCGGACACCCTCAGGGCATCTCAGAGGGTACAGGAAGCTCTGTGGCAGGCAGGGAATTTAGCCTTTCATCTGTCTCCTGACCCACCCTGGTGAGGGGCAGCATTGGCAAATGTGTGCAGCTACAACTGAGTGCAACCATGGTGTAAATGGAGGCTGTACTAGAGACTCTTTTGGTCTCAAACACCCCACCTGCAGATTTGAGCAAGAAAAATGAGAGACATAGGTTTATTTCTAATGGTTTTGTGCTCTCTGCAATATTTGCATGTGTTGATCACCTTTTGCTATTGTAAAAGGTCGATTAAAAATACAAAGGGTGATCCTGATTAGCTGGGCAGGTCCATTTCCACATGCAGCACCATGTGTTGTGGGTGTCTCTGGGGTATTTTTTGGAAAGCAAAATAGTTGATGGTGCTGGGACTTAAAAAGCTCAATTTAGCTTCCGAAGTTAACACCCATTCAGTTCCTCTGTTTTGTTTGGAGTGCAGGGATTTGAGAATTCCTTGGTGTACTTTGACCACTGTGTATAAATTTCCCCAACTAAAAGGACTGTACAGTTGTTCAAAATCACCTTTAGTTTGAGTGTTTCAAAATCTAAGTGAAGGCTTGACTCTGATGTCTGCAGACTTTTTAATTGATCCTCACTAATGGTAATTATCAGGTGCTGGATTTTGAATGTACTGTGGTGTTAAATGGATACCTAGCACTAACATATTACTCATGCTATTTTAAGGTGAGTTGTATTCTATTTCTGCATTGTAGTGTTTTTTCACATTTTTGTCTAGGAATACATTCTCTGACAAGCAATTTTCTCATGGTTCCTGTCCTTCCTTAACATTCTTGTCCCCTGTCAGGGTGGCCTGCTTCAGAGCTGTGATTGCTTTGTGATTTTGTGTAAAAGAGATTTCCAATTCCTCTTAGTAGGCAATCTCCACCCTGCAGCTGGGAGCTGGAATTGCAGGTGGAACATGATGGGAAGCTGTACCAGTTTGGTTCTCAGAGGCAGTACTGCACAACTCCAGGTGAAAAACCGGTGTAGATGATAAATGACTGGTTATTTACTAGCAGAAATATTGGTTTATATTTTCCTGACTTTTCATTTCTCTGGGTTTTCTCTTAACCCAAGGAATTTTACTCTCTGCTTGCAGTCCTTCTGATGACAATCCCAACAGAAATGAATGATAAATCGATTGCTAATTGCTGAATGGATATTTAAACCTCAGCTGTGGCACAGTGTGCAAAGTGGTGGTGGGCAAATTGCTTAAATTCCTTTCTTCCTTTTTTTTTTTCCTCCAGCACACTAAAAGTTTTATTACTTATGGCCTTCAAAACTGTCAGTTTTTGTAGGCTTCTCAAAAACTGTAAGTCCAAGTGGACTGATCCTAAACACACTGCACTTTGCACTGGTATTCACTCCTACAGAGAGTGAAAATTATATCTCTATTAGAAGCTCAAATTTATTTATATTCCACAGACTGTCTGTCAGACATGAGGCTGGTTAAAATACCACCCACAACAGATATGTCTGTAAGTGCCACACATGCCTCAAGAATTCTTTCAAAGAGCCCTTACTGAATATATCAAATGACTCTCAACTCTTTGATTTAGGATCAGGGTTTTTTTTTTAATTCTCTTGCTCTTGTCTTTCCTTTATATTCTTTTCTAGTGCTTCTCTTTGACCTTACAGGAAAAACTGCATTGAAGGGCTATTTTTTATGATTTTCTTGCTAGAATTGAAACCATTTTCTTCACAGGATAATGATTCTACTGGTAGCATTATGTGTTTTCAGTAGCTGACTTGGCTTCCACATTTGGATTAGGCTGGACTTCCCATCAGTTTGGTAGTCTGATTCCCAACAGATCTCGTATTTCATGTGAAGTCTGACCCTCAGAGATCACCAGCCAAGCGGGGTTCAGAGTTCAGATCTCTGGGTGGTGGCCACTCCAGATTTAAAGTTCTCTGCTCCTTAAAAACACTCATCAAAAATCTCCTTCTGCTCTCCAAAGCTTTGTAAAGTGGTGTAATGAAGCAGCCTGAGGATCAACAATGATTACAAAGATAGGAGTTGTCTGGTGGCAGTGACATGAGTGTGGATTTACTTATTCTGGTGGTTGCAAATAGTGCTTTCTGAAATCTCAGCATCTTACTGAATTAATAGTTGGGAAATGATGTCTTTTAGAATAGAAAACCCAAATACACATAAAGTTTTCAGTGTCCTTCTTAATCAGGGTTTTTATGTAATCCATTCTTGGCTTAGACAAAGCCAAAAGTACTTTTCTTCCTGCTCTATAAAACATTTATATGATATCTGGAAGGACTAATGTAATCATTAAAATGCCACTAGGCTTGGAATGATGTTCAGGAAGTGTTTGGCACTGCAGAGTCAGTAAAGGCTCGGGATATGACAAGGGAACACCAAGAATAAAAATGATTTTGTGATTTCTGTACCCTATACTCATCACTGAGTGCTAATCAAATAGACTTGTGCAGTTCTTGTTTTCTAATGCTCTCTTGAGAAAGGGAAATGTGTTTACTGGTTGGGGAGGAAACCAACCAGGCTTCATTCCTGAAAATTTGTATTTCTTTTGGAATCCTGGAGGAATTACAGCAATGAGAAGTTACCTCATGAAATGTTACCTGTTCTTGGTGTGGTGTAGGGCTTTTATCAATTGCCAGGCATTTTTGCTTCCATAAAATCTCTGACAGGGTCAGTAAGAGATGTACCTGTTAGGGAATTCACCTGCCAGCAAGACTTGTATCCAGTTAGAATTCAGTACAGAAATCCTGTCATCTCCTTTGGAAAAACACACAGCCAGTTGTGCTTAGAGCTTCAGAAGAGAACACCATTCTCTCTCCAGCATATATGCCAATTAATTGAGAATATCTCATTCATCACCTGCCTGTTTCAGCAAATATCCTGCTCTCTCAACAGCAGGAGGAAGCCAGTGCAGGAGAAATCTGGATTTCACCAAAGGAAGCTTGGCATAAGCTACCACGATAGAAATAAATGCAGGAGATGTTTTATTTGTGAATGGTTCCCTCGCTCGGGTGATGTTGTTTCCGTTGGCTCCAGCAATGTCAAGGCCATTGATGATGAAAGTTCTGAACTGTTTTTCCCCATTGCTTGGAAAATTGTCTCTCCCTCCTCCCTCCCTCTGTCCCTTCCCTCCCCAGCCAAATCTCTGCCAAGCAAGCAGCTGTGAGCAGAATTTCTCAGCAAGATGAACTTGAATTTTCACATGCTCTGTGGGACAGGATACACAAATAGAGCTTTGAGAGGGTCGCAGTTGAGGGGTGCAAGTCCAGGGTTTCTGCAGGTGCATGCAATGGGTGAGCCTTTGAGGTGTCTTATTCAGTTAAAAAATACAGGGAAAAAAAATTAAAAATGCATTCCAAGTGCATGTCTTAGTGACTTTTGGTACCTCAGTCTGAGGGAAGTAATGCCTGCAAGTTTGATGTCCCAGCTGTGCATCAAAGCCAAACTAATGCCTGTGAGTTCTGCACTGGTATCTGAGACACTGACTTAAGGATGGCAGGATCTGCTCTGTACAAGTACAAACCCAAATGATTCTTTTTTAACTTAATTTGGGTAGACATCCTTATAAAAGCTTCCCATCAAATTCCATGGATTTGGTTTTTGCCAAGGATTTTTTTTCTGGAGTGTGAAATCGGTCTGAGGCTTCTGTGAGGTTTATTTTTCTCAAGGAAAATAAATGCAGGATGTGATTATGCAGAAAATATGGGCACCTATTTAAAGCCATATAATATTTTCCACGCTTGCAGGGAATATTTTCATTTGCTTGCAATTTTGACAAGCTTAAAACTGAGATTTTTCCATTACATTTCCTGCCTTTTATATTATTGTTAATATTACATCTGGAGGGGAGAAAATGTGCTTAAATGTAAACATTTGTGTGCAAATAAAATTTATATGCAATTCATGACCAGAATTGCTGTGCTTGATGCACTTTCCTTTGCTGCAGCTATAGTGCCTGTAATAGCTACATTGTAATGTTTTATTACAAACTATTATAAACTTGTAATGTTTTATTACATTTGATATGTAGTATTTCATAGTCTTGTCCAAGTGAGACTCCACTTTATCAAGGCAGAGATTTTTGTGTCTGATTTATGTACCATTTTTAACATCCACAGCATTTTATTTTGGTTTTCATTCAGGTAAGAGAGGGCGGAATACTGCAAAAGGATATGGAAAAGTCTGTTTGCAATTAAAGGAACACTAATTGCACTTCAGGGACCGTGTGTAAGATACACTGGTCTTTCCCACGGCCACACCCTGAGCATATGATCTTCGACTGAATTCATGGAAACATTCACACTGCTTCCTACAGATTGCAGCTGGCACTGTCTGTGAAGCTGTGCCTGGCAGGAGCAGAGGGATTTCTGTGATAGTGTGGGATGCAGACGGGATGTGCCTGAGCAGAGCCAGGCACACAGGGCCAGCACAAGCGAGGGATGTGGCGCTGCCCGTGGCTCCAGGCATGGCAGGGAGGGCCGTGCTGGCCCCCACATGTGTGGCTGTGGCTGTCAGACTGTGCCAGACAAATCTTCAGCTCCCCCAGCCGCTGCTCCTGCTAGTTCAGGCTTTGCACAGCAGCAGAAGCTCTGCAAGCAGGATTGTTTCAGTGGCACAGGGTCACTTCCCTGTTCACAGCATGGAAATGGAACAGGGTGTCTGCTGAAGTATATAGGCTGGTGCCTGTCCAGTTTTCAGCATGGTTGCTCTCTAGTATTTCAAAATGTGAATTAAGGCTTCAAGATGCAATTGCTGGAAAAATTTGAAAATTAGAAAAGGCTTAGCTTCCTATTTTTGGGTAAGGATTATATGCAATTTCAGGTAGAAGAAATTTTGCCTAAGTGATATTTCAGAAAAGATATAGAAATGTATTATTTCAGTTAGTGCTAAAGATTTCTGCTTAGTGCTAAAGATTTCTACTTAGACTAAAAGACTAAGCTCAGGAAAAAATAAATTACTCTTTTAAAAGTAAGTGCACGTTGACAATGATAGTTCATAAAGATCAACACTCAGCAATGTTCTAGGTGGTTGAAAATGGCATTGCCTGTCCAAACAGTCATAAATGCCCTTTGGGGGATTGTATGTAGCAAAACAAGCTGAGTCTCAAGTTTATTTATACTGGTGCCAGTTATTTTTTGCCCTCTGTGTCCAGATCAGGATGAGATAGGCTGAGAGGGGTTACTGCAGCCACTGGGTAGCAGTTTGCATCTGTCCCAAGGATCTCATTTTGTTAAGCTGGTTACTTACTTGCCCTGGTCCTTTATTTGACTTTTAAACTGACAACATCTCTGGCCAAGTGTTTCTTTCTCCTGGATGCTTCAGCCTGTGTCAGAGTTTTGCTTAAGTTGATTTTCCTGTGGGTGTGGATGGAGCTGAAGGTAATTCCCATTTAGAAGGCTTAGAAACAACCATGGGTAATACTTCTCTCAGTTTGGCAAAGCTAATGTTAACTCTGATTGACAGAAAATAATGTTAATGCAAAATACCATTTGCTTTAGCAATATCTCAGAAGGAAATGTGGGCAGAGGATGGGAAAACCTTCTATCACTGCCCACTTTATGGCTGCCTTAAGATGATTTTCTGCAGTTAGTCTGTGAGGAGAAAGAGCAATATCTCCCTGTATAAATGATACAAAGGAAGGCTCTGGTTCTAAATGTAAAGAGAAAAGCTTTGTTGTTGTTGTTGTGTTCTTAGTTTGCCCTTTGGGGATATGCATCCATCATTTCTTCCCTTAGAGATCATTCCCAAGCCTTTGCCCTCCTCTGTGTGGACTTCAACAGGTGCACATACCAATATGCAGGCATAGAAAAGGATGCAGAAGGTAATTTCCTTCCATACTGTTGAGATTAACTACCTGTGGTTTAACTTTCTTGAGTCTCACAGACTCCTTTACAGCCTGTGTGAGCCCAGCTTAAACCATTTGCTGTTAAATTGACATTTTAGTGATGCAAAGACATAGGAAAGATGGGGAATATCTGTATCTAATTAAGGCAAAGGAGGCAAGCTGCACACCACTAGAATTCAAAAGTTTGGTTTTGGTTGCTGCTTGTTCTTGGCTTTTCTACAGGATGGATTAGAAGTTTTGATAATTTAGCACAGTATAACATGTATTGTCTAATATTCAAAGGGTGAAATGTTCCAGAGCTTGCACTTTTGACTTCTGGCATGTGAAATTTTATATTTAAGAGGAAATGTTCTGAACTGTGGTGACTTAGCTTGACCTGGTAAAGGCTTTGAAGTAGCTGGTGGTTTATTTTGTTTTAAATAAGTACACCAAACGGAATTTTTCTAAAGCTGCCTTAAATTTACCTGAAGGTTTTTGGACTATTAAATGCATCAGAAATATCTAATAAGAGAAAATTTAAATATTTGGCATGAACTTTCCATCTGAAGTTTCATCCTTAGCCAGACTAAAATTATTGCCAGTGAAAGCTGCCTTGGGGATATTTTACTTGTCTGTCCTGTGTTTTTGGGTTTTGTTTTGTTGTTGTTGTTTGGGATTTTTAAGTAAAAGAAAGAAGTGCAACACAAAGTCAGAAGACTATAGTGCTTCTGACGTTTCCATGAAGACTTTATTGCTGCACTTTGTTCCTCAGTGCTGGTCAAGTCATTGACCAAAGGTGAACCCAAAGCTGGGACACCAGTTCTGATGCAGTGGCTGCACCAGCACTTTGTTTATCCTGGCAAAAGCAGTTCCCTTTCCTGGCCACCTGCTCCCTCCCCATCCTGCTCTGAGCTGCTGCTGTGCCGCAGTCCACCTGAAAATTAACAACTGCATTAAAAAATCAAATTTTCAAACTTTATCGCTTTGCTTAGAACTGAATGAGAATATATTTATGCATAAATATTCACACTTCTAAATTCTAAGTTTACTGAATTCACATTTAGATTCTAAATGTGAATTCAAAGGAAACTGGTGTAAAACCTGTGAGTTTCATAGGATGTGCTCAGCTGCCAAACTGGGCTGGGGCCAATGAGAAAAAGCCTGAGTGGCAAACTGAAAAAAACAAAAGTCCTGGTACATTTTGCTTAGCCCATTTTCCCATTGCCTTGTTCTGACCTTGGGAAAAGTCTTTGAACTGTGGCAATACTGTTCTTGTAAAATTAGCATGTGTCAATGAAGAAATAACAAAAAAACTTTTAAAACTCAGCCAGTTGAGAAAATTACTTCATGTCGTAAACATTTTCACAAAGAAACCTTTGGATCCCTTTTGGACCATTACTTGGTAAACAGCATCAAGCAGAGTCATTCAGATAAAAAAGGCACTGCCTGAAAGGGGCACACAGAGCAGCAGTAGCTCTGCAGCTTTGAAACAGCAGTGGCTGGGAAGAAACCCCACTGCAGCATCTCAACCTGGGGTGTTGCACAAGCCCCAAGGTCTGTCTGATGAATTCATAAATTCATGCTGCCTTTGCTTTAGTTCAAAACAGAAATAATTTTGCTTGAAGGGGGAGAAATTTTCTTTGGAGGACTATACTGTGTTTTTCACATATATTGTGGGGTTTCTGATGTTGAAAGGGACCATGAGGCTCATTGAGTGCATCCCTCTGCTTCTGCCAGGACTCCTTAAAATTAAATCCTATGGCTAAGAGTATCATCCATATATAAATGTATCTAGGTAACAATACTTGCATACCTAGTAACAAGGTGGGAGCTCTCCAGCTTGTTCATAGCATGAAATCTATGGAAAAGAACTAATGAACATTTTTTTATTTATTCTCTTTTACTTAAAATAGCATGTTAATTGGAACATCCATGCCACATTACAGCAGTTGTTTTGGAAGAAGTAAAATTTCAGGGAAGTTTACTTGGATATATTTCAACCCATTTTTAAAATTACTATGACAGGCATATAATACAGTTTTTAAAATTATAAAAGAGAAGTGCCAAAACTACATCACTTTGATCAGCTATTAGAATTTATTAATTAGAATTTATTAGAATTTATTAATTCTATCCATCAGCTATTAGAATTTATTAATTTACTATTCTGCCATAGTAAATTATTCTTCCTTTCTGTTAATAGCTGTTTCTAGGATGTTTGATAGTGGATTTTTACAGATAACTTCATTCAGCAGAGCAGCCTCCCTTTAAAACTGCTTTGTGCTTGAGTGATTGCTCTGGAATTTCAGTGCTGTGCCTCCCAGAACTCTGAAGTGAACATGGTGAGTTATGCCTGGCAGCATATGTGGCTATACTGATGGATTTTAGGCACAAGATACAGCTGGGTTAGGGCTATGGGGTGAAAAGGGTTAAGCTTGTAAAGTAAGGATAACAATGTGCTTACACAATAGTAGTCAAATAGCACTGGAAACTGGAGGCATTAAGAACTATAAACTGTTGGAAATCACAGTTGCATCTCTTGACAGCAAAGCCCCAGCAGTCTCTTGGTAAAGATTTTATTTTGCCAGAACCTCTCTTGCCTTCCTTTAACAACTAGTTCCTCAGGAGAGACAAATAATTTTACTTTGCATCAATATTTTTAAAATTCCTATGCTGCATTTCTTTGGCAGGGTTAGATACCCTGATGGCTTGTAAAAGTGACCCTCAGTGAGTCCTGGCCATTCTTCCACATGGCATTGCACCATCTCTACTCCTGGCTTCCTATGTCCTGAAGTCAGTAAGAAGTTCATCATATTGGACAAGGAGGGACAGAGCCTTCATAATTTATAGGGATGGAATGGAAAGCACAAGGGCCAAGAGAAGACTCTTCAAATGTAAAATCAAGGAGGAAATACTCTTACTGTTTTTATCAGTGGAAATCCTGTTTTAAGGAGCCAAAATTGGTGTGATGGATAAAACCACAAAAAATCTGCTCTGCAGTCTGCTGTGTGGAGAGGACTAAGGTTGACCAAGGGCAGGAGTTGCAGAATATGCCAGGGGAAGAATCTTGTAGACATTCCCTCCTCCAAAATCTTATTTGGAGAGCTTTGTTGTGGTGGCACTTTTTGCTCAGGTTTTTGTTGGTTTTTTTTGGTTGGTTTGGATTTTGCCTGGACCTCCTCAGAATAACTTGCAGCGTCATCCACACCTGTGAACTGCCCAAAAGAAGTGTTAGAAAATAGAGGAAAACTAGCACCACCATCACTCAGTCATAGGTTCATACTACTTTAGGTGTTATTGGAACTGGCCATGAGTGTTGCCAATTACTGCTAGTAATTTCTGTTGGGTGCAGGTGACAAAACTTATCTGAATGGCTGCCAAAAGCTATTCATGGGAAGAAGCACCCAGGAGTAATTTAATCTGTGTAATCTCATATGCAGATGGTTCTGCAATCTCTGTGAGGCCTCTGACATGCAGCCAGAGCCATGCAAAAACAAAAGCAAAAATTGTGCTAATAAAGAGAATGCAAGATGTGAAACATCTCAGTGAGCCAGTCCAAATTTCCTGCTTGCACAGACCTGCACCATGAGCCCAGCACAGCCATGGCCCAGGAATTAAACAGGGAGGACTTTCTCCTGCTGAGCTGAGCTGCCACCTGCACAGGGAAGGTGCTGTAGAATAACTCAGGGATAATTTGGGATGTGCCACTGTGTCTCTTTATTTCTTTTAGTCCCCAAGAAGACAGTAAATGCCATTGTGCCACAACTTCTTCCTAGGGAAACTCCTGGAAAGAAAGGTAGAGAAAGAATGTTTGTGTTTCATGAGGGAGAATGTTGTATTTTATTTACCTTTACTTTAAAGCTCCATAATTATCAGGAGAATGGAGTAATTCCCACACATACAGCTGTGAGCAATTATGGGATACCATTGAGCAGTTTGTTCAAATCCTGGCAGAAGTGATTCTCTCAGAAAAAAGGCAGATTACCCAAATAGAAAGATTTCCAAACTGCCTTGCATTGTTCTCTAATGTAAGTGTGGAGATTTTGCAGTCCAGGACTCAGTGGATCCCGGTGTGTGTTATTGCTTGGCTGCTGCTGCCCACTTGTGAAGCCCTTTTAGTCAGAGAAGTATTTCCCAGAAGGTTTATGTGAGTGAATATGTGGAGGCTCTATCTGGAATTTCATTTGAGGCTACTAGTTTTGTTGGTTTGGGGGAGTTGTTTTATTACCAGTACAGTTTGAACAGAAATTCAAATTAGGGACACTTTGAAAAGTATTGGGCATTTTCCATCTTGTTGGTTTTGCCTTTATGCTGGGATGAAACAACCAAACACTTCCTGAGGTTTTAAATACTTTAAGTTGTAGGCCTGCCTCCAAAAAGAACCAGAAGTAGCAAAGTGTCAAGAAAACACCCATCCTGACCCATTTTCAGATGAAGGTTATATATCTGTATGCAAACATGTTCAAGTCCGGTGTTACAAGGCTACAGCACGCTGCAAGGTAAATAATTTACACTGCACAAGTTTTGTGGCTTTTTCCTTGTTGTCATTGGGAATGGTTGTGTTGTTGGCTTCTGGGCAAATGACAGATTACCAATTAGTGAAAAATGTTGGGGCATTTTTGGACAGGCCTGCAGTGCCATAAGTAGGCTCTCCCTCCTGTCCCACTCCCACAGAGTTGCAGTCTCACTTGAAGTCAGATTTGAGAACTGCTTGAGGTGGAAGCTGCCTGTGTTTTTTGTTTTTTACAAAATGTGGTGGTTTTCAAGTTCAAAAAATGATTTTTTTTTTTCTTTTTAATGACTGCTTTTTTTAACCCTTTTACTATATGGTTGAAAGGGGAAGTGTCTGGGGCTCAGCAAGGGTGCCACTTACTCCTGGGAGGATGGGGAAAAGTTAAAAGTAGAAACAGCTGATGAGGCAGGATGGCTCTGTAGAGAAAGCAGGAGGAAGAGAAATGGGAACATCTGTTAAAGCTATACCAGTGACTATTTTGGCTAAGTCCAGTTTGCAGTTCCTTTTTAATTCCTTGTTCTTCAGTAGGTGTCACTGCAATCAGTGACAAACACAGCCTAGGCCTTGGCAGTATCATTACTGGCAGCTCCTTTTTTGTTGTTGTTTTGCTTTGTTTAATTTATCCCAGTCTTCACTAAATGCACAAACATGCACCAGAAATAAAAATGATATTTCAAAGATCAGGAAGATCTGATTTACTGTTACAATTCCCCATTCTATTCTCTCTCACGATGCCTTTTAGTGGGAAAATACTTCAGCCAGAGGACTGTCAGACTCAGTTTCAGTCAATACCTGCCTTGTAAATCCCAGCCCTGCTGGCTTTTGTGCAGATTCCCACTGTCACTGAGTGGATTCATTCAGGACACTCAGGTTAATCTCAATCCAATACAATTCTTTTCTCTGCCCCATGATGGACTTGTCAGATTTACAACAGCAGAACAGCTGAGGAAGCATCATTATTTGAGGAACCCTAAGAATGGTCTCTTTTTACTATTAATTTCTTGTGTGCCTAATACCTCCCAGCTTTGAGAGGGAAGGAACTTCCAGAGAATTAGTCTTGGTTTGTGTCTCATCAGAGCAGATGATTAATAAAAGCAGCCTGACTTAGCAGTACTGGCTTCCTGCCTCACTCAATGGAATATATTTCTGTCCATCCCTAAGAAAGTTCTTCATTTTCCTTGGAAAGGTCTTGTCCAGACTAACTGGAATAAATGTTGCGTGAATGAATTCATGTAGTGATGCAAGAGATGCTTTCCTGCAGTTCAAACAGGCATCTGAAGGACCTTCCTCCTGCATTTTGTAATTAAGTCCATAAGCAGTGATGTTTAGAAAAAGGCAGTGGTTGGGGTTGTTTTTTTTTTCCTCTCTATATGTTAGCAACTGAGAGGAATGAGTGGAAAGCACAGAGTGCATTATAGGCTTGACTTGACATTTTATCTCCTGGGAAGAGTTAATAATTTAGCAGCAGATACTGGAGCAGTTGATGGGAAATGTCTGCAGAACTACTAGGTATGAAAAGACTTGGACCATTAAAGGAGCTGAGCTAAGAGATGACTTTTGATATTGGGAAACAGAAATAAACTTGGACTCTGAATCAAAGCAGATCATTTCTGCCTTTGTTTATATGATGTTGTATCTTCTAGATAAATTAAAATAAGCAAGGCTAAGTGAGAGCAATATGCAAACATGCATTTTAAATTTTTCATCCAACATTTGTTTTAGCGTAAGGATTTTTGGGACTATTGTAGAGAAAATTATTTTGTACTCTTGTATACATGTATAGAAAAACATACACAAAATTATTGTTGCTATTTTCTAGTCGTGGTTCATCTCTTGGCTTGGCCTGTGTTCATCACTTGTGGGTTTTAACCCTGCACAGATGTGCTTTGTCATACTTGGGAGAGAAAATATTGGTGAATTACTTTACAGTAAGTTATTAATTCCAATTTCCTTAGAAGGTCAGGGTTTTTTCCCCCTAGGAAAACAGACACAGCTTTAAATGAATGAAACATGTGATAAGTTTGAATTAATCACACTTGCCCCAGTTTTCATGCAGAACTGAGCTCATATTGCCCTTCTGTTAATTTAGATATATTTTAGATATCTGGTTTTAGTCAAGCCTTAGTCACTGCACAAAGGTATTTAAATTTTTCTTTAGCTAGCAGATCAAGGTCTTTAAAATTATCTAGTCACTTTAGTTCTTATCATGTGGATTTTCCAGGCAATTAGTAGCTCAAACCAAGGATATATTTCATATATGCTAATTGGTTTTCCTCTAAGTGTTTTAAGATCCTTCAGATTTGAATTTCAGAGCCTCACCTGTGCAATTTGCAGCAGTGTTCCAGGATTGCATGCCACTGGTAAAAATAGAAGGAAGATTATGGATACAACATCAGTCTGGGTTAAACAGGCACAGCTGATTTTACAGCACATTTCTTGTCTTTGCAGCAGGCTGTGCAATAAACAGCAATAACTTCATATTTAGTAGTTCTTATGTCCTGCAAGAAGCTGTTTATTGTACTATAGTTGTACTAGGAGGACCCAGTCCCAGCATAAAAGCAGAAGAGTTTGATGTTGAATGTTTGCTTTTTGTGACCGGGGCAGGGTTGAAATGAGCTTTTTGTACCATAACCTCTGCCTGCCAGTGTACAGCCAATTGTTTGTCCTCCCCCATTCTCTCACAGCACATCACTGCAGGAAGGGAGAACTTCCAGAGGCAGAGCAGGGGTGCTGTGAGGGGGATATGGCTTGGCCAGGGTGCAGGTTTGTGTGTGGCACAGCACCCACTGCCCTCTGTATGCTCTCTGGCAGTGGGGTCTCTGGGCTGGTGTGCAAGGATTGTGTCTTTCACCACATTCTGAGAGCTGCAGTGCATTCATCTGTACCAGGGAGCTAAGCTCATGCACATGCTATTGCTTTTCATAATGCTGCTGCAGTGAGATACTTGGATTTTTGAAATGTGCAGTTGTAATAACTAAACTGAGCTTTGCCACGATGCAATCAGAAGAAAAGGTCTTATCTCAGTTCCAGACTCAGCTTTGTCATCTTCTCAGGACACTGAAATATTAAAAGACAAAATTCATTGACATTTCCCTTCCTTTTGAGGCAGTTGTTATGGCAGGGTTACACTGAATGCATGATTTACATGCTTCATAAATAATTGTGTATATTTTATGCTTTGGGAGAATTTTTCACTTCAAGAATCAATTCCAGGAAGAGTTTGCAGTGTAAGGTGGTCATACCTGGCTTGGGTATTTGTGTTTTCTTCTAATGACAGGTAAAGAAACTACAGATTCTGCAGATACAGAAACTATTTTACAGCTCACAATGAATTCTTGCATTGCTACTATCACCCTTGCAAAGCTGGAAGTTCAGGATGAAGTGGCTTCTCACTAGATCAGTTATTCCAGAAATGGCAAAATTAACTATCAGGAGGAAATGGGAGTAAAATGGGAAATAAATGTGTGTGTTTGAAAGCCTGAGTGTATTTTAGGGAGCCAACGTGCAGTTTGCTGTGGGCTCCCAAAGGCAGAGATGGCCAGAGTGCAGTTTGTGTCTGGGGCTGGTACAAGCCCTCTGAAGGTGTTGGTTGAGGCACTGGAGGAACTGAGTGCCTTGTTTTGGTGCATCCCTGTGTATTTCACATGGCATCACTGTGCATGAATAGAAATGGAGAGCACCTCCATCAATTAGTTCAGAAATAAAATGTGAAACTCTTTTATCAGTGTTGGCTTTCATTAACTCCTAAATTTCTTTCCTTTTTCTTTTCTCCTATTGCAGTTTGAGTTCATTCAGCTACAACATAAGATTGACTGCACCAGATATAAAAATGGCAAAAATCTGGATCACATTTTTGCTGCTCTTCTCATTGGTTACTGTGGTGAGTCTTATGAATTTTTAAAATCACTTCCAGCTTTAACAACCCTGTAGAGGGTACCACAGAAATTATTAACATGGAAGCACAGAAAGAGCTAATCTTGTGTTCAGATGTAGCTCCTGCACAACAGGATCTTTATCTATCTTCTGTTATCTGTTAAATTCCGTTGGCAAAGGAACAGAAAGAGTTTTTACCTGTGCTGAATCCAGCATATTCTCTGCTGGCTCAGAACAGTAGCAGTGGACAAGTGACACAGAGGCAGTACCCTGCAGACCCCAGGAAGAGCAGGAGGAGACAACTGAGATTCAGAGACACCCTCAGAAACTGAAATTTTATCCCTTGTACAGCACTGGTACAGTATTTCAATCTGCAGCCTTGTTTTTCTGTGAAGCTTAGTAGCTTCCCATAAAATATTTAATTACTATTAAAAATGCACTTAAAAGGTTCAGGTTTTGGTCAAGATCAACTTTCCTAAGATTTTTTAAATTTTTAATTTTAATAACTATCAAAGTGTATGTCTTGTCTTTTGAATAACATTTTCTGTTCTGAGGGTTGACTTCACGGTTCACCTGACTACAGAGAAACCAAATAGCTCTGGACAAGCTAAATGCTTCAGTGCAAAAAATATATGGAAGATCATTTTTTGTAAAGGATCATTTTGGGCCTGACTGAAGTGTCTTTTAGACTAAACTTTGATATATTTCACTGGGTTTTAGAAAAGTTGTTCATATGCTTCTGACTATCTCAATGCTTTCTATGCACGTTGCCATTCTTATTTACCAATCTTGCCAGTTGTTCCTACCCTATGCTCATTCAGGAGATGTTTATCAAGATTCAGTAGTAAGAATTGCCAGAAAAACATAAAATCATATTGTCAGTAATAAGATTTAAAGATCACTCTCTTTCGGTAAAATAATATTTCACGTACAGTATTTGAAAAGATTGATGTTGAAAAAGTTTATGTTGCAGCTTGTACTTGTGGTTTGCTAAAAGAGGTGTTTTTCCTCTTAGTTTTTTGCCACTGCTTCTCCAGCTGAGGGACAGCAGAACTCCACAATGGACTTTGCCCAGCTGAGTGTTACACGGAATAAAATCATGACAGCACAGTATGAATGCTACCAGAAGATCATGCAAGACCCTATTCACAAGAAAGAAGGTAGAGATTGCTTTCTCATCAGGCTTTACTAATAAGTTGTCAACAGATATTATTACAGTAATTCAGGGTCCTTTGGTTATATTCATTTCTTACCTTGCTAGCAATTTTTTTTCAGGTTTTAACATTATTTTCTCAATTTTTTATAAACATCACTTTGGGATGCATGAAGTTATATGTTATACTATCTGCCCATAGCACCACTTCAGATAGAACACAAAGCTTTTCTTTCTGATGAAATAAGAAAATGTTAATTTAAGTAGATATCTACATTAAAAATCATGACTAATTAATCTTACCACCTTATTTCATTTCATGCTCTTTTTATACCTCTGTCTGCCTGGTCACATCAGCCTTTAAAAATTGTAAGTACCTTAATCCACACAGTTTCCTTGCTCTGAGGGTTGTGCTGGTGTCATTACTGCTTTTCCTGATAAGTCACTCAGAGCTGACCTCAGCCACTCCACCTGCTGCTGTATTCACTTGGAAGCGTCTGGAAATGCTGAGTGGCCTTTGAGTCAAGGAAAGGTGAAATTGGGTTCTTCTACAAAGAGATTTTTTCTTCTGAAATGTTTCTTTGGAGGAGCTGAGTGCCTGGAGGTCAGGAATGGATACAGACATGGCAGTGTAAGCTCATGCCCACAGCATAAGGGGCCCTCACAGCTTCAGAAGGATCTGCACAAATTGGAAAATCTTCAGATGAGGAGGAATTACACGATGTTAGAGAGCTGCAGCCTTTGAGATGGAGACATTAATCAGCCCTTAAAAGAAAACTGCAGCGAGATAATAAAAACATCGTGAAATTTGTGGGGAGGCACCAGAATGACTGCGTCATTGACTTTTCGGAAAGAAGCTGTTTGTAAAATGCCAGCTCATTCTCAAGGAGGTTTATTTCGATGTTGAAATGTGTGTAGGCAATGAGGCATTGGAACAGGCTCTTGAGGGACACTGGATTCCCTGTTCCTGGGCACTTAGGGAAGTGTTTTCCACAGTGGCTGCTGCAGGCTCAGCCCAGCCTGAGGCAGAGCAGCTGGGGCTGCTTTCTCCTGCCTTCTGTGTTTTCTGTGAACAAGCAAACATATGTACAGGCTTGGTGTACATCCAAAATGTAGTAAAATTCAGTAAAGCTGTCTTTCAAAGAGTGAGGTTCTTGGCTAAGGTACATTATTGAGTATGAATCAATTTTTTTGCCCACCATGTTCTAGATCTGAGGTTTGCCTGTTGTAGATGTAAGCCATTTCAAGCTGAAGGATAGAAGATTTTGAAATGTATTCAAAGAAATGTATGTATAAGGAACTGCTATCTCTGTTAAGTGAAGTTTTAATCAACCACCAGCCAAATCTTTTCTCTTTTTTTCCCCATTGCTGCAAACCTACCTTACCCAATCCTACATCTTACCTTTGAAAGACCATTCTGCAGCAAGAGTTACTTCTTGATTCCCAGGTCTCTCTCTGTTTGCAGGTCCGTACTGCAACAGGACCTGGGATGGCTGGTTGTGCTGGAGTGATGTTGCTGCTGGAACCGTGTCGGTGCAGCGTTGTCCTGACTACTTTCAGGATTTCAACCCATCAGGTATGAGTGCATGGACTACTACAGCAATGTATTTCTCACTGAAATTAGAGTCTGGGGGCTTGATGTCTCTTGTTTGCCTCACTCAAGTCATTAATGCTCCAGGATTTCAGAAACTCAAGATTCATTATTTGCATTTTCCTTCTATCTCATAGAAAATGGACAAGTTACAGCTGAGAAAAGAAAATAAGTGTCCCTGAGGGATTCTGTAGATTAGGCAGTCAGAATTTAAGTTAGATCACACTTTTTTCTTCTTAGAGATGAGCTTTTCTCTCAGACAAGAAGAAATACAACTTTACTGCTTTACCTCAGTTTAACAGTTGAAGTTGACAAAGAGTTTCTCCCACTTTGAATCATTTCCTATTTCTGTGGGCAAAGCTTTGTGAGCATGTGGAAAATGTCACGGATTTCTCTGTATTTCCCAGGGTCTTTTCATGCTCTATTTGATGATAGAAATCATTGTGTTTCCAGCAATTTTCCAGTTGGGTTCTTTGAGCAGTTTTGCTATTTATGTTTTCCCGCCTGTCCAATACTAATTTATAGTGGTAGGATATTAGACTTCAGTTTCCATCTTAGATATTAAGCAAGCCATTTAAATATTTTTGTCACTTCATCTGGTAGTTCTCTAACAGTTAGTTCAATGTATTTTGATACTTAATGGATTGGAGAAGGAAAATCTATTTGTTTTCTTAAGGAGAATCACATCATCGGTCGCCCTTGCCAAGCAAAAGCAACGGCCTCAAGTTTCTCAGAATTCATAGTAACAAGCAAAGTCTCTCTAGTCATATTAATAAAGCTGTCATGTGTTTGCCAATCTTTATTAAATGCTTGGCATCAGGAAAGAGAATTTCAGTGCTGACTGTTGTGTTTTTCTTTCACTTTTCTTCTTTTGTTTTTCGTTCCGTCAACTTTGATTGCAGAAAAAGTTACGAAGATCTGTGATCCAAATGGGAATTGGTTCAGACACCCAGAAAGCAACAGGACCTGGACAAACTACACTCAGTGCAATAGCTATACTCATGAAAAAGTGAAGGTAGGAGAGGAACGAGTGCATGGTACTCACATCAAGAAACTGAACTGAGAATCTTCATAAGTTTCTATATATCAAAAGTAGGCTCTGTACTTGTGTGGGTCTGTGTATAGATGCTCTTTCTATAGACTTCAGTTTATCTTGAACATGCCCATCCATTAAAAGATTTAGAAAAAGAAAAACTAAATCTCTAATGACCTCTTAGAGTTACTTTGTGATATGTGAGGATACAATGGGCAAAATTGCTTACCATTCCCCAACTCTGTGTCCACTAATATTCCTTATGTTTATGAAACATTCAGTCATGGGAAGAAGCAGTAAATTGAAAGTGTGAATTCCCAAGAACCAGGAGTACAAACCACAGACTAGGAGAGGCTTTAAATTAATTTGAACCTCATGTTTTAAAGGGTTCACTAGTAGCAGACTGTGTCAAGAAATCTGACCTGTAATAGTTTCTAACTGCCTGCACCATTGCTCTTGAAATGACTTAGGGTTCTTACCTAAAAACCATATTGGGCAAAAGATGGTTACAGAGGATAAGGCACTTTATTATTGCTTTTTCTCAAATCATGAGACTTTGATTTTGGTAATGGCAGTTTTATTCTATTAGCAGAATTGCCATAATTCATTGATTCTTACTAATACTGTGCTGAGAATGGAGGATATTACTCAGAAAGGAGCAGATGTATGACAATCCCCTTTTATGAATAGTGAGGTAGTTCCCCTCAGGCTGTTTTGCCAGCATATTTCAACTCTGTTGCAAATCTGAAGCCACTGTATGGACTAACAGCTCCAAGGACAGCTTTGCTGCAGTTGTGTGTTGTTTTGCTCAGCAGCAGCATTTTCTCCTCAGTGTGCCTGGAAGGTGGGTGGGACACTGCACAGTAACTGGGGCTGTTGTGCTTTGTTAATTCTCATTTTTACTGCCCTCAGCAGTGCTCCCTGCTGTGCCACGCTCTTGTGCCCGTTCTAAAGTGTGGGGCAGTCTCTAAGTCCTGACAATGCACCTCTGCCTAGGTTGGCCACTGAGTGAGGGGGTGATACAGGATATGGACCTGTCCTAGAATGGCTGTTGTCATTTATACATCTCAAATTTTAGCATTTTGGGGTAACGCTCGATTTTTCTCACTCACAAATTGTTTGCTTTTCAAATTTCACAATAAGTTCCATTTATACCTATTGCATTGATGCTTGGTTTGTTTTTTTAAGGAAGCTATCTCATTTAAAAAAATAATTGTAGTTTGAAAATTTCTAGTGCACATCAAGAGTTACCCTTGTGTCATATTACAGCCTACTTAAAGCTTTACCTCTAATCTTTTTATCTTTTTTGTTAATCTCAAAAATCAGTATATATAGCAAGCTGCAATTACTCTCTTCTAACTTGGAATGATAAGTTCAGGGGATGCACAGAGTTTGCAGTAGGTGAGCACTTGGATGCGTGCTCTAACTCTTCCTATGGAACCCAAAATTGTGCTTTATTGTGAGAGTATAAGGTTCAACCTGAAAATCTTCATTTCCTCATGTGCCAAATGATACCCTTACATTTAACGCAGCAAGGGTTTTTCTGCAAGACAGATTCCATGACTAAGAGCAAAGGTTTGTTGTGTTCTGATAAAACTAATTAGTTAATTAATATATTAGCTACAAGAATTAATGATAACATGAACATATTCCAAATATTAAATCACCAGTTCTTTTTTTTTTACCTTTTGTACCTACCCAGATTTTCATAATTCCATAATTAGGCAGCAGGCTTATTTAACATAACATAATATTGAAACATAATTATGACTATTTAACATAATAGTCTTCACTATTTTTGAGTCATTGTCAATTTTTTTCATGCCCTTCCTGAAATGCTCAATAAAAACTGAATTTCCAGTACCATAATCATAGCTCACTTTGAAGGAAGAGTCTTTAAATGCTGAGAAAAGACTTGTTCCATCATTACCTGAAATGGGTTTTGTTTTGTTTGTCTTTTCCTTATCAGTACTATAGTCACTTTGCAAGAAGAGATGTATAAATATGTGCTTTATCAGCAGTAGCTCTGTCAGAATCACTTGGCTTTGTTATTGTGTTGCAGACTGCTCTGAACCTGTATTACTTGGCCATCATCGGACATGGACTTTCAATTGCATCACTTCTGATTTCTCTTGGCATATTCTTTTATTTTAAGTAAGTACATTTAAAATCCATCATCAAATCCCAGTGGTTGCCACAGTGGTTCAGTGCTTTGGAACACCAGCCATCCAAATAAAATTAGATGGAGCAGGAAGGTGAAGAAAGCCAGTATGTAGGTTTGCCATTGGACTTTATATTGTAACAAAAATGCAGGTTTCTTTTCTCAGAAATCTAAAATCAAAAACCTGCAAGCCAAAACCTGTAGAATATATTGGAAATAGGAAAAGGTTTGTTCATTTTGGGTTTTTGATGTCTGGATTTCTTTAGTGACAAATGACAGTATGATACTGGGAATTGGACACAGTGATCCTTGTGGGTCTCTTCCAAGTCCGGATGTTCTATGATTCTGTGTTATGCCAAGCATCAACTGGACTAAAGAGCAAGTGGAAACCAAAATAGTGATGACATTTGCTAGGTACAGTAACATTCCAAAGTGGTACTCACAAAATATGACAACTGTAAGGGAAGTAAGGCTGAGAACTACAGTAGAAATGGGAATAATAACAATAATCCCATTTTTTGATTCACAGTATTGTGTATGACAGGCTTGTCATCTGCTGACTAACAATTATGTCACCTTCTTGAAAGGAAGATTGAGCAGTGTCACCATTGTCCCAACAGCTCATAATACAATACACAGGCCTTTTAAAATTAGTCTTATTACTTCATATCTGGTGAACTTTCTTTGCTTCCCTATGAAAGACTCCTTTTCTTTTCTTCTTCCTTTAAGAAGCTGCTGAGGCCTGGTGGAAAGGTGAACCCAGGAGTGTTGCCACATGGGCAGAGCTGAGAAAGACAAGTTGTTCCCTGTGCCAGCTGCTGCTGTGGCCAGAGCAGGCTGCCCTTGTCAGCCTGCTTTAATCATTTCATAAACACCTTCTCCTTGGCACTGCACATCTGCTCCTCACACTCTCCTGCCCCTGCTGCCTGCCTCCATTTCCTCCTGACATTTAAATAGCAATAGCAGGTACTGCCAGTGCCCGTGGATGCTGCTCTTCTCATGCTGTGGGCTTTGATTAGGTGGAGGCAGCTGATAGCTGATTTAAAAAAAAAAAAAACAACAAAAGTTCTTTTTAGCTTTCTCTGAAGGCAGTGCTTCCACTCTAGCTGTGCATTATTTCCCCAGGCTTCAACAGCATTTCTGCAAATCCCCCATAAACAGGAGGGTTTCAACTTCGTAGCCTTTCCTTTGAAAATCCAGTATTCAAGATGGCATTTCAGTTTTTTCTGATCTGGTTTCATGAGGAAAACACAAATAATTGGTTTTCAATCACTTTCTTTTTGTATTATCTGTAAAAACAATGCTTCTCCTTTCCAAATTCACTTTCCTTCCACAAACTGAATGTGTGAAATGGCTCTGAGTCATTATAAGAGCTTTGATTTTGCACAGAAATGGACAGTACTATTGCAATATATGTGACAAAGTTTAGCAGACTAAATATCTGATGTGACAGGAAAAATGCTTTAACACATGGAAAAAGAAAAGGATTTGGAGTAGGAGATGATTTTATAAGTTCACAGAGAGTTAAGCATGATTTTTCTATACCATAATATGAAAACCAAAGTAATTTCATCTTTGCTTGTGGCACTTAGAGCAAAAGCAGGTGGTCTGCTGTGCTGCCATCCTGTGTCATGTTTGTCTCACCATCCAGGGATTTTCTTCCCTGGGAGCAGGATCATCCATCCTCAGAGAACCACATGGAATGAATCCAGACCCACAAACCACATTTTCTAGACTGTGGTTATGTTGGGATGGAAAAGGAAATTACAAAATTCAAAGGAAGCTAAAGAAAGTCCTCTACAAGCTGTTCTCTTGGGATGTACAGTTCCTATAAAGTATTTTTAGTAGCAGAAGGGTATTTAAGGACCTAGATTAATACCAGGATGTATTATGTATCAGCTAAGGCTTGGATAATTATTCATAGCTTTAACAGGTGGACTTTTTTTTTTTCCTATTGTGGGGGGTGTCTTTGAATTTCCAAAACATTTAATCTGTAAGTCAACTGACAGTTTCCAGACAACATTTTCTGGATTTCTGATCATTAGGGTATCTTTAGATCTGACTAGGAATTTGGAACTTTTCCTCAAAGGAAATATAAACTGTTTGGGATTTGAATTATTTTTTAGGACTAAAATTTTTCTGCATTTTAAGTTTTATTTTTTCTTCATAAAATTTTCTCCTTGGAAATACTTGTCCAGCTTGTGACTTGTGTTCCCCAAGTGCATTGGAGTTCTTGATTTAACAGAATGAGATGGGTCATAAGCTTGGAACTCTGAACATCTCTGAAAACTCATCTATGAGACAGAAAAGTAACTCCTTGCAGTGTCTCTGCTTTGTCATTCTGTAACATACTCGAGATCATGCACGTGATGCAAATGTGAAAATAATTGCTTGGTTGCCATAAAGAATGAAAAATGAGGCAAGAGAATAATTTAAAAAGCAGTGATTTAGGATAAAAGGGAGCTGCACTTTCAAAAGTGCCCCCACCTAAAAATCAAAGCAGACAAAAAAAACCCCAACAAACAAACCCACCTGAAACAATGGAGTTTTTGATCAGGTGTCATATCAAATCCCATGACAGCATTCACACAGGAGAGCAGCAGCGTATTAAAGAGAGAGTGGGCAAAACACTGATTATTGGATTGTTATGGAGACAGAGCTACCTAAATCACTCAGTTAATGTCATCTGAACTGATAATTCCCCTTAGGTGCTTACGTGGATCTCACTGGTTGAGTTTTGCAGTATTGAAATACCTTAAAAACTTAGATCTCAAACCCACTTAGGTGACATTTGAAAATGTCACCCTTTTTTCTTTTGGAGAAATTAATTGTTCCCTAGTTCCCAAGATATACAGGAGTAAAAAAATAAAAATAAAAAAGAGGGGAAATAGATAATATAGTAGGAAGTCTCTTTTTATTTGAGATTTAATTTGAGGGGTTTGTCATTCAAATGTACTTAGATCATAAACATGAGAATTAAGTGATTAAAGGATATTATGTCATTAAGAAAAACAGTGAGAATAAAGGACTATAGGAAGGATAACAGAAGAGAGAGGGTGGGGAAGCTTAGGAAAAATCTTTTTATTACCAAAAACATTCTTAGTTTTTAAATGTCATCAGTCTTGCTTTCTGTTCCTTGTCCGGTGATCCTCTCAGTCCTTTCATGCATGGGTGGAGGTGGGTGTGGATGGGTGTGTGTGAATATTCAACAGGAACAGCTGCGGGATGACCCGGAGCGATGGCCCCATTAGCTGTACGTGCTCTTCCTCGCCTGAGCCTTGAGCCTTAACAATAAGCAGACAGAATTCCAGAGCTGTTCAGGACTTGTTTACACAAAGCCCTTCGCTGGAATCTAGCATTGTCTCTCTTTTCATATATAAAACATACAGGGGGGAAAAAAAAACATAGAAAAATACATTTGCAAAGAATGTAAGACCCTACATGTTATAATAATTAAATTTTATCCTTTTGGGGCATTAAAACAAGACTCAAATAAAATCTTAAAGAGCCTGATGGAATATATTTTTTCCTCAAACTCATATGCAACCCCGTTTTCCATATTTTGAAACTTTTTCTTTTGTGTTTTCTTCGGCCAAATGACACGTGGCAACCAAAGTTTCCTGTAGGTCCCTGTTAAATGGCAGCACTGGTTTCTAGAGGGGTTTCCTTTTCCTTCCCCTGTTTTTAGTGCCATGGGCTTGGACTGTCTGTCTCAGGGCTTGCACAGTGAGTACCATGAGCTCAGTGCAGGCGTCTCTGGGTGCTTTGTACCCTGCCCTTGTGAGAGCTGCAAGGAGGCAGCCAAGGTCTGCCCTGTGGCCAGGCTTATGGGGCTGTCCTTTTTTTTTATTTTGGGGCACCTTGGTTGTTGTTTCATCTGTCAATATACTCCTCCTGCCTTTGTGAGGATTCCATATCTGCATCTCTCTGAAAAAGTGTAAAGGTCTCCCTTCTGTCCTCTCAAATTAAAAATTAATCAGCAATGTCCCTCCTTTATCTTTTTTTCCAGGCAAGCTATTTGAAGAGGCCAGAAAACTTGATTTATTTTTTTTTTCCCTTGGGTGACAGTTTAGACATGTCCCCTGCTGCCCTTTTGAATGCATTTCTGATTTCTCTCAGTGGCATGTGTGTAAGTGGTAGATTTTCTCCCGCACTTGGTCATTCCCAAGGGTCAATCAGCTGCACTCCATCTCTCTGGCCATTACCTGGAGACAGGCAGGTGTGGGGACTCTGCAGCAACGCAGTGCTGTCTCTGAAACAACCCAGGAATTCACTGAAAAACTTGAATGAGAAGCAGTCCCTCCTCCTTGATTACACTAAGTTATTCCTGCTTCCTCTAGAATGGCAGGAAAACAGAAAGTTGCTGCACCTAAGTTCAACATTCTTTGATATATTTGAATATCTGTTTGTTTGGGGGTTTTTTTTGTTTATCTTCCAGAGATATTCTCTCTTTCATTTTATTGCAAGATTAAAAGCAAATTTTAGAAATTACCTCAATTAAATGCAGTTCTCTAGGGATTTTATAATTATGTCCTATAAATTGTTTATAACTTAGTTATACACAAAAGTCAGGGGGAGATTTGCATTACTTTGCTTATTTAGATACTTCTCTAACTTTGGGCTGAAGGAAGAAAAATGACAAGGATGTGAGAAACAGGAATTACTCTCAAAAGGTCTGAACAGATTTGGGTAAATGGAAACAGGGTAAGACAGCTTCATCAAGCACAGGTGTGATAGGTAATTGGGAAATTCTTCAGGTACTAACCAAAAGAAAAGTAAATCTTCTGAAAATTATTATCAGCATTTAAATAATTTTCAGCTGGCCACTATAAGCATAACTATAAGCATATTGGAATCTAAATGTACTTTCTTTTTCCTTTTGCTGTATTAAATTTGCTCTGGACATAAAGAAAGGGTTGATGTAGGACTTGTTAGTAAAATCAAGAGCTCTAACATTTCCAAATGTCAGAGTTGTCCCCAAGTACACATAGTTGTCCTCCCATGTACTCATTTGTTCTTGTTTCTCTTTTCCAGGAGCTTGAGTTGCCAAAGGATTACCCTGCATAAAAATCTGTTTTTCTCTTTTGTTTGCAACTCTGTTGTAACCATAATTTCACTGACGGCCGTTGCCAACAACCAGGAATTAGTTGCAACCAACCCAGTAAGTGAAAGTGTGTTTGGCAAAGTCTGTCTGTTTGTAGGTGAGTGGCTCAGAGAGTGCAGCAGCAGAGGTGGGAGTGCTCAGCTGATGGAATGCTCTGTGCAGCAGATGTCTCACAGTGCCTGGCACGCTGCACTTTGCAGGCTGTGGAATGGTAAAAGTGGGACTGAGCTCACTGGATGCCTTTTCCCAGCTTCACAGAATGGCTTCTGCCCTGAAACAACTGCAGGAAAGCCTATTCTAGATGGTGGTGTTTTATTGTGAGAGTATAAGGTTCAGGGAGGCTGACAGCTGAGTTCACCAAGGAAGGGCAGGAAAAAAGGTTTTGCAAGGTGTTTTGGATCTGTCTTCTAATTTCTTATGGCTTTAACTTGGCCATCTTCAGTTAAATTAAGAATATTTTTGCAACAAAATATTCTAAATATGAATTACATAAAGAAATCCCTAGCTCTAGCTTTATTGTTATTTAGACATGGGAGATAAATCTTAATTCTGTGGAAGTTAGGTTAAAAACTGCAGAAGCTGAATTGAATAAAAAGATAATTTCCTTTTCTCCTGTAGAAGCAGTCATCAATGTGCTGGAAAACATACCTGAGATAGCTGCTAATTATCATCATCAAGTGAGTTAGGTAGCAGAAAATGGTAAAACAATATTGGGTTTTGGTTTGTTTTAAGCCAAGTGGCAGAAATAGAACAATCAAACAGTCAGCGATATTGGAAGGAGGGGGAAAAAAGGATTTAATGTGACCAAATCTGCAAGTTAACTGTTGCTCCTCATTCACAACCTCAAATTTTAGACTTCCCAAAAAATTATTTTATAGCATTTGAACTGTAGAATATATTTTGAACGAAGCTAAGTAGAAATAATAAATGCCAAGCTTCTCCAAAACCTACTGTGAGCTCTCAGTCCCAATGTGCAGTTAGGAGTAGGTTAAAACTGGAGGTATTGTAAGCATTCTAAAAACATGAATTGTTCTCTGGGGTAGTTATATGTTGTGATGGGTAAACTGAGAGGGGATTACCCACATCAAAGTACATTTCTTGTGAGGTTACTATCAGATAATTTAAGGATTTGGAATGGTTAAGTGTGGCAATGTTTGCAATAAGGCAAAATATCATAGCAGCATTCTGTCACACTGGAGGATCTCAGGGTCCTCTTGTTGGAATAATAAAAATCCAGACTCAGATATTAGTTTTATGTCACCATAAAGTAGGGGATTGCAATGTCATGAAAATTCTATTCCAAAAAGTAAATAAATATGTAATTGTATTGAAAAGCAGAATAAACATTATTTCCAGTGGTATTTTTTTCCACTTTGCAAATGAAGCTCTGAGATTTCTGCAAATCAAAAATTTCTGTCATACTCTGCTCTTTTTTTCCTGCAGGTTAGTTGCAAAGTGTCACAGTTCATCTACCTGTACCTGATGGGTTGCAACTACTTTTGGATGCTGTGTGAAGGCATTTACCTGCACACACTGATTGTGGTGGCTGTTTTTGCTGAGAAGCAGCACTTGATGTGGTATTACCTTCTTGGCTGGGGTATGTGATTTCACCTTGTGCATTTTCAGCTCAATGCAGCCTCTTCTTCCTTCAAACACCCCTACCTTTGCCTCTCTGAGCTGCAGCTTTGAGTGACCATGGCACACCCCAATTCTTTGTCTGTAGCATTTTAGCAAGCTTAGAAATATTAATGTAGGAAGTTGTGTGTACCTCTGCTGAGAGAGAAAGATTATGCATTTCTGCAGTCAGGAAGTGACTCCTCCTTTGTATAGAGAAAATAGTCTCCTATTACAAAAAAGATCTTAAGAAGTAATTATTCATTGTCCCTCACCTCAGAGATGTTTATTCAGGAGTGAATGTTTGTTTTCAGAGAAGTCTCGCCGTGCCGAGGGTGGAGGGTCAGAGCTGAGTTGGAGATGGCCGAGGATTTATTTTTCCAGCACTTCCATTTGACCTGTATTGTTCACTAAGCAAACACAGAACAGCTGTAACTGAACGTCTCGAGTAGTATCAGTGTCAAAACCAACAAGCCAAGCCTACTCACCTCAGATAGTGCACAAGGGCTTGTTCACAAAGTGAAAGTGAAGGCTCTGGCAGCCTCCCTGCACTGGCACACCCAGCTCCACTGTGATGGGTACCTGGGCCACTGTCCCACTGCAGGCACAGCTGGAAGCTCACAGGTGCTCAGCAGCTCCTGAAGATCAGGCACCACCAGTGTCAAGGGTCCCAGATTACTAATTTGCTTATTCGTTTTAATTTTTTTTTCCATTTGGCCTAATTTCCTGAGTCTAATTTCAAAGTTTTTTTTGAATACAGCAAAGTGTTGATACTTCATCCTCATACCAGTGAGAACATGCTCACCACTGTTAAAGCTGTGCTCATGCATGCAACCACCATTTTAATATTACCTTCCTATTTGCTGTAACTGCAGTTTGCAGCCTGAAAAGCATCTGTTAATGAAGATCACTTGTTGTATTCTAAAAAGTTGATTTGCCTTTCCTGTGTGTTGCTGTGGATTTCTTGGCAAGTCGGTGGGAATAAGGTTTCACACAGCCCTCAGAATGTTTAAATTGGTCCATGTTAGTTTATTTTCTCTGCAGGTCTATAGTTTGGGTGAGGAGAAAATACAGAAGATTCCTACAAAACATGCAAGTTTGCTTAGTTATTAACCAGTTTTTTACTAATGAAGAAAATGCTGGTTTTTTTCTCACAGGTTTTCCACTGATCCCTGCCTGTATACATGCTGTTGCAAGAAGCTTATATTATAATGACAAGTAAGTAGCTTCAGCTTGCTTTGCAAAATTTTTATATTTTCTTTAAGGAAAAAAACCCAACAAAGCTAATAAATGCTTTTTTTTTTCTTTTCCTGTTTGTTTGCTGTAGTTGTTGGATCAGCTCTGACACTCATCTGCTTTACATCATCCATGGCCCTATTTGTGCTGCTCTCTTGGTAAGCATTTTCTAAATAATATTTTTGTTTTCTTGTGTTTGTTTTTCTGGCTGCTCTTGATGAGCTTACAAAGGTAAGAGCCTTAAGCTAAAATTTAGAGGTCACTGTCACTTGTGAGTCTGCTGCTTAACCCAGCAGGTGCCTCAGACACACAAGGTACAAGAAGTCTTGGCCTTATTAAGGATCTGTGCTTCTGGTCCTTGGAGAAACTCAGGGTTTGCAATGTTGATTATTATTCCACTTAAATGTTAGAGACAAAGAAGGACTAAACCTTTCCTGGAGTACTGGAGGGGAATTTAAAATCCTTCCTTTAGCTGAGAATGTTTCTCATGGCCAGACTAATTGCCAGGTGGACCTTGCTAGGAGCCTCACTGTGTCACTGAGCTGTGGCCAAGCAGACACCAGACTGTCTGAGGTTCAGGGAGAAGGGCTTTGGGTGCCAGGACTGACTGTGGCTGGGAATATGGGATGGAGAGAAATCACAGCAGGTGATTGTGAGACAACCAGTGCAAATGGTTCTGCCAGTACCTGTGGCAGCCCTGTTTGATACTAATTTGGCACTGTCTGCTTTGGCCACTGGGGTACTGCAGCTCCTCTGTTTCTGGAGTGCTCAGGAAATCTCAGAGCATGGTGTTCTGCCTGACACCCCAAGTCAGTGCCAGCTCTATTCAGTGTTCACTACTAAATGAAATTCTGGGTGAGTAACTGAGGACATTACTGCATAAAAATCAATCTTGTTGGTCAGTTGCACTAGGACTGGATTTACCCTATGGAATTCAGGCAGGGGGTTGTTGCTAAATAGAAATAGGTGTGCACTTAAACAACTATCATAATTAACATAATTAGCATAGAAGCATTCCATATGTGATTAGCCCCTGACTGTGTATGACAGTCATTTGTGTTATTGAAGCAGAAACCTCAAGCTGATCTGGCCAAACTCCTGGGTCCATGGGTGCTGACTTTGCTCCCCACTTTTCAGTTCACAAAAAGAAGTTGATTAGGAATAAAAAACCTTTATGGAAATTCCTTCCTAACTTTATGGAAATAATTCCAGTTTCTGATCTACACTTTGCCCTTCAGTTAACTTGTTAATGAATACCTTTGGAGGGCATTCAGTGCATGGAGGATTCTCTCAGAAGACCATTGCATAAATCCTGGTATTCTTGTGAATCCCTTTTTCATTCACAGTGAAATTAACTAGTGAAATTAAATTTTGAAGACTGTGGTAATACCATGACACACCTGAGCCCCTCTGTCTAGGCAGCCAGAGCAATGCCCATGGAGTTATGGAGAGCTGTGACCCTTGGGGTGTGAATTATTGCTGGTAATCTCTTGTCCTGTCAGACAGGTCTGCTCTATCTGTTCATGTAAGGATCAGCTGTGTTCTAATCTGTAAACTTAGACCCAGTTCTAGATCCTTTCAGTTTTTATTCTCTCTGCTTTACACAGAAGAGGAAACCTGTTTTCACAGAAAAGTATAGGGGTTTTGTGGTGGATTGTTGCTCCCATTGTTCTGGTGTCTAGTCACAGATACATCACTTAAGTAAAACTCTTTCAAGCTGAACAATAATTTGTATTAGAATTTGCTTTAAATAGCAACGTAAAAATTTGTGCAAAAGCTATAGAAGACTGTACTATCTTCCATGAAGTGACCTCATTTTAGGATGTAAGGTCATTTTTTCAGCCTTCTAAGCAGTGGCCTCCACAAAATCACACTGAAAGTGGCCAGACTCCTGTGGGATTCAAATGCTCTGGATCCATCCCAAATGACCAAGTCCCAAGGCCACATTCAGAATGTTCTTTGATTTTACTGGAGGCATAATAATCATCTCCGTGGGGTTGGTCTGGACAGAGTCTTTGTCCATCCTCTTTGCAATTTACAACTTTGTTCACCTGATATTCCTATATTTTTCCTGACCGAACTAAAAGTGTTTCTCTTGTATTTTTCTTGCCTCAGTACAATGAGTAAATTTATTTGAAAATCATCTAGGAATGACTGATTAAACTGTACATCTTGCCTGTAATGTGAAAGTACTTTAAAGGAGTTGCTTTCCTTTCTGGAAGCAAAAAAAAGATTTTTTTTGTTTCAATTCAAAAAAGACAAGGCAGGGCTAAAGATGTTAGATTAAATGCATGTGTTTAGGCTTTGTGAACAGAACCCTCATTTGCTTAAGCAGCTTGCTTGCCAGATACAATTTCCACACTTTACTAAGCATGACCTGCTTTAGTAGACATTTAAGCAACAACATTAAACTGCAAATTAGATAACGAGGGGGAAGACACTGTTTCTATTTGCAGGAGCAGATCTCAAAGAAAGTGAAGGGGACTGTCAAGTGGGTGCCAGGGAGAATTGGCAGAAACCAATGGGAATTTAACTCTTGTACACCACTGAAAATCCTACAATTACATAAAGTTAAAAACAACGCTGCTTTTATGGTCCCTGTTGTTACGTAACTGTGGTCAGTTCTTCTGCCAAAGAAACAGGAGCAGACATAGGTTGCACTTTGATTGGAATTGTCTTCAACTGACCATTAAATTACAACTGTCTGCCTAAGCAATCACAATTAAAGAAACAGAGTGGGAATGAGACAGCAGAGGGTGGTGTTAGTTTGCATGCTAGACAAATATTGATCAAAATTGAGGGGGGAGGGAAAAGGAATTGGTTTGCACTTCAGTGAAACCAGTAGTGATTTCCATGTAAAGTGCCAATGCTCTTGTGGTTTTCTTTGTTTGGGTGCCACTGGATTACTTAGCTATGCCACTTTTTATATAAATGTTGTCACAGGGATGTTCCTTTCTCCCTGCAATAATGTTATCTATTGGTGTTGCAGTCTGACTGACCACTACAGATGCAAGTTCTGAGTGAAGGTGTGCTAGAATGAAGCTCAGGTGCTCCCCTGTCTTTCATGTCCTTGTGTTTAATGACTTTAAGCTGAACTCCGTGATAGGCTTAGGAGTTTAGAAGCTGAATGCTCAATTGTGTCCAAGCAGGCAAAGATATGGAGCTGAACAACTGTACTAAAAGCCAGGCAGTGGCTACCAACTCATATCTAAAAATATCTGAGTGCCTTGAGTGAGAATCACCTGTTTATATCCTCCTAGGAAGAATTGAAACAGAATTTAAACTACAAGGATTACTATACTAAGTGCAAACTCAGCATGGAGAAAAGTAGAAATATCAGGGACATGAGGAGAGTTTAATTGAAAAACTGCAGCCCCTACTGATTTAGGAACTCTGCTTCAGTTCACTGCCACTCTCAAGCCAGACCCTAAATGCTCCTGAGTTTCCAGTATAGGCAGCAACACAATTTTTTGTGTTAGGATTGCCTTCTCTGCCTTTGTTTCTATTTTTGCTCAGTTGCCTTGTTCAATTTTCAGGTTACTGTGGAGCTGTTGCTATTTCACTCTGTGTTCATTGTGCAGATAGCACAACAGATCTCCTTTGGGCTTTTCCAAACCATCACAGTCACTTTGATGATAATGTGCATACAAGGAGTTCCACTGCCCTACTTTTGCTTAAATGCAAAAATCTACTCAGCACCTTACTTAAAACCAGGAGCTACTTTCATCACTTGAATTAAAAATTCAGTTCATCCTGATCTCGCTCTTATTTTCTGACAGAAGAGATATTCATCAAAATTGGTGCTACATACTTGTACTGACATTCATCCTCTTTTATTCAGCTCTGCCCTCTGCTTTGCCTCCTCCCTTTTTGCTATTTGCAAACTCTTTGCATGCTTAATTTTGTGCATTTTAGTTTTGGTGGGTGAAACAAATAGAAAAACTCTGTGCATATTGTAAAAGAAACAGCTCATTGGGTGCTGCTATTTATGCCTGGCTGCTGCAGCTTTCATCCTCAGTTAGCACTTAAGAACAGTGTTATAGGAATTGGCCATGCTACCAAAACATGAGAGGAGAGAAAATTCAGTGTTTGAGATGTGTTAATGTTGAACAAGTAGATTTGAGAAGGATTAAATTTAGAAATGGAGGAAGGACTCATTGTCTGCATGTACTATAGGAAGTTGGATAGGGATCGTGGGCTACATAAAATCTAAATAAATCCCTCGAGAAAGAATCAGAAGACCTTGGCTGTTTAAACAAAGCTTAAAGGTAGCTGGAGGCTTCCAGGAGAACTTCATGCAGTAGTTTCCTATGTAAAACAGCTTCCTGTTAGAGTTATTTAAATAGCATGTAAGTAGAATATAAATAACATCCCATATCTGTAAAGGACCATGTTGCTATAATAGCACACAGCTATTTATTCTGAAAGCCTGAACTGACAGAAAGAATTCTGCCAGGGCGGTGGAGCGTGACAGCCATGGTCTGAAATGCCTTCCCTGCTTGCACTTGTGCTATAGCAAGACAGAGAATTCCTCCTAGACCAGGAATTCTGATGTGTTTTAGAAGGGATTTGTCTGTCTGCCTGCCAGCTTCTTCCCCTACCCCCTTTTGTCTCTAGCTGTTGGCAAGGGCAGACAATCCTATGGAGGCAGAGATAGGAGCAAAGACAAAGCATCAGTCCCTTCCATAGCAGCTCCCCAGAGCACCTCTGTCTGTCTGTGCCTGGGATAAGGGCAGGGACTGGCTCAGCTCCCAGGCTCTCATCTGCCTGCAGCTCCCACCAGGGGCTGCACAGGAGATGAGGGTGGGCTGGGATCATCACCAGGGCTGCTGAGGCTCTGGTGCCTCATCCCTGGGGTGTGTCTGTGTGTATCCATACTCATACCTGTGTATCTGTTTTGTGCTTGCTCATAATGATAGTTTGGGATTCTTTTTCCTGGTCAAACCTGGAAAAAAACAGAGATAGACCATTTCTAACAAAACAAAGCCTTAGTAGCTATGGAAATAAACAAGTTCAGTAGTGCAAGGGAGTGACATAGAGCATCATCTCAGTGCTTGCCCCATGGGCAGCTCTGCTGAAAGAATAAAAGATCCAACCATTGGCTACTGTAAGAATGCCAAACCCAATGTTTGGCTAGAGGAATATACAGCTCCTTGTAGCAGCATTTTGGTGATTTTTTTTATTATTATTCTGATTTTACCTTCTCTATAAATTTACTGAATTCACATTTGAAAAATAAAAAGTAGCTTTTTGAAGAACCATATTTAAATGCAAGGAGGGAAAAGCATCATCCTTCTTTCTTGACCAACTTGAAAAGAATCAATCCTTCACCCATGCACTGTTACTGGCATCAGAGAGAAAGGTGTGTGGGTTATTACCACTGGCAGGTACTTTGCTTAGAGAGTTTGAGGAATGGGTGTGGATAGTGGAAGTTAGAGCCACATCTCACTTACTTTAAGGTGCTTTCAAAGATGTTTATCTGATATCTCTTGTATAATCACAGGGTGATTATACAAGCAGTGTGAGTTTGTGTTGTCTGGTTTCCAGTCTCACAAGTCAGTGTGTGGGATTATTTTCCAGACCTCTTTCTCAGTGTCGTTTCCTTTTCCGACAGGTGAACCTTTTCTTCCTGCTGAACATCGTTCGTGTTCTCATAACCAAGCTGAAAGACACCCACAAGGCTGAGTCCAACCTGTACATGAAGGCAGTGAGAGCCACCCTGATTCTTGTGCCCCTCCTTGGCATCGAGTTTGTGCTGTTCCCGTGGCGACCCGAGGGCCGCATCGCCGAGGAGGTGTACGACTACGTCATGCACATCCTCATGCACTACCAGGTGGGAGCAGCACGCAGCCCTGCCTCCCCTCAGCTCAGAGCAGCTGGCATGGCAATCAAATAAAAGAGAAATGGTTGTGTTATTGCAGTTTTTAAAGTAGTCTTTGATTTCTCGGTATGCTGGATTTTCATGTATTTGCCTTCCAGTTTTCAAAGGAAGGAAACATCGTGGCAGAAAGATGGCCCCATGTTTTTAGTGGTCTGTTTTTAGAAGTAGTTCATCGTGTTTAGATTTGTCCTGCATTGCTGTGCTATCTATATCTGAATTTTATCAGAAACCTTTAATTATCTCACACTTGAAATAGCCCATATGCATATGAATTAAAGCAAAATCTTTGGTTTTATTTTACAGGGTCTACTGGTGGCTACAATTTTCTGCTTCTTCAATGGCGAGGTAGAGTAACAGCTTTTACTATATCTATAATATTTTTTCTTTTTTTTGTTTCAGCAATTGAGGAGGTGGTAGTATTTTCTTTTTAGTTTTTAATTTTATGTCTAAATTAAAATAAGAAAGCAAAGTATCAGGATGCCAAGAGCAGAGCTTGGAAAGGACTGTGGGATCATTCACGGCACCATTAAGTGTGTTAGGACTGATTCTTGGGTGCTGACCTATACACATTTGTCTTGATTAAGAAATTGAAGAAAGTTGTTACTTTGCTATAAAGTCCAGATAGATATCATAACACTGAAAAGCAGTTCAACACCCAGAAGGCTTTTTTGGTCTGGAAAAACCCAGAAGGTGTATTTGTCTGTGTTGGAAACTGTACAGATGTTATCCTGGAGAATCACTGCTTGGTCCTTCTGTAGCAGGAACAGGACCACACTGCACAGGTGTTGCTGGGCTGGGGTATGGCTGTACCCCGTGGCAGGGGGCTGGAATTAGATGGTCACTAAGGTTTCTTCCAACCAAACTCCTTCTATGAGTCTGGGATTGTTTTATGAAGCTCTCTGGGAAAATTTTAGGCTGAGGTTTGGAAAAGTGTTTTTTAGCACAAGTGAAAAGCAACAGTCAGACCTTAACAGCTTGGTGCACTTGTAGCAGGAATTTGTGTGGGTCACAAGTGCGTGTTTAAGGCACCATGATCAGCCAGTTCCAAGGACAGACCTCATTCTGAAATTAGAGGATTGTGCCAGGTGTCAGCAATAGATGGTATTGATCCTATTGAAGCTAACAAGCTTTGCTGTTATTTTGGCTAGCTCAAGGTCCCTGGAGTGCACAGGGTGACTTTCATGTAGAAACTCTTGCCCCAGGCTGTAGAGAGTACACTTTCAGAGGCTTAGTGTCAGAGATCAAAGTAGTGGGAAGGCTAAAAAAATATATCTGAAATTGTTAATGTTGCTCTTGTTTGCAAAAAAAAATCTCAGCAACCCCAAACAAATGAACAAAACTACCCCCACCAAAAGAACTAACTGGTAATTTGCCAACACTTTTGGCAGAGGAACAATTACAGTCCTATACTTATTCCTACACATCTGTTTGCTCATTTGTTCTACATTTAGTGTGGTTACAGTGTAGGATGTAAGCAGAAATTTGGGAGTAACCAGATGTTTTCCTCAGACTGAAACCTTAGGGTTTTTTATCAGATGTTCTAAAATGGTGTCAGTATGGTTCTATAGTGTTATTAGGCCATAATTTTTACTCAAAGGTAAATATTTCACTAATGCTAGAATTGATTAGTGTAGATTGCCCTTCCTTCTCTTCCCAAGTCCAAAGCTGACAGAATTGCAATGAGACTACCATGGGCTTTGAAAGTTTATTTGTGTGTCCTTGTGCGTCCCCCCACCCAAATGCATGAGTCTCACTGATTTATTTTTTTTTTTTTTGCCAAGAAGCCAGAAAAGATGAAGATAGGCTTTGTCTGGGGGAGGGGCTTTGATCTGATTTTACCATAGACTAGATGCAGGTTCAAGTCTCTACTCATACATTTATTTCAAAACAAGAACATCATTAAGTGTTCTGGATTGGATCTGATCACTTGCCCTCACTCAGGATGCCTTCACAATGCCATAGTATAGTTCAGAATGCCTTCTAAAAACAGGTATTTTGAAAAAAATAACTTTTTTCTGCTCCAGCAGAAAATTGAGGAGGGGTGGAAAACCGTGAAATTTCTGTAGTTTTTATGAAAAAATACTGTCCACTTCTCAGTTCTATCTTCATCCTTGTGCCTCTTCCAAGGCTGTTTTTAATTTTAAATTATGATTGATTTTGGAATCTATTCCTGTAGCTGTTAATATTTCATTGTTACAAACTCATATTTTTTAACATATCCTATTCTGCTGTGTAAGAAAAACCAAACCTGAGTCATGCCCTTAATTCACCATGGGCTCATCAGTGGTAAAAGATGAGCTCTTCCACAACTCCTACAAATGCTAATAAGTGAATCACTGCTTGAATATCTACTGGCAGAATAATATTTAAAGGAAGATGTAGGTATTTTAACATTTATTAATTTAGGAGTTCAGTTTTTAGACCATAGACCTTGACTAAGTTAAAAATATATGTCTGTATTTGCTCTCTAGAGAGTGGAAATTTATTCTTTTTAAACCCCTTTTGGATTCAGTGATCACTATTTGCTTTTTTAAAAATTATTTTCAGTACACCTTGCTCAAGAAAGGACTTAGTGCTTTATGAACAACTGTATCAGTAAGGAAATGCAAAGAGGGAGAATGTAGGTAGGGGAAAATGCCCAGCACAGAAAAAATGTCTTTCCTTTTTCTCCTTTTTCTCCTAAAAGGTTCCAGCCCCAGCAAGTGGGACTGCAGGCTGGGGGTATTAGCAATTAAAAAATGCTAAAAGCACTAGTTTCTTTCTAAGTCTTAGCCTGTTACTGTACATTTTAGTGTGTACCAGATATCAGCAGCTAAATCCTGTTCAAGCAAGACACTTCTGGCTAAAAAGTGAAAGGAAGTGATCTGCTAGGATAGAACTTCAGTGAAGATGAATTAAGAAGTGTAAGAAAAATAGCTGGTATGTGCTGCGGGCTGTAGCCAAGGAACATCTCCAGTTTGCTGAGCAGAGCAGCCAGGGATGGCCTGTCAAATCCAGTTCTTGCAGGCACTGCAGCTGCTGGCCACAGAGCTCCTCCAGCCAGGGTGGATGTGCAAGCCCTTCAGCTTGGATTCTCTGTGGCAGGGCTTCCCCAAGGACACTCACAGCCAGTCTGCTCATGGGCCAGCAGCCCACAGTGAGATGCTCTCAACACATCAGGTTTGCCAGCTTCAGATGGCCTGGAGTGGCTTTTGGGGTCATACAGGCTGTGCTCAGAGGAGAAGCTTGTCCCAGATCTCTGATCAACCAGTAGGAAGGTTCCTGTTGAAATTTTAATAGCAGATGCTGTAATGACCTACATGGTCTCTGTAAACCTTGTGGGGTTTGTTTGCTTTTTTCCCTTCATTTCCCTTCTGCTCCATAGAAATGTTGCCATGAAGATCATATTCTCAGGTTTGCAAGGTTATACAATCTGTTGTACAATAGATGAGATAGATGAGGCTGTGTTGTGGTTTGGTTTGGTTTTTTTTTTCCTGGTTGGCTACTGAGCTGTTTAATTTGTCTGGTATCCAGCATCAAGCTACCAGTGTTATAGGGCTGACTGGAAGGAGTCCTTCCTGCAAACTCATCAAATCCAGCCATTATTTAGTTATAAGGTGAGAAAGAAAGAAAGACTCTTCCAGCTGGGACCAGCATCTCTATTAATGACTGAGAAACACAATTATATTATTACAATATTTTTTCATTAAATGCTTTCCTTAATATCCTTTCTTGAAACAAATTTACAAAGTTCTGCCCCTCCTGAGCTGAATTTACAGCTCTGTGTCACTGCTCAAAGCTGAGGAGAAAGTGGTAAAAGTTCTATTCTCACTTTGTGAGCAGACACACATGTTGTTAAACAGAGTGTGATTTTCCCCATCTTTTTCTGTAAATGATTGGAAGGTTAGAGAAGACTGAAAGCCTCTCACAGCAGATGAAAGGATGCAAGACCCTCCAAGAAGAGACACACCAGCAGGGCAGGGGTGCAGTCCTGATTCAGCAGTAATGGAGAGGCTTTGGGAAGAATGCCAGGAATAGGGGCTCAGTCAGAAATGCATGGAGAGAGCATGATGGGCACTGGGGCAGGCAGAGAGGAAATGCTCTTTGCCCATGCAGGAAACCCTTTTACAGCTCTGTCCCTGGCATGGGGCAGCTGGACTGCTTTTCCCTGGCACTAGCCCCAAGACACTTGTCTTGCAGGGATGCTGGTGGCTCTCAGGAGCTATGGAATGCTTTAGGATTGGTTAACCAATGCTATTAACAAGCAAAAATAAGATGAACAGTTGTTACTGAAGGAAGCAGGAGAAGTGTGAGAGAGGAGTGGAGTGTGTAATTTGGCAAGCCTAGTTAATCTCCCAGCTCTGCCAAGAGACTTCTTTGACCTTGTTAAGCCATTTAGTTCCAGTTGCTGGCATTCTCCCCACTTCCAGTCTGTCTTGTCTAAAGTGAAAATTGCTCAATGTGTAATTTTTTGCATGTGTGTCTACATTCAAACTCTGAACTTATTGAAATAGCTGTGAAAGGAGAGCAAATATCACATAGCTTAGTGATGAACACTGATTGATTGATTCCAAACTAAATTCCAAACTTCCCTCTTGGAAAAGCTGGAATTTTGAATATGCTCCTTGTCTTGGCTTTATGATAGATTACAGGAGATGGATTCAAATTGTGCAAAGACTTAAGGTTCTCTATTTGCTCTATTCTAAGGTTCTATGCAATACATATACTGATTAATCAAAAACTTCCCATGCTGAAACCAGAACTCAGCCTTTAGGCTCTGAAGAAGTACACAATTTTGATATGAAAAGCAGTAAGATCTGAAACTCAAAATTATTAAGATAATTGATTTCTCAGTGTTTGAAGATTTGTGTTTAGATGTTTGGAGTGGATTAGAAAGTTTTTATGAACAGTAAGAAAGCACTTCCTTTGCCCTAAAATGCTAATTTGTAATGTTAATTGGTTGATACTTCTTTCCTTACTCTAACATTTCCTTGTGAAGGATTTGAGAATAATGAAGTCCTCCTTTAAACAGAGGTTTCTGATACCAGACTGCAGGAAGTCTAAAAACTACATCCCTTTTCTTGTATTTATTTTTATTTTTCATGATTAAAGCCAGAGTAAAATTAGACAAAAGGAGCCATTGTGTGAGGGAAATGGAAAACAAACATAAACCCTGAAGACATATGGAAAATCCTAAAAATATTTATCCACAATATCAACAATTAACTGGGGCAGTCACTGTTCACTGGTTAGCAGATAGGACTGCTTTCTGTACAAAGTTTGGCTGAAAAGGAAATTAAATATTCATGACCTGTAGGCAGTTTTTTAAGGTAGAAAAATGTTTGAAAAAGCAACAATGGGAGCTATTACCATTGTTAGCATTCCCCACTTGGCATCTGCCCTGAAAGACTAATTCTGTGGGAATTTCATGAATGTGACACTTCATGGCTCCACTCTGCACAGGTGTTTAACCATATTAGAGGGGAGGAAGGCCATGACAAACATCACATCCTTTCAGTGGAGACATGTAAACCAATGGGGCCTTCAGCTATTTTATCAGCTTTATTTTTAACTCTGCTAGAAATGTGGAGTTCAGGAATTTGTCCTTCTTGTCATTTGCTTAAGGTATGGTCAGAAATTGGGAAAGACTGACCTGTGACCAAAATCATGTAATGACTTATGCCAAAAGACCGACCCGTGCTAAAATCATGTAATGATTACAGCAAATGTAAATTATGGTTTGTTGAGAGTAAATTAATTTAAAGATACTGAGGATATGGCCTTTTGAAAATAAGGATGAAAAGAAATTACCTTTTTTACCTCTGTTTCCAGTCTGGATTGCAGAGTCCTATACTGGATTGCAGTTCCCAGGGGAGGAAGCAGAAAATTGTGTGGCTGCTGTTCCTCCTGTAACCTATGCTTTGTCTGAGCAGCTAGTACACTACAATTGTAAAGTGCCATTACTTCACACCAAATTTGCTGAAAAATTGTGCTTACCTAAGTGGTGAATAATTCAGAATGCCTCAAGTGCTAAATGGCATGTAGGTAGGTATCCTTGCCCAGGATTTCTGAGCCTTGCTGCCCCATTTGCTGAGACAAAGAACAAAGAGCCAAACGACCAAGCCCCTGAGCCGTGGTTTACGTGCATTTTGCTTTGTGTGGGGGCACAGGTGCAGGCAGTGCTGAGGAGGCACTGGAACCAGTACAAGATCCAGTTTGAGCACAGCTTCAGCCACTCGGACGCCATGCGCACGGCCTCCTACACCGTGTCCACCATCAGCGACGTGCAGGGCTACGGCTACGGCCACGACTGCGCCAGCGAGCACCTCAACGGCAAGGGCTACCACGACATGGACAGTCTCAAGACTGAGAAGCTCTATGGCTGAGGGGCTGCCCCCTCTCCCATGCCCTGTGCCAATCCACAGCTGATCCAGTGACTTCATGGCCAGAAGATCTCAGCTACCTTGGGGTATGTTCTTCTCCTAAACCGACACGTTTCTCATGTGTATGTGTGTGTGTGTGTGTGTACACACGTGCATATATACTGCTGTTTGTGTTTGTGTATCTATACAGTATGGACATCTGTGCATATATATCTATATATGTATGTGCATTTATACAAGGATAAAAACTTTGCCTCTTCAGTTTCTACTGTGTAGACAAAGTTGGCAAATTTTTGTACAAAGGGAATCAATGAAGGATTTCTTATTTTCTTGGAAGTTTGTATAAGACTGTGCTGTGTTGAAGCCACTTCTTTTGCCTATAGAATCTTAGAGTGTAAATACCGTACTCTGTTGTCTTAATTCAACCTAAAATAGAGCAAAGCAAAATGGTTTAAGTAGGTGCAATAATAGCAAGAAGTTTTCCAGGTTCTTTTTTTGGTCCAGTATTCATTTGGCTGTCAAAAATCCTGACAGGTAGTCTGAGGTAACAGATTCAAAGATAGATACTGCTGTTTTGGTTAAAGAGATTGATGTTTTGCTTTGGTTTGGCCAGTTTGTTTTCTTCCCACTGTTTTACACCAAGCACAGAGACACCACTTCCAGTGTGAGCCTTCATGTACTTCTGTACTGCAATGTACTATCTTGCACCAAGATTTGAGCAATTCTATTGAAGCTATTTCAGGATATTCAGAAGTATCTCCTTCTCCTGAATTGTATGGAAGTTTCTTCTGGATTTAACAAAGACAAGACTGATGAGGCCTCACTGCCAGAGAGCAAAGGAGTAACCTGAGTCACTGTAAGTCCCTCCAGACACTCGTAGTAACTGCAGCTGGTGGAACCTCACTGTGTGCTTAAGGAATTTACTCAACTGGAGAAGATCATGTACAGAATTCCTTGTGGCATTGTTCTGATTTTATTTTTATGTATTTCTCTGGCCATATGCTTGATAACTTATTCCTTCATTCTTGGGGCAAAGTTTTGGTTAATTTTGTGGCTGTTTCTGCTGTCTGAGGTGAGCGTGCAAGACTGAGCACAGTGCACATGTTATACTACCTTTAAAGCCAGTATAAGACTCAGACTAACCAAGCAAACTAATGTTAGTTATTCTCATTATCTGGAAAATCCAGTATAAGTTTTGTATTACAAAGGTTCAAAACTTTATGGGTTGAGAATTTTGATATTATTTTGGATTGGTTGATTCTGAATCTCTATCTCAGTTAATTAGCTAAGAACAGTACTTTATCTGTTGTTTCTTGGGTTTGGCTGGTGCATAAAGGTCTCACTGAAAACTAGGAGGTTGTCAGGAAGGTCTTGAGAAAATGTATCTTTATAGAAACTTATATTTTTCTTAAATCTTTATGCTTTAAAGAAATAGTAGTTTTGTTAAGTGAAATGACAAAAATGCTCAAGAATGAGGGCATGAAACGAGGTGAGTTCACTGAAAATTAAAAATGTAAGAAAAAATTTTATACATTTCATTTGCAGATAAATCTACTTGAAAAACCAAAATTAGGCAGAAGAAAAAGTAGATGCTGGAACTGTAACAGACTGTTTTGCTAATGAACATATTTCTGATGCATGTAGTCCAGTCAAAAAATTGGAAGACAGTTCTTTCTGAGACCAGTTTGAAATAATTTTGCATACAAAATTATTGTATACAAGCCACCTTGACTTTGACATTTAAACATTTTTGTCAGTAGCTTTTCTCTATGCTTCAAAAGTGTCTAGGTAATTTTCAGTGTTTATTACTTTGTGACTTCATAAGGAGTTTAATGCTTTGTACTTACAAAGAAAACATTAGGAGGACATTGCAAGGTCCTACCACTTGCACCTTTCTTTTTTTTTACAGTTCTTATGTCTGGAAATTGAACATAGGAAGTGTTTTATTAATGATATTGTTTCACAATATAGAATTTCAGCTAGGATGCACAAATGAAGATTTCTCCTTTTCTGCAGGGCTGGTTGGTCAGTTGATGGAGATGATTTGAAGAATCTGTTGGATTGTGTAGAGTAGTGTGAGATCTGGCAATCAGATGTCACAGTCTCTTAAATTTTAAGAGTGACAGTAACAATGTCTGCTACAACATGACTAGAGGTTATTTACAACTCTGCTTGCTGATCTTTGTAGTGTTACTTAACATTTGTGCCATGTTCTGAAGATATCAGTGGTGCAGAAGAGCCCTGCTCCAGTGTAGCAGCTTTACATTTGTGGGACCAGATCATCAGCTGGTATAATTCTGTCTTGAGTTCCCTTTGCACAATCTGCAGGTACCGCTGAGACTCAAAGCCCAGACAGGTGTCTGTCCATTGCAATGTGCTGTAAACCATTTTTGGCACATTACTAGACAATTATTTCATGGTACCTGGTGGATTGTTGCTGTAATTAACACATAGATGTTGGTTTAGAGTGTGATACAGTATTAGACTTTAATTAAGCTTCAATCTCAGAGAGGCAGTTCAAATTTAACAGACTACAGATTTTGTCATTTAATATATATTTCTATTAGAGAAATGTGTAATTATAATTTACGAGGGAAAATTGGTTTTATTCAGAAAGAACCCTAATTCTAGGTGGACAATCACATCTTCCTTCTAGGCACACACCCCCCCATTTTCACTTTGGAAAAGAAATACAGCCAGCTGGAGGTGCAAGAAAATCTTTCTGGCTGTGAAGGGTCACATGGTATAGCAGAGCTGTATTCCCTTCTCCTGCTGAGGTTAGATAATCTGTTTTCTAATTTGCATTGGAAAATACCAATTACTTATTTTGTCTTCCTACCTCACCTTTTTTCAGTTTCTACATAGCTAGGAGAAGGGTCTGATTCTTAAAATGTTTTTCTGTCACCATAAGTTAAAATCAAATTTTTATGCTGATTTCTCATGGCTCTCTTCTACTTTACAGAATGTTGTAGTCCATGGCTGTCTTCTCTGGGATGGAAGGAAAATCTCTTTTGGTGGGGCTGTGAGATTCCTTTGAACATGCAGATTATTATTTGTTTAGTACCTGTTATTATTTGCTGTTTCTTTTTTTTTTAATTTAGTGAGGATTTCTTGTATCAATCTACCAGGGCTACAGCAATAGTTGTCTTATATTTTTTATCTGTAACACCAGCATGTTATGATTCAATGAGAGAAAATGTCTATTTTTAATGCTACTGTCTTCAATTAATAAATGGCTGCATTGCAGGGTCCCTCAGTTGGTTTTTTAATGTTGGCATTTATGTTATTCAGTTTTTCATGGTGGTGATCTACAGGAGTATTTGGCTGTAGAAATGCTGCAACATGTACTCCTTTTGATGTCAAGGAACATTTGGGCTGGCAACCAGGCAACATTCATTTATTGTACTATGTAAATAAGATTAATAGAAGCTATGGCATTGTATTTATTGCTTACACTAAGAAGAAAATGGAAAAAATGTGAAGTTATTTTTTTGGATGTTTCATTTTCACCTTGTTCATATGAATCATGCATTTTAATTGCTGAGAAAAGTATTGTTTCTGATCAATAAAATATTACTCAATTTATTCATCTCTCTTGTGCTGTAATATAACAAAGCTGATCTAAATTGGCTTTCACAGATGTCTTAACTCTGTGCTAGTTAAACATTAACCCAGGGAGAAAGTAATTACATAGAGTTACTAACAATTGTTGTGCTTTAAAGTGTTTTTCAATACTTATATTTAATACTAGAGAGCTGAGTTTCTGGAGGAAGTTTGTACAGGTAATATAAGATGACTGGACATAAAATTATTTACCTGAAAGTTTAATATTCCTATTTCTTGTCTTCTTAATCCACCTTTAAATAAAAAGTTGTTAATACTTACTTACATTAAGCCCAAATGTCTGTTTCATCAGGAACTAACAGCAGAGACTAAATTGGGTGTGTCTGTCTTCTTAATCTCCTCAGTTGAGGAGGAAGTAGATAAGCAAACCTGAGCTCAAATAAAAAACCCAAGGAATATTGAACAACACCAGGGGATCTTAAATACTGGGTGTTAATACTGCTGTGTGCCTGTTATCCCTATTTAAAGAGCCAATATCCATCCAAGAAATGCACAATCTCCTGCCTCACTTCATGACTCCTACCTGTAATTGCAGGTAGGTTTTTCTGATTCTCAGTTCCTGGAACCAAATGTCAGGCAGTGGAAATTGTTACAGACTCTAAGTTATGTCTGTTCCTTCAGTTCTCTACCAATATTCCCCCTTACTGATTCCCTGTAGGTACAGAGTTAAAACTGGTCCATTTAACAATTATTCTGTACTGTTATACAATTAATTGTAGAGAAGAAGTAAATCCAAAAGTTTCTCCTTACATTTTTTTTGTAACTCACACACAGCAGTAGAAAAGGAACATAAATGACAGTTACAGTAGCATTTTCCAGTGTAGTATATGCAGGTTCCCAATAGCAATTAAAAAGCAAAATTAAACCCAGCAGACTAACTCCTCCAGACTAAACTGTGATCCTTGCACTTTCTATATAATTTTAAAAGAGGAAGCATAAGATATTCAAACAAACTTACCAATATCCCATCAATATTGGCACAGAATCCAGTTCCACTCTCTGCAAGATACAAAGATTACTGCCTTTGAAAATATTCCAATTATTCCAATAGTGTTTCTTGCACATTCTTGTTGTGGCAGTCACCATTAAAGTCACAGTTCTAAACCAAAGTTTTAGCTTTTTAAAATGATCTGACTCTGAACATCCATGTGCCAACAAAATAAAAAATTCATTGTGAACTAGAAATCCATTCCAAAGTGAGTCTGACTGCAAGTGCAGCAGTGACAGACCCCTGTTTATAATTACAATTATCTATCAATCACCCTACAGCTGGAGCTCTTTAACATCTTTTAAACCATACTCCCTAAATGAACAATTCCAATTCATCCACATGGAGTTCATGCTTCATTTGAGGCAAATAACATACAAGATTCTTTTTAAATTAAATTCAGTTTTATCACTGCCCCCTAAATATTAAATATATTTTCAGCCACTGCTTCTAATGACTACTTCAAAGTTTTCTTCCCCTCAATAAGATTCACCACTCTAAATACAAACTCTTAGAAAGAGAAAAGATCATATGATTATTGCTAATTCCTTTGAAGCTTAACTACAAATACAAAAAAAATTAAAGCCAGTTTTCTGAAAAGTGCTTGCACACTATTGTTAATTCCTGATTTAAGATGAATGATCTTTCCTGGAAATTCAGATTTCACAATCAGTATCAAAATGAAAAATTACCACAAGGGAAAAAGTGCCCAGAGGTATTGGTGCTGTCTGGAGAATCCAAGTTTTATTGGTGGATTCAGGCAATCTAAATTGAGTTCTTCCCTGTGAAGGAGCCAGGAGCAAACCCTTCTATGCAGAGAACTGGTTTGGAGCCAGTGGGCCCTTGGCCAGTGCTTGGGGCAGAGTCCAGCAGGGAATCCCAAAGCTGTACAGCAAATACATAATCATAAGCCATGCACAAATTATCAAAGGAGAAAACAGGCTTGAACACAAGTATTCATGTATTTGCTTGGTTCCTTACCTTGATATTTGCAAATGAAAGGTGACAAACATTTGCCTGTAGCAGAGAAACTTCTCCCAAAGGCTCTCCATGCATTGGACAGGGATCACTGTAAAGTGCTGGTGTCTGACACAGTGAAGTCCATAGACAGCTGTTCCATTTTGTTCCATTTATCTCCAGTACCTTTGCATATAAATATTAAAGAAAACAAAATACTGGATAAGTAGGGAACAATATTTAGATGCTACAAAAAATAGATTGCACTAAACAGTAATATCTATCAGAGAGTTAACACAATAAATATGGTGATGATAAAAAAACATTGCTAGATATGAGGGCATTAGAGCAAAGGGGACAAAAAGCAGAATAAACTGTTCTGTGCCTATTTTTTTAATGTGGTATAAAAGTTTTCAAAGCAGAGCGTTCCTGCCTTTCAAACCACATATTTATAGACTTAGAGAAATTATAATGACTTTGTCCCTTACACTGCCCTGGATGTAGACCTGAAACATTAGAGAAGAGCTAGGAACACAAATCCTCAATCCCATTTTCCTTAGCTAACCTTGAACAGGAGGCAGATACTGCACACTTAGTAGAGATCCCCAAAGTGCATTTGGCAGGGTGTCCTGGAGGGATCTGCAGCCACAGAGCAGGGCCCATACCTGACCTGATCCTCACCAGGAACTCCCATCCTGGGATGCCAACTGCCCTCCAGCAGCTGTCCTCAAGCACTGGCTCCTTCTGGCATAGTTTAGGCAGTTGATTGCAGTAAAAATTTCCTTACTCCAGGGTTTGCTTCCAGAGCCTGCAGGCATTCAGCCACCAGAGATACTTCAGGATCTGCAACAAGAAAATTCACAGCAAGAGCTCTCGGTCTGAGACGACCTGAAAATTCCTCAAGTTCATTATTTCTTTATTTATACTATTCTACTATTTTTTTCACTATTTATTTTACTAGTTTATTATTTTTTTATACTATTCCATTGGGTTATAGCACAGTGCACTGACAATGCCTTGATTTTCATATTTCCAACCCTCTTACAAAAAGCATCTCTATTTAACATAACTGGGATACTCTTTATCCAGATGATGCAATGGGCTTGCTGTAAGAATTTAGAAAGTTAGAATATCAATGCCTTCAAAATGCCTTCTTACAAAAAGCATCTCTATTTTAACATAACTGGGATACTCTTTATCCAGATGATGCAAGATGATGACTTGCTACAAGAATTTAGAAAGTTAGAATATCAAGGCCTTCGAAATTTTCATAGCAAATACCTGTAGTACAACTAGTTAAATTTCAGATAAATTCAAGGTATGGACTCTGAGCCAAACAGTCCTTTCCAGTCCAAGTGTGCATTTGGTATGAGGTGTAAAAATTGTTTTCCTTTCCTTCTGTCAGTGGAAAATGACAGCAGCTATTTTTCATGTAAAACTAATTACCTCTTATTTTTCCCCACATGGACTTGTTTCTAACAGTCAGGAGTGCTCTAAATAGTCTTCTCTAGCTGTAATTAAAAAGCTTATTAGAATGATCTGCAATTCATGTGTAAAAAATTCTGAGAGAAGAAGGTTCAATCAGGAAGCTTTCACAGAAATAATGAAAATATTGAAAGCAAAAATAGAAACATGCTAGTAGCAAAACTCTCTAAATGTGTTTTTGTTGCAGACAACAACAGCACTACTTATAATTATGTTTTCATTATATAATTATGTTTTCATTATATAATGGAAAAAGATTTTTATCTTTTAAGCCACGTAAAGTGAGGGTTTTTTTAGAAGTACAAGCATTTAAAGTGGTAAAATATACTTTAAATTCCAGCAAAAAATTTTGAGTTTTACACCTTACTGCCTGTCCCAGCACCTCAGGTCTCAGTATTTCTCCAGCACTGCCATGATTTTTATTATTTCAAATAAAATCTTCCTCCCATTTCTTAGTATTCACCAAAGGCCAGGCCCCAGCAGTAATCTGTGTTCTGCAAGATGCTTTCCTTTCCACCAGCCATCCCCAAAGATGGAAACTGGAGATGGAAACTGCTCCAGCCCAGCATCCTTTCCCAGCTGTGCAGGAGCAGTGCAGGGGGGCAGTCACCAGCACTCCCTGAGTTTCATGGCACAGGGGTGAAGGAAGTGCAGCCTCAGAGAGCCTTTACCTCACTCATTTGCCAGGCAAAGTTGTTCTGGCACTGAGAGTAACTGGCATTGCTCCTTCCTGCAGGGAAGAATGCACAGAGCTGGCTTCTGGCTGGACTCTCCCTGCTGAGCTGACTTTCTCCTCAAGCACTCCTTGCTTTTGCCTTTTAGTGCTGCTGAAACAACTGATGGGAGCAGGAATCCCCAACTGTTCCTAATGCAGTGATGGCTGCAAATTGAAAGCCAGGCAAATCTAGGAATTTATCCTGTTCCCAATGCAGCAGAAGCATAAAATAAATAAAGCATAGAATTACTGAAATACAGAGCACACTGAGAGCAAATAACACCAAGGTCATGGGCTCAATCCCTGCTCAGACCATTCCCTTTAGAGTTGGACCCAATGGTCCTTGTGGGTCCCTTCCAGCCCAGAACATTCTGTGGTTCTGACCAGAGACAGCATTAGCATGCAAAGCTTATAGAGCAGTGTTACAAAAACAAACAAAACAAACCAACCAAACAAAAAAAAGCACAAACCAAAGAGAAAGTGAATAAAAGAGATGCTTGTACAGAAGGGGGCTGTCTCTGATTGAAGAATTCCAAAAACAGTCTCTCTTCTGTCCTTGTAAAAGAATTGCAGTTTAGAATAAAGACAAATTGCACACCCATCTAGTTGCAGACAATGCCCACTGGTTTTCCAGACACAGACATGCTGATGAGAGGAAAAAAAAAAAAAAAATTAAGCCTGGGGCTTCCTCCATTAGCAGCAGTGGACACAACCCACTTAGCAGAAAGGAAGGGACAGCAACTCCACACATCTCTTTTACCTTCTCTTTTTTTAATTTCCCTTCTTTTATGCTCAACATGATATCATCTGGCCTTATCTACAGTGATTCTACACAATGAATTCCTTAGCCATCCAGCCCAGTTCCCAACAATGAGTGCCAAGACAAAGAAATCATTCTTATTTTGTTAAAGCAAGACTTACTGTCTGAGGTATTTACTGTAGAATTAAATACTATCTCTTTTGTCTAGGCTAGATAGGAAAGTTCCCATAGACTTAAGTGGAGCAGTTTGGATAAGACATCCAGACCATCCTAACAGTCCTGAACTGAGCATGAGCTTTTTAAAGGTTGAAAATTCTTTCTGAATAAAGTCTCCCTTGGTTGCATCTGAAAGCAGTAATCTATAGAATAAAAAGGCTAGTAGTGGTTCCCTCTGAACTGCAACTAACTAAATCGCAGAGGACTAGTGTGAGTTTGGGTTAAATACAGGTGGGTGTGCACCATTAAATAAGTAAAACTTAAGAAGCAAATTTTCCCTGCTTGCTTCCACGACTCCTTGAACTAGCACTGTTATCATTTTCACAAACCAGCAGTATCCATGCAGTCTGCCCATGGAACACTTTTGGCATGTTCCATTCACCAGCTTCTTAAAAATTACTGGGAAGAAGAAAATTACTGTTTTTCTTAACAACCACAAGTGAAGTCAGCTGGTCAAATGCAGAATGAGTCAGAATCTGTGGTTTTTCCACTTATTTTGCATTTGACCAGCTGACTCTCTGTTCATTCTAACTCTCCTGTATGGGCTCTGTCCATATCTTTGCTGAAGTCCTATACATTTCTTTTACAGCACTTATTTGAAGCAGCCTCTGAAAGTGCACTATCACCTACAGCCAGGAAAACCATCAGGTTTTAAAACTCTTGATAGGGGTGTGTCCTCTAATCAAGGGCAAGGTAGCCGTGCACTCTGATGGACATGCTGTGCGTTTAGCAAGGAACACTTAGAGAATCAAAATTTCCTTCAAGTCTCAAATAATTGACATCTACAGGAGAATGTGAATTACAACAAAGGGAGAAAATGTGCTCTGAAGTACATTAAAATACACAATGAAAGAATCAAGTTAATGATGCCTTTAGAAAACTGACACTGAAATTACCACCTTTTCCTGGCTTTTGCGTTATGTTCTCAGGCCCACAATGAACTGAGAGATGTGATGTACTGAAATCATTACATGTACATCTGGCTTTAGGGCACAATAGGAGAGAACACAGGGGTACCCAGCAAAAATGGGTCCCTTGTTGCTAAGATTAGAGGGTTTTTATCACTGCTGCCTCATTGCCATCATCAGCAGGGTATTGCAGTGAATCTCCTTTTCTAGACCTAGTGTGATTTTGACCAGTGCATTATCTGCACTGTGTGATAATTACAGGTCCAAAATTACATTTCCTTGCATAAGAGAGATGTTTAAATTTAAAGGAGGATGCTGGCAGGCATTTCTGTATCACCATTTTTATACTCCATTTTTTAAACAAGGCAGTTCAAAGGACATACTAAAGATACATGAAATATCATCTAGTATGTTCTTTTGACTGCAGACAAAGGCCCAACAGACTTTTCCTCATGTGAAGTGTAAATAACTGTTTAAAAATTGAGAACAGGAAGATCCTCTCACTAACAAATGCATGGTGAGAACAACATGTTCTCATTTTAGTGATGACAGAAAATTCAGCAAGAAAGAATTTTCTTCTCCCCATTTGCTTTGATCTTGTCACTATATTTTTGCTAGCTCCCTTTCTTATCTGTAAATACTCAGCATGGTCATGTGATGGGAAATGACAATATTTTAGCCTCTCCAAGGATGTGTCAGTAAAATCCCAGCACTCTGCTTTGAGGCTCAGAGTGAATTCACCTGCAGATGAGCCTGAGTGCCTCTGAAGGCTGCACTGCCAAGGAGCTGTGAGCCCCAGGCACACCCAGCCTCGCAGAGCTGCGTCTGCCCTGCCAGAGCTCAGAGAGCAGGAGCTGAGCTCTCATGACAAGAGCCACTTTTACCTGTCAGTTCAGTGCAGGTCTCTGAGCACCCAGCCATCCTGGAAGTAAACTTGTTCAGGGCTCCCTTTTTAGCTGACACTGGATTATTCTCTTCTTTCCCGTAAGCCATACAGGAACATCTGCAAGAGAAAAGCTCCTTGAGACCTTCACTTCTCCTGTGAATTTGAACAGGGCCAAACATATTCTGATCTTTTATTGTTTAAATACTTATTTTATTTAGCTATCTTGCTTGCTTTGGGTCTATCTTGGCTCTGTTCTAAGAGCCAAGATGTCCTTTTCAGCAGCTAATTTAATTTTTATTATTTTGGTTTGTTTTTTAAATCTGTAGCAGTACCCATCAGCAAGTGCTCCCTTCATACACTGGCAGTTTAGCACAATAGCTATTCCAGACTAGCTACTCCCATTGAGAACACTCTTCCTCCAGAATAAAAATAGGTCTGTGGAGTTTTTTACTTAAATTGCTTTATTTCTGTTGGAAGAAAATATTTTAAACCATGAAGTACTTTTTTCTGGAATATGTACTCTGGCAGACACCCAAGCACAGTTGTCCCATCAGTAGCAAATGGGGAAGTAAAACAAAGCTCTCCAGCAGCCCAGGGAATATTTTGAATCTGTAAATCAGCATCTTCTAGTATTAGGTCCTTGTTTAATAATTTTGTGTCAAAAATTACTGTTGTCCACTTACCACATGCCTCCATACCTGGTATGGCCCACAATTCAGCAAAGAGTCACAAATATAGTTTTTCTAGGCAAAGACACTGAAGATATCTTGAAAGAATGAAAAAAAAAGGTGGTAGAGAAAGCTTATAAGCCTTCAAGAACTGTCTCACTCAAGATCTGTGTGAGTGGGTGAACGTGCATTTTGTAAACGCACAAAAGCACAGACATTGGCAATAAAACAAATGCTACAGACTAAACTCCATTTCTACCATGAAATACAGTAACTAAACTCCCCTCTAAGAAAATCAGCCAACCACCTTTTTTTAAAATTCTTTACAGAATTATAGTTTCCAAATATTAAGGAAATAGTGAAGGAAATAATTGTTTACTTTTACAACAAGTAGAAATTTTTCATTAAGAATTTGTTTTGTAAGGAAAAGGTTCATTATTTTGAAAAGGCTAGGATAAAATACAGAACAGAAAATCAAAATATTTTGTACATCCAAAATACAGAATGTGAAAAGCAAAACTGTGAAATGCTAAAATTTATCATATTTTTTTCTCTCTGGTCTTGTCATTTAGCCCAATATATGTCATATGCCATTTAGACCTATATATATAGGGTTTTTTCATCCCTAACATTTTCCTTTTGTCAACACACAGCATCATTTCAAGCACAGTGGATTAAATCTACTCTCATCACCAATTACTGGTGCAGAGCCCAGTTTTTAGTTCCCTGCCTTGCAGTGTGGCTCTCCCTGATAACAACACGGTCCTGTCTAGAACTCAGATCTGCTCTAACACAAACTCCAGCTGCCTCCTTCAGCTTCCAGAGGCTCTGCCTGGAGCTGCTTCCTGCCCTTCCTTCCTTCCAGCGGCCTGTTGGAGCTTTAGGAGCAGCCTGGAACAGCGGTGTTGAGTCAGCTCTGAGGCTCCTCTGTGCCTCCTGTAGTGCCCACAGGGATGGGGCAGCCACAGCTTCTCTTCCTAATATCTAATCTAAGGATTGGATATTTCTTCCTAATATCTAATCTAATCTTGCCTTCTCTCACTTTAAATACATTTCAAGAGATAACAGCACACTGACTTAATATCTTTAATATTATTTTGTATCTTCTTACCTTGAACAATAATCCTAGATTTAAAAAAAAAATAATATGCTATTCATATTTGGGGCAAAATAAGAAAGCTTCAGGTTTTTGTCATGTTTTCTGATGTCACTCAAAGCAGAGATGCTTTGGGCTTTGTCCTTTTAGTCAGTACATTCAAATCCTTAAAACATTCCAGGTTTATATTCAATTTGTGAGTCATGCTTTATATCTAAAACACTCATCTGTCTGCTCTTGGAAATGAGAGGAATTTGCCAAGATAATTTTTGCAGAAGAATTTTTTTTTGTCTTTTCAGACAATTTCAAACAATGTGGCTTGTCCATGACTCCAGACTTTCCTTCCCCCAGCCCAAGCTAATTAGATTACAAATATTTTTCTCCATCTGATCACAACAGCACTAAGATTTGTTCGTGTCTGTGATGCACAGGCTGCACGAGTCCAGTTCTGCTCCCAGCTGGACTGTGCCAGTATTCTCCTTGGAAAGGCCTGCACACAGCTGAAGTTTACCCCTGTTGTCCCAGTAACAAAACCACTCAGCCTGCTCACCAGGAGCTCGGCCCAGCTCTCATCCCTCCAAAGCAGCAGTGGCAGATTGCTGATTCATGCAGCTCCCTTGGGCACAAACCTCCACCAGGGCTCCCTTCCAAGGGAACCACTGCGCCGGCAGCCGGGGCAGCGACACCGCTGGGACCGCCACAAATCTGCATGCTGAGAAACCTGCAAATCTGCTTGTAAAGAAATCTGCATGCTGAGAAATCTGCATGCTGAGAAATCTGTATGCTGAGAAATCTGCATGCTGAGAAATCTGCAAATCTGCATGCTGAGAAATCGGCATGCTGAGAAACCTGCAAATCTGCATGTAAAGAAATCTGCATGCTCAGAAATCTGCATGATGAGAAATTTGCATGCTGAGAAACCTGCATGCTGAGAAATCTGCAAATCTGCATGCTGAGAAATCGGCATGCTGAGAAACCTGCAAATCTGCATGTAAAGAAATCTGCATGCTCAGAAATCTGCATGCTCAGAAATCTGAAATCTGCATGCTCACAAATCTGCAAATCTGCACACTCAGACATCTGCACACTCAGATGCCTGCAAATCTGCAGACTCCCAAATCTGCATGCTCAGAAACCTGCAAATCTGCACACTTAGAAATCTACACACTCAAAATCTGCACCCTCAGAAATCTGCACACTCAGGAATCTGCAAATCTGCATGCTCAGAAACCTACATGCCCTGAAACCTGCAAATCTGCATACTTAGAAATCTACACACTCAAAATCTGCACACTCAGAAATCTGCAAATCTGCATGCTCAGAAACCTGCACACTCAGAAACCTGCACACTCAGACATCTGCAAATCTGCATGCTCAGAAATCTGCACACTCAGAAATCTGCAAATCTCCACACTCAGAAACCTGCAAATCTGCATGCTCAGAAATCTGCAGGGTCACAAACCTGCAGGGTCACCTCTTTCCCCAGATCCTGATATTCAGTAACACCAAATCCTTTAGCTACCTGGTGGAACCCTGGATGCTGAGAATTTTGAGCTTTCTGTGCTGGGGGGTGCAGACTCACAGGAGAGCACCGCATTTGACCTTGGGCTGTAGAGAGGGGTTCCAAAATAGATTGATAGCATTGGGATTATGGGTGTGTAGTTGGTTAGAAGTGTGTAATATCACAGGGTGGGAAACTTAGAGTTTGGGGTTTTAGAATATAGTAATAAATATGAAGCAAGACAGAGGTTTTAGGGTGGAGACGGTTGTTCTTTACCTTCTTCTTCCTTCTTCTTCATGGGTTTGGGTGATATTTTGTAATTGGACAGAAAAGTCCACACTGCGGGCTTCAAGTGATCAGTTATTGGATTAAAAGAGAAGATAATTTAGGTGTCATTTCTTAATTGGATAGTTAAGCCTTAAAAGACCTTGTAGCAAGAGATAGGCATTTTATGCCTTGCTAATCAAAGACTTAATAAGGCTGTGAGGCTGTGACACTGATAAGAACAATAAGCACCTGAGTGTGAACATGAACCATCGTCTCCAGTGCCTTCAATCCTGACCCCAACAGAGGTAGAAAAAGTAAGAAGAGAACCCACACTGTGGACTGACATTCCTGCTTCTTGCCAGTGTTGGCCTGAGCCTCTGCAGTTATCTGTTTCCTCTTTCAGGTTCCTGAATAAATCCCCACACTCTCATGGTGGTGAACACAGGGCAAACGTATCTGAAGTGGAGAAGTTGGCAAATCACAGCCTGCTGCAAGAGAGAGTCCAAAAAGACACAAATTGGTATTCTGCCTGTTTCTTTAAATTCGTACAAAAAACCACTAACTGTTGGAAAGATATCTGACATACCATCTTTCAAATCCTAGTTTTACACAAGGGAAAATCTTCCCTTTCTTACTTATGTAATTGTTTTAAATCTGTTCATACAACACAGCCCTCTGGATAAATTTGTTCTCTCCTACAACTAAGTGCCCATTCTTGTTTGTCTGTATTTCTGCCCAGAATGATCAATGTCCAGCTGTGGACCCAGGAGTTCTAGGCTCAGCTTACAGCTTTCTTCATGTTACCTGCAGCATGGCTACTTCACACACCTTGCTGGCCCATTGCTGAGCATGCATGAAAAGCACATTGGAGAGGTTATGTACTCTGAACCACAAAAAACACGAGAGGGTCCCTCTGCTATAAATTGATATTAAAAAAATGAGAAGTTCTTTCCAACTTTTGCAATACAAATGGTGATCTTCCATCAGGTAGTTGCATGTTGAAGCCATGCACAGCACTCAAAGCAGAGTGAAGATGTCTTGTCTTCCTGAATAAAAATACAGCTGAATTTAACACTGGACTTTTCCAACCTAATGTATGGATAGTTCTTTTTTGTGAATTTATATGTGTGAAATTAAGACGGTAAAGACCATAAAAAAATATCTCACAGCCATCTGAAGTTTTCTCCAAAGCTAGATTTTCTCTTAGGAGTGATAATTCAGTTGCCTGTCATGCAATGCTGTGAATTTAGTCTTATATTAATTTTTTCCTTCTCACTGAGAGCAAAAGAGTGTGAACTTTGACCAGTCACTGTGAAATGCTCTGAACACTCTCCAATCCTTATAATTATTTCAGTTTCTTAAAATGTATTAACAACAATATTCAGAGGACACGTTACAATTTCAGCAATCCAAATTGAGTTTTTCACAAAGAGCAGGAGCTGCCCCGAGGGCAGAATGGTTCCTAAGCTGGAGATTTTCTAATTGCTTGTCTCAAAGTGATCAGGAGCAAAGGGTAAAAGGCCCAGGGGCTGAAGGAATTTCCTCCAAACAGATAACTGAGCTATTCCTCCTGGAAATGGTCTCACTGCCTACAAGGCAATGATACATTTTAGGTCATGTTAGAATTTTTCACTCTCCTCCTCCCACCCTCCATGACAGATAAGCATTCTGGGGTGAATCATGCTGCATGTAACATAATGAGTTATCACAGACAAGAAGCTGCAAATAAATGTTTTTCTTACATTGAGTTCATATGCATTTTCTTGGAAGGGTAAGAAAAGGAGTGCTTGATAATTGAATTACTGTGCTTCCTTACTGAAGTCACTTCCTGATAAGCAGCCAAACTAATTGGCTAAAATGAATGAGAGAGCTTGAATAACCCAGTCATGGCCAGTCACAACTGGTGCAGTATTATACTAAACCAACATATGTTGTGTACTTTTAAACAATATGTACCAGCCCAATAAAAAGATTATGAATTTCTTATAGCATTCATATTTCTACATTCAAAAAGGTAAAGTCGTTTATAAGAAACCACTGTCAAAGATCTTAACACTATCTTAAACCTCAACCTTTGTTTTTATTTTCTTTCCCAGAATCAAGTGCTCACATGAGCAGCTTTTACACTGTATTTTCATTAAAAAAGTTTTAAACCATCTGTTTATGAAAACCCCAAGAAACACAAACTTTCATCTGAAACTCACAATGAAATAAGCATAAGAATATTCCCATGGAAATTAAAGAGTTCTGTTATGCTATCTATAGACTATAAGTCTAAGCAGTACTGAATATATTTACAGAACCTTTTAATATACCTTAAATCAAGAGGAAATGCACGTTCCAAATATCCCAAAAAACTTTTTTGAGAGTTCTATTAAAGTCATTCCAGCTGTGTTATTGAAAGTAGCTCCAATGCTTAATGCAGTTCTTTCATGTCCTGCCACCATGTCAACGACCCTTTGTAATCAGTGCTTTTTCTTCTATAAGAAACCAAGCCATAGAAAGCAGCTTTCTTTGTTCCACTTTTCTAGTTACTACTTTCTCAATGTTATGACCTTAATTCAGAACATTTGGTTGCATTTGAAAAATGCTCATTTAATTTAGAGCAACAAGCTTGAAAACTTTCTGAGAAGTTCTGCTGACTAGAAATTGTTCTGTTTCTGCCTATTAGAGTTCTTAGCTACACAATTAGGACTGATAATTAATCTAATCCTTAAAAGTTGTCTATCCTTTACTGGCAGCACCCTTAAATTAACAACTTTTGTGCTGCTGGAATTCTAGAGTGGAAGTAATAAGATTTACAAATGTTCTTTACCAAACCTCCCACCCTCTTGGCCCTTTTCCTGCTAAAAATGTTTCAGTGGTTACCTGAGTGCCTTTAGCCCCAAAGTCTGAGCCTGATTACACAAATTAAACTTCTTTAAACTTACCTTTTCTGAACAAGTGACCAGACTTTGCCATGAAGTACTTGAAGAGGGTATCCACATGAGCAGAATGCTCCATGGAGGGGCTGTTTGTATTTGACACAGTACAGCAACAACATATTTCATTCTCATTGCAATCTGCAATGCTGGAAATCTTCACAGCGTAAATGTGGGGTTTTGTTAATGAAAACACAAACATGAGAGGGGCTCTCCATGGCATCAGGCTGCAGTGAAAACAACTAGGGGTCATTGGTCACAAAAGCCCCTAAATGATTAGGACTCAACAGTTTTTATACATATTATTGCCTACTAAACAAGTGTTTTCCAGAACTAAAAAACTGATATTCCATGAAGGAGCTGGTTTCACTAACATAAAAAATTTTATGCATAAAGCTCTTGGAAAACCTACAATATTCATGCTATTTGGTATAGTGGACCTGATATCAAACAGTGCATGGAAGCAAGCACAGGCACTGAGTTTGGTACTGGAAACTGAACCCTGGAAGAGGCAGCAGCACCCAAAGTGAAGTTATTAAGCCTTATCCTAAAATAGCACTTACTTTTGGTGATTACTCTGAAGGATGGAAAGGCTGTTCCAGCTTCTTTCATGGGCTGTGTCCTGGACCTGACCAGCTTGGTACTGGAAGCTGGAGGATTTGAATGTAGAAGTGTCTCTGCCTTTAGCACTAATTTCAGGTCATCCCCAGCTGCCCTGTTCTGGCTGTGCCTCAGGGGTTACGGTGAAAGCCTGTGGGCAGCTTGCAGTGGTTGGGGGATGGTGTCAATGGAGTTTTAGAGAGAGGATGACCCTGTTAGGGTGCTGCAAAGTAATAAAGCATATTTCAGAGAACATAAGGGAATGAACAAACCCACCAATAGATTTCATGTACAAACCTCTGTAGAAAGAATTTCCTTCCTAACCGCATGTGGAAGTCTTAATGATTTCACTGTGTATGAAACAGGATATAAAAAAACTCTACCAATGAAAACCAACATCCTGCATTAATGGCAGCCAAGGTGCACAGGGAATTCTAAACCATCAAAAGTTAAAATATTCTGCAACCAAGTTCATGCTTTAAAGCAGATGAGCACTTAACATCACTGCACGGAAAAATGATTACCCTTGAATTCATTATCTTCTCATCTAAATTTCAGACCACTCTAAGACACCTTCACAAACCTTATGAATTTAATTTACTAAGAATGCAAAGTAGATTTTAACATATAGAAAGTGCAGACTCTTTATGGCAAATTTTAAATGATTTTTCCATTCAGTTGAAAGTACAGGGTGTAAATTTCTGTTTATAGAATGCAGTTTAATCTATGACATCATGAATAGTCTAGTAACCACTCTGTCACACTGTGTACTGTGACTAAGAAAAAGGAACCAACCCAAAAATGACACAAACATCCAGTGGCAATTTTCAAAATTACACCTACATGTGATATCTGAATTACTCTGAGACCATTTCCATGAATATTATACACATATGCCTGAGCAAAACAATCATTGCAAGGTAATACTGTGAAATAAGTAATAATTACTAAGCATTTCTTGTACTTTCTCCTCTTTCCTTTACCCTCTTTCTTCCTGGGGCAAAAGTTCACAAACACAGGACTGTCCCATCTGTTTGCAAGATGACTGTTACCACTTACACGCTCAGCAACTTCAGTTTACAAATATTTGGCTGCACTAAGAGATGATGTGCTTTTCATTGTTCCATCTTTTTTCACCCAGACTGAACTCTCACACAAAACTCCACCTTAAGAGTGATAATTGGTGCTTGAACAAGTAGATTATTTAATATAATGATTTCTTTTTACTCTGCAATATTCAAAACTCCATAAAGGATCAGGACTAACTGCAGGAGCAATCTGGAGAGGCACTGCTGCTACACCGAAGGATTTACACTTTTAACAGAAAACAAACTTCCCCCAAACACCACCCTCTCTTAAAAAAAAAGAAAATAAAGAAATAAAAAACAGCCAGCACAGAGCTCTGATGCCCCACAGTAGCACAAAGCAACAGCACTGAGTGCTGAGAAGAGAGAAGAAACTCTCCTCAGTTGGAATGCTCAACCCTCAACACTTGGATTTTATGATGGACACTCTGAGTGAGGATGTATCACAGCATAAATTGCACATTCCTTTCACAGTTAGTGGAAACATTGTTTGTGGCCAAAATGATCACAGTGTGCATAAACACCAGGACATGAAACACACCAAAATACTTTCTTCTGTGTAGAATACCTCCTTCAGTGCAAACATAGATTGCTTTGGAATGTTCAGGGAAGTGTCTTTAAAAGGTTTGGTTCAAAGGTACTGATCAGTGGATTTTACCAACCAACATGTGAAAGGCCAGAGTTAGTGCCTTACATTAACCCTTTTATATTTACATGGCGATTCCAAAGGATTTAATTCTAAATATATGTACTGCTCAATATGTCATGAGACCCAAATTAAGCACGAACTGTTTCTGTCAAAGGATGACCAAGAATGTACCCATAGCACTGAGCAATGTCTGAAAAGTCTCTCCTTTGCTGTAACCTTGGGGATGAGCCTGTGAACATTCGTGAGCTCTTAGTAACTGTGGTAGTAAAGTTATCCCACAGAAAAATAGGGCTTTATGTGCCATATAAAGCTCTCAGCACATTTTTTGACAAAAGCCAGTAGGGTTTGCTAGATGGACTTTTTAGCAACTGAATTGTGGATTTTTAAAGACTTTAGGTGAATTGTTCCCTAGCCATAGGTCTAACTAAACAAAAGTCAAGGTGAATTTTCATTTGCTATCCTACTTAAAGAGGAAAATTTAATTTTATATGATGAAGACTGATCTTCCATCAACTGACAATTCCCAAGTCTTTCTTCAGAATTCATTTAGAAATATGCTTGATGTGAAATACTAAATCAACTGGAAGCCAGCTGTAAAGTGAAAGGGAAGCCAGGAATGCTGTGAAAAACACCATGGTTTCTAAACTCCAATTTCACCACTTGCTTTCACAGCAGAATTGTTATATTAAAAATATGCACTTCTCAAATGTTGGAATTTAACTTTGGGACTCATTTCTCTTTGTCAAAAGTGTTTTTATTTTGTGCAAACTTTGCCTGTTTGCTGAAGAAGAAATTTGCAAGACTTTTCCAGGAACCAGATGATTCTTATGTTTTTGAAAACTCAAAACTGCCCAAAATAGAATTCTTAGGGAAAAAAAAAATCTTTTTACTGATTCTCCTGAGTATTTATTAAGCAACAAATTCCACAGATCAATTTATTTTTCCTGATAAGAATAAAAGAAGAATTTATAATCTTAGTTGATCCAATTAATAAAGAGTAAGGGAAAGAAGAAGTAAGGTACAACAACAGAATTACAGGATCTCATGCACTGCCACCAAAGCATGTAATCCATTAATAAATGTGTTAATTTACTGTTTAAATAGTTACTATATATTTGGGGAGAACAGGACTCAGATGAGGAACCTGAGTGTTGGAGTAGCTAAAAGTGGCATCAAATGCTGAGAGAAAAGAGATTTGTTTAGAAAAACCCCGGTGGAAAACAAGAGATTTTGGACAGTTGGTCAGGAGCTGTGCTCTCAAATACACTCAAGAAAGCTAAAGTGGGTTGGTTATTTCTTGTATTGCTGTTTATGTTACCCATTGTCAGACATTTTGACGCACCAGAATGAGAAAATTGCTAACAATATTATCTCAAAAAAAATCTGAGAATTAATCACTGTGGGTTTGAATTATAATCACAGTGATTTCCTTTGAATCATTCACCAAAAAGACTGGGAATTCTATGACTGTTGTGATTTCTTCAGTCCTTTAATTTTTACAGCAGCAGCTCAATGCCCCACTGCATGAGTTGTGTATATCCAGGAGACTTTTCAAATAATCTCCAAGACAAGTTAAAATTATAAAATTTAAAGGCATTTATGTGCTGCTGAAAAGAAGAGAATTGTTTAAAAATAAGAAAAAGAAGGAAAGCAAAAATTTCACAGGTGACTCCTGCTCATGTTAGGTTGCTATAGATATATATAAGAGATTAATCTCACTTGGAATAGCAGACTTGAACCCTGAGGTTTTATTTTTATCATTTTTATAATTTTCAAGTCTTATAAATCAATGTAAGTTTTCAGTGAATAATCCTAAACAACAAAAACATCCATTCTTAAATAACAGAGAAAATATCTTTGAGAGAGAGCTGATGGAACAGGGGGAAAATAGAACATAAGAAACTTCATCAAAATCCAAGTACTGCAAATAGATTCCTACTGTGGTCTAATTTCTACACAGTGGGCAGGCAGGAGGGAGAGCTCCTAACTGGCAGCACCCTGGCTCAAACCACAGAGAGTGGTTTGCAAAATAGTCTTTACATCTGTTTTTCAAAGAGGTGTCCCACATTCTCCCTCTTCAAACCAGCCAGGACTCAGCTCTAACACCCTGATTGTCTCCTCCCTCCTGTTACCTGCTGAGAACCTTGTTCCACATCTACTGTTCTCCACAACCAAGCCTCCAGCCAAGCACTGAGTGGAACTCCTGCTACCACAGGGTGACTTCTGCTCCCAGTGCCAGCCAGCACCATGAGGGATGGCCAGAAGGGTGTGTGAAGATTGTTTCATGGCAGTAACATTAAAGAGCACAGAAAAGTCTCTCTCCTCTTCCTTACCCTCACATTGTAAGAAAAGCTTTAGAGTTGTATTTAAATGGTCAGGGTTGTACCCACCTGCACATGCACACACAGTGTTCAGGCAGCAGTGCCTTCCTGACAGCAGCTGAGGAAGCAGACTCCTAAAGAAAAAACAGAACATTCTGAAACAGATTTAGGTACAGATTTAGGTACAGGCTAAGAGCTTCCCAGTACGTTAAAATATCAGTTTATTATCCATAGGCTTGTTACACTTGGATATTAAACTAATGACATTAAATATGACTTTTTCCATTTTTTTTTTAAATTTTGGATTTTTTCTTAGACGCAACGAACTATACAATTAAGAATGCCGTTCCAGTACAATATTAAATTTTGCATAATTTGTATTAGACAAATATGGTCATACAAAGCCAGGCTAGAAGCCAGATTTGCTGAAATTCAGTTATTTTACATCAAACAATATTTAAATTGAAGTATTTTTCCTGCTTTATTAGAAAAACAAATTACAGTAGTATGGGGATTTTTCTTGTTTTTAAATCAAAGAAAATCCAGAGTTGTTCTAATTTTAAACATTTTTAAAGAGGTCACTACACTGTTGATTTTGATGCACAGAGGTAGAAATTCATTATCAGACCTTACATGTTCACATCACTTCTTCTGAAGAAGTGATAAAATACTCTGCTAAAATATTTCAAAATTTTTCACAATTAATTCCTATTCAATCATTTCTCTACAAGATTGACATAAAATGCCACAATAGCAAAGCCAGCTAAATTCAGCTTCCATAGAGGTAGAAGTTCTAACCTTCAGTTCATAATGCTTTGGTGCAACCTCCAGTAAGGAAGCAGGCAGGTTTTATGGTTTCAGATTAAAGCCTCTGAACTTCCCTACATCTGAAAGTTTTTACAGAAAAATATTTCAACATGAGCTGCTTTACAATGCTGGGTCACTCTCACATGTCTGCTAAAATTGAAATTAGAGATAACTGACAGTAAAGTCAGGATTGAATCCAGTGAAACTGTTCAAATGAATGAGGAGAGAGGTAACCCTCTGCACAAAGCCAAGTTTTGGGTGGCAGGTGTCCTAGTAACAAATATGAAAAGTTCCTGAATTCACCAGCAGAAGAAAGAAGGAATTTTTCTCCTTTGCTATAATGCCCTTGAAATGATATATTACCTGCATTAATGTTATAGTCTCCCCAATGTTCTTCCTAGTGAATTACTGTGGTCCCTCAATTTATTGCTCCAGAACTTTTTTGCCCTTAGTGCTGTGCAAGGAGAAAACAAAAAGAGAGCTCTTGCCCCAGAAGCTTTAATTACCATGGAGATGAAGTCTCTGCTGGAGGACAGTAAGCCTTAGGAAAATAAATTTATAGTCCTTCAAACCTGTGGTCACTTTCCTCCTTTAAAGAGCAGCAAGCATTTCTCTTTTCTTCCCCTACCCAGTGCTGTTGAATGCATCTCTGAAAATTCATATCTCTGCCTTGAATTTAACAATTTATAGCTCTGCTTCTTCATGTGGAATAACCAGAGAGCCTGCTTCTAAATTAAGAACTACTTCAATTATCTTATTGCTAGCTGCATGTTCGCAGCATTTAAATTAATGAGAAGAGCATTCATTAAAGATAGCTCAGGGACATGTCTGGGAATGCATAATGTGCAAGCTCCAGCTTTTGTCACAGTTACTGTACTAAGTAAAGAAAGTTCCACTTCAACCCCCATTCCTACACATTGTACCATTCACCCTTCTACACACCTTCTACGGAGTTAAGCAACATATTTCTTTTCTTTTGTGAGTCCTTTTTGTGCTCTAAACATTGATTGGTTTCATTTTAGGTAATTTCCTTTTACCAACTTGTGTAACTCTCAGACTAAAGTCTACCCAATTCAGCCTCCAGCAGGGCTGGGATTCTAATTTACAAATGAAGAATGGATTTTATAGAGGTAGACTGTAAGAACATTTCTTTAGGACATGCACTGCTATATCACTGTGGTTGGTTTTAAAGGAGTTCTCTGCAGTACACACTAGATAATGCTAAGTCCAAAAAAATGGAATTTTGCATATATATTTTAAATAAGTTTTGAGGCAGCAGATTTATTTTTGCTCCTTCTGACTTAGACCATGTGTTTTGGGGTTAAATGTTAACAAGGGTGGCTTAGGAAGAACAGAAATCCTGTGCAGCATTTTCTGGTGCTTATTCCCTGAAAGATAAACACCAGTGTCTTCTGACATGATACAGTCACTTTGCTTAGAAAGAAATATCATTACAGTAGTGACACTGTAACAGTAGTGACACTGTACAGTAGTGACACTGAACCTATAAATCATTTATAATCAGTGAGTTTCGCTATGGATGCTTTTAGAAAATACCATCATCATGGTAAAAGACAATTCACTAAATCAAATACACAGTGTGTGTTTCACCAAATCCAGGCTGTTAGACAGGTAGCCCTCAGTTATTTCTCAAGGAGGAGTGAAAGGCAATCTGTTTAATGCTCTGCATGGGGAGTCAGGCAGTCTGGATTCTGTTCCCAGCTCAGACCTACACCATTAGTCAAGTCACATCATTGCTCTGCTCTTCATCCCACATTCTTAAATGAGATAATAACATTTCTCTTATTATTTGGTCCCTTCCAAGTATAAGTTCACCATGACAGAAGCCCATTCCTACTATATATGTATGTCTGACTCCCCTGTGCCTTGGATTTTGTTGGGGTTTTCTACATGATTTCTTGTTTTACTAATGACAATGGAATTCATTGCAGTATTCATTTTTAAGGCTGAAACTTCCAATAAAGTCCCTAAAGCTGCCTAAATAAGAAAGAAATAGATACCCATAAAAACAGGTAAAAGAAAAAGGAGAGAATTCAAACTTAGAGAAAAATTTCCTTCTTATCAGCAAAATTACTCACTTTCTGTTGCAACTTGACAGCCCAAAGCATCAAAGAGGACAGTAAATCAGTGCAATTATGATTTGGTTCTTCAGAACAATGAGCAAACAGATTTACTTTCAAAATTTAAAATGTTTAAATAAACTACTGTTTTTTTTTTTTTTTCTTTTTCTGCACCTGCTTACCCTTTGTTTCTTATTTTGTTTTGGTTCTTTAGTTGTTTTTTCCTATTCTGCAGTGAGTTTTTCTTTTGCTAACAATAGCTCTCATTCAGGCCTCTTTTTTTAATCCCTTCATGATTACACATATTACAAACAAACACAAAGTTGTATTCACTCAAGAACACATTCTCAGAATTGTCTTCATCATCTGCTTTTCTCCAGAGCATGCCTACTTTTGCTTCATGTGAACCCTAGTAAAGCCTTCCTGCCTGCACTGAGAACCTGTAAAGAATTGAGGACCCCTCAGGACACATAGGAATCCTAATTCTGCTTGCAGTTAATGTATCTCCACTATGGATCCTGTCAGTAGCCTTAAGGAACATCAGACTGAGCACACAAAAAATACCGGTGTCTTCATGGGCTAACACTCCCAGTGGGAAATCTGATTAAAATTAGTGGAAGCTCCAATTAAGATATTTCATTAGAGCCTTGTTGAGGGGATTAGTAGAGGTGTATACATCAGCTCTTTTTACAGCTGACACACTGCCCACAAGCAAAGCCAAAGCAGTGGAGCAGCACCTGATCTGTATTCTGGGCCAGACACTGCCGTCAAGGATTAGCCCTGCAAGGCTTCAGCACAAAGCCACGCACACAGATTGTGGCTTTCAGGCAGGAAAAAGGGCTCATGTTGGTCCCTCTGTTGTGAGAACATTCACTCAGTTTCTCACACTGCACAAGCACACAGGCAAGTTTTATTTTTGGTGAAGAAAACAGGGTCAACCTTCACAACTGGGATTTTCAGGGTGCATTTGGCCTGACTTTAGTTTATATTTTACTGCTTGCTCTGCTGTCCTACTGAGCCAGAATCACAGAATCAGGAGGTTGGAAGTGACCTCTAAGATCATCGAGTCCAACCTGTGCCCTAACACCTCAACTAGGCTATAGCACCAAGTGCCATATCCAATCTTTTTATAAACTCATCCAGAGATGGTGATTCTACCACCTCCCTGGGAAGAGCATTACAGTACTTGAGTATTTTTTCAGTGAAAATTTTTTTCCTCCTATCCAACCTATACCTTCCCTGCTCTGTGACTGAACAAGGCTCCTGCCTCACAGGGCACAAAATTCTTGTCTTTAGGGACTACAGCTTGGAGCAGGGAAGATTTGACTTTTGTCCTCTCGTGCCAATTTAAGCACTGCTGATGTGACTTCACTGCCACACATAAAATATTAAATAGGAATCGAGATGAGATCAGCACATAAAATGATAAGATACAGCCCAGTGCAGGAAAAAGTGAACTGGCCTGCTAAAAACTGGTCTTAAATATAAGCACAACAAATTTTCTCTGTCCAATATCAATCTAGGAGAAGGAGGGTTTTGTCTATGAAGCACTGTTTCCTAACAGGATACTGTGTTTATCCCTTATTGCCCCTGCCTTTCCCTGGGATTTGCAGTTATAGCTTACTGTATAGTGTCTGTCTCACACTGGGAAAATTCAATCAGAAAGGAAAAAATGACAAAAGCTAAAATCAGCCACAAATCCAAAAACAATGGTTGCATAAAAATTGTTGGAATTTGTTTTCTGTAGCAATAAAATCATTAGCTTCTCTTCCAAAACTTTGAATACAAACCAAGAACCACAAAACCAGAGTACAATAAATACTTCAGAAGAAAAATCTAATTCTGGGGAAAAAGAATTCATTCTACCTAATGCAATGAAGACTTTGAGAGCAGCACATTTTCTAATAAACAGCTGTACCTCAGGATAACTCGGTGAACTCTAGTAGAGATTCCAAATTTAATGTCATTTTTAGACCATGACTGGTCTGGTCTAGTAAGTCTCCAGAGTGAGGAAACAGAGCATGAAAAGGCAAAGGAAGGAACTGTTCCTTCCACAGATTAAATTCTGTGTCTGCAACTAGAAAGAAGATTTAACTCTCTCCCCAGCTTCTGCATTGCCTTTTCACCTGCTCTACATTTAGATTTAAAAAAAAATAGGAACAAATGCCATGATATTTAAAAAATTAAAGAAACAAAAGATATCCATAAAACTTGGTCTGTTCTGTTTAGGAAGTTTCAGGCAGTAGGTACAGATTGGTTTAATGTTGCAGCACCACTCAGTTCTGCAAATTAACTTCTCTCTGCAATTCCAGTTTAAAATGTAAGTTTTTATCCATCATAAGAAAGTTGACAATATTATTTGAATTTAAACCTACATTATAAATTCTAAATAATTTCCTCAGCCTTCCTAATGAAGGAGAAGGTCATAATATCATCTAACATCATCATAAAATATAATTTGCTTTATAAATGATATTTTAATGGAAAAGTACACTATATTAATATTAATCATGCTGTGTTATTTTTAAGGCTGTAGAAAATGTAAAATATTTACCTCACTGATAGTAAACTGCTGCAATAAGCAGTTCTGAATGAAAACGATTTCCCTTTATTTTGGTCACAAGTCAAACAAAACCTGCATCTTCTTAAAGTTTTATTTACTTTGAATAATTCATTAATTTCAGGAAATTTTTTCTCAAATAGTAGGATTTTCACAATAGTAAAAATAAACACAAATGTTGCTATATTTTCACATATTTGGTTGGACCAAATATGCTTTTTTCCTAATCTTTAATGTGAAAAATTCCTTTAACATTGAAATGATGAAAATAGTCAAATGAACTTCTAGTAAGCCTAGAAAAATTACAATGTTAATATATAACTTAGAACAGTGGAAAGAAAGATTTTCTGAAACAAGAGTTCAAAGTAATTCTCCAGAGATCAACAGAATTTCATGGGGGAAATATTTCTTCCCTTGTTTTTAGCACACGATCTATACATGCTTTGGGCAATCTCAAAAACTACCCAGTGACAATAATTTATGCTAAAAGTACAAGTGGCATGGGAAACTCTCCTCTTTTTCTCTATGAAGTACAGAAATTATAAAAAGCAGTTTAAGAAGGGCAAAGCATATATGGGTGTGTGTTAGTGGAGAAAGATAGACTGAAGCAGGATGCAGAAAAACTTTGCTGGAGAAATAATTTGAAAAAGAAGTTTTGATTAGATTGATTCCCTTGGTATATTTAAAACTTAGTATAGTTAAAACTCATGCTTGTCCTGCTGAATCAATTGCAGCTGAGGTTAACATGATTTTAAGTCCAGATGTAATAAGAAATGCTAGAAACAGAGGAATACAAAATCCCAGAAAGTGACTGAAAAATCCTAATTTTGTGCAAGCCATTAAAGGCAGAGAATTGTTAAGACCACTGCAAGAGGGCTGTACAACTGAAATTGCAGGAAAGGAACTGGTACAAGAGGAAAATAAATCAAAGGCTAAACAAAACCTTTGCGTAGAAGAAAAAAAGAGAAATCAATCTAGAAGCTGTCAAGGAACTTGGAGAATGTAATGTACTGAATGAGGCAATGGCACAAGGAAACAAATGTGGAAAGAGATAAGAAAGTGATGATGAGAATGCAATAGGAAAAGCGTCGAAGAGTGACATAACTGATGAAGTAAAACAAGAAAACATGGGCAATAGGATGGGACATTTATCAGCTGGGAGATCATCAGGGAATGCTGCAGATCCTTTTCATAGCAAGAAGGAGCCTGCCCCAAAAGCAAAGATTTCCACAGGTTCTCATTTAAGTTCAGTCACATACCTTGCATGTGTTTGTCAAAATACCTGAGAAGTGGTGCTCTCCAATTACACAACAACTGTCACACCTTAATGGAAGTCTCTGTGTTCTGAATAAGTGATTCGTTATTTAGAAACAGAAATATTATCAAGGAGAAAAAGTTTAGGATCTAGTTTGGGATGAAGAGCTGCTACTGATGTTTTGTAAAGCCAGAACAAACCAAATAACATCAAGAACATGATAGTTTCTATGCTATTTAAACTATATGGAGTCAAGTCATTCCAATTTCAAGCTGAGGTAGGAAATACTCACTTTTGTTGCTGAAACGAGAGGGGTTTGCACATTGACACAAGTGACAGGTTTCTGTGTCCAGCTCCAGAATGTCCACAGTTCAGAGCAGCTTCTTCCTCACTTTCAACACAGTGGGCACCTAACAAAAGTTAGGAATCAGAAATTAAATGGTTTTTTCCTAATTTCTGACATTTGGCTTTCATTTTTTCATTTCTTCAAGATGTTTTTATTTTGTGGGAGGTTGTCCTTATGGCTAGAGTCTACTTTGAGAATTTAACTCTCAGGCAGAACTATGCCATGATCACTCTAGCCCTTGCACATGTAAGTTAGTACTAAAAGCAAGTCTCAATCTTTTTATCTCCTCAGAAATATATTGTAACTTTTTTACTTTGAGCTAAAAGGCTAATTTAGAGATGTGAAGACTTACTTCTGCTTGTTTTATTTCCAGTGAGATTAACTTTGACATGCATATGCAACCCCATAATCCCGTGTAATAGAGCTCCAGATTAGTCCTGAAGTTTTGTTAATACATATCATTTGTCATAAAATAAATACAATGGTGTTTTGGAAGGAGAAAGGCTACTGCTTGGCTTTGTTTAAAAGTCAGAAGTAATACCAGACAATTACAATTGTCTTTAAAGCAAGCAGAGTTCCTTCAGACAAGAGTTAAGAATAGTAGATGAAAAAGACAGTGGAATTGGAAGTCAGCAAAAAAGGCAGAGTAATGAAAAACATATTTAATTTGTAGAACAGCAAATTATTTCAAGCCACAGAAACCTTGTTTTTTAGAAATTAGTATTTTATACATTAAAAATGTATAACAATAGTACCATTCATTAAAATGGTTGGCTGAATTGAATTTCATAAAGTATTATATTATTTTCTTTTGGTACCCAGAATTATGCCTTGACATTGTCTTGACAACATGTGCAAATGATATGTTTGTTCAGGTTGTCTGGTTTACTGATGAAAACAACACAACCCATCACTTCCAACTCTGCAAGCACCCCAAGATCTGAAACTCCAGCTGGGTGCAGCCTCATGTCTTTCAGCACTAGTAAAGGTGCTGAAGATAAAAATGTTTTTCATAGAAATATCCCCAGTGTGTTCTGATTGCTAGCACTACAGATTCCAATAAAAATGACAAAATCTGAAGAACAACTATCAGCTGAGATTTGGCACTAGAATGAGCTACATTAAAACAAACTTCACATTTGCTCCACCCTACATTGCCTTGGATATACACAACACACACTGCTCTGTCTACCTGCATTATTTTATATATATATATATTCATGTATATATACACATGTATGTTTACACACATATATATATATATATATCAGCACAGGCCTACAGTGGAGAAGAGATAATGGGTAAATTTAAAGACCCGAGATGGGAAGTCAATTATTTTAAAAGTATAATTATTCTTATTCTCTGGTCTTTAATAGGTGTAGGAGCTCCCGGTATTAGATAGACATTGAAGCATTGGCATGAAATTAAGTTTCATAAAAATGCTTTTATTTTAAAGATATACTTTGTGTCCTTTACCAACTATTAAAAAAGCAAGCATTCTGCTGCATTTATTGTCATTTGTGCTAGAGAATAAATAGAAAAGCAGGTGGTACTGGTGAAGAGAAAGTCAAAGCTGAAAAATCTTAATAAAGATTCTTAGCAAAGGTATGTTTAAATAAAAAAGGGCTTAAAAACTTCATATCCACAGACTCATTTAAGTGCCAGGGCAATTTGCACCAAATGTACAATTGAATGTACAAAATCAACATGATGGGAAAGGTACTGAATAAGAGTAGATATAAAAAAATGAAATAATGTTCTCATATTCCTCCCACACACTTACATGGGGAAGCTGAACTGAAATTTCCCATAAAACCCCCCACATTATATTTGCAGGCTGAATCATAAAGACTTAATTGCATTACAATGAGTATAATAAATAAAATCCACATATTATCTAATTTCCTAGTAAGCCTCAGTGTGCAATAATGAAATAAAATGCTAAGACAAGCAAAGGAATCTGTAAGAACTCTAATTCCAAGATTCCCATTAGCAATTTCAGGGCCTTCTGCAGTGTATTGCCTCAGCAAGGACTCCTCCTGCTCTAACAGTAGCTGTGAGCTACAAAACATGTCTTTCTACACACCTCTTCCATCCTCAGAGCCTCACACCCTCAAAATAGGTTTTTTATGTCACAGTAAAATCATTATTTACAAACTTAAGGACATCTTCTAATCAGAACTTCTGCTGGCAAACCTTAAGGCCATTTTTGTTGGAATCAAGTAATCAGGGCACAACATACTAGTCACTATTGTGACTAGAGCCAAGCAACTTCGAACAAGGAATTATTAAAAAAATAATTTACTACCTACAAGAAACTTGGGGGATTTATTTTTCTGTAATGCATAACATAATACATTGCCTTGAGTTAAGTAGAACAATTAATTATTTTTGATTTCCAGCGGCATTGAAACCCTCTCTACATTTTCTAGGAAACAAATAAATTGCAAATATTTGGTCAGTTTTCCTCATGAAGAATGTATAGCAATTACTCTCCATATGAACTTCTAAAGGTAGTTTCCATCAAAAAATCAAGTTTTCTAATAACTGCTTTATGTCAACCACTTTGGTGATTCTAAGATTAGGACAAGGCTATCAGCAGCTCTGAGTTTTAAGCCATATGATATTAGCTTTTACAGCAGAAATATAATTTAGTTGTCTAGCTGGAAAGACAGAGCTGGGTCTTTTGAATGGCATCTGGTTGCAGAGATAATCTGCAATTTCATCTTCACTTTAGAAAAATAAGTACACTGTAATATTTCCTAGGTGTGTCCCACAGGGAAAACAGAGCAATAAAATACATTCTTTTCTTGTCCTTAGGTTTACATCTGAAAAAAACAGAAATGTTCTTGTAGTCATTGTCCCATTGTATCTCTGCTAGATCAGATAAAGTGGGCATGTTCTTTCTGCCTTTGAAGTTCCACCACTCATCTCAGTGATAGAGGGATTTGAGCTGTTTATTTAGACAGCCTCTAAACAAAGAGCTTGAAAGGCATTGTATTTAGTTTATGCAGTAATATCCACCTCTCATTTATAAGTACAAGATATCTTGTTCTATTATGAAAGTACATGAATTAATAGAATGATCACAATCATAAGATCTTTACCATTAGACGGCATTGTTTCTTATCAGCAGTTTTTTCCTGTCCCATGGGAACACTGTTTAAATTTAAACAACTAGCCATTGAATAACCATGGCAGGGGTTTTTAAGATACATTAGAATTCCTATTCTTCCTAAAGGCATTAAAATTTTGCTGAGACACAGCATCCTGGGGGAAAAAAAAATCTGATTTATTTTATTAAAGAAAAGGCAAAGTGGCTCAATAAGTTATCTAAGCCTGGTATCAGCTGATTCTCAAGGGTACTTAAAATTGTAACACAAGTCTGGCCAAAATGAATGTGTGGGAACTCACTCATTTAACAAATATAAGGAAATGAACTTCTTTGCTGTACACTTCCTACAGTTCCCCCTTTCTTTCTCAGTCCCATTTGAGTTTCCACCTTCTGCCTAAAGGGATTTTCCTATCTCTGCCACACATATTCTCTTGAAAATCCAATGATGGAAAAATTGCAGGGCTCACCCACCAGGTGTTGATGCTGTCAGGATGTGGAAAAAAATTATTGCACAGCCTGGTGAAGAAAAGTGGTGGAAACGTTCCTTGGGTAAAGTAAATTCAAATGTTCTGTCAAATCTACTTCTAAGAGTCTTTGTGTACACAAACTGAGCTCACAAAACCCTCACCAAACTCCATTTTTATGAAATAAAAACTTAGGTGAAAATCCTGAGTATTTAGAATGTCTCTGTTTCTGTTGTCTTAATTACACTCCAGGATTTGTTGTATTTAAGGCAAGTTTGTACACACTAATGGGAAATTTAAAAATTGGAAAGAAATTTATCAGTATAACTGCATATATACTGTCTCCTGATATGAAATATGTTAGGGATTATGTTTTTTCTCTTTAGTAACTTTTATTACTCTAACTTGAAATAGGTTTGTGCTCCCAAAGCACCTGAAATACTGAACTTTGATTACATGCATGTGAGTACCTTCCAAACATAACTCCCAATTGCTGTTGAAGGAGGGAAGAAGGGAGAGGAAATCTCCTCTGACAATTATAACATTAACCAATAAAAAAATTTAAAAATTGCAAATTGTAACCTACTTTGAAATGCTCAGGTAGTCAATAAACCATCCACAAAAGAAAAGAAAAATCTTGATAGAGTTTGAGATGATAGAAAATAGCAGCAGTTCCCAATTTTATTTACCTGTGTTTATTGTTATCAGAAGGATGACTGTGCTCATTAGAAGGAAACTAAAGCTGCCTCTCTGGGCTTGGTCCTCCTCTCACTTTGACTTGTGTGAGCAGAAATAAATGTATTCCACAGTCATGAAGTCTCCAAATCACACGTTCACCACACCTCAGACTAGAGATTCTATTTCAATGAAAAACAAGACTTCTCTTGGTTAATAATTACATAGACATCTCAGGAAAGGGAGTGTTGGGGGGGGTAGGAGGAAATTGGGTTTTCCTCCCTTTTCCTTTGATATATTGGAAAATAATACATGATTTGTTACCAAGGACTACCTATTGTCTCCATTAGTAAAGCAATTTACAGTACTAAATGAGCACCTGTAGACTGTAACATAAAAGAAGAAACCTCAGAGACACACTTCAGCAACATGATATCCTGAACATGTGTGAATGTGTGTTAGGGGAGAAGCCACTGCCTAAGCATTCCTAGACCATTCAAGAAGCCTTTTCTCTGAGGTATTAACAAGCCTAACTGTTCTTAAATATGAATATAAAAGCACTGCCCTGCTCCAAGCACCAATCATGGTCACAGCAGTGCACACTGAACCCAAAGGCACCACGATTTCTGGTTCTGTGTGTCTGAGCTGTGCCGGTCACAGGACAGACGTGGTAGCCCATTTGTGTCACTGCACAGCCCCGGTGACTGGACACTGCTGGGGCTCTCCACTGGCTTTGCACAATGCACTGCCTGTGTTATTTTGATTTCTTTTCACCTTTCACAGTTTTACGTGGAATACAAGCCTAATGACCCCCTCCACCCGAGCCAGGTATTTCCTGGTAATTAATTAATGGCAGTTAAGGGATTTTAGATTTTCTGTTGGCACTCAACTTAATGAATTATCCACCATCAGGAAATACCCTCCCTACTTGTCCTATCTGCCAAATCACTAATTAAGCATCTAATGCTGAAAAGCAAACAACATTTTTATGTTGTTAGTTTCATGCATTTCAATTAAATTAATCAATCAAATCTTGTAGTGCCTAAAATCTGAACAATAGACAATTTGTACTGTGTAGCAGTGACCACTTTTATTGGTGGAAACAGACTATAAAATAATATAAAAATATAAATGACGCAATAGAAGAGATGGGTAACTCTGCCTACAATGCCTGCCTTTATTAAATTAACTATTCACTACGGGTATGTATAATATATTCATAAATATTACTTATATCCAACTTCTCACAATAATCTAACAGCTGAATATAAATGCTAAAAGGCCAAAAATTTAACTGAAAATATTAATGTGTTTGATTTTTATTTGCTGAATATAAAGAAAGATGTAAAGAAAATGAGAGAGAAGAGAGAAAGGAGGGAAGAAAGGAGAGGAGGAGTGTAGGGAAAGTGTTGAAATGTGTCTCATTTTGAGGAAGTAATTTCACAAAACTATTTTAAAAACTGAAAGCAAAGTGTTGGTGTTCACCTTGCACATTACAACTCAAAGATCAAATGGCACAGGCAGAATATTTGGGACCTCAGGTCAGTGTCTCTCAGCACATGAGTCAGAACAAATATTTCAATAAAATAATCCTCTCGAGCTGTTGGTCTCCTACAGGAGATTCTTATACTCTGCAGTACACACTCAAAGATGCAATCCCTCCTGAAGAAATTATTCTATTTTAGATAAAATGAAAAGACATTCATTACACCAAAGAATGAAAGCAGGAGCATTAATGCAGACACCAAGTCTCAGGCACCCCAACCATCCCATCAACCACATGTGTTCCACACTTAAGAGAGAAGGAAGTGCCCCTGACTGCTGGGTTTTGAGCAGCATCTTCAGTTCTATTGCAGCTGGCTGAACTGGGCATTAACAAACATAGAAACTTGGGCAAAACATTAACATTTTATGGGAAATAAACTTTGCTTTCATTAAAACAAAATCAGTCTGTGGGAGTAAGTCATATTTTTACAGCCCACTCACTTAAAGGAAGTTACTCTCAGGTCTCACTGTTGCAAATGTCCAGCCCACTTTACTTAGGCCTAGCATTTATGTCTCCTGCAGAGATCAAACCTAGTCTTAATTCTGATTGCCCAAGAGATGTGCTCAGCCATGCTGGGGACTGTGTGAGAAAATCCTCAAAACTTTGGATTTTCTTACGACCTTCCAGTCTCTTACAAATGTGGGGCTCTTGAAAATGTTCATCCTGACAAGCCTTAGTGCCAATGATCATCACCTGACATCAGCAGCAGAGCAAGAACAATGGGAGCAGTTTCCGGGAATGCTGAGGAAGCCTTTGTTTGGATTATCCCTTGGTGCAGTGGCTGCCGTGGCACAGCATCTTAAGCAGTAGGTAATTGCTCATTTTTAGCCTCTTTCCTTCTCTACAATGTCATTACAAGAAATAAAGCTTTGATAACATTAAAGCAGACACCATCTCTTGCTTCAGCATAAGCTTGGCTTACACCAAATCAAGTGTTATAAGAGAAGTTAAAGAAAGAGGTATATTTTTTACATCATTTTTGCAAAAATGGATAAGAATTAGATTTATCAAACATTACTCATTTCCCTTAGTTAGCCAACATTTCAAAAAGTGAGATCCCCTGCTAGAAATAGTACACTTTTTTATAGGATTGCCTTAATTAATTGTAAAAAATACTTTCTAAGCACAAATCACATGTTCTTTACATGCTTAATTAGTAGGAGCCTGCAACAGTGCCTAGGCAGTCAGTGAAGGACCTTGAACTGAAGGCACTTAATGAACCAAAGCTTTTGTTGTTTTGCAACTTGAAAAACCTATTAGACTTGATGAAAAGGAAAAAAATGAGGGGTTGACAGAACATACAATTCCATTTCTTTTAAATAATTTTCTTTTCATCTTTCCAGAGAGATTTTCAAAAGCTGTTGATAAGACACTTTTTACATTTCAGCTGAAATAGGAGACAAACTTCCTTTCAGCTTTAGTAGCAGTTATTTTTGTTAACCCTAAATTCTCTTCAATATTCTGCCTGTAATTTTATATTTGTGCCTTAGCTACAGGTCAAGCAATGTTTTGCAGCTGCAGTAACAAAACCTCTGAGTCAGTGGAATTGAATCTTTTGGGGCCAGCAGGTACTTAGCACATGTACTGTAATAAGAGCCAATATTATGTTAAGAAACAAAGTTGATATATAGGATATACTAATATTTAACAATTTTACACTATAAAGACTAATGGGCATAAATATTAGGTTGGACTGCAGTTAATTTTTCTGTTAAAATGAATTCCTGTGTTTTATTCTAGAGTAACTGAACCCCAGAAAATGCCTTTCTCAGAACTTCTTTTCGTGTCAAAAGTCTGCACCCATCTACTTTTTTTTTAAGAACCATGTCCTTCTAGATAACAAGTTTCACCTTTAAAACCACCACATGAAAGTAAAGCTACAATTAACAGAAGCCAAGTTTTAAATGATTCTAGAATTCTACATGCTTCTAAATGAAAGTTCTTACTTTCAAATATATTGGAATTCATTTTTGAGCATATTTTTTTAATGCACACTGAGCAGCAAGGTTTTATTCAAAGCATTTTTATTATTAGGTACTCTACTACTCATTATGATGTTATGATGATTCACATTATCGTTATGATATTATGATTATCATGTTATTATGATTCAAAGTATTGTCATTATAACTAGAAAGTGGAGCCACACACAGAATAAAACAAATATCTCTATCCCTATTTCACATGACTACTGTCCTTCTACCTTAACCCAAAAACTGCTCTGATTTCCAGCAGTATGATTTTCAGATGGGCAGAAACATACAAAGTCAATATAGAAACAAGCAACAAAGCAGTGGGACTAAAAACCTGTGAAATAGAGACAGATAGTCCCACAATATTTGTTGATTATCCACTTGTTTTTATAAACATTTACCAAGTATAAGATGTTTGTAAACAAAAATCCTTCAACACCAGAATTCATGAAGGTGCTAGTAGGCTGCAAAAGAAGTCTACAGCACTGAGCCAAATACTACATCATAAAACAGTAAAAAAATACACAAGTAAAAGTGTACACATACAAACAAGCTTCTTTGCTGAAAAATGTCATCATGTTTCCAGCCTTTCCAGAAAGTAACTTAAAAACACAGTCCTAGATCTTTTGGATCAGCCTGTAGGACTTCAAGGTCAGAGAAACAAGCTGCAATTGGAAAGGGTGTAATGAGGTAAGGTCATGAAAAATGAATAGGATGATGACCCAGCAGCACAGAGCAGTGAGGTACAAAAACAAAGGGGATGGGAAGGCGCCAGCCAGCAGGCCTTCCTATCTAATCAGCTGTGCCTCTGATAAAGGAGGAAGTAAGTTAAGGGAGGGATTCTTCAGCACTTAAAACAATCCCCAAGATTTCCATTTCTGCACTGGTAATGTAGTGTCTTTAGGATGCAGGCCAAAAGCATAACTGAAAGGAAGCTTAGCAATCACAAATTGTCAGCTACATATTTGTTCGTGGATAATAATGACCCGTTTGAACCAGGACAGCAGATATGGCTTTTCCCAAGTTGCTCGGCACTGCCAACACAGAGCTGCAGTCTCTGAAACCTCACAGAACAACATGATACCCATCTCTACCCTGGCAGGGCTGTGCAGGTGCATTAGAGCACCCACTCCTGTGCTGATTTTCACACTTCAGTTCTCATATTAAACATCCAATGACATTTCAAGCACGCTGTTCTCATTCGTCACTTTGGTAACATTCACACGGTCACTCTGTTCTCGGAGAAATCTGGCTGAATCTGAGCTGTGAAGAAATAATGTTTCTTCAGATTTCTCCAAATGCTGTGAAGAGATCTCAGATTCAATTAAATTAAGAGGTGATGAAGCCAGCTTTACTGCAGCTATGCAGGTTAACTATGACCTGTCATCCACCCTGCATGAGGATGCACAGGCAACAGAGCCCACAAGAACCAGACATACATTTGCTATTCTCTGTGGGCTAGCATTTAGGGCACATTGATCACTAACACATTTCCATGGCTGAATACCTGTAGTTTTACTTCTGTAACAAGAAAAAGTGTGTTCCAACAGAAAAAAATCCCAGCAAGTCTTGCACTGTAGAGACAAGTGAATGGAGAAATCATTACTCATAAGCTATTTCATTGTTCCTTGCTGTTCCTAATTTGCATTTAATTTTGCTATTATTTTTTCCCTTGTCAGCTACCAGATGTCGTGGTTTGCTACACTTATCTCTTACTTTAGTATCTTTACCCTCCTGTGTTCCAGACCATCCCTGATGATATTACTTGCATACTGAAAGCCAGGATACTTACTATTGCCTTCAATGGGCTTTCAGCAGTAAGCATATATGATATTCAAATGATGGCAAAGATCTTTAAGATAATTTCTTATTCCAGTTATGCCATAAAAAGCACAATCTACATAAGCCTGCCTATGTGCAACTGGAAAGAAGTGTTTTTAGACTGCTGCTATCAAAAAAGGAGGATTAATGAATGACAGAAAATGTCTGGGTATTTCAAAGACTAAACCCTCCTTTCTTGTGAACATGCTTGCTTTTTCTACATATGACTTGTTTTAAGACTCTTGATCTCTTTCAATATTGCCTATAAATCTGAAAATGTATGAGTTAATTGCACATGCTGCTGTTGGGTGTCAATTTCTGAACTAGCAGTGTGCTTTGGGAGAGGCTGATTTCTGTTGTCAAGGAGCAAGTTGTTTTGTTTCTTGTGTGGAGAGGCATAGTTTTCTATTGCTGTACAAATTAAACAGAGCAGTGAAAAAGATTGGTCCATCAGTGTCCTTGGCCTTCTCTTCCCATCATTTTAAAGGTATCCCTTTGCTGGGATCCTGTGCCTATTACCTGGCTGGTTTTGAAGAGGAACAACAGCCAATTTTTTTCCATCCCTCACAGGATGTTTTCCTACCAAATTGTCTGCATTCAGCACCTGAGGAAATTTTACCTGAAGTGTTGCAGTTTGCTCTGCATGTCCTCCAAAGAGACAGAATTATACCTGGAGCAGGCAGCAGGAAACTTTCTTGCTGCATGGCCCTCCAGGATCTCTGCCCCAAGGAACCAAAGGTAACCAGCAAAGGAAGAAGGTAACTTGCAAACAAAACTTCTGTCCAAATGTCCTGATACATATAAGGATTCTCTAGGCAGCCTCCAAATTCTTTTGAGAATTCATTGGTAAGTATATTTCAGTGCTCTGCTGCATTGATTCTGAGCAGCACACAAGAGCAGAACTGCAACATATTTGAAACAATTGCCTTGGCTTTGATTCAATAATTACTTTAATCAGAAAAGTGAGCTGTTTATATTAAGATATCTTGCTTACATAAGACAAGCTGCTTCACCAGAGCCAGAATTGATTCATCATTATTAAAGCTGGTATACAGAAAATTACAGGCTCCAGCTTCCCAGGATTAGATATTTTTAAAGACTTTTAAGCAAAGTAGCTCATTCATTTACATGCAGAGCAAACATGTTCATGAGAATTGATTTGAAAAACACTAATGTATTTGCCTCTTCAGCTCTAAAAGCAAGTGATTGAAATAAGCTATTTGAACATTTCCAAGTTAATGAGAAAGTTGGTTCAACTGAATATTCCACTAAATTCCAGATTATATTCACATCCCAATAATTGTCTTCTGTTGTAGCCTGGATAAAAATATTCTGAGATGAGTTCTATGGTTTGCTCAGTTCCATGTGATCCATTATTATCATTTTATAGTCAAGTGTAAAACATCTTTTGAAAAACAATCAACTTGACAGTATTCCACATTTCAAAATAGCTTAAAACATGTTAGAACAACAAAACTAAAATCCAGACAAGAAAAAACTTCCAAAATTTTATAATATGATGAGTAAAAATGTTAGAAATAATTAAGAAATAAAATTATGTATTTAGCTCTTTTCCTAAGTCTCAGTATGAATTTTAAGAAGACTTGTTCTAAATATTTACTTGAAGTGTAAAGGCAATATTCATAAATTATTAGGCTGCATGTGAGGCTGCCCAGCCTAGCATTTCTCTTTCAGCAAACGAGCCTCTCCTTTCACAGAGAGGATTATGAGCTAGGAATTATCTTGGGAAAGGCTTGCTCATGAGTTTTTATTTGTTGCTACAGTCATTTTATTTATTTTTCTTTGCCTTCCTAGCCAAGTAAATGACTGCCTTGATGTTCTCTGGATCACTTCACAACTAGAACATCTCAAAATATTTCGACAGCAGAGCTATTTTTTTCTTTCTTCTTATTATAGGGAAAGGAGGAGTCCTAATATTCCTTAGGAACAAAAGGGAAATTTCATAAACTGGAAGAGGAAATTTCAGATTGTCATGACATGTCTATACAAAGGATGTTTTGAACCAGACAAAAGTCTCTATTGTTCACATTCTGACGTCCTTATTATTTCAAACTAGGATGGAAAACGCACAAGAAATAATAGTTTCTTTCTCTGAAATGAGATTCCTGGAGAGTAAAAATCGAGCAGTGAAGAATGACAGTTCTAATTTCCAACTTTAAGCACGTGGCATAAATCAGCTGATGTGCTGGAAAGCCAAGCTCTCCACTCTGGGCAAGAAGAGGGCCAGGCAGCAGAATAAAAATCAGTCCCAAACCAGGAAACAGACTTGCTTTCTGCCTCTGGCTGGATCACAGGATGGGGTTAATTGTGTCAGAAAATGTGGCACTGTGAGGCACTTCCTCACAGGGTAAGAAAGGGAATCAGTTGACCAAAGAGGGACGCAAAAGAGTTAAGTTGCTTTCATAGCTGTTGGCTTCTAGCACATGTGATACAGAACCCAGCCCAGAAGAACAAAGTAGGCTGGATTACTGAGGCACTGATGCTGGAGAAGCCTTTTCACTCTGTCTCCTACTCACTGGAGCACCTCTTTTGTCCTTCTGCTTCCCCAGAAACTGCAGGGGGATGTTTACTGTACAGCCTTTTTGCAAAAATCACTGCAAGCTTGTTATTTTTGACCACATAATTTCATATTTACCAATCAACTATTCCTTAAATAATGGCTTGCCCCAGACAAACTGGTGTGATTCTACAGTCTGCTTCTGAATGCCTTCCTTGATGAACTCCTCCTGGTTTGAAACCTTTCACCACGACAGGAACTGATCTATTTATTCCAAATGGCAGATATAATGGCAGCTCTTGGGATCATAATCTTCAAAAACTGTGCTCAGTAACTGAGGTTTTAATGTCTGCAACCAATGCATAACTATGCCAGCATTTCCAATGATATGCAATTTATGTAATTTTTGGAAAAGAAACAAAAACTACTGTTCCTTGATTTACTGCTTCCTTTGATAACCCCTTGTCTATGCAATTAATCATCAGTCATGAAATACAACCACAAGTTACAAATAATGTGATGCAGACACTTCTCCAAGCATATAAGTCACTTTTCTAACAGCAAGTTCTTGCTTGGTATGAGGTTTTTGGGCTTTTCTGAATTAAGATAAAGAAAAAATAGGCACTTGACCTGTCAGCCAAGAGGCCATGAAACCCTTGATTAAACAAGCAAAGATGCAGCTGGTGAACTTGCTCTTCATATATTTCAAAACAAATTAGTCAAAGGATTTATTAAATAACAATTGTTTTGTGAGTCTTTTCTACATTATTTTTTCCACATGTGCCTTAGTTGTGGTTCCAAAAGGAGTTTTTTTTCTCAGCAAGAGCACATCTGCTCCGGGGGCCTATTTCTCAACCAAAATAAGAGCCCACGATAAGCTGTATTAAAATTAATTACTATGTAAATGATTCTGTTTTGACAAATATGATTTAATGAGGGGAATAAGTAGTCCTCAAGAACTAATTGCTTCTTTGTAAACAGACATAACTTTCATTCAACCAAACATAAAAAGAAGGATTAAATCTGAATACCTAATTTTATTTCACATCTAACATTTGTGCTTGCTATTTAACTATTCTCCATCTCACTTATACCCTCCAGGGATAAGAGTTAGGTACAGAGAAGCCCTACCAAATTAAAATTAGGTGTAAATGGATTTTCAGAGTTTTTTTTAAAAGCTCCAACAGCTTTTTTACACATTTGGATTACTAAATATTGAAACGTGCATTGGCAATAACTAGCACAGAATGGGCATATTTTAGAAATTCAGAGATTTGCTTACATATAATAAATTAAACTGAAATGTTAGTGGGGTGAAGGTTTTAAATCCACCCCCTCACCACTATAAGTTGTTTTTTTTTAAAAATTTGGATAATAATAGGAGGATGAATAAGGAGACCTTTACTTTTTCCTTCTATTTGCATCTATATACTTCTATTTTCATCTTTAGCATTCTATTCTAAGTTATAGAAATTTAATCAGAATTGGATTCTGAAAAGGCATGTCCCATTTGAAGTAAAATCAAAATACATGTCAAACGCTCTCCTAAATATACAGAGACCCAAAAATAAAGTTTCAGGTCAGAACAGCAAACATCTCTTTCCAAATATTCAGGATTTTAGATTATTCTTCAGTCTGGAGACAGTCAGCTATTCTTCTGGGACCTTTCTTAGGGCATTGCACCCAGTGTGATGATCTGTGATTATAAAACCGCCATGCTAAGGGTGATCAAATCCTGATTGAATATTCTTGAACCACCATTCCAGAGAGGCCACTGAGGCCTCACAGTCCTGAGGGGCTCAATTGTCCCTTCCTCTGCTCACTAGTCCTTTAAATACATCCTTTTGTCCTTCTCATTTGTAATTCTATACTGCAGGCTGACAGCATATACAACCATGTCATAAGCCTTGTTGGCTATTACCATTAAGGGATTTTCCCCAGGGAAAGAAGAGACCAATTACACATATATGAGATTTCTGAAATTTCTCCTCTACCAGGATGGCACAAACTGGTGGAAAATCCTAGCTTGACATTACAACCTTAGTAACATATTTTAACCACAAAATACAACAGGTATGTCTCATTGTTTCACATAACACCTACAAAACTAACAGTTAACAAATCTATCACCTGCAGAACTTGAATTTTATCTCCCAGTTTGCTGTGACTAATTTATTTTGCAGGGGCCTTTTTTCAAAATCATTTATCTTGAAAAAAAACAAACCAAACAAACAACAAACCTTCTCAGTCACTGGTTTGTATATTTGCAAATGTGGGGCTTTGCAAACCTGATCTCATAGTGGCATAATTACAATATTGGTTTCATGACTCATTCAGTGATTACATGCTAAATGCTAACTGGCCACTCCTTGTCACTCACTATTTGCCAGCACAGTGTTTATCTAAACCAGAGTGTGCTGACCAAAAAGCACATGCTGTTAAAAATGCACTTAAATTAAATCATGAAGTTGCTTTTTCTTTTTTTTTTAATATCCCAGTGTAATTTTTGCATGCGTAACACAAACACTGAAGTTGTGCATCCCTTACGCCGTAAAATCAAAATGGGATTTGGTTTAGTTTCAATTACTTTCTATTACATTTATAGCCAGAGGGAAGAACAACCATAAAAAAGACTCAGTGCCTTCAGATCTGTACTGTCTTTGGAGCAATAATATCTTCCAAAACCCATCCCTGAAGTGTGTTACCACAGCTCTGACAACAAAGGGTGAGTTTCTTCCTAGAAGTGACACAAAGCCCTACACACTTCCCATTTTTCTGCTGAAGGAGAAGGGAGGAATGAGGGGAGAGAGAGATGGAGATTGCTGGATCTTTATCAAATCACTGCCATGATTTGCCTGCCGTGTGCCAGTCCCCACAGGGTGGACAAGTGCCCTTTCTTCCCTGCTCCCTGCTTTTCCCCAGGCTGTGCCAGGTGAGCTCAAGTGCACAGCAACAACTCAAGCTCTTCTTGAGCAGAGCCACCCAAAGCTTTCCCAGGCCAAGGCCCTCCCCTGGGACATTCCAACCCTCTTTCTGTCTGGGGCCACACAAGTGAGCCCCACAGCAGTCACACATTAAGGACTTCTCATCTCCTATCATATCAGGACAAAATATTAAAGCTTAACAAAACCAGTTCCCGTGTTTATAGTACAACTGTGTAATCTCAAGATACTTGGAAAGTTCACATAATGACTAAGTACAAATAAACAGCAAAATCGGGTGCTTTTGGGAAATTGAATTCAACTTCCTGTAGCTAGTAAAGCAAGGCCAAGCTGGAGCAGGATGAAAAATTTTTAAAAACCCAGAAATATTGTTCAAACAATACTTAAATACTGAATTTATCATTGATGCAAGGGCTACAAATGGCTGCTTGTAAAACAATTTAACTTAGGCCAGTCTACTGGCTGCATATATTTGCCATACACTGCTTGATCTACACCGTACTGTTCAACTGCAAAACTAACAGAGCTTTGCTACAAATATGTGCTGAGTGGTGCAGAATCTATGTTCTTTGTCAAGAGAGTCACAGATGATAGACCAGCTCCCAGTATTTCATTTAGATTTAGTTCCTTATTTTCAGCCACCGGAACACTGGAACAGGCTGCTCAGAGAGTTTATAGTCTCTATCCTTCGACACAAAGAGGGGCTGGCCCTGCACAACTTGCTCTGGTTGATGATGCTTCTGAGTGATGCCTTTCCCTGGTCTTAAAAAATTGAGAGCCAAACATGGTTAAGGGATAAGGAGTTTTTTATCTCAGGATTTTAACAAGGGTCCTTCTTGATGCAACTCTTGGCCAAGGTGGGATGCACCGCAATGCATGCACACGATAGATCACCTCTACAACTTATAGACCTCACAAATTAGCAGATCTAACAAGGGTGCCCCAATGGGAGGCCTGGATGAATGGCAGGACATTCCCCCATCAATGGAATTCCCCCCGGATGTGCCAAATCTCTGGTTTACAGGATATGTTCTAGAGAGAACCTTGGTTTCCCAAGTTAGTGTAGGGTTTTCCAGCCTCCTACTAGGAGGCCTTTAGGATGTTTGGTCTCCTGGTCTAAAAGAATACCAGGAGAATGCTAAATTATCAGACTTAACAAATAACAAGTATGCATGCTAAGAATACTGAGGATACATGAAAGTTATATAAAAGAAAAGGTAAAAAATAATCTTTGCGTTATGAATAGGGACATGTAACCAAGTAATCTCAACAGGTCTCTTGCAACCTCAACCGCTCTGCAATTCTAAAGGAAGGGCTCTCAGACACCAAATCCAGAACAGTGGAGACTTCTATGTTTCACTGAGTCCTAAAAATGCTAATATAGCCTCTTCCCCCCCTGCCATTTCCCTTTGGCTCTTTTTGAACTAGAACTTCTAGACACAAGTATAAAAACCTAGTGAGACCAATCTTTGTATTTGATATGCCTACTATAATGATAGTTTTATCTTCATTTATGACCTCAAAATGACCTGACATGCATTACAGTACATGTGAAAATATATTTTTCTAAAAAACTCCATGTTGGGGAAAAAACAAAACACAAAACATGAAGGAAATGGCTCCTCTCACATTTCCATTTTTAGCACTAAGCTTGACATGACCTTGAATTTCCCATGTTATAATCAGACTTAAATAAGCACATTTACTGATAAAATTTTTCTTATTATTGGGGAGGATAAATAATGTACCTTTGTAGTCTGATTTTACTCTTATAGTTTTCTAGATGCATTTTTTCTTTTTTAAATCCTCAAAACTGATGTATTCCACACATACAAATGCCCCGCACTTTTTATGTATATATTCAGTTCTCTCTATATATATATTCATCTTGAGTTATATCTAGAATATTAAGATTAATTTTTTTTTAAAAATGCATTCTAGATGAAGTATCAACCTAAAGAAGACCCATGACATGACAGTGCTCCAGGTAGATTGACTGTCACACTGACAGAAATATTTCAAAGCATATGAAACCTCTGATTTAGTTTTTCCTTTGGTGCATGTCAGGCAGAAGATGAAACAAGCATTCTTCTCAATAGTGAGGATTCCCCATGCTGAAGGAGCAAGTATAATTATGGCTTAAGAATATTTTTTTATTCAAGAAAATTAAAACAAAAGAAATATTTCCTTGTGATTCAGAATGCCGAGCAAAATAAGTTATCTATAGATACTGGTAAAATTCTGGTGCTGGTCAAAGAATATTTTTAATTTCATCACAAACTGATAGCTGAGCTGAAGATTAAGAGATAAGTTCCTTATTGTTCAGTTCAGCTGTAGGAGTTTCTCAGCTTTTTATATACATAACCTATACAAGGTAAGGACTTAAAGGTTCTAAAATGTAAAGAACTCCCTGATTCTTCTCCATTGTGAATATCACTCATATGACTTAGCTTTATAAATCATTAACTTTTGATCTGATTTCAAAAATGCTCTTTAAAAGTCCATGGGAAGCTCTATTGCCCATTCCTGTTCACCAATAAGCAAAGGTCATTGTAAAGGACAGTTAATGATCCAAAAGTCAAAAGCAATGGCAAGTAGTTAAAGCAGAAAGAAGCATTTAGGGATTCTCTTAAAATATTTTTAAACTCAAGTGTTGTGAGTAGAAGAGGCTCATGGATCAGCAATTCAGAACTCAGTTTAGTAGCTGATAGCCAATTTTATTTATATAACCATATCATTTCTGACACACTAACAGCAAACAACTTACAGCTTTCTACCTCTGACTTGGTGGGTTCAGCTTTAAGTATCTGAAGGATTCAAGTTTGGTTCTTGGTAAGAATGGCTAATTTTGGTTCTTAGTAAGAGTGGCTGATTTTTGCAAACTAAGAGGAAACTATACAAGTAACTTAAAATAGTCAAAGCAGAAAACCAGTATATACAACTATGCATAAATTATCACAACTCTGTACAAGAAAGCACTTTTTGAAGTTATTTTTTCAGACATTCTTATTACTCAGTAACCCAGTAAACCATTTTTACTAGCAAATTAGCACGACCAAAGGTATAGACCCACTGGTCTTATGATCTATTACAAAGCAAATGAGATAGGCAATAAAAATATTCTATTCATGGAGGCTGTCTCTATGCAGGAAACTTATTCATCTACATTAAGAACAAAACACTTCTGATACTGTCAAAAACAGGATGCTAGGAGAATAGGATGTAATATTTTGGACGTGTGTCTAGGGATATTCACTTTCATTTGAAGAACTTCCATGGAAGCAGAAAACAGAAGGTTGAGATTGTTTATGAAATACATGTGTCTGAGGCTCAAGTTTCGACACAGGTTGGAAGAGTCATGCCATGGCATCAACAAATCAGCCATGCCTCAACTAACTAAGGCTGCTTAAATCCCATACCTGCTCCCTTATCAAGCAGTCCATCCCACCATGAGCAGTCACCACCAGGAATGTTGATATGAATCAGGGAGCTCAGCCCCATGAGTCACATCAGTGACCAGAGCAGCACCTGCACCTGAGGATTTTACTACAAGATCAGAAGTCATTCAAAGATCACTTCTGAAATTAACCACGAGAGACATTAGCAGCAGCATAAGAGACAATGACTCCACACACAACAAATAATAAAATATGATTAACAAAATGTAGAGCTGAAACCATTCAGTTATACCTGGAAAATATCTGAAAAATACTATATAACCATATAGTTATATATATATATACACACACACTTTCTGCTGTAATCTGGAAAATACTAGATTATGTAAATTAAAAGATATAGTGAAGTCTGATCAAAAGAACTGTTCCTTCTCTCCCACACAACCCATCTTGGTCCAACTGTCCAATTCCAGTGAAACTGCTAGTTTCACTTTGAATTTTAGGTGGTTTATATTCCTCAAAGTGTATTTTAGATGTGTTCTACAGACACAGGATATAGGGCACAATTCATTCCTTCCTTGATTGCCCACCTTCTTTAATATACTAGAAAAAGGGAAAGCATTAAGTGCATTTGAAAACTGACTTATCAAGAGACCAGCAAAAATTCTTGCCATCTTAAGCAACACAAGGAAAGTGAAGCCTCAAGCTGTCACTTTTCTTTGCAGTTATGGGATGGAAAGAAACCAACTTGTCTGTTAATTGTTATTTCACACTTTTTGTCAGGTTTCAGCAGTTGGTATCAAACCTAGAGGAGCCCACCCCAGCCAGCTATATATTTCTTTTCCTGTAACTCCTTCCCTCCAAGTATCCTCATTTGCCTCACTATACTCACTTTGGGTAAGGATACCAAGAAGATGCACTCAGAGCTCCAGGCTCTGGTGGGGGAGTGTGATCTGTAGGATGTTATTGTAAGAGATTTTGCAGGGATAACTTGCCTTTTCCCCACTCTCTTTAACTTTTGCCTCCCACCACTCTGCTGTTGCTGGCATCAGCCAATATTTCCCTGAGCAAAGCCTCAGGCACTCTTTGGCAGAACTTCTTGGGCAAAGGTCTGAGCTTAATCTGTTGCAACAGGCTGAAAATTCTGTAGTAACTTTATTTAAATTTGTCTCCATGTTTCCCCATTTATAAGTAATCTGAAGAGAAATATATCAGACATTTCAGAAACTAATGAAAAACTGAAGAAAGGCACCTCTTCCTAACTTCTGTGTTTCAACTCCTTAGACTTTTCTCATTCCAATTAGAAGAGACATTTCTCAGCCCTATTCCACACCAGTCAGTCCCTGGTGGTAGAAATTTAAGCTTAGCTCAGGAACACCACCTTTATCTAAGAATCAGTGCAAACCCTCACTCTTTATCTGTGCAAACCTCTCATGCAAAGCCCAACCAAACCCACACAAGACTCAGAAGCAAGAGGGTTACATTAAACATTAATCCTGAAAATCCAGGCATCAAAAATAAATTCAAAATACTTCTGAATAGTCTATTTGTCTTACCTCATGAGTTCTGGTACTGCTCTCATTTTGCCCACAGTCTGATACTGAAAATAGGAGCTTGGAATGGGGGAGTTTTAGAAAAATAAAATTAAAAAAAAGCAAAACACCATGAAATATGTTTCTTATTTCAGTGACACTTCTAGAAGAGGCATGATGAAAATTAATATTTAGCTGAATCTAAAGACAAGCAATTATTGTTTTAAAAATAATTATTCCAATACCTAAGTGCAACTCTTACTTTTAATGGCCATTTAATCGATGCAGTGCTAAAGTAAACTTCAACTGAAGAGACCATTTAAAACACATGCAGAAAGAAGAGTGAAGGATATCCCAAGATTAAAATTACACCAGTGGCCAAAAGACACATTGTGAAGGAATATTTAAATTATTGTCATTAGTGACTAGTGAGAATCTGTCATTTCCCTCTTTTAATAATGTTTATACAGGTCACAGTGTTTCCACTGAGACAGCCAACTCACAAGGTAACTTGTCAAACTTTTAATAACAGAATTCTTAAAAAAAATACTAACATCAAGATCTCACAATAAAACATTATATTCAGACAACTTAAATGCTTAGGTTCAGGTCCATCAATTACATGCATCAACCATTTTGTTCTATTCCTCCTGGATTTAGTATTAAATAACGAACAAAATTAGACCAATTATGACAATTAGCAAATAGCACCCTCTATTAGCACACTTTTGCTTTCCAAAGCATTACTAAAAGACTTGTCCATTATTGCAATTTCCAAGGGCATCTCTACAGGCTCTCCTTTTGTACAAAGGTAAGTCACTAATTATGTTTTTAGGGCAGTATTTCAGGTTCAAGGCTAAGCATGTTAAAATAGGGTGTATGAAAAGAGGAATTGCGGCCTTCATGCAAGTATGTCTCTATAAAGGCCCCTCTGAGAGGATATCACCTCAAATATCTTGGACATGGGAACTGTGAAGGTAAAGCAGTTGGACGGTAAAATGTTACCATGTTTTACCAATGAAATTTTCACTTACTTTTCCATCTCTGTCACATTTCTTTTATGCATAACACCAGATGCACAGTGCAAGGATCACATGTAATTTCACATATTCCTGTGAAGGGAAAAATAATAATTTAATTATGCAGAAAAAAAAAAAAACACACACAGATGTACAGAATGGTTGAGGTTGGAAAGGACTTATGAAGTTCATTTAAGTTCAATAGTCCCATAAAAGCAACATAAACAGAGTATGCTGTCCAGGGCCTTGTCTGGCTGGGTTTTGCCCACCTCCAAGGCTGCATAATCCACAGATTCAAGACTTCACTTTACTCAGCTAAACTCACCTGGACCTGACACAAATTTAGATTTAAGATTCCTATAATTCAGCATTTTGCTTAGCTGGGTTCAAAGTTTTGACAATGACACAACTTCACAACCATGATCTGAGGATTAAGTACTGAGAGAAAAGGAAATTTCTCTTACTCTGGCTACTAAATCTGTCAGATAAAGCAGGAATTATGTGAGTTTATAGGACCAACTTTTTTTTGCTGTGAGGGCTCAGTCTGAGATGAGAGCATTTGTACATGTTATCAAATAAATTAACATCTTCAAGTTACTTTGTTTTAAAATCATTTAAGAAAATTTGATACCTTGATAACCCCAGTCATAAATAATTCTTTGTTATTTGGGTGGTGTGTGAAGAGTTGTTAGTTTTTTTTGTTTTCTGAAAATGAAACATTACATATGGGACTAAGATCTGCTCATAGCAACAGTTCCCACAAATACAGAAAGTAGTTGTGTCATCCCCAGTGTTCTGTCCCTACACATTGGGTGGAAAATTTGGAAAAGAAATCTCTTGAACCTGAATAATCAGTGCATTGGGTGGAGCACTCACTTTGCAGCACTGAATATTCACCTCTGGAACTCAGTTCAAATCCAAGTCAAACTGATGTAACAGAAAATTCTCCAAACAGAGCATTAATAACAAAACATCTTGTCAGAAATCAGCTTCAGAAAGATAATGCCTACAGCAAGTTTTTTGTTGGTTTTTTCTTTTTTTGTTGGTTTTTTAAATTTTTTTTTTATTTACTGTTGAACATTATGGTCAGGGTATTATAAAGCTGTGGTCTGAAAGATAAATCCTTAATACTTTGTTGTGCCTTTCAAGATTGCAACTGCTAAATTAGATACTAAGTTTGTTGAAACTTTAGGTTGTTGTTTGGATCTCTGAAAGATTTATCAACTGCAAATTCAATTTCACAGGGAAAAGTACCAAGCCAAGAGGCCAAAGAATAAATATTCAAACCAAATTCCCATAAGACCAGGTTTTGGGGCACAGAAAAATACACCAGTATCTCATCCTTTTCTGATAGTAATAATTTTCCCTATCTGGAGAAATCAACTCAGTCTGAGTGAGACTGAGGAATCCCAAAAGACAGCAAGGTACAGAAGTGCTGTTGAGTGTTACTTCACCATACTTTTCACATTTACTGGATCCAAACAGTATCAGCAGTGCAATATCTTGAGAGAGGTGGTGTTCGGTGTATGTCTGATTTTGGCAGAAAAAAATAATTCTAGAAATCCTGCTGAATTCCCAACCAGAACTGCACAACCACAGGCTCTCAACAGTTAGCTGTACTCTTAAATGTTAACCTGTGATTAAATATGCCTTTAATATTCATTCAGCTTCATAGCAGTACAATTTTTTGTTTGCTTTTGCTAATAACAATAATGCAAAAGTCATCATGAGACTGCCTCAGAGGTATTCTAAACATCAGGGCAGCCACAGGTGACCTCCCTGAGTACTAAATGTCTCCAAGTCTCATCACTACAGAAACATGAGACAGATAACAGACAAGTATGCAACATTTATTCTCTAACTCCAGCCTTGAATAAAGCCTTAGGTCAGCACACTGGCACCTGTGAGACAATGACTTCAGTGTAACAGGTGACACAGAGATGTATTTCCAAACCCCCAGGCACAATGGCTATGAAACAAGATGACTAAACCTCCAAAATTAAGATGTTAGAGGAGTTTCATCAAAACTACACTGTCCCCTCAGTGATATCTGGTGCCCCTCTTCTGAAATTTAAAGATAAAAAAGCTCTGCTGTCTAACAGTGGTACTATCAAAAAAGACTTGTGGCACCACTGTTCATATTTGGCCTATAGGATGAGGAAATGAAGTATTAATTTGCAGTATTAATTGCCCATATATTGGGAAATGCTCTAGGAAAAAAGGCAGATGAGAGAACCCAGTTTCTCCCTACTGTCTACTATAAGGATTTCCATTAAAATAATTAAGAAGAAGTGGTTTAAAAAACTTTTCCCCTTTCATCCAGCTCATGGAGGCTTTTTTTTTTTTTTAATTTGAAGCAGCAAAGAAAAATAAGAAGTGAATATTTTTGGACAAACCTTTGTGATAAAATGAAGCATAAGGCAAAGTACTGCTGCAGGCCTGGCACGAAATGAGCCCAGGTAACCCAGCTGAGCTCACAGAACCATGCTTTCCTCTGATTAATATTAAATCTGGCTCTGAGGAAAAGTACTTACCTGACCAGTTGATTTTCTATGAGAGGGAACAGTGCAAACATGGGAAGGAAATGCTTCAATTTCAGAAAAAAAATATTTTCAAGAAGTGTTTTAGAAACATATGTATTTTCTTAGGAACTGAAACTTTCAGCTCAGAGCCTGAATGAAAAGGCAGAGGTCATCAATAAGCCTCAGGCTTATCCTGCCAGCAAAGCTTTACATTTCCCATTCCTTACTCTGATATTTTCTTCCTAGCTGTCCTCTGAGATAATAAAGCAGCAGGTCACAGGCAGATGATTTCAAGGAGGATTAGGATCAGATGCTGCTTCTTAGATGCAGCATTTCACATTTATATTAAAAGGCATTAGAGTTCACAGCAGAATCACAAAAGGCTTTTTTTCTTAAGGTACCAGTTTTCCAACTAATGTGAAGCAGTGCTAATGAATGAAATAATTAATTTTAAGGCTCACTTCAATAACCTCTGTTCTGGAAAAGTCTTCTATATTCTTTCATTATACATTCCATTCCTGCCTAGGAGGACAAAGAGGAATTACAGATTCCTCAGAAGCTGCAGAAACAGGTTTTTAAAATTTATTACTATCCACATTTTTTTTCCAAAATTGTTACTGGTAAGTTACACTGACAGTGGGGTTATTCTATTAGTATCAAAGCTTTGATGCTTGACAAAAAGAGATGCAGAATGTGTAAACATGTGAAATTATACCTGACATTTTCAAGTTATGGAGAATCTCCAGGTTGCCATTTTATTTTTCTTAGTTTTATTTGAAAGATGCATTTCAAAAAGAGTGCCTGTAAAGATATTGTAAGGTTCACAGTGTTCTGAGAAAGTGTTATTTTCCCTGTGAAGAGATCCTTGTTGATAAATACTGTGTAATGATTTAAACTGCTTGGTACAGCACAGAGAGCAGGCAGTCTGACAGCTCCTGAAATCACCATCAGGAACAGAGTTCAACTGTTTGAAGCTCTGGGAATCATATTCTAATGGCCTGAATCTATCTGCCTCTTTTTGTCAATACCTACTCTCAATCAATCTACAAATACATCATGAAATGCTTCCATGTGTGAAGTCACAGATAAAACACATTCCTCTCTATGGAAAACAACTTGTCTTAGGCTACAAAAATATTCCTACAAGCACTGTGGAAACACACTGGGAAACACTTGAGATCAACAGGAATTTCTGTTATCTCAATGAAAACAGGATAAAGTCCTAAGGAATATTTGCTTGCTCTGATCAGCAATATATCCAAAGAATATGAAAAACCAAGATCTTATAAAGGGCATTTTTTATGTCCATCACAATTTATTCTGAAGTATATTCCAAGATCTTCCATCTTTCTGACTCAATGATTCTGGGTGCTTCCTCATTTGCACTGGTTCTGCACTTTTGTATCTGCTAATTAATGAATTATGATTAATTAAATACATTATATTTGTTAAATATGTGCTGGGAAATGCAAAAATACAACTAAGAAGACAATTTGTCACAGTTAAAAACATATCAGTGAAGATTCCCAATGTCAATCACATCTATTAATAATTGAAAAAACTTTGAAACACTTCAGTACTACTTTTACTATTCATATTTCACTAAAATAGCAATGAGGAATTTGTAGGATTCAGGCTTATTTCAAAAGAAATACAGCAGGAAAAATATCTGGGCTTATAGGAACTTTGATCCAAAAACATGATCAACTGTGATTAGTTATATGTTTCTGATTTCTACAACCCCCTCTCAACATAGTCAAATACTAAATTAAGAAATATCAAACTTCATTTGTACAATGACAATACCTGCCAAGAGCCCTTCTTATCTAAGGTTTAATCGTGCTGGGAAAATTTAAAAGTCACCTAACAAAGAAATGAAAGTTTTAAACTCAAAATTACATCCACATAACTTTGTAATTAAAAGCTATTTCACAGCAAAACAATCTACATTTCAAAAAATAGACAGAATAAGTGATAAGAGTTTAAAAAAAATAATCAGAGTATTTTACTACAAAATTAACCATCACTAGGCTGCTCCAAGCTCACTACTGAAGCATCAATAATTACAAAACTCAAATATCACATAAACTGGATGGAGAGGAAGAAACTAAATATGTTGTTTGACTTCCAGAGGAAAAAGATCCTCAGAGCACAGCTCTCACTGTACTTTCATAAGCAATAGATTTTAGTGCAGTCACTGTTTTACAAAAGAATTTCCCAAGAAAGGCAAAATATCAACATAGTGATTTATGACAATGGTAGGAAGTGCACTTGGAGCTGGGGCTGCTCCCAGAATTTTTGCAAGTATAGCAGAAAAAAGTCTCTTCGATACAATTGACTTATATGGGTGAGTATATCATAAACACAGCATTCTGTGGCCCCATGAATTGACAACAAAGAGCTGACTTAAATCACTTTAAAACTTTTGGAAAGATTCATTAGTACCTTAAAATAGGCAAAATTGCTTACAAGAGTAGTTAAGATTTCTACTAGAAACTAAGCTATTTCTCATGGCCATCAGTTTCTGACAGGGATTCATCTCTTTGATTGTAATTTACTTTCCGATTTTCATTTTTCATGCTTTCCATGGTAAATGTAATTAGCTTAGCCCTGTGACTTAGGAGTATTTTCTTCTTTATATTATTTGGAATTTATATTCCTTATAATCATACCCAGCTTGTCTTTGCTTTGAGAAACCATGAGAAAAAAATTCTTATGCATAAAGCTGGAAGTTTTGATAGATAACATTCAGCTGATATGTAGATCTTCCTCATTTCTCTTACAGTTGTTCCCAAGATCACTACATCCAAAATTTCTTAGAATCAGAGCCCTAGTGACTGTACAGTCCATTTGCTAATATTAAAAACAAGTATTCAAGTAGGAGACAGAAATTAAATAGAGAGAATACCCCAAATAACACCTATTCAGTTTCCCAGTAGTTGAAGTCTGCATACAAGGCATTACAGATAAGGTCTAGGAGGAATTCTCTGGGAATAAAGGCCATCCTTTTATTCTGTCATTATATTGACTTATCAAAGGGAATTTGTAGCAGCCACTCACCAACGCTGATGTTGTGCCAAAAAAGCAAAAGATGAAATAACAGCAACAAAAGTTTAAACAGAATATTTTTGAAAGGTTCTTAGGATAACTAATTACAAAGGATCCTGCAGCAAGGACAAGATTTGTAAGGACAGTAGAATTTGTAAGGTATTTGAAAATGTCCTCTTTTAACTCTGGTATTAAACAGAACACTTTGTCTAGTTTGGTTGATTGTAAGGATTTCCCCCTCGAGATTCAGAGTGATTTCATCACTTATCAGCCAAAAGATGCATCAGAACCGTTTTAATGAAATTAACTTTCTCCAAGGCAGAAGTTTAAAACTGAAACAGGCAGTTCACAATTCACTTTCAGGAAAGAAGAAACAGTAATAACATTTAACTAATTTAATTTTGATATCAAGTTGTATAAGAGTTTTATAATGAAATAATACAAAAGAAATCTACTCTTGGAACTCAGATAAGATCTATTACTTGACAGATTATACAGGATTTATAGAGGCATCACAGAAATATGACATTATTCTTTTTAATGAATGGTCCCAACACAAATTAGGAAAGCACAAGACACCGAGAAAGTCCTGTATAAATTCTGTTAATGACATTGATGTCTTCAAGAAATCCACCGGTATATTTATTATATTCTAAATATTATGTTCTAAATCCAAAGTGACTTTTCAAAGCAGTTGCAGTAGTGGATTCTTTATTTTCCTGTCACACATTAATTCAAAGCAAAATGCAAAAAGTCAGTCAGAAGCATCATAATGTCTTCATGCTATGGCCAGTGGCCAAAAGGCAGCAAGTGGCAGCCACCAGAAACAGTTAAATCACTACTCTTGAGCAGCAGTGGAGAAGAAAACTTGAGGTCTTTTGTCTCACAAAGGATATTTCAGCAGATATTTCACCCATGGGGCCTGGGTGCACAGACAGCAGAACAAGCACAGAGAAGCTGTTGTTGTGAAGTATGGTGCAGTGAGCCCTGGATAAAAGCACCCCAAGGAGCCAAGGCAGCACAGGGGGCACAGAGAGCACAGCTCTCCCCAAGCACTGGGCAGTGCCCAGGGGGCACAGAGAGCACTGGGCAGTGCACAGGGGGCACAGAGAGCACAGCTCTCCCCAAGCACTGGGCAGTGCCCAGGGGGCACAGAGAGCACTGGGCAGTGCACAGGGGGCACAGAGAGCACAGCTCTCCCCAGGCACTGGGCAGTGCACAGGGGGCACAGAGAGCACAGCTCTCCCCAAGCACTGGGCAGTGCCCAGGGGGCACAGAGAGCACTGGGCAGTGCACAGGGGGCACAGAGAGCACAGCTCTCCCCAAGCACTGGGCAGTGCCCAGGGGGCACAGAGAGCACTGGGCAGTGCCCAGGGGGCACAGAGAGCACTGGGCAGTGCCCAGGGGGCACAGAGAGCACTGGGCAGTGCCCAGGGGGCACAGAGAGCACAGCTCTCCCCAAGCACTGGGCAGTGCCCAGGGGGCACAGAAAGCAGAGTTCTCCCAAGCACTGGGCAGTGCACAGAGAGCACAGCTCTCCCCAAGCACTGGGCAGTGCCCAGGGGCACAGAAAGCAGAGTTCTCCCAGGCACTGGGCAGTGCACAGGGGGCACAGCTCTCCCCAAGCACTGGGCAGTGCCCAGGGGCACAGAAAGCAGAGTTCTCCCAAGCACTGGGCAGTGCACAGAGAGCACAGCTCTCCCCAAGCACTGAGCAGTGCCCAGGGGCACAGAGAGCACTGGGCAGTGCACAGGGGGCACAGAAAGCAGAGTTCTCCCAAGCACTGGGCAGTGCCCAGGGGCACAGAAAGCAGAGTTCTCCCAAGCACTGGGCAGTGCACAGGGGGCACAGCTCTCCCCAAGCACTGGGCAGTGCCCAGGGGCACAGAAAGCAGAGTTCTCCCAAGCACTGGGCAGTGCACAGGGGGCACAGCTCTCCCCAAGCACTGGGCAGTGCCCAGGGGCACAGAAAGCAGAGTTCTCCCAAGCACTGGGCAGTGCACAGGGGGCACAGCTCTCCCCAAGCACTGGGCAGTGCCCAGGGGCATAGAAAGCACAGCTCTCCCCAAGCACTGGGCAGTGCACAGAGAGCACAGCTCTCCCCAAGCACAGGGCAGTGCCCAGGGGGCACAGAAAGCAGAGTTCTCCCAAGCACTGGTCAGTGCACAGGGGGCACAGCTCTCCCCAAGCACAGGGCAGTGCCCAGGGGCACAGAAAGCAGAGTTCTCCCAAGCACTGGTCAGTGCACAGGGGCCACAGCTCTCCCCAAGCACAGGGCAGTGCCCAGGGGCACAGAAAGCAGAGTTCTCCCAAGCACTGGGCAGTGCACAGAGAGCACAGCTCTCCCCAAGCACTGGTCAGTGCACAGGGGGCACAGCTCTCCCCAAGCACTGGGCAGTGCCCAGGGGCACAGAAAGCAGAGTTCTCCCAAGCACTGGGCAGTGCACAGGGGGCACAGCTCTCCCCAAGCACTGGGCAGTGCCCAGGGGCATAGAAAGCACAGCTCTCCCAAGCACTGGGCAGTGCACAGGGGGCACAGCTCTCCCCAAGCACTGGGCAGTGCCCAGGGGCACAGAAAGCAGAGTTCTCCCAAGCACTGGGCAGTGCACAGAGAGCACAGCTCTCCCCAAGCACTGGGCAGTGCCCAGGGGGCACAGAAAGCAGAGTTCTCCCAAGCACTGGTCAGTGCACAGGGGGCACAGCTCTCCCCAAGCACAGGGCAGTGCCCAGGGGCACAGAAAGCAGAGTTCTCCCAAGCACTGGGCAGTGCACAGAGAGCACAGCTCTCCCCAAGCACAGGGCAGTGCCCAGGGGCACAGAAAGCAGAGTTCTCCCAAGCACTGGGCAGGGCCCCGCCCTTGGGGCTGCCCACAGCACTGGAGTGCACCAACACAGCTGTACAGCCCCGTGTCTGTCCCCAGATGCAAAGTTCAGAACAAGCTATTAAGCAACAAAGCACAGCAGACTTCATGTCCCCATGAAACACTCACTAAAAGAGATATCCAAAATTTACTTACATAGTGAACTGTTCACACTCTGGGTTTTGGAAGGCCATGTGAGTAGAGCAAAGGTAAGGAAACACTGCTCAGCACTTGGCTTCTCTGATGTATTATTTGACAACTGAGTCACAAAGATGCCTTATGCCTTCAAAACTGCTGTTTTAGCACACTTGAACAAAAATGAAAAGGGAAAGGCAAAAAAAAATTCAAATGTTTTCCAATTATTTTTAAATCGTTCTGTAATTATTCTTTTCCTTCTGAGCCAAAACACTTAGGTCAGAAAAGGATTTTTTGGAGGTATTAGAGTCAGATGCAAACAGGACCTCTTTAGCACAGAGCATCCTCAACAAAGGACTGGTGCTGTGCTATATGTGTGGATCTACACAGAGAAACAATTCAGACTAGGGTCATATAGGCTTCTTTGACCCATATTCATAGTTATATAGCAAAGGAGAAATACTACTACTACTAGGAGTAAGTACTGCTTAAAAGTGTTTCATATTTCCTTAATAAAATCCTATCTACAAAAGTTGTTTCCCTGAAAATAAACAACAGAAGATATTTGTTACTCAATGTTCACACCACTTTTTCAGCCTTTGAATTACCTGAAAAGCTGCCAGCTTTTCCACGAAAACAGAGCATAGTGTCTCTGTGCTATTTTCTTTGAATAGGCTCTTGGTTTATCCAGTAAAAAAAACATGTACCTCTCCAGCAAAATATTCTGAGCCATTTGCTGCAACTTTGGCTGTAGCTTTGGCAGCCTTCCAGGGCTATCCACTCAGCATGTTTCAAAGCAACCCAGAATCAGCAAGCAAGTTGAAAAGTTCTCAGCCCCTCCTTGGGTTCACATATTGGCCTCAAAATGGTTATACAAATGTAAACACAATAGTAATTTTTTCCAGTGTGCTTCTGAAGCACGTTTTGCATTTTATTTTTTTTGTTTGGCATTGGTCACTCTGCAATATGAGCCATTGCACAGTAAGGGTGAAAAAGGGAGATTCACTTCAAAACCACATTCCTGATCTAAAGCAAAGACTTGGTGAAGATGCACTCTCTTTTGATGTCTTTACAGAGACTTGAATACTTGTACCAAGTTTTCCTGTTAGAGCTGGGATTATATCTGGTTATTTCCTTGAATATTTAACCAAAGTGAGCATCACCCAAGATATGGGCTGTTGTTCAGTCCTCAGACTGGCCAGCCAAACAGTTTGAACCCTTTTCTGGTGATAGCTCTTCAAAGAAATCTGCAAGACTCTCACCTGCTGAAGTCAGGGACACCCTTGCTGCAGAAAGGGAGTAACTGGTCAAAAAAGACATTATTTAGAGGTAGGGATATAGGCAGAGATAGGACTTTGCCTACCTTTCCACAATAAAGTTTTCCCTTGTTTTATTTGAAGTATAACATTTTCTCCTCTTTCCTGAGAGCAGTTTTTTTACATCTAGAGAGTTACAAAAGTTACAACTGATCAAAACACCAAGATTCTATTTTTACAATTAACAAATCATTAAATTATAAGCTATTTTTACATTGGGGATCAAAGTAAGAAGCTAAAAAGCAGAAAATTATACCTCTTCTGATATTTCAAAGACCTGGTGATATTTACTACAGTAAGTACCAGTTTTATGGCTGTTCTGACTAATTAGCAATGATACTACATAGATGCACTTTACATTTAGCAAGACTTTTGTAGATTTTATATCATAAAATCGAAGATTATATAGTTCACTCTCTAGTCTTTTAAATGGGGATGAGATGGTAAGAAATCTTACTCCTTAAAAACGTAACTTTATTAGACCTTTAAGCCATTTACAACATGGCTTATATTAAGATTTCACACTTGAAATTCTTGTTAAATATACTCAATTTGTGAATTACTGGCATTACATTTACTATGGTCAGGATAAAAATCCTTTTGCAGTGGGAAGAAAACAATCTGACACCTAAGGAAATATGCATTCATGTTAAAGTTAAGAACTCCCAAACACAAACAAACATTCAAATCCTATCATCACCTCCAACTGCACTGTGTTTCCATGTTCTGGGAAAGCTTCCTCTACTTCTGTCAGCATATACCAACATTTGTTTTTCTGCAGTGCAGCCCCTTTGTATTGTTTATCTTTGCAAAATGAAGTTATTATTTTTTCCTGTACAAGGAGTTTCTATGCAATCTTAAGGAATAGATTAATAAATCTATTTTAAAATCAAGTGTACTCATTTCTGTTACTAACAACCATCTGAGTTTTAGCAAATTTCATAGTGAATGTAATAAATTAAAACTTGGTAAGCAAAAGGTTGTGTCCTGACTGAAAAGACTTCTTGGATTACTTTGAGTGTGTTCATACTTTTCTCAAAGGCTTTTCATCATGTGTCTCACACGCTGAAGACTTTTTAATCTTACTATTTCAATTTGTTCCAAAAAAAATCTCAATTCACAAAAGACTGTAGCCAGTGTTGCAAGACTGAACAATACAGATGAGGTTTCTAGAATGGAGCAGGTCATATGAAGCAGAACTCCTGGTTTTGTACTTGCCTCCAGGCACAAGAGCACATATTTAATGAACAGATGCTGAATTGCCCAACCACCCTTTGTCTGCGAGAACAAACACAGATTTATGTTCTTTTTTTGCAGGTGCAGTACTAGGAGTTTTAGCCAAATGAAAATTCAGTTTTTATAATCTTCAACACAAAGCAAAAAAATAATGTTGTGCCTATCACAAACTTAAAAATCAAAGTAACTATCAGCTATAAAATTAATGTTTCTTGAAGTTCTTAATAAAACCAAATGGTACATCTCTTTTAAGTATTCTACAATGTATTTCAAAACTTGACATTTTATTCTAAAAAGTAACCCAACAAAAATTTGTTGGCTTTCTGTTCTAAATGTATTGATTTTCTATAAAAAGATAATCTGCAGTGTATTTTAACCTCTAAACAAAAGGTAAGCACTGTCAAGCAAATATTATAGATGTAAAAGCTAACCAGAATAACCCAGTTTTAATCTGGATGTTCAAATCCCACCCATTTTAAAATCTGGGGTTTAGGCTGTTAAAAACTTATTATTTAGTGTAGAAATTTTCTATTCTTTTCAAATTACATAAACTAGTCTTTTTTTCATAATTATGATTCACAATAGCAGTTTGTGGAACTCAAGAGGCACTCAAATCTGCTGTCCAAGCTTTCACCATTTTGCTCTGAGGTTTATTTTACTCTAAACCACAGCAAATAAAAGAGAAATAACTGGAGAACACATGGCAAGGGAACACACACACATATGTTGCCTTTCATCTGAACTTCTTAGGGAAACTTGTAATGAAACAGACAAAAACAGTGACAAAGGGGAAAATGAGGATATATAATATAGATTTTCTTTTTTTTTTCCTGAAAACAGAGATAGTGTCTTGATGCCTTGACCCTGCTACAAGTGCCCCTCCCCATCTCAGCTTATGCAATAAGTGAGTGAAGGTTATGAAAGCTTCGCCCATGTCAGCCTGTGAGGCTGAGCTCATCCAGTTACACTGAATGCACAGATTTCCCTTTAAACCTCCTGCAAGCAAGGAGAACACCCAGACCAGTCACCACTTACTCCCTCCACACAGCACAGCTGACAAATGAAGGTGAGTGGTTTGTGACCTTTAACAGCTTTGTTTTTTCTAAACCCAAAATTGCTGTGAATCACAGTCACATGAAGATTATTTTAGGGAAAGCACCATTTCTGGCACAGGCAGCCTCCCAGACAACAATAGTTTAGTTTGGGCTTTTTTATGAGTCTCTCAGAAGAGTGCTGTATTAAACAGGACAAGCAAAAAGTGACACTAAACTGTAGAAAAAAGTGTTTGATATCTTTTTGGGGCTGTGATGATACCAAAAATATTTAATAATAATTGGACTCTATAGCCAGTACAAAATGTTGACAAAAAGGGCTTGAAATTCTCCTAGTTTTAAGGCAGAATACTTAAAAACTCTAACAGCTAAACAAAGCTTCACACCTTCTCACATAATTTCCCTTTTTTTTTAGTATTGCTAATTTGTTTTTTTCTGAGGGAAAAGGTCTTTGTCTCTTTTCTGTCTGTCCCAAATGAATTACAGTAACCAAGTAAAATCTTAAACCATCTTGTTCACCACACACATCCATCATAGAAAGATCTGAACGTGAATTAATCCCATGTCAGATTAGGAGAAAAACAACCACAGATGTTCTTAGGACACATGATACAGTGAGAAATGTGCCTGAATACCTGTCTAGTATCAAATATATTTGGAAATATTCTGGAACAAAAGTGAACACAGTACTGAACTCATGAGGCTTCACCAAGGAAGCAGAGTTAATTCACAGCAACCTGGGATATGTTCTCTTAAAGAATCCAAGTGCCCCCATGGAGTATTTAACATTTCCTAGACTTTCTTAGCCTTTAATGGCAACTTATCCTGGAATTGTTCAAACTGCTGCAGCTACAGATTGAACCATATAAAAAAACCAGAGCCTCAAATAAACAATTTAATCTACATAACTAAATTTTTATAGTTTGTGTCTCTAAAACCGTAGACTATGGCTATTTCTTTCAACTTTTCTAAAGAATGAATTTCATAACAAAAATTACCCTATGGGTGTAATAATTTGAAATCCAACTGGAAACACAATTATCATGGTTAAGGAAGGTGGGGGTGGGAGGGCAGCTCTCCAGAAGTAGGAAATACTTGACTATGGAGTAGAAGTAACAATTTGTGAAACATGATCAATTTTAAAAATAATTTTGTCTTTTCCATCCATTGTGCAGTTGAAAATTCTTATTTGTGATGTTATAAGGCTATAAATCAAACAAAATAGGAAGTGTCTCCTCAAGCCCTCAACAAACAGAGAACCAGCTGCAATAATAGTATTGTGGAATTAAAGCTTTGCTATATTCAATTTTAAAAAGCTTTAAACATTAACAGCCATTATTCTAATTGTGTTTTATTGTGCAATAATAAAGTACTGTTCTACTTGGCAGCTCCCAAGTTTAAGCAGATAAATTAAATATATTTTAGAACTGTTTACATTTAATTTTAGATTAGCCAAGATTGGTTGTGTGACCCTAGTCCCAGGTCAAATAACAGACCTTCTACCATATTATGTGATTTAAAGCAAAGTCCCATCTGAGCTAAAATAAGGAAGCTGCAAAGGAAAAAGGAAGCAAGTTCAGGCACCCTCCAACACGACTGATTGTAATAAATTATCTGAACAGAAAAGTGAAAAAATATTCTTCCTAAGATACAGGCAGGATGTTTGTCCAGCTTCATAAAACCATGCTTGATTACTGCATGAGCAGTTTTACCCTTGTGCATGTTAATTCTTACTTTTAATGGGTTTATTCTTAGAAAAAAAGATTAGACAATTATATCTTTTCCAGCTGGTCTTTAAACTAAAGATCAAAAAGCAAGTGACATGCTTCTGTCATTTGAAACTCATCCCAGTAATCATCAGTGCTCAGCTGCCACACAAGGAGAACAAAGTTCCACCCCAAAGCCAAGCTAGGATTTCCTAGTGAATTAATTGGGAAGAGAATGAACAGTTACTTCCACAGAGATTTCACCTGGAATGGAGAATAAACACATGAGAACATTTGAGAGAGAGAAAAGAGAAAAGACAGATGGCAGTTATAAAATAACTCTCATGGCCAAGTCTTTAATAACCTTATTAAAAATAAGGCCCCTGGGCATGTTACTTGGAAGCCTTTCTCCTTTTCCTTTTTTAACTTTAAAGTTGGTTTGTAATTTGGCATTGAAACTTCTCTATTCAAGAGAAACTTCTTTCCACTTAGGAAGACCAAGTCCATAAACCTAAAATCTAGACACAGATTTCAAGTCCTCTAATCCAGATTCTTTTGTTTCCCCTCCCCAAAATTAGCCAAAGAACTTTGATACAAGCCCATTTTCAAAATCAGGCTGTCAAATTATCATGCTATTTTCCTAAGATCCCTGAAATATCTGTTAGGAGCAATATAAAATAATACAACTTTTCAATATGGAATACAATTAAAGACTGAACAAGTCAGTCCATTCTGTGCTGAAACAACTTACTAAGAGCTGAGATACCAAATATGTTGTGCCATGAAGCATGCAAATGAATTAATGTCTTCTTTCTCTGACACTTTAATGACTGTTCTTGTCTACATCCCTCAGAAATGATTGAATCAAAAAAATAAGTGTGTAAAGAAAATATCCTAGCAGACACACATTGCTTCAAAGTACAGAGTAGGCTTTTACTACAGCTCTCTAGAGAATTCCAAATGTTCTGAAAAGCATCAATCTTATCTAAGTTATTGTCTAGGGAACAGCTGCCAGATGGGTGGTAAATATGCCTTTGTACACTTAGATTTCACATGTCACAGCCACCTTTGATTTAGAAATGCTGTAAACCTGCACAAAGTAGGTGCATTTTTTTTTATGCTCAGAAGGTTGCCACCCCCAGCTAGATATCCAAAGTAAATGCACATAGTGCTCAATGTCTGTATAAATGATAGGAATGATGGAATTGAAGGCGCCCAGTGCAAATCTGGGTGTGACACTGAGCTAGAAGGAGAGGTAGATACAGCAGAGACAAGAACCTCCTTAGGGAGAGGAAGCAGAGCAGGCTGGAGGTCTGGCTTACCAAGAAAAGCACCAGCTTTAGCAAAAATAGGTGTAAAGTTCCAAGTGTTCAGCAGATCAAGGGAGGTCATGATTGCACCCTGCCACACCCAGAACACTGGGTCTTCCTTGGAATTACCCCTCTGAGAGGCACTGGCAACCTGCAGAGGGCCATGGAGGGCCAAAGAGATGGTTTGGGAACTGCAGGCATGGGGAGAGGCTGAAGGAAAGAGGTTTGCTCAGCCAAAAGAAATGAAGGTTTGGAGGCTCTGATCAAACTTGTGATATTTCAAAGGTTTTATGGAGAAGGGAGAGATGCTCTCTTCATGAGGATAATGGACAGGACAAGAGGAAACAGAAAAATACCTTCAGGAAGAAATCCATATATGCTTAAGAAAAAAATCATCATGAGAAGAATTCAACATTGCAACAAATTGCACAGAAAAGTGGGAGAATCCCTTCAGTTCAAGCTGCACCCTATAGAAAACCTTTCTCTTGTTACAATACCCACTCCTGGAAAATTTCGAAGTGGTTTTAAAAATTAAACCCACCATAATTTCTAAATATTACTTTAATTTTTTTTTTGCTACCTAGACTTCTGGTGAGACTGGTGGACTGCTAGTTAATTCTGGTGGATGTTTAGTTAATTCTCTGTTTATGTGTTTAAAGTGTAACTTTCTTCCTTCACATGAACTACTATAAAGTTTGTCTCCATTAATTCTGTGGAAATCTAAACTGCAATTGAAATGCAACATTCAATAAATACAAAAAAATAAACTTTCCCAAAAGGTTTCTAGATGAAACACTCATGTGAAAGTCACTCAACAGCGTTCAAACTGAAATTATTTTTTTTTCTCCCAACATACACTCTGAGGCTTTTCAGATGTTTACAAGCTATCCATGGGGTTTTTTGTTAATGAAAACTTATTTATGTGCTGGCAAAATGGAGGTATTTAAGCAGCCAGGCTCCAAAATTGAACTTCATGTCATGAAGTCCATCTCTCTTTATCAGCATCCATTAAAATAACATTTATTTAAATCATATAGTAGTGGCTTAACAAGCTGAAATAAATTAAAGTCAAATCAAAGCCAAACTCTGCTGGAAGCATTCCAAACACACTGTTTGGCCATACATATAAAGAGTCCCATTTGTAATGTGCACTAGGGGAATCCACTGGCCTGACCTACAGCATAGATAAATTTGCAGAAATTTAACTGACATGTTGGGCTTTAGATTAGCCCCATGTGTATTTGTTTACATTAATAAATAATCCAGTTTATCCCATGTTAAAAAGGAAATTATACACAATGTAAAGAAATGCTCTGCACCATTTTCAAATATTATCCAATCTAGGGAAGACTTTGCCTTTTTCTATAAACCACCCCCCTAGCATGAGCTTTTACTGTATTATAAACAACTTCAAAGTTCAGGAAACATGAGTAGATATTAGTGACTACTTCAGTGTTCTAGTAAGTATTGTATTAGTTAATGGTTTAATTCTGGGTTTTATATATATCCCTTTGAGAATTATCACACTGTATTCCTGATTTTGTCTCCATAACAACTTCAGAACTGGAGGCTGAGATTTTTCAAATTTCATTTAACCAGGCTTTCAACTTGCAATGATACCAAGCAACAGTTTTCCAATCCTTTATTTAGGCTTTTCAGAACCTACTTTTGGACTGTCAGAGTCATGCCACATCCAGATTTGTTTTCTATCCAATACAAACATGAAAAATAGAACAACAGAGATACAAACTGAAAGCAAAGCTGAAAAAAGATCCTTCCCAGTGACTGACCATGCCAACACAGCATTGATTTAAATTGATACAGCCTATCCATCTGCAATCATGACTCTAATATTATTGATAAGAAGTCAGAAGGATCCAAGTTAAAGCTCTGCATTGAGCAAGATGGGGAAGAGAGTAAAAAGAGATTCATCAAATCACCAAGCCTTGTCTCATGTAAACAATCCTGAATATATCCCTGTTCACAAACTATTCCTAATCCATCTTACGAACTAAGTTGGGACATGCTCTCTCCATTAATTAGATGATGGTTAGAAACCAGCTAATTTAGACCTGAAATTTGTTCATGGATAGCACATTTATCTGACCATTATCAACATGCAGTTTAGTTTAGATAACACTACTCTCAACAGCTACATGAAGGGAAAGATAGATTTAGAGTAACAAAAAAAGAGAAATCCCTGCATTTTTTTTTCCAGATTAAGTTTTGGTGGTCTCTCTTTGTAGGCTAAAAAATAGCAGACACAATAAAACTGAACCCTTAAATCAATTTTTCAAACCCATTTAAAAGTTAGTCATAGTATTGCATGGTTTGAAAATACAAAATATATGACCTAAAATCCTGACTGACAATTTAAAGGATAGGAAACCCAAAATCTGTGGGAGCAAAATGTAGCTCATGGAGGAAGGGCTTTCTCCAGTAAATTAAAAGGACTGATTTATCTGATGACAGAAGCAGCACCAGTTTTCAAAAACGTATTTACCAACAGAATATACATGATGTTTTACACCAGTAAAATTCCAAGATTCCTATTTTAAGACAAAAGGCCTTCAAGCCTTGATTTACTGAGCTTAATAACCCATGGGGAACCAATACTCCAGGTTATCAGTTAAGAAATTTGGAAGCAATGAGTGTGGTGGCTAAGGTGACTTCTGTATCAAATGTATTCTAAGCAGCATTCAGAGGTAAAACAAAAATTCACTTACACTCTTAAAACTAACTAAAATAATATTTTGCGAGCACTACACATTAAATATTTGTGAATCTTTGGCTCAATGTAATCCCAGAAAGCCGGGTCTAAGGTCTCAACACTTCAAAGCCCCTCATCTTAAAATCTTCTGTAATCATAAGTTTATAGGTCCATAGAAACTAATCACATTTGTAATCTCCTATCATTCTGAAGCAATTTATTAAAAGCTGCTTTTCAATTTGATGGTGAATATTTCCCTATAGTTTTTGCCCTGCCCTTGTGTATTAAATCCTACAATGTGTCCACAAGCAAACAAAAATATATTAAGGAGGTTTAAAATGTTAGTATTAAGCTCTGTGGGATTTCACATTAGATATTTTTGTCTCATATGGGGGCAGCGTCAACACAATGATTTGTAGTTAGGCTGCAAAATTAGCTCAGAATTTTACTGGTGCAACTGCTGGACATCAAGGCTGTCCTTGAACACAGCACAAAACATCTTCCTCTCTCACCACTCCCTTCTCCCAAAACCAGAGAAGCAACAGGAAAACCTGATGTATAGACCCCTTCTTAGAAATACAGTGGCTCAACTGCAATAGGAACTTTCTGAACTGAAATATTGCTTTCACTGCCTTTGCAAAGGGGAAAGCTGTACTGCCCAGCAAACAAGCCTGAACCATTCTGAACCACTGTTACCCTGCATCATGTACCAGGCAGCAGAAATTGGGTGTGACTCCTCATGTCCAGTTCCAACAGATTTAGGGATATTTTAAAAGGTCTGTTCTGTCTCACATCTAGTCAGATTAAATCCCATTCCATTCATAAAAATTAATCCTTCCTTATGCCTTGACTGCAGATTTTTCCTGTGCTTTGCTTCCATGTCTAAATACACCTCATTTCAAACCTGACAGCTGAGATTTCAGGTTATATTCCCCCCTCCCACTTAGGAGCAGCAGAATAGGATTGAATTCCCAAGAAATCAGTAGAGACCTCCAAGAGTAAGCAATGCTAAACAACACAGTGTTTCTGCTTCTTGACAAAGAATCACTGGATATTAATTTCCCAATGTCCCCGCCAACTACATGCATTACTATCACACTAGAAAAAATATGGCTTCAATCCTAAGGGCCTTGCATGTGACATCTTTAAAACCTGATCAGCATTGAAAAATTATTTGAACATGATTTTTTATTCAGAGGTGTGTAGCCACAATCCAGCACTGAATATTGTGCCACAGAAGAATCGCAGGAATATAACAAAATACATAATTGGTCATGAAACACAAACCAGTCTTATTTTAGCTGTTCACCAACCAGGATCAAAAAGCTCCTCAAAATTTGTGTTTCTTGAGAAAAAAACAAGCCATTTTCACTCAAGGAGCTCCTTGTGCCTATACATAACTGCAGAGGGTCAGTGGGCCTCCCATTCAGGCACAATCAGCTCTGCCAGCTAAAACAAGACCTATGTGCTCCTTTCCTTTTGAAACAAAGCTCACTGCACTTCTTTGCTGTTTTCACTTGTACCTAAATAAAAGTTAAAGGAACACACTGATGTTTTGTAATATCTGGGACATCAAATTATTTTCTTTAAGAAAGACTGATTCTGTATTATGTGTCTCTGTCACTAGAGTGGTGAATGGTCTACTTGAAAGAGCAATAATCCAGGCTTTTTTCTGAGACCAGCTTGGGGTCAATTGAATTTACACTATACAGACACCAGGCTGGTAGGGCAAAGACCTTTTCTGCTTCTGAGAAGAGCTAAAGATATATATTTTTTTAAATTTGTTACAATATTAGCTCAGGATTTTCCCTTGCATGAGGAAATAACACTAGTCTAGGTACAGAAATCTTCTGATTTTGTAATACAAGTACTTACCACATTTTTTCATTACTTAAATTGGGACTATCACATGTAACTTTATTTATACCATCTTAAATTAAAACCTGTTATGCTTCATCTGATTTTTATAGCTCATAATGCACCACAAACACTGTTGAATTCTACAATTACTTATGCACTTTAGTTTTTGTTCTTTCAGTTTAAGGAACTATTATTATATTCTAGAAACCCAGACAACTGTTCAAATGATACAAATAAACTTAATTCCCATTACATTTGGAAATGCTGTCCCTTGTTACATTTAAATGCAATTTCAGACAGCATAATGAGAAGTGACTAAATCTTTCAGAAAATGGCAACTGCTTTTTTTTATTTTAAAATCCTCCTTCTTTTGGGTGGACATCTGGCACTTACTTCTGTTTAAATTGTCTTTCAAAGCAATAATAACAATAATGCATCTGTGTTTGCTAATAGGAATCTTATAATTCCTTCCTGCTATTGTAAAATGTTTCTGTTAATTTTTCTCTACAAGAGCTCTACTGACATTTCAAAGGTCTCAGCATAGTCTGTGAGCAAAAAATCAGGCCTAAGATCAGCCATGAGCTTATCAGGGCCCATTTTCATTTCACTCTGGAACAAATCCATCCAATTTATCCAGAGAATGAAGAAAAGACAAAACTGGGGCATGCTTTTAAGCAGTAGAATGGAGTGATTCCAGAATGATGTGGTATGACTGTATATTCACAAACACCAAGTTTCAGGGCTACCAAGTAATTAGCCCTATGTTTATTTGACTTTGTTGTTTATACTGGAAATTTGAACCCCTCTCAGACTGGTGATCCCTTTCCAAGGCCCTTCATTTATTCCTCCACTGTTTCACTTCACAATAATATCCCTCTGAGGTTCAGAGACTCACTTCTGCTCTGGCAAGTGAAAACCATACCTATTGGCCCTACACTTGCTCCCTTGTCCAAGTCCTCTACAGTTTTCCATCTCAACAGCTCTGTCAGCTCACCCATCATCACCATGATTTATTTGCAAGCTGCTGCTTCTGCCATATCTTACCTTGGTAAGAACCCCATAATGTAGCTAACTGCTTCCACACATACTCTGATTTTTCATTATCCAGATTACTAACTATATCATCAGGAAAGCTCTAGATTTCCAATTAATATAGTAGATATCCACTTTCACCAACTGGGAAGCAGCATTGACATGAGTTTAATCTGTAATTAAATCTCTGGAGCTAAATGTGGAACTACCATTTAAGTTAGCATGGGGTACATGCAATGCAATTACCAAGAGTGGTTCCAGACTAGGAAGGTATCCTTTAGGACAAGTGGTAAAGATCAGCTATTTGGTACCAAGAAAACCAGCAGTCAGAAAGTTAAAATACCAAATTGCAAACAGGAAACATCACCATACCTAAGCATTTCAAGATTTAATTCTACTGACAATCTGTGCAAGAGAGACTGCATCCTTGCAAATCAGAGGACAAAGCCTTGGCTTTTATTTGAATGTAAAAACAAAATACCAAGTTTAGACTTTATCCACATGAAATGTTTGCTCTGTATTTTGACATCTGCAGAGGGATTAATATGAAAAGGGTGCTGCCTTTATTAACCTACATTTCTAAGGATTACTTGGTTTTGAAACAGTAGAAGAAACAGTATTTAAGTAGCAAGGTCATGATCTAACCAGCACTATCAAATCCAAAATAGAGGCTCTGTTTTGTTGTTACAGGGCAGAGTCAACAATCAAAAGACAGGAAAGTAATTAAAGATTTGGCTTTAGACCAGGCCTACAGCAGTTTTAGGAGCCTGGAGGTATTGTTTTCTAGGACACTATTAAATAAATGTAAGGGACATTCACACAGCCAAGAAGATCCAAATTCAGGGAAATAATTTCCCAGTCCTGCTCTACTGTCTTGACATCATGGCCCTTCTGCTTGTGTGAAAGAGACATCCAACAGATCTCTTAGGAAAGGTATCCAAAAGAAGCTGCAGTGTCAGAGCTTTTCCCCAGCTCCCTGGGAACCAGCTGCAATTCAACCAGTAGAGTTCACCAAGGTCTTCCTTCAGTGTTTATTCTGGACCCAGGGAGGCAGTTGATTCATGTACCAACAGTTCTGCACTGATCAAGTGGCTGTTCAGGAGAACATCTGATCAGGATTTCATTTGGCCTGAGCCAGTGCCTGCTGGGCTCCTCCCTGTCTGCTGCTTTACAGGCACTGATCTCACCAGCACACTGAAAATGCTGGTAAGGCAGGAAAAGGTAGAGGGGGGAGCACAAAACAAAATTAAAATAGCACTAGAAATTCCCTTTCCTACAAATTCTCAGAATTTGCCATCATCATCTCTTCTCCTACTTCCTCTGATTTCCACCTTCTTGAACAAAGAAGTTAAACAAAACTCTTTTGCCTTTGGGATAGTTACCTGTAGTTTTAGGAAGGTAAAAGAATTGCCTTTGCTCCCCACTGTAACTTCTTCACAGAAAGGAATAATCAAACATGGGATTTGAAAATTTTCATTGAAATAAGAGAAAAAGAGATTTAGCATTGATTGGCAAGGGGGGAAATGTCAGGCAAAAAAAGAATACTGACAAAGGTAAAACATTATTACAACAAGAGATGAGAGTGAAAATAAACACTAAAGATGAGTGAAGGCCAAGACAAATATAGGAGAGTGATCAACAGAGAAAAGTAAATGAAAGAACCACAGACAAATAGGAAAAAAGAGACAAAGGGATGCAGGAGTACAAAATGAAGTACCATAGGTAGAGGGAAGGAGAGGGAAATCCCATCCATGCTCATCAGTTACAAACTAAGTAAAAATTGCAATCTAAAGATCTAAATTTGAACCCTCTACTTCACATCTTTCAAATCCAGCTGCTTTAATGCAGAAAAATGGTTATTTTCATGCAAAACTGGATTAAAGGTTCAGTTACTGCACTTTCCCTATGTGGCTTTATCATGTGCTTGTTTTTCAAGCAAAAAAAGAAATACTCTCTCACTGATATGCTACAATATCATAGACCTTCAAAACTGGCAGCATGAAATGGTTAAGACTACCTAGCAGTGAAAAGGTTAAGGCAGCATATATGAAAGTGTTGTCAGAGACAAAAAGTAAGCAAACTGGGAGTGAGGAATTTTAGTTTTCTCTAACTATTATATTTAAATTATTGTTATATGTTAAAGCAATAAGTTAATGCAATATGAGGGGGAGAAAATACATAATCTCAATTTTTCATTCTGTTAAATAGTGGTGAAGGAATGAACCTACTGAGAGAAAAAGAAGAAAAATAAAACCAAACTCAAGTTAAAATATGAACCTATTTTGTTTGTAAAATCTGCTTCAAATTAATTTCTTCTCTCCACTCTCCTCCTTTAACAAGGAGTAAATCCTTGTTCATTTATTAATCCTTTAACAAAGATTAAAAAGAGAAGCGTGCTTCAGATCTCACAGAAATTACCAGCAGCAGCTTTGCATTTATGCTTCATTCCTGAAAGCCTCTACACCTGCAAGTGTTTTAATCAAGGAATCCCATGGGATCACACTTCACAATTAACATCATAAAATCCTCACTTCCTACAGGTAGCAGGGTGGGAGCAAACTTAATAATAAAAATAATGCCACGTCAACTACTCAAAAAAATTGTTCTGTTTTGAATCTCCACCTGTTCTGCTGATGTGCCAAGATGGAATCTGCTTCTCATAATGGCAATTTATTTGTGAGGATATCTGCTTCCAAGTGTTCACAGTCCCACAAACAGAAAGGGAGCCACAGTGCACCCAGCAAATGCTGAGAATATAAAACCAATGCCAAGAAAGATACTGCTCCCTACTGGCTCATCTAGATAAGAACAGAGAGCAATTCCCTCACATATTTCTCAAAGTAAAAAAATCTTAGTCCACAGATAAACCATGGTTTTGATCTATAAAACAAGTATCCCTTAAAACATTTGCTGGAAGTTAATTTTAAAAGTTGATTAGATAAAGCACAAAGAAAAGGAAAACAAAGTGAGAAGAATGCCAAAAACCTCTAAAGTAATTCTTCGTTACCTTGAAGCTTTATAAAGAGAAAATTAAAAAAAAAATCCACACAAACAGTAAAAAATAAACAAACTAGCTAGGATATAACAATGATTTCTGTCCCAGAGTAAGGATCCTAAATCCTTAGCAACACTTACAGTTCTTTTACTTATTTTCAGCTTTGTCTTCATGTAACTTTTCACTCCCCTCCCTAACTTCGACTGAGATGTGAAAACGGAAACCTGGAACTGTGCCACTGCAGATTAGCTCTGATTCCTTGTGTTTCAAAGACTTTGCACAGAAAAACACCAGCTACAATCTCAGGGGCTTGACAGTGTGCAAAACCTAACGAGAGCCATACCTTGATTCCCACACATCAAAACAATCTCATTTAAGGGCTTGCCTAGGCAGAGAAATGCAAAACAAGCTGGAATGTCAGTCTTGAGCTAAGAGCTCTTCTCTACTGACATCCCTCAGGGTCACTCACTGAGAGGTGAACTGGTCATTCTGTGGGTTCAGCCCTTTCCAAAGGCACAGGCATTCAACCACTTGGAAATGCTAGTGGCTCACTGCTAAGAAGATTGGAAGAACTGTCAGCTTTTCATTAAGAAACTTTTGCCATTTTCTTTTGCAGACTCTATTGATTTAAATTTTGGAGGAAAAAAACCCAAACCAAAACAATAGAACTTCTGAGCATTTACCCAAAGCAGACTTGAGATATTTTAGTTGTCTAGCTTGGATAGGCCTCTCACCTGGGGTACTCTAAGAAAGGCCTGGTTTTCCCCAGTCTGCACAGACAGGCGAGGGGATTTTTTCCTACTTCTAACTATAGATCTATAGGGTTTTTCTTCCAAAAATTCTGCTCTGTGAACTCTGGGCTAAATTTGGCATTGCAATCCAGAAATTGTGTTTATATTTCTGCCTTAAATTTACACACTCAAATAACTCTAAGCCCTATAAATGTACCCACTCAATTCCAAACAGAGCTTTACACTAACAGAATAGTTACCTCGAGATACCTTCTCCAAGGTGAAACAGAATTGTTGCCTGTTTGCTATTTTCAGTAGTGTGCAGCTGAAAGGATTTGAGCTGTGTTTTATTCCCTGCAGTAAGATAGCAGATATCCCTCTTGCACCGTGCTTTGGACACATACAGAAGATACCAACAGTTCAGCAGTGTTTTCAAGTTGCTAAGCAAAAGTAGGCTAAGGAATGGCTGAACACCAGACACCCATCTGATAAACTTTAATCCTACTGTGCAATTGTCAAAAATAACTGAGTGGGTTTGCAGGAGAATGGCAATACAATTCTTCTTTCCATGAAAGGAGAGAGATTTAAATTCTTGCTGCTCAGTTGGCTGTCCAGTATCATATACTGCTGTAAAATTCCATTATCAATGAAGATGTCACAGCTTATCACATGCCCATCCCTCTGGCAACAAGTAGGTAACAAATGCAATTAAGAGTTTCAGGATCCTGCCTTTTCTCAGCTATGCACATATCTTCTTCAGTTTAAGGTAGAACAATTGCAGGAAATGGTGGAATTAGAACTCCTTTTTTTTTTCCCCTAGAAGGGGACTTTGAAACTTAGAAAAGAAACACCTATCAGTGCTCCACTTACACAACCATGAATTGGAGGAAACTGGTTGCATCAAGTGGATTTAAGCTGACTGACATGACAGAGAACTAGATTGTCACTTCCTAAAAGGGATGGGCAAATACCCTCCCCGGATGCACCTTCCTCTAACATTTCCTGTGCTTTTCCCTATTAACCCACTCGTGGTATTCCACAGAAACTGTATTATGTGAGCATGAAAATAGGCACTCAAAAATCCTCCAAATATATTCAGTGCAACAGATAAGAGCTGTTACATGGAAATGCTATAAATACAGGAAGAGAAAATGTGGAAAAGAGATATATAAGACACCCATTATGGAAATCAACTGAACTCCTAACAAGCTCACTGCCTGAAGATACAAAACTATTACTGAATGCCTCAGTATGGGGCTAAATTCTTTAGAGTTAATACAAACCCTCAACTTCACAAGTTATTTATAATAGAAAGGTCATTAAGTGCTAAAAACATAGGGATCAAATGCTATATTTTATTGCAAGCCATTACTACATACGGAAAAGTAATTATGAACAAGATCTTAAGACACAGTTGAAACCTTAACAAGAAAACTTTCAGCTGAGGAGTAGTGATTGAAGGGCAAGGCATTGCCTGGGGATTAATGACTGTCTGGGGAGAGCTGATGGCACCTGGCTCAGCTTCAGCTGATCCCAGCTGATCTCTGAGTCCCAGGAAATGTCTTGAATCTCAATCTCTTATTCCTGTTGTAATATGACAACTAAATATGAACACGCATGCACACACACTACAGCGTTCGAACATGGGACTTGCTGTTTCCTCTGCTATTCTCCAGGACATGGCTGCAGAATTAGAGCTCTGTAAATTAGCCAGCTTGAATCATTTCTCAACATGCCATTCATCTTATAATAGATTACACATGGTATTGCCACTTGTCAGGCTGCAGCACAGACATTTTGCATCTATTTCTACATGTCTTCCTGTTTTAAATGTCTGCTCACAGAAATAAAATCTCTGGTCAGAACTAGATTTCCTCCTTTAATCACATTCAGCCAGACATACCAGTTCTGAATTTAGTCTGGAAGTTTAGCTGAGTGTGCTTTACCTCTTAAATTGTTGTTTCCAATACATGTAATCTGCTCTCTTTCTAAATTTACACGGGTCTAGAATAATATTCTATGCTCCCAATATTAATATTTCACCTTTATAAACTACAGAGGCTGACACTGCAATGCACAAATCCTATAATGCCCACAATAAACAACAGAGTACTTTGGATGTGCATATCCTAAATGTGACTTCAACATTCCCTAATTTAAGGCACAATGACCCAATCCTAATCCAGGAGGAATAAAACTGATAATTTTGTTCAGTTGTTCCATGCTCAGCACGATGCTAATTGACTTTTTTCTATTAGAAACAACAACCACAACAGATATTAAATATGGAATAGCAGACTTTCACCTCATCAATGAGCTTTAGGGAGTCAGCAGCAATACGTCTCCAAAGCTTTCATATAGCCAGGCTGTGCTCATCACCAGAAAGACTACTAGGCATTTATATGCTGCAAGCATTTAACAGGTGAGCACAGCTTAGTTATCAATCATTAATAAATAAATGATAGCAAAAATAATTAGGCATTAGCATACTTGGCATATTTATCAATAAAGTCACTTTGCATTTTAGCAGTACTTTTGCATTCCAGTCTCCAGATGCACTCTCATACCCAGAGAAAATCTCATTTTTATGCTCATCATAAAGAATTTGAGGCAGAAATGCAGAGGTTAAGTCTCATACAAGGCCACATATTAAGGACTGGGAACAGAGGTCAACAATTATGATTTTTCAGTCCCCTTAAATACACAGCTCCTGGAGAGCAGCTCATTCCACAGGAATTCTCACAACAGCAACCAGCCAGAAACTGCCTTGAAAATGAGCTTCACAATCTACTGGTTCATTATTGTGTGATCAACATGGAACAGTAAAACAACCACAAAATGAAGATATTTTTGTGAGTTCACGGTTATGTTTCATGACAAGTGTTGCTCCCACACAATTAAAACTAAAATATATCAATAATCCAATTGCTTTTTTTTTTCTCCTTAATTTTCACTAAACACTCAGAAAAGGACCCTACTGAAGGGCTCCTTATATTCACATTTCTGCATCGGGAAGAGGCAGCAGCTACACAAACACTTCTAAATGGGCAGCACATTGCTCTTCCAGTCTGGAGTGGATGATGGGGTGGATGATTAGCAGTGATGGGGCACCTGTGGCATGTGGCTACAGCTACACAGCACTGCTCAGAGCTCAGGCTTCCCTTCCTCCAATGGGCTGGGTGGAGTTTTCCCCCTCTTGGCTAGAGCTTAATAGCCAAGCATAGTGTAACTCTCCCACCAGGTGTGGCCCAGAATGCTGAAAAAACATCTGCAGACAAGATTTGTCTCCTTCTTATGCCATGAGCAATGAAGTGAAATGTTGCCTTTTTGCTCTCTGAGGAGAGCTCTGGGACTAATTCAATTGCAGATTTTTCCTTTTTCTCCTGCCTAACACAGACCCTGTTCTAATCTAATGACTAATACTTGGGCCAGAAAGGGAACAAGTTTATCCCAGCAGGAACAAAACCTCAGGATGAAATGAAGGAGCTATTTTGTACAATGCTATGCAACTAAGGAGTCAATTGAAAAAAAAAAACCATGTTAGAATTGGTTACTTCATACACAGTAGTACTGTTTTGTTCCTGTCTTAACCATAGTGCATGATTTTCTTACATGCAAAGAGAATCTGAAGGGAAATTCCATAGGAATTTTTGTTTCCAAACTTCTTCTCTGCTAGTATCTCAAACTATTAACTACAGAAATCATAAAACACGTTGTGCTTCAAAGAAATGTCAAGAAAATTATTAAATGAAATGAGAAAATGAAAAATGTGAAGACTGGAGGATATGAGAAACAAAATCATGTGGCATTGCACCATTTGTCTCTTCTTCACAGCCAAGCAATCAAACCAAACCGGGGATATTGGGTCCAGATTTAGCATCTCTCAGTGGTAAATCCAAACCAGATCCAAACTAAAAAGCAACAAAGGATGACAGAGCACTGTGGTTGCCGATGGATTTGTCCATGGTGTTGCCCCACCCTCTCAATTTTCAGAGACAGAAGTGAGACTGTTTTGCTGCCAGAAGCAGCAGCTACCAAACCAACGTGCACAATGAACTGCAATTTACAGAGAAGAGGATGGCTGTTACCTGTAGTATGCTGAAATATCAGATACTACAAAAGCAGAGAGAGAATGCAGACTAAGTGGTTAAGGATGCTCAGAGCTGTCTGGGAAAAGAGCTGGCAGTTACTAGAATACGTTTGTTTTCTGCTTCAGCAGAAAGTCTTTGCACAATCATAACTACCTATTGATTTTTGGAATAAAGTTTTCAATGCTACAGCCCCATGCTCTCTGTAAACATTAGAACTGTATATCCAAATATCCTGGCTAAATGGAGCCACTAAACTGCTAATAAGAGAGCAGTTTTTCCAGAAACTTCAGCAGACACAGACATCTACCACCTGGGTGGCAAATACATGTCAACTATCAGCATGAAAATCTCTGAAACAAATGAAGGTGACTGTGTACAAACATCCAAGAAGTTTCTGAGATTCCAGGATTTCTATTTAAGGATTTATTGAGTACTCTATAGCCTTCCCAATTATCCAGAAAAAAAACCAATAAAGAACAAAGTAGGTTTGTCTCTTGTTCTCTTGTGTGCTTTTTACATTGTTACCACATCCTTTGGCATTTATGAGCAACAGTGTAATGCTCCAGTTTGTTTTCATATAGCCCTTCCAAAGCATCGGGTATTACACTTTTTTTAGTCAGATAAATCTCACTTCAGAGTTCAGTGACTCAATTTAATCATCCACTGAAGGAGATGGTTAATCCATTTTATGGGGGGGTGCAAGCAGCTGTTGAACGAAGCCTCCAATAACCACCTTTTATGAAGGGATATAAATAAACAGAGTGGCTTCTATTTATAAGCTTCCAGTTCTGAGCCAATGTTCCTTTCAATTCTGCTGCCAGGCTCAGAAAGGAGACGCAAGAATTGAACTGACAAGAGACAAAAGTTGACCTTCAGCAGTTGTGGGAAGTTGGGATGCAGGTCTGAATTTGAATGCCAAAGCTTTGGGGATTGTTTTTATCTGATTCACATCTTGAGATCACTTCTCAGAATAACCAAGACCTTCAGGTAACTAGCCCTAACAGAGCTATGGATTTTTAAATACTAACAGAGATCTCTGAATATCCACCCACATTTATGCCAAAGGATGGCAACCACATGATGATTCTGTGAATATACATGAAGCCCTTTTCTGAAATCCAATGTTGGAAGAATACTTCTCCATGCAACTGCACTGATTTCAGTGAAAACTGGGGTATTAATTCAAAACAGAAACCACCAGAATCAGATCTACAACTGATTTCTTGACACTGCATATTTTGAAAAATATTTTTTTAAAAATATTCCTTTTTCTGATCAGTCCATTCTTCATGTGAGGGACATCAAGGGGAAAAAAAACAAACCCCCCAAACCACAAATGATACATCAGCTACAGTCACAGACTAAGAAAATCATTATGTTCTAAAGAAACATTTATATTTACTTACAATTTACTATGCTCCACGTGAGGTATGTTATAAACTCCAGGTTATGTACCTTTGCTAAAGAAACAGAGGACAGATAAAGTATACAAGTCATGGACTGTAAAATGACTATAAAAAAGGCAGCCTGGACTAGACAGGAGGGAAAAAATGACACCCTGTCTATCATTAAAATATTTATGCAAGAACAGCAGGCAGTATGACTTTTTAAATTCTGTGAAAAACTATGAACTAAGCTCTAATGAGAAGCAGATAACCTGACTCTTTATCACAAGCCTGAAAGTCTGAAGAAACAGACTCTCTTGATACTTTCCTCTATTTATTATGAACTGCAGTGTTCTGAACAGCTGATGTTTTTTGAATCCAAAAGGCAGACACGTCAGCAGATGAACTATAGTACACCCAGTTATGTCAGTATTTTGCATGGCCTTTATCACTGGGTGTGAGCAGTAACTTCCAGGCGTGTGAAACTCAGAATCAGATGCAGTTCTCAGACAATCATAGTAACAAAAATTCCTCATGCTTAAAAAGTAATTTGTACATGGAAAATTATTGCCTTTTTGTTGTTGTTGTTTTGGTTTTGTTTGTTTTTATTTTTGTTTTAATACTCTGTATAAAGTCAACCATCTTTGCAGAAAAATTGTTTTTATGCTCCCTTGCTAAAACCAGAATTGTTTTACCATGTTGCTCATTGTGTGTTCAGAGAAAATTTGAATAATCAAGTTCCCTTGGTTATTTTCTTTTGACAAAATATTTTCAAATTACGCATTTCTGTGATTATTCATGCTTTTACCAGAAATAAGAATTATAAATTTTTCATAACAGATAGCCATGTTTCAAGATTATTATTCCATTTTACAGAAAATTAGTATCCAAGTGAGAAGATTTATATGTTTAAGGAGGAATAGGCTCTATAATATGCACACAACTCCTCTAGGCTGTCCTTGTGCAACCTTAGATATTCTCAAGGATTTGAATTACAATCTGTGTCAATGATTCCCAGATTTCTTTCCTCCTCACTCACTTCCCTTTTGTTCACACTTGTAATTCAAACTGCTTCTACAGAATCTTCTCCAGATGTCCTCTTGCCAAATGAAAACCAATGTGTCAAAACCATCTCTTCTCTCCTCCCAGCTCCTTCCCTCCTGTTTTGCTGTAACTGTCAACAAGTCCACCATCCCCCTACCCCACAAGCCTTTTAATACTGGGATCATTTACAGCTCTTCTCCACTTGCAAAGCCCAACACACCCAAGCACATGTTTAATGTTTACTGCCTGCCCTAAAATCTCTCTGCAGCAAAGTTTCAAAATAGACATCAAATAAACATCAAGTGCCACAGACTGTCTGAAGGAAATGAGGATTTACCAGCCACAGAAAGCATTACCTAAATCTCACAGATGAGAAAATGAAAATCCAGCCAAAACTGGCTGCATTTGCTTGCTGATATCAATTATTAATCTTCTGGTTTTCTAAACACAGGTATAGAAAAATGGGAATGATACACAATGCAAAATAATCATTAGCAAGACAACAACAATTTAAGCACTTACTAAAAAAGAAAATGCCATCTGTCCTAAGCAAGCCTGCCTCCTGTGAAAGTCTTAACACAATATCTTACACAACTCCTATTTCAAAGTTTGAAGACAGTTATGTCTTTATAATAGAACATGTGAGTAAACTAGCCCCTATCACTGGAGTTGTTCAGCCACTTACTCATCTTAGTTCTCTTTACTTTTCACACAAATTTTCTTGGCACATGGGCACAAGCCCTTTGATTAAAACCTTTAGATTTAACCTTAGAACATAACTAAGAGAAAAGCCTGATTTTCAGATGTGATTTTCAAGGTCATTTTATCTTTTGAATGAGAGAAAAAAAAATCCACAACAGAAACTCAATTGTATTTTTACTCCATTTCAGAATGCCTGAACTTCATTTCAGTGGCATCTTCTTCAAATATTTTCCTAGGCAAGAACACCATGCACTTGTACATAGGGCTAAAGAAAATACTACACTGTATGCAGCATGAAAGATAAGAGATTTAATCTTTTTTGTTTCCTCTGGTCCATCTTAATTCAACACAAACATGTGAAAGACACTTCCCTCTGTTGAGGCAATAAAGGGATCCATTGTGATCTTTATGATTTAAGAAATTCTCTAAAACAATAAAGTGTATTGTATATTGTGCATTATGAAATGTTAAAGCTGAAAGAGCCTATCCTAGTTTTCACATATAAGTAACATGTTCAAATACAAGAGACAATCTACTACAGATATTTTAAATTTAAAAAAAAACCCATTTCCTCAAGCATCGTATGCAAATTGCCTGAAATAAGATGACCAAGCCTTAACACCTAATAAAATTTTCACTTTCTAAAGTTAGAATTTGCTCTCATTTTCTAATCTGGCTACTGCAATTTTGCATGCAGCAGTGTGCTTCAGAATCACAGCATGAAACAGAGAGGGGTTTTATGAAATTAACCAACAGAAAGTGTTAAGAAATTCAAACCCACTCTTCAGGAAACTGATAAAGACAAAGAAAGCAAACAAACCCCCACCAGACAGTGACAGTTCATTTTATTTCAGATAAGCACCATCAAGCTTGTCCCAGATTTCTTAGTTATTTTTATATAAAACTGTATGTTATTCACTGACTGTCAAGAAAGCTGAAATATGTTATAGATATGTAAAACTTATCTAGTATCAATGGGAAAAATCTTGCCTAATCTCAGTATTTCTCAACCATTAAGCAATATAATTCCCTCAGCACAGATTACAAAAAAAAAAAATCCATTAAAATATTTTCAACTTACAGGATATGATCACTCCTGAGTGGTGCACTTGACTGATGATTTTTGACTGAGAAAATAGTTTCCAGAAGGAGATGATTCATGTAAACCCAAAATTTCATGGAATATAGCACAAGGGTTTTTTGAGAGGGGGGAAGAAACACATTCTCAAGAGATTAAGTGTTGTTTTCACTGCCTTTGAACTTATCATCTCCCTAGTTAAAGGATGTTTTCATTGTCTGCTGCTCACATCTTTATAAGGACCATCTGAGATGTCATTTTGCAGGCTATCTTCCCCTCCGTGACTCGGTGAGTTCTGTCTGACAGTTCAGCTCATAAATAGGGCAAACAAGAACAGAGCCATATGGGAATATAAGTACAACTAATTACTGACTTGTTTTAGTTTCAGCCAAACCTGGATTTCATCCTAGTATTTTCCTCACATAAGCCATCATGTCACATGTTACAGCAAAGTAAGGAACATTTATTTTCTAAACATTCAAAGGGCCTAATCATGACTTAGCTGTCCAATTCCCCAGTTTTTACTGCTGGCATTTACACCCACGTTTCCTACCAGGGAGCCCATTTGACTCAAGCTTGATAATTGGTGGCATGAAGAGGTGGGGGCAGAGCCAGTCTCAGCCCCAGCCTGTACACAGGATCCATTTTTTTGGAAACAGGCAGTGGTTCAGAAGACACTGCACTCACTCCATGTCAGCACAGTGCTGAGCATAGGTCAGAAATTGATCTCTGCTTAACTGAGAAAAGCCTTCCTTCAGGCACAATTGCTCAGGCAGCAGTTCCACACATAGATTTTGCAGCAGAGCAGGTATAAGTGACAGCACACTAACTCACCCTGGCGAGATGATGTGCTGGAAAACCACAACAGTGACCACCATGAGCAAAGCCCTCACTAATACAATTTAAAAAACTCTTTGTATGTTGCTTGCTGGTCAGTCTTGAAGATTCAAAACCTGCTTTTCTATTTATTTAGGGTGGTGGAGTTGGCTTGCTGTTTCTTTCCAGTTGGTTTTGGAGCTCTTTTTGAAAACAGCTCTTTCTTTTGCTTTCCTTGCAGGTGGTTGGTACAGAAGTTAAACAAAAGCCTTTCAGAACCTTCATACCCCATTTAAGGATCATTCAAAGAAAATCCAAAGACACAACTGCAAAGGATATGAAGGCAGTGCACTGAAAAAACCCAAAACTTCTGGGACAGCAGCAGACAAACTAAAGAGTAAGAGTACTAGAGAGAAAAACACAAATCAAAATTTTTAAATTTGCAAAAAGACATGACAAAATGAAGAGTCACATGGAGTAATTATTCTTTTACTACTTTGCTCCACTGTGAAGAGAATGTTTATATCTAAGTGAAGCTTGTGCTTGGTTTTGGTTGTTGAATTTTGGTTGCTTCTGCAGGACATTCATATGCTGACAAAATTTTAGAGCCTTACTTCTTCCAAGTTAAATAATGGTCTTATCATTCAAATGCATTTTAATTTGTTGTATTTTTAGGCTTTATATACTCACAACTCTCACAACCATTTCAAAGTTTCATTAATTGAGGCACAGAGCCTGTATTAGAGGAGTACAATGCTAGACAGCCTGGAAACACGTATTCCCCTAAATTTCAGAGTTGTGTTCTTTTATTCAAAATCTTTTCAGTGTCAGCACAAAGAAACAGCCCAGCTTTCTCAACTTCGATCATCTGGACAAGCTCATGATTTCACTCAGCACAATAGCATCCACATAAATAAAAAAAAATTCAAATCCCTTCAAACCAAGTACATTACAAAATCAAGGAAGATAATAGCATTTGTGTAGAAACAAACAACTGAACACAATACTTGGCTTTTTTTCCCTTGCTAGATTTGTTGAGAAGGTAGAAGCCAAAAATTATTTTCTTGTTGTTGTTGTTGGTTTTGTTTTAATTTAATGCCAATATCTAGAAAAAACATCTGGTTATTCTACACAATGTTAAAACTAAAATTGCCAGAGAACAGAACATCTTTCATAAAGAGTACTGAATGTACCTCTCAACTTTCTCAGGTTTTATTTTCAAAGTTATTTGGGCTGTTTGTTGCTTTCTTTAATCTCTTTCCATAGAGAGGAAATTCTAGTACACTAATTAGTCTTGGATCTAAATCACCTACTCTTACCATCCACTCACTGACACCAAAGCCTCATTTTTTTTGAGGGACATAATTACTTTTAATTTACCTAGATTGTAGAGAATCACTTAAATATCTAGGCTTTGAGAAACACTGAGATCTGAAAGGTGTTTTGAAGTATATTTTCTCGGTGGTATATTGTAATACATATGCCATGGCACAAGAAGAACAAAAAATGAAAAAAAAAAACCCAAACCAACCAGAATTCTCCATCCTGGATTTTCCTACAGGATGCAGCCATCATCAGGATCAGTTCTAGTTTTGAAACAGCAGTTGAATTCATCTGGATCATCCTGTAAGATTTTTGTGTAACTCAATGCTTACACTATTTTGTTATAAATTGTGACAAATAACTGATGACTTAATCTCAATTAGATTGCAAAGTAAAGCTCAAAATTCCATATGCATGAAAAAGAAAATCACATACAGGAATATATTTCCTTTTCATTCTGTCAACATAGATTACAGATTGCAGCTGCTAAAACATGGAAATTGCAGCACAATTTTCAGGATTAGTATCAGATCAAAAATAAAGGAGGGAAGATATCTAGAGATCACAGTTATTTTAGCTATTTTTTAAAAAACATTCTGGGGTTTACTATATTAAACAGCTTTTATTAATATTTATTATTTTTCCTCTTTTTCCCTTACATTTAACTCTCCATCAAAATGAATTAAAAAAAAAGAACATTAATAATTTTATTGTAGGTTCCTTTGAATGTCTGAGAACAAGTAGTTTAATTTAAGAGACCCATTCCCCAGCTGGTATGCATCATTAAAATACTACTGATTGCACTGGAGCAATGCCATTTAACATCTAACAAGTCCTTGAACTAGGAAAATTCATAACAAATGAGAAAGCTACCAGATTAACAAGCAGAGTAGGTCAGTGAAATATTGAAGAAAATCTGTACAAATGGTCATGCTATATTTATTTGCAATTTGGCAAAAAGTCCTGAGAACTTAGAAATATCTGACAGCCTGTGCTGAGGTACAAGTTGCCCTTACAAGTAGAAGCACTATATTTTATAAGTTCTGCAGTGTTACAAGAGTAGCAAAAGCTTTTTTTCCTGGTAAGCTGTTGCTCCAATGCAGCATCTGCTGCAAACACACAAAAAAATCAGATGAATATGGAACAGCAGGAAGGCAGCCCATTACCCACAAAAAGTATAAAACAAGAAAATTCAGTAGCTACTGTGTCCAGCAGTGTCTACACACCACATGAATCCTTCTGAAGATTAATCCCTCTTGACACAACTCATAAATAAAATAATTCTCCTATCGGTTTTGCTTGAGGCGGTGGCAAAATACAGATTCAATTTATGGCAATAATCCTTTCATCTTACAGCCTAACACTGTGTGTCCAGATGTAAATACAAAAGCAAAAATGCTTAAGGAGTTTAAGTCTGTTTACCTGCAGGACTTGTAGTTAAGGGGGTTTCACATTTGCCCAATACTGGGTTTTTTTGTAATAGCTTCACATTTTTAAGAATTTGATTCTAAAATGACAAGCTAATAAATCAGGAAACAGATAATTTTTATTTATGTGCCTACATAGAAATGCTAGCAAATAGGAGGGAGCAGAGAATAAATTAAACTTGGGTGTGATCCTAGAATAGCACTTCACTTGAAATAGCAATAGAACAAGGGAAAGGCTTCACTGTCCTTGGCTGCCAGCTCTCTGGGGCTGGCAGGGTATGACAGTGGTCTCAGCACACACTGACAGTCAGGATGACTGTTCCACTCAATGGCCAAACTTCTTTCAGCTTTGTCAGGCTAACCTTTCATCTCTTACCATACCTGGATACCTCTGATGTCATATATGATACCCATGTGATATGATTAATTATAAACCACAGTTTAATGTGATTCAACAAAATGTCTAAGTGAAAAAGGTTTTATGAAAGGTTCTTCCATGAAATGTTCTCTCCCTTTATTCATTAGTTTACATCACTGCAAACATTTTACGTGACTGAGGCTTGTTCCAAATGTGACAGGAAATTTGATTTGCTGTACCGTGCTATACTTGTCATCACTTAATTAATTAATTCTAATGGAAAGGGGGAAAAAACCCCTCTAAATATATCCTTCTTATACCACCTTAGTTAGAAATAGTTCCAGGAATGCATGCATTAAACACTTCAAGTATTACCTCTTCAGGGATTTTGCTTCTTGATTCATGCCCATGTGCTCCCTCTTTTGACAAACATCACCAACCAATCTTAGTTGTACTGATTAAACAGCAAGCACATAAACAATTAAATTGTGGCTCTACGGGTGGATACATGAACATAAATCTGCAATTTGCACAGATCTTGCTTTATGCTGTTAAGTTACTAAAGAAATTAAGATGTCACAGGCCTGGAGTTGTCTTCTACAGCCTTTCCCTAAAGCATAAAACACAGAGACTAAAGGCCAGTTCTCAGGACAGAAAAGGGTCAGAGGTATACACAAGTGAGTGGGCAGGAGAAGGCATTTTTCCTCTCTTATTGATCAACGACCTGGAGAAGGGAGAGTTTCCCAGTCTGTGGATATCACCATACTCTTTCATGCAGCTAAATGCCATGCCCTGCCAAGCAGCTCAAATCACCCAACTCTGTGAACAGGGGAAATCACAGCACAAAAGCTTCCTTGTAAATAAGGGGAATAGAAGACACTGCAGGGAAGGGAGTGGGAAGCATGGATGGGGTGGAGGCAGAGACAATCTAAACCATGCCATGATGACACTGAAATTGGGACTGGCAGTTACAGCTTAAGGAAAAGGACACTGGAATCATCACTGGCTTTTCTCTGAAATCAGTGACTCAGACAGTGACAGCCAAAAAAATGAACAGATCATCAGATGTCATTCAGAAAGGGTAAGAAAAACAAGTTCTTCATTTTGTGACTGTAAAAATCTTGCTATATCCACATCCTGAGTGTATTTCTGGTCATCTTGGAGAAGAAGAACTAAGAAAAGGAAGCAATAACCTTAGAAGAGGCCCATGAAAGGCAGCTGAAAGTACCAAGTGGATGCAATAATTGCCTTATAAGGACCGACCTAAACAGGCTGGGAAAATTTAGGGGCAAAAGGGAAGACTGGAAGGGTACAAATATAATCAAGGTTTGGAGAAACCTTCGACAAATTTATGATGTGCAACCCAGAAACAGAGATAGGATAGAGTTGTAGTAGCTAAGATGCCAAAACAACAGCTCTGAATGCTGAGGAAGGAGGGAGGGCATTCTGTCATAGGAAAAAAGAAAAAAATAAAAGGTTGCGGAATTCCAAACAATTTAATTGATTGTGAATTAACAACAGTTCCTTTTGCTTTGCTGCTCCTCAGTTCTTAATCTACTACTTTGGTATGAGTTCCTCCATACCACGAAGGTGTGGCACCTTCTGTGCTTTCTCTGAAGTCTTGTTCAGAGAAGTTTTCATTGCTGCCCTGCTCAGACACCCCCTCTAGACCTTGCATCTCTCCTGTTTTTCCTCCTTTCTTTGACATCTCTTGTTCTCTACTCCTCCTGCCCAGTTGTGCTTCTTGTTTCTCCTTTCCCCTGCTCAGGAGTCCCTCCTGCCCTGGCATTCTCTCTTGCATCTCATGTTTCTTTTGCCAAGGGGAAAGTGTCTGGCACAGACAGCCCTGACCCACACACAGAGAGGTCTCCCTGCAGTGTCCCTGCTACCAAACTCCTGTCCAAGGCACAGAGAGCAGGAATTTTCCCATCTGTGGTCATTCTCACTGCACACTGCTGTGTCCTGTGAGAATCCAGTCCACTCACTCTCCTCGACACTGTTGGAGGCACCCATGGGCTTTACACAGTCATTTTTTGGGTTTGACTATGCTGTCAGCCATGGAATATTTCGAGGCTCCTTTAAATCAAAACCATGGCCTGAGGCAAATATGAGCATATGTATTTGTTCAGAGCTTTGATGACATTCGATTTCACATATGAAGTTTCTGCAAAATCCATTTATCTACACTTGCCTTACCTAAGTGTGAATGCTGACCCCACAAGAATTTTAAATGGCTGGGGAAATTAGCATTTTAAAAATCCAAAAGAAATGGTTATCCCTTACAACAGAATTGTAATATTCTTTCTTACCAAGTTTTGAACATCTCAGTTACTCTTCTCCAGAAGGATTTGTCAGTTGCCAGCCTTGAAATAGCATTTGAATTTCCACCAGCACACAACCTCAATTTGAACTCAAATTAAATAAAAATACATTTGTAAAGTAGCGTAGCTAAAACCATCTTATTTTCTACCTTTTAACATAGTTTAACAAAATAACTTGCTTCAATGTCTATTTTAAAGATTTACCAAAGCACTCATGATAGAAGTTCCCATAGCTATAAATTTCCTTAAGATATATTTCAATAATTTTCTCATCTAAAAGAAAACTTGCAGCTGTTGTGTTTTGAAAAAATTTGGCAGGGATGTATTTGTATGTTGCGAATGATGTCACCATCTTGTGACAAGCTACAGAATGCTTTTGGCTGGGTCAGATTTTGTCTAGGCCACAATTATCTACATTTATTTTAAACTCTTAATTGAAATATGTCTTCGAAATGAACGTGCATGCAGACATACAGCAATGAAAAGTAATCCCTTTTGCTTGCTGCATTTGAGTAATAGTTCATGATACCAAACAATACCATATGCTTCTTCTCAATAGAAGCATTTAATTAACACATGGGATCAGACAGATTTACATGGAAGCTGGGTTTTCATCTTCACCTCCTGAGAAATATTTTCCCAGCACACATTGTGTCTCAAATAATTGTTTTCTGCAAGGAGAATTGTGCTCTGAACAGGGCTGATCCGCTGTATCAGTTTTAACAGTCAGCAAAGACATTTGCATAAGGTCTCAAATAGGACAGGAAAAATCACCATAAAAGCAGAGGCTGTGTGAGAAGCTCAGGGGAAAAAAGACCATGCAGCTGTCAGGCATCCCTCCAAAAGGGCTGGGCATAAGAAAGGAGAAGTGAAGCACAGAGAAGGGGAGGCTGAAGATTGACCAGGCTGCCACCTCTGCAGAATTGAATTTTGCCATCTCCAGGCCTGAGGACTAAATAAGTTAATTCAATTTGTTTAATGAGCTGGAAAGCTTCTAACAAACCCTGCTTTTAAATGTCTGGTCAGGAATACAGAAATCTCTCCAAAGCATTAAATCTGCTATTTGCAGAGAAGAGGAAATGTTCCCTTGGGATAACAATTAAGGGTGGCAAGGGACAGAAAAGGACAGAGTACTGCAGGAACCTTAGCAAGGCCAAGTGTTTTTCATGGGAGTACCCAGGGTTTCAGAAATGTTAATTACCTTTCCCGTCTCCAGACACACTCTGCCCTATTTGGGAGCGATCCAGGTAGGAGGCCGGAAAACAAGTTTCCACTTACAAGGGTGTTTACGGATTTTTTTCCCAAAGTTTTGATTTATTTTCTTGGAGAAGTAGATGAGAATTCTGCCCTCAGACTATTTTCCCCTTAAAAGGTAATCATGAAGGAAAAACGTAAATCAATCTGATGTTGTTATATACAAGGAATCCCTCGGTATTTTTCTCAAAGTTTGTTTCTGCCCAAAAAATTCTAATATTTTTTAATTTAAAAGACATTTATAGTGGTTTTAAAACTCACTGAAGGTATATACTAATCTTAGACTTTGAATAGAAGCCTTGCTTCACTTCTATTCCAACTATTGTATGAATCTTGACAAGTACCATTTTTGAAAGCATGTAGAGTTAATATTATACAGAATTGTAATAAAAAGTTCTGTATCTTTTTTTTTTCTTTCCTGAAGTGAGGGACATTTTAACATTATATTTGACTCTCAGGAATTTTGACATATCACCATTCCAAACAGAATATTTGATTTCCATCTACTAGATTATGTTCCTCTCTGCACATTATCTGTTGTCTTCTAAAACAACAAATATTCTTGAAGAATTTATTTTAAAATATACTTGACTATCCAAGTTCCAGTTTTATTTGTACTCTTTCAACTTGGACTCTTTCAACTTGGCACAGCAATAGGGAAAAAAGCAGACTCCACTATATAATTCGGAATTAATTATCCATAGAAAAGAAAAGTGATAATACAGAACATATTTCATATTCCAACAAATACTCAACGTCCTTGAAACTTTTTGCTAATAGAGTTAAAGCTATTGGTATGGGTTTGAGCAGTGCAGACGGACTAAAACAAAGGTGAAATACCTCTTTTCCCACCCCCAAAGAAACAAAACAAGTTCTGTGCTGTAAACTAGCAGGGCACTTCTGGCAACCAAATTCCATATTCTCAAATGCTTTGGGTTTCTCCAGTGAAGAAGCCTCTCAAAGAAAAGAGAAAAAAAAAAAAAGAAGAAAAAAGTAACCAACTTTCTCCTTTCTTTTACTTTTGATTTTAAAAACATGCTATTTCTGGTAATATCACACTTGATGAGATGGAGAACAAAAAAAAAAAAAAAAAACAAGTCCCATGGTTCTTAATAAAGAACTCCAAATGCAGCATTTCTAGGAAGTCATGATTATGGAAAACTCAGCCTAGCTAAATATTTACAGCTGATCAATAAGACAGAACATCATTTCTTTGTACATTACAAATCAGTTCTGTGGTTCTGCAAATGTCCAAACCATTCAAAGCTGCCTGCTCTTCCTTTTCAACATTACTAAGCCTCATCTCCCAAAACACTAACAGAGTAGCTCTTCAGTCTTGGAGGCAGCATATATGATCTTTTCCATAAAGCAATTCTCACTTTCTGTGACATGACTTTCCTGGTAACACAGTACACCCAGGAGCTGGAAGCCAGCAGGAGTTACAAGAAGACACTGCCCAGGGCTTTTCAGCAAACAGAAACTGAGCCACCTTGGTAAAATGGTCTCCTGGTTGCTGATACAGCCCAAACTCCAAGGGGAATAACAACAACAACAGGGCATAAATAATGCTGCATGAGTAGACCTTCTATCAGACATTTAACTGTGAAAATGAGCAACTGATCCTCTCTGCTGAAAAGACAAGTTGAAAATGCTCTATTTTTATTCAACTCTGCCTGGTATGATAACAGCCCTGATAGAACCCACTGAAATGATACCAGCCCTTTTTTTCTGGCCAGATGCAAGAGAAACCATTCTGCTTGCAGGCACAAAAGGAGGCTGCCAACTGTTTACCTCTGTTGGTGCTCTGATGTACCTGAATTACAAGAGAATTATTAACTGCTGTGCTAAGAGATAGGGAAGGAAAAAACTGCTTTAGAATTCTATTGGAAGACATTTTAGCTGTGAATGCTAAATGCTAATACTAATGCTATTACCATTAGTAACCACGATCAAGATTTTGCACAGAAAAATGTATTTCTTTATCAATTAGCTAAACAATGGCAATTGATGCTGTTCATGCCATTCCATTTCAAGATTTCAGACATAGAGATTTGATAAAGAAAATATAAAACCCTGCCCTACATCCTAACTTTATTTGCTACACTGCAATTTTTTCAAGCTTAATTCCACTCTATTTTCCTGTAACATATAGACTAAAATTACTCCTCATTTCAGCAGTTTCTAACTTCTGTCTCATTGTGCCTGCTGCAAGAACTATAAGTAATCAAAGCTCAGGCCTCTCCATCACCTTCAATTTTTCCTCAAATTGCCCCATGAGGGGGACTTATTTGATCCAGCAGTGTTGCTGGGAAGTATGGAATGTATGTAACTTTACTATTCAGTCAGCATTAGGAACCGGTTGTTGAAAATTGCTACAGCAAGATATTCTTAAAAATAAAACCTTTTTCTAGAAAACAGAGCTTTAGAAAATGAATACAAAATTCTAAAAACCCAGAATATCTAGTTTTTTCAAAGTGAAAATACCATGAAGAAAAATGATTTAAAGCTTTTGCCTTTTGCATCTTCTTATTCGTTTGTCTTTTCATTTTGCTTGATGCCAAGAAGCACTTTGAGACTTCACAGTTAAAAACATTATTAGCTTTCAGTGCATTCCACCTTTTTTTTTTCCTTTTGGATTGATTCATTTTTCTGATGCCATGGGAAACCCAGAACTGTAGTACCAGGAATTTGTCCTTATTTCTTATTGTAATACAGAGAGAACAATGGCTAAATTTCTCAAACACTTAAACCACTTCAGAGTGTTCTGATCCCTTATTAAATGCAGTGATTAATCCCCCAGATATTACGGCATAAGCAAATATTTTTAACTTCCAGCCCCTTGTGGGACATCTGACATTGACTTGGGGAAGGAAAGGGCACAGGCAGGGCAACTCCAATCACCAGGAAATCTTTGAAGGAAATCAATTCTCTATTGCATAAACACAGAAAAGCTGCTTTCTGATAAAACAGCTTGGAAACTTGAATTTTCTTCTCTCTTTCCATGGCAGAAGCAAAGGCTAGATTAAAACCCAGGTGTGATAGTGCAGCCTGCTAGAGCTGCAGAGCTGTGACAGAAAAGCACACTGCTCCTAAGAGCATCCCTGACCTGCACTGGGCTTGAATGCAGGGTTGCATTTAAAACACAGCAGAGATCTACTCATCTGTCTGCTGTCCAACACACACTGCTGTGACTCTTTGAAAACACAGAATAATAACTAAAATAATAAGGCATTATTTTGAGGAAGATATTTGAAAAAGCCAGCTGTATGCTGTGAAAGTTGAAAATTTAGAGACCTTAGTCACTTATTGATGGTCATCTCTTCTGAAATGTGGGGAAAAAATAAAAACAAACCCTAGAAATCACTTTTCCTCCCACATCTTTCACCTGGTTTTCTTTAAACTTGAATCAATTTCCAAATATTAAAAAAACCCAAACAATATGTCATTATTACAAATCTGTTATGTATCAGAACAATTACTGTCACATCTGCTAACATTTAGTTTTCCCCAGCTCTTCATCCTGTCCCCCTAGATTATGGTTTCTTTGATATGAGACTAATTGGTTATGATGGGTTTTCTCTTTGCAGGTGTTCCTATGATGCCCAGCACCTTGATCCAATTTTCTTAGAGCAGGCAGCCTTTTGGTCATGAGCAAAGTTCTGCTCATGATGATTACATGTGCAATGCACTAAATTGCTCCAGACAGCTTTGCTTGGAAATGCATGAAAAATAAGGTCTCACATGGGAGAAATGCTAAGAAAAACAATCTCAACTTTTCACTAAAGTGACAGACGTTAAATCCACAATGAGAATCAACAAATTTCTTAAAATAATGAAAATCACTAACCACTTAATCTCTCTATGTAGTTAATTTCCTCCATGTTCCCTATATCTCTAAATACATACCAGACTCTTCTGGCTTAAAAAAATCCCCAAACCAACCAAAATGCCTCACAAAAATACTCAAATTGAAAAATCAGTAAGAATTCACTGATTTCCCCTAGAATTTTAGCCCAAATATACAATGATTCAGGTAGGCATTAAAGAATCACCAGCTATTTCAATATAACTATATATTTTGACACATAAGGAAAACTTTTGGTAGGTTTTGTTACTGATTTCCATGGGAACAAAATACCCTGAAATAGGTATTATGATTGTTAATTAGACTCATTGAGGGGAAGAACTTGTTCCATACTCACAAAAGAAGCAAGAACAATTATTAGCTAAGCCTAAGCTGGAAATCTGTAAGATAAGTCCAAATATCATGTAAGAATAATTAGGTTAAGCCAAATATAATTTATTCCAAAACAATCTCTTATGTTTGTGATGCCCAATGCTTCCAGTCTGAGCAAATAACATGAACTTATTTGGATCTTATTTTGAAATAAGGCAATGCTATAAGCATTTGTATGTTTTTCTCTCATGCAAAATTATTTTTAAATAGTATGGTTTTGTTATCAGGCTGAAGGTCATCATAAGAAGCCACAAATATATTAATAATGAAAAAAGAGAGTTGTTTACAGGTCTTGTCCTACAGTGAACTACAAAATCTTGTTAGGAAATACATCTTTATAAAGCTAATGCATAATTGATAGCCATATGAGGATCTTTTACTGTTTCTGATCTAAGTCCTAACAAATGTTAGTTGTTAGTCTAGAATCCATCCAGGTTAAACACAAGATTACCTATGTGAATGTAAATAGGGCAAGGGAACTGGCTTGAAAGAAATGTCTCTAATTTCCCTCAGTTTTTCACCCTGCAATCATCCTCTTTTAAATGTCAGATACCGACAAATTTTACAAAATATTTATCATACAAACAGTGAACATCAGGAGGTTTTGTTAGGTTCTTTATGCTTTTGTTATATTTTTGTTAATTGGATTCAATAAACACAATTAAATTTTCATGGTTTTCCTATGGAAGCTGTCTATTTGAATTCCATTATCCATGATTTTTAAACTTATTTGAGAGCAGTGCAGCTCTTTGTATCTAACAAGTTCAGTCACCATTGTAGCACCAGAGTGGCTTTCTGAAATTCATTGCAGTTTATCCTCACAGCAGCCCAGCAAGGTCAGGATATACCATCCCTATTTTTAAAGTGGCAAACTGACATCCTGAGTAAACTGAATTTTTGGGAGGACTAGAATGCAGCATAACTGCTCTGACATTGTGCTGCCCAACTAGCAAAAGCAAACCTTTCTCATTCTGGGTTGCCTTCCACCCCCTGCCCTCCTCCAAGGTGCTCCTTACACATGTCAGCCTTGATCACAAGGTGCTGACCACGTGCTTATTCTGCCATGTGCACCAAGATCTGTCACTATACTAAACCATGCTTCTCATCCTTAAGAGGTTTTTTATTAGTTTTAAGAGTTATTTTACGACCTACAACAGGTATTGCTTAGCTCTGGTCATCTGTGCCTTTATTAAGCAAAGGCATAAAAAGCCTAATTATTGTTTTTGTTTTCTCTACCCTTGTTCCTCTCTAGTTTGGGATTTTTTGAGTGAGAACTGTGATGCACTATGAGAAAGGCTCAAACTTCCAGTAATTCTAAAAGCAGGAAATACCAGTGAAAACCTGTTTCTCAGGGGACACCCAGCCTAAATACTTGGTTCTGAAAAATTCAGATAGTTAAAAGAGAATCTATTGCTTGGGTGTTCAGCTATAATGGGATTTTTGAGCACATTTTGTACCATATATTTGGGTTGGTTAGGTTACCATATATTAGGCTATGGTCAGGTCCAGAAGTGATTTAGACAATCCGTTCAGAATGTAAATTAAAATATACAATATCTACATTACATTGAGGCTTTTATCTCAAGTAAGACATTATTCTATTTACCTTGAACTTTGTGAACTGCTGAACTACCACCTTAAGCAGTTCAGGCTTCAGATCCCAGGAACAACTTCTTGACTCTTATTTCTCTAATAACACTTGTCCAGTAAGAAAAAAAAAATCATTTATTGCAGAAATAAAAAACAAAATTACCCCTGTAGTATCCAAGAATGCTTTGTACTCCAGGGATGCCTTTTCCTACACAAGGCATTTCATTTTTCCAAACTCACCTAGTGTATTTTAATTATCATCTACCCATTTTCTCATTATATTCTCTTTACTGGCTGAAGGAGACCTATATTAGAAACCTCAATTTTTAGTTGAACATAGAAGCAGACATTCAGACTCTCCTGTGCAATAATGGAATTTCTAGATCATTATGATATTCATAATTTCTACAATATCTCTAAAATTTTATTGCCTGCTTCTGAACAGCAAATATATAAGTTGATTTTTCAGTGAAACACTGGAAATGTGACCAGAACTTATAAAATAATAGGAGATCAAAATGAGACGGTACTGATTTGATTTCTCTCTTCAATAAAGCCATTTCAGGGTAATCTATCTTTATCTTGGCACACCAGGAAGTCAGGCATCCTTCAGTTTTTACAACTTACTTAAATAGCACAGGATTAACAATGAATATTCTGTACTTCAAACTGCAATCAGCCTCAACTCCTCACTCCAGAAAGATTTCCTTTGACTACAGTGAACTGTAGAAAAATAATTCTGTGCATCAAAACCAGAAATTTTCAACACAGTGATTATCAATCACCAGCTGCTTTCATGATTGAGAATATGTTTTTCATTGGCTATTCAAGACTGGACATGCACAGAGACAAGTCCTCTTCATTGCTCCCTTTCCACAAAAAAACCCCAAAGCAAACCAAACACCACCACAAAAAAACCAAAAAAAACCACCAAAAAACCCACACCACATAAAAAGCTTTGATTTCTTTCACTGTGCATTGCTGAAATAAAGAATGTGTGTTCCTCCACTGATTCAATGCAGCTTTTAAAGTCACACTGTACTTCAGAAACAAAGGGTGAACAACACCTCTTTTTGAATGCATCCAAAGGAATGGCTAATACAAATATGTTCAAATGAAGAAATGCTTAAAACAGCTATTTAAAATCTACTGAAATCACGTGCATTTTGCTTTATACTATTCAAGTGGATTTCAGGAACTCATGTTATAGCTTTGCACAGGAATTCTCTCCAAGGTAATATGTAATTGCCTCTCTATACTAAGTAATTTAGGCAACATTCTTTTCATCAGACACGATTCCTGTTAAATATCACATATATATATATATAGCTTATATCACAGGATATAAATTCCACAGGATTCACTTTTTTGACCAATATTTAATATTTAATGTTTATATAATTCCATCAATTCTACCTTTTAAATCTTACCTTTAAAATCTGTCATTTCTTTCAAATCAATTAGTCCCTTAACATCAACTTCTTATTAACACATCATGAATAAATAATTCATATTTAGTATTTCAATAATTCACTTGGATCCACATGAGCCATAAAAAGCTGTTGTCTTGAATCAGAGAGGGCAGTGTGTCATGGCCATGAGTGCTTGGCCTATCTACTCCCAACAGGGGCAGCTAAAAGCTAGATGGAATATATTTTTTTTGGTTTTTCAATTTAAAATCAAATTCTGCCCATTCACAGTGGGTAGTTATGAAGCAGATGCTCAATGACAAAGTGTGAATAAAGCAACAATTTGCTAACATTGAACCTAAAACTTTCTGCTTTGTTTTTTGCATGCCAAAAAAGTGCCAGAGTAGACATTACCTATCAATGCCAAACAGCTCTTAAGACAAACTCCTGATGCTAGCAAAAAAGCACTTATTCTCAAGATCTGATTAATTACCAGTCATTACAATAATTTCTGTGTTTCCATGGACCTTCTGCCATCACCAGCCCTTTCCTCTGCGTGCTGTTTATTGCCCATGGCACTGCAGCCCCTTTGTGGCATTCAAGAGAGGCTCCCACTGATATTCACAAAGATCACCTCACTAAGTCAGTTCCTCAGCCATTAGTGCAGTTTCTTGAGACTACTCCAGCTGAGGCACTGTTTCCTATAATTTGATTTGTACTGCTTTTCAGAAAAACAATATGTGAAAAATAGTTCTATATTCAGGCCAAAGAATAAAAACTTAGTCTTTAGTCACCCATGTTCAGGCATAGAGGGATAAAAAGGGAAAAAATTTCAAAGGAAAAGAACAGTAGCTTAAAATATAACACTCATTTATTAGCATTTGTCTCTAAGTAGGAGTCCAGTTGTTCTAAGAGTACAACACAAATCAGTTTCATGATTTGCTTGAATTCATCATTGCTACTTCATATAACTTCTGCATAAAAGCACAATTATGGGGGAAAAAAAAATCACTTTTGACTGAGAAATAGGATTTCTCTCAAGAAGAAAGACATACCATTAGCTAAGTTGCAACTTCATACTGAAAAACTTCACATTCTGCTTCAAACTATTAAAAACCTTGTGTTTCTTAGAAGCTGTTGGCCTAAAATCTCCTGCATGTGTCATCCAAGTGCCAACAAAGCAGACAAGCAGAGTAAAAGCAGCGAGGCAGGATCTGGGAGCCCCAAACAAATGGAGGGTGAGACATGAGCCTTTATTAAGAGCAAAAGGCAAAGCTCAGAGCTGGCTCATATCACTAGATTGTCATAGCTGGCACTGGCAGGAAGGGATTCCACTTTTTATTGGGCAACAGCTTATATTACAGAGGCTTTACTGACTACTATCTATAGGAAGCTATGGCAGATTCCATCAGCACAAGCTGACACAGAGCCAGCCTCCAATTTTACACTTTGCCAGAAGTCAAGAGACATCAGACACCTACTGACAAACAGCAACTCTTTGGCAGTTTAATACACTTAAACTCACAAATGCTTCTGAGATGGTTTATCTCTTTTGGAAGTGTAAGAGACATTTATGGCTCTTCAAGACAGTATTTTACAAATTCTAGCAATGCTACTTGCCTTTCAGTCTAGGTTATTGCCTTTGTGCAAAGAATACAAGCTGGTGGCTGACAGTATATTTTCTCTATGCATTTATTTCATTCAAATTCACAGAGATGCCTTGTTTGTTCATGTTTCAGAAAGTAATTTAGTATTGGACCTCAAAATAACAGCAGAAAGAATGGGATTCTTTGCTCAAAGAGGACTTCCTGTTACCAGGAAATTAAATGTTTCTTCTGGCAGACAGTAAAGTACACACAGAAATAAAAATTAATCTGTAGGCTTACACTTACATGCTTTCTCAAAGTTAATTAAGAAGAAAGGTTACCCAAGGTTCAATGAATGAGGCAATGCCAACTTAGGAAGTGATCTCAACTTACAAGTGAGCAAAAATACAAAATTTCAATTGTTGAGCAGATGGAATAGATGCTTGTATTCTCTGATTTTCTGAAACTGTGACTGAACTCCTGTATCAATGCAAGTGAGGTTTACACAGAAAAACACACTCCCAAAGATTAATAACAAAATGAAAAAAATATTGGATAATTAACACAGAAACAGGGTAGGTCCTGTCTGCTTATTAGTCTGATTTGCCTAGATATCAAGAACACACAGAGGGAAAACCAGCTCCCAATTCATGCACAGGCAATTCAAGAACTGAAATTCCACAGGTGCAAAAATGGCCCAAGTTTTCATGTCAGTAAAAAGAATAATTTAAAAAAAGATCAATTGCTTTAACACTATCAGTACTATAAAAAAGGGGAAAAAATTGATACTATTTTGGGGGTGACCTTAGTTTCTCAATCATCCTGTAATTGGTGACTTTTCCAAGAATTAAGTCATGGATGTGTTTTACCATTGTACTTGTCATTTTCACCCCAAGATAGAACTTAAGAGTGACAGTACAAACCTAGTAGCAGATTTACTTGATTTAAGGGAAGGGAAGGAGGGTAAAGACTTGAGAATAATTTTTCTGACAGTCATTCTAACTGGCTGCACTATTAAAGCTTTGGTCTTCAAATGAAATCCAAAACAACATATTTATCACTTCTTGCAACCCCATTTTTGCAGAAGGCACATTGATACTTGGAGAAGTGAAGAACCCACTTCTCAATGATAGCTTGGACTATGAATCTTAGAAATTGGTGCTACAGAAACAACGTACCCTGTGAGTGTAAATCTAATTAGGAAATCAGGACTAATATAACCCTAGAGACTAAAAATACCTGGGATGTAGGATTTAGCTCTTCTAAGAACAGTGTGATGGGAGGCCATGAGGGGGCATTCTGCTAGATTTGGTCACACAAATGTAGGCAGAATAAAAAATTCTACACTATAACATTTGCAGTCCTGTTTCAGTTAAGGTGCTTTCTGAAACACACAATTACTCATTTTCAAATCTGTCTCTGTCACCATCCAAAACATTGGTCTAGGAAAAGCATTTGAAATACTTATTTTAATTTCACTTAATTCCTTTAAGTAATGACTAGAAAAGAGGAGCACACACTTTCTGAAAATCTACATCAGAATTACCCTTCAATGCCATACATTCTTAAAAATCTAGGATAAAGCAATCTAATAGATCACCAATGATACTTTAAGGCATTTTTTGAAGTTCACATGTTTTGGAAATGCTATAATTAAAGTACCATCCATGCAGAGAGACAGAGAAACAGTTCATTGCTTTCAAACATAGTTAGGGCTCCAACTAGGCACAGAAACTTTCTTATGCCATTTTCATGCTCACAGCCCTGAGATCAGGACTCAATTGTCAAGAAAACTTCAAAACTTTAACAGCTTCAACTCAGGACAGAGCTGCACAACTCATTCCTAGATTAATTTTCCCTAATGTTTTTGTATAATGCATAGGCTCTAAAAATACTCCACAAAAGCTGAAAAGCATAAAAAGCTAGCTAATCTTTATGGAAGGACAAGTTATTTTTGTCATACACTAAGAAGAAGATTTATGCATATGGTAGAAACACGAAATAGATTTGCTTTACTGTAAAAGACTTTGCTGTTTTATTTTGACCTTTTAAAATGTTTAGATAAGGTCAGAGTAAAATTAACAGGCAGTAATCACCCTCTCCAAAGTAAGTCTAAGTAAATCCATACTGCTTCTCCATTAAGAATTCCATAGGCCACTGCATACAAATTTAGGAATTCCAGTGGGTCATTGAATGCTTGCTCCAAAAATCAGTTTGGAGCCACTTTTATCAAATGCCAGGAATAAGCAGTGAACTCCTTCATGTTTACTCCATGCTGCTCTGGCAGGGAGCCAACAATAGCAAAGGAACTTGGAACTGCAGGACTAAATCCCCATTTGTCTCACCCTCGTAGTCATAAAACTGTTTATGCAGATAAAAGGACTGACAATCGTATCAAGTGCGGTGCACTGAATTACTGAAAGCTTCCAAACACCCTTTCTTAAAGAAACTTATAGCCTAAGTAATCAGCTACTTAACAGACAGCATGAGAATATTTGACACAAGTAAAATATAGGTAAAATGTAGGTAAAATATGGTGAATTTGTTGTTTTGTGGTAGAGTATGATTCTTTCTTACTTTGCATGAGAAATACAATCTCAGAGTTACCAGCCTTATATTACACAAGAAGAAATATAATCCAGAAGATTCACAGTTTTTGTATCAAGAAAAGAAGAAATTATGCATGCAATGTGGAAGGAAAAAATAAGAATGACAGGTGGCAGACTCAAAATTATTTTAACACAAGTTCTGTAGCTACACCAACTGCTGTGGAGAAGGCTAAAACAAGCAGGGAATAGAAATATGTTTTAATTGCTGCACTATTTACTTTTGTAAGCAATGTGACAGTAGTCACATTTAAAGCATCAGACTAAGTAAAAGCAAAAGGATTTAGAAAGCTAAGTTGGAGGAATTTTTGATTGATTCTTCACATTTCTCCTAAACAGTATTTTCTCACATCAGAAATATTATTAAGAGTCTATAATTGGCCTCTGATATGGTCTTCCCATGCAGAGCATACAAGAAGTGCTGCCATGGTTAATTTGGTACATTCTAGACATATGGTTCCACAAGAAGAAACAGTAGGGAAATCATCACAGGGTACTCCTGCTCTCCACAGAGCCCTTGATTCCCTTAAGCCAGTTGATTTTGACAGAAATATTGGCCCACCGTGTCAAGGGGAAGCAGCAAGGGCAGGGTTGGTAGATGGAAAGAGTGCTCTAAACTGGTACTAGCACTAAATTCTTCAATATTAATGACCCAGGCACCCAGCAGGTAGATAATAGAAATGCCAGCTTCAGCAGCCTTCCCTGGTGCTCACAGCCTTCCCACATGTACCCCATTTTCTTACTCCCACTTGTTTATGCCAGAATAACTAGTATAATTAAAAGGCTAAAACGTACAGGGTTAAAAAATGTAAATTCTTCTTTCTTTATGTGCTGCTTTCACCTTGAATTAATTCAGACATTCCATTTACAAAGTTCTACAGAAACACTTTTTCTGAAAGACCTGGAGCAAGGAGAACTGTGATCACATTTTTAAGACAGCTTTGCTACAAGAAAGGCATCTCATGGAACTAAAAAGACCACAGGGGAGAAAACAAGTCCTGCATTACAGCTTTGTTGCTCTGCACAGCTGGTGACATTTCCCACAGATGTCCCTACTAAACATCAATAAAATGGAACAGCACAGAAAGAACAAAAGATAAATTACATATGTCATTTGGCATGGGTCATACCTCAGGTGACAATGCTTCTAGTATCAGTGCAACAGGAAAATAATAGCAATGAACTTGGAAGAGATAAAACAGAGAAGAAAATTCTAAGTCCCATGAACATACATAACAATCTACAGGATTTTGTCAAGGATTTTCAGCCTCCAGTAGTCTAAAGAAAAAAAAAAAAAAAATCAAGATTCTAAATATGGATTTAGAAACCTTACCAGAGAATAGAATAAGCAAATATATCAGCATTCAACAGCTCTTACAAATTAAAAGACTGCAAAGAGCATGCAAGGGCCCTAAGAGGGTCTGTCCTGGAGGCTTGTCTGCCTGGGCTGGGGGCCAAGGCAGGGAGTGCAGCTGCAGCCTGTCCAGGCTGTCCCCCTCCCTTCCCTGCACAGCCTGGGCCAAAGCCCCTTCCCGTGGGAGCTGCATTTCAGCTGAGCCTCTACCATCAGCCCTCCTGCTCATCCTGGGTCCTGTTTACGCAGCCCACAGTGCCCAAGAGCCTGGCCTGGGCTCAGTGGCCTGGCCTGGCCATCCCAAGGCTGTGCTTGCCCTCTGCTCCCCTCACTTGGGTGCTGCTGTTTGCTTTATCACCCTCGTCTCCTGGCTCAGCCTCTCTCAGGGAGCAGCCAACCCCCACTGCTTCATGTCTGTCAAATGTTCTTTTCCTCTCGTATTCATGAAGGAATAGAAATGACAGGACATGATTTATACTGGTCTAATTACAACTGAAATAACTCTTATCCAGCTAGCTTGACAAAATAAAGCTGAGAGGAAAATATAGAGTAAATTTATTAGGTCTATCTGACATTTGTTGTAGGCAAATATTCCTTATGAAAATTAGACTCTGTTGTCACATGATTTCCAGATGAATATGGAAAGGATGGTGTCTGTCACCACTGACATGACAGGAAAACTTGACCTTTGACTAGAAATTTAAATAACTGGCTGGCAATCCTTGTATATGGTTAAAATCAACTGTGATGAAACAAGAGGATATCAACTGAAACATAGAAGTTTAAAGGGAGCAGATTTTTTCATAAACTTTATAAACATAACTTGGAAATTGTTAACATTTAAAATTCTAGGATGAGCAGTAGACTAATTTGGACAGCCTTCAAGAGAAAGGTGGTGTTTTGGTAGTTCTAATCATAAAATGTTTAAATTTATTCAAGTCACATAGCTCTTCCCCAAGATATTCTGTCAAGTGACAGGCCTGCACTCACTGTCTCAATTTCCCATTCTTTAGAATGGGACCACTTATATTAGACTACCAGATGCAGTTCCATCTGTTAGAAATGAAAAATCAAGATACTCCATGGAATTATATTCCAGAGAATCTTTGTTCTGCTATCAGGTTAGTTTTAACATATTAAATTTCTTTAAAGTTGCTTGCCATCAGGGACACAGTCCATTTCATACAGTTCTCCAAATTGCAATATCATCTTTCCATCAATACTTGTGCTAGAAAGAATAGACTTCTTTAACTAAGAGCTTCTCAAAGACAAGACAAAATGCAAAGCAAACTAGCAACCCTGTACTTGGCCTGACATAATCCTTCCAAAAAACAGCCACTGCTGCTAGAGGCAGGGAGAAGGAAAGAAGGCTGTATTTACAATTAATGAGAAATTAATTTTCCGATTAGTATCATTCATGCATATCCCTAATCTGGGAAAAGCCTGATCTCTCTTCACCTTAGAAGGAATTACACATCCCCAAGGTCAGGCTATTTGCTGGCTCTAATAATTGCTGGGTAACCAGAGACATGGGATTAGAACAGAACTGTTCCAAACAACTTCTGTTGTGCCAGTTTTCTGACAAAAGGAGCTTTTCTTGTAAATTCCACTGGCAACTAATGGTGCTGGATCCCTACACCAGCAGGAATCATAGGAAAGCAATGCCACAGCTGTAACTTGTTCTTCCATTAAAACCAACTGGGACATTGGAAAGCTGATCCTGAGCTTTTGCAGAGAGTCAGCACGTTATCACATTAGCAGGGTTCTGATGTACATGAGCATCCACACCAAGTTACAGCAGGAGAAACCAAAACAGGGGGTTAAAAAATGAAAAAGAAATGAAACTCTTCTATATATGTTCAGTTCTGCAGCAAGACAGAAAAGAGGATAAGTAACCAAATACGGACAAAAATAAAGTGAAAAATAGAAGGGTGGGAATATTAAAGTGATTAGGAAACAGAATGCAAAAGAAATAAACTATAAGGGAGATAAAAGAAGTTCATGGAACAAAAAGTAAGAAATGGAAGAAGCTGAGCATGCATAAACATTAATTATGGAGAATTCAGATTCCTTTATCTCCAGATTTTTGTTAGCGATAACATTGACTGATTCAGTTACAGATATTAAAAATTAATTAAGAACTCATAAACTCAGACAAAACTAACAAATTCCTGCCTATGACTGAATTGGGTTGAGCATATAAAGCTGGTAATCAATTTGGCCCTGAAAACTTTCCTGGTTAAACACTGGCAAAAACTACTTGACAGTTTAGGGGTGATTCACAACCAGCTTGACTACCATTCCTCATTGAAATTGAGTAACGCAAGTAGACACGAAAATATCTGCATCTTGACAAGTGAAACATGTAGTTTTACATAAAACTTTCAAGGGATTCAGAAAACATGTGTGTGTTGGCAATAAAATATGTTTTCCATGTAGAACTACTACTTATAGCCCTCTAAAGCCACAATAGAAATCATGTCAGGCTGCACACAGCAGGCAATTCCTTAAACATGTAAAACATACAGTGGATCCAATTTCTACCATAACAAACAGCATTTACCTTTGGTTCTGCTTAGGAAAACTAGCAAAAGAAGTCTTTCCCAAAAGCTAAGCTGGGAAACTGTTACAAAGACCAAAAAAAAAAAAAAAAGAAATAGAATAAATAGTTACCTCTAAATCCAATGGATTCAGAAGCACAAAGGGGAATGATTTGCAGCTGGGGCAAGGTGCGCCACTATTTGCCCCTCCTAGAGAGAGACTGGCCTGACACAGGAGTTCTTAATAAGTCCTTAATGAGTCAGCTTCATTATCTACAGGCAGAGACCAGAGAAATCGCACCTGCACACTTCTCACAGTTATATACTCATCTTACCCCACTCTAAAAAATTCAGGGTAAAGAGAATGTACAGAAATAGCAAAGCTAGAGGTACTGCAGGGTGTGCTCTTACCACCATTTGTTTTGTCTTTACTGATTTCTGTTTGTCTTCTTTGTGTTTGTAAGTTAGAAGGAAAGTTAGTCCATGCAGATTATTGGTGTTCCACAAAAAGCTTACCAAAAACACACTGCAAAAATCCCCACACATGCCAGCAAACAAGAAATATGAAGAAATAGAGGTAACAAGGGAACTTCAAAGCTTAAGCATATTTAATTTAGCTAGAAAGGTAAGCCATTGTGACAGACAACACAAGAGATTCTGATACTATTAAACAAAAAAATGGTATGTTTTTAATTTTTAATCACATCTCTCAGGATCGGTGTATCTTCATACAAACAGTATGACTTGAATATGTAGTTTCAACACTCAGAGGTTCAGCTGCCTAAAAAATGAGATCAATGTATTGTAGCATCCCATCTCAAGCATTTAAATCAATTTTTTAATCTCCTTACCAGTAATATCTGTTGTAAAACACATTCTTTTTCTTTCTTTCTTTTTCTGGTGTGCAGAGCCATGTCCCAGCTCCTACTCCAACTGCAACCTCTCCCCGTGTGAGTGGAAAGAAGGGTGCAGCTCCCAGCAGGTAATTAATTGGCTGTGAGGGGTCATTTTAGAGAGATTGAAAACACCTGAGTGGGAGGAACAGCTGTGGGGCTGCTGGCAGAGCAGACACTTGTTCCCACACACTCAGGGCTTAAATGACAAAGTCCTAAGGGCTCTGCACTACCTTGGAAATTTAAAATGCTTATGTGAGGCAGGACTAAATGTCTCAGTGCTCTTTCAGGATGTAGGATGCAGCCTTTTCTCTATTGAAAGAGGGAGAGAAGGGTAAAGAGGGTCTCAGCAGGAGGACACCCCCGTAGCCAGCACAGTCAGGTGCCCTCTTCCACTTTTCTTCCCACTCTACTCTTTTCAGGTGTGATTTATCTCTTGGGGGAAAAAATGGTATTGAGAGACTGAGGCAAATGATTTCAATGTGTTCAGGAGAAAACAGGAGACTCAGAACCTCAATTATAAGAACCATGTTGGAGAATAAAAAAGAAAAAAATGTTCTCTGCTTTGGAAAAATGTACAGTCAAACCTCTTCTGACCTCAATAGTGTAATATTACAGTCAATACTTGTGTCAGTGCCTTTTCAGGTTTATTCAATTTACTTTGGGAAAGTTCACAACAAAAATCACATTCACTTCACACGTGGCTCAGAAAAAATGTGCATTACTCCAACACAGGCACTACAGGTAACCTGGAAAATTTAAATAATCCCAATGATGAAGACTCATGATGCTGATTAAAAAATTCTGATAATGTATTTCTGTCCCCTCACAAATTAAAACTAGAAAACAATCTAATTACAATGTGAAAAGGGTCTAATTAAATTAGTTTACTAATTAAATTACTTTGCACAGATGTCTATATTTTATTTTAATGTATTAATAAACACCATATTATAGGTATTTTTCTGTATTATTTTGTCACATCAATATCATGCTTTATAAATTTAAATTACTTGCTAAAATGAGGATTAAAAAAAAGTGATAAAATGAGACTAGAAGCCAAAACTAACTGTCAATCCAATACTAAATATAATCTTAGCATGCCAGAAACAATTTCTTTTTTGATATTGCATTTCTTCCACCTGGAGTGGTTAGATTTTCACTTCCTGAAGAAACCTGCATTACTGCCCCACTTCAGTAAAAAGAATCAAAGGAATTCCATCAGATTTTATGTCTATTCTATGTTAAAGTGCCATAACTACTTTTATCTTCCTTATGAAAAAACGGAAACTAGACATTCCAATTGACTATCTAATTTCTTGCTACTCTTTATTTATTTTCATTAATTATTTACATATAAAATGTTCTTTGCTTTCTGTGCTTTTAAACTACCCAAGGTAAGGAGACTTGGAGAAACAGATCAGATTTAGCACTTGTAAATGATCAGTACATTCTCTTCCTTCTAGAAACTTGCATATGGACAAGAAACCACCCCACTGGCTATTTTAAAGTGAAACTGGTCATATTTAAAGACTTCCAGAGAAACAGATGGATGAAAGGTTTAGTGAGGAAATATTAAATCAGAAGAGATTTGGTAAATTAATCTGTAAATGAATCCTTGCATGTGTGCTCTTTTCATTACAGAGAAGCAATATCCCTGCTGCCAATCATTTCCCAGCATTTTTAGTGCCAAAGTGCACCTTACCCCACATTGCCCCACCAGACTTCACTGTTTTAGCAACAGCCTCCTACACTAACAGACCAGGTAATACAACCTTTCACATTAAAATAAAACCCAACCACCATTTCTTCCCACCCAAACTTCCCATTTTGACTCCCCTAAGGATTCGCAGGAAAGATTCTGCTTCTAGAGGTTGTTGATGGGCAAAATCCAGAGGTTACCCAATATGGGAGTTGGAGTGTGGTTTTGATGTTCCAGACACAAATGATCTGGGGGTATGTGTCTAATCTTACAATTCAGTGAAGTAAGCAAAATAAAAGAATAAAGGTCAGTTTTTAACTGGCTGTATTGTTTTCCAAAATAAAATCTCATTAGACTATTATTAAAAATAGTCTGTTATTAATATTATTATACTACTATATATTACTATTATAGTACTGGTTATTTTCAAACCAGTTCTATAATGGCCTAAATTCACATCATAGCAATACCTTACAAGCCTCACCATAATGTTAGCTTTTGAGTATTTATAGCTCCACTCTTTATATCAGAGGAAAAGTATGCAGGGTCTTATACTCTGGCAAGCAGAGATCACAGTGTCAGGCAACTCTATAGTCACTTTGCTATAGTGCAGGAGCTTCAACAAATAATAAAACACAAGCCTTAAAAAGGCAAAGCATCCAGTGTGTGGAACATCTTAATCTATTGCAGAAGAATTATTTAACCAAGTGGTAATTATTTCACATTGGTGAAATCATTCTTGTCAGTATACTCATAATTTATATGTAATTCTGAATACAAATCAAGGCTGAAATGACTGTTTGAAACTCTAGACAACTTTTCTTTCCAGCCCTTCCTGAGCCTATAAAATGGAACAGGTGTTGCAGTAACTGGACTTGTTACTTTCCCCTTGAGGTAACTCTGTGCCACAAAGAAATCAAGAAGTTCTTGCCTGCATTTCTCCAAGCATATTAAAGAAGGCTTCACTGTGAAAATATTTGATAGAAATAATAACACTAATTTACTGCTATTCACCACAGCTGCCTTCCATCCACTTCACACTGAAACATAATTATGCCTGTGACATGCCTTTAGGGGAACCTCCCTAACTCACCATACCTATAGCATTAAAGGAACTAATTTTTGGGGAAGGTACAACATAACTATTCCAAAACAAGTAGGTGGTTCTATGTCTAAATTGCTCCATTGTGACAACTGCATTTCATCATTTGTGTGTACTACTCTAAAAAATATTTTTATATTAGAAATTCAGTTGAGAGAGATCTCTCAGGGGTTAAGTAAAAAGATTTATATCCTTTCTCAGACTTCCAAATCTTTAGGAAGGATGCTTTTTCTGCCTCCAAAGAATGAAATGTAATTATTTAAAATCCTGTTGGGATTTGTTTACACAACTATAAATTTTGGTATTTTGTATACTCTAAGCCTGGTATGACTTTAAATAAACAGTACAGTTGCTGTACTTCCCCACCTAAATATTATACCTTATCTCTGATATAAATGTAAATGTATATTCATAGATGGAAGAAGAACATCTTCCATCTCTGCATGTTCTTGGCACACAAAGATGACCAGAGACATTTTAATTTTGCTGCCAGTTTATCCTCAAGCTTTTCAGAAAAAGGAAAATGTTCAGATCCTCAGCTGGTATGAATTGAATTTTCAAAGGAATAGGAGTGACTATTATAATTATTCATATCAGCCTCTATTCCTGTCCCTTTAAAATCCTTAATACAGCTTTTTAATGATAAAGTTATCATTACTCTTTAAAGTTTAAGTATGTTCAATTAATATCATATCATACCTGCAACCTCCAGATATAGTCCTTAAAATAAGAAAGCACAGAGCCAAACAGGCATTAAAATGAATGGTGCTTCATCTTTTAAAAAATAGCTCAGGATCATTTGCAGCATACGCTTTCTGGAATTATATGTTAAGAACATATAATTGTCTTCTAGAGAATTCTCATTAGATGAAGCTAGGAAACTTTAGGATGTTGGTATTTGACTTTAAAATCCAGGAGCCTGAGCAGCCCTGAATCACAGTTCTCCATCCTGTTGCCAGCTATGGGCTAATCATTCATACCTTAACCTCAGTTTGACTTGTTCTACTGACAGCAATGTGGAAATATGTGATTTATGAGGTAAAGCAAGTTTAATCCATTAGAAGAAAACTACTAAGTCAAGCACACCACATTGTGGATTAAGAGGTAAAAGGCTCATTCCCATTAGAGATTCATTCCTTTCTGGATCTAACCCTTCTTTGTTAGCAACTGCCCACCCACATTGATTATAAAGGATTGTGTCAGCCTAAATCTTAATGTAACATTAAGAGAGAAAATTGAATGTTTTCTGCTGGCTTCTCAAAATTTCATCCAGAATGTAAATCAGATTTTTTATAAGCTTCATTCTGTTTCAGGCTATTACCTAATAATTTCTAATGCTGTCAGAAAGATTATGGAACAAACAGATTTTGTCAGGGGGATAGCCTAAATGGTTACTTGAGACTTCTTCCAACCCTATTTTTCTACATTCCTGTAATTTTGGAAAGATGCTAAAATTTTCATACTGTAGCTGGAATCTGAACCAGAGTATTGCTTCACTACCCTGAATGGCAAATGTGGAGCCTGAACACCAGACCATCAAAGCTGAGCATTAAACTCCATGACATACAACAGAGGAAATGTTCCATCCAACTCCCCTGTGCCCTTGCTGGAATTCTTGAAAATCCTGGCATTGTTTCTCTTTTCAGACAATCCTGTTAACATTAGGAAACCACAAAAGTCCAAAGAACCGCACAGCAATATGATTAGTAAGATACTTGGTACACTGCACAGAGAGTAAGGAACACAGAATGCAGTAAAAGCAGTGTTCTAATGCATGTGTCCTTGGGGCTTGAACAGAGGAGAGGGAACTAAACTCCTGAAACTCCTGGGATCATTTTGAGGAAATTATTCAAGCTGAGCCTAGAATGCTATTTTGTTATTTTGGAGTGGTTCTGTGCTCTTAGTCAATTGGCTTTCCTTCTCCATGTTCCAAACCCATCCCAAAGAAGAGTCCACACCTCTATACCTTGATCTTCCATGGAGCCAGAGCCACCAGGAGCATCCTCACTGCTCATTCTTTCAGCACAGCCCTGGGCTGAGACATTCAAACTCCAAACCTGAAGCTGTAATAGATCTATTCACTTGAGAAATAGTGTTAGTGAGTGCTGCAGAGGGCTATAACAAGACAACTGTATCATTTCCAAGACCCCAGGTGGTATTTCTAATAGCTTTATGCTGCATATTTCCATAAGACAATTTAGTAGAGCTATCTGGGGATCTCAGGACTGTTCTGTACTGTGTAATGTAACCAGACCCTTTTATAGTCTAGTTCTGCATCTAACACAGCACCAGTATTCCCTTCTTTATAAAAATGTAACTGCAAGAAACATTCACAAAAAGTATTGTGACATCCAGGTACTAAATTATTGGGAGTGAAGAGAAATACACTAGAATGAAGTAACTGGAATAGTGTCAATAAAAAAAACCCCATGATTTTGAGTGGGATAGATATGTGTCCCCAAAACAAAGCAGAACCACAGCAACTCCACATCTCTAGATAAGAGAGAGACAGGTTCTCTAAAAAAGTATTAAGAATGCCTTTGTCAACAGAGGATCAAATTATCACAGAGGGGGGACAGGTTAGCCAATTATTGCTGGTTTAGTGCACCATAAAGAATGTCCACATCTAAAACTCTCTTTACTATACCTCTAACTAAGACTCTGGAAAAACAGGTGGTGTGTTCATTCCAGGCTTATGTTTTACCTCTAGGCAACAGAACATTGCAGAAATGTTTTTAAAGCTGAGCAAATCTAGAAAATGCAACATTTTGATCAAACTAGGCTCCCTCTAACCATAGCTAAAGCCACAAGAATCTTTAAAAAAAAAACAAGAAGAAAAGAGGGATGAAAGAAGGGGATTGGGCATTATATGAATGCATACACCTCTAAATGAGATAGAACACCGACCTCTGATTTCTGAGACTTCATAATGCAATATTAAAACTGTAGTGTTGTGAACAGGTTGATAAAGCTCTGCTGGGATTGCTTACAGAGTGTAAATACACTGAAATAAATCAGAACCTCTTTGCACTTCAAAATGTGTTTCTCTGCAGTGTAGACAGCCCTAATAAGTAAAGCAGCCCATCCCAGCTGACATACTTCAGCAATTCTAAACCACAATTATCCTTTTGTGTAACTGGTATGTGCATAAAGGACTTTTTAAAAAAACTTGCAAAACACAAAATACTCCTTCCCAGAAGGGAAACTGTATAGTCAGAACATCTCATTGCTCTTCGAAAGAAGACAGTTATGAATAATATGATGGGAACTTTCAGAACATACTGCATCAATCAAGTTCTGCATGAGTAATTATAATAATGTTTTGTAACATCATTAATTTTGTTGACAGAACATGTCTCAGGTTTCTGAAATACAAGATTTGTTCCCCCAAAGGACATTGGCCCTCAGCATAAGCTCCTGGCTAATTTCTGTGATTCTGCTGAGAACATCTGAGGAGTAAAGAAACATTTGTTTTCTGGGCTAGGATTTGGGTGTTGAGGTCACAGAAGGTATTGTCTGCAAGCTGGCTTTTTCCTTCTATGGCAATTGTTGTTTTGAAAGATTTCACAAAAATGTCCAATCTGTTAGGTGTAAGAAGGATTGTGTCAGTAAGCATTAAAATTCCTTCTTCTTCCAGTGGGAAGCCAGCTCACTTCCTTATCTTTACTGCTTCTCAAATGAGAATCTATCTATGTTTTATGGCTTTCTCTTCAGATTTCAAGTGGCTGTTTTGTTTTTCTTTTTGATGTTAATATCAAAAAGAAAGGAATTAATTTCTCTTCAAAAGTCGACAGGTTGAGAATAGCTTTACTGTTATAAAAAACAACAAGATTAAGGCTTACCTTGAAAGGGCAGAAATTGGAAAACTGAGTTAAAGAACTAGTTTGTTACAGATCACATAAATTTACAGTAAATTCAGAAATTATTACAAGCGTTCATATAAGCAATGATCCATCAAGCATTTTATAAAAGTAGTGAGAAAGAAAAGATAGACTTTAAAAAAAGGCCAGCAGTTGCCCAGGTAAGATATTTGGAGGAAAACAGATTTAGAACCAAAATGGGGAAGAGAGGACTAGAAAGGAACTAATTATTTGAACTGACAACATCTCCATGGGAGATACCAGAAATGGATTCTACCAGAAATTGTCAGTAACAATATGACCCTAAGATAGTTTTTTAGCAAGACAGTCATGTAACAAAGCCCTCTGTTTTCTGTCACAAATCTGCTTCTGCTTACTTTATGTGGGTCTGTCTCACCACACAAGAGGTACAGCCCAGCTTCCAGGACACTTGTGAAATTAAATTCCTTTTTAATGAGGAATTAAGACAGTAAGTCTTTTGTAAATTACACCATTTTGAGTTAAACCAGGTCTGAATTAACAATTTCACCAGAGTTAACAAGCAACGCTTTACAAACCATGAACTGTTTAGTCCTATTTTTCGTAAGGAATTTGAAAGTGTTCTGTTTCAAACGCAAAACAAGTCAGATGAGATGGCGAGAATGAGATTTGTCCTAACCTGTTGGCAAGGAATTCAGTGTGAATATAATATTTTCTCCTTCCAAGAAAATAAAGTAATATACAGGATTATTGTTTTCCTCAATTTTGTTGTATTTCCTTACCTTCCCATCTATTCATACCTGTTCCTTGTCTCTCCCCTACCATTGCACTACATCCCAAAGACATCTTATGGTGTATATATTAATTTGAAAGTTCATTAACATGAGAGTGCAAAATCTTTATACCTTTTTTACTTTTTTCATTTCAGCCATAAATTTTGCTGATATTCAGTCTGATGATTTATTAAACATTTCTCTACTAACCATGATTTCTATTGCTATCTTCCTACTTGCTGTGTTTCACCATATTCCAAATTCTTCTTGAGACATAACTAACACCTGGAGAACAGAATGCATCCTTGCATTCTCTATGCCTTCAAACCTCCTATGCATCACAAAGAAATCAAGAAAATCAGACTCTTGTGCAGCTGTATAATAAACACACTCTTCATGGAACAGCACGTCCTAATAAATGACAGTGACATGAAACTTGTCTCATGATGTATAGGTCTTCTGTATTCCAAGTTCATAAGAAATTCAGCTCTGCTCTTCTTAGGTAAGTTTGAACTGTAAGATTACCAGTGCAATATTTTAAAATAATATAAGATGATCCTCTGAATGTAAGCATACTCTATAATACATAATGCCCTTTAATTGCTCTCACTTGGAAAAATTGAATCAATAAATGAGCTAATACTATAGCATTTACATGCCTTTACCTGTTATTCTTCTCTTGCTCTGTATATTGTTGATCATTTTACATGAAAATGAGCTTTTTAAATCAAATATTGAGGCATCTGTGTAACTTGAAAAACATAAATGTTCAGGTTTGAGGTTCTCCATGTGACAGCTGACTACTAAATTTAGAAAAGGAGGAAAGACAATTTTTACACCTGCAAGTCACAAAGTTTTCACACTGTCTATCTGCTACACCTGTGCAAGAATAGAGATGGGAGATAAACCAAGCAGGTGTGTTTGTATCACCTTACTGCCCAGGCTCTGGTCACAACCCCTACAAGCAAATGCTTTGTTTATAAAATAGTTCCCTCAGAATGCATGCTGGAAGGCAATACCAAGAGATTCAAATGATATTTAGGCCTAATATTTTCCTTAAAATGATATAAGGCTCAAAAATCCTTTCCTAGGTAAGGCAAGACCCAATCTGATGGACAAGCTGAACAGCAACCTCAGAATGCTTACTTAGTGTATTAGCCCCCATAAAAATTTCCTTAGGATAAAAGAAATGAGGACATTTCTTCAGTATTCTTTTCTAGTTTTGATATTTATTATAGAAATGTTGCCTGCAAAAGTGTTGCATTAAATTTTTAACATTGAAAATTCTAAATAAAACTTCCACTAGCAGCAATTCCAGGGATAATCTATACTTCTGTTTGTAAACACCTCCTGCAGAGGTGTCTGACTGCAGCTGCATAGGAAATACCTTCTGAATGAGAAATACTTGGCCACATTGCATGACTGTTACCAGAATAACTTAAGAAGAGATAACTGAGATTTTCAAGAAGGGTACAATTTCATATACTCCTCATCATTTACCCTGACAGGCTCTAAGATTTTATGCTGTAAAGCAGCTCATCAGTCTCAGCAAGGACATGAGGAACAACCACATAATAATAATAATAATAACAATAATAATAATAATAAAAACCAGTCACAGGTTTAGGAGGTTTAAGCTTGTAAAATACACCTTCCCAGTGGAATGGGTACGATGCCTCTCATACAAAATATTCAGACATCTAAACTTTGCAAACAACTCTGGTGTATCTTAGAAAGAAGGTTCCTGTCTTCCCACTGGACTTATTGAGGAGAAGAAGAAAAAAAATAAAATGCATCTTTTGGTGAAGCCTGACAAATGTTCCATAAATCCACATAAGTAGTCCACTGAGGCTGCATGACAGCAACGTGGCAGCTGGAATGGGTGCTGTGGGTAACATCAGTGACCCACAAAATGCATGAACCTGCAGACAGCAAAGGCACACACATAAATGCAGGGAAAGGATGAGAAGCATCATGTCAGAGATTGAATTACTTTAGCCCATAGTGGACTTGACCATCTCCTCTGTTTTGCCACTGACTAAGCTACTCTCCTGAGCATAGAACCATAGAAAAGCCTAGGGTGGCAGGGAGTCTGGAAATAGTCTGGTTTAATCTGTTGCAAATAGGGCTTTAGGTTATGTTATCCAGGGCTCTATGCAGACAGGTCTTAAATATTTCCTGTGAGAGACACGCCACCAGTTCTCTGGGTAACCTGTTCCAGTGTCTAATTGTTCTCATGAGAAGAGTGACAAAAGAACCTCAGTCTTGTCTATAAATATCCTCCAGTATTGCAACCCTGTGATAAGATTCCCTCCCCTGAGCATCCTTTTCTCTAGGTTCAACAAACCTATTTCCTTCAATTTTTCTTCATTTTTCAAGTTCTAGAACCCTCTAATCATCCTGTTAATTCCCTGTTGGGTCCTTTCCAGCTTTATAATGCCTCTTGAAACAGGGAGACCAAAACTGGACAGTGTTCCTTCCATATGTGGCCTAACAAGTGGTTGAATAGAGCATAAAAATCACATCCCTTAATACCTTGGTTACAATTCTGCTGACACAGCCCAGGCCATGGATGTGTGGATGTGTACACCAGAGACTTAACTGCATGGAACTATGTTTACATATATAAAAATTCCAGAAATGGTATCTTGACATTCCCAGCCTGCCTTATTCCTTACTTGGTCTATGGCAAGCACTTCTATTTTTTGGTCTCCATGGCAATTCAGGTTGTTTTTAATTAGAAGGTTGTTACAGTATCTCCAGGCTGCATTGTGCAATAGTAAAGGAAATCAACTTTGAAAACAGAAAAGGCTTATGTTGACTAGATTGAGCAAATACTCCTTTTTACAAAAAAATCATTTTCTCTCTGTCCTAAATTATAATTGCTCTGGGTCTACTGATTCTATATGAGTTTTAGCTCCTAGTTTTGTAGGCAAACCACAAAGAAAATTACATCAATAAATTTATCTGCTGTGTATTGAACATCTTACCCAGGGGTTGAATAGAATATATGCACAATTTAAGAGAAAAATGTTCTTCCTTTTAGAATTACTTTTGAATCAATTGTCAGCAATGCTAATCTCACAAATTACACTGGTAAGTGAAAGAGTAGGCTACAGTGACCTATTTCCAAAGGAGCATTTGTGCTCACCATGGTAATCCTAAATCATCATCATTCACAATTAGTGATTAGTTACTGATGCTGTACAACATGGAACAGCAGCAGCGAAGAAAGTCTGGGAGGCTTAGACCAGAATTCAGTACAGGATATGGTTAGGATATTAAATCAGAAGCTGTTCATAAACAGAATTTCTAGTAATCTCTTAGACCATCAGATTTATAGAAATCTACTGTAAAGCCTAGTCACACAAAGAAATCCCTTCACACAGCACAGCCCAAAGTATGTAAAGTGTGTCCTTGGCACAGGCAGTCCTTTCAATTTCAGCACATCCTGAAGCAGATGGAAGCTCTCCTGATGAGACTTTTCCTTCCTCTGCATAGGAGTCCCCCGTATCAAAATAGAGTTGCTTCTTTCCTGTCACTCATTGTTCTGGCCCTGTGGGGTTAGGAGATCATTTTGCAGAGCTGGGCTTCTCTTTAATTAAAGATATCCTTTTAGGAGATAGCTCCACAGCATCTTCACAAGGGCTAGACTGGGTGGGGTCGGATCAGATGTGGCTGATTTTAAAGAGCATTTCTCCTTCAGAACAGCACTGTGGCATGTCAAAGGAATGCATTTCAAGCTATTGCAGCTCGTGGAGGCATGTGATTACTGAACTGAGCAGTTGTGAAAGTTTTATTGTGCTGATACTCACATAAACATCTACTGTAAGCCATAAACTTTGACAGGAGGAACTCATAGCTTACACTTAAAAATCTGTATTTCAATAAACATAAAAAGTGGAATTGTAAATCTAAGAGCTCCTCTATAATAAAGATATCTTTTTATGTGCTTGCTCAATCTTTGCCTTTAATATTTATGCTTAAATTTGCATTCCTGTCTTTTTCCTATACATAATTAATAGATTTCCTTTTAAATAACGTAACATTTGTTGGAAGGTAGACTCTATTAATTCACTAGTTTAGACTTTCCTGAATTTAAGTGACTAATTTGAAAGACAGCTGTCTCAGACAGAGAAATGGGTCAAACAGAAATTTAATATACACTGCAAGATGGATTTTTTTTATGACTTTACTAAAGATTCTCTGAATAGTTGGTCAAATTCAAAATACCACTATGTTATCATAATTAAAAGTTTTTTTACTGCTGGAGTTTGATGCAGAATCTTTAATTACTCAAGGATTATTCAAAAGACTTCTCATATTTCAAGGTATCTGCTTTTGAATTTTGTGCCTTTCTTAAAAAAAAAACAAACATAAAAAAAACCACAAGCCAAACCAAAGCACACACAACTCAGCCAGCTTTTTTTGTGGTCACAAGTATTTTGCAAAGATGCATTATTTAATTAGGAAACCTAATCAGAAAGAGATTGTATGGCTTAATAACTAGTTGAGCAACAAAGAGCACAGCCCATTTTTTGTGGTATGTTTTAAGATAAAAGTGGCTTGAAAATGCTGAGGCTTTGCTGAACAATCTAATTGCATGTCTTTCATTAGCATATATGCTAACTTCACAATAGAGGTCCTCAGGACAAAGCCTGTCTTAAAAAACCTGTATTCTTGTCTTTTATAGAAAAAGCTGATGTGCTGTGTAAGGAATCTGCACAGGGCTTCACATTTCAAATAATTACATACAATGACTTCTAATATTTTACACAATGAAATACACTGACAGCCACATTTGAAAAATATGATGCTATTAGAGAAATTAAGATAATTGGGAAAATTAGGAAAAAAAATTAAAATATTCTGATTCTCTTAAGTGCCAGATATCATCTTCAGTGCAATCAGAATGAGAAGGCAGTGGAGAACCTACTGGTGAAAAAGCAAAATGTAGATGGCTGTCATTTAGGTCAAAGATAATTCTTCACTGATTTGCTTCCACAAGCAATGTGAACCTACACAGGTAAACAACATTAACTGTTCTCTACGAGTGACATTTAAAATTGGCTGTTGTGAGATAAATATATAACTCTGTTATCCTTGTAGATGGTTTCACATGCATGTCCTTGATTTTAAAACACAAATGGGCTTCAAAAAAGTTATGGAAGGATGTGGGGAAGCTACCTGGCATTTAGTGTTAAATGAACAAACCATTTCAATGACCAACAAAAATACATGGAAGTAGTAGTGACCATAGAGCAAAGAGCAGTAGCTGAACAAGACTATAACCTTTTCTACCTGTAATTATTGCACATGCAGCTGCAGGTATTCTCTTTGGATCAGCTGTGGGTCAGTTCTCAGTGTACTCCTGTCCCTGCCCCTCAGTCATTTCAGAAGTGCTCATTCTATTTTTCTGTCTCTTAGGAGAGTGCAGAGGACACGTCTGTATTCTCCCATCAGCCACCACAGAAAATCCCACAGTCTCTGTGGCTGCCTGTCAATGCCTTGGTGACAATGGCAGCACAATGCCCTGCACACATTCACAAGGCATCCCAGGAAGGAGCACCCTGCACACATAACCAAAGAGGGTGTCAGGAGAAGAGGCTGACAGGGAGCTGCAGTCTGATCCAGGCAGCCATGCACACCAAATTCTTGGAATATAGGACATGATATGTACCCAGAGGCCACCAAGGGATTTTGAAGCCTCAAACTCTTCAAAGAGTCACAGTCTCCATTTGCAGCACTGCACTCTGAATGTGCCACACCTCTTGGAATTCTCTGAAGGAAAAGACATGGAAAATCCTTTTATTGTGGTTCTAACTTACTGTGCAAATTGCATTTTTCTGAACAGCTGGTTCAAACCATGGAAGACCACTAGTGACATTTTCAATCTCTAATTTAGAAAAGAATCCCCAGGAAAGACAACCTAAAGGTGGTGTGATGATCCATAGCAATGATTTTGCATTTGGTACAAACATCATAAGGTATCTTTACAAACTGCAGGCCAAAAACCACTAAAAAGATTTCTGGTATTAATGTTAGACAATCACTTAAGTTCAAATTGTAACAATTTTTTTCAAAAGCTCCAGATGTGCATGTGTCTGCAGGGTAGAAAAAAGAGGCAAAAAAAAATCTATGCCCTTTTTTGAACCTGAAATATTAAAAAAAAAAAAAAAGAACTTAAAACAGTGCATGTGCCTAGATTATTTCAAAATCTAATTAACCAAACTTGAATCTCCAGGGGGTATATTTTCAGATTCCTTACAAAAATAAGCCAAAGGCTTTAGTGGATACTGTTGAAAACCACCAACAGCTCATGAGAACATTTTGACTCCATTCATAAAGCTTATCAAACTCATAAATTAGAACACAGGAAGACATGATTCCCTATGTATTGGTTCTGAAAAACCATCTTTATTACTTACTGTCCACTCTACATGCTAAGAATTATCTTAACATAAATAGTGAACAGCTTCTTGGAAATGTCACAAAGTTTATATTTTCTCTCTACTTTAAGAGAAGATACTAAGGAGGCTGAAGAGAAAGTAGCTACCATCTGAAGTGAAGGAACTATTACTGGTATACTCTCCTTTAGAGATGCATTCCATAGGGCACTTTAGGAAAGTAAAAGGACCCTTTTCGGTACCTAATGATATTTATGTTTAAATAAACATAAATGATAGTGATATTAATGTTTGATTTTTACATTGTTAGAGAAACTTATTACACATAGATGATATAACTATGTGCATGGTTCATTAAGCAAAGAACTTGAAATATTGAAATATTAGCAGCTAAATTGTCAAGGAAACCAATCTAGCAGAAGTAATGTCTTTGAGCTACATCCACCAAACATACATGGCACTGTCTGTGACTCAGGAGCAGGTGGACTCTGCTGATGATAAGTAGAACATTTTAAACACAGGATGATTCTAAAGCAAAAGAATTCTCCTCAGAAGCCAGCACTTTCTCAGAGCATTACTGGCTCCTGCTGAGGAGTCCAGAGCATTTCTACTCCAAGGGACTCCCACAGACCTGCAGAAAGCATGAACAGCTGGCTCAAGACTCTGGACAGCTCTCAAAATAAACCCTGAGTACAGTTCTAAGCCAGCAACAGTAAACATGTGTAGGGGGAAGGGGTCAGAAAGGCAGCTTGGCATGTGTACAGGTCACTGCACGAGCCCAGGCATAACAAGCACCATTCATACCAGAACTTATAATGCAACTCAACACAAGTTAATCTTCTGACACCATTGTTTCCTCTGTTTTACTCATCCTTCTCATGCAAAATCAGACTTTAATGTAAGTTATGTGGGGCGTTTTTGCAATTATTTTGTCACCAACCAAGATAACTTACTCATCATTTTAAAGAGAGAAACTTGTTAGAGATGATGGAAGATGCGCATTGAAAACCCCTCTCTTACCTCTTCAGCCATCTGCAACATTTCTACTTCAATATGCTGAACACCAATAGAGAAAAAGGCACCAGCCTGGGGAGAACAAGAGCAGGGAGAACACGGACAGCAAGGGTTGTGTCAACACCTCTGTTCTGTCCAGGACAGATGTGCTGACAGGCACAAGTGGCTTTCCAGCAGCATGGATACTAAATTTGCTTGTACACACTGGAGATAACATGATAACTTAATTGTGTGTGAAGTCTAAAATAGTCATTATATACAACGGTCCAAAATTATGGAACTGTATTATTTACACCAAAAAAGAAAAAAATCTGAAAGAATTTTCCTGTCTTTTAGAATTATCTAGCCTTGAGGAAAATTCATTCATACAAGCCATTGGGAAAGAATTTTATCATATACATTACAAATCAATTAACTGAACCATTGCCTACCTGACTGTGAGGCCTCTTTTAGGCTCCTGTAGTAGGTCTTGAACAAAAATAGTGAGTGGATTTTTGCCTTTTTTTCCTTATTATGGGATATTGATGCATTTTTAAGCCACTTGTATACTCTTTGTGGGCTGTTCTTTCTGCTACTGCTCTTATGAAACAAAATATTCAAATGAAGAGCTGCTAGAAATGAGAATATTACAGATTTCCAGATCAACTATTATAATTGAAATGTGGTATTATGGAGAAAAGGCTTAATGAACAAAATCTGTTTGGACCAATGTTTTGAAGTTTTGAATAAAAATTACTTAAAAAAAAAATGCTCACATAGAATTGATGAAAAAAAATGCAGTTTAGAAATTACCATATGTGACAGCCAATAACTGGTTCTTAAATCACCTTTAAAATATCCTTGCACCTCTTAGAAAGTATAATGCAACAACTTCACAAGAAAGAGACCTAAATCCATGTGGTCCAACTGACTTCCATCCAGATTTCTGATGGAACATCAGGAACAGCTGCTGGAGCAATGAAAGCTCTTCCAAATTCAAAACCCTTCTCTTTCTGCTGTAGCTTAACACAGTTGCTGCCAGCTAGAGTTGCTAGGGCAAGGAAACAACCACTGAAAGAAGCAGGTGCTGGTGTTAGAGTGAGATGTAAAGTCCTCCAGAAAAATGTGTGGAAGGAAGGAAAATGTGTCCCAGGGAGATGAAGCAACATTTAGATTTGCCTTTCACTCTGTGAGACTCAAGCATATCCATCTAAATGGTTGCAGAGCTTGGTTGTAGGAATGTTTAATCTGAAAAGAACTTCTGAAGTGTCTCTCATGAATGTTACCCAGATGTCAGTTTTGTGTCATGCATTATGCAAAGCATTAAAAAAAATATTGTCAGGAGAGAGATTAAACTGAATCTAATAATATTTTTCATATAGCTCTCATCTGTTATACAATGTAAAAACATTTTATACAAATATGTGATCAATATGTTGATCTCCAAAGAGGCAAGGACAGGAGTGTGAGTGCATGAAGCAGGCATTCACATCACCAAAGCTGTCAGACAAGAGAAGCACAACAATCTCCTTACTACTCATGAAGGTTAACCAGAAAGCCAAAACCAAGATGAGCCCTGTGACACCCCTTTGGGAAGGGAGAGGGCATTAGCACAAAAACATCACACACAGTCAAGGAAATTCAGAAAAGGAAGCAATTATCACCTTGGTCTATAAGATGCTAAGAACCACAAAGGATTTTATCAATAGTTCTAACTACATAGCACCAGCTCTGCAGTATTGTGTGCTTAGGGATAGTTTGCTATAAACCAACAGATCTGTAGAATTAATAAAGCATAAGGATTAATCATTGACAAGAAGTGTATTATGGATGAATTGTTTTGGTAAGGTTAATCTTCTAAATACTCATTACAGCAACCTGTAATTCCTTTTTCTTTATCCACATATATCACCAGCATTATAATAAAGGTGCACTAGGTGAGCTACAGAATGCATTGGCTGGTCTCCAGTAAATAACTTCAGTGCACAACAAGCTGTCAGCCCATCTACTCCTACTAAATGCAACACAATTACTTATTTTAACAGGTGTAGCATTGAGAACTTTTGCTTATCATGGGATGTTTTGATCTCAGATCTTTAATCCTAACATTTTGCCTTTGAATAATCAAGAAAAAACCTGCTAGGACCACAGAATCACAGTAGTGACATAGTAAACTCCCACCATGGACCCACTTTCCCACAGTAAAAACAAATTAGCTCTGCCCAGTAGAGAAAGCAACTACAGGATCTATTAATTTTATTATTCTGGATATCTCAAGTTACCATGATCTGTGAGCTTATACTCTGATGTCTCTGAAGCCTCATAACTGTAGAAGATTTATTCAAAAACACAAGATAAGAATTAAGGAACACATTCCCAAAAATTATAAGCATGTTTTCTGCACAATCCCTTGGGAATACTTTTTCATCTTATATTATCTCTTGAAACTTAATTTTGGAACAGTGTCTTGCCCCAAGTAGGGCCAGCATCACAAACTGATTTGAAGTCAAAGCAGACCATGAACAGGCAAGAGCAAAAGTCAGGGAAGCAGCAGAGAGAAAAAACCACTAAGCCATATCCAAACCACAGGTCACAGTCCTCCACTGAACTGGGAAGGAAAGTAAGGAGATTCCAGTTGGCTGCTTATATTTAATTTCTCTGTTTTCAGACCTATTCTCAGGTGAGCTCAACACAGGCTTTCAATATTAAAGAGCCGTGGGACAGGGGCTGATGAGGCAGGAACAGAGATAGTCACTAACTACAGCCTTAAATATTTTCAGTCTACAGTAGCTGCAAAATATCAAAATCATAACACTGTGATTTTGCCAGAGAGGTGAAACAGTAGTTGTGTTCTAAGAATTTAGGGCATAGAAAATTAAAGACATTATTTTGATTTCTATTTCTTGCTGCTTTGCTTTTTTTGGAAATTCTCCCAGGACATTTCGGGTTGTTCTCTTTGCACTTCCTCAGTTGGTCTATGGGGATTTCCAAAATCCAAGCTACAAATGAAGACATGTATTTTATTATCACATCTAGCACTGGGCACTATTAATAAAGGAAAATGTGATGTGTTTGTATTAGTCAGAGTCACAAAATTTACAGGGGCAGACACAAGAGCTCAGGAGGGCTGAAAAAACCTGTATTCTCTGTAGACAGAACATGATTAAAACACTGAACACTTCTCACAACTTTTCATAGTATCAGGCAGGGGTCTAACTATAATTTGAAGATTAAGCAGCAGTAAAAACTCCACTCATTCCTTCATCTTCCCTAATACTGTAGTTACATAGAGATCCCTAAACCTGTAAAAAACACATGGAATCATCAAGCTTACTGGTGGCTGGCCATAAGAAACTTTTCCAAAGATTGGATTTTAAATCACTGATTCAGTGGTTTTGAGTCATTTGTTTTACTGAAATGCTGAAGTTTAACAGTTTTCTTTTTCTGGGAAAATGGAATAAAAGGCACTCTAGGATTCAGGAGCAAATGTGCTTTTATAGGATATTTTTCACCTGTCATCTTGACCATTTATTTAATTCCTTTTATGTCAGTTTTTCTTATTTTTTCCCCTCACCTAGGGGGAAAAAATTAAGCAGGTTAAACTTATTAACTCAGGACCAATCATTTGGAGTTTATGCTCCCCTGCATGGCACAAGGCATGCAGGGCCCAAGAGCCAAGTTCCTAAACATTGCAATAACATCATTAAATACCATTGACTGTCATTAGCTGAACAGTATGTCCCTGATGAACACACTGCATCAGTGTAGCTTTGAAGGAATGACAGAACAAGGTCATTCTGAAGAGTACAGCCCACCTTCAATGTAGTGCTTTGTGCCTTGATTTAAAAACTGTGTTGGGTTGTAGTATTTTAATGAAGCACAGGAACTACATACAAGTTTTACTAAAAGTTCGTTTACAGTCAAAATGGCCATACTGTATTGTGTGGTTCTCCATCAAGAAAAGCATCTAGCCAGAATTACAAACATGCATCAAATATCCTACAGTTGGAGGAGGAGGGAGGAAAAAGAAAGCCCTTTCCTTTCTGTCTGGTATATTAAAATGTAAAGCCTTTAGAGCCAGCTCAGGCTTTTCAATATGTTCTTGGACAGAGCCCAGCACAAAGAGCCCCAGTCTCCAATTAAAGTGTCTATTCTCCATCACAAGAGCAATGAATGTGTATTGAATATATTCAATGGGCATTAATTCACCAAATAGCTTAGGGTGATATTTCTGTTTCCTAAAGGAGAGCTCAAAAGGAAGTCACTTGGGCTGTAAACAGAAGTTTATCATATTGCACTTCCTTCTGTGACAATTTTTCTTTTTATGGCTACCTGATTTATAGCACCATACAGAGCTCAGCTGCCAAGTAAAAGGGAATCTGAGCAGCAGCAGAGGCTCCTCTCCCAGATTTTAACTCCATTCTCACTATGACCTACAGTGTCCACACAGCACATGTTTGCAGCAAGCAAAGCAGCCTAGAGATGGAATAATCACAGCACTCAGGAGAAAGACACTGCTTTCCCACATTCTGAGGGTGTGCCTTCCCAAAGAAACAGGAACAAACCACAGAAGCAGCACCTCTAATCCTTTTCTCACTCCAATTCTATGGTAGGAAGGAAGATACAGTTTATGCCAGTGTATCTAACATCTGAACTTTCAACTCACGCCAGCCCTAAGGCACCTCTAGCCTGATCATCTGCTTTTCTGTCAGATAATAAGAACAGATGGTGATATTTGATACAAACTAATCAGCTAACTTAGCAAAGAGTTGGGTATACATTTTCATAACAAGGCATCTGATGAGACTTGATAAATAAAATTTCCCATGGGAACAGAACACTGGAAATACCACCCTTATAATAGAAAAATATAACTAATTCAATAAAGAGCAAGTGAAGGTAACCTTAATTATAGAAACCTCAGTGCTTACAATCTTTATGCTACCAGAATTACATTTGCAAAACATAATTGCCAAAAGGTGACTTTCCCACAGCTAATGTCAGTAGATAAATCAGTCACAAATGTCCTGTTCTTTTCCTAGAGAACCCTTTTGCAGTATTACAAGCATTATGAAATAAAATAACAAACTAAAGCTGGTCAGAAAATTTGTATTAAATGCTCTTCTTCAGAAAGTACCAATTTTTATTATCATTAACATTGGAGATTTTGGCGGAGAAGACTTGATTGATTTCCCCCTCCTCCCCAAAAAAAAACCCCAAACCTGAAGTATCCAATTTCTATTACATTTTTCACATAGAAAATTAACCCATTTCTTTTCATTACTTTTGGCTGTCAGAAGAATAGTGATCTAAAAAACTTCAGGATAACAATAGACAGCTTTGCTTGCTGATTTTTCTTTTTTAATTTTAGAACTAAAATATATTTCAGAGATTATTTTTACCCTTCCTTCTGAATGCATTTTTGCTTAGGAAAATATTAGAGCTATTACAATGGCATCTCAGCTGTGCTGAGAATGAGCAAAGTTTATTTAACAGAACAGGATACAATAAAACTTGCTTTTTTTTGTCTGATCTCTTGCATATGAGAGGATATCCATTACTGACCAAGAGCCAACAATGAGTTCAGCTATAAACTGAGTTAGCAGCTAACTCTGCACATCTCAGAATGCTCAGCCTTTTTCTGTGCACTCTTTTAATGGGCTTTCTCAAATACACACTCTTGACTCCTCTATTCATATTTTAAAAGTGCTGTTTGTATTATATTCCAGAGCAGCTTGTTGTTCCCACAGGATATTCAAGATCACAGGGTAAAATTGCTTTGTTGTCAATGACATTCTGGTATTCCAGAGCTGAACAGTTAACTGTGCCAATATCACTCTAGCTGGTTCATTGCTCAGACTGTAGATGAATTTCACCCGAGAAAAACAGGATTTCCCAATGCAAGAGCTTTCCTGTCTGCAGACCACAAAAAGGCAGCATGAAAACAAGAACTACACAACAGGAGCAACAGCTGATAGGCCCATTTGGTGTTTCATCAGGTTTACCTGTCTAGGATAAATGGATTACTCATACCATGCAGTAATGTCACCAGCATCAAATGATAAAGTCACTAAACTGGAAGGAACTTATGGTTGTTTTGTAGGCAAACCTCCTGCTTAAAACAAGGTCAACAGAAATAACTGTGTCAGCAAAATATATATTTGTCTTAAAAGACACACAAACCTAGTAAGTTTCCCTGGTAATTTTTACCCTTTGAGGCTCTTTAAAACTTGATATCTTTAATATTGAAGACAATAAGTGAACTAACAGCATCAGTAGAAAGGTCTTCCAAAGAAAATGCTATTCTGCTTGGTAGTGTAGCATGACACCTGTTTCTTTGGGCTCATGTACTAATTTCTCAGCAGGAAGGCAAGAAGCAGAGGTATGTTTATTTGAACAGCTGAAGAGCAGTGCAAAGACTTTATGATGGGAAGACCATGACCTACAAAATCTTCTCTATTGCTAGCTGTTTTTAAAACCTGTATCAATTTGAAACTCTAGCACAAATAACAAAGAACTAGGATTTTCTTACATAGTGAAGTGAAAGATACAAAGGCTCTACCTGATGCTTTGAAGAGAAATTAAAAACAAAAATTTACAATTTTTTTCTTTTTCTCCCCATGGATGTTATTCTTAGCAGCAATAATTCCCACAAAAATAAAAAGGGTTTTTAGCCTTCTTCACATCTTTCAGCTAGGGATCAAGGTCAGCACAAATAGTAAGGTAGGAGAAGCTACAATTCCTGGTGGACAGCCAGTGCCTACCCTTAGATTTTGTATTCTTGGTCACAATGAAGTAAGGCTGAAAAAAATCTTCATGTCCAGGCTCTGTTCTAAATAAAAAAAAAAAAACACTGTTAGGAAAAAATAAAAAAATTCTACAGAGGAGAATTGACTGCAAATGAAAGAAAAAGTATTTCTGATTTGAAAACAAGAGGAGGAAAGAGTCCTCATTTCACTGACAGAAACATGACAGAATTAATGACAGTACCTCATAAAACTCCAGTTTATGGATATTACATGTCACATTTCAAACATGAAACAACACCATGGACATAAGCGAACACCAGATAGATTCCTTCAGTTGTGGGAAAAAGAAAAGTGTGGGAAAATACAAATGGGAGGGGTAATGAAACTAGTGCTGACCTTTGTTCAAAGTTCCCAAGAGTAAATACAAAGCAAATCACAGCTTGCATTGTGGCAACCGTTTGTGGTGCCTACATTTGATTTATGAACTCTGCTGTACTCAATAACAACAGCAGAAAAGAGTGAGGATATAATCCCTCTTCAATTCTTCAGTAATTCTAAGACAAAACCCACTTAAGTGTAAGCTATTTTATTTACCATTGCAATGCCCAAGAGATTTTTCTGTAATTTTTTTCCCTCATTTTTTCCCTTTATTCTTTTTTTCTCTCTCTTTTTTCCCTTCTTTGGTTGCAATTCTCAACAGAAGATCAAAATGAAATAAAAAAAAGTTGAAAAGGAAAAGTTCTTTTTCAGGAACAAAAAATAGGCCTCTATTATGCTGTAGCTCACAAGAGATGCATACAGTCTGCTGCCTATATACTTTCACATGTGTTAACAGTGTTTAAAAATTATTCTTCATTTTGCATTCATTAGTGTTTCTCAAAGTATATGTGCTGCTACCTTGAAAACCATTTCTCTCCTAAAAATACTGCATTTTTTGTATTCTATTATTTTAGTTCTAAGAAAACTCACACAATAAATATTCTCAGACACTGAAAACATTAAGGCATAAAATGAAAGAGCCACTGCCCCCACCCTGCAAAGCAGCTCAGCTGTGTACAGAGATCTTCCAGGAGCATTGTTGGTGTTTTAAAACATTTGAATTGCTGCCAGATGTGCAAGATATGAAATCAGTTTATTGCTGCAGGGTGAGATTTTCTAGAGAAAGGTCCAACCCTCATGATTTTTACAGGCATTTAATACTACACAATAGAAACTCAGAAAGTGGCTAATGTAGATATGAATGATAAAGGTTTTCTAAGACTTAAGGCACATAAACCAATATTTCAAGGAAAAATTACTAAGTTCTTCCCAGAATTGGAAAGAAAAGAAGGTTTAGATCTCCATTCAGACAGAAACAGAATTTCTACATTACTTTTCTTGCATCATAATAATTCACTACTGACCAAACAAAGACTTTGCAATCATTTACCATTTCAGACAAGTTTTTGTCCTGCTGTAAAGCTGGAGATCAGATCCTTCCAGACCTTTTATTCATTAGACATGAAAGACACTGGCTCCTCAGTCACATCATCCTCCTGCACTGAGAAAGGTGGGGACTCAGCCATTCTTCCAGCACTGTGTGCTATGAAATACACTCCTCTTCTGACTCTGCATGCTAAAAGGTGAATGAATGAGGCAAGAATTTATGGAATCCTCCAAACTGCCAGATCTTTCAGAGATTATCCACCAAATAAAATTGGATCTAGAGCTCTATTATTACTTATTCCAAAACCTACTCAAAGTTAGCATTCCAAAATAGGGCAATGACAATGGTATTACAAAGCAAGGACAGAGCCTTTAAGAAGGATGCTGGCATCCTAAAAGTACCAATAAAAACAGGGATAGTGTCTCAAGTGGACAAAGCATGATTATTTCATTTACTTTAGCTTGGACAGCTCATAGCTTGGGTTTACCTCATGATGGTTCACTAAAGAAATACAGTTTCTCACAGAGATTTTTTTCTCAGCTCCTATTCTATGAATTTCACTGCCATACAGTATGACCATGCCCAAAAATCCTTTTTACATCATTGTTTTTGCAATTATGTATTTGGCATCAAAGTACAAAATAAAAACCAGAATAGAACAATTGGTTTCTTAGCAAGTGCCTTTTTAAATTTAAGCTTTTCGATAACTTTTAAGTCTATCCTTGAAAAACAGTAGAATCCAAAATAAGATCAACCAACCAACTAGAACACGTTCAGTTAGTTGAAACAGATCAGCTTTTAGTCATTGTAAAGAACTCCAGCCCCCTCTTGTGACAAATCAGAAGACAAGCACAGCTTCATAGTGTGACACTGCACAGTTTGAAGCTGTTCCCATCCCAATAAAATTCCTTTTGAAAGACTGTGAGGCCGGAAGGAGATAACTTGGTTTCCTGTAGTCATAATCCTCTCTGTCTTAACTTAGATAGAAAGGTAGCATTCAGATAAAATTGCACCAAATAACAAAAAGGGTTTTTTACCAACCAACATTAGTTCCTTCCATCTCTGTCACTCGAGGGCTGTTAAGCCTACTGGATATAGAAAGTAGTTTGGGTATAACAGCTTGTTCCAGTGATGTATAATGAACACGGCTTTTCAGACCACAACATTGTCAAATTCTCTTTAATCAGAGCACTTGTAGCATAAATTCTTCATTAATATGGTTGGCAAAAGAGTAAAGAACTAAGAAAAGAAGAACACGTGGTAAACTGCCCATTAATTTTTGACTTGGTCTGACTAGATATACATCTATCTAGATACATATACATACAACTACTCGTAGACTTTGTATCTCAGAAATTACAGTTCAGCAGTGAAGAGAATATCAGCCTGCACTGCACTGACTGACTGAACAAATGGAGTATTGGGAAACCAGCAGCAGCAGCCATTTTCACTGCTGTAAAGGAAATTTGTCAGAGACCTATTAGAGTATGACAAAGCTAATAACTTGCAGGACTCAGGCAGGATCCCAAACAGGGTTAACTATCATGGTTCAAAAGGATTGGATTGACCCTTCCTGTGTAACACAATTTCTAGTCCAGGATTTTACCCACAGGTAGGTAAAATACATTGCAGATGTTCTGCAGATGTAGAAAAGGGGTTTGTCTCTGCTATGCAGACTTGAAGAAGCATTTAGGGTCCTGAACATGACCAATGTTCAGAGCTGTGATGAGCTGACAACTCTGTTCAGACATACTGGTCCAAGCTAACAAACCTTTTACTGAGCATAACTGGGAAAGAGTCCCTTGCATCCAAATGCACACCAATGTTTGAAGTGCAAACCACTTTCTAAAAACTTTCCAAATACAAATGCTCTGAACCACCCCCTCAAACACTAATGGTATTCCAAAGTTATCAACATAACCCTTCATAACAAAGACACATCCATTAAGACAAAAAGCCCTCTTAGTTATTTCCAAAATGTACAGTCAGGAAAGTGTAGTCATCAAAAGTGTTTGGAAACTTTTGTAGCTCAGAGCATCTCAGTAGCTCCAGCTTGCATGCACACACAGTGTAGAGTTTCACTGGAGGCCACAGAAATCTGTATTAAGCTTTGAAGAGAATTGCTAAGAATCAGTCTTCTAGAATATCTGAACTGGGATTGTTTAAAGCCATTTCTGTCAACTGCAGATAGTCAAAGATCAAAAGCTTCAGATTAATTAAGGTGATCAGTTATACATACAAACAGGTTACCTACTCACCTCAGACCATATCAAAACTAATGTACCAGATCTCAGCAGTTCAACTCAAGTTACTCCATTGACTGGCTTTGCTCAAAGACTGAGAACACAAAAAAATTCAAAGATGGCAGAAGAAAAATAATATCCCTCATGTTTCTTGTAGAACCACAAGCATAGTTCTCCAAGTACCTCTTCTCTGAGTGGGCCATCTGCTCTGAATAGGCAGTTTAAATGCCAATACAATAAAAGGTTTCCCTCAGCCTCATCTTTTGTTTCTCTAGTTTCACCATCTGTTTAATTCTGGCCATTTCCTCACTGACACCTTCTATCTTTTACTCTATCAGTGAGCACAGATTTTTCAGCACTTGGATTGTAACTAACACAAAGGGATGCCAAGTATGACTTACAGATTGCTGTAGCAATGGATAATTCAGTTTGAAGTCATGGAAAAAGGTATTGGTTTAAGTTCAAAGCAGATGTGTAATAGCATGGCAATAGGCTTGGCTAAAGCTTTAAGTGCCATTTAATTTTTCATGCAATACCCTATCTTCAGTTCTGCAGCCTGCCCTTGCTCCTCCCTCTAGCCATGCTTGTCACTGGTACAGGTGCATAGCTACTCACTATGTCTACACAGCCTAGAGCTCTGTAATGTCATGTGGTCACACATCTCTTTTCCAGCTGGTAGAAAATATTTTATCTATTAACAGTCCACTTCCTCTCCCATTTCTTTTCCCCCAGTAAAATCCTGACAAACCTTTCTGATGTGATGCAAACCCAGACATTTACACATACACAAAGTCTGCAGTACTCATACAGACCTTAGTATAAAATAATGTGAAATAATTCAAGCACTTTCAAGTAAAACAGAAGAGATTGACAGGATTATAGCAGGATGTGACAATGGCTAGTTTATATTCACAGCAGTAACTCTACAGTGGAACAGCAAGAGTTACTCGCCATAATGGCCTGTTTCAGGACTGAAAGCTCAAGTATTATTGTTACCCTCATTCTCCACCTCAGAGCAGTGCCCTATAGAGCTTAATGCCAGCAGTCTTTAGGGACAACCTCTGAGCCCAGCTGCTGCCATCCCTTGTTTGAGATGAAGAGCTTTACCAGCAGTGTCTCTGAGATTCTGCTGCTGTGAATACACCATTTCTTGCTCTTGGTGCCCCCTGCCAGATATATGGGCAGCTTAGGAGTGCAGAAGGTTGTGTTTGAGTCACAGCATGATCCTGTTTACTCATTTATCACACCTCTTCACCAGACTTTCACAGCTGCTTGCTGTTTCCATCCACACAGCACTTGAAAGTGGCAGGGCACGGGAACTGGAAGGGGATCTATCTGTACTTCTGAATGGCAAAAGCTCAAGTGCTGGTTTCTCTTTTAAAATAATCTACTGCTCTCAACAGAAGAAGTAGACCATTTTAAGGCCCCTCTGAATGTATATTTAGCTCTTGGTATAGCCACTGATGTTGTGAAAACAGAGATACAACAAGTAGAGAGATGGGACAAATTGTAGTAAGGCACTCACAGTCACTGTCATCAGACCAAAGACCCCATTCCTGGCTCCCCTGAAGGCATGGACATATATAGCTCTACTCTATTCCCACAGATACCTGTGTATTTTATTTATGGTGTGGCCTAGAAGTTCCAGGTAGAGGCAGTACATCCAAGCAGAGCTTGAAGTGGTCCTTAGAGACAGAAGCTGGAACTCAGTGTGCTGAAGTGATTTGTTCTGTGCTGAGCAAAAGCCAGAGGATAGGAACTAATTTCATGTATTGGGAAGACTTTCCTATTGGCAAGCAGTAAACAATGTGCCGGAAGCAGAAGAGAAGCTGCAAACAGACCCAAATTTAGCACTCATGACTGAGGTTCCAAAATACTGGATATCAGTGATGATATCTAGAGCTTCTCTTAAGCCACCTTTCACATTCCAAAATTACAGAGAGGAAGAAAATGCACTTTTCCCAGAACTAGGCTGTCACGACTCACAGCATTTCACTAGATGAGCTTGCTAATATATTAAGAACATGATTTTAATGGCAACACACTGTATGTTAAAATGAGGAAATCCAGAATGAATGTAGGGCACCTTGCATCCTGTTTGTTAATTGACAGAGTGAGATTGTGTCTGATCAGGTGAACTTCATGTTCAATTCTTTACCACTTAATCCCACTGCAGCTTTGCTCTTTATTACCTAAGCAATTATTCTTCTAATGCAATGCAGCCCCACCACTGGAGATGATCTCACCTGTAAAAGGTTTTAAATGGATACCTGCAGTTATGTTATAATGATATTAAACAATCAGCAATAGATAACCACCCTCCCTGGAACTGAAACATCCCCAGCACACAGATTGCTGGGTTATAGTACTATCAGCTCTCTACTACCTTAGCACAGCTCCCTCAGCTTTTAACCAACCTGACGCTCTTCCTGCATTTGTACTTTGCTGAACACAAGCAGCCTCACAGCTTCCTGTGTGATGGTGATAACATATGTCTGACTTTGTTATTGTCAGCTGGAGTGAAGGGGAAGACAATGCCCTTTGAACTGTGAAAAGCAGTATAAAGCTTATCAGATCCTCTCCAGATATCACTGAAGGAAATGGGCTGGAAGAGTTGGCCCCACATAGGAAATATATATAAAAACCTGTCAGTACTAATCTTTCTGAAATGTCATTAAAAACATAATTTTGCAAATCTGAGTCCCTGCTAGACAATGTCATTTGTACAAAGCGAACTGAAGTAAAAGTGGTGAGGAAGAACTGTACAGCACACATTAAACTGAAGTACATATCACTCAGTAGTCAGTAGTACCAAGACTGCTTCATTTTACAGTGCCAAAATAAACTCATCTTAGTGATTATTTCTCTCTGGTCATTTTCTGAAGTCGAGATTTAAAGGTCATGTACTGTATAAATTATACACAACTTTTCCCACTGAACAGTTCATTCAGGGGTTTTGTTTATCTGCAAAGTCTTCTAGATGAACTGCAGCAAAGTAAGATCATGGAATGACCCCCACAAAAACAGCACACATAATAAAAAATGTATTTTCAGGTTAGTGTTAGTGTTATGTCCTTACTGACCTGCCAGATACTGTAGGTAGCATTAGTATATAAAACTTTAATATGAATCATGCAGTTTTATAATGATAAAACACCTATGTGACTTACCTTGTACTATATAGTCACAAAAACAGTTAAACACCACAAACACAGAAGTTGTAGAAAAAAAAAAAAACCACTTGGACATTTTTATGTGATATTTGAAAAAAAAAAATCCAAACAAAATACTAATAACAAGCACAAGGTTGAAAAGATTATGAGCAGAGATATGAATAGGAAACTCAATTCTTCCTTTTGATGTGCTCACTTTGTGGCAACACCAGCTGAAAAGCAATTTTTCAGTATCTTCACTGACATAACTGGGGAGCATTTCTAGTTAATACAACTGGAGATGAACAGTAGGGGGAAAAAATTAAAAAAGTATAATCCCCATTGCTCAATTTAGGTAACTGAAAGAAAAAACAACAAAATCTGCAGACATCAGGTGAAGCATCAGCAACAGAAGTGCTTCACAGTCTTTTCATAGAAAAGACTTTCACAGAAAAGATTTTCATAGAAAAGATTTTCATTTTCTGTGGGTTTTTGTTGCCCCTATAGCAGTATTAATGCACAGTATATAAGAAAATCTTGTGTTTCACACTCAGGACACTCGTTCTCTTTAGCAATGATTAAATAATTCAGGAGTCACGAAATCCCACTGGAGATCATTCTGATGGTGTCTATATAAGGATGCATGCAAGAGTAAATATTATTCTCCATATTATTTAAAAATACCACCCAGGCAAGTTTATTGTCAGGACAACATTGCACTGCAAATCTGCCCAATTTATCAATGCTGTTCTCTGTTCCAGCTCTCTGTCACAATGCAAGTTTCATGTTTCCGGTAGAGAGGAAAAGGACAAGTCGGTTTTTCTGATATGGGGTCTTTGTTGGCTTTTTTCCTTTATATTTATAGCTCTTGAAATTATGTGGAAAGAATGCAGCTGGCTGATGTCAGCCAGAGACCTGTACCCATGTGGCTTTGCTCAGAAACTACTGCCCAGTTTCAGGAGCTCAGGGTTCTATTGGACAAATCCAAATCCCAAATTCCTAAGGACTGCTTAGTGATTTTTGGTAAAGCAGGAAGGAGCTGATCAGAACTCCACTGAGTTCTAATCATGTATATATTATATATATACCACTGTGTCTCTGCCAACATACACTGAGAGCCCTGAAACCCCCTCCTTGAAAGGGGGGATCAGTCTATCAGACCAGGCAGGGAAGAGGAGCAAGGAAACACCCCTGGGATAAAACTGAGGCTCTGAACTATTTTGTTTAAGACCCCTCAGGAAGCTTATAAAAGAACCAGGATGAGCTTCTCCTTAGTCCTGGTCTACCACAAGCTCATCTTAATTTTTAAGTCTCACAATACTTAGCTTTTTTCACCATTATCTCTGGCAGGAGTTATATATTCTGTTTTCATTATTTGCAGGAGATTTCAGAAATATTAGGATTACATATCTGGTTTTTACTTGCTTGTATTTTGTTTTATTTTGTTTACTGGAGAGACTTTCTCAAAAAAAGTCCAAGTGTTCACAGAACAATATATAAAGTAGCAAGGTAAAAAAAGTAAACTTTCTGCTCTCTGACCCAATAAATCTTGAGAAGGTGACAAGAGAGGATCAAAGTTCCCTTTCCTGTATTATTTCACATAGCTTAAATTCTGGAAATCAGAGACTTCCCAAGTACACAGAAAGTAGAGATTTGACCTTCCACAGAGGTGGGAACTCAATTTTTTTTCTACTTTCTAATCAAAATGAAATTCAGAACTGGGATCCCACAGTATTCAAAACTGCACCCCATGAGGGCAAAATAATCCACTGTTACCTGGACATTTCACAGTAACAATTCAGAGAGATGAACACAGACAGCTGATGCCACTCACCTGCACCTTTTGCACAGCCAACAAATCCTAGGGGTTCAGGAAGCTTTTGTGCAGTGACACTAAAGATGAAGCTAGCATTGCCTTAAAATGCAATAAAACAAATTAAAGGCAGGTGCCATCTCAAAAAAACATAAGGACAAAACCTACAAGAATTATTACTTTTACACACAATTATTTCTAAAGATCATTAATGCAAGCGAGACAAACCATGATAGTGCCCATACTCAGAATATGCTATTCAAGCTCTGCTGGCAAAAATCAGTACAGGCTGATCTGTTCTAATGGGGAATAAACCAGAGTCATTTCAAATTCTGTATTATTTTAAGGAACTAAAATAAAGGGGTTAAGAACACTTGTACTTCAAGGCCAGTAAAGCCAGACAGAACAAAAAGTGAATAAATATCAGACCAGCTCTGGAACAGGAATAGCTCAAGAGGCAAACAGTCTGTAAGAGTAAATTGATGCATCTTGTGCCATGTCATGTAATTTTGTAACTGCAAAAGGGAGCTGTTTATCATGTGTTAAATATAACAAATAAAACAACATTCCCTGGGTTCTCACTAAAAGGGCTCTCCATAAAATGACCTGGGAAAAACATGTCCAAAATATATTCAGTGCAGCTGTTAATCTGTAAAATTCACAGCTTCTTTTCTGAACCTCTTTCTGTGGAGAAGTCCAAAATAATCTGTAACTAAATCTTTAAATGTATTTGTAATTCCATGCTTCAAAAGTTTTGCAAGGTACAAGCATTGTTAGGTACCATTCTCAAACCTAGGATTAAGTATTGTATAAATCACAAGATCATGGATTGATTTTATCCACTCTTAGGATCCCTCTTACCACACAGCAGGTGCAATCATGGCTGTAACTCTATAAATTCTCATGCTTAGCAGGGAAGGAAAAATGAAAAATAACTTTTTATTTACTAAAACATGATTCAGGAGAGATGACGCTGTGGTGAAGACAAGGAAGAGAAAATGAAAAAGCTGATCCACGAGATTTTACAAGAAGTCTGTGATACCCAGCTAAAAATGGTATCTTGAGGACTTTGCTTAAGAACTTTGTACCTAGGGATGTTGTCTACTGATGCTCTTCCTGCTCCCTTCCCTTCATCCTCATTCTGTTGGTAGGGTTATTTTAAAGATTATTTAAAATTAGATTAAAGAATTAACTCTGAGGACTATTCAATACACAACTTAGTCAGAAACAGCCCCTCCACTGCTCCAGTCTGATGTGCCCACTTGAGCTGACTCAAGTGACAGCTGTGACCAGCTCACTTGAGCTGTTCCCTGTTGTGGCTGTATCAAGCCCCTGTGCAGTCAGTGCCTTTCACATGACAGTTCTCTCTCACTCAGGCCCCTCTTTCTTTCATGAGTCAAGCATTCAAAAACCTTTCTGTCTAACCTTGATCTCACCTCTGCACTGATCTGGATTCTGCAGCTCAATCAGCTTTTCTTCATCAACACTTTTCCTTCACCACCTGGCACAGGGAGGGTTCATCCATTTTGGCTTATCCCACCTCCTCTGGCATCCCCTCTGCTGACCCTTCCTGCCTCTCTGGGAGCTCAGCTATGTCTCTGTCATGTTCCAGCTGGACTCAGTCACTTCTGAAACAAAAAGGCATTTCAGAGATGCCGAGAACAGGGCAAGAAGAATTCCTTATGCCTTAAAAAACATACATGGGACTGAAACCTCCATTACCACATTATCATAGAATGGTTTGAGTTGGAAGGGACCTTAAAGGCCATGGGCAGGGGCGCCTTCCACTATCCCAGGTTGGTCCAAGTCTTGTCCAACCTGGCCTTGGACACTCCCAGGGATGAGGCAGCTACAGCTTCTCTGGGTAACCTGTGCCAGGGCTTTGGCACCCTCACAGGGAAGAACATTTTTCCTAATATTATATATAATATATCATTTCCAAATATTATAGATATTATAATACATATTATAGGATATATACTGTCATCTATTATGATATAGGTTATATATATGTGTGTATAAATATACACACTAGTAAAAACCACACCAATTATATATACTGGTATCCAGTATATATAGCATATTATATATATATATATATATATATATATATACACTGGTATATGGTATATAGTATATATACAGTATATAAATACTATATATAGTATATTTGTATACTATATATTATATATATACTATTGCATACTGGTCTGTATATGTGTAAAAACTACATCAATTACTCTTTATTACCGAACGACTGGTAAGTATCTGGTTACTAACTGGTTGAAGAACTGTTAAAAATATTTAAGATAAGACGGTTAATAAGCGCATTTTTGCAGGCTGGAGGGAATGCAACAGCTCCTCCTAGCGTCAGCCGCGCAGAGCAGGAACCCGTCTGGCGCAGGCTCTCAGGGCTGTTCAGCCTTTAAAGGCACACTAGTAAACCACGGGGTGTTTCCAGCCCATTCCTAGCGGCGGGGGCCGAGGGCAGGGCGGGCTGAGGCGGAGCCCCCTCAGTGCCCGGGCACGGCTGAGGCCCGGCCCCGCCATGGCGGCCGCTCCTGAGGGGCCGCGCGGGGCCCGGCCTGCCGGGACGCCCGTGTGCCTAGCGGGAACGGGGGCTCCGTGTGCGCATCCATTACTGAGTCAGTGACGGCTTCCTCTGGCTGGGAAACACCTCCGAGGGCAGCCAGTGCTACCTGTGCCTAACACCTCTGAGGGCAGCCCGTCCAGCCTGTGCCGAACAAACACCTTGGAGGCCAACAAGTGCTACCTGTGCCTAACACCTCTAGGCCAGCCTGTCCAACCTGTGCCAAACAAACACCTCTGAGGGCAGCATGTCCAACCTGTGCCGAACAAACACCTCTGAGGGCAGCATGTCCAACCTGTGCCGAACAAACACCTCTGAGGGCAGCCTGTCCAACCTGTGCCGAACAAACACCTCTGAGGGCAGCCCTTCCAACCTGTGCCGAACAAACACCTCTGAGGGCTGCCCTTCCAACCTGTGCCAAACAAACACCTCTGAGGGCAGCCTGTCCAACCTGTGCCAAACAAACACCTCTGAGGGCAGCATGTCCAACCTGTGCCGAACAAACACCTCTGAGGGCAGCCCACCCAACCTGGGCCAAACAAACACCTCTGAGGGCAGCCGGCCCAACCTGGGCCGAACAAACACCTCTGAGGGCAGCCTGTCCAACCAGGGCCAAACAAACACCTCTGAGGGCAGCCGGTCCAACCTGTGCCAAACAAACACCTCTGAGGGCGGCCCGTCCAACCTGTGCCAAACAAACACCTCTGAGGGCGGCCCGTCCAACCTGTGCCGAACAAACACCTCTGAGGGCGGCCCGTCCAACCTGTGCCGAACAAACACCTCTGAGGGCAGCCCATCCAACCTGGGCTGAACAAATACCTCTGAGGGCAGCCCGTCCAACCTGTGCCAAACAAACACCTCTGAGGGCAGCCCTTCCAACCTGTGCCGAACAAACACCTCTGAGGGCAGCATGTCCAACCTGTGCCAAACAAACACCTCTGAGGGCAGCCTGTCCAACCTGTGCCAAACAAACACCTCTGAGGGCGGCCCGTCCAACCTGTGCCAAACAAACACCTCTGAGGGCTGCCCTTCCAACCTGTGCCAAACAAACACCTCTGAGGGCAGCCTGTCCAACCTGTGCCAAACAAACACCTCTGAGGGCAGCCCACCCAACCTGTGCCAAACAAACACCTCTGAGGGCAGCCTGTCCAACCTGTGCCAAACAAACACCTCTGAGGGCAGCCCACCCAACCTGTGCCGAACAAACACCTCTGAGGGCAGCCCGTCCAACCTGTGCCGAACAAACACCTCTGAGGGCAGCATGTCCAACCTGTGCCAAACAAACACCTCTGAGGGCAGCATGTCCAACCTGTGCCAAACAAACACCTCTGAGGGCGGCCCGTCCAACCTGTGCCGAACAAACACCTCTGAGGCCAGTGATTCCAGCCTGGGACCCAGCCCTAGCACCACGTCCCGTCTTTCCTTGAACACCTCTCTGGGCAGCCCGTTCCAATGTCTAACCACCCTTTTTGTGATTAAATTCTTCCTCATGTCCACGCTGAACCTCCCCCAGCACAGCTTAAGGCTGTGTCCTCTCATGCCATCACTTGTTACCTAGGAGAAGAGCCCAATGTTCCTCCACCGTCCTCTCGGGGAGTTGTAGAGAGCGAAAAAATCTCTGGATAAAATCTGTGGGTTAACAACCCCCAACTCCCTCACCTGCTCCTCATCACATTTGTTCTCCTGTCCCTGCACCATCTCTGTTGAAGTAATAAGGAAGTATTACCTAGCTCAAATTTCAATTAAAACCCACCACATCAACAGAAAATTGGTGGGTTTTGCTAGGTTTGTTCTTTTGGCAGTCTGGAGAGATGGATTAGGTCACTGGAGAAATCGGTGACAGGAATATAAACTGGGAGTGGGACTATACCCTTAATTTAAATTTAGTTTTAAACACTGATTTAAATTTATTAAACTGAATTTGCTACACTAAGATTACTCACCTTCTCTCATATAATCACACAATTAATATTTTCCCTGTAAATCAGTTTAAGACTCTTACAAGGCAGAGAATGACAAATGCGTTGATCAGGGAGAAATTGATGAAGAGGATGTTTGTCCCATATGTCAGGAGGTGTTATTAAGGAAAGTGTTTCAGTTCCCTTAGTACAGGTTAGGCATAAAATTTGTTCTCTGACTTGCTACACTTCTAATAACAGAAAAAAATTCACAAGAAAAAAATACCTGACCATTGTTACAACCCTTTTGCAATCTGGGAAAATGTGGCAATCTTAGAAGCTAAAATATGGGTGGAGAGGAAGGAGGAAAAAAAAAAGCGGGAGACTACTTAGTATTGCTATGTGATTTCTCTTAATTTTGGAGAGATTAGAGAAATTGGAATTCATTTTCTGCAGATATATCTGTGGTAATGTTCACATTAAATACATAAAACTTTGGGCAAACCACCAAGATGAACTGGAGCGTGGCTCTGCAGCGAAGTGTCCACTTTACAGAGAAAAACATGCACTTCTTCTCATTCTAATAGAATTTAGAAAGTAAACAACTTGTGAATGCAACAGAAAAATCAAGACTGAACAGCCACTTTGGAAACCCTTGTGATAACTGCAGAGCATTTCCAGCATAGGAAAGCGCTACAATAAATACTTTTAAACCAGTATTTTGATAGTTTTTGAGTATATCTTATAGCTTGTCACTTACTTCTCTGCCTTAATGTAAGTAACTGACTGTGATGCCAAAAATCACAAGCCATACAATATTAAATGACAAAAAGGGCTTACCTTCAATGAAGGTCCTTCAGGTGCAAGTGTGGCACAATGCACACAATACAGGACTGACAATTTTAAAGGTGGAACAAATAGCACACTTAACAGAAATGATCCAATTAGAGGAACAGGTTATTAAGTAACCCCCTCCCCCTTTTGGTTCTACCCCCCTCTGAAGCCCGCTCCCAGCTTCTAGCCCCACATTTATTATGCCTACAGTATCTGGAAAAAACAAAACATCCTTGGTTCACACTAGGGGAAAGACTAATTAGGATTCCAGGAAGGTTAGCTTGCTGTTGTAAAATCTAAGAGAAAAGGTAGGAGAAGTACTTAAGTTAGTTAAGGAGCTATATAACTATATAATAGTAGTCTACAGAGCTACAAATTTATGAAAAATGTATAAAAAATAAAAATTTTGGCATCAACTTCACCTAGAGCATCTATGGCAAACAAAGCAAATGTTTTTAAACTTGCTCTTAGTGCAGTACATCTTCAAATGATTCTGTAGTATGTATTTGGATTGTCCTTTTCCAAATAAATAATTTAGCTATGACTTTATCACAAAGGGCTGAAAACTCTTTAAGCTAGCTACTTAATCTGCTGATGTGCTCTTTTTTGTTTGCAAGGAAATTGTCTCCAAGGTCCAGCTGAAGACTACAAGAAGTTTTTCTTCACAAGAAACAGAATAGAGAATGTGACTCTATTAGAATTGGTAACCTGAAGGAGGATGACATTCTTTTGTCATGGGAATTATGATGATGACAGAAATACCTTAATGATATTTAGAAAAAAGTGTTGAGAGATGTCCCTAAACAACATATGACTTCAAAGATAAACAAATAACATTTCAGGCATCGATAACTTTTTCAAATTTTTATTATATTGCATAAGCTGTAACATTTTACAAACCTTAGTTACATTTTCAGCAACAGATACACTGATACTGTAGTAAATACAGAGATGAAAAGACACCTCTGACAAAATATAAAAAGGTAGAAATACTTAAAACCAGGATGCCGAATATCAAGAATGTTTTACATAAACAATATCCATACTAGAGAGTTTTTGAAAATAATTGCTGAGGTCATGAAGCGTTTGTTGAATGTGAGGCTCCAGAATTCAAGGTGGTGAGCACAGTCAGGGCCATGAGTTCACCTGCCTTGCAACCCCCAGAGCCAGGCTTTGCACGAGTAACATGCTCTAATGAGCACTAAAAACTGCCTTTCTACACAGTGACATGTAAAAATAGTACTGTTCTAACGTGGACTGAAGTGCAATGAGTGCTTCAAAGGAACTAAATCCATTACCTAGGGAATAAAGTACCAGGATGTTTTGGGGAGGGGTAATATAGGAATGTTCAGTAAGTCCTAAAACTGACTGAAAATATTCATTTGGTAAAACAGTTTTCAGGCTGAGGGTGCTAGCAAAACAAGAAATGACAGAGGTTTGCCCTGTCAGTCTTAAAAAAAGCTGAAGCTTTTTATTTTTTCAGAACACAATGAATACTGCTTTTGAAAGGAAACGAAGCTCAGATTCAAGTCATTTAAATCACCTTTCATATAAACTCTTTAACAGAAATGTAGCTGCCTACTGTTAGAAGTGTGGCACAAATTAGTACAAATTACTATAAAAGAATGCTCATCTTTAGCTCTGTAGGCATAGTACTGTGTTTTCATAGTACCACTGAATTTAAAAAAAAATAAAAAGCTATTAAAAACCAATGCAAGTTAGGCTCCAAATTGAGATAAAAATTGGTTCTAGAAAATAAGAATTACGTACCAATCTCCATACAATTTCTGCTGCTACTGACAAGCAAAGTTAGCAGCTGAAAAAAGAACTTTTATCATTGTAAGTGTTTATATATAAACATATGTTAATTTCATTTTTTTAAGTTAATATCCCAGTCAGTTTCATACCTGTAAATCCAGTGACTTAAGATGCTTGCACTTGACACACAAAGTTGAATCAGATCCCATATGAGCATTTTTTAAAGACACTACTGTTCAGATTGCTAAAGATATATTTTTTTAATTTCTTTTCAAACAAAAAAATCAAAACTAGGTTTTACAACAACTACCATCATCATCAACATGCAGAAGTCAGTATTCCAACATAAAAAGCACTAGATCTGCCTCTTAAAATATTATAAAAGCTACGTAATTGTATGAATTCAGGGGGTTTTGGCTAACAGAAAATAAAACCATAATGTGCTTTTCAGATAGTCAGGTGTCCCACTGATAAAATAAGTCTGATGAAAGAGAAAGGCACTTCAGCAGGCTAATTTATCTCCAGATTTTCCTAATGTAAAGCACTAAACAACAGATGTAGTGCACTGCCTTTTCATCTGCACAGTGTTTGATCAGAAGTGTTGTGAAACTTTGTCACTTTTTAACTAACAAGAATTTATACTGGTGCCAGTTCATTTCATCCTCTTTGGTACAAATCACTGCATAAAAACAAAGGAGACAACTAAACATTCCTACATCCTGGATTATTTTTGGTGTGTCACCTCTAGCTTTATGGTGGTAAATAATGTCCCTAATCAATACATAATTTTTACTTTCAGGTTTGTAATACCAGAGCTCTATTTTCTGATTGCACTAGAAGGACTTTTTTTCTCTTAATCAAATGTGATTTTTAAGCAATTCCCCCACCTTTTTTTTTTCATCTAGCATTTGGTAATAATCTAAAAATTACTGTCAATGAGCTTGCACTTAAAACTATATGTACATAAATAAGAGCTTTTCTTGCAAAAGCTGCCAGCTCAAGGAGTGCCTTGTGAAGAACTGAGACATAAGTGTTGCAAACATTTGTGTTCTTCAGAAAGAATTGATTCCACCAAAGCCCAAACACATATCAGTTTGCAAACTAGCATCAGAAAGAAGCTATCCTTTCCAATTTTCCTTATTCGTTCCCCTCTCCTGTGTCCTCACAGACATTTCTCCCTTCTTATTCTCAAGGTAAGCAACCTGCAGATTCAAAGAAGTAAAACCCTCTGAATGTTTCCCCAGCCTTTCCAAGAGCTGTGTGCCACAAATCCTTGCTAATTTTTGTATAGGCCTAATTCTGGCACCGGCATTTTATCAGTCTGTTAATGCCACAAAGAGCCAACAGAAAAAAGTCTTAAAAAATAAATTCAGGGACTCCTATAAATTCATATGCTGAAATCATATAGAGAAATAGAGAAAACCATAAGTTTGTGATACTTCACTGTGACATTCTGTCTTCTCCACAGGTTACATATCACATAGAATGTTTTGTGGAATTAAAATTTTTAGAGCTCAGCATAGTCAAATTCCTCCTTTTAATGATCTAAAGCCAAAAAGAATCCTAATCTCTAGCAGGCAATACAGGTTTTTCCAGAGCATAAATTCCAACATACAGCTGGAATGTGAAGACTGATATATTTGGAAATATTCTGTATGAATTTAAATCTTAATAATTTTAGTGTTGGATTTCTAATCCCTTTTCTTTAACAGCCAGACACCTACTCTGTCAGAGAATGAGAACAATGGAGTGCCAAACTTGTTTCCTTTGAACTCACATAAATAAAGCCATTTATAGTAGTCTGTATTTTTTAATGATACAAGTAAGTTTGAGAAATTAGGTCTTTTTGGTATATACAATGAAAAATGCATTTAAAAAATCTGAAATATTACTGTAGGTGAACAAAATTTCAAGTAAAGACATATGAACCTGATATGAATTCCTCAAAACCATTAGCTTGTCAGGGATTTTCTATTATGTTCAACAGAATGTATAGTAATCTCTTGTTGAAAAGGGAGCCATCAGAACCAATGCAACTCTGCAAACAGGGCAATATTGAACCTCAAGGGCAGCTTTCAGAAGAAATGTGCATATATAAATTGATTCCTACTAATGTATACAACAAAGCAAAGGATGATGTGATCAATATCTGGGCCTAGAAAGTCATATTAAAAAATCCAGTACAACTGTACATTAAAAAAACAAAAAGTTCTTGTGAAAAAGTATTTGGTATTGGACAACAAAATTCATGTTACCTAGAAAGAGAACCAAAGGCATGCTGATATGACAAGCCATGTTCACATCTGAAACAGATGAATTAAACCTCTTTTTTCTTGAGGCCAATTTAATTACAGACTTATATACACACTGTAGTGGTTTGGCCCTGGCTAGATGCCAGGCACCCACCAAAGCCACTCTTACCAAAAGTGGACAGAGGAGAGAAAATCCAATGAAAGGTTCCTGAATTGAGGTAAGGCCTGGGAGAGATCACTCACTGAATACTGTCACAGGCAGAACAGACTCACTCACCTTGGGGATATTAACTGAATTTATTACTGACAAAACCAGAGCAGGAGAATGACCAGGGAAATAAATCTTAGAAACACCTTCCCTCTACCCCTCCCTCTTTCCCAGCTCAACTTCCTCCCCACAGCGACACAGGCAGACAGGGATGGGTCAGTTCACCCTGTGTGGTTTCTGGGACAGGAATGGGTCAGTCCACCACGTGTGGTTTCTGGGACAGGAATGGGTCTGGGACAGGAATGGGTCAGTTCACCCTGTGTGGTTTCTGGGACAGGAATGGGTGAGTCCACCACGTGTGGTTTCTGAGACAGGAATGGGTAAGTCCATCACAAGTGGTTTCTGCCACTGCGCAAGGACAGAAGTCCTTCCCCTGCTCCAGCACAGGGTCCCTCCCACAGGAGGCTGTTCTCCATGAACTTCTCCAGCTTGAGTCCTTCTCAAGGGCAACAGTTCTCCACAAACTGCTCCAACATGGCTCACTTACTCTTCCACAGGGTGCAGTCCTTCAGGCACAGCCTGCCTCCAGTGTGAGTCCCCCACCAGTACTTCCAGCATACCTGCTGCAGCACGGGCTCCTCTTCTCACAGCTCCTGCCAGGAGCTTGCTGCAGCAGAGGTTTCCCATGTTGAGGCATACTCCAAAGGCTGCAGGTGGATATCTGCACTCCAGGGGTTGCAGGGGGACAGTTGCTTCACCATGTGTTTTGTTAGTGGGGGTAGGAGAGGTCTACAGGGATGAGAAGCTGCCAGAAGCTTCCCCGATGTCCAGCAGAGCCAATGCCAGCAGCTCCAGGACAGAGCTGCTGCTGACCAAGGCTGGGCCAGTCAGAAATGATGGTGACATTTCTGTGATACCAGATTTGAGAAGGAAAAGGAGTTGTTGTGCAGGTGTAATTGTGGCCAGAGAAGAGCAGGGTGAGAACATGTGAGAGGAACAACTCTGCAGACACCAAGGTCAGTGCTGAAGGAGGAGGAGGAGGTGCTCCAGGCATGAGAGCTGAAATTCCCACCTGTGATGGTGATGCCCATGGATACTGGGTGTGGCTGAGCTGGAGTTCATTCCCCATAGCAGCACTGGGCTTTGCCTTGGGAGCTGGAAAGGTGCTGATAACACACCAGTGTTTTGGCCACTGCTGGGCAGGGCTGGCACAGCATCAGTGCTGACTCTCAACATTCCCTGCCAACCAGCAGGCTGGGGGTGGGCAAGGGACACATCTAAGCCAGCTGACCCAAATTAACCAAGGGGATGGATATTCCATACCATGTGACATCAGCTCAGATATAAAAGCTATGGACAGGAGGAGGAAGTGGGGGTATTTGTTACTTACAAGGTTTGCCTTCTGGAGCAACCACTGCAAGTCTTGAAGCCCTGCTTCCCAAGAAGCAGCCACACATTGCTTGCTGATGAGAAGTAGAGAACAAACCTAAACCTATTTTTTATCTCTTTATGCACATGCAAATTTTTGCTTTTGCCTTAGCAAACTGCTTATCTCAATCCAGGAGTTGCTTTCCATCTATTTTCTCTCCCCTGCCCAACTGGGAAAGGGGAGCAATAGAGCAGCTTGATGGGCACCTGGCATCCAACCAAGGCCAATCCACCACACACACACACCTATCTCAGACTTAATTTGCACTTCCATACTTGTGAATTCAATAGGAACATTTTGTTCATGAAGCAAATGCTCGCTTTGCACTGATGCATTGCTGGTACCATCCTGGTTACCTTCCATATTCTTCTAGAAACACCAACAGACAACTGACAATCCCAACACCACAGACATATTTCACAGTAATATTTCCTGAGTAAATATTCCCAGAAGCCCAGCTGCATAGGATACTTCCCAACTCTTGAGTGCACTACAGGGCAGACAACCAAGCACCACTCACCTCACGATTCAAATACAGGCATTGTATGTTTGGATCTTGGTACAGACCCTTAACCAAGCTCTAAGGGAAATATTTATAAAGCCTTTTTAGGATGATTTATAATCAAACTGCCAAAGCCAAAATGCTGGAACTTATTTCACCAGGGAAACAGCCTCAAAGCCACAGAAATACATTCTGTTCACTATATGAAGCACATTAAGAGATGCATCCATTTTTCTGTTAGCCAAAGTTGAAATGATCACTTTGACAAGATGAACATTAAAATTAAAGAATATTCTGATGGCCTTTCCTTCCTCTATATATATCTTAGTTACAATTCATGCATTCATGACTTTTGGTAAATTTAACTCTAAGATGAGTCATAAATAGTATTTATATTGCATTATAGACCAAATTTTTGCAATCTGCTGTCTCATGCTCATAACCCTCCCCCCCAACTTTTAAAGCCTGTTTAACTCCTCTGCAAACCTAGACAAAAGCAGCTCAGGCTGGCAAAATGTAGGCACATAAACCTCAAATGATCTCCCATTGTTTTAAACATAAAATAAAAAGCAACAGTGCCAAGCTTTCCTGCTCAAGAAACTCTTTCCAAGGCTTCATTTGTCTAATCCTGCACACTTCTTCATCATGGGCCAAACTCTCACTTATAAATAGGCAGAGATTCAAGGCTATATTCTGGAGCACAGCTGGCCCAACAGCATAGAGAAGATGTTCACTGACAAAGAAGCCAAACAAGACACTGGGATCAGGAGTAGCTGCAGCTCCAAATGCTACCAGAACCAGTCCTTTTCTGCAAAGCAGATCTTTACAAAACAGATGGGCAACACCTTAAGGTAGTGGGGACCATGAACTGCAGTGGCCACACTTGTACACTTCCCCCAGTGTTGTATAGAATTGCACATGGATGGGCACACAGGGAGGGCAGTAATGCTATAGAGCTCTGCTGATAAATCCAGCACAGCTCATCTGCTGGTGTCGTGGGACCAACGGATGAAACATTTCACATTGTACAAAGGAGTAGTAACAGACAGCTAGAAAAGTTCACATATAAAATACTGTACAGATGGTCACGTTGGTTAGGAACAAGGCTAGGAATGGCTTTAACTAGGCTACCATTGCATGAGCAACAAGTACAAAACAATTAAACCATGTGCCTACATTTCTCACTGTGCATTCCCAAAGGTGTGTCCAAGAATGACAGGCTAAGTAAAATGTGGGCCTTCCTCATACTGCCAGTAAAATTAGGAACTGGAAAAGTTTAATAGTAGCATTTCCCTGTTTTCAATTCACATGGAACATCAGTTGCCCAGCTGAAGTTTGGTAACTCAATCTATATGTTAAAAAATGAAACTTTTCTTGATACTAGAAAACAACATTTCCCTTGTAAACCCAACACTGCAGAATTACAGAAGCAGGCAAGAGATCAACAACCAGCAGGGAGAGCAACAGCACAAAGCACATTGTGTTTTAATTTATAGGAATAAGCGGCCTCTCCTCTCTTTTCTTCCAGATATTGGTTTTGCTATCTCTTTTCATGAGAGGTGGTCTATCCCTTTTTTTAGCAGAAGGGATACCAGATTCATGACTTCCTGGCAGAGATTTTTTCCTTAGACCTTCCTCATTATGTTGTTCTAGGACTGGCCCGTTCCCTCCTTCCATAATGTGTCTCACAGCCTGGTCCTCTGGAGTGCAAACAGTGGTCCCACTTTCACTGCTACTCAGATCCAGATCTTCCAAGTAAAGAATCTTAGAATGTGGCATACTTTTAATGAAAGTTTTCTCTCTCTCCAGTTTTCTGTTAGGATGATGCTCATTCATGTCCACACCAGAGTCCAGACTGGTATCATTACTCTCAGTTTTTTTGCCCTTTTTCAGATCTATGAAAGAATGCCTCACTTGAGCAATTGGCTTCCCATCCAAGGACACAAACCACGCTCGAGGATGCGGAGATGGTTTTCCTTTAGAGAGCTCCAGCAGTGTTTGCTCTGAAATCCCTTGAAGTTCAGATGAAAAGGGAGTCATTACCACTGCCTCATTCAGTGTCCCAGGAACAGAGACAGATTCCAGCAAGCTGTTGGTGTACCTGCCCCAGTTGGATGCTTGGGAAGGCAAGCCCTCTTCACCATCCAGGGCACTGCTCTCATCTCTGCAGGCAGAAGGCTGGGGATGAGAGTGCACTGGCATTTTGGGGAGTGTTTGCATGTAACTGTCCCGATTCACGGGCTCCATCATGGGGCCGTACACCAGCTGCCCTTTCCTCGGCAAAGTTGCTGATTTAGCAGGATGCAGTTGTTCTGGGGAGTGGAAAAGGTCTGAGGTTTGAAGAATAGCAATAGGCTGATTGTAAATATGCATTAGATGTTCTGGGATATGGGAAAGCCCATACATCTCCTCTTTCAGTGAAAGGTACCTGTTTTGGTCTGGAATGTCCCTGGGAGCCTGGGAAAGAGTACTGTTACTGTGCTTTGGCTGCTGTAAAAGCCTCACTCCAGCACTAGGCTCCACTGAATGGGCTGAATTTCCTGCCTGACCAGTCTGACAGGATGACTGATAAGAAGCATCCTCTGGGTAGATTTTAAAATTGTCCTGTGATTTTCCATCTTCTGTGTCCATGGACAGCCTCCTTTGAGGACTGTATGAAGAAATCTTAGGTGCATATAACTGTGACTTATCCTCCAGCTTTAAAGTCCCTTTGACAGCACTGATGTGATTTATGTGAGTTGTTGATGTTGTCTGGTCTTTTTTTATGACCTCCAGCTTGGTTGAGTTTTTTTCCTTCTTCTGTGTCTGACGACATTTATCCCTATGCAAAAGAGAAGCAAGGTGACTGCAGAGAATATTAGGAAATACTGGACTGTTGACTACCAAAGCTGGAGGTTAGACTTTGGTTAAGAAGTTGTGGTGTAATTTGACATCATTAACTTAAAATTAAGTTCTGTAAGAACTATAATTTTAAAAAAATATTAGGTTACACATTACAGTTTAGCTAAGAAAACAAGTCTTAACCTCAAAAGACTATTTTATCAGCCTCAAATTCCACTCATTATGAGCTCCCTGGAACTTCTTTTGCTTACCTGCAGTAACAAAGAAGAACAGCAAAAAATCCAATGATAATGACAACAGTTCCTCCCAGTATGGCCGTAAGGAACACGGTGTGATAGGCTGTTATGTCCTTGGAAACAGCACTAATAATGGATTCTAGATTATCAAACAAAACCACACAAGCATTAGTTCTTAAAACCCAATTATGTGCAGAGCTAATAAACTGAACAGTACTTTTCCAGTGATTTTGTGTTCTAATGGCATTATGTTCATCCTTCCCTTTTCACCTTGCTAGGTGCAAATGACAGGAATTCATCTCGAATATGGTAAGCCTTAGTGTTCATCTCAAATACTAAAGGCTTACCATGACATCTACTTCATTCCAGACAAATTATATTTGTATTAATTGTCCAAACTAACTTAGAAAAGTGGTCTACATTTTCTACTTAGCACTCTGCCAGAGAGTGCTGTGTTTTTACAATTAGCCACACTGTTTCTCTCACAGATCCCTTCATATGAATTTACAAAACATGCAAGAAAATCGCTGTAAGGACTCAAACAAAATTTATCCAGGTGGTGAAGTTGAATGTCACTTCTCCCTTCCTGCTGTTAAATGAAGCAGTCAAACTGACAGCCTCATGGGGCATTCAGGATCTGCTTAGCCAGTGGTTGCCATACCTCTTGCTCCAGGCAGTGGAGCTGCAATCCAGTAGCCCAGGTGCTGAGCAGTGTATGTCCATACTAACTGGCCATCCGCCTCCTTCACCACTCCTAGCCCACGGTTCACCCAAGCACCTGGGGGCAAAAAAAGGACAAAACATCGCACATGCCATGCAGGATTCTTCTGTACCTCAAACCACCAGCAATTAGGCCATTATCAAAAATACACAAGATCACAGGAAAAACTGAAACTTCTGACAGAAGCTGTTTATTACACAGCTTTAGCCAAACAGGCAAATTTCCTCTCCTGACAATTTCATTTCCAACTTCCATCTGTAGCCATTTACTTTGAAACAAAGCATCAACATTACAACATTACAGAAGTAAACTTAATATGATTAATTTTCTATTAATAACTGTCTTTCACGGATATGCACATAAATAATTTGAGAAAACCTATTATAAAACCTTCAGCGTGCATGAAGTCCAAGACTAAAAATGAGGGAGCAGGTAACTCATGCATATGGACACAAGTTTAACATCGGCTAGCAGAACTTAGTGGGAAAACATTTTAATCTTATTAAGCCACAATAGGATAAACAATGTTTGTCTTGAATGTTTCTCTCCTCCTCCCTGCCCCGAGGCTGTAACAGTTCAGTTAGCCCAAGGAAGTGCTATTGTTAGGACACAGATTCCACACCATCTGTTTGGCAATGCAAAGGAAAGGTATTATCCATTAGAAGAAAGAAAACTATACTTAACTCACTAAAATATGTTTATTGTGGGCCATTTTTGAAATTCTAAGGACAGGAAACAACCTCATGTAACCAACGTTATATATTCAACCTGCAAATACTGAGAAGTAGAGAGAACCGCCAGCTTTTTTAAAACACCAATAATCAAAGTATGAAAACAGTATAACTCATGTAAGCTGAACCTTATATGAATTTCAATTTGATTTTCTTCCAGGACCCTTCTTTCAGCAAAGGAAAAGTAAATATCTCCCAGCCAGGAGGTAATGATGAGCCTGGACACCTGCCACAGATGCAGAGAAAATAAAGCATCAGCCTTCTCCTGGTGCTTGTGATGGCTGGCAGAGGGGAAAGGCAGCAGCAACACCTAGAGCTCTGAAAATGCTTTCTCAGCCCCCTGAGAAATCTTGTCCAGAGTCAGGAGTAATACCAGCAAACCTTGTATAAAAGGCAAAAAAAAAAACCTTCTAGGTCTCCAGAAGTTCTATCTTGAACAAATCCATAAGAAGCTATACAATGTTTGCTGTCCTTTTCAGCAAATTACATCTTCCCCCAATATACTACATTGAAAATACTTGGTATTAAGAAAAAATATTAAAATGTGATTCATGGGTAAGCCCATTTTCTCTATGGTTTACTGCCATTCAAGCAGAAGTATATAATTCTCAATTTAATGTTGAATGCAAGCTTTCTGGTTTTTGTAATTCTATTAAAATCCACAAAGTACTTTTAGCACTAATGCAGCAAAATATTTCATAAGAAGGAAGCCACACTCAATACAGATGAACAAACTCTGGATTTACAGCAGCTGAGTACAATTAGCAAAGCTCATTTTCCAGGAAGTCTCAGTACTACTCCACTTGGAGGAAGCCCCAGGAGCACTGCTCAGGCAGACCTGTCAAAGCAGTTTCTATAATTTTCCTGCTGCATATGGGTCAGCCCACACAGACCTGTTCCCTTGCCACTATCAATGCTGACATGAGAGCTCTGATTACCATCAGAACACATTATCCAAGGACTTCAGAGTTAAAAATTGTGTCAGTGTCTTGCTGGGGACATCCCACATGCAGCCTCTTGGAGGCCAGAGCCTCATTACTGAGTGCAGCAGGAGCTCTGCATTCAGCTCAGATGGGGGCCTGCTGCTCCTTATGGATGCTCTGCAATGCCTGCTGCAGAGCTGAGGTGTTCAGCTTCACTCAGTCACCAGAACCTTGACTAAAACACACCTTGCTATTACTCAGTTACCTTGGGAAAAAGTAATTTTGCATGTGTCAGATCAAAGGTAAAAAAATAAAAGGAGCATACTTAAGTATAAACACCCAGGAAAAAAATGCAGTTGCAAATTTTTATTGTTAGAGAGGAAGAAATGGGAGAAAAAGTACAAGGTAATTTATGCCCCAAAAGTTGCTGTCCTTTTTCACCATCCTTCTGTCCCTCTCCTCAGCAAGCAGCAGTGAACAGTACACCTCAGAGAGCATCCATTACAAACAGCTTGCCTTTATGGAATCTCTGTAAAGTACATCCCACTGGAGAGGAAGGACCAGCTGGTTTTACTGGGGTTTGCATCAGCAGGCCATGCTCCTGGCTCCTGTTTTACTCCCAAGGCCAACAATCCCATGCAGGAATGCTGAGTAGGACCCCCACATAAACACCTCACACTGGTTTGTATTCTAACCCCATCCTGTGCTGCTCCAGTTCTGTCAACTCCTTGTTTAACAACAGTGTTGATTTAGCTTTGTTTAGGGAGGTAAAAAAGCTCAGCACAGGATCAGCATAGGAGCTGGCTGTGGCAATGGCAATAAGAAAAGTGGCTGTGGTAATAAGAAATTTAAACCTTGAGTGATATTTTACCACCTCAGACTAAAACCCTCTAAAATGCCATCTCTTTTCACCAATTACCCCTCTAAAGTCTTCTAGGTGTATAGACAGACTTAATCTTCTATGCCAAAACTTATCCTATTCACTTTTTCCCCACAAGACAGCCTAGCCAAATTTTATTAGCATGTCCTTAATTCAAATCCATGTTCTTCATTTTTTTTTTTTTCATTAAGGTGATCAGTTTCTTTCTTGAACATGTAAACAACACTTTGTTAGAGCTGGTGTTTCTCTCCTGTACTTCCACACACTGAACAAAAGCTTTTTGCCTTGGTAAGGAGCAAGATGTGACCTCACTCACTAGCATATTTCAAGCCTGTATATTCAATATAAATTCACATTTTAAGGGTGATGGTGACTGTGAGGTGCAGTGCAGGACAATCAGGACACTAATGCACCCACACCTAATACAGGTCAGCTAAATGGGTTACATGGACATAGCTCATTACTCACTCCTGACTAAAATTAGATGTGAAGGGATGACAAAAGGTTTAGAATGACTAATCCCCAGCCTCCTCTTTGCATACTGGAAGAACTATGTTGTTCCCTTGGATAACTCTTATTTCCCCTTCATTTCACTTTCTGAATTGTTTTTGCTAACTGAAGCAATATCTATTCCAGTTCTAGCATCAAAGGATCTTTAGAGCTGCACTCTAGGAGACAAAGCATCCAAACCTTCAGTTCTGGTTTGCTTTCTTGTAAGAAGGAATTCACAAAATTACTAGGCTTGAAATTTAACATCACCTAAAATATATGTTCTGTGAACACTCAGCCTCCCATGAAAATAAAAATCCAGTACACTAAATGCAGGCAAGAGGAATGCTAATGAATTTTACCAAAGCTTTTTGAACTAATGAAAGCAGGGAAATACCTTTGAACAATTCAAGCTAGTCCATTAAAATAAATGACCACCTATTGACCATCACCTCACAGAATAATGCCACCACTGTTCCCTGACCCACAGTGCCATGTGCCCAAACCTACAGGCATGTGCTAGAAGGCAAAATAACAAATAACCCACTTACCAATTTTCATATCAAATGTCCAGGCAGGTACAGCATCTCCTGATTTTACAGCAGTTGTGGGAAGAGGAAGTGTAACCTGAATGGGACCCTTTATGTTCAGTTCTTTCCCAGCCAACAGAACATTTACACATATGGCAGTAAGAGGAGTTAATTCCATGCTTTTGAAACCTGAGGGCAAGAAATATCTTGTAATTCTCCTTTCACAGATTATTTTAAAAGAAATACATGGAGAACTAAGCTACTTAAGGCAAGTCCTCATCCACATCCAGCTACACAGTCAGCTGTTACCAACTTGCTCAAATGAAAATCAACATTACTTTTCTTCTGAGCTTTTAACAACTTAGGATTAAAACAAAACCAAGTTATTTCTATACCAATGCTATAAAAGAAACACATTTGCAACATCTGGGTTCTGTGCTGCCCATAGAACTAACCAAGAGGCAAAACTTGGTTTGGGGTGGGGGAGGAAGGGTTTTTCCCCTCAGATCATCAGATTGCAAAGCCCCTAACTGATGTTAAATGCAGATCATACAAGAGTTTTGGTACAATCACAACGTGCATAACATTGAATTAAAGTGAAAGCATATGGAACCTCTCCTGTAAGGATTAATTTCCTAATTTGGCAGCCAGAATTAACTGAATAGTTAATCATGAGGCTTGTCAAAGCACTCAGAGGAAATGTTGCATTTACAAGGCAGCCTGCAAGTTTCTTTCCTTTGTTTTCCTTTCACCAGTTTGCAAATGCTCCAGAAAGCCCAGTTTGACAGGATGGTGAGAGAAGCTGAAACAGAATTACTAAGTAGCAGAATAATGTTAAATCTATGCAGGCTGTTAGAAGCTGGTTGTGAGAGAACTCCTGGCACATCAGATATCAATTAGCTTCCACCTGCCCTAAAAGGAAGCCTATTCCTTCAGGGGTACATGAATAATTTAAAACACATGCCAGACAGATTGAAGGGAAAACTCAAAGAGGATAAACACTGCTTATTCTCCTATGCTTCTTTCCTTCTGCCTTCCATTTAAAGAGGTGAAACACAGATAAGAAAGATTTTTAAATATCTTTGTCAAAATAGCAGTATATATGCTGCCTTTAATGGAATGAAAATTAAAAAATAGGATATGATGATTTTAAATAAGCCATGTGTTGCCCTCTCCCTGCACCACGATGAATTTAAGAGCCTCATGGCTTCAGATCCACTGGGAATAGAAAGAAAAGAACAAAAGAAAGATGGAACTGCACAAAATACAACCTACCAGAGATTACTGTACCTATGCAGATTAAAAAACTATCTGATAGAATGACAAATACTAACAAAATCCAACGGTGTAAGAGCAGAGTTACAACTCATAAAACCACTTAGTGCTTCTCCAGTGAAAGAGGTGCACAGAAAACATTATTCCAGCTGTGCTCTCAAGTCCCAGACTTGCCCAGCCTGACTGACTGAGCCAAGAGGGGCTTCCATGCAATCTCTGTGCTGGGGGTAACCCCTAGGACCAGTCACTCCAGTGAATATGCAGGAACTCCACAGCTGAAGCTCATTGCTGCTGTTTCACTGATTTCTTTAGCTTCACCTACTCTACAGTCTGGCTATAATTGCCTTTTTAAAGTGTTTACTAAGCCAGTTCCACAGTCTCATGAAATCCTGAGCATAAATACATACACATACATATAAATGTAAAAAGCAGATTCTGAAGTTGTATTTCAGTGCAGCAAGATATTTTCTCATGCTGCATGGACCAAAATAGAGTAACACTGATTATTGGCCCAATGTGTTCACAGCTTACTCTCCTGTGCAACAAAGCTTTCTGATCCAATACAATGGAAGCAGCTTCAGGCCCTCTTAAATTGAGCATATGTTTTTCTGAAACACTGTGCACTCATATGCATTATAATATTTCTTTATACGAATCCCTAACCATCATATTCACATACCTGATTTATTTAGAATAATTCCTGTTGTATAGAGAAAGCTGTCCACTTTCAAAAATTGCTCTGGCACTGTCAGATAGGCCGTAACATTTGCAATGTGATTTGTTGGAAGCTTCATTAAAGATTTTGGAAACTGAACACTCGGTTGAGATTTGGCATCTGTAAAAGAGTAATATTTTGTCTTAGCCACAGTAAAACAGACAAACAGTGTCTTTATTACCCTTCAGCAATCCACTTAGCATAACAACCTGTTTTCCCCCATTTTCTCCACGATTTCTGTATTTCCAGTCTAGCACTTGTCACAGCCCCTCGTACAGCTACATAATTAACAGAAAATCTGGCTTTAAGTAGATAGGTATTATATAAAATGATGCTTAATTTTTTTTTCCATGTGGGTGCAGATGGCTATCACAAAGTGTTTAGTTACAGTCTGCATGCACAGAACTTACCAGACAGTTTTCCAGTAATTAAGACAGTATCTTCAAACAGCCATATATTAGCTTGACTTTGTGGGAATAATGAGAGCGTCACGGATGAGTAGACTGTGGAAAATGATAATATCTGTTATTACACTGTGCAACCAAAAAAAAATTCTCCAAGGCCTCCAAATCTAAAGATCTATTGAACAGAGCAGTTAATAAACCAGAGAGCATATGAAGATTAAATAAATTACTCCTGTTATCCAGAGCAGATATTTTAGTGTTTAGGCAGAAAGACCTCTGTTGAATGTTTGCTACTGTTTTATACCTTCTATGGATAAACAAGTGACTAGAAAGTCACTAGGAAGTGACATAAAATTCTCCTTTTTTAAAAATAAAAATCATGTGCCTTTTTAGGATCATGCAGTAGTTAGACAAGAAAACCTGTGAGGAAACACTGCAGAAGCAGAGCTGTAACAGGTTATATCTGCTTAGAGGACAGAAAGCATTGGCATTCTAAGAATTACTCAGGATGTTTTTTTTTACTCAGGTCAACAGGATTTTTGTCAGGACACATTAACAGCTCTTTGCTTACTCTAGACAAAAAAAATCTAAGAATTCACTGTGTGTCACAACATAACCCACTTAGATTTTCAAAGGGCTATTTTCTGCTTTAGAGTAATCAGAATTTTGACAAGTTTAACAGACCGTTCACCCTTAGATCTGCATCGACAGGCACCATCTCCCTTGACTGACTTCTCTGAGTTGTGTTCAGCTGACAGCAACCACCCAGGCAGCTTAGGAGAGAAATTTAATTACTGCCAGAGAGAGTTTAATAATAGGACTGTAAGATGCTTACGTACTTGGCATCCTCGCAGTCTTCCAAGGCAAAGGTGTCAGCAGGTAGCCATCCTTGTATGAGACAATAGTTAAGCTTAATCCCAGTTTGTAGGGGACTTTTATCAGCACTGCTCCATTGTTCCCAGTGAGAGTAGAATTTGTCAGGGTGTAGTTGACAAACACCTCCACCACCGCTTGGCGCAGGTACTGATGGCTGATGATGTCATGTACTTGAACTTTTAGGGTAAAAACAGATCCTGCTGACAAAAAGAAAAACAGGAGGTCAGGGTGATACATCACAGCCAAGGACCATGGTTTTGTAAAGAAGTCCTGGAGCTCAGGTCTTTGCTGTTCATGCACTGCACCAGTGGATCCCTATCTCTGGCCAAAGGCAGGGGTAACCATGCAATTTATACCCCAGAGAAGGGGGAAACAAAAAACCTTAAGATGAGGCACAAAGGTGTCAAAAAGTTTATTAAATTCAGCAAATATAATAACTAACCAGTTAAAAAAAAAACAAAACAAAAAAACCCCAACATTTCACACCAAATTACCAAGCACAAATGTATCAAAAAGTTTATTAAACTCAGCAAATATAATAACTAACCAGTAAGGAAAAAAAAAAAAAAACCAAAAAAAAAAACCAAAAAAACACCAACATTTGAAAAAAAATTACAAAGCAATCTTCTCCTTTTTGTTTAGGCTTGAAGAATGCATCTGTGACAACAGGAGATTTACTGTGCTCTGCAATATCACACTGATAATACAGATGGTCTTCTTATCCAACCCTTGGCTTGGGACACACATTTCAAGGTGCACCTTGAGTTTGTAAAGGCAGAGAACCTGATGTCTACAGACAGTGGGACAACACATTTCTATTTACATGTGTAACATTATTATAAATGCATCCAGACACTACTTTAAGCTACCATCTCCCACCAGACTTTTACTTTTTACTGGCTACTTTTCACCTTCCTACGTTGCAACTTCTAAACAGTATTTCTCTACTCTAATTAGATAGTTCATACCATATTATTAGATAGTTCATACCATACCCAGTGCCTTGCAGAGATCATAATTACAGTGACTAAAAAGTATGTTGAAAATAATCGATCCACTTGAACAACAGTCTCGAGGTGCTCTGAATCACAATTTCTCTCTCACCCTGATGGCAAATAAACTATTAGGGAGTCTTTTCACAGTATGTGAAAAGGGACAGAATTCCACATTATTTCCAGAATAAGTTGATTTTAGAAAGAAAAATACCTAAAATATTACTATTAAAAATAGTTTCAATAACAGATTTTCCAGTATTTTGGTTACAGATCTACCCCTATTCAATATCACTGCACTACTTTGTATCCTAACACTTTCAAATCCATTCATCATGAATATGTATTTCTATTTAGGTCAAATGTCAAGTTAAGTTATTTGACATGTATCTACCCAAAATCATACTTCAATTTCACTGTGTTATCCCCACTATAATTGAGATTGACATTGCACCAAGAGATTACTGCCACTGACCTTGATTGAAATGAATAGGTCTTGAGGAACCCAGTGCAATCCATCAAAAAAAAACCAACCCAGTATGTGGTGGAGATGCCCTCCAAGGTGGGCCTGTCTGAAATAAGTATTTATTTAGATCTATTGTATGCATGGAGCATATTGTATATTCATGAAAAAAAATGACCTGCACATAACAAAAGCTACGCTGGTCTCATTTATGTTTACCACATACACAGCAAAAACTTACCAGCTGTGCCAGATTGATTTTCTGCAATGTTATACAAAAATCTACATCTCCTTTAGCAGATTGATACATATTTTCAGAAAAAAAAATTTAAAAACCCAGTGGCATTCAAATGTATTTGACAGAATTAATAAAAACATGCACAATAATCTTGGAACAATGTAATCTGGTGTTTTTTTTTCTTTTCCTTATATAAGATATCTCGAGAATAAAACTGCTTTAAATTGCTGTGCTAGAGGGGTTTTAAATCATGTGGTAATGGGGAAAAAAAATTATGTCCTGTCAGCAAATTACAGGCTCCAAACAGCTCCTCCAGGCATTGATCCAGTTACACAGATACCAGCATCATTCCAGTGGCTGCCAAAACTTGAAAAACAGGTCATTTGCCCCTGGCCAGTGATGAGTTAAAAGGCTACAGAGGAGAGGAAACAGGCTGTGTACAATGTTATTATCCAGTAATCATTTGGAAGTCGGGAGTCCATCATGAAATGGTATTTAAAAGTAAGAAATACAGTGGTACAAAATTCAAGCTCATGCCAGTAAGAAGGAGCACCAGAAATGCCTGTTATAAACTGGCATTTTAACAGCTGGAGTCAAGTTAGGAGAAAAAGAGCCTAGTTTTACCAGCTGAAACCAGTCATAAAAAATTAAAACCTAAAATGTACTCAGAAAGACACATTCTTTCAATCATTTCATACTTCTAATGAGTATCTTCCATTTCCTGCTGACAAAAAGCCTGACAAGAAAACACAGGAGAGAGGGCAAATGCCACAGCCCTCCTGCAGCTGTTGGTAAATTCAGAGGTTGGTCTGTGTGCAAAACTATTTCTTCCTCTCATCTCCTTCAGTTACAGCCAGATTAAACCCCAATTTCTTAGAACCTTGAGGTTCCAAAAAAAAAAAATTAAAAAAAAGAAAAAAAGAAAAAAAATAGCTGTGCTGTTTTCACTCTCTGATAGTGAACTGAAAAGAATATCATTGGCTGGTTTTAGCCATGCTGAACTTTAATTAGTTCTTTCTCCCATGGGTATAGGAATTGCCACAGCATTTCCCCAAAGTGATGCTCTGCCTGGAGGGGCATTGAGGAGATGCAGACATGAGGCTGGAAATGCAGATTGAAATCCCAGGGACTGAAATGCTGGGGGTTGCTGTGAGTGTCACACACAGGAGTGATCACTTTGTGCCCCTCAACATGCAGACACAAATTAAAGGAGACCCAACCCCTGCTCTTGGTGCCTTTGGCCTTTTCTTTTGTGCTAACAAAGAATCTCCCTGACAAGAGGGAGTTGTGTCCTGCCTGCACTTGGATTTGCTAATATCAACTCTGCCAAAAAGTCACTTTAAACTGCCACACAATGGTTTGGGAGAGACTTTTGAAAATAATTATTCCTTGCACTCCTCGAGAGTAACAGCACAGGAGCCATGAGGACTCCTCATTGTGCCTCTATCCAAATGCTTGTGAAACAGCAGCGTGTGAAAAATCCACCTGAAAAAGAGCCAGAATCCAACAGTAACAATTTTCCACTCACAAAGCCACATTGACCACAGTTTTTCAGACCAGTTGTTGCAGCCCAGTGAAAAGCAGGAGATTCCCAGGGCCCAAAGCTCAGAGTTTGAATGCAGTTCTGGTCCTACAGCACTGATCATTGCTTTCCAACCTTCACATCCCCTGACCAGCTCCCTCCTCACAAGGCCCACATCCATTTAATGTGCAAATTTATCACTAATTTAATGGCTTTCAGTTATTAACCATGTCACAGTAACATCCAAGACACTTAATTTGCAAAGAAAATACTGCCTTTGTTTTTCTTTTTATAAATGCCTTAATTTACAAGCCTTGAACAACAATTTTAAGTCTCAACTCTGATGGAAACTGCAGGAGGATATTTTAATCACATATAAATATATAAAAGGAGACTCAGCCCCTTTTCTTTCATATAAGACTCAACCCCTTTATGTATCCTTTCAGTATATATAAAATACACTGAAAAACCTGTTCACATAAAAATAATGAACACTTGGCTAGCTTTTTAACAAAACCAAAGCTGAAAACTTAAACAATGGATGAACCTTGTGCTTTTTTCTGGTCACTGACACGTGCCAAACACAAGTGGGTCAGCTGTATCTCAGTATTAAACAGATTTGACAGAACTCCTACAATTAGAAGAAAGAACTCAGTCCTTGCTAATTTGATTTGTGCTGCCTCAGAGGAAGGGATTCCTCTCTTGGCAGGTCCACTGGAAATGCCAACTCCTACAGCATTATAAAATGTTTCTGATAAACCTTCATACAAATGCAGCAGTTATTCACACAGAGGGGAAAAAAGGCTGCCTACTACATTTAGCTACTTCAGTCCTGATCAGTAAAACTGATTTTACTGAATTTACACCTGATTTCTTTGAGAAGAAATATCTAATGCCTGGAATTTGGCTTCATATCCTTGTCCTAACTCAGAAATCCTATCACAGAATTAAGTCAAAAAACTGCTTGGAATTGCAAGCTGGGTACAAATGTAACAGTGCAAAAAAAAAAAAAAAACAACCTCTTAATTATGGTGCATGTAATTTGTTCTTAATTCTGCAGACAAGCATGTCATCTGGTTACCATGTATGTGAGATTTAATTACTATGGTCAAGGCTAAGGCCCTCACAGGCACCAATATGTTCCAAACTCCACAAAGCTGAGGTATGGGGGTGAAAACCCACACACGGGGCACTGCCCAGGGGGAATTCCTACACATCCTGCCAGCCCTAAACCCTTTTTTTTCCTCTATTAATCACCAAGTTTCTACAGCCACAGAGGTTCTGCACCTGGAAGGAGGCAGCTACTCTTCTCAAACATACAGACAGCTACCCAGTTAACAATTATCTTATGGGATGAAAGGTAATTTAATCAAATTATTCCTTAGTTCCTTCCTTCAGAGAGGACTCCTCTCACCCTTGCCCAGAGGTGTTTAAACCCATGGCAGACAATATGAGCTGATCTGAGCTCTGTGGCTCCCCCCTAACCAGGCAGAGAAATCCCAGGCTGTGCCATTTCCTTGATCTTAGCTGAGTGAAGAACCCTTCTTCCATCCTTTACCTTCATAGAACACCACATTTTTTGGCTTAGCACAATTAGGGATATGAAGGGTGCACTGATCTGTAAGGGAACAATGTATAATCAGAATAAAGGGTTTTACTACACATCCAATATTGCAATGGGGGGTGGAAATCAATGAATACACAACCCAGACAGGCAACACCCATCTGGCTTCAGTAACAAAAAGGTCATGCCAAAGCCATCCCCCTGCCCACAAACACCAATTGCTACTTCTTAGAATTACCTTAAAACTAGCAAACTACTTCCCTTAAAACTACTAAAAGTAATAGCAGTGACAAGCTACAAAAGCTGGGGAAAAAAAAGAGGAAAAATATGGGAAAATTTAAAAAAGGGGGCAGGAAAGATAGGGAAAAAAACAATGGGGGGGAAAACGATGGGGGGGAAAAATAAAGGTGGGGGAAAAATAAAGGTGGGGGAAAATAAGATGGGGGAAATGGGGGAAAAAAGAAAGAAAGATGATGGGGCAAGTAGAAGCCCCTTTCAGTTCATGAAAAACCCATGGAGATGAGGGGCAGTTGTGCAGCCCCTGAGGGCTGGGGGTGACAGTGCAGGGCCAAGCCCCCTCCCCATAGACCCCATCCCTCTGTGGGTACCTCTGTTCTGGAGTCACTGGCACAGGACTGAGCTTGCTGCCTTGCACAGTGCATGGAAATGACACAATAGGTGACCCCTAAACTCCCATAACTATTTTATGGGTGCCTTGTGAGAGTTATGGTCAGGCTGGGCTGAGCTCTCTGCCTCGTTTTCAATTATGCTTCTCATAGCTATCAAATAAAGCTGCAAATCTAATTAATAACCACTACAGCCAAATGTGGGCTTCATTTGTTAGCTATCAGTGCTCTTTTATCCTGTCATACTGCATGCAGTAATTTATAGGCCCTAGTACAAATGGGCATGTACATGTACAAAGATCCTTCTAACTCTGCACAAATCATTCTATCTGCTCCAAATTGGGATCAGAAGATCTCATTTAGAAACTAATTACGTGATTCTTGAGAAGGATGTTTTATGTGCTACTCCTCTGATTTAAAACAGAAGCAGAAAATAAATAGCAGAACATTATTTGTCCTCCCTAAAATGGAACAGGAACACTGCTAAAATAAAAAATACAGTACAAGTGTTTTGATCTGTGCAATTTTCATTTTGTCTTTATTAATTAGTTGTAAGCACAATCTGCATATTTCATTTTCTACAACTTATGACTGAACTGAGAAGCAAAGAAGCTCACACTGTTCCCAAAAGGTCTGAGAAAATTCAGCAAATACCTAACCAGCTGTAAAAATCAGGAAAAGAGAACCTTAGATTTAGATAAAAACAACACATGCTTAGGATAACAAATACAATCATTCCACCTGGCTGCAAAAAGAAAATGCTTGAATGTTGACAACTACTGACAGGCTCACTCTGCACTTAGCAGGAGGCTAAATTTGCACCAACTCTCTCCAGAATCACTCTGGGAGTTAAAAACTTTCCAGCCAGGGACTCAACACTAACCCCAAAGTGCTGGGTGAAGAACAGGGGTACATAAAGGCAGACATAGACTGCAGCAATTGCTAAAAATTGCCTTATTTAGGTTGATCTTTAGGCAAAGTGGCAGCATTGTGACTCTCATTTTAAAGCAAGTAGAGGCTGCACCTTGAAATGCTCTTTGGAGAAAAGATATTGATGTTTTCCTGCTTTTAAACAATACAGATACCATAAAAGATATTTTAAAACAAAGTGAAGCACAGAGGTGATCAGCATTTGCTGCATTTGTGTATGAACAGCCAACCCACATGATCTGTACAGCACAGTTCTGTAGCTCTGCACTCCCTTAAAATACTTAAATGCAAAGTGAAACTCTAGGATGTACATTTAAGAGAAGCTTTGGCAAACATCTTTGCAGGAACACAGAGCACATTACCAATTTCCAAGGACAAAGCAGCAAAACAGGGTCTGGGAAAGTAGGACACCACAGTATTCCCACTGCCCTATTTCTGGTCAAGCAATTTCCACAGAAGGCATCTACAAAATCTCAATTAGGAGGGAGCAAAAGGTAGATCCTGGGGGGAACAGGCAGTCCCTTTTACACAGAGAAAAGCTGTTACAGTAATTTTTATTGTAGGAGGAAGTTTAACCCAATCTAGTCAGATCTAGCTGCTTCCACCAAGCTCTTGCTTCACAGTCAAGAAAAAGTGTAACAGATTAGAAATTAAAAAAAAAAAAAAGAAATTTAGCACACTGTTGGCCAAGCATTGTCACACATCAAGTTACTCAAGTGAGCTTTTGCTGGGAAAAAAAAATTACATTCTAACTCTGAGAGTTTTGCAAACAAATTCTTTTATATTAGCTTCAAATAATGCTTTATTTCAGATACAGAGAAACACTTCCTTATTTCACCTTATTTCTCGGATGAGAATATCACAGCTATTCTGTGACAGGCACGTGCAGACCAGAGTGCCAGAATTGTCAGGCACCTCTATATGAGTTAGGAGGAAATGGAAATTATTTACTAGAAGCTCATTCATGTCAATACATGCATCATTTCAGCACACACTACAGTGTTCAGGTGGCCCTTCCTCCCACCTTATTAGGAAAATTAAAAATAGAGCCTAAGAACACCTTTCACACACTGTTCTCAGTGCCACACACCAAGGAGGGGCTGCATCTCTGGGAACAACTGGATGCTTTTGCTCTTGAGAGCTGAACAGAACAATGCAGGAAGAGATGTAAACCCAACAGCCTGCTGTCATCTCAAACAAAAATACACCTGCTTTCTGCTCTGAAAACTCCCTTTCCCACTTCCTATTTCCCCCTGCCTTTGATCACGTCCTCCTTCCTTTGCAGAGCTCTGCTCAGTCTCCTTCCTCCACATTTCAATCCATCCTGGAGCCATCTCTCTGATGAGGAGTCCCTGGAATATTTTAGCCAGGGAGATCACTGGTTATGAAAAAAGACTTTTCTAAAGATGAGGTTTTCTGCAAGCCTCACACTGAAAAGAGTGGTGAATTTATTACATGAAATGAAATGCATTGAATCAAAGCCGTCAGGGTGAGCACTTGAAAGGGACACTTCTAATCTGGCAGACTGAAAAACTGCCAGGGATTTGCCTCTGGGAAATTAGCATGATCCAGAGAAAACTTCAAGGTTCTCAGTAAATTAATAGGTCTAAGACTAATTATATATTTAGCTCAAAACAGACCCCCAATGCAGGTTCATAGGATAATAAAACTGTATCAGACAGTAAGAAGAAGCTGACTGCCTACTAACACACAGTTAGATATTTTACAGAAAAGAACAAAGCCTTTTTCCCTTCTTAAAGGGATTTTGATGGGAAACAGAAGTAAATAAACAAAGAAAAAACCCCAACACACCAGTGAAATGGAATGTTTATCTGAGTCATACCTTGTCCATTTTTTTCCCAGCCAAAGTATTCACAGACATGGCACCACTTTTACATAGAACTAACGCTGCATTTTACTGATGTTTTCACAAAAAAAAAAAAGTTGTTAGTTGCATTTATTTACTGACAACAATTTTGTTTCACTCCAGCAGAATAATTATTTTTTTCACTTTAACAGAATTATTTTCCTTTTACATTTTCAGGGGTTTATGTTTTGTACGGAGTTGTGTGCATACATAAATACAAACCTTAAGCAAACAACAAGAGGAAAAGGAGATTTGCTTTTTGAAGAGAGAGGTAAAGAAAACTGCAAAACATTCTTACTAGAAATCTTGTCCTTGAATACTTGTTGAAAAATATTAATTTATGCCTCATTAGTACTTAGGCACTGAGAGGATTTCCAAAGTAGCCAATAGGCATTAGGTCTGTGTAAACCAATAAATAAACTGCCCTCCCCACAGCTTTTGCTATCACTTCATCCAAATTCAAAAGCAACTGAAAGGCAAGATGAAATTTAGTCAGGACTAAATATGCCCAGTATTCAACTCTGGCAAACTTGAGCTGCTACATTTTGATCTGATATTTGCCCAGTATAATTATGTCTGTACTTCCCAACAGACATTAAATTCCCATCCATCCCATTCCATGACACACTTGTGCAGGTACTGATTGCAGCACTGCCTTCAGTTCACATAAAATAAAAAAAAAAGACAAAAAACATTTTTAAAAATGCTAACTTTTAGTGCTTGCAATTATTTTAATGGATTTGGATTACTTTATAATCTGGGTGGCCTCAGTATTCAAAATCTGTGTGATTGCATAGGCATATATAGCTTTGTCAATTTGAAGATCTGCTGTATATATGAGGACTGATCTGATGACTTATTTGAATAAATAAACAAAAATAGCCATTTTCTACAACCAGATGTGTTCTGCCTTTAGAAGTGGTTACACTTCCACCCAAAGTCTCAGACCAGAGGCATAAAAAAGCTGCATAAGCACAATAATCATTCCACAAATGTTGACAGGAACCAGATATTAATGAAATTAAAGTCCTGCAAAATCAATAAAATAAGCCAGATGATCATAGGCAGTATCCCTGATGATTACTGCTGCATAATCAATGAACACCTTCCTGGAAGGATCCTGCTTGTAAGAAGTGCAGCAGAATGCCATCAGGCTAATCCATAAAGCTGCTAAGCACTCACTCTCCTCCTATCCAGTGGGAACAAGCCCCAAGCACTTTGAAGTGCTCTTGGTGAGAAATGGAAAATAGAAGGAAAATTCCCCTTGATATATTTTTATGGGCTACCTAAGCAAGAGCCATGAAATTCAGACAGGAAAGCAGCCATGAAGGTTAGATGGGATTTTTTTTCCTCCCTGTATTCCTTCAACACTGCATGGCATTTATGTCATTTAAAAAATTCACTGGGATCATTTTAAGTGCACAGCATGTACTGCTGCAAGGTACTCATTTGGTGAGCAGTTGCAAGATGCTTTTTCCACCATTTGTGCCTTCTTCACAAATTAAAATCAGGCTGTGTCACCACCCAAGCCAGAACATGGGAACTCACAGGACACAATAAACCTATGAGAATTAAAATTACCATAGCAACTCTGCATTTTGATTTGCTGCTATTTTGTTGAATCAGCCAGCCTGGCTCTCAGAGCTGTGGTTACTATGGAAGACTGAAGCAGAAATTCACCTTCCTGGGGCAAGGGAGACAGACAGCAGACAAGATGAAATGCTGCAGAGCTTCACTTATTTAGGAGTCATTTATTTTAAATATCATCTTCTGTAATTTGATATAAGTGAGATAAATTATTAATATTACAAGAATAAAATCTTAAATAAAATCTACCTTTCAAATTGAGATAAATTTGCAAGTGAAAGAGATTAAAATCAGCAAGCAAATACTAGAAAGAGCTCCCAAAACCTACAAAATAAAACAGCTTTCCCAGGCATTTCAGAGGCCATTATAAGGTTATTTTTTTCATTTCAGGCTAATATTAAGCCTGTAATGCTGCTCTTTCATTTTTTTTTAACCACTGCCAGTATCATTTTACCTTGCACCAGAGCTGAGGGAATGAAAATATTAAAAATTCAGTTTGTTACAGAATATTGGGGGAAAAAGTACACAGGGTTATACTATGAAATCTTCATAATACTCTATTTTAAATATGGGGGTTTTATATAAACCCCACAATATATTATACAAGAATTATATTCAAGATATAATGTACATACATTTATATTCAAGATATACATACATACATAAACCCCACAATATATATATATACAAGAATTATATTCAAGAAAAATGGGCAAGTATCTATTAGAGTGTAAGCCAACAATGTGGATTTCCCACTGATGAACTTCACAATTAAACCTTCAGCATTTACACAGCAAAAATAAATCAGTGAGCAGCAGCATCTTGACAAAAATGTGACCATTTCTTGTAGAGAATTTTGAATGATTTGTCAAACCTACCCTCTAACAGCCAATATACTTGGACAGAAAGAATCTTCCAGTACCCTTACAACATGAATCACCTTTATTTTTATTTTTTTTTTTTAGTCCTAATGAGTCAGGTACAGCATTTGTTTTGTGGAATTCCTAGTGGTGGCTTGTGAGTGGAATTTACAGAAAAAAAACCCTGTACAATTTTAAACACACCCTCAATTTGACAGAAGGAGAGGAAAAAAAAAATCACAGGAAAACAAAGCAGCACCTGTTCAAACATGACATTTAATGCTGTGAAGCCTTCAGCCAGAGATGCATCCACAGACTCTGTGGCACAATACAGCCCACAAACCAGAAATTCAAACATCAGTGCACATCATTCACTAATTGCAAAGGACAACCACTGCTGCATTCAGAGATATTTTTTCAATAACAACCTGGTCACTACCCTTGTCTGAGAGTACTTTTCTTCCCCTAAAGCTGTAAAATCTCATACCACTCCTTCAAGAAAGATATTTCTAATGCTGCTGCAATGTCTGTCTTTCACCTGCAGGAAAAGATTCTCTAATCCCTTGGAAGAAGGCCAATGTATAAAGGCATATGTGGAGGAAATAGAATTTAAAGTTTGCAGGACAACATTCCCTAAGGGTAGCTCTGTACACGTGGAATGGGAATTTTTTATCGCAAGGGTTAGGAAATCCATATGGCAGCAACAAAGCAAGAGCACCCAACAAGCTACAGTCTCTTCCATATAGAAATTTTCATTAAAGTGGAGTTTCATAAAGTGAATGATGAAAAAACACAACATAAAGAACACAGAGCACCAGGTATTAGAAAAATGATTGCAGATTCCTACTCATTTTAAATGAGTCTTATTGCCCAGAGCTTAAAAAGGTTTAAAAAAAGAGGAAGTTCTGTCACATCAGGCCACAGGCTGGAGCAAAACAATGGCAGCAGGACAGCAGCACAAGAACTGCACTGCTCCAAGGGTGCCGTGCAGGAGGGTGTCAGAGCTGGGTGCACTCATGGCTCAGGCACTGCTGCTCAGAGTCCTCCCTGCCTGCTGCAGCTCAGCCCCACACCCAGTGCTCCAGAGCCAGCTGAAGGCCCCAGCTGTGCTGGCTCCTGCACAAGCACTTCTCCCTTCCCAGCAGATGCCCCAAGTCCTGTAGGGAGCAATGGGAAAACGATTTAGCTCCATGGAAACATTTCCAGGAGGATGGAAATGGTTTTGCTGACAGCCAGGCTAAGAACGGGGCAGTAAGCAACTTCTTTTTTCCACCCCAAAATACTCAAGATTCATTCAGCATCTCTGAGATGGTGCCAGCTGGACTGGGGGGAAACAAATCCCCTTAAGTATTTCTGGGACAATCTGTGCCATGGAGCACTGAAGAATCCAGCAGACTGACTTGTCAAGGGACAGGTTTTCTCCACTGGAAGTTCTGAAGAAAAAACACCCCCAAAAAAACCACAAGAGAGGGAGAAGGAAGCTGACAACTAATTAAGAGGCAAAGAGCCATGACAGAATCTTTTGCACCCAAACTATGCAGGGTGTCACAAATGTTTCACTGGGTCTCATGCTGAATTTAATTAGAGGATTTTTCTCAACCTCAGTGGTCTGTAATCCAAAGAAACTCTCTACTGCAGCCCAGTGAGAGTAAGTTTTCTCCTTTGCTCCCAGAAACAATAGAATAAGCATCTGTGATATTTATCACAAGCCATAATTCATGTTATTAACAGTTTTTATCATTCTAAACACATCATCTACCAAAATCCTGCATTTACCCAACATAAAACTACTCATTTCTCCTGTTCAGTCACTTAATGAAATGCTTCAAAACAGAGGAAAAATATTTTCCACAATTACATGAAGAAGCTTTTCTTAATTCCATTAGAGCCTATAATAGGTGGAGAGGGCAAGCACCTCCTTCTTCATCCCAGCAAAACAGACAATATTTTCAAATATCTTGACATCACTGACCTTCTCTCCAATATAGCTCAGATTAGCACATAGAAATTACCAACCAGATTTGCTACCTCACAGAAAATGACTTCCCTGAGAATGTTCCAATCAGTTTCATTTGGGAGCCTTGCTCATGCAGAGTCATTAATAATAAATAGATTTGGTGTTTTGCCAAGATTCATAACCAGTATCCATTTCAGCAGACTGAGCCAACTGCATGCATCATATTTATGGAACAGCCCCAAATCTGCAGCACAGGGTGTAACTCCACCTTGTCCCAGTTCCAGCATTAGGGGAAGGCACATGAAGGGCATGAGCCTTGGTTAACCTTGCACAGGGAAGGTTTTGGGGGCCCTAAACAACAGCCTTCCCTCTCCCAGGAATTTACCAGGGATAAAGGGCCAAGATCTCTGTTGAGATGCATGGCAGGGCAACAATTCCCAACTGCAGGCAAGGATCTGACTGGACAAGGGATTTGCTTCTCTCTCTAAGGACAAACAGCCATGGGAATAGGTTGTCCAGAGAGGTTCCCCAATCCTGCAGCCTTCCATGGCCTGACAGGAAAGAGCTCCCAGGTGTGAGGTCAGTGCCAACCCTGCTCTAAGAATGGCCCCTCCAGCCTAAACACCCAGCCAGACTCTCAGTTACTCTCAAATCACAGAAAATAAAACCAACAAGTATCATCTTCACCTCTTTCAGCTGCTAATTTTAATACATTTAGCAAATCTGTCTGGAAGTTTTACCTGGAGTATACCATCCTATGATAATTTAGGGCTCACAATCTGATGCAAGTTCCATGCTTCATTATGGAAAATGGGGTAAAAAGATATACTTTGTCTTGCATGGCATTACATGATAACTCTTGCAGTAAGTGAAAACAGTAATACCAACGATTCTGAAAGTAAAATCAGTTTGGGTAATGAAAGGGCTGCTCTGACATGAAACTAAAACAACCTGAACCCTGAAAGCTACGTGCACACACCAGAGGGGAAATTCAAGCATTAAATACAGGTAAAAGATTAATGAGAAATAAAGAAAATAAAAGTATGTGAAATACAAGAAGACATTTCAGAAGAGGCAGAGGTACTATTAAGGACCACACTGAAGCAAACACACAAAACCCACCTAAATTCAGCTCTTTTCTCCACAGTAAGCTGCCCCACAGTGAGTCAGTGCTCCAGCTGATCTGCCTACAGCCACACTGTGTTTAGTGAAAGCACCCAAGCCAACACTCAGAGGCACAGGCTGGAGCCCTCATCAATCCCACAACACTCCACAGACCCCAGAGCACTTTTGGGGTGCAGTGCTCACATCAGTAATGGCTTTCAACCAGCCACAGCCTGCTGGGGACATGTTGAAGCAGCTCTGAGATTCTCTGTTCTTCTGTTTCATGAGCTCCTCATGCACATGGCTCAGTGCATGCCTCACACTCATCATAAGCACTGCATCAGGTTCAACACACACAGAAAAAGCCCCCAAAATCCCCCACCACAGCTGGCATGCAGCTTAACTTGTGCAGCTGCCAGTGGCTCAGGTAAGGCCCACACCAAAACCAGCACATTTCTCAAAATGGGGCAAGGAAAAATCACAAGGTAGAGGGACAAAACTGGTTTTTGCTCTCTAACCCACCACAAGCCACAATTTATTCCATGTCATCTCAATGAAGGCCACCTCTTGCCTCTTCCCTTGGTAGAAGTGCAGTTTCTTATGTACCTGGCCCTGTCAACATTAAATGCAGAATGCTGCAGAAAAGCTCATGTGGAAGTCCAGAAGGAAGAACTGACCCTACAACTGCCTCATTTCCACCTTGTGACAATTGTGCCCTGAAGCCTGACTTCTTTCAGACAGCAGAGACTCTCTTGGAGTCCACAGGATAAAGCATAAACAGGGAAGAGAAAGAAGGACAAGAAATTGAGGGGAAAGAAGGGTTCATGCCTGTCCTTGGTGAGACTTAGGGGGCTTATGCACACACAGACAGGCAAGAACATCACTGCCAGGCCTGTCCACCCCAGCAGGGCACACAGATGGCTTCCAGGAGCTACATCAGGCAGGGCCACACATCACCAGGGTGATGCCATGCAAGTGCCACGAGCTACAATGACAGCCTGCTTACAGCCAGAGGGCACACAGGATCTGGAAAGTCAGGGGAGCTGGTCCACCTGAGACTGGAGGAGACTTTATCCACATCCTCTACAAACAGCTCACAGCTCCTTGTGAAGCTCACAGCACATGTTTTTGTACTGGCCAGAAGTGCAGGTGGCACACACAGCCCTGCACGCTGGCTGAGAAGCTGTGCTAAGGCAGGAGGTGCTTTGGAGGGTCCTCCACACACAGGAGTGCTCCAGAGCAAGAACCTGCTCACACAACAGTCCATGAGTGACCTGCTGTATGGAAGATCTAAGAGTCATCCCTTCCTGACCTAAATCCCCCCAGATTCCAGGGCAGCAAGCTGCCCAAAGGCTGCCCTCTGTAACCTGGTGTAGATGTGAAAGGGAGCTGTGCTCCGTGCTGCAGGCTCAGAATTTGGAAGGACTGCCCTCTCCCTTTCCCAGGAACCCAGCTCTGCTGACAGGATCTGGAATGCCTCTCCCAGCTGAGCACACCCTGAGTGAAACCTGCCCTCCTAAACACCAGGCTTAGGGAGCTCTGCAAGATGAATGCATTCTCTTCTACTTTTCCAACCCCAAATTCCCTAGCACAGCTTCCCCCAGCAAATACCCTTCCCTAGTGCTGGTTGTAAAGCTGTGCACACTCATACATCCTCCCCTCAAGCCTGTGCTGGCAGGAAAAGTGTTCTCAAACCTTGTGTTTTCTGCTACAAGCAGTGCCAGAGAAGCAAGGCAGGAAATGCAGCAGCTGCTTTGCAGCCCCCTGAATGCAACTCCTTGCAGCCATGTGTGGAAGGGGGCAAGTTCATGCAGGAGCTGTGCTGGAACACCCCTGGCAAAGCCAGGACCAGGCAGGAGGAGCTAGACCTGATGGTTTCAACACCCCTGGCAAGCCAGGATTAAGCAGGAGGAACCAGACCTGGTGGTTTCAACCTGCTGAATACAAAAAAGTTGTTTGAGAATAAAATAACTCTGATGGTTCAAGGGAAATGGTTGATGACAGAACCTGGGTGCTCCTGCAGCACCCCAGATGTAAAACCTGTGATTCAGGAGTGAAACACAGTCTCAGGAACAATAAAGGGGGCACATTTGCTCTGTCACATTGTGCCTCAAGTCCCCTCTCATTACAGATGGATACAGTGATGTAAAAATACGCGACTTTCAAGACAACAAAGTAACCTGTGCTGTTTTGCTAAGTTTGACACGCCAAGAATTGAATTTATTTGGAATAAACTTTCCTCTTAGATCTTTGCTGTGTCTTCAAAGACTTCATCTACTGAGCTAGTTCACAGAGAAAGCTTGCTACAGATCCCCAGTGACCCAGATAGCAGCTGCATTCCAAATTCTCAGCCTGACAGTAATGCTGTGAATGTTTTTACATAGCAATTGCCCTTTGATGGTGCACTTTCTGCCAACAGATTGACAAGAAGCAAACTTTAGCAAAACAAACAAGAGCTGCAAAAACTACCACCTTGCAATAGGCACCTTCCTGCCATCATTAATCCCTCCTTTCCTGCCACTTCTGACCACGTATCCATGGGCCCTGATTCCAAGAATGCCAAAAGACATTGTCTCTCTCAACAGTTCTCAAAAAGACATTGTCTCTCTCAGTTCTTCACAATGAAAGCTACTATCAAGGCAAGTTTCCTGAAACCAAGCTTTCTGAAGTACAGAGCATGATGCTGTATAATGTATTACAGGTTTCAGTGAAAGCAAGCTTTCAGCTCAGGAGAGATGTCTCTCACTCTTCAGAGCTTCTCAGTACCCCTGTGTTTATGCAGATTCTCTTCCTAAAAAAAAAAACAAACAAAAAAGTAGCACATATTTTTTTAATGCGTACTTTACCATGAAAAACCCCAAATTCCTCTTTTTCTTGTGTTAGCAACTGAGTGACCTATATCCTGGAGCACGTGCATCTATGAATATTTCTTTTTCCTTATTCATTCCCATTTCCAGCTGCAGATGCTTTATCCCCTCTCAGTGTCCTAATGCCCTCCCTGATATTTGGTGGCATTACCAAGTCCTAGAACAGCACAGAAAGCTCAGACATTTGAGAACATCATCTCCAACAAATCAGGACATGTCCAAGTCTTGCATTGTCTCACCTGGCTGAGAAGCCACCACTGGAAATACCAGAGCTGGGAATCCTGAGAAAAATGAACAGCAGATCAAAGGCCATTTTCTGAGCTGATTTCTATAGGTGGAGTTATCTTAAACCACTAAACCATTTGGCTGGGATGTGCATGTAACACTTCTATTTTCAGGGAAAAGAAACCTTTTCCCTGACACCAGTTATGTTCCAGTATCCACAGGGTAAGAGGGTTGTGTTGCTGCTTGTATAAAACAAAAATAATGCCAGCTCTGATCAGAAGCCTCCATTCAGACAGCCCTGGCTCCTTGAGCAGCAACTGTATCCCACATAACTGCTGAGCCATGAAAATGACTGAATTTCCTTCCTTACTGGAATGCTAAAGAATCTCCCACACAGCTTTTAATTCCTCACTCATTTTCCTGTGGTATCTGACTGCAACAAAAGCTCTAAAACAAAACTGGATTGATTGCTGCCCTACTAATCCCCAATCCAGGGAGTTTGGGGACAGCAAACCACACAGATTATTCCATCAAGTGACAAAGAAGACAGTCACACTACACCATGGGGTTAAGTGCATTATTATGTGTTATTGCTCAAATTCAAACCCAGACAAATGGAACAAGATACCAGAACCAAATGCTCCTCTAAATACCCAAGTATTAGTATCAGCTACGCACCAATATTCAAGTCATTAGGAAAAATATTCTACAGCAAGAAGCATGGAACACCATGATTAAAAAAGCAGTAAATCACACAAACACGTTGTTGTTTTGGAGAAATGTTTCTCTTTTGGTGTCTCAAATAAAAAGGAAGCATGAGAAATTCTTCCTGATCATTCCAGTAGGAGGAAACTAAGCCAACATACAAAAGAGTTTAGAAAACTCTGAGCCAGAAATGACTTGTCTGCAGCACAGCTTCACATTAGGCAGCCACTGATCATCACATGCAGGCAGACAGTGCTGAGACATGGGCTCAGACCCAAATTCCACAGGCAGCATCCAGGCAGTGCACTTGCCTCCAGCAGGTAAAAAAGTAATCTCTGATTTTCTTCTGCATTTGTCAACAATCACATATTTATCTCGTCTGTCTCAACTAACAGGGGTTTGTGTATTAACAAAAAAATACACATAGCAATTCCAAAAAATCCCCCCTCTCCTTTGTTCAGCACCGCTGTTAGCTGCTACAGAATTTCACCCCACAGAACCAAGCTAATCTCCCCACTGCATGCAAAGCTATCTGCTTAAAAAAAATTTTAAAAAATCACAAAAATCAAGACAAATTCATTTTTCCCTGAATTCTGGACCAAGAGGCAGATTGGGCATGGTCTATAACAAATAACAGGGCAAGGTTTTTCTTGTTCATGCTGGGATTACAAAAGGTACAGGGACTACCCACACTTGGGGAAAAAAAACCCCTATTTTAAAACATTGTTCAAGTCTAATTTAATGTCTCAACATGGTAAAACCCCTCCAAGATGAAGCTGCTGTATGTCACCCTGTGTAAAGTGACAGTTGCCACTGACACAGCTGCTTTTTCTGCAGCTGCTCATTCAGTGCATGCCCCAGAGCTGATACAGATAACTATCACTTATTCAATTAGTGGTCCCTGCTCTATTTATAGAGCAATATCTGCATTAGAAAGGGAATAATAATGCCCCACATCAGGATAGCCCAAGCCTCACCAACATTAAAAAATGTAACTCTCAGCTCCTGTGAAGAATGCACCTCAATAAAGATAAAGAAAAGGGAACATGGAAAACAAAACCAGATTGGCCTGGATCAGAGCCAGGACTATAATTCACTGAATTCTGTGCTCAAGCCTGCTGACCTCAATGATGAATATCTGGGGCTCCCAGAGGTTTCTCCTCAATTGCTCCCGCACACCAGAGCCCAGATTTCCAAGCTGCCACAAGGAAAATGCAAAAAATCACTAAGAATAAGGAAGAACCAAGGCAGGTTCTCCACTCCAGCAATCACCACCCTAAGCAGAGAGGCCTGTCTTTCTCACTCTCCAATTTTTTTATTTTCTTCTTTAATTTGGAAGAATGCCTGTATCTGTGAGATGTGACAAGTCAGAATAACTCCATGAACTGGGTCCCTCTTGGATGTGTTCTCTGCCTTGTTACAGAATTTACTTATTTCTCTTGGCAGTGGCAAGTTTGCTGCTGTTTTCAGGGGAAAAAGAAAGATGAACAAAAAGTCATGAAGTGCCACTACCTTCTCCCTGCTGCACTTCCATGTCAGCACAGAGTGTGCACCCCAGACTCTGCCCACAGCTGTGCTGACTTCAGCATCCCTCCTCAGCCAGCACAGCAATCCCAGCGGCAGGAGCCGCTTAAATCCGGGAGGGAATTGATCTGTAAAACGCTGTAATGAGCTTCGACAGAACAGGGCCATCGATAGGGGAACACACGTCAAAGGGCAGCAGGCTGAGAGCTCCAGCCCTGCCCTGTGCCCTGCCGGCCAGGCAGGATAAACCTGCTCTGCTGGGCAGCCCTGGGGTCCCCATCACCCTGCACAAACCCAAATTCAGGCAGGATAAACCTGCTCTGCTGGGCAGCCCTGGGGTCCCCATCACCCTGCACAAACCCAAATTCAGGCAGGATAAACCTGCTCTGCTGGGCACCTCTGGGGTCCCCATCACCCTGCACAAACCCAAATTCAGCCAGGATAAACCTGCTCTGCTGGGCAGCTCTGGGGTCCCCATCACCCTGCACAAACCCAAATTCAGCCAGGATAAACCTGCTCTGCTGGGCAGCTCTGGGGTCCCCATCACCCTGCACAAACCCAAATTCAGGCAGGATAAAGCTCCTCATTCACCATCACCCTGCACAAACCCAAATTCTCTTGATCCCCATCACCCTGCACAAACCCAAATTCAGGCAGGATAAAGCTCCTCGTTCACCATCACCCTGCACAAACCCAAATTCTCTCGATCCCCATCACCCTGCACAAACCCAAATTCAGGCAGGCTCCTCCTTGCCCTGGGGTCCCCATCACCCTGCACAAACCCAAATTCAGCAGGCTCCTCCTGGATGGCAGAAGGCAGAGCTGCCTCCGGCCCCTTGCCCTGAGGGATGGCTCTGCTGGAAAGGCAACAGCCTTTTAGCCCTCGTACCTGGCAGCTGTGAACCATCTGATGATCATTTAACACTAAAAGACATTAGTGTCCATTATAGATATGTCTGGAGTCCTCTTCTCCTTCTAAAAATGTCCAAAATGTCAATAAAGCAAAAATTGCTTACATGCTTTGCTGAAATGCCGCAGAAAAAAACCAAGAGTGCTCAGTAGCTTCTTCAGAGCAATAAAAGTTTCAGAGCAGCAATTAGCTTATCTTTTTCAAAGTCTACCATTGGCTTTTTTCAGCTTTTATAAAAGAAAAAAAATTAATCAAGATCACGTAGAAATCCAGCCAACAAGTGAAATAAACCTTTATCTAAATGTAAGCCTAACATAAACAAATGCTGACAACCGACTCAAATAATAACTTTTAACATTCATAAATTGAGAGTGATCATGATGAAAGCTGTGGACTAGGAGACACTTTCTGGACTCTCATACCTCAAAAAAGCAAATAAAAGAAAGCAGCAAGAGCTGGGCAGGAGGGCCTGCAAAAACAACAGCAAACCAAGAGAAGAGGCATCAAAATGTTAGATACCAACAAAGACCTTGGCCAGGGCTGAAGGAGATAAGGTAACAGAGCTTCTTGAAAAGAAATCAATACCTGAAACCAAAGAGGATCATTGAATTAGAAAAAACTGTCCTTCTGGTTTTGGTTTTTTTTTTTTTTGGCACTCAATTTTTAATGAGCAAAATGTTCACTGCCCAAGCCAGAAATGCTGCCAATGCCTTTTAAGTGGTGTTTGCTTGGTGATTAATGGTATATTCTACTAAAAGTATGATAAGAAGCAAACTAATGAAAAATCATCAGAGGAAATGAAAAAAAAAAAAAAACAAAACAAGGACCAAGATGTTCATCAAATGCTCTTCTTCAAAATGCTACAGTTTTAAATGTTTGGAAGATAATAATAAAAACAAACCCAAACCCACACGAAAAAAAGACCTGAAGACTAAATCAAGGCATTTTTGAGTGTATAAAGAAAATTTTAAGACTCTGTTCATTTTCTATCAAATCTAGTTACTTATCCTACATCTTAAAGAATTTGCAAGCAAATACTGCAATTTAATATCTTTGCTTGTATTTCCTAATTAACAAATATACTTCGGCAGCTTTGCAAATTGGCTTCAATTCAGGAAAATATTAACCATCTGCCTGAAACTAAGCACATTTTATACCTTCCTGAAGTCAGCTGGAAACAGAAGCATGCATGCCTATATGCTAAAAATGAAACATATGCTCCAGTGATATGCTGAAATGGAGCCTTGGTGTTAAAAGGTCTTAATTCATGCTTGAAACCATCTTGAAATTCTTTGGTGAAAGGCAGTATGGCAAGAAAAATAGTGGGTTTATCCTCATTTGAGACCCTAAACTTCAGACTATACATATATTTTTTAGACCAGATGACAGTACAGACACGTCATTATTCGCTCTGGTTCTGCAAAGGGGTACCCCCAAAATATTTGGCTGCAAAACCAAGGCCTGAAGCTGAAACATGCACATTATTTCCGTGCTCTTGGGTAAGCATCTGCAGAGGGGCTGCAAAAACTAACGAGCTCAGCAGCCCCATCACTCATTTGACAGGCTCAAGATGCTCGCACACGTATCAGCTGGGTTATTTTTAAAGCGACGCAGGAATATACACAGAAATATACACGGAAATAAACACCCGTCTATGAGACACGCATATACATTTCTATTGCACGGACGCTCGGCTGGCTCCCTGGGGCCATTCCTGCCAGCCAGCAGCAATCCCTGGAGCCCCGCTAGCCAAGGTGCGGGTCAGTGCCCGCTCCCGGGGGCAGCAGCCATCCATCCCGCAGGGGAGGAACGGGGATGCAGGGGAAGGGTCGGTACCGGCTGAGGGCTCGGTACCGGATGCAGGGATGGGGTCGGTAACTGATGCGGGGATGGGGTCGGTACCGGATGCAGAGATGGGATCGGTACCGGATGCAGGGATGGGGTCGGTAACTGATGCAGAGGAGGGTTCGGTACCGGATGCGGGGATGGGCTCGGTACCAGATACAGAGATGGGATCGGTACCGGATGCAGGGATGGGATAGGTACCGGATGCAGAGACGGGGTCGGTACCGGACGCAGGGAAGGGGTCGGTGCCTGATACAGGGATGGAGTCGGTAACGGATGCAGGGAAGGGGTCGGTACCGGACGCAGAGGAAGGTTCGGTACCAGATGCAGGGATGGGGTCGGTACCGGATGCAGGGAAGGGGTCGGTACCAGACGCAGGGAAGGGGTCGGTACCGGCGGCAGAGGAAGGTTCGGTACCGGATGCAGGGAAGGGTTCGGTACCTGATACAGAGGAGGGTTCGGTACCTGATGCCGCGGCGGGGGCGCCCCCGGGCAGCGCCGCTCGCTGCTGCTGCGGGCGGGTGGCGGCGGCGGCGGCGGCGGCGGCGGGGGGCGGCCGCCCCATCACCATCATCATCACCATCAGCACGGGCAGCAGCGCGGCCGCCAGCCCCGGGAGCAGCGCGGAGAGGCGCCCGCAGGTGCCCGGCATGGCGAGCAGCCCGCGGGCAGCGGAGGCATATTGCGGGAGCGCGGCCGGCGCAGCGCTCCGCACCCGCGGCCCCGGCTCTGCAGCGGCGGCGACGCTGCCCGCCCGCCCACCGACGTGCCGGGGCGGGGCCGAGCGGGGCCGCCTCCCCCAGGTGCCCGGGATGTCGCCGCCCCCCTGCCCCCGGTGCCCGGGATGTCGCCGCTCCGAGGCCGCCCCGCTCGCGTCGCCCCCCGCGCTCGCTGCCGGCGATAGCGGTGTCAGTGAGCCACGGGAGCACGGAATCCACTGGGAAGGCTGGGAAAGGCCTCCGAGGTCACTGAGTCCAGCCTGTGGCCCAAGAGCGCCGTGTCGAGCCCTGAGGGCCACCTCCAGGCTGTCCTTAAACACCCGCAGGGATTGGTGAGGGTGACTCTGCCGCCTCTCTGGCCAGCCCGTTCCGATGTCTGATCATCCTTTCTGCGAAAAACTCTGCCTAATGTCCATCCCAAACCTCCCCTTAAGCTGTGCCCTCTCGTCCTGAGCCCATCTGGCTTCTGCTGCTGCTTTCAGGGAGCTGCAGGAGCGGCGAGGTGTCCCCTAGGCCGCCTTTTCCCCAGAATAAACACGCCTGGCTCCCCCAGCTGCTCCTCATCTCACTTGTGCTCCAGAGCCTTTCCCTTCTCTGGCCTCACAAACAAACTGCATTCAGGAGAGAGAGCTAAAATGTTTATTCTCTATACTGCTGATCGGTGCAGTGTTGGATATCAGGAACTGCTGATAGGAATAAACATGATAAACATGCACACGAGGCAGGGAGATGGCTGTGTGCAGGATCAAGGCTTTAGGAGATATAATGTCATTTTCAAGGCTGTCACAGCGACTGGAGCACACGCCTGATGAGGGAGCTGGGTGTATCCACACAGCCCAGGGTGGGTAATGGAAAACCACTGCAGTCAAAGCAGATAAAGCTGGGGAAAAACCCCAAAACCCGAGGAAAAGGAGCACATCCAGACAAACCAAAGTGCCCGGAGCAGGCAGCCCCACCTGTGTGCCCGGGAGCTGAGCACACACTGGGATCAGCCCCAGGGGCTCACACTGCCCGTGCCAGGATTCCAGGGAGGCCAACATCCCATTCTCTGTGAGCACTTACAGAACAGGTGAACGTTAAATCTTCAGTGGATGTCGAAATGGTGAATAGAAACTTCCTTGGAAAGTATAAAATTATTTGGATTGCCTTTGAATAAACAAAGATCAGTCAAATAAAAGGTTTATCTTAGATACTAGAACATACTAGGCCAAATCCTGTCATTTTCAGATCGCAGAAAATTTCTTCATTGAAAGAGAAATGGAGGAATAGAGTCACAAACTGTAGCAGGGTATAAATTTGCCCATACTGAAAGGAAGAACTGTGCATATTTTCAACATATCTCTTATAAAATCTGAAAAAAAAAATATTTTTCCTTATGCCTCCAGTGATTCTATACAGTACAAAGTAATTATTTCACTGCCATTAACAACGACTTGAAATATATTTTGGACATAGTAAATACAATTTGCTTTTATTGCAGTTGCTGATAGTCCATTGGCACCATTTTGGAACAGTCACTGCTTGCAGGGTAGTGGGAAATGCACATTCTCCTCAGCAGGTACTTCTCAATAATATTCTTTATTGTCAATCTGTCAATCTCTTTTTTCTTAATCAGCACCAAAAAAAAAAACCTTTGCCATAAAAACCTGATTCCATTTGACTTTTCTTGAAAGGCAGCAAAGGACCACAAAAACCAGACAAATAAAACAATCATTTATTTCATGTGAAACTCCTCCAGGAGCTCATAAAGAAAAAAAAAAAATCTCTTTTTAGTTTAGCAGACATGCTCAGTGCCTATTTGCTTAATTAGCATCCTCTCACCCAGCTTCCTAATTTAACCTTTTATGTGGGCACTGGGAAGGAAAAGTGGCTGTTCCTGCACAGCCACTCTTAGAGCTGAATTAATTTTGGATTCCCTGCAACTGTTTGTGGTCCCAGGTGGAAGAAAGGGACCTGCAGAAAACTTGCTGCTGCTGCTGCTGCTCTGAGCTTCCTTTGTTCAGGAATTTGTCTGGTGACTGAGGGTGTGGCAGATCACAAATTCATTCCCAAATGTTTGCAGACGTGAGCTTTTAACAAGATATAAATTATTTGCAGAGGAATAGTTGAACCAACTTGGCAGCTGGAACGTTTTAAATTAATTTTGATGATATGAATATGCACAATTGTTCATTTATAAAGTTCTGGGGGGGAAGAGATCTGTTAAATGTGTGATAAAAGCTTTCTTGAAAATGGCTCCAAATGGGGAATAACATGTGGAAATTAATTGTCTGTATTACATTTAGAAAAATTACTAGGAAAAATCAGGGTACACAATAACATTAATTTCAGAAAAAAATGCAATCACAATCAGGATTTTCTTCTTTAACAAATTTTCTTTGAAGAAATGAAGGTTTGTTGTGATTTATTTCAACTACCTGAGTATTCTCTTGAGGAATTGTGTCCAGCAGTAACTCCTGCAGTCATTAAAGGTTGTTACACACTCCTCAAACTGCAGAGAAATTACAACCATTGCCATCAACCACTGAACTTGGCATCTGCTGTTGTGCCAGGGCTGAAAATGTGTGCACAACTGACCCAGAAATGTCAATCTGTGTGGACTCTGCAAAACTCTCAAAAGCAGTGCCACACAGGCCAGGTCTGCACGTAAAATTACAAATAATGTCAATTACAATGGGCTATTTTACTGTCAATATTCTTCTCACATTTTCAAGATCTGTTTTGTGCTTTTGTGTCCTGCAAACCGAGTCTTAGCATGTCCTGAGTGTTTGTCAAGAGGGGTAATAATTCAGCACCAGACTTTCAGGAGGTTTATCAGGAAGATGCAGTGGAACAGATTGATTGTGAAATACCTTGTGAGAAGATGGGCAGCTGACAGCACTAACCTCAATTCTTTATGCAGATCAGACAATCTATTGATGAGAAGTTCCTATAAATATTTTTTTTCAAATTATTTCCAATTGTTCACAATGTTCTTGAGAATGTCTGAACCGGGGATTTAAAAATATTAATGTACTGATATGCAGTGAAGTATTAATGTATTAGCAATTAATTTACAAACGAACTAATGATCAAAACACACAGTGAAGCATCATTCAGGTGTGCAAAGAGCCAAAGCACAGCAGCAGAGCTCCAGTGGAGTGGTGTAAATGCAAATTACCTCGAGGCATGGGCCACCATCTTACCTGAAGTGGCTACAGCATAAAATGGGAACTTGAAAAAGCACTCTGTTGCCTTGTTCCTGTAATGAGACAGCTGTTGTCACTAATTTCTCAATAATAATATATTAATTTGGGGCTGCTAGGCAGATGCAGTGCTCCCTGTGCTGCTATCCAAGTGCAGGTATCTTATTGAACAGGAACCAGGCCTGTGTTGGCTGCAGGGTGTGTTGAACAAAGGCTAAGAGCCATGTTTGGCTTTTAACAAACATGTTTGCTGCTGTCGTGTTTCCTACATCAGGTACAGCTACTGTGACATCAGTGGGAGTTGTAAATAAACTACAAATATCAGATTTTCATCTTTTCTGTCTCCTTTATCACTCTTCCCTTTAGGTTAACAAATTCTCTACTAGCAAGCCAGGGAACTCACTAGTTTGGAGTTTTTCTGAAGTGTTCACAATCTCACATTTATTTCTCACTGTTTGTTTTATCAATAAAACACACTCATGTATGCCTTTATTGTGACACAAAATATTGCTGTCACCCCACTCACACAGGTGAGTATGACTGGTAATCAGAAAAAAATGTAACACTGAGATAAAATGAGACTAAATATACAACAAGGAAAGAAACTCCAGCTCTCTGAGAATTTTCCTAACGTCAGGACAAGATGCCATCATTTTCTACAGCAATTTGGCACCTATAAAGTCTAAAATATTTATTTCTGGTATGCAGAAATTTCTGCTGGTAATCAGTTTGATGGTGATAGAATATAGTCTGTGACTAGATCATTTTTCTTACTTTTACAAGATTTTTTGACTCAAGGTGCCACTTGAGGTGCGAACCTAAAAGTTGTGTAAATGTAAGGTTTTTTAATTAAGCACGTAATTGTGGAGTACAAATATACATTATGAAATATTTCTGGTGAATTAAATGCATTTAAAAAATACAGCTAAAAAACCCAAACAAAAACAAACCTACAACAGAATTTCTGTTGATTAAGAGGTATTTTATTCCAAAATTCTAAATATCAGAATCAAATCAATAATTACATTTTTCAGTTTACCCAATCATAGTATTTTGAAATTGTATATATATACATAGAAAAATACAACCTAATAAAAACACTCAAATTTGCCTTAGGATGAAAAGAATGAGTTAAAAAGCAAACCATAGCTTCAATAGCTATATATTTCATCTCAGTACAAAATTACTGTGCCACAATACCCACTTCTTTGCACAATTTATAATTTAATACAAAATAAGGTGACTTCAAATGTATATTGCTCTCCTTAAATGTACCGAAGACCTTTGAAACAAGTTCATAGTAACTGAAAATATTCCCATTTATGCTGCAAGCATTTACTGCATGACAAAGAAACATAAAACGCAGCACTCTCATTAGTATGTTAATTTTCTGCTTGTGCAAATAATGCTTTACTGATTTAATGCACGAGCAAACACAAAAGAAAGTCAAAAAAAAATCCATTATGAAGAAATAAAATGTTACATTTTCAGCATATGTGTATCATAGCAAATACAGGTTTCCTTCATGGACTAGAAAAGCAAAACCTGTACAAGGATTTTTTTTAAGATGCAAATGCTACATGAAATCTTTCATTACTTTGCAAAAGCCCAGGGTCAAGTTATTCACCTTTAATGCAGCATATCTGGAGAAAGTCATTGCATGAAAGGTTAGATTTCCTGTGCTGTGTTAAAATTCTACACATTGGGAAAAAACAGAACTAAATACCACAACCAGATGAAACAGCAGTAGTACTACAGACTCAACCCCATTTTCCTATAGCCTCTACTCAAATTTTCCACTATGGCCTTAAAGAAGCTGGTCCCAGTTCTGAAGCACTCACGAGTTAGTAGTGGACACACTTTAGAATATACACCAAGCTTCACCCAATGTGGGTGATCAAAGGCTTCCAACAGCATTATGAATTAATTAACCCATCACCTCCAGTGAGCATGCTGGCTCTGCAAGGTCCTCACAAAAAAAGGAAACACCAGGTCCCTTCTTAGGCCAGCAAAAGTGGGCAGAGGACTGGCAGTGAGCCAGGCCAGACCATGGCATATGGCACCTGGGGGCTGGAGACTCAGTGCCAAGGAGCCCAGATCCCACAGCAGTCACAGAGCTCAGCAACAGCCATGGTCCCACCCAAAGAGTTCAGATCCCACAGCAGTCACAGAGCTCAGCAACAGCCATGGTCCCACCCAAGGAGCCCAGATCCCACAGCAGTCACAGAGCTCAGCAACAGCCAGGATCCCATCCAAGGAGCCCAGATCCCACAGCAGTCACAGAGCTCAGCAACAGCCAGGATCCCATCCAAGGAGCTCAGATCCCTCAGGAGTCACAGAGCTCAGCAACAGCCATGGTCCCACCCAAGGAGCCCAGATCCCACAGCAGTCACAGAGCTCAGCAACAGCCATGGTCCCACCCAAGGAGTTCAGATCCCACAGCAGTCACAGAGCTCAGCAACAGCCATGGTCCATCCAAGGAGCTCAGATCCCACAGCAGTCACAGAGCTCAGCAACAGCCATGGTCCCACCCAAGGAGTTCAGATCCCACAGCAGTCACAGAGCTCAGCAACAGCCATGGTCCCACCCAAGGAGTTCAGATCCCACAGGAGTCACAGAGCTCAGCAACAGCCATGGTCCCACCCAAGGAGTTCAGATCCCACAGCAGTCACAGAGCTCAGCAACAGCCATGGTCCCACCCAAGGAGTTCAGATCCCACAGGAGTCACAGAGCTCAGCAACAGCCATGGTCCCATCCAAGGAGCTCAGATCCCACAGCAGTCACAGAGCTCAGCAACAGCCATGGTCCCACCCAAGGAGTTCAGATCCCACAGGAGCCACAGAGCTCAGCAACAGCCATGGTCCCATCCAAGGAGATCAGATCCCACAGGAGCCACAGAGCTCAGCAACAGCCATGGTCCCAACTGTGGCATCTGGCTGTGACAGGGCCAATGCCAACAGAGCTCGGCACGCCTCAGGAACAAACCAAAATTATCTCCTCTGGGCCCTGCCATCACCTTTTTTAGTTTTTGGAGTCCTGTTTTTCTGTAATAAAATATCTTTTTTTTTTTTCTCAACTGATTAACAGCCAGCAGCAAAGAATCACGTTCAAAGGGTCACGTTAGGCTGGACCAAAGACAAAACCTGGTTTTTGTCTTTGGTCCAGACTAACCAAAAACCAGTGTAATGCTGCTCTGAGACTGTTTGGGAAGGTGGAGGAAAAAATACTCTAGGATTCTGTCAGGGTAACCAACAACAAACCCAAATGCTGCAAAAAATCCAAGTGAAGCATGATTCCTTCAAATCACCAAGATTATAGCTAAAGTATTTTCAAAATACCCTTTAAGACTATTTAAGCATGGACTCAAGTTTAGAAACAACTAAATATTTAATACCTTTGCTTGGATTAAATGTTTTATAAAGAAAGAGCACACATAGTAAACTTTAAAAAGTTTCCACAAGCATTATGTGAATTGGAAATCAATGTGTAGATCAAGATTTAAAACAGAAAAAACCCTGATAACTTGGCAAATTTACTCAAAGATTTCAAATTATGTTGATAAATAGAGCCCATATTTGACTTTACAGTCATGCTTAAACAAAAGCTATTTCCACAATTTCATAGTTTCTTGAAAGAAATGTAAACCTATAAATTAGGTTCCTTGCTTTACATTTTCTAAATATTGTCAAATATAGTAATAGATAATATGCATTCTGTAATATAAATCACTTTTCAGTATTGATCATGAGATGCTGCATCAATTGCAAACTGGAGTACTTACATAATTTCATATTTCATTATAAAAGATATAGCTCTTTTAAAATGTTTTCATTGTCTAAATAATTACACAGCTGTTGATTTTATAGTCATAAAAAATCTGCTCCTGAAACATAGCTCTCAAAAGAAGGCTAATTCTCTGTTACTGTACTTGTATTTTTTAAATGCTTCCAGTATGCACCTTGTGCATACCAATTTCAACTCAAAGGCATTAATTTCATTCTAAAATACCTTTTCTAAAGTTTCTTTAAAAGCTTTAACATCCTTCTACAGCACTTGCTATAAGAATACATCAATGCCTGTAAGTTAGTATAAAATTTATATTGACACAAGTACATACATAATCTGGACTCTTATTGCTGAATCTAGAACACACTATCAAAAGTTTCCTGCACCCCCATTCAGGAAAATTTCCAGTTTGGAATCTCCCTGAAACACAAATGCTACTTTAAACTGAATTTGAGGTGTTACACCTATGCTCACTAAGTAACCTGTATACTCCATTTACATATGCTACTGTGGTCTTTTGAACCTAACTGGAAATTAATGGACATGGAAGAAGCAACTATTTGTTTTCATCCTTCAGCAGAAGGCAAGAAATAAAAATCACTTAAATAAGTCTTACTTTATGTAACTTCAAAAATGGAAGATACTTTCTATAGCTACAGCAGCTGTACCAATAAAATGTACCTTCTTATCCTGAAAATCAGCAAAAAGAGAATTTCCAGTAAAATTAGGATGCAATTAGCACTGACATTAGCAATGCTATGGTATCCCCTCCATGTGAGCAGGAGGGATCTTGACCATGATTTTTATTTAAATACTCTTTTTCACCTCCTAATAAAGCCTACACATGCAAGTAGTCTAATAAATTTCAAGTCACCATGGAGTGTACATGTAATGAAAGCACACATGGAGGAATTAGAGCTATAATCTGTCTGGCAGTCTCTTAAACCTCTTACCCTACTGAGATTAAGACTGAGTAAAACCAAGCTCCTTGCACACAGATAATCAGCTGACAAAGCATGAGAACCACAAGCCCATGTAAGAAACTGAAAATGCCAAAGTCACATTTTGAGGCCAGGATCAAAGCCTGACTCCTGATTCTCAACTACATTACTAGTAACAATACTAAAAATAAAGACAAAAATAAAACATTGGCCACACTGAAGACCTTGAAAGCAGAATCATGCCCTACATCCTTTCATGTAAACTAATTTTATCTAACAAAGTGTCTAAACCCAACCCATGTAAATGGATAAACATGCAAGCCTATATCTGGTGAACATACTGGCCCCTCCCAGACTCAGTGCTCTCAGATGCCATCATGGATCAGCAAGTAAAAATGGACTTAACAAAAGCCATTGGCGGATTTTAAACCCCTGAAAGGATGCAGAAATCAGAGTTGAAACAAACTGCTCATTTCAGAAAATTCTGGGTTTAGTGAGCACTGCTGTATTTATGGGGGAGATGCAGCTATGAACAGAAACCCCAAGGTCCAAAACCAAACCAGAGATTTTGCCCTTTCAAGGCTAGTCTACATAGAAATCTCACTGGTGTAAGAACAGTAGAAGTCTTCCTTTGTGTGCCTGACTGCACACAGGGAGTTTATAGTGTAATTTATTCTCTTTTTGGGAAAGAGAATAAACACATCTCATAGAAGGCACCTTAGTAATGGTTCAGGTATGTCCAGGTATGTAGGATCTGTGCAACCTGTGGCTGCAAGCTGAACAACCTCCTGCTCTGCAGTTCCTTGTCTACTGAAATGCACAGACAATGCTCTTGTCTCAATCAGTGTAAGAAGTTTCCTTTTACTACACCAATGGTGAGAGAAATAAGCTGAGAGTGATGTAAACCCATGGCTTTAAACCACTGACCTTTTGGTATGTTCAGAAACCAGCAATGGATCAAAATACTTAGTGTCTTTTCTGGTAATGAAATGCATTAAACATAATGAAATGTCTTGTGCAATGAAATGTCTTGTGCAAAGAAACATGCAGGGACTGAAACAATGAATGAATCCAATGAAACAAGCCCATGGAACAATGAATGAGTGAAATGAAACAAGCCAAATCAGCCTTTACTTTTTGAACCCTTGTGCACTGCCAGCTCTGCCCTGCCTCATTTGACTCACTGTTCTCTGGGGGCAGGAGGTGAGGGAGGTGTGAGTGTGGCTGAAGTGCAGCTGAAATCCAGATCCTTGGGTGTGGCTGGCAGAGAGCCTGGTGTGAACAGCCCCTGTGTCACTCCATCCTGCACCTGGGCATGGTCAGGCAGGGAAAGTGAGGATTCACAGCTTCCCTGCAGTGCACCAGGTAACCTGTGCCACACAGTGCCCCTCCAGTGCTCTGCTAGAAACCAAAATACCATCCAAGTAATTTACAGCCTTCACCTCAAACCCTGCACAGGTGTGACTTGTGGGCATCCAAGGTTTTCTCACACATGTCTGTTGGCAGCCACAGCCCAGCATCTTGTCCCTGGCAGGGCATGAATGCATCCATGGTGCCAAAAACTCTGTGGAACACCTGGATCCTGCACTGTGGAAATACACAACAGAGTCTTGGGATCTCGCCCTGAATCTTTTCCCCAAAACCCCCAGAAAGTACATCAGCCCCAGATTTCTATCCCTCACTTGGTGCTTGCAGGCTCAATCCCTACAGTAAGAGACCCAGGACCTGAAGAACAGCATTTGTAAAGTCTGGAGGGAAACCACAAGACAGATGACTGGTGTGCAGAACAGGTATCAGCTGTGACTGATTCCACTGAATATTTCCTATTTGTTGAGCAGGAGGAAAAAAAATCATCATCAGAGCAAATGGGTAAAGAACATTCTTCAGTACTGTAAAACAAGCTACATTCACCTTTTTTTTTTGTGCAACTGACTTTCAAGAGCTAGGCAATGAAATGTAGTGTGCTCCAACCAAAACCAACCATGGAATCCAGCCAGCACCTCTGGAGGCTGTTGGCTCCAAGGGCAAATGCAGAATCTGGGTAGCAATTCATGGAGAGTCAGTGCATGAACCAGAGAAGATGATGTGTCCTGTGTCCCAGCAAGCAGAATCCCAGCACTGCTGTCACTGGAGTTTGCCCCAGGGGTCAGTGCAGATGTGTTAGTGGCAGGCAGGAACAGCATTAATGCAGGAGGGAGGTTTAAGTGTTTTGCCCTTGTTTTGCACACAGTGCTGATGCCTTCTGAGACCAGCAGCTCTGCTCTGGTGAGTGTTTGCTCATGAAGGGGGAAGCCAATACTTGTGACCAAGATGTAGGCAAGTGTACACTTCAGAATGTCTTACAGATAAAACTCTGCTTAAGCTTCTGACGTTCCCTCCCCGTTCTCATGTGGTTGCAGCTGCTCTCTTTCTTGCTCTTCCTGAGGTGGCCTCACACGTTTGAAAAAGCCCATCTGTGATTCAGGGAACAAGGAAGAAATTGCATTGGGACTTGCAGAACATACACACATCCTTTCCCTTTCCTTCATGATCAGATCTTAACTGATTAAGCTGTCTTTTCACTCTCTTCCCTCATTTTTGACCTCCAAAGAAAGTAAATATCAGTTTAAAACTAAAACTGAGTTCAGCACCATCATAGACATGCTCTTCTATTCAGCTTCTTCCTGACAAAGCTGAAAAGCTTTTACAGTTATTTCAAAAACTCAACAGATTCAGATGATATGGGGAGCAAGGCATTTCTGCAAAGTGCCAGTGCTCTATGAAATAATACATCATTAGTAGGGAAAAGCAAATGATACAAACCCCCCCCAGACACAGGACTTACCCTGTACATGACAAACACTAGAACAGCCAGGAGCAGTAACCCTGCTAGCACAGCCAAAATGATAACCCACACTGGCACAGGCATGGGCTGTGGCTGAATGCCCCATGTAATATTTGTAGCAACCTGACAGAAAAACACAATAAATCACATTTTGCTCCACAGTGACATGCTGAGTTCATCCATGCATTTTCAATCTCATATACCTTTACCCTATCATGATTATAATCTTAATCCAGTATAAATTGCTTTTTCTCTCCAGAATGAATGAAAAGCCATAGATTCTTGGTGACATAATGACTTCACTGACCCAAATTTAACAGGATTTTAAAGTTAAATTATAGTAGGGGGTTGGGGATTGTTTTGCCTGGGTTTTCTTTTTTTTGCAATCAGTGGTAACATGGCAACATGTCTTCTGTAATTCTTGATGATTTTCAGTAAAACTTAGGAATCTGGAAATATGATGGAATTACAGACAAATAATTAAGGGATTTTTCTTTATAGGTTTTTTTTTTCTTAAAAGGCAGTATACTTTGAAACAAAGTATCAAGTCCACATGATGTGAGACAAAAAAGCCCCAGTTAATAACAGACATTAGAAACCCTATTCAAAAATAAGTTAATCATAATAATTTTCTACCTTTTCCTTAAGATCTCTTAATCCTATAATGCTTACCAAAAACTTTCAATTTGCCAGCCCAAATATATCTTCCTTTCTGTTTGCACCCTGTCTCCTTTCCCTTTGAAACCCCCTGAGGCACAGAAGGTCTTTTTGTTCCACCCTCACATATAAAGTTCATATATAGTACCTCAAATAATATAATGAAATTTCATTATTCCAGCTGTAAGCGCTACTACAGTTGAAAACAAATTTCAAATAAAATATTTCTCTAGCAATAATGGCATTAAGAGGAACATGAGGACTGTTCACCATCATTATTTTCATTTTCAATTAAATCTTTCAAGCCACAAATATTGTCAACTCCAGTCTGTTTTTACCCTCAACTCTACGTGCACAAGTGAAATAAATACATGAAACAAATAGCTGATAAAATTAAAATGATATCAAGTCATAGAAGTGTTACTCAACAATAACTGTCTTTGCACCAATTCTGAAGTGATTGTATATGTATGTAAATGACTTACAACTGTAGAATTGTGAATATCTTCAAAGGAAAGGTTCTTATAAGGGAACTCTATAACACTGAAGGAAGCAGATGATTTGAGAGAATATGAATGATTCTGATTTTCTTTCTGTGTAAGAAAAGCAAAATTAGTATTGCATGTGGGTACAAAAACCACTTTAAATGTTTTAGAAACAGCGACAGAATATTCCCAGTCACTCACATTCATGAAAGTTTGGGTCCAAAGGCGTGATTTTAAATACAATATTGCACTTTTTCCCCTCTCCAGGTGGCCAACTTGACAGACAATCTTTAAACAGTCAGCAGTCCCACAGCCCTGTGTATAAAAATAGGAAGGATGTTCCAAGTGTGAAAATATTTGAAAAGTCCTTAATGGCCTTTACCCATATACCTACACTGACAAAGCACCACAAACTACTGAAATACATTAAATAACCTCCACTATTGGATAATTACTTATAGCTGGCAGTTACAAAGGCAGTGATAAGGCAATAAGATAATTTCCTATTAGAGATTTTTTTTTCCCAATCATGTTTAGGGAGTTAAAATCCTCCTTGCACTTGTTTTTCAGGACTCCTAGCAGGCCAGGAGTGCGGGTGTGTTGGCAGCAGCGCAGTGCTGGGAGCTCACCAGGGTGTGCACGTCCCCCTCCACGGCAGCCACGTCCCTCCGGCTGACGCGGTGCCCGCGCTGCTCCTCCCTGCCAAGGGTGTCGTTCCTCTCCTCATCCTTGGAAGCAGAAATCTAGCACACACCAAGGGAACACAAACAGTGGCTCAGCATACTGCAGGCTTCAAGCTGAAGGCCAAGAAAATACCTCACTGCAAGTTTCTTCCTATGCTAGCTATACTTCAGACTCTGGCTGAAAATAAATCACTGCAAATGGCAGAGCAGAAGCACAGGAACTTTGTATTTATATATTCATTGATGTTGCTTTTTGGTTATCAAAGATACACAAGCATTCTTTGTTGCTCTATACACTGAATATCTTCCCCCAGCCCTTTTTTTGCTCTTGAACTAACATACTGATATTTTCCTGAACTAACACACTGACTTCTTCTTGAACTAGCACACTGACTTCTATTGCTTGTTCTAAACTCTCCTAGAAATCAAATCTCCTTACACTCAATTAAACTTGCTGGGTTCTATCTGGTGTTTCTTTGCCTAGTCCAGCCCAGGAAAAAGGAGTTTGTTCTGTTCTGTAAATCCCATGTTTTGCTGGTGGTGATAGCTAAACCCTGTTGTCCTTTGTGGCCTTTGGATGAATAGATAAATTGATCCAAAGTGGATGAATTTATCCAATTGGATAAATAGATAACTTAATATTAAAAAAATACCATTTTCTTCCAAGAAACAAAACCCAGAAAATTTAAATAAACAATCCAGAAGTATCTGGCTTGTTTTAGGTTTTAGTTCATGACCACATTCATTATAATTCCATTGGTTTGGACTTAGAACTCATATAGAACAGCCTTGAAGTTAAATTAAAATAAAAAAAAAAGAAACCCCAGAATAAAAAGAAACAAGACAAATTGGTCTTTGAGTTGATAATTTTCAGCTGCTTTTCACCTTTTATTTCACCTGCTATATACATTGATAGGTAGTGTGGAAAAGTGAAGATTCATTCATCAGCCACAGATGAAAAACTATCTCAGTTTGTCATGTTCTCAGGGATTTGGCTATTTCGAGTACTTACAAAACAGCCAAGCAAACTTCATTCCACTCAAAGGGAAAGTCCTGCTTACCTTAATTTTCAGTGGGTTGATTTCCATGTCAGAAGTGCAGTTCATGGGACCATCAATTTCATACTGCACAATGTACAAGAGCGTGTTGTTTTTGTATTTGTAAGGCCACTGCAGAGTCATCATCACCTTGCTGAATGCACTTGGACCATTGTTTCTCAGCTGATTATGAAAATAAAATTTACAGATGTAAATAAATAATGCTACTCTCTCTGTTAAAGTGCATAGAATTGTTACTTTATATTTGAGCCACAAATGTGATATTGCCATTACCCCCACCCCCAACCACTTATGGCAACAGCATCAAAACTTTACCTAAAAGTGCTAAAACTTTTAACTATTAATATTCACACAGTTCTCTTGGTAAGTTTTGCTTAATTAAACAATCTAGATTAAATCTGTGATAATTCTTTAAAGGAAATTTTAAATACTTCAATTTTTTCACAGCAAAAGACTTCAGAGTAGTGATTCAGAACAGATAGAATACAATAATTTAGAGCCATTAGCCATTCCCTGAGTTCACGTTACTTCAAAAGTTTTATCTAGATTTCAAAAGGCAAGAAAATAAAATATGTGTAGTTATGTAGGTAATCAAGCCCTGTTACAATATTTTCAGGCATTCCAACCCTTCTTGGATATACCAGTTATTGGCCCAGCATTAAAAAAATAAAATTAAAAAAAAAGAAAAAAAAAATCCTAATTGACACCAGAGAAAAGCTACACTAAAAGATTTGTTTTCATTTATCACAGAACCATCATGTCACAGAAATCAGCAGTAATTCCACACCTCATAGATGTGCTGAACTAGAGGCCCAATGTCATCTTCTGTTTCAGGGTTCTCCTTTGGCTGCCAGTTTGCAATGGGAAGGAATATGTGGTCAGGGGACGACACACTAAACAGCAGAGCAAAGGAGGTGTTATTAGCAAGCATGAAAAAAGAAATGGGATTCTCTAGAACACCTAAAGGGAAAAATCAACATGCTTAAAATGTAATCTCCGCTCCTCCATCCTCTACATAAAACCTGAAAGAAGTGGTTTGAGTATTAAATGTTCAGGTCTGTTCTCTAGGTTAAAAAAAAGATAAAAGACACACATGTAATCCAAACAAAACCAGTGTGAAATATTGTGATAATGAGAAATATTGGTAGAGCCTTAGCAGTACAGTCCTGAGAGTAATTCAGCCCTGAAAGCAGTGAAGATGCCAATCATGCTTTTCCAGTGTGCCATCCCCCACCTCTCAGATACTGAACAAATTTGTCACAATAATGAATGTAGGGGAAAATTTAAAAAATTATGACTCAGGAATCGAAGTTAACTGGTCAAGAAAGAGAACTTTTAGGTGGGAAGTAGAGGTGATGGAGTAACCAAGTCATTACAATATTAATACTATGCTTAAGAAGGATATTACAAAATTAATTCTATAAAAACTTCAACTTTGGTTTCAGGAGTTTTCAGATGAAACCCCAGTCAGTTTGTGGAGGAGAAAAGTGACCTGCAGAAATGTAAAACTACAAACGAGAAGGGGTGATGTTTTCTTCTTCTAAAAATATCTCTAGACACGGTATTCCTTTTTGGAATAAATTTTGTAATTATTTAGAATTATTTAAGATCCAAAAGTCCAAAGGCTGGTTAGAGAAAACCATATTGTCTTTATGATTCAAAATTCCCTAAACCTTCCTGGAAAACTTATGCAGACCTGAAAGGAAGTTCAGTGAATATAAAGAAGCAAATGTGCAAAGCTCCTTAAAAGTGTTAATTAAAATAGTATTGCTTACCCTCTAATTTCAACAGCTGCTGAAATAGCAAGGTCAGCCTGATAATATGCTACTGGGCTCAGGTTGTCATACAGGTTGGAACTGCAGGGAAAATAAAAGGTAAATTCTTAAATGAAATAAGCAAGGTATTTAATTAATAAACCCTCCACACTTGAAAGTAATTGCATGTAACATAGGATGGTTCCTGACCCCCTGTAGGAAAGCAGAGTTGCTAAAAACTATGGATAGCTTTTAGGATAAGATTCCAGCAAGTTCTCACCTACATGCATGGAGCCCCAGCCTGTGCAGAGTGTGGGGCAGCCCCAGCAGGGAGAGGTTGGTGAAGGACACAGAGTTAATGCTGACTCTGTCCTACAGCTCTCATGTAAGAAAATACAGGGAACACACCCCCTCAAAGTGCTGCTGGGAGCAGAGTTTTGATCTCCTTTGACACATCTGATTATCCTGTCCCCCCAACCAAACACTTTCCTTTAGAAAGAATCCTGAATCTTCTAATTATTCTTCCCTGCTGCTGTAATCAGCCAACACCTGCAGCAGTGTTTGCCTCCTGACCTGTAAATACCTCACTCTTTTAGAGACTAGACCTGCTCTGCTAGGAACTGAGCCAGCACTGCAGATCCAGCTTTGTGAGTTTAAGCCAAGCAGTGGGATCCCTAAAAGCTGTCCCAGATAATCCCTGGTGATGCCTGTCACTGGGAACTGTGATTACTCTGTCCCATGGCACCTCTGCTCACCCTTCCTGCACCCACCAGTCACTGAAGGAATTTCCTTCCATGAAAGGCCTGAAACACTTCAGGAACCTCCCTCCTCTTCCATCAGGAGACCAGCATGGCTTGAGCAGCCTCCCTGACTGTTTCTGACCCTGGGACAGCAGCGTGTGACTGCTGCCAGCCTAAGGAAGGTGACAGACACCCCAGAGCAGATAATTTCCTGCAAAGAACAGTCCCCATGCCACTGGCACACCTGATGGAGAAGGGAAAACTCAGCAGAGAGCAGTGGGAGATCAAAGAGATATTTCATGTGCCAAGGCCTTTGGTTGGTATGGCAAAACATGCCCTCCTTAAAATAGAATGGCAGCTTTAATCTTTCCTAATCCCAGAGATGATAAATGCATATGTGGATGAGATGAGTTTATTCACTACATTTTAAAAAAAATCCCTTAAATGGAAAAAAAAAGTGCTTTTGGTCCACCATGGGGAAAAACCAAAACAGGTGTATTCATACTGTCCATTAAAAACAACATAAAACTGCATTGGCTAAAGATAGTCCTAATGATCACATCTCCAACCTTAAATATCATTTCCAGAAGTTACAAATTCAGATTCATATATCAGATTTATATGACAGTGCTCATCTGATTACTAACATGAACACTACTCTTTTGTTCCATTTAGTTTTCAGGCTCTTTCTGGCTGGCTGCTGGGATGGTTCACATATTACAAACTTAAATTCCATAGAATCTTCAACTTTGGTGCCAGGGGTTTTCAGGTGAAACCCCAGTCAGCCTAAGGAAGGTGACAGACACCCCAGATGTGATGGTTCATTGCAGGTTGCTTCTGCTTGGACTACCCCATACACTGCCTGCCCTGAAAGACTCTCCTCCTCTAAATATATAAAATTCAGAAGGAATTCAGAGTTCAAGCACCAGTTTGAAAAGAGGGCTCTAAACCCAAAGTCATTCTGTGGCACCACAAGTGCCAGCAGAGCACAGAGATGTGCACATACAAATATTGTTAATTTTTTTCCCATATTTCAGGAAACCTAACTCAGTGTGGTTATGTTTCAAGCCATCACAAGGCAAAGACAAGAGAATTAGGCCAGAATGATGCTGGCTTGCAGTCTGTTTGCTGTGTGTGTCCTCTCCCAGGGGAGGTTCATCCTCAGGGATTTCCATACCTCCGGATCTGCAAGTCAAACTTGACAGAGGTGTCCATCTCAGACTGCTGGTGCACGCTGAAACGCAGGCCAGCCAAGAGCTGGGGGAAAAAAAGCACTGTGGTTCAGTTGGAAGCACAATAAAACACACATGAAAAGATTCTCAGTGCTATTAGACTCCAGTGAAATTGCTTGAGACTCCTGGTGATGAGAGAACACACACACAGAACTGGCAAATTCAAGTTGTCCAGTTCCCCCAGGCTGGAAATGTACTGCCCTCTGGTATGTCCAGCCAAGGCATCACTGCCATAAAATACAAAATAAGGATGGTATCTTGCTCCCCACACTTACTTCAGCCATTCCTACACATAACTGAGCCTCCCCAGATGCTGCAAAAAGTATTGTAATCTAATGGTTAATTTAATGATTCAAACTTAATTCCCAAGGTTTGGTCTAAGTCAATTCATATTTGCTTTAACATCTGTGCTTAACACATGCTTAACACAATCTGTGCAGTTCAGCTTGATACACTTCAAAAGATTTTGGAAATAGTATTTACTCATCTTATACAAGATGGCTCTTGAAAGAAAAGCATCATGAAATTGTTGTAATTGTGACTGATTTTCACTTCATTTCCTTAGAAAATAAGACTTACTATGTCATGTCACCTTAAAATCTGTCTCACTAATAATTTTTTTAATTCTTCCAATTTCAGCTACATTTGGTGGAATTGCAGAGGTTTCAACTAGACAAAACTCTGTCCTTCCTCATGAAAGTTGGCAGAAAAGAGATGAGCTAAGAGAAAGAAGTGTTGTGAGCTAGCTCTTGATTATATCCTAAAAAATACATGTCAGATAAATATAAAAAATTCATGAGGGACCAAAGTCCATTAATTCCACTATTTAATGAATGAGTTCTTTTGAGTTGCATCACAAAACTCATGAACACTCCTTCCAGCCTTTAATTTAGCTGAAAAGTTAAAACCAACTACCTCTGTACTAACCAAATGAGGGCAGCTAAATGTCAGGTGTAATCTTAAATTCCTGGGAGAAAACTTCCTGCCCAAACACTGCTGTGATTAAGGAAAATGCCACCTGCCCCCTGGGTGACTACCAGACACCTGTTGGACCAAACCTTACCTTAGTTCCTGCTTTCATGGGATTGCCCAGGTCACAAACCACCATGCGAGTCTGATTCTCTGTTTTAAAAGCACATGACAGTCTAGCCAAAGCCTGCAATAAACCAGAAAAAACACTAAGGAATGTCATTCTTTATATCTGAGCACCTGGATGAAAGTCTGGAGAGAAGTCTTAGATATGCTGTATTAATTTTAATATCATTTCTCAGCCAGGTAATAAAATGAAATAAAATCTGAGTATGGAAGACTCCAAGGAGAAAAATGTTTCTGATAGAAGACAGACCTATTCTCAAGGTTATAAAAGAGAGGGGCTTTGAAAAAAATGGATCATTTTTCAGTGCTTTGAAATAATAGAAGCCACTAGAGACTTCCACAGCAGCAGGTGAAGGCTGACTCCTGAGAAGCAGCTGGGATTTTACCTCGTTGTTGCGAACGACGCCGATGAAATCCGCCTGGGGTGGAACCACGACGAAGAGCTCTGCTTCATAGGCTCCCTCCCCCTGGTTCTGGGCACTGACAATCAGGGTCAGGGGGTTGTCATCACCAATGTAGATCTGCTTCTGGTCACTGCAAGAAAACAGTGTGAAAATCAGTTCTGCACTGGGGTTTCGCGTTGCATGGAAGTGGCTGAACGTAGAGAAACGGGAGACATTCTGAAATGTCAGGAAAATATCAGAGAAATCTGGAGGCAGTGCCTTTGTTTCAGGAGTGTCAGGAGAGCTCTAAGGTACTTTTAAAAAACCCTGTGCCTACAATCAAATAGATTAGGTATTACATGGATCAAGTAAGTACAAATGGAGCAAGTATTACATGTTCTTTTGTGAGAATCTTGCCTATAAAACCACAAAACAAAAAACCACAAAGACCTCTTTCTCACAAGGAACAAATCATTATGGGCACCTAAATCCCTGTGCACATTTTGAATTACAGGCCCACTTTGCAGAGGTACAAGCACATATTTATAACAAAACTCAAGGGAAAGCTCAGCTACACAGAATAGAGCCAAGATCTCTGCAGTACCTTTGGTTGCAGACACATAAGAGATTATTTTAGCAAACAATGCATTTTCATTTCACCAACTACAAGCATACATCAGGGTATCTGCACTGATGTCAAATGTTATTGAGGTGTTTGCATGAATTAGTGCTTGTGAAGTGTCCTATCTACAATGTGCATATGCTATAATGCATTAAAAAACAGATTATGAGATAATACAGCAAGAGAGGGTTTAGGCCACACAAAGTAAAAAAAAAAAAGCTCAGGCTCATGAATGAATTACCACTGACAAACTGTTTCTTTGTTTCAGGTTTGATAAAAGACACTACCAATACCAACAAATTTTTTTTCATACATGTGACAAGAGAGCCCTACTCCTCCCCTTGCTGGATAAAATCACATCTTCACGTGTCTATCTAAGATTAAACAACACAATAGAGATACCAGTATTAAACAACACAACAATGGCAGCTAGCTGTGGTTTATTCTCACTACACATGTCCAGCTTAGCAAATAAATAAATAAATAAATAAATATGGCCTACTTATAGTGGAGGCTGGGGTGGGAGTGGTGCATTACATGCCAAAGACATTAGGTTCCAAAGCAGAAAATAGGTTTTCATTAAAGCATATCAGCCTGAGTTTAGATTGCATACAATCAGGAGTCCTACTTATCTCAACACATCTCTTAAACAAAAGTATTACCAGTTACTGAATTTTAGACCTCAGGTAGGGAAATTGTTTTTCCTTGTATTTTTGTCATGTATTTACCTTTCTACTGACACCTCCAGCTTTGGTTTGCAGATGTTATCATCCCCACAATCCAGCAGAATATGGGCCTATGGAAAAATCAAACACATACTGTTGTAATAATTCCTTCATTTGTTCTAACATACATCTTCAATAATACTGTTTCACCAGCACATTAAAAGAAATTCCCCATAGCTGGTTATGAAATGTTTTCATGCCATCAGTCTCAGAAGAGAACAAATGAGTTTTTATATGTGGGGGTCACTGTGCCTCATCCTGCCCTACTGCAATTCTAGGACTTCACCTTAACCATCCTTCCATACTTTGAATAATCCCTTCATATTAAGGGATTGCTGCTCTTTACAAACAAATGTAAAACTTTGTAAAAAAGAGCAGAAAAACTATTTATATTAGCTTAATAGAACTGCAGGGGAAAACATAATGTACATAAAGCAGCATGGTATGAGAATGGGTGAAAGCCTTCAATATTAACCCTTGCAGGACTATTCTAACTGATTTTCTCCCTGAGATGAAGCAATGCTCTGGGCTCTCTGATCCCAGGCTGTGTGAGCAGGGTACCTGTCTGCTCATGTTGGCAGGAGTGAACTGGTTGAGGATAGGGTGCAATCCTGTGGCATCTGCAGCTGTTCTGTAATCCAGACGATATTCCATGAAAATAGTGATGGGAGTCAGCTTGTCTCTGAACTCAGATTCATCCTGAGGAAACCAAACATTTCAATCACAGTTCAAATGGAGAGGCCAAAACATGAAAAATTCTGAGCTCTTTTCAAAGCAGAAAATCTCCTGGCAGAAAACCTGCGCAATTTTAGCAGGAACATGCCTGTTTAAAACATGGAAAACTGGAGCACACAGAAATATTAAGTCATGGAAATCCAGTAGAGCCTTAAGGCTACACAGCTCTGCTCTTTTCTGTCAGACCAACCTCAGTTTGCTTCTAAGATCCCTCAGAGATATTCATCTTTGGACTTCAAATTTTTCCTTCCTGAAGTTATTACTTGGCACTTGGAAGTTGCTGACTTTCATGCTGTTCATTTGAAATCATTCTGCTTATCAAATGTTGATCCTGCCTTTCAGAGAACTTACAAACTCACATCTCTTAGCTTTACATCTGCCACAGATTTGCTCAGTGTAAGCTCTGCTTCCTTTCTGAGAGTAATGAAAACTACTGACTCTAGCACAGCTCATTCAGGATCTTATTGCAGAAAATGCCTTCTATGGGCAGAAGCTGATTGATTACCAATAGTCTTAAACTGGTTTTACACCCTATTTATGATCATTTCACAGAGGTCATGTGTCATTACTGTCTTTATGAAAACGCCAGGTGGAAATGTGCTAAATCTTTACTAACCCTGAGATGTCTAATTCTGTATATAACCCACTCACAAAAGTCAGGTCAAAGAAAGTATTACCTGCCCTCCATGAAATCCTTAATGATTGCTAGCATTTTTATTTGTTTTTTTTAATGGGAAGCAAGGATTGTTTATGTTTGATTTATAAGTGCTCAGAGATAAATCTGAGCTGCACAGAACTTACATAGCTACACACAATGGTTCTTCTACTGATGAAAATTTTAAATTGTGTTAGCATCTGTTCATATTTGTGAGGATGAAAACAGAAAGACTGAGAAAAAGCAAACTTAGTAGTTCAACTTTCTCCATCTCCTCTGCTATTTGCTTTTTTTGGCATGTCAGTTGCAGGTCCATATTTTTCTTCAATTTTTAACCTCCAAAGTAGAGGGGACAACCTCTGCTTATTGACTTTCATGTTCCTTGGAAATTATGACTAATTTGGTGCCTGGATGGCTTATCCAAGAAGTCCAGAACAAAGTCCTGAATTGAATTTCCAATGCAGTTAGGGACCAGGACCTTAGCCACAAGAAGATTCATCATTCATGCTGCAACAGCAGCAGTAATTCAGGACAGATGTACACTTTTAGTAATTTCAGGTCCATCCACTGAAAACAAAGTTTTTTCCTAGCATTTTTTTCTTGTTGTTTTTTCTTTAAACACCTAGCACAATGAACTTATAATAAGACAAAGCACCAAAAATTATTTGCCTGGAACATGAATGGCTGCTTACCCTCAAGAAGGCATCGAGTTCCTCGCAGTTCATTTTGCCCCCCTTTGTAATTGTCATGTTCTTAGAGTGGCTGGGCTGTTTGCTGTGCAGAAACAGAGCTCTCCTGATGGCTCCTTTCTGCTTCAGCTTGTCCAGCAGCAGCTCCACCTGGAAATCTGGCCCAGCCAAAGGGTTTGGGTTAGGGATGTTTCATTCCATTAAACACAGAATTGCAACACAATTTCTGAATTCCCTCAGAAATTGAGCTGGCCACTGATTTCAAGTACAACACAAAGCTAGTACTTGCCCCTCTTAAAACCTCCAGTTCTTTCCATGTAAAATCTGTCACTACATTACTTCTCAAGCACTGCTGCTGTCCTAAATTGGATTCTGCTTTTTCCTTAAACACTGGAAATATTTAAGAACACAGATACACTTATAATCTGTAATTGCTGTAGAACAGCAAGAACTAAAGTTAGAATTTTTTCCACTAGAAAATTTAAAGCAATGTTGCACATAACGTTTGTATTTTTAAATGCTATTGTTAATCAAATTACTTGAAATATTTGATATGGATAATAAAACTCATAATACATAACAGATATTAATATGAGCCTCTGTCCAAGATCACACCACCTCTGTACGTGCCACAGAAAATAAGGAAAAGATTTTTAGTGAGTAGACAAAACCTGATTGTAGCAGTCTGCTTGCCACACTACAAAATCTCTTGGAGATAACTTAAACACTTGTTTGAAACAATCTTTTCCTGATTCTGATCTGAGAATCTGATGAAAAAAGTCACTGCTATCAATGAGAAAGTCATAATCTCAACAGGATGGGACAAGTTCCCTGTGGCTTGTCTGTATCTCTCAGGCCCAGCAAAGCACATACTTGAATATTCTTGTCTGAAACTCCCCTCAATGAGAGTTACTGCAAATTCTGTAGAACACAAAAGGCTTTCCAGGACTGGTTAACCACATAACTGAACATATGTTTAAAGTCTCAGATATGGTCAAATGACTTCTACAGCACTGCAGCCAAAAGAGCCTGCTGGAGAGTCCCATGGATGTACATGCCATCCCAGTGGCAGCAAGGCTGCAAAGGGCACCCAGCTGTTTGTCATGAAAACAACAATGACCAGTGCTCATGTTTGCAAACAATACAACAAAAATTCCAATTTTTAAGTGAGCAGAACTTACTGAGTGAGTTGGGGAGCTTTCCTTTGCCGTCCGCCTTTAAGCAGAACTTCACTTTGAAGCTGTTTGGGAGGAAAAAAATTAATTTCACACACTTTTTCTCTCATTTTCTTCTAAAATTCCTCACTATTTATTTCTGTTCAGATGTATCCTCTTTTTGAGACTCTAGCTCATTCCCAAAAGCTATTTTCTACTGATGGAAGAGAAACCATAATCCATTAACAAGTAGGCAGAATTGCAGAAACTGCAAAGTTCTGGAGTCTTGATTCATCTAGGGACAATCACCTGGAATGGACTGGAATGTTTACTTCTGTAATGAAATGAGTCTGATATTTAAACCTACCATACTGACCCTGAAAAGGAAGTTAGCAGTAGGAAGGGAAAGTGGGTTGGGATAAAAGCCTGGGAGCCAGAAGCAAAATCAGTTTACAGAGCAGATCATTGCCCCAGTGTGTTTGTTAGTGGGTAAAAACACTGCAAACACCCTGGGATGTGCTGATGTCTTGGGAAGACCCTACTCTGCTCAGCAGGGAAACCTGGCAGTCTCTGCAGGTTTTGAGACTCAGTCTGGCATTTACTAAAGACAGGGCTAGTCCTCCAACTGCTGTCAGAGAGTTCTTGTTTCGTATTGTTTTCTCTTTCAGAAAAATCTTTGTCCTTTTTTTTTTTATTTTTATTAGCTGACTAGACTTTCTGAGACCTTTCAAAATTGGAAGCTCACAAAATTAAAACCCAAGAAGTCCCTCCCCTCAAAGGGAACCATAGATACTCTGCTTACCAAGAAACTTTTATGTCTCCCAGTGAACAGGCTTTGTTTTCTGGGTTCAGAATGGTTGGATTAACTTCCAGGGCAGCATTTACTCTAATAACTGGTCTTGCCCTGCAAAGAAAACATCCTCTTAAAGAGCACTCAACATCATGTTTGACAATGCCCCCCCATCAAATTGTGCAATATACACAAACACACAGTATTTAGTGAAACCACAAGAAAAACAAGTAACCATTGACTAAATGAAGCTTTTCTGTGCCTTTTCATTTCCATCAGCCACAACATGGACAACTGTGTAAAGAGGAAGTCCTATCTACTTATAGCACAGGCCAACATGTTCTCCCAAAATGAGCAAGCTGGGATGAGAATATTGGGATTGCCGTGTAACAGCTTGCAGCTGCTGTGTCAGAATCTAGAAAACTGTCACTCAGAAAGCCTTGAAGACAGCTTATTAATGTTTTTTTCCTGACTACATATTATTGAGAAAGATGAATTTTAGACTGCAGATAGGCTTACTCAGTAACAAAAAGCAGTATAGTGTTTTTTCACCTCCAGAGGTTTGGATGGTGGAGTGCCAAATTTTCAGACTTCCCTGATCCTGCTTCTTTTTGTGGGTTGAGCTTTCAGTCAGGTACAAGCACAGAGGGACCCTTACCTGTACAGAACAGCTGTGTCAACACCAAAGGCTCCAACAATCAAGTCTAGAAAGAGAGGAGACACACCACACATTACACCTTGCTTTGTGAAATCTGGCATTTCTTAAGGGGCTGCTACTGAGTTATTGCCAAGTGCCATTTGGGGGCAGAGGACCTGGGTATCCATTTTTGTCCACATCTGTGGCTCCTTTCAGGGAGTAGCCAAAGCTGGGGGGCATAGTGCGAGCAGCCCACTGCCCTTCCAGGATCTGGGACGGGATGGCATTCAAACCACTGGCTCCTCCATTGTAGATGTACACCAGTCCTCTCTTGTCCTCTCCACCATATGGTGCAGCAACTGCAATGTCTGAAAACCAAAAGAAGAACCATCAACGTCACCAGACACAAATTAGAACACATTTGTGCTGACATCAATCAGTAATTTCTGACATTACAGTTTCAGTGTGTGTCAGGATAGGAATGTGCTCTTTGTTGACGGAGTGACAAAATTATCTTTTGTCCTCTCAAAAAGGAAATAAGCTTAGAAGTTTCTCTGTAAGACACCTCATAAGACTTTGAAGGCTTCGCCTCAAACTTAAGACAGAAGCCCAAAAGTCTCACCTAAGCAATTTACTAGAAAAAGAAGAGAACAAAGAAACTAATTGCTTTTGTGAAGTGTTTTACCAAGAGCAAAAACTTCTTGCACCTAACTCAGTTTTTCTCTATTTGTTATTTTGCTTTTTATTAAACTTTTTTGTTTCTAACACTGCAACAGAAGCCGTCTTGCTAATTTTATGCCTCCAAAAGTAGCTGAGCTATCTTGAGTAAGGAATAGACTTCCAAAAGCTTATAAGACCTAGCTCAAAGAGGCAACTATTACTTGTCAGTAGGGAGGACGTGCAACCACCCTTTAAAATGCTCATCAACGTTTGTTTATTACTCCTTTTATTTGTTCTGTTTTTCCTTTTATTATTGGAAGCTGTTTTTTCTACAAAGTATAAATGTTTAACAAGAACACATCACAGCCTTTTGTGGGGAGAGGAAGGGGAGAAATAGTTCTACAAAACCTTCTCCACTTTGGTGACTTTTTTTGCAATGGAATCATAAGGATTTGGGATGATTTTGAGATTATTAAAACATGCAGAGTTAGTCACTGTGGATGCCAAACCACAAAGCTAAGTGTGACTCTCTTCCCATTTCCTTTACATGTTCATGTTCCTCCAAAGGGTGGGACATATTAATAATTCTGGAAAATTTAAATCATCCTAAGCCAATGGTAAATATTCAAATCCAGTCTATCTCATAGCTTGGCAGCATGCATTATGGAGAACTTCCAGTTAGTGAAGTTATTTTATCTCTTAAATTTAAAAGTACTCACTGTTAATGATTAATAAACGGTAGCAAACAAAATGCTAATTATACTATCTGTAAGGACAGCTTTAAAAGTGCACATATGATCTAATTTCAACATTTCCACAGACAGTTCAAGGACCAAACACAAAGCACTACTTGGAATAGTTATGTTTCTCCTTCCCCTTTTCTGAAATTTGGGAAAGTTTGATGAAAAGAATAAGTACTCAAAAGTTTACAGCTTTGTATTTTTGACTCCTATTTACAAACTTCATGAAGACAGTAAAAATTCCTATCTTGCACCATGCTGTGATGGAAGGCATTTTAATTAACACTTCCAAAATGAGGCAGAGCAATAAAACCCAAAACAAACAGACTAAATAACAGCAAAGCCATTTGAAAGAGGCAGCTTTTGCTATGATTCTCTTTCCTACAGTGTATTCCAAATGTAAGTATGGTGGAATCAAAAAATGCTTGGGATAATCTCATCAAGTGACTGGAATTTTGGCTGTCAGCTCTCTGATGTCTTCTGTAAATAGTTGCAGTGATATTATATCTTCACACTGATTCTATGTCCAGTTAGCAACTAAAAAAGTCTCTTTCAGTTTCAACTACACTGTGAAATTATCATCAAAAATAAATTGGAGCTACCTGGGAATTTGAAGTAACCATCTATTTTAATTTTTGATCTAACAGAAAATACTTAGCTAGCAAGCAGAATGGAAATAAATGAAGATTTTTGGTGGAACTCAAATTCCCACTACTCTTCAGGCAACACTGGAGTATAACGGGCATTAAAAAGCATTCTCCCTAGGATTCCTGGAAATCTCCATCTCAACACCATGTGATTCTTGTCTGCTTTACTGTTTTTCATTCCTGTCAGAAAGTAACCAGAAGCTTGGGCAAGGGGTTTGAGAGTCTCAGCTCCAGTTGTGTCAGACTCAAACTTCTCTTCCAGTTACTCACTCAAGACACTCAGCTCTTGGTGCATCTGGCTGTAGCTGCTACGCAGTATTTCCACCAAACTCTTCCATTTTGAATAGTAAATTAAAAAAACCAAATCCTACTCTTTCCTCAGGAAGATCTTTTTTGTATGAACATTTTTAAGCAGCAATCTGAAATCAAACCTTCTTTTCTGTGTCGTCATTGTGTTTCCAGAGAGGAAAATGGTCTTTAAACAACAGAAGGAGGAAAATTATGTTGAAGATGTCCTAACAGGTCACAGTGGAGAGTCAGGTATTTTATTGAAGTTTCTATTGTGGTCATGGCTTAGGAAACAATCAAGTGGTCAGTGTAAGAGCTAGAGCAGTCCATGTTGTGTCAGTGGTGTAGTCTCTGCTCGATGCATCCATGGAACTCCCGTTGGCATTCCTGGGAGTAGCATACAAGCATCGAAGGGAGTCTAAACCTCAGCGTCCCTCACTCGCTCACGGCTACAGCGCTGAGGGTTTGTGTGCAGGATCCACATTCTCTGGGCTGGCTGGGCTCCCCTGGTGCCTTGTGCAGGCTGACCTACAACAGAGACTAAACTGAGCCCTAAAGAATAAAGTAGGGATTTTTTAGAAGGCCTTGATGGATCCACCTTGGGCAGTACAGGAGCCCAGCCAGGGCTACACCAAAGATGAACCAAAATGGTCACAAAATGGACAACTGGTCACGGGGTCTCTCACTTTTATAAGTTCTGGTCCATTTGCATATTGGAGTTAATTGTCCAATTACAGCTTTAGCCCATGAAGTCCCATCCTTCTTGTTTTTCTCTCTTCAGTCCATGTTGTTTATGCTCTTGGGCCTGAGATTTGGATCATTTGTCCTTGGTCCCCAGCTAGAGAAGGAATCGTTACCATTCCCTAATATGAAGCTCAGAATTACACCCTAAAGCAGTACAGAATCTGAAAAATATAAAAGCTAAAACATGAGGCATCACCCTCCACAACCAGAAGATCCTGATCAAGATTCAATATTGTATAATCAGGGAATGCCTCGACGAGGGTAGGAATGATGCATCTGACTCCATGTTCTCAGCAGACTAATTTATTACTTTATAGTACTATATTATATTAAAGAATACTATACTAACTATAGTTAAGAATACAGAAAGGATACTTACTGAATGTTAAAAAATAATAATGAAAACTTGTGACTCTTTCCAGAGTCTCAACACAGTTTGGCCCCAATTGGCCAAAGAGTTAAAACAGCTCACACCAGAATCCAACCAGGCAATCACCTTTGGGTAAACCATCTCCAAATACATTCCACATTAGCAAAACCCAAGAAAAGCAAATAAGATAAAAATTGTTTTCCTTTTCTCTGAAGCTTCTCAGCTTCCTAGAAGAAAAATCCTTAGCAAAAGATTTTTTTCAGAGAATGTGAATGCCACAAATCAACATCCTACCGTTGAAGCCATCCTGATCCAGGTCCCCCAGGGGTGCGATGGAGCTGCCGAACCGCGCAAAGATCTCAAAGCCGTTCAGCTTTGCTGTCTGGAACCCTCCCGAGGCTCGCTGAAGGCAGATGGTTACTTGGCCAACCTCCTGAAGCTTCCCGTCTGAGCTTCGATCCATGAAAAGAGGGGCTCCAATAAACAGATCTGTGTAACTGGACCAAAACAGGACAGAGCTCTTCAGCAGCAGCAGGAAAATTCACTCTCTTCAGCACTGTTAGCTCAGCACTGAAGTCAACGCTCAGATGAAAGCTAACTATCTTTAAATTCAGCTGAAAGCAAATATTTATTGACCAAGTAAACACAAATATGCAAAAAATTAATGGGCCTTAAGCATGTGAATATACACATGAATAAATGTAGATAAATACAAAAGCAAATGTTAAAACAAATGTGGAGTGTTAGCAAAAGAGTCATGCAGATGTGTTAAACCAGCAATGAAGAGAGAAATCTAGGTAGTGGGAAAGACCTTTTATTAAAAGGTTGTTTATTTTTCTTTCCAGAAACAAGTTGGGTGGTATTGGTGAGAAGAGAGAGAAGAGGACACTTACTTGTCCCCGTCAATATCTGTGGCAGCCACTGAGTACCCAAAATAGGCAGCCATCTGGAAAACAAAATTCAAACCAAACCCATGAGTTGTAGTGATACAAACAAACAACTTTACACAAATCTGTACACCAAACACATCAGAGTGATGATAATATATGCCACAAATTTTTTTTGTTCCTTTCCTTTTTGTTTCTCTTCCATACTCTGTTAGAAAGTAAACCCATCAGTTACTTTTCCCATTTCCCCTTTCATGATCCAGTCTCTTTCCCAGCTCTCAAAACAGGCAGCATTTCCTTTATTTAAATAAGATTAGAATTCCCTCAGACTTCATAAAATGTTGCTTTGGCAATCAAGCCAGTAATATGCAGACTATTATCTAGTACCCTAAATACTGCTGCAACATAGGAAGGGCTTCCTGGTCACCCACCACAGCCAGCAGAGCCACCCACCTGCTCTCCAGTGAAGTTGTGCATGGAGGACATGTTTTTCCCATTGTAAATGGACACCTGCACGTGGAGAAATACACATTACAGCATACCAGCAATAGTCACCTTTTTTATTTATTGTAAACTTTAATGTTTCAAATTATTTTACCATGCCCAGAGTTCTTGCTGCCCGTGGGACTCCTGATACAAAGTCTGAAACATAAAGCAAGACACAGATAAGAGCCAGGTCTCAAGGCACAGTGACTGCTGAACAGAACAGCTCATTCCTAGCACTTGAACACTCACTTCCTAGCATTTCCCTGTGCTCTGTACCACTGGTTTGGAAGATCTGCCCAGCCTATTACCATGGTGTTCTTACTGAAGCAAGGGGCTTACCTTCGATGCCATCACCGTTGAAGTCTCCAACAGCCACTGAATAACCTGCAGAGACAAGATCAGGCTTTAAAAACCTTATTGAACCTTTCATCTCTCTTTACACTTTTCACAAGTGTTTCTGTGCACAGTCTTCCTCTCTTCATCTTAAAATGCACTGGTATAAATATTGCCTTGCAGCAGCTTAGACTATGAAAAACTCCAGGAGTGGCTGTAACTCATCAGTATCCAGGAATTTGAGAGCAGAAGATGAAAATTTTAAAATTATTATCCTGGGAATTGTCCTGGTACATCCTTGCTTTTTTTTCCTCAGCCTGGTTAGACATACATGAAGCAAAATGATGATTTCCCACTCCTCATTGTTTTTCTTCCAAAACATCATTTTATTTTGTTTTGGGAGCTTATTTAGAAACAGCTGCTTTTAAATAACAAACAAACAACCAACCACCTATGTGACTAACCTCTCACATAAAAATCATACATTTGCCATTCCCATATTCAGCCTGAATCACACAAAATCATGAAAATACTTCCATTTATTTTGTCATCGGGTGCTTTTTGAATCAAGCCTATGGCAAAATAACTACAATAAATAACTACATCACACATAAATGAGTGCATTTTCAGGAATGTCACTCCCTTGTTGTCTGTTAGATGTGGAAATGGCAGTTGTGTGGTTTAGATGTTGGCAGGGAGTGTTGCAGGTGGAGGTTTCTGGTTTCCCACCACGTACCCAAGTAGCTGTCATCAAAAGCAGCACTGGCAGGCCTGGTGGCTAACTGGTCATCATACTTGGTGCTGTAGACCTTGGAGTCATACTTTGCCACAATCTCTGTCACTCTGTCAGAAATCAGCTGGCCTAAAGAGAGAGAAAAAGAGCTGAAAACCACAGCCAGAATTCACTGCCCTCAAAAGCAGAGGCTCTTACACAACACTGACCAGAGAGGGGCCAACTGCAGCAGAACCAGGAAGGACACAAGTGAAAATATGGATCCTACTCCAGCAAAAAACACGCTCACATATTGGATCAAAGGCACACACAGAGTTCTCACTGAAAACAGGGATCAAACTAAGGCAGGGGTGAGATATCATCCACTCATGGTTGTGTAGAACTGAGCCCTGTTGGTGCTCCTGGCTCAAATACCACAACAGGAGGGCCTGTTTTGGCAGACAAGAAGCCAATAAAATGGACAAAAATGAGACGAGCCCAGTGTATTGCCATGTTCTCCATTTTCACTTCATCAGCCACTAGGTGGTGACTCCTTTACATTCTTTTCTTCGAGTCTAAATTCAAGCTTGAATCACCAAAAACCCCCATTCAGAACGGCACTTCACATGCATATTCACATGTGTATGAAGAGAAAACTCCTCCTCCAGCAGCTCAGCATGTGGAATAAAAGTTTAGGATGAAAAGTCTTGTTCTCAGAAGCATTCTATTGTCATCTATTCAAAGCCAAGTGGGCTTTTTTTGGTAGTAGTAGAAGAGGATGAGGTTGTTTTGGCAGATGAAGTGTCACTTTTGCCAAAAAACTATAAAATAAATACAGAAACCTGATTTATATGATACTGCATCTGCAATTTAGCTTAAATAATTCGATTTTGTTTGTAATTTAAAACACAGGACTGGAACAAGCCTCCTGTGCTGCTGCACCTACATGTAGGCTGGCATGATACAGAAAATCTATTAATAATGTTAGAAGCTCCATTAAAAAGCAGGCAGCAGAGTTTGGCAGCTGTGTCCTGATTACAGCAGCAGCTCCTTTGAACAGAGAGCTGCAGCTAAAGGCTGAATAATCCTGAATCCCACATGAGGAAAGTATACAGGTAATGCCAGGTAGAGGTAAAACGTGCCCCACGGCACAAACCAATTAAGACAAATGCAAAACATCTTTGCCATCAGAGGAAAACAATGAAATTCTCTTTAGAGGGGATATTTGTCATTGAAAATGCACTCTTTGTGTGTCAAATTATGAAACGTGTACATAGCAAAACAAAATATGCTAAAGGAAACTTTTCCTGCTGTTGAAAACAAATCCCATGTGCCAGGAAAACGCCCTTATAATGATCATGGAATTATTTAAAACACAAAGGTCATCTCTGCTATCATTACTACAACCATTATCTGTGGTTGCCTTGATTATTCAGGACATAATCTTAAGGACAAAGGAACATTTCTGTCAGTTTTCTTACTGACAAAGACTCTGACAGCAGCTGGAAGACTGTGGATCAAAATGGGTGAGAGGATAAAGAGAAAAATCATAAAGGTCATCTTCTCTGTGACTTAAATGACATGTCTCACCTTGCCAGTAAAAACTTCCAGGTCCTCCCAGCAGCACCCTGTCTCCCTTGGAAGGGAAGAAAATAAGGAAGACAGAAAGAAAAATTAAAAACACATGAAGCACATCTAAAGCCAGAAAACACATCCTGTGTTTGTGGGAAGAAATCCCGTGTATGTACATCACTGCAGCTCTGCTGACAACCACCCATTTTCCTTTTTGAAGGGGTGATTAATTAGAAATGCATCCTGTAAAATGCTAACAAAAACCTTCAGTGACTATTCCACCCATTTAGAATTCTAGGCAGAATTCTGTTTTTATTTCAACAGACACTTCTTCCCCCACAAATGTATGGCAACAGGAACACAATTAGGAGAAAACTCAGTGTTACATCATGTTTTGGGTGAGTACACAAAATAGTGTCATCTTCTGCCTCTGCCATTTTCTGTAACTTAACACTAGAAAAGCTTAATTCAGAATAGCTGTGATGTAATTCCCCCACTCCACATTTCTTGGCACAGCTGCAATTCACCAACCATTTGATGAAACTTTAACCACCTTAGCTATCCCAGGGCTGGGAATTTGCTCTGTAAGAATTGAATTAGGCCATAGGCTTTGCTGCATAATTAAGCCACTTATTCAGGTTTTAATCCTAAAAACTCCTGTATTCACCACTCAGAAAAATCTAGGTCAGACATTTGGAGATACACCCTGGCTTGCCCACTCTGAGGTTTTGGATTAGAGCCCAAAGTTGGTTTAAACTGGGCCTGGAATCTGCACAGTGACCCTGAGGGTGTGTGCAAAATAACCCAAACACTCACAGCCCTCTCCTGCACTTGGCAGTTTCCTCTGGAGGAAAACCAAGAGTGGCCCTGGGCAAAGAGTGATGGGATATGACCTCATCCTGAGATGTGAGAACCCAAAAAAAAGAGCCACATCACAAACAGGGCTTGCGTGGTCCTAACACGTCCTGACTCTGCTCAACCATTTCACAATATAAAACACCATAGTACCTTCTCAGATCTGTGCACAGTTTTGCTGTGCTTGGACTTCAAAAGTAATAGTGAATTTAAAAAAAAAAAGAGCTAGAACAGGCAGGGAGAGCACAGAAGAGACACAAGTGAGTAAAACAGCCCTGTACTTCTGCTGGCTGATGAGAAAATCAAATATGATTCACAAGCACATTGTTCACCAGCTCCCTGAGTTGTCATTCCTAAAGAAATAACAACAGCTATAACAATAGCTGTAACACCAATGCCAGGTCACAAAAATCCTGACTATCACACTGAATTCACCTGAGGACCAGCTGCAGCAGAGGGTAAGGCAGGCAGCTGGGAAAGCCCATTATTTGCTCAGGACATGGCTCCTACAAGAGGTGAAAGTGTGCTGCTCTGAAGATGTAGGGAGAAAAAGGTTTATAAAAGCTCTTTAAGTGGTTTCAAGTTATTTTTGGGTTTATTCATAAATTTTGTTTGGTTGTGGGTTAGCTCCCCACCAGGAACAGTAACATCTGGTTTCATAATAGCTGTGATTCTAAGTGCTCTGTATCAGGAGGGTTTGCTAACTTGCAGCTGTCTGCTGACCCACAGAAATGACAAAAATAAAAATCACATACCTTTGTGAAGTCAATGCTAAATCCACCTTGACAAAATCCCTGTCCATCTGCATCAATAGTTGCTACCAAAGGAAAAAAAGATAGAAAAGAAAGAGGAGAAAAAGAAATCAATAAAGTATTATCAGTACTCCATCAGTTGCAGCACTGCAGATACTTTACAATGCATCTCCCTATGTCAACTTGCACTCCTAAACTTGAACCTTGGAATACTTTTCTCCTTAATCAGTATTTTCTCTTTATCAACAAGTCCCAGCCAAATGCTGTAACAATTTCAGGGCTGGCCTAATAGACATGTAACATTAGCATGTGCTCTAGCCTAGCACAAACAAACAGCAACCCCATGTTCCTTTGTGTTTCATCTTCAAAAGTCTTGGGGAAAATGTATTTGCAATTTCTATTCAGGAAATAAGATATTTGGAAAAGAGGGGATAATTTTTTTTCTTTTGGTATGGAAAAGAAAGCTGAATTGGCTTAAAACAAAAAGAACATATCTGGCTGAAAAAATTTCTCCATACTGAGACTCATCCCAGCAAGATTTGTTATAGCTGAATCAATTTTAGGATTATACAGCTTCAGAATAGAAATGCTGGGAGCCCCTTCTCTGAAAGTGTGACTGCTTAACAGGCATGATTTAATTTAATACTTATTATTTAACTTCTTGTTATGCTGGACCAGGCTGGATTTTATTCCTGCTGTTCACAAATGATATTCAGCAAATAAAAAGTCAATCCTAACTTCAACATTCAAGTTCTAGGCTATAGACTTCTAAATAATCCAGCCCAACCAGAGGAAATAAATGCAAAGCATTTGGAAAATAAGACTCCAAATGTTCAACAGTTGATATAATATAAACAATGCATCACTACAGATGTATACACATAGGGACATCAGAACCTATTTTGGCAAAATCTTGTCTTCTAAAATGAGCTTGCACCTTAATGTACTTGAATAATGATAAAATACTTGAGATTCATAAGAATTCCAGAGTTGGTCTTGGAAAAAGCACTTGCTAAATAATTTTGCTTGAGTGATTACTACAGAATTGGTCCCTTCAACAACAGAAGCCCTCAAGCCCAGTGATTCTTGGACCTAAGATTTTCCTCTGGCCTACAGTGGAGAAAACAAGGTCTGCATCATGGACCTCAACAGAAAGAGAATTCAGATGTCTGGATCTAGTTTTTAAGTTTTGTTCTCATTGCCATACATGGAAGGGAGAAATTCCACTCCAAAATGTACACAAAATGTGACACAAGAGGAATTCCAGGGAGAAAAGCAACCCAAATGCCTTATACTCACTTGACCTGCAGGGAGCATATTCCACAAATTTTGACCCAGCAAGCAGGTAACAAGTTCCTACAGGCTCTCTCTCTTGTTTTGTTTCAGTTCTCCAGTGGTACAGTGGGGCACAGGCCTAGGGAAGAGCACACAGCAGTGAGGAAATAAACTCCTCTTCAAAATACTGGTGGGTAGCAAGTAATACAATGAAATTCCAATTTTCTACAGAAAAGCAACAAAAAAACCTGGCAGATGTGTCTTGTGTTATTAGAGGAGATTTATACTATCAGCAGTGGGGCAGAATTACCATCAGTTTGTATTTTATAAACAGCTAATTTATATCGAAAATTTGAGAAATAATATTTTCTTAAAGCAACAGGTGTGAAGTGTTTATCAAGAATTTATAACATATTCTAACTCAAACTAATTTTACTACTTTCCTTAAAACTGGAAAAGATGCTCCTAGCTTTGTTTATAAGGAGTTAAGCAAAGCCTAGCTAAGAAATTCTGAAGAAAAGAAAATTCATGCTGATTAGTGGGATTTTGTTTAAATTCTAAGTTATCTGGATCTCTTCCCATTTTCTTCCACTGCAATATCTCAGTACTGATTCATCTGAAGGGCATCAAAGACCTACCAGGATTTTATCATTTTGGGATCTCACAGAGGCTCCAAACCACTGATGAGACTTAAATTCCAGGGGATCATCAGGAGCAAAGTCTCTGTTACCTACAAAGAAAAGAAAAAAGCAGCATAATTTCACAGGAACCTGTACAGCAAAAATGAAGAAGAAACCCCACACTAAGCCATTGGTTTTGATGCATACAGAGAAAACCAGGAACAGCAACATTGGAGAATATCACACTTTGATGGAACCAGGCTTTAAAAATTATTTATTACTATTTTTTTATATCAAGGGCCCAAACCAACTATTTTTGCACACAGAGCCTTGGTACAATGGTGATTAGTTGTGGGAGCTCAAAGTTTATAGCGTGTTTGACAGCCACACAGTAAATACCTCATAGCTGAGATATTTGACTTCCAAGCAGATTACAGCACTGCTCAAGGAGCAGAGCCAAAGCCCTGTTAGCTCTGAAGCTTCTAAAAGAAATATTGCCTCCATTAAATCATGTGAGCTTGGGCTAGAATCAGGAATGAGCTCCTTCTCCTAATTCCACCAAGCGGTAACATCTCTATTCTGAGTGTCAATGCAATGCACAAAGCAGGAAATTTGCAAACTTAAAAAAATATGGGGAAAGAGAGCAAGGTAAAGACTGAGTAATTTGCACTGGTGTCTGTTCCACGATGCTGGCTGGTAGAAACAAGCAGTACTTCTGCAGGTGTGAGTGCTAAAATAATAGAAAATATATAGCAAATAATATAATTTATAATTATATTATTTGCTATATATAAATATATATATATATATTTTATATATATATATATAAAATATTTATATATTTTATTATAAAATATATAAAATATATAAATATATATTATATATATATAAATATATATTTTTATATATATAAAATATATATAAAAATATATTTTATATATATATATATATAAAAACCAATATATAATAATATATACACACTATATATATATATAAAATAATAGAATTATTTGGTGTTTCTTCTGTACTTCCATTGGCAAAATAAGGCAAACTTTGCCAGCATAATGAGAAAATCGATGTAACACTTTGAAAAACATACCTTTGCTCAAAGTTCCCTAACTGGCTGGTTTACAGAGCCCAAAACTACAGGAATGGATGAGGCAGCAGCCACACATCACTTGCAGAGTGCCAGGGGATCCCCAAACCCATAGCCCTGCTATGAATCAGTGACTGTGGCCACTTGGAGCAGAATTTCCCTGCTTGTTTTACACCTTGTAAAGAATGCTTTGTCTGCAGAGATTGTGTTACTTCCTTTAGGAAAGTCCCACGGAAAAGACAAAAGAGATTTTAATCTGCCGACTCAGCCAAAGCAAGCAAGTATCTGGACTATTTTTGCTCTCAGATTAGAACTACACAGAAACCAATGCCAAGCACATTGCAACACAGAGAACTATTGTGGTTTTTTCTAATGTCATCAAAGGCAACTCAAACCTCACCTCCCTCCATCACCTCCCCTGCATCTCTTACTGGGCTGGTGCTGAAGGCTTGGAGGGTCAGCACATCTGCACAGATCTATGTACATTGAACATAAATCATTGCTGATGGTCAGCACATCACAGATTGATGCACATTCAACCTTTATACTCTCACCCTTGTACAGGTTAAAATGTAGCTTGGAGACCTGCATGCTACCTTTTAATGGCACAGAAAAACAAACCCAGATCAAGATGTTTTCCAATTAGGGAACTATCTCTGACACACACATTTTTCCTGTTCCTTGTCTTTAACTATGGATATCCACCCACCCACAGTTTTGCTCCAAGGCATGACTGGGTGAGTTTCAGATGAAGCTGCCACCCAAAGGGGCAGCAGTTCCCATTTGCTTCTGTCCCCAGGTTCATTCCTGCTGCCTGTGTCTCTCTTGGCACTACTCCCCCTGCTCACATCATGAGCTAACTAAGAATGAACCCTCCTATAAAAGTATTCAGCAGGATGAGGTTCCAACCCAGCTGGCTGCATGGGGAGGGGAGCAGTGCTAATAGGACAGCAACACAAGGCTGGGAACTATATCCTTTTTGACACCAACAGGGATTTAAAAGTGGTTAATTCATCTTTTAACCACACCCTGGGTTACGTAGCCTGGAAAGACAGGTTTGGCTTCTGCCCTCTACTTCTCCAGCTACTTTTGAATACAAAGAAATGTCTCAGCTCTACTTGCCAAACACAGCTTTAAACAATGTTCAACTTGGGGATAGTTGCAGAGTGGCATTTTGTACTTTTCTGTTGGATACTTAGACAGCACTATGTATGCATGGCAAAAATGAAAGCTTGTATAGCAGTTTCACAGTGTAAAGCAGAATGCTATTGTCCAGGTGCTATAAAGGTGTCTAGGATGCAAACCTCCCACTTCAGTTTAAAACCACAGGCAAGAAGTAGAAGGAAAGGCTGTGTTGTAATAGGGAGTAAGCAGTTATTCTGCATTATCAGCCTGATTTTATCTCAGCTGCCAAGGAAATGAGATCCTTGAAGTCTGGGCTGAATAATAAGAATAAAACATCCAGTAAAAAGAAAGGCAAGTCCTGGTTACTGGTGCCACCTGCCCATGGTCTATGCTGCACTGGAGAAGAGGGGAGCCAGCAGAACAAGCAGCACAGACTGCCAGAACAGCTCCTCTCTGCCCTTTCCCTGTGCACCCTTCGGCTGCCAAGAGGGATCAGTGTCCAGGACAGCATCTCCCTTGGTGTTTAGGGGACAAAAACATTTTTTTCTACAGTATTAAAAAGCCCTGATTCAGCTTTAAATTGAGGCTAATATTAGAAATCTCTATGTATCTTTCAGATACAACCAGAAGCTAGCACATAAAAACCCCAAATCCCCAAAGCGGAAAGCAAACGAACACGACCACAAAGATAATTGTGTGCCAAATGGAGTTTATGTGCCAGATGTCATGACTTCAGAAGCCAGCATCGTCATTTCTGAAGGCCTGAACAACAAATGAAGAATTCTTACAAAACCCCACCACCCCACAGAAAAATGTGTTCCATGAGGCAATTTGGCAAGCTGGATTTTAGTTATTTATAGCGCCTCTATTGTAGAAACATGCTGCAAACATCTCAGTCAAGTTGCCCTGTGTCAGAGCAAACATAACAAAGCAAGATGTGCTATAAGGCTAAAATGCCTTAGAATGGGTTTTTCTTGTATCCAAAGCTTCTTTAGGTTCTTTAAAGCTTTAAGTGAGGGGGTCTTAGGGGGAGGGCCTTGAGTTCAGCTTGAGAATGGCTGCAGCACTGGAAAGTACATGAGGACAGAAGATCTAGATCAAGTGGAAAATTTGTACATTGGACACACAGAAAGAAGTCTCAGCTAAAAAATTGATACAGGCTAAATCTGATGTGAATGCTCCATAAGAGAAGAAAATTAACCTTTTTTTACCTATACTCACTCGGAATTCTCCCCAGGAAAAACTGTGCAAATAGATTAAAAGCCATTCTCTCAGATCCAAAGAGAAATTAATTTTATGAGGAATTCTGGAAAACACCAACTCAACAAAAATCCCCTCGCTTTAAACAAGAAACCATTCGAGTTTTGCTTCAGGACTGGGAAAAACAAACATTAAAACACTTGAATGTGAGCCCTCATTGAAGCAGTTTTAACCACAGTTAAATATTGAGCCACTTTATACCATAAAGGAGATGTGTCATGGGAAGGTACAGGACTGACTTCAGCATTTGCAATAAAACACTGACTTTGTCATAAAACACTTCTGTGTTTTATTGCAAAGAAGAGCCTGACTTGATTATTATTTTATCTTTGTATAACTTTTAGTGGTAGTTATATATATATACATAGTAAAAAACCCCCAAAAAACAGTACCTACCTTAAATGAACCAAACTGTATTACAAGTAAGATTTAAATATCCAGGGATTTATAAATCCAGCCCAAATGCTTTGATGTATTATAATCAGCCTTAGTACTATAAGGGTTCTCGTAGCCTTATTGTATTTCTTACAGCCTTTTCTTGTATTTCTGAAATTTCAGAGTATCCCAAAAATACCCTACACATGTCTTTAAGCCAATGATGTACATTTTAATCACAGAATGGTCTGGGTTTGAAGAGACCTTAAAGGTCATCTCATTCCAACCTCTCTGCCATGGGCAGGGACACCTCCCACTAGACCAGGTTGCTCAGAGCTCCATCCAACCTTGCCTTGAAAGAGCCTTTAAAAAGGCATTCAAACAAATATATCCAGGCAGGACAAACTATATTCTGACTAGATTTATTGCAGAAAACATTCAGAGTTTTTATACAATGTCATTTGTCAGACTAAAATGCAACTGCTACAGGGACTTGCACTTGATGGGTCACTAATGCCAGGATTATGTCATATGGCCATGGGCTATTATTTCTAAAGGCAGCTTCTGCCCTGGTCTTTCCTTTGCTCCTTCAGATTGTAGCAATCACATGATGATTTTACATGACTCTTGCAATAGGGAAAAAGGGCTGACATGTCAAGTCAACTGTGCTGTGTCTCACAAGGTTACTTTCTAGGTGGAAGGATGGGCAAGAACAGAATTAAAATTAAAACAAAACAAAAAAAAAAAAAGGTGTGTTGCTGGTGGACCAACAGAGCACTATCTCTTTAGCACATTCCCTAGGATTTGAACTGAAAAATGAAAATTAATGTGGAGAGATGCTGGGTAGAAACTGCAGAAAAAGAAAAGAAATCCATGTTCCAAATATAATAAAAATATAAGAAATCCGTGTTCCAAATATAATAAAAAGATCACTTTTTTTTTTTTCCAGTGATGGATTTCTCTGAACTATCACCTTTGGATAGTTGGCTCCTTCTTTTCCCAAGGTGAATGCTATCAGTTACAGGAACAAAGGAGTTACTAGGAAAGTCCTGCTGTTGAGTAAGTGGATCCAGTTGTAACTTGCAGCCCGCCTGTTTTTATGGTAATGAACAAACTGAATTAAAACATCTACCCCTATCTTCAGACAGACTTAACAGAGAAGATCATGAGTCAAGAGGCACTGAACTGATGCAACCTGGCTCAGTGTCATCACACTAAAAACACCTAAGAAGCTGTAAAATGTAAATAGCCATCCAATTCACAGACCTCTCCTTAAAATAAATCTCTTTGTAACTAAGCTGATCGTACGGAAATGAAGTTGCCCTTCTAGGTGAAAGGAAACTGTGCAGCTAGCCAGAAGACAAAGCTATAAAATATACAAGAGCCCTCTTTTCATAACAGGAGAACTCTATGCAGTGTCAATCCATCTATCTGTCTATCTGTCTATCTGTCAATTCCATCCATCATTACAACCGAAATCGGAGCGATTTCAGCCTCAGCTGAGGCAGCAGGAGCAAGTGAACCCGAGCTCTCCTTCCCTTGAAACTGCCCACGCTGGGAGGCAGCGATGCTTTAGCAACCTTGGTTTATCCACTGTGTTTTGCAGTGACTCAGGCAGAGGGGAATACAGACCTTCCCACTATTCCCCTTCCCTCTCCTGAGGTGAGGTGAGCCCGCCTGTTTTTATGGCAATGAACAAACTGAATTAAAACATCTACCCCCATCTTCAGACAGACTTAACAGAGAAGATCATGAGTCAAGAGGCACTGAACTGATGCAACCTGGCTCAGTGTCATCACACTAAAAACACTTAAGAAGCTGTAAAATGTAAATAGCCATCCAATTCACAGACCTCTCCTTAAAATAAATCTCTTTGTAACTAAGCTGATTGTATGGAAATGGATTTGCCCTTCTAGGTGAAAGGAAACTGTGCAGCTAGCCAGAAGACAAAGCTATAAAATATGCAAGAGCCCTCTTTTCATAACAGGAGAACTCTATGCAGTGTCAAGTATCTTCCATCCATCATTACAACCAAAGTCGGAGCAATTTCAGCCTCAGCTGAGGCAGCAGAAGCAAGTGAACCTGAGCTCTCCTTCCCTTGAAACTGCCCACGCTGGGAGGCAGCCGATGCTTTAGCAACCTTGGTTTACCCACTGTGTTTTGCAGTGACTCAGGCAGAGGGGAATACAGACCTTCCCACTACTCCCCTTCCCTCTCCTGAGGTGAGGTGAGCCCGCCTGTTTTTATGGCAATTAACAAACTGAATTAAAACATCTACCCCCATCTTCAGATAGACTTAACAGAGAAGATCATGAGTCAAGAGGCACTGAACTGATGCAACCTGGTTCAGTGTCATCACACTAAAAACACTTAAGAAGCTGTAAAATGTAAATAGCCATCCAATTCACAGACCTCTCCTTAAAATAAATCTCTTTGTAACTAAGCTGATTGTACGGAAATGAAGTTGCCCTTCTAGGTGAAAGGAAACTGTGCAGCTAGCCAGAAGAAAGACAAAGCTATAAAATATGCAAGAGCCCTCTTTTCATAATAGGAGAACTCTATGCAGTGTCAATCCATCTATCTGTCTATCTGTCAATTCCATCCATCATTACAACCAAAATCTGAGCAATTTCAGCCTCAGCGGAGGCAGCAGGAGCAAGCGAACCCGAGCTCTCCTTCCCTTGAAACTGCCCACGCTGGGAGGCAGCCGATGCTTTAGCAACCTTGGTTTACCCACTGTGTTTTGCAGTGACTCAGGCAGAGGGGAATACAGACCTTCCCACTACTCCCCTTCCCTCTCCTGAGGTATGAACAGCCACGTTTTCCCCCGGGCAGTGCTGGAACAAAAGCATCTTTTCCCTTGCCTAACAGAAGTAAGCCGCCTTTATTTTTTCCAAGCCGTCATCCCCCTGCGAGCCAGGCAGATGCAGACAGAGCCAACAGTGTTCAGGCTGGACTCTAGCTAATCACTAAAGCATGAGCAGCTCTCTGCTGTCAGCTCTAACAGCGTGGGGAGGAGTTCCATAGGTTCTGCTCCTCTCTTCTGCATTCAGAGCGACAGCCGGATCCCAAGGCACGCTCCGCTCACCCAGCACAAGGATAAGGAAAACAAGCAAACTTCAGAGGGACTGAGCTAATGAGAGATTTAGCCAGATAAAAATCAATCAGTTTCACCCCAAATCGATGCGTGGTCTTCGCAAGATTTATTGCTTTATAGTTGATGAAATCAATGGCCTCTGTGATTGAAATTCCCCTGTGGATTCTGTGGCGATACCAATAAAGCAATCAGCCAAAAATAAAGCAGCACTTTGTTAGAACAAGCTATTTTCAAAGAACACTGACCTATCCCACACTTCCTTATTTTGTAAGTGGAAATGATGGAGTTTTGAACAATTGACTGTTTTGCACAAATGATCAAAATCTCCAGAAGGGAAATGTAAGCTCATGGCACCCACTGCAGCCATAACTTCATCAGCAGATCTTACCCGGGGCAGTGCTACAGCTCAAAGCTGCCTGAGGCAGTTAAAACACCCACTTCAAGTAAATAGGTCACAGATAGATCCAGCCATGCCAAACTGGTGGTTTAGGCTTCCAAACAAAGCCTCCTATTGTCTTGGATCACCCACTCGGGGGATAGAAAAAAAACAAATCTGCAAATGTAAGGAGTCATCAGGAGAGTTCTTTACAAGGGCATTTCCTTTGAAAAGTCTCCTTCTCCTCTTTAAGCACAAAACAAAATATCCAAGTCTCCAAAGATTTGTATCTAAAAGCATTTAAGAACGAACAATTTCTCTAAAATCACTTTGTTGCATCAAAACATGGGAAGGAGGAAGAGGAGGCACAATACAAGGGTCAGTGATAAAACTTTCTCCAGGCAGAGACCACACTGAATTCTTTTCCCAAAGCAGCAAAAACACACCCCACTTGATATACTCCTGGATTCTGGTATTCAGCAGCTTCTGCAAGTCTCCCCAGCCCTGAATTTGGAGCTCTGCTGCAGAGAATGAAAGCAGCAGGGAAAGCTTTCCCCAGGAGGAGGAATGACCACTCCGCCACGCATCCCTGGTTTACCACAGGTCTCAGAAAAGCAAAACAATCCATTGTCTGAACAAGCAAATCTTCCTAGGCTAAACACAAAATCTGCTCAAGAAATCTGCAGTTCATTAGCATAGAAGTTCAAATTGGTTTTTATGAGCATATTTTCCTTTGTAACACTTTGTAGAGCTGTCTGCATTTCATCAGATGATTCTAAATGCAGCAGCTCTTGGGGCAGCCTCAGGACTGCACTTTATGGTGCTGACATAAAGAGCTACAGTTTCAAGTCTCTTGTACTGCAGCAGATACATTTCTCAACTAAATTTTTAAATTTTAATTCTTAAAATAGCAGCAGGTAATAAAATAATTTGGTCAAACTTTTATGAAAAGCCATAGACACATGAGGAAATGCTATTTCTACCAAACCATTTCCCACTATTCTTGAGTCATAATGAGCTAGAACCTCAATAAGAAAAGTAAAAGAATATAAATAATTATGAAGATTGTCTCATTTTGGAAAGCAAGCACATAGTAAACCTTTGATTTACACTAATTTGCCACATGTGCAGCCTGATTAACCCCAACTGGTTACATGGGTCTCTGAATAATTTTTTGTTTGTTGAAGTGAAAACTCAAAATCATCCTCTAAAATTCCAGGGGCAAATAATGGAGGTATTTATCTAGACAGTTAACTAAGTATATCAACCCTGCCATTCCATGCATGCCTAACTGTAAAACACAGAAGTAAAACACAAAGATGATGTGTTGATTTTCCTAAAAAGCAAATTTGGCCATCCCTCTGCTCACTGGTTCTGTTGTCTGGCTCAGTGAACTTCTGAGCCTCCTGTGGCACGGAAAAAAAATATGTTTACTTTTCTACACAGAAAATGGACAGCTACACAAAGCGAATTTAACTTGTGCAATACCCTTTAACTTTCCAGGAATCTTTTTCCTGAGGAAGATTATGGAAGCACTATTGGCAATATCTGGTGCTGCCCACGAAAAATTTGCTGTGCCAGTCTGTGAAGGCTGTGGAGAGGAAAAAAGGAAATGGAGACCGATACATCTTTAAAACGAATGGGTTTGGGCCTTGGCTTCAGAACTGATCAGGAACAGAAAATGGGCTGCTTATTAAGTGCATTCCCTTCAGAGTTTACCCACAAGAAATATGTTTTTCCTGGAAAAAGCTGTTAAGCAGCTGGCAGAGAAAGCCAAGTGTTAAACTTTCTAAGAGTGGAACCACATCTCTGGGCAGTCTGGTAGAAAGGCTCAGTCAGGTGTAAAAGCAGTTTTTCCACTATTTGCTTCCCCAGATACTTTCACTATTTGCCTCCCCAGATACTTTCACAAAATTCAGAGCATTCCCCTATTTCAATGGATTTAAACAAAAAAAAACAAAACTAAATTTTCAGTCACAACATTATTCAATGTGGAGAACAGATAAGAATGAATGAAGATCAATATTTACCTTGAACTACAACCTGTGATTTTGGTTACTTTGAATGCAAAACATCTTGCAGAGGGGAAAAAGATTTATCATCATTGCTTGTGTTTATGAAAATTTTGAAGAATATGCTATCTTGAGAATATAAATTTCCCTTCAGTGTTTGTCCTGAAAAAATGGGGCCTCCTACACATTCTGAAAGTCTGAAAGTTAACTGGGACAGAGGGGAAAAATTCCAAGTATTTTACATAGCAATTGAATTGAAATTGTGGTCATGCTTTGTCACTTGTAGAAAGAAGTCAAGATATAGAAGAAAACCAATGCCAGAAATTTCAGTTTTGTGTCAGAGGCACCTTCACTGCTGAATTAACAAGGTAAACAGGAATAAGGTTAAAAAGGTATTTAAATCAGACCTGTTTCTATCTAGACTTGCAGGAAAACCTATTAAAGTAACAGCAGCACTGCTTCATATTTCAGTTTTGCAGTAGGGCCAGCAGAGGTGTGCAGGTTAGGAAGCTTGCTGTGGGGCTTGGGTCCTTCTTAACCTACTACCTTGAGGTGCTCCTAAGAGCAGAAGCTAGCCTGAAACACTTGCCTGATGACATTAGAAAGTCCTTTTTTTTAAAAAAGCATTCATTTTCTAGCCCAGTGACACAAGCACATGCAGCAGGGCCATGTGCACCCCTGAATTTCAGGCTCCACCACACACGTCTGTTATGCCACTTTCACACAGTCACAACTGTGTTAAATCAAAGCCAACTGATGTCACTGCTGAAAGGCTGAGCAGCCCCACAGCAAAGCATCTTTACATTTGGGAAGTGTTAATGTGCCATATAAACATTTTGCCTTCCAAAGCCACCATATATACCAGAATGTCAAAAGCAATTAGTGTAATGTGCACAGAAACACACAGACAGAATATTCTCCAGTGAATTTCACTGTGCTGAGAGATCCAGGACAAGGGGAGATTCCCTCCCACAAATTCTCCATGGCAGGGGGTGGGAACTAAATTATGTTTAAGGTCCCTTTCAATCCATGCCATTCTGTGATTGCATGAAATATATGGCTGTTTTAAATGAGAAAATATGCTGTGAAAGAACATTGCTTTTTTTAGCCAGAGGTTTAAAAATTATAACAACTGCTTTGGTTTGATTTTGGTTTTTATGTTACAGGCCGATGGGAAGGGTGAAAAAGAAAATATGAAAAGGAGGGCAATACATGTAATTTCAGCATGAGAGCTCCATAAATGACACTGCACAAATGGACCCCCACTCCTGACAGAGCTGAGTGGTCACCCACAGGAAGGAATACACAAAGCAGTAAATTCTGTAGTGCAGGAGCTATCAGCTCAATGACACTTCATATCAGCTTCCTCCAGGGCAGCTGGGGTGAGGGGAAGTGCAAGGGAGCAACCAATGCTGCTGAACTTCAGGGCTGGAACAACTCTTCCAAAGGTTATTCTCCAGCAGCTGGTACCTTCCCTCCTGGGCTACACAAGAGCTGTGGCATTTGATCACATAAATGACCGTGCTGGTCTGCAAATATGCTGTTAAAGCCAAAAGCAAGAGCTTGAAAATAAAACCCAGCCCTGTCCAACCAGTGAGCTCAGCATGGCCTTTGTACAGGTGGGGAAGAGAAATGGACCCATAAAGCTGTAGAAAAACTGAAATAAAAAACAAGGTATGTTTAAGGAGAAATAGTCCTAATTAATAGTAATGAACAACATATAGAGGAAGAAACCCTGCTTGCAGGACCTCTGTAAACACCTAGTCTCATATTTATTTGTGATAAAAAAATGGGAAAAAAACAACCCTACACAGTCAGAACAAGGCTTATTCTTTCCTCCTTTCCCTTGCCACTGTTCCCTCTGGCCTGCTCTGGCATTTCCAGCTGTGCTACCTGGCAGAAGGGAGCAGGAGCAGGAATAGGGTCATGACTCCTGCTAATTACAGGGCACCCAGCTCCACTGACAGAGTTTGGCATCGTCAGGCAAACAGAGGAAGTGAAGGAAATGCCACAAGGACAAGCATTCCCATTATTCTCCCAGGTCAGATTTCTCACTGGCTGTAAGCAACTAGAAAATTATTCTGAAGAAACACATCTAAGTAATGATGCAGATCCTGGTTTTTCCAGTGAATCTGGGAGGGAATAAAAAATCTGCCTTGTATGGCAGAGCTAAGCAATATCTCTGGAATTACAGATGGTATTGCACAAATGATGAGCAGAGATGGATGAGCCTGGGTTCCTGCAGAGGCTGCATTTAGTCATCTACAAAAAGCCCCTTTGCATCAGCACCACAAGTTAGTGGTCAGATCTTCCACTTCCTGTTTCCCAAAGTGGGTCAGGAGCCTTCCCTAATCCCTGTGCCCTAACAAGGCAGAGGCAGGGGCAGGCAGGAGCAGCAGCTCCCAGTGCTGGCACTGACTTTGTCACCAGAACACAGGGAATCGAGCATTGTGCTATGCACAAAGAAAAAGACATTTTCTTTTTTTGTCTCTGGGCATTCATTATTTTATCAAGCTGAAATACAATGCCCCTTTTCACCAGGATAATAATTGACAAATGCATTATTCCTCCATTCATTGCCTCAAAGCTGGAGTGAGTCAAAGCCTGCCTGAAAGAAATCCTCTTAAGCCTTCATGACCTGCTATTTTTACTGTTAAATTTCAAGCAATTAACATGGCTGTACCTTAAAGGAAAATTACAAGCAAAACACTTGTCTGTTTGCCCAGGAGCATGTCCCTTAAGCACAGACATGCAGGAAAGCAGTGTGGCCTCTATCAACTCCACCTGGCACATGGAAAAGCCTACTGCAAATGTTTACAGTATAAACCCATAAATAGACTGTAATTCCCATTAGAAGATGTGTTTAGAACCTACATGCTATGATATTAATGATGATTATTAACTAGGGACATTCTTCCTTAAAAGTACCCAAACTAACAAAAAGCACACTTGTATTCTAGTAAACAATAAGCCCAGAGAACAACAACAAAAAGAAGATAGTTGTAATCTGGTTTTGCTGCCTTGACACTGATGCAGAAAAAAAGTCAGACTTTGCAGCAGAGATTTTTAGTAATCTGACAGATATGCTCCCAGAGAATGATATGAGAGAATGATAAATGGGTGAAGGAATGATAATGACTTGGGGTTTGTGGGTGCCATTGCATACTTTTGTCCTTTTTGTTTTTTGCAAGGAAACTGGTGACATAGTGGTTTTCCACAAAAAGATATGAAGATTTCAGAAATCTAAACACCAACAACCCTTTGTGGCATATATTGACAGTGAAATTGGAAGAAGGGCTTCTCCACTCTATTGCACCCTATTTAAAAAGGCTGCATCAATCTAGCAATTTTTAGGCTGCCAAGCCAAAATACTGGCAGAGAATGAATTAGAAGCAACCAAGACCTTCAAGGCACAGGTGTTTCCTCTGCCTTGCCACATGGGTCTTGCTAATCCCCTGCCGTGACATGGGGAGGTTTTTCCGCTGCCCCGAAACAGGCTGTGGAAAACAGGATTCAGCAGCAAGTGGCTGGAGCAGAAAAGCACATGCAGAGCATTCTCATGACCTGCCACAGCCTGTGGAAATCACTGTGTGCACCAGAGCATGGAGAATGACTGAAATGTTTCATGCCCACACGGCTGCTGCTCAGCTCCTCTGTGCTTCAGCAATGGGTAAGGAGTGCCTATGACCTGAGTGCTGCTATCACAGAGGCCACAAACACTGAGAGGAAAAAAAATTTTAAAATATTTTTTTCGCAGTTTTTAGGCCAAATTCCTGTTTTCAGATGAAACTTTTGGGTATTTCTCCCTAAACCACCTTTGCTGATATTGAAAAGCATCTTTCCTCATATGACACATTCTTAATAGGAAGAAAAGCCCTCGGGGTTCATTGGGAATTAGGTTGCCAAATGTTTTAGGATTGCTGGAGAGTACAGAGGATAAATATAAATAGGTTAAAACACAAGAAGAATAATGTTTGCTCACTCAGGCTTTCAGCACATACCAGGGACAACCATTCTAAAAGAGAGGAGAGGAAAAGGAGAGCACAAGCAAGCCTTGAGTAGCTGCCAGTCAAAAACAACCACATTTACACTGACCATGGAAAAAATCCCACAGGGACCTGAAACCTTTCTGCTTCCCCACATCAGAGCAGAGGCATCCCATCTCCCCCACAGTGACCCACACATTACCTGTGGCATCAAACACAATGGGCTGGCAGTTCCTGTTTGAGTTCCAGCTACATTTGAGCACCTGCCCTCCCTCTATGATGTTGTGCTGGCTAGTGTTGGCTTTTGGGGCTCCCACCAGAAGATATGTCCTGCAGGAAAAAGAAGAAGCAGAACAAAGGTTTCAACACCTAAGGCACAGCTGTTATAACTTTATGACATCTGAAGAGGTTAATAAAGCAGAAGTTTTGCCTGCTGTAATCTAAATCCAACTTCAACTACTCTCAGTTACAGAGAAATTCATATGAGGTTCTCTTTTCTGCATGCAAAAAAAAAAAACCCATTTACCAAAAGAGGAAAAAATATATGACAATTTTAAAGTATCCAGGCCTCCTTAGGATTATATTTTAAATGAGAGAAACACCTTTCATATTATTCTTTTTTCCTTTCAGAAATATGTACGTGTACAGCAGCAGAGGAAATTGTGCACTTCTGTACCTTAGGAAAGCCATCAGGCGGCATAATTTCTGTTAATTTTGTGAGTAAGGGCAATTCAGGGAAGCCAGTCAAAAATGGAAACAATGTATAAACAGAGCAGCAGCGGGCTGGGAGCTCAGCGCGTACTGAACGTGATGAGTCAGCCCTGCCTGAGCAAGGGCTCTTGCAAAAACAGCCTCCAAGTGCCAGCCACCCCGAGCGACAGATCTGCATGTTAATGAATCCTCACCCACACTCACTGCACACTCATCACTCTCTCATTAGCATCTGCTGTGCTTCTCTGCACCTCTGCCTCTCCAGGCACTCGCTCGGTGCCCCCCGAGCAGGAACTGCCTGCGCTCTGTTCCTGCACAGGTGGCAAAATTCAGAAGTGCCAAACTAACAAACGGACTGAGCAAGGCTCTTGGTGCCTCCCAGGACTTTCCAGGAGCCCCAGCACCTCTGAGACCCACTTGACACATCAGCACTTGACTGAGAAAGTCAGTGTGAAGCATGAAGTCATGCTCAGAAGACAAAATCGAGCGCTTGCTTTCATCAGAGTGAGTCTGCTCTGTCTCTTCCCTTTGCACTGCTGAAGGAGAACGCAGCTTGCAGGAGCAAGTCTTGTCAGGCACTGCAGTTCTCTGGTTTGGAAGCTGGGTTAGCTGAACAAGCTGCAGGACTGGTTGGAGAGAATGTCTACAGGCAGGCAAACCCAGGCTTATCAAACTTGCTCTGGTTTTCAGAGCCCTCTCCAGGCTCCTTTTCAGTAAAGAGATAAGCATAGGTATAAACATGGAGCACCTCATCAAAGCTCAGTTCACGTGAAGATCGACCAGTTTTCAACCTGTGTGAATTTTCAGAACCTTAGAAATGTCCTGGCATGGACCCTGATAGAAAATCCAGGCTAGCTGGCAATCCATTTATTTTCCTTAGTTGGCATTCTTAGACTGCCTAGATTTTTAGAAAAGGAATTTGAAACACTTTAATCAACTTAAAATCAGCTCTCTGGGCAGAACAGAAATGCTTAAAAATTAACATTATAATGCCAAGTAAAGAAACATATCAATTATTATAATTACAATCTCTTAAACAAGTTGTAGCTTGCCTCCCATTTTACTCTTGTACCACTGACTTTTGGGAAGTCCCCCAAATGAAACACTTGTTCAAAAGATTTATTTCTTCTCATTCTAATTATATATTTTAAATTTTTCTTAAGCTAATATTTGTGGTGAAGTTTATTAAACAGGAATATAGGAATCATTTTGTGGCTCCACAAAGGTCTTCTCCCCAAATAAAAAAAATGCACTTTCATCATCAGAGTCCAAGCAAGCAGACTTTGCCACAGCTCTTATAATAACATGCAAATAACCCAAATTCTTAGAAGTCTCTAATCCACATACTTTGGGAAAGAGGGAGCAGAGGGACAATTGTATTTCCATGGGAATACACCAGCTATGCTTTGATACTGCCAATTTCCTGCATCACGTTCCTGAACCATCCACCCCATCCCAACGCTGGGGCAACACTAGGAGTGTTCTGGCACCTCTGGTGTGCCTTTCCAGGGCTTTCCATGGGCACCAAAGAAACTGGGCCTTCCCTGGAGGTGCCTCCTGGACTATCAAGTGCAGCTCCTCTGAAGCAGAGGGTGTGTGAGAAATTTCATTTGTTATGCAGCTGTGCTCCTATGAAAGCTGTGCCCACTGTCAGGCACCCTGACACAACACCACCACTTCCACTCCTGGAATGGGACTTTCATCCTGGATTTCTAAATATGCTTCAGTTGGGCATCCAGCAGGTCAAAATAGACTGTGAAGCAGCAGCTTGAGCATTCAGGAACTAACAGCATGCCTTTGCTGTCAGGCTAGGCAATCCAAACAGCTTTAGCCCAAGGAAGCTGACTTAATCTCTAGTACTGATGTATAAAACAGGTGATGAACGAAAGCTCTAAAACAGGTGATGAATAAAAGCTCACCAAAGCAAAAAGAAAGGCATAAAAACCATGTGACACCCCATATGCCTGGACACTGCATACAAGTATTTCTGGCTATTCCAGGAGGCAAAATATCAGTGTCCATAGGCATAAACTGAAAATTGAACTCCACGAGAGCCCGTTCCTGTGAAAGTTGCAGAGCTACTTGGGTCAATTATGAACTTTAATGTAAAATAAAGTGTTTAGCTTAGCAGGTACAAACAAAATTTTAGTGATGACAAAAAAAAAAAAAACAAACCCAAATCCAAACAAACAAGGAGAGTATTCCCTTTGAAATATACAGAAGCTTTTCATGCTGCCTGACAACCACACTGTTTTCTTTAACAGCAGTGCACTTGGAGGTCAATAGTTCTTATAAAAATAATGGAAAGGTTCCAAATAGTGATTTCATGGAGAGCTGTGTCACACAATTCCTTATCAGAAAGCAAGGAAGAAAGTTTACTACATCCATTTACCAGTCTCTTGATAACTCTGCAGCCACACATGTGGACTTAAAAATAAAGGGTGGGACAAAAATAGAAGCTTTTTTCTTTTAGTACCAAGACTTAAGATAGCAGAGAAAGATGGTGCAACATGTGCAAGTTAAGGCAGGATGGCTTCTAATATATGTAAGTAATAAAAAAATGCAAACAAAGCTAGATGATGTACTGCAGAAAGACTTGCTCAATAGCTGTGAAATTTGCTTATAAAGTTTTACAAGCTAAAGATTAAGGGGGGAGAGAGAATATCCCTTCAGCAGGATGAAAGCCAGCAGCTTTTCCAGTCTTACAGCCCTTAAGATGGGAGAGGAGTGGGGGAAAAGCGACAAAAGCTGGATGTTACTGTAAGCCCGCATTTCAGAGCCAGAGCCTGATTCATTCTGGCAACACCGAGCTAGCGAGGCGAGGATTCAAAGGTCTGAAACGCAACAGCGACTATACGCTGCCTAATCTTTAACATGAAACGGGAACATATTCAGGAAGCAGACGTGGAGAGTGCTTACATGGAACTTTTCCTTCTCTAGACTCCTCAGCAGCTCGGTGACTCGCACAGACTCACCACAATTCAAACACAGCACTCCCGCAAAGCACACTCAAGGAGAGAACAGCAGATCTTCTGAAACGCACGGGACGCAGCTTCAGGGACCAAAATACCATAACTACATCTTTCTACACCGTATTTATCACCACCATCGTTTGCGTGAGACCAGGCTACGCAGAGAATCCCGCAGCACAAGGTTCGTGCCCCGCCGGAGCCGGGGATGGGCTTTGGTGTCCCGGCCGCCAGGGCCGCCCCAGCGGGGCAGGGATGCGGAGCGGTCCCTGCCGGGCACCGGCACCGGCTCCATCCCCGCTCCGGGGCCTCAGCAGAGCCGCGTCCCCTCCGAGAGCCGCCCCAGCGGGGCAGGGATGCGGAGCGGTCCCTGCTGGGCACCTCCGGGGGCCGGCACCGGCTCCATCCCCGCTCCGGGGCCTCAGCAGAGCCGCGTCCCCTCCGAGAGCCGCCCCGGCCCGCCAGGCACCGGCTCGGCTGCCGAGGGAGCGGGGGCAGCTCCGCATCCTCCGCCCGGCTCTCGGCCGGGACAGCGCGGGGAGCGGCTCGGCGGGGCACGACGGGGCAGGACGGGGCGGGACGGGACGCGCACTTACGAGAGCGGGTCGGGGGCGAAGAAGTCCACGGCGAAGCCGAAGTAGCTGCCCGCCGGGCCCGAGTAGACGGCCGGGCGCTCCACGTCCAGGTTGAAGGCGCTGCCCGGGGCCAGCGCGGCGCCCAGCAGCAGCAGCAGCAGCAGCATCGTGGCCAGGCGCGCCATGGCCCGGCCGCGCTGCTCCGCGGGCGCGGCTCTGCCGGGAGCAGCGCCGGCCCCGCGTTTCCCGCGGCGGGGCGGGGAGCGGAGCGCAGCCACTTCCCCTTTCTGGCCGGGACGGGGGCGGCAGGAAGGAGAGGCGGCATCATGTGGTGCCGGGGGCGGGCCCTGGGCGCTCCCAGCCCGGGCCGCCGCTCTCTTCCGCCGGGAGCGGCCGGCACCGCCCGGCACAGCCCGGCACCCGCGGGACTGCGGCCCGGAGCTGCCCTCGCTCCAGGCATCCCGCTCGGCATCTGCCCGAGCCGAAGGCTGGAGGAAAGTCAAGGAAAACATTTCTTGTGACGCTGATGAAGCCCTGGCACAGGTTGTCCAGAGAAGCTGCCCCATCCCTGGAAGTGTTCATGGCCAGGTTGGATGGTGCTTGGAGCAACCTGGGATAGTGGAAGGTGTTCCTGCCCATGGCAGGGGGTGGATGAGATGGTCCTTAAAGTCCCTTCCAGCACAAACCATTGTACCAGCCTACGAAGGAGTGCTAGAAATTTGAAGAGTGGGAGACGTCCGTGTGTGTTCTTACCAAGTCTGTTTGGCGAACCAGTCTTTTACCAAGTCTGAACAGTCTCTTACCAAGACTGTTTCTGAACCAGTCTTCCAGGAAAGCTGCTAGGCAAAGAGTAAAGGGAGTGCCAATGTGGACCCAGCCGTGGAGGAAAAGAAAAACCCCTGATTTTCAAACACATGAAGTAATTTTAAATTCCAGGGTCCCAGCAGCAGGTGCAAGGCTGGGAAGAGGAAACCCCCAAATCCTCCCTGATGGAGGTCTCTGTTACTGTTGCACCCCTGCGCTGCCCGCCTAAGGAGGAATCACCGGGTGCAGCCCCAATCTCCTCAGTTGCACTTTGTAGCTCTTATATCCTCTCTCACGAATAACATTTTAGCACTATCATCCTGGCTCAGTCAGTTGCAGCCTTGTCCTCCTCAGCCCATAGAAGAGTTCAACATCTGCTGAGTACAGCGGTGCCTCAGGTAAAAGAAAACACGCTGAGCACCTACAAAGAGCAAATAATTCATATTCATTTGTACAACATAACAGGACTGGAGTTTATTGCCATCTAAAGTCTAAACTTCTTGCTTTCCTCATTGTGAGCATGATAAAAAGCGACACGACAAATAATGATCTTTCAAGCCTTAAATAAAAGTTAAAAATACCCCATACATATTTACCGAGGGGCTGATTTAGTTTAACAGGAATCCCAAAAGAAAAACATTTCCACAATAAGCAGAGAAAAACCCAAAGAACCACCAGTTACTCCTATGTTCCATTCATTGTTCTTGCTATTAATTATCATTTCTTCAGGAAGCCTCTTAAAAATTCTATCAAGAAGGGGAGTTTCAATACATAAACTTGATACTTGTTACTGATTTTTCGAACTTTGCTGCCTCAACAGGTTAAAAAAAAAAACACCCAACCAAACAAATACAAACTCCACATTACTTTTATAGTTTTTCACTGACTAATCTCAGAGCTTTTGTACTACAGACCTGATCAAAGCAAAACTGCAGATGAGTTAATAAGTTTCCAAACTCTAGTAAATAGGGCAATAAACTAAAAGAGTGGTTTATGAGTATTTTGATCAGTAATTAACTAAGGGAAAAGGAGGATTGATTTTCTCTACTTGGTTGCATAACCTCACAACATCACACAAGCAGTGAAACGTAAGTTATCTTTAAGATACTAGAATTTTATTTTTTTTTTAACCATATGATCAATTTTGGCTTCCTAGCAACTGTAACCTCACAATGTCACACAAGAAGTGAAGGGTAAGTTATCTTTAACATATTAGAATTTTTTAACCAAATTATCTATTTTGGCTTCCTAGGGACTGTATAACCTCACAACAACACAGAAGCAATGAAGCATAAGTTATCTTTAAGATACTAATTTTTTTTACCAAATGATCATTTTTTTTTTTCTTATGGACTGTATAACCTCACAACATCACACGTGCAGAATAAGTTATCTTTAAGATACTAGATTTTTTTTACCCAATAATCAATTTTGGCTTCCTAGGGACTGTATAACCTCACAATGTCACACAAGAAGTGAAGGGTAGGTTATCTTTAAGATACTAGAATTTTTTTTTTACCAAATGATCAATTTTGGCTTCCTAGGGACTGTATAACCTCACAATATCACACAAGCACTGAAGGATAAGTTATCTTTAAGATATTAGAATTTTTTAACCAAATTATCTATTTTGGCTTCCTAGGGACTGCATAACCTCACAACAACACACAAGCAGTGAAGCATAAGTTATCTTTAGGATACTAATTTTTTTTTACCAAATGATCATTTTTTTTTTCTTATGGACTGTATAACCTCACAACATCACACATGCAGAATAAGTTAAGATACTAGATTTTTTTTACCAAAAAAATTCGTAGGGACTGTATAACCTCAAAACATCACACAAGCAGTGAAGGACAAGTTATCTTTAAGCTACTAGATTTTTTTTTGCATATGATCAATTTTGGCTTCCTAGGGACTGGCTGTGCAGCACTTCTTGTTGTCGGAAATTGCAAAGCCAGTCCATAGGAGCGACTGAGAGTCAGGGGCACTCATGCCTCACCCCAAAGGCTCTCCCCCCTTTGGGAGGGCTGTTGTTTCGCAGCTGTTCCGTGCCCCTTTGGGCTGCCCAAGGTGAGGTCTCCTGCCGCCGCCCTGAGTCAGCACAGCTCCGCTCCCAGGCACTGAGTCACGGCTGCCGGCGGAAGCGGCGGCGCTGCTGTCTGGCCCTAATTCCCAACACGATCGGAGTCAAGCAGTCTAGACAGCCCCAGAGCCCAGGCACAGCTCCCTATATGGCAGCACAGCCCCCAGCCTCCACGTGGGAAAAGAAAATGAAGTGTACAGGCTTGGGATGCAGTTCTAATCAAAGCCAATCTTACTGGAAATGAAGGAAAGTGCTTTCTGTTGCAGGAGAGGTTGTGTGATTGATTCTGTTGCTTGCATCGAGCTGCCCTTCCTGACAGAATCCTGGACAGAAGAGTGAAAGTCAAACCCAGACTTTGCTCTTTATGTAGAGCAGCAAGCAGCCTTCCAGTGAGGATGTGATTTTCTTTCCTAGTTGGTTCAGTTCTCAGCATGACTAACAAATAGATAAGGAGCAGCCAATGAGATCATAGTGCAGAATGTAAACAAGTTAATTATGTGTTTCCATATTTGCTTGTTAGCTGTAGCTTTCAGTTCTCAGGCTAAGATAATCCAGTGGTGAAAACCAACAACTGAGAAGTGGGCAGGGCCTGGATTCCTTCTAAGCCACCAAACTTTTTGCCTGTATTCAAAACAGAATGCAATTATTTTGGAATTGATTGGAGACTAAAGACTCCAACTCTATCCAACAGATCAAACTCATATTTCTCTTACAAGTTACTGGTCTTGTTAGTTTTTATTCACACAACAAGCTGTTAACACAGCTGAATTAAACTTTACAAGATGCAAAGCACTTTTAGTAGGCAGGTATTATTTTTTGCTATTCCAGAGTGTCCAGCCTGTAACACAGAGTATTTCAGAATGTTTGCCTTTGAGTCTCCACCTCAGGACATGAAAGGCAGCAGGAAGAAATGGACAAAGTGCCATAATTCAGTAGAAACTGCAAATGGGCAAACCACTGTGGTCCTACTTCAAAGGGCCAGCAAGGGGTCCTGTATGTAAGCAATAAACTTCAGCTTCTAAGTGGATTCAGTGCTTTACAGTACCAGCAGAATGAATTTCTGGAGCAAAGAAAGAATCACCATTCATTTGCTTATGGAGATGACTATTAGTGTTCCAGAAAAGCCTTCATCAATGTGAGAGTTTTAGTAAATATTTTCCTCTCCTGCCATGCAGACATTTGGACTTTCCAAGAGGCTTAGCTGCTCTGAACAAACCTTTCAAGAAGTAACTCAGTTTCTAACAAGGCAGTAGAAAACAAAGTAAAAGATGGACTTCACATATTTGTTTGCTTTGGTCCGTTTGTGCCTTTTTATTTTGATTTTGTTTAATAGTAATATCTTTGATATTCATTGGGAAAAATCAAACATTATATCTGAAAAGTGTGGAAGCATTAAGTGGTGAAACAAGAGAAAACCACTAGAGATGCTTAGGCTTGATTTGCTGTATGAGCAATTCACATCAGCCAAACCTCATTCTGCTGTTAGCAAAAGCTGTCCTTAGCCCGGGGCTATGGGGCAATGTTTTCACAACAAGGGTATGGCTACATTTGTTGAAGCAGCTCCTAGCACAGAGTCTGAGATCTCCCAGATCAAAAGGAAGTGAGCTGTACCAGGTTATTGTCTGATTTGCTCAATACTGATAGCTGTATTACTCCAGCCTTAGTCAAAGTCTTTCTGCAATACCCTTTTTTTGTTTTAAAGAGTGCTCATTACTCACCAGACTTTTTTTTTTTTAACATTAGGATTTCATAGCACCAAATTCAGAGACAGCACTGCTTGATTTACCCAAGGATTCATATTTCTTCAGTCTGACAAAATTGGTCATTATAAATCACATGTGACTCAGTTTTTGCTTCACAAAGCACTTCAGCAGATTACCAAACAAATAAATCCAGATGCTGCTCAGTAACACCCCCAAAGACTTAGATATTTTTAAAGAGTACTTCCCCCCTAGGAAAAAAAAACAAAAAACAACTTGGACAGGAAATAATGCAATAAGGGAGAAATGGATCAGGAAAAAACCCAAACAACAAGCTCCACAATATTCTCTGCACCATCTCCCTGAAAATGTTTTCATAATATGTGTGCATATAGAAGATGTAAGAGAGACAAAAAGCTAAACACCACCCTGCTCTGTTAAGGAAGAGGGTGTGGGAACACACCAGCCCAGAGGGAAGTCACCACACCTATCCCAGAAGGAGTGCAGTGCTCTTGGGTAATCCCAGTGATGGAGCTCTCAGGAGAGAGCCATGGAGACATGGGGCTCTTGGGGCTTCTGGTAGGAAAGGTTTCAGGAAAGCTTTTTAGAAGGGAATGGGGAGAATTTGTTAATCTAGAGAACATGATGGAACTGGCTTTGTGCTCCTAGAGTGGGAAAAGAGATGAAGCATTGAAATCAACAGGCTGTGCCCTTGTCTCCCATGGAATATTGTATTGTGAATGAAAGTTCTGTACATCTGCTTCTCCATTCCCACTGAAATGTCTGACCTGGCACAGCAGCCGTGCAGCCCATGAGGTGGAAAGCTCCAGCTCCCATGTGAGTTACTCCTGCACTGATTGCTCCTTTACAGGCCAATTCCACCACACAGAACTGCACCTGGAGCTGCAGTTCTTCCTGATCCACTCTTCTGCACCTGGAGCTGCAGTTCTTCCTGATCCACTCTTCTGCCTGTATCCAGCAAAGCTTGGAAACACACAACAGTCACAATGAATACTGGAGTGCTAACAGTACACTTGATTAAACAAAGAACCACCCCTCCCATCTCTTCATCACTCTCTCCTCCACTTCTTGCTCCCTTTCCTGGAAGGAAGGTCCATTGCTTGCTGGATGCCATGAATTTTAATTCTGCCTTTTTACATTCACAAGGACCCTCTAGAACATGTTGCTTTTATGCAGTTCCCTGAAGGTGAGGAAGAGATTTATTTATTCTACCATCATCTTAGTATCTTCCTTTTTCTTCTTTTGCCTGCCACTGTTTTCATACTATTTTAGGTACTGTCATTTCTGCTGAGTCCATCATCCATGGCAAGTGTGCACCCAGTTTTTATTTAGAAAGTGGAAGAAATTCTTGTGGAACACTATTCTGCTGGGACAGAGTGAAACAGAGCACTTCCCCTCACACAGGCTCTATAGGCACAGAAGATGGGTCACTTTCTAGATTATTTCCATTTATGGACAATTTCCAGATGACAAGAGGCATTTCCTAGGTTTCTTACTTTCTTGACTGCTTCTGCTTATACAGAAATACCAGAGACCACTGCTTCCTGTTGTATCCCTGAGCTATTGTTATCCCTGCCTTTAGTGGAAATCATCTCCTATTTAGTACAAATGACAGCTTCTTATGTACAACTTTGGAATCTTTCCCCCAAACTTTCTAGTTTTTTTCTATTTTTTTCTGTTAACTTTCTGATTTTTTTTTTCTATGATATTTTTCATCATGCATTTTCAAAGGAATCTAACAAGGCTCAGACTCACAGAGCAGTTGTGCTGGTTTTTTAACTGATCATTCCAGGCACATAATGCCACATCTGCCTTGAAGCATCTGTCCTCCAGTGCTCCTGTATTACAGTAATGCTTCCACATTCCTGCTGAAGGATTTGGAACAAAAACAAGTTGAAAACTTTCCCTGGGAAAGGAATATTCTTCAGGCTGCTCTGTGCTTAGTAACAAGCTCAGACTTTAAATATGTTGAAGACTTAGATAACAAAATAATAACAGGATGCAGAGCAAGTAGGATTGAAAGGCGGTGGAGGAATAGAGATGAGTATCCAATACTCTGAATATTCTTTTACTCAAATACAAAAGCACTAAAAGATGGTAATGACATGAACTGACACTGAGAGAGATATTTCCTTCCCCTTGTCTCTCAAGAAGCATTTAAGTGTTTGAGCCCAGGCATTCTCCACATTGTCACACCAGCTCAGCCATAAGCTCCAGCCTCTTGCCTTCAGAAGATGCCTTACCACCTTCTAGCATGCCCCAAACTTCCTCCCTCTTCCCTAAGCAGAAATGCTCCTTTCTCCCCAAAGAACCCCAAATCCCCCTCACCTTGAAGCCACGATCTTTTGAGCCACTGTGTCCAAGGAATACTGTCCTGTCTGCCATTAATATTAAACCAAAGCATGTCCTTTTCTATAAAACACTGTACATTGGTGACCATGCCATTGCTGAGTAACATAACAAAAATTTCCCTCAAGGAATAAAACTAAACATAGACCAAGACATAATCAGAACCTTTATCCATTCTAAAAGAGGGTTTGGCCTGGGCAGTGAGGGCTGGGGGTGTTTGGTTTGTTTTCAAATTTGTACTATTTGCTTCTAGGCCATCAGCCTGCCAGGGGTCACTCCAGTAGAGTCCCAGCTGGGCACTGCTGGTCAAAGAACTATTTTTGCATCTATCAAACAGGAGTTAATGCTGACAACAGTTATCAGTGGTGGAAACTACAGACACTTCCATGCCCTGAATAAAGAGCACATTTAAGCTTTTCCCTTTTTGCCCTCTTGGGGGAAGATTCCTCATTCCACTGGTCCTGGCTGCCCATACATACAAAGAATGGGCAATTATTCATGCACAGCAACTGCTGTGCAGAGCTGGAACTTGGTATTTCTGTGTGGAAGGCACTGTGTGGGAACTGCCATGTACAGAATACAGACTTCCATTGACAAGAAATGACTGAGGAGCTCATGGTGTAGGGCTGACAGTGCAGACCAAGAGCAGCTCTGCCACCTCCCAGGTGCTTGTTCAAGGAAATAGCTCACATCAGTGAGACCCTTACAGTTTATAGTTCCCTCTAATTTTGACTTCAGTCTGTCAAGCATTCAAAGAAATAATTTTTGTTCTATTCCTTCTGACCAGCTTTCCTAATCCTCCTTGTCTCCATTTGATAACTAAACCCCTGGAGTGTTTGGAGTCACCCTAGGGAAGCACACTGCTGAGGACACCATGCCTTGCTCCAGGCCTGTGCAGGGAGCCACAGGGAGAAGGCAGCAGCAGCCTCCACAAGGACTGCTGGCCTAGCTGGTATGGATTCTTCCCGTGTTTATACTCAGCAGAGGGAGAAGACAACAAAAGGAAGTGATGAAGAATGAAGAGTAAAGGTTTCTTACCTAGAAACTTGGCTGTTATCTGATTTTAAGGAGGCATTATGTTGCAACTGTGGAATCTTTGAAGAGGAAGTCAATTTTTTTCTGAAGCAGTCTACTGCTGCCAAATGAAAGAACTAAAGTACCTGTCATGTCAGAGATCACTAAGACTGATGGAAAACAGTGACCAAACTAGCACATCCTCTTTGATCCCATCTCTGCCTGCCTTGTGTTCAGAGCACAAGAAGGGAAACCTAGGGAATGAAATAGAAGTGGAGGTGGAAACATGAAGAGGACAAGAATTCTCCTAGAAGAGGAATCCTGTCAAAAAGTATGGTAGAGGACTGAGAAATAAAAGTTACAAGCTGATTTCCTGCAGGAGATGTGCTACATCCATACTATGTGCTGATAGACAGTTTCATTCAAGCACAGGCCCAAGGATTCAGCCTCCATAGAACATTTCCCTAATGGCTGATGGTACAGAGAACATTGTTTCGCCTTGAGAACCTTCTCTAGTAATTTTTGCTCATCTCTTTCCTTCAGGATTGCTTCTGCTTTTTTCCTTCTCTGAAGGAAAGCTGTGATGTTTTCTTTTCTATGGTTTCTTTCTTTAATTTAGGTGTCTGTCTCATTTCTGAAGTCTGATTGGGTAACTCAGGGAATGCCTCTAAGTTTCAAGTCAGCCTTGCTCAAATTTAGGTCCAAATGTCTTACAACATGACATTTTCAACCACAAATGTAAGATAAAAATATTTCCTCCAAGATCTCTTTCCCTAAACACAGATGAGATGCTGCTGCTGCTATTTTATGATTGCAAGAACTGATTATTTTTGGCATTCATTTCAATAATGTGCTATGAAGGAGCCTATTGTGGTCGCATATTAGGGCTCTAACATCATAAATGAATAAAACATCTTGGCCTTATTGCTAACACCAGCAACAGCTGCTCTCTGTAAAAAGACAGAGCATCCATTGAAAGGAAGAAGTAAGTGTGACAGGCAAAGCCAAGGTCACTTCCAAGCCTGCAATAGCAGTGTGGGGGAAAAAGAAAAGGGTCATGTGCTCTTATCACAGTAAAAGCACTTCAGGTGATCACAGCTCCGAAAAATACACCTGGTACCTAACCAGAAGCAAAGACTTCATTCATGAAACATTTGCTTCACAAAAGATTCTGCTTATTAGAAGCCCATTTGGAGCAAAAAATCAAGTATGTCAAGAGAAAGCTTCTAATTTTGAAAAAAAAAAGCCCTGTTTCTAGCACTGAAGTGCATCAAGATATTATGTTTTTCATAAGTGAAATACATCAGCTTCTCTTTTTACACCACCCTTCTCTATTTGGCATTAAGTCAAAGCAAAGCACAGATTATGACTTCCTGGAATAACCCAAGCCAGCAGGAGTCATGTTTCAAACAAGATGTAAGAGCTGTGGAACTCCCGAGTACCCAAAAGTTGGTTGGGAAGTGGAGGGATTCAAGGGAGCAAGAGGGAAAGTGCTCTGAAGAGAGAGGCCCCACAGGCTCCATCTAGCAGAGGAAATGTTCCAGATTAGGAATGGCTGGAAGCTCTGTAAAAGAAGTGTTCCTGAGCAGGGCACAGGCCTGTCCTTCTGCCACCTCTTTGTTCCTCAGCTGTCTCATTTTAGGAGTGTCATTCACAGTCCCTTGGTCTGATGCAGCACAGCTGCTGTCACATGGGTTTTTGCAGCTCCTCTGGCCTTCCCACATCTCATTTTTTCCAATTCTCTTCCAATTCTTATTCATATTATTCAGGAGGTAATTGCTCCTGAGACACTTCAGGTGAATATGTATGTGATATTTGCATATGAGAACAATCCCTTCCTCTCAGCTTAGGGCTGTAATAAATTCACTGTGAGGAAAACAAAGGCCCAACCTTGTAAGATATTTAGTTTAGCTGCTTAAAAATGCTGCAGTTTTAGTAGTTTTTTACAAAGCAGCACATGGAACAGGGATAACAACTGATGTTTATGAAATCTCCAAGCATGTTATTTGCAAGATATATAAGCTTACCAAAATTAAGCCTGCATTACTTACTATATTCAGGTAAATTTTAAAAGGGGCATTAGCATTGCAAAAGAATTAGAATTTAGCATTCAGAATGTCTTGAATTCAGTATTCAGAACACAGTTTTTGACAGCTGTTATTCCCCATCCAACTAAACTGTGAAAGAAAACATTAATAAAAATAGACTGAGTTGAATGTGTACATTCTTTCTGTAACCAACATATTAAACAAACACAATCTATTATGAGAATACTAAATTGCCAAGTACCACTGCTTGGTCTGAAGTTTTATCAATAATAAAACCTCCTCTTGATAAAAACAGTTGGGGATCACTGTCCATTAAGAAATGGCAACACTTCTATTACAAACAACTCGTAGATAATGCAATATTTAAGGTCAGTCTTGGCAGTTAATTCTAAATATTTTTCCAGGCCTTTGTGAACAGTGTTCATTACAAAAAAAAAAAAAGTAGGGAGCTGTGAGTAACAAAGCAGTGGCAAGCATAAAATTTAATCACACAGGCTTTAAAAACCTCCCAGAACTTCAAAGAATTTCAAGCTAGCCAGTTTCAGCAGTCCAAGCAGTTTGTGTGTGACTGAAATGGGATTTTAATACACCCCAAAACTGAAAACCAACCAACATTACTCCCACAACAGCAAGCACCAGGAAGCAAAGGCATGGGTTTGCTGCAGCACCTTTAACTGGTTTTGTTCACACACAGGGCCAGTACCAAAGGTGATTTCAAGGCAGTGCTACACCAGGCTGCTCCCTCAAGCCACAGCTGCATTTCTCACCTAGTGCTCATGTCAGTTAGGAGCAACACAGGGCGATACAAACACTGGCCTAGGCTGCAAGGATAGAAAGCAAGTTCATTGCAAAGTGTTTCTGACCTGGCTTATGATGCTTTACAGCCTGATCTCAACACAGCAAGAGTCCTGCACTGAGCCTGCCTGATCTTTTAACAGTGAAATACTGCATTTTTGACCCACACAGACTGGGTAGCCACTGAAATGAAGATACCATTATTTTTGCATTGAGATTATAGCTCATTTTTCCAGAAGTGACTCACTGACTTTTATCAAAGTAATTTCAGAGGAATTATCAGTAATTTATCAGAGGAAATGTGCATCAGTAAGAACAACTTAGTGACATCACATCCAAGTGAACTCCCTTCTATCACTGCTCATTTCCTGAACATTAATAATTCATCTACCCCAAGCAATGCCTTGGCATTCATTTTCAACTGAGCATTTATTGACTGAAACCCCATTAGCTACAAATGCAAGGTTCTTTAAATGAGAAGATGAAGAACTTTTAGCAGTCCCTATGAAAGCAGAAGGAACATGCAGCAGCAGAGGGTTCCCCACCTTCAGAAGTGCGAATGCTCCCCTGACAAAGGGCTCCTGAGGAGCAGTCACCCTGCTCTCATGGTGGGAAATCTGGGCAGAGGAAGCCCAGCCAGGAGCTGTGCCAGAGTAAGAGGAGAGGAAAAAAGAGTGAAATCCTAACAGGGACAGCCAGCTATTGTTTCCTGCCCATGTGAAGTCACCTGTCAACAGCTACTGCCTAGGAAAATCAGGTTTTCTTTAGCTAGCTTACAGATGTTCAGTGAGTTTCAGGGTTATACAAGGTTACTGTCTGAATGTTTAAATGACACCTGTACAAAGGAGCTGTGCACCACAACCATCCTTTTAGACCCAAAAGGGCACACAGGCACTCTCTGCCTATCCATCAGGGTTTTATTAGCTGAAATTAATGAGGCACCCTGACATTCCTCCACTGTAAAACTCAAGTAAAATGAACAAAATACTGGCAAAGATTTAAGCTATTTACATCAGTGAAACAGATAAGTATTATCAAATGAGTATTACAGACAATAAACCAACCCCTAGGACAGAAAACATAGCCATTTTCTTCCTTGATAATGATTAAATTACTTTTATTCCAATTTAAAATATACAACTTTGAAAAATTATGCAACATACATTCAAATGAATTGCATTCTTAAGTGTCCTGATAGCCAGGTATTCTATTGCTGGCCAGTATAATACAGTAATCCATCAACTCTGTTTATTTATGGCCACAGGAGAAAAATCTGCATAAATAAATATTTATATTTGATAGTGCAGCTTTTCCTTAGACACTTACATTTAGAAGTCAATGTAGGCCTCTTTCTCCCAAGCACTGCTTCTTGTTCCTACAGGAAAAAACAAATTCCACAAAGATCCCAAAAAAGGCCAACAATTCTAAGTCTGCTATTTTAGAAATAGCAACAAGAGTCAATTCAGCAGTGCCAGAAATAACCAGTAAAGCTAATATTACCATCCAAAAGCAGTTTGGGAAAACTCACTAACAATGCTGTAACTCTCACTGGCCTGGAAGGAGAGATTTCAGAGCTTTAGAAAAATCAATACAAAGGGTATCATCAGTACAGCAGGAGTATGGCAAGGAGGAGCAGCCTCCTGGAAAAGCACCACTGCTGAGAAATCTTTGTGGCAGACACTCAGTCCACTGGAAAAGGACAGACTGACTTGAATGAAGTGCAGTCTGCAGGGTACAGCACCTGAGGCAACTTACCCCTGTACAACTTCCTGTTATCTAGAGGACACCAAAGGCATGACAGGCATGTTTTGGACTGTAACATCCCTGCTCTGCAGAGCCTGAGGTCTTCACTAATCTACAAAAGACAGTGGGGAGAGAATGAGGCTGAAATAGCAGTCAGTGATGTACAGCAGGTATTACATCAGTTAATGGGTGGGCAGGGAATAAGAACAGCAAGGGAGAAAAGCTGGCTGCTGAATTTTACACTGCATCAAGAGTAGACAAAAAAACTGTAATGGCAGGTAGCCCAAATGTAACTGAAGCCAACACCATCACTTCTGTATCAAGACTGCAGAGAAAAACATCTACCACTCTATTAGGAAATCCAGCTCTTAACAGTTTGGTATGACATCCTTACTTAGCAGAGAAAAATCAACACAGGTATTTTAAAGTTGATGATTTTTATTTACAGATTTATTGGCAAAAGGTGGTGGGAAAGTTTAAAACATTTTAAACAGAGGGCACTGTACTGGTATTGTATGAAATATCAGTTCACAATCTTCAGTATCCAGCTGATCAAATAAAGCTAATCACCACTTAAAGAAGCATAATCTGCATCAGCTCCATTAGAGTACCCTGCCTAAAAACCACTTCAGGCAGTTTCTAAATCAACACAATCACTAATAAAAATGCATTTTTTTTTGTGAAGAATGTATACTTGGATTTTTGTACTGTACCTGATGTCAAACTGCTCACTTGCATACTGGCAAAGCAGTTACACTTCCTACTCTTAGTTGGAAGTTTTAATCTCACTGTCTGCAAATTCAGCTGTTGGGTAATTCTGAACTACTCTGAATGTTTTACTGTGAGCATAGCCAAGACTGGAGTAGATGAGATTGAAGGAAAACATTCCTGGTATATCACGTGCCCATCATATTCAGCTGCATAACCATAAACATCTTGTTTAAGAATTCTATTCAAAAAGGAGAAAAAAATGTCGTCAGTTTTCACATAGGTTTAATTCCTCACTGGAGCTTTTTAGTTCATTCTTCTAAATCAAGAGTGTTTAGTTCTTCTTCTAGTTCATCCAAGTCCTCTCCAGTAAAGAGATTTTCATCAACTGGAACTGCATCAATGACTCCATTTTCCAATTCCCCATCTCCATCATTATCTTCATCTAAATCATTTTGCTCGCTGTTGTTTATATCACCACCAGAAGCTTCATTTAATTTATTATCTGAAAATAAACATAATTCTTAGGCATTTCAGTGTCACATGTTCCTCAATCACCAACTGAATTCACAATCCTACTAAACATGCTTTTGATTTTTGAAACTATGAAGAAGCTACTTGATTTGACATTCACACAGATTTATATTGGCCAAATTGCATGTACCTGGTTAATATGCAAGGCTGGATAATCAACTATGAAAACAGGCTGGACAAAATAACAACTCACCATCTTTTTCTACTGAAGTGTATGTGCTGAATCTCTCTGGACTAGCCACTGTAATACCAGTCTCCTCTACTGCCTTGGGGACATACAGGTTCAAATCTACATCATTTATGCACACAGGGTCTTCTGTCTGGAAAATAAACCAAGATGCTCTGCATTAATTACTTTTCCACAAAAATCCTCACTTCTGCAAGATGTCTACAACATTTGTCACCTTCAACATGAACCTTCCAACAAAATATACTCTGTGGCAGTATTAAAAACCAAGCCTCATCATTTCATTGTAAGGGCTTTCAAACTTACATTTTTCAAACTTGAATGCAACTAAAACATTCCTTGATTTAATCCTGTTTCCTTTACCTCATCATCATCTCCTGCTCCTTGGACATAACGGGTGTCATCTGCTTCTTCATCGTCCGCATCAACCAACTCTGGCCGGAACTCAAACACTTCACGTCCACTGATCTATTCACAGCAAAAAAACCTTCAGTTAGCACCTCATGCAATTCATACTGCTTACAAAAAACACACACAAACCAACCACAAAAGAAGGAAACAAAAATGACACACAATAATAATAAGCAAAACAAGTTCAGGCCAGCTACCTCTTCACAAAACTTTATTTACTTGCTCTTCTTACACTAAGAATTGGACTGTAAAACTTACCACCAATGCTTTGCCAGCTTTAAAATCTGCTTTCCTCCTCTCCATATCTTGCTCAGCCTTATCAATTTTTTCTTGTCTTTTTCTTCTCTTCCATGCAATAAAACACTCTAGAGTAATTTTGGTAACATTTGGTCCTAAGGCAGCACGCTGTCCAGAGAAGAGACTGATTAATGCCAGAAACTCTTTCCAAAGGCTATAACAAACTGGATATTTAATTACTCTTTTCTAATTGAAAACATTTCTTTCCAATTCCCTCTTGAGACTCTTACACTGTTAAACATGCACCGCTTTTTTAACATTTGACTCAACATGGGATTTTCCAGTTAGTGAGATGAGTTGGAATGAAAATCAATAGGAAAACTGGAGGAGAAAATAAAGGAAAGACAAGAGCTCAGCCCTGCCAAGCAATGGTGACAGAAAGAAGCAGAGCAGCAACACCTTCAGAAGGCCTTGTGCTCTTGATGCTGCTCCCTCATTAGAGAGTTAAGGGAGAACTAAGGAGACACTGGTGGGGATGAGAAAAGCCACAGAAGCAGTTGTAATGGATAAATGAGAAATAGCAGTTAAGAAATAGAAGCCTCCTAAAAAAGGGTAAGCAACAGCTGCACTAAGTATGCAGCTCTAGTTAATTCTATTCACTAAGTAATAGTTTCTAAACAAAACCATGAAGCAATGCTATGCATCCTTTGCCCCAGCTCATTCAGCTCTAAAAACATCTAGAAGTTTTTTATCATAAATCAGCAATTTTTTACGTGACTCTTTAGAGTAATGAAAACAACTATCACAAAAAATACATAACAACTTTACCTCTTTTTCTATTAGATCTTCTAACGAAATTTCATCTTGCTTTTCTTCCTTCTTTTTGTCTTTCTTTAATACAAAGCCTGGAGGGAGGGCATGGCGATACATACAGTTGTCTCCTCCACCTGGACAGACCCAAAACCATCCATATTTGTTGTTTTCAATAGCATCAAGGAAGTATTTGCAGACCTGTATAAAAACAGTGGTTGTTAGCACTGTGTCCTCTTTCCATCCTCAGCATTTTGCACCCCATGTCAGAAGTTCAGTCAGTCCAAGCCAACTGTGCTCAGAGCAGAAGGAAGGTGTGAAATGCATTGCTACTAAAAACAGCAAACAAAGTAATGCAACTGAGTATCTAAAACTCATGTGGTCAACAGCTTTATCCCTCAATATGATCCCAATTAAAAGAGACAAGATGGCAGAAGACTGGCAACTCTGCACTTCTGTAAACCCAACAGCACATCTCTTTCTGCTCACCAACATTGCTGCAGTTTTAAACAAAATCAATTGCATCTGCCTCACATGTTGTTAAAGCTTCCAGCTCTGGATCCTGAGGTAAAGATGCCATCCTAGGACCTTTAACAAGCAATTCATAGTTTATATTTAGCCACAGTAATGCTTAACTTTTGCAAATTTAGGCTGTACCAATAGACCATTTAACTACTTGGTATTAAAAATGAGGTGAAATAGTCCCAAAGAATGAAAAAGGGATTATGCCACTATGCCATTTAGTGCAGAACTAAAAAATATTGCTGAACTTAGAGCCCAGGAATTACAAATTACTCTCAATTCATAAATCAGGTGAAAATTTAAAAGTTTATAATGCTTGTATGTCACCCAGTACATAAATAAGTCAATACATATCTCAGTCACTACAATAACAGATTTCACTGATCACAATACTTGCATTTTCTAAGCAATTAGCATGTATTATACTGCTGAAACCTTGAGCATTTCTATACAGCACTTCACCTACTATCCATTTGTAAGGTACATGAGAAAACTTTTTATGGACTGAAGAGTGCTGTTGGGTTGTGGTTTTCTTTGTGGTTTTGTTTTTTTTAATTTTTAAAGATATTACAAGAAATACTATCAGGCCAGCCATCTACTCAGAATATTATTATTATTATTATTATTATTATTATTATTATTATTATTATTATTATTATTATTATTATTATTATTATTATTATTATTATTATTATTATTATTATTATTATAATACTCCATTATAAATTTTTACATCATGATAAAACACATCTAATGCCAGACTGCACTGCACTGAATTCCTTCTAGCAGAGCTCAATTAAGAAAATAGTAATCAAAAATAAAAGACCTACTATTTGGGTTTTGGGTTTTTTCTTTTCTGCCTCACCATGCTTCTTGTTCACCACTTCTTCCAGCTTCTTCTCATCCCAGTTGTCCATTGTATCTAGAAAAAGACAACAGATGGTTTCACAGAAAAATCCAGATACTGAATATTGCCAGCAAGCTGCTTTTCTGCCTAGTAACAGTTTTAATATGCAATTCTTACATTTTAAGTAGCTTATACTAGGGAAAATAAATTTAGGTTCTTAAAATACTGTTTTCAAACTCTCCTATGCCACTCAAAAGACAATTACCTCAAAAGCCCTAGAAATTTTAATTTTGAAATGCATCAAGTGTGAGTTAAACACTCAATAATGTGCCATTCCATCTATACAGTACTGAGTGTGGACAAGGGAAAAGAAGAAAAACAAGACAACTGAACAAAAGAGAAAGTTGGATGGTAATATCCAGAAATATAGCTAATCTAACTGGAGGCTTGAAAGAGATAATACCAAATTATCTGTGTTAAAAGTCAAAAGAAGCTTCCACCAAAAGAAGCAAACCACCAATGACAACATTAGCAGTGAGTCTGTGGGATCCCATCAGATACATTTAGGATGACAGAGGCTAAAATTCAAATAAAGACTGAAACTAAGGAAATGTGAAAAAAAACAAGTTCCATAAAATCTCTAATCCCTGCTAAATAAAAGTAAAATCCAGAATACTTAGCCAACAAGTCAGATGGGGAGAGAAAGTCACAGAAAAAATTCCCAAGGACCCCTAAATGTAGAAATGTGCACCTCTGGCCAAACACTAGTAGCAGTTCTGGAAGGCAACTCTGGTTGCTCATTGCACTTCCCCCTTTCCCTTCTACAGAACTTAAGAGGGAAACAGCAACTGCAAGAAAGGTCAAATACTGCTCAACTTGCAACTTGTATGACAGAACAACACTGCCATAGTCACTGTTCTTCATAATCATAACAATACAGAAGACATTAAATCTAAAATTCCAGTTTCAGAATAGCTTAGCAGTAAATTTCTACAATTATTATACCTTTCTCAAGGTCTTCATCTCTAGCATCAATGTAGACACTTCGTTTTTCACACTTCCTTTCCAAGGACAAATCATGAGAAAACTTGCACTTGTCTCCTTTAGTGCACTGGCCTTGCTTGAAGAAAGCACAAACTACAGATTTTGGGTCAGCACCTGAGTGAAGGAAGTTTTTATATTTTAGTACAGTTTTTAAGCAGAAGTTATATATTAGAAATTCTGAGAATATAGAGGATAAGCAGGGAATGAAAATACGTTTTAAAATTAAAATTTATTTAAAGCGTTCATGGCAAGTACATAATTCATGTTCTGAACATGCCAAATTTACTTCTACTGCATGGTATTTACATCAAGTATCAGAGCTGCCCATAACTATTTAAAGAAATAAATATGGTGTGCCTGAGCAAATTATTCATTTGTGTATTACAATACATCAGAGAGATCATTCTGTGCAACTTCTTCCCTATACATGAAGCTATTCTTGCCCCTAGTACACAGCAAAGCAGCTTCTGGATGTCAGCCTTTTCCCAACAGATCAACAATCCCCTACAATCAATTACAAGAATTTACACACTCACTCCAATCACTTTCCTCCTTTAATAATAGAAAAAAAAAAAAAAGGCTGATCAGAGACCCCAAAATAAACAACTGTTGTTCCAGTATGAACTATCCAATCATCCTAACTACAGTTTGAGTAAAAATCATCCTACCAAAGAATCATTTGACCATTAGGAGTTCATTAGCAATGAAAGAAGCAGGTCTAAGTGTATTTATGAGACGTGACTAAATCAGAAATACTTTACTTGCAGTATTAATTAAGTTCTCATGGAAGATTTTAGGTTGAGTTTTTCACACGATGCTTCACTTTTGACTGAAAGTGATTATATGTACAGCAACACCTGCTTAAAATGCAACCTAAAAATCTGGGTAATATTAGTTTTCTGAAATAACTCAAAATCAAAAACTGCTGGATTTAGAGAAAACTGATACAGAAAGCTGTGGGTCACAAACAGAACAGTGTCCTTCGTTGCTGACCAGTGCCACAATGAGTAAATATAGGTTTGCTTTAAATATATGAAAATCACACTTCTTTTGTCAAAAATTATTGCACATAAACTTCAGAAGATAGGTCAGTAAACACTTGGTAACATCAAAAAATTTGTTTGTTCAATAACCAACCTCAAGAGAGACCCAAACCAAACGCTACTGCTAATTATGAGGTCAGATACAAGTAACTGGAAAGCATTTACTGCTCTGATTTAAGTACAAGTTTTCTGTTAAGACAACAGTTATGATCTTATATTCTTTCTCTGGATGCTCACACTCCCCTGGGGACACAGGCTGTTTTAAATACCATCAGAAAACACACAAAAATCATACCACACATCTAGAAGTATCTAACTGATGAATCAGAACACAGCCAAGTATCTTCAGCTGTGCTGACCAACATCAATGTAGCTTTTGGTATTCTAATGATCTACTGACCCCAGAGGGCTTCCCAAAACAGTGTCAAGTCATGACTGACAAAATACTTGGCATGGAGAAGGAAATAGTCACATCTATTTCATTAAAATAACAACTGGTGTTTTTGAAGGGTCATTATACCTTAAGTAGCTATATGAATAATAAAACATAAATGAAGAGAAATCTGTTAGCCATACCTTTGCTAATTTTCTGTGCAGCCACCACAGGCTTGAAGAGCTCATTTAATTCTTGTAATTCCTTTTTCTTATCTTCTTTCTTTAATTTCTTCTCACTTTCTGATTGAGCGACCTATGAAGAGAAGAGCAGGATGCCAGGACTCGCTACACATGAACTGCAGGTTAAAATAGCCAATAGTTCAAAATCAGTTTACAAGGGCAGGAATGAAGGAACCTGTGATGCCTGCAAGGCTCAGAATTGCTGCTCCTGTGTGTACAGCTGGTGCAGTTTGCTGGTCTGTCCCACAGGAGGGACAGCAAAGTATTTAGCAAAGTAAATCTGCCAGAGAGGAGAGGTGCTGGCAGGTACCTGCAGTCTCACAGTGACCCCTACTGCACCTTCACAGGTAGGAAAGTCAATGAAAGGCAATGAAACTTCTCCTTTTGCAGTGCAGATCTGCACAAAAAAAGCCTCTCGAGTCCCCTACATGTTGCTTTGCTCTGATCTATACAACAGGTGGAAATTCCAGGAAATCTGTCCATAGAAGTTGAAAGTGCTTTTAGAACACCATTTCAACTTGGATCGACTCAACATATCAACATATGAATGCTTCATTGCTTAACTAAGGACCAAAGACAAGAAAATAAGCTCATCCAAGGAAGGAAAACTGCATGCCTAACAAAAATAATACCTTACTCTGCCTCATCCTTCTTTGGATAACCCAGAGCAGATGTCTATACCAAAGTGGTATGAAAACACATGAAAGAGGACATGGGAGAAACATTTCTGCATCAGATAGGAAAGGAGGATTTAGCAAGGTGGGGCTCCATCTCTTTTTCAAGGTAACAAGGGACAGGATAAGAGGCAATAGTCTCAAGTTACCCCAGACAATGTTTAGATGAGATTTTAGGAAACATTTCAGCACTGAAAGGGTGTGTCAAGCACTGGTGGACTCACCATCCCTAAAAATGTTCAGAATGTGTGGATGTGGCACTTGGGAACATGGCTTAGTGCTGGGTGAGTGGCTGGACTCAGTGATCTTAGAGGTCATCTCTGCCCTTAAGGATTCTGTGTTTATTTGACTCTGGTCCTGTGAGACTAACACCACAAACAAGGCTGGGGGTACTATTTTCTAAATACAGTGTAATATTAAGAAAGGAGCTTTGTTCTTCTGGTGAACTTGGCAAAACCACACCAAATTGTTTTAGCAGCTTGGCTAGTTTTTCTACTAAAAGTTCACAAATGCTATTTTAAATAACACACAGACCCACATATGTCAACTACAGAAAACTGTGCTTTAAGAATGCTTTTGTTTCTCTTCAGAGATCTAAAAGCTTGAAGATGAGCTTTTTTAAGCTTGTCTTAAAAAAAACCCCAACAAACCAACAAAAAACAAACAACCCCCCCCAAAATATAAGAAACAAAAAAATCAAAGAAACCGTAACAAATCAAAAAAGGAGAAAAAAACCCAAAAAACAAAACCCCAAAAAGACCCACCACCAAAGCTAAGCTAAAACTCTTGACAGCATTTCTATTTTAATCTCATGACATAAGGAAAATTGCTTTAAAAAGTTCTTTCTCAGGGACAATCCTGACTGAAAGCTATTCTATAAGGTAAGAGAGGTATAATCAGGTTTAAAAATTTGATCCTGACATCCAACACTCAAACAGCATTTGAGAAATAACAATATTTTAGGCTGGCTATTGTACATATTTGTATACATGCCACAGATCAAGGGATTTCATACACAAGTTTCAGAAGTGTTTGAATAACACCAGTGCTTCTGAAGTGACATCCAGGAATCTTTTCCACAAATAAAAAATAATCATTAGATTTAATGACTCAAATACCAACTTTACTTTTCAAGTTGGGCCTGCCATGCTAGATTCTCCTTGTTATGCAAGAAATGTATCGTGACATCATGAACTGAGCTAATGCAAATGTTATTATTTTACAGGCTTATTCATAGGACAGAAAGCTGTGTAAATATGTAACAGCTAGATTGCCTAGCACTGGAGGAATAAGAGACCTGGATCATTTATATTAAATTCATTCTGACTGAGTATAATGTAAACATTGTATCTCATTTTATTTCATCATACAGAAGAGCCAACTTGCACACAGCAGCTCAGAATTTCAGGTTTTTTGATCGAAGAGTTCACCAAATAGATGGAGACTTGACAGACTTGTGTCCACTTAAAATTGTAATAAATACTTCTGTAAGTAGAAGAATGAGAACATACAGATTTATACTTCTATCTCCTTTCAATTCCAGTTTTAGTAAAAGCTCTTGTTAATTTTAATTGCTCACTATTTCTCAAATAAGGTGGGAATTAAAGAGGAAAAATAGAAAGAAGGTGCAACTGTACTTTGCTGACAGCCAGTATCTACTATTTCATTTCAGGTTTACCTTAAACTGAATTATGCTACTATCAGAATACTGTGGAGACAAATTTGACTAGCTGAGTTTGGATGGGATGCAGTTTTTTCTTCCACAACAAAAGCCAACCAAACAACAAACTAAAAACCAACAAACTCCCATACTCTGTACTACCTTCACACAGGTACAGCTAGACAAGATTTACACAACTGTTAGCTAGATCTGTGCCACTCACAAGGAACAGCTCAACTGTCTTCTCCCTCAGTTCCTGACCGTGTCTGCACAGAGTGAAAGATGATTTGACTGTGCAGTGGGAAAACATTCCACAATAAACACTTACCTGACGTGGATTCTGCTGCCCAAACTTAACCTGGTGAGTCACAGCCTTGATAAACTTCTGCTGCTTTGCACCTTTTTTATTCTTTAGACCAAATGTTTTGTCCTAAATCAAGAGATAAACACAACCATATTAATTTAAAAAAAACCCCAAACCATCAAAACAACTGAAACCCCACCCTTGCCACTCCTCTCAGGCTTTCAGTAAAACACCAATTGTTTCCTCAAACAACACAAGCAATGCAAGAAGCAGTAAGGACAAATTTAGACTCTCAAATCATCCTCAGAAGTGGCTTTTCAGCATTCCCTGCTGAAGGTGGCCCTTGTGTGAGCTCTTGTTTTTACCAGCAGAGCCCCTTGTGCCTGGTATCAGTGTGAGAGTGGACACAGAGCACTCTCAGGCCCCTCAAGGCAGCGGGACAAGATGGCACTGGAGACCACCCAAGGAACAGCTGGGGAAAACAGGACAAGCCATAGCTACTGCTGGTTTCTCTTCTATCTACCTGAAATCACTCATTACTTCTGTCTTCAACTATTCACACAGGCACCTATATAACACACATCACTCTTCTATTATCACATCTGACATGTTACTTTTTATTTTAAGTATTGGGAGCTTTTTCTTCTCCAACTGTACTAATTTGAAGTTAAGTCTTTATCCTACATCAGGTCTGGACAGGTGTATCTACTTCCTAAAATCCACTGCCTAAATCAATTCTTCTTCTATATCTTCAGCTTTATTCTTAAGGAGAAGTTTCTATACCAAACCTATGAAAAAAAATTCACAAAAAAAAACCCCAGCTTATTTTCACATGAGTAGCTGAGGCAGAAATTATTTTTTGTAACTGAAATACCTGCCTTAAAAATTTATCCATGCCTTTGATTTGATACCAACATTTTCCTCCTTGAAGGAAAAAGTAACAGATGTTCATCCAGTGAAAATAGCTGAGTGCAAATATGGTTTTGGAAGTCTAACAACCCAAAAGCATATTACAAATTAATTACAAAATAAACAGGTCCAAGTTTCCAGACTCATGCTGGTTTCACTTACAACATGCTCCCTATGTTACTTGGTGCTGACTGGAGAAGTCAAAAACAATTAGTTGGGAAAGAAAATTTATTATTTACATGCTTGATTTCCACTGTAACCACAGCATGGAAAATATAATCCCCGTCTATTTGATTTATATAAGAATCTACTGCTAACAATTAATGCCAGTTTCTCCACTTTCAACTACATTTCTTTGTAATAAAAAGCAGAATTTTTCCAGGGCATCTGCATTCAGCAGGAACCTCAGGAACTCCAATATCAGGAGAACACAAGACCAACTGCACTAACCTGACCTTTCAAAAAACCACAGAAACAACAACCCACAACCTCAGATTTAAAGGAACACACTCATTACACGGGTATTTTACCTGAGCACCATCCTTCACGCCAATAATTCAGGGAGATATTTAAATTTCTGTAACTACCCTGCTTGTACTGTCAGTATAAATTCAGACACACAGCATAGACAAACACACACACCCCTCTAGCAGGTTTGAAAAAAACCCAAAACAATCCGGTCAAATTGCAACAGAACCCACCGCAAATCTGAGTGAAGAACCAAGGAATCACTAAGGTGTGAAGCGATCTCTGGAGAGATCTGGTCCTACCCCAAAAGCACAGACGCACACCCCAGCCAGCCGGACTCTGGGCACGCACAGCACACCAGGATGCACACGAGAAAGGGCGAGGGAAAAAGCCAGCACAGCACAGCAGGGCTGTCACATCACGCTCAGGCCCAACACAGCTCGGCAATGTCCCGGCCAGAGCTGGCTCCGAGCAGCGCCTCCCCGGGCACAGAGAGGTCCCGGCCCCGTGATCCTTCCTGGGCCGCTTCCCCCGGGAGGCCACAGGGAGCGGCGGGGCCCAGCGACAGGCCGCGGCCTGGGCCTGCTCACCTCGATGATCTTCTCCTTCTTCTTCTGGTCCGCCTTCTTGCTGCCCCCCGCCGGCTGCTGCTGCTTCTTGGGGGGCATGGCGGGGCGGGCCGGGGCGCTCCCGCGGGGCTCGGGCCGGGCCGGGCAGGGCCGGGAAGGGCCGGGACGGGCTCGGGCCGCGCCGCCGCCGCGGGGGAGGCGCAACGGGTCCCGCGGGGCACGATGGGAACGCGCCGCCCGCCGGCCAATCGCCTCCCGGCAGGCAGCGCGCGCCGCTGGCGTCACGGGGCGGGGGCGGAGCGAGATGCGTCACGGGTGGGGTGGGGCGAGACGCGTGACGTGGAGGGAGGGTGCGTGCGTGGTGTTCGGGGGCGGGGAGGGTGTAAGGGAACAGGACGGGGCTTTGCTGTCAGAGGCGGGGGTTTCGTTGTGAGGGACACTGCTCTGTTTGTCAGAGGCGATGGTTTCCACGTGAGGGAAAAGGGACGCTGCTCTGCTGGTCAGAGGCGGAAATTTCCGTGTGAGGGAAAAGGGACGCTGCTCTGCTGGTCAGAGGCGGAAATTTCCGTGTGAGGGAGCGTGAGGGACGCTGCTCTGCTGGTCAGAGGCGGTGGTTTCCGTGTGAGGGGAAAGGGACGGCGCTCTTCTTGTCAGGCATGGTTTCCTTGTGAGGGGAAAGGGACAGTGCTCTGCTGGTCAGAGGCGGTGGTTTCCGTGTGAGGGGAAAGGGACGGCGCTCTTCTTGTCAGTGATGGTTTCCTTGTGAGGGGAAAGGGACAGTGATCTGCTGGTAAGAGGCGAGGGTTTCCCTGTGAAGGAGAGGAAAAGGACACTGCTCTGCTGGTCAGAGGCGGTGGTTTCATTGTGAGGGAAAGGGATGGCGCTCTTCTTGTCAGAGGTGATGGTTTCCGTGTGAGGGGAGAGGGACACTGCTCTGCTGGTCAGAGACGGGGGTTTCATCGTGAGGGAGCGTCAGAAACCCTACTCTTGTCAGGAAAAAGAGTAGTGTGAGGGGAGAGGGACCAGCTCTGCTGGTCAGAGGCGATGGTTTACATGTGACGAGAAAGGGACAGTGCTCTGCAGGTCAGAGGCGGTGGTTTCCTTGTGAGGGGAAAGGGACAGTGCTCTGCTGGTCAGAGGTGATGGTTTCTGTGTGAGGGAAAAGGCTGCAAGTGCCCTCACAGCGACCGGGTCTGAACGGGCCCGGCAGGTTCTGGGAGGGTGGGCATGTGGGTCGTGTTTGTTGCAGAACCCAGCACAGCCTGAGCTTTTGAACTCTAGGAAAAATGTGCAGGCTTGATAGATTCACGAGTATTAACATCTTCATCCTGGGCTGGGCTTAAAGCTAGTTTTAGTGGTCACGCACTGTGGGATGCATAAGGATCCATGTTCTGGTAGGAATACCCTGTACCTTCCTAGTACCTCGGCCACTGGGGAAAGGACAGAAGGCAACCTGTGGCCAGGAGTTTGGGATAAAAGGAATATGAGTGCTCCAGAAACTCTGGAGATAGCCCAGAGGGGTATGGTGCAGTGGGTTCTTTCCCTTTCTTCCAATAAAATTGAATCGTGCAGGACTCTGCTGTCTTCTTCAGGACACTGGCTTTTTGCAGCGTGATTTTCCACATGCTTAGGATTATGAGAAACGGTGCTAGGGTGCTCCTGGCCAAAGAACACGCAGGTAGTTGCAGACAGTGTTGTCTTTATACGGTTACATCACATGCATATTCATGTTTTCATACATTATTCAAACATTGTTCCAAACTTTCTGAGGGTTTGGGAATTCCTTTGTTTGGCTTCTTCATGCTGCCTTGAGATCCTGTGCATGAGGTCAATATCTTTTATTTCTTCTTGTGTCTCCATCCTGCTGTTTCACATCTTCTGATAAGGATTTAGTGGATCCTCCTTAAAATTAACATGGTATTCTCTAATTATCCTCTGGTGTTCTGGTTTGTGTCATGGTTATCACTTGGAGGGGTCAATCAGTGGACGGCTTGACACTGCTCTTGGTTACACAAGAGCCTTTTCACATCTTAGGTTTTGCTAAGGTCCATAGTACAATACATTCATCACACTATTATTTCTATAAGCAATACGTAGATATTCTACTCATCACACTACTTAAACTGATTATATCATATTAACAAGCAGCTAAAAAGGGTAATTTGTACTGTATCTAGATACTTATAATCAATAAAATGCAAAAGCTAATACATAAATGCAAAAGCCAATATTATCTGGTCATTTTTAACAGGATCTCCTGCATCCTGAAGGACACACAAAACAAATGTCAGGGGACAAACAGCCATTAGGTGATAATTAATCCCAATTCAGCCACTTGCATGGGCATCTCTCCCCAGGGAACTGGCAGAGTTCAAGGTGGCCTGTGTCAGGCTAAGAGTTGGGATGTGATGAACCTTATTTATGGCATAAAGCAAAACACTAGTGTCACTGTTGAGCCAGAAATGGCACAAATCCACTCCAAGGCTGCTTTGCAGGAGAAGGAGACCTTAATACAAAAATCCTCTCTTTTATAGACAAGTTCAACACATTCTACTTGATTGGCTAATTAACAAAAACATCTTTCTCACAGAGTAGGAAAACACCACCTGCAGGTTTATACTAACAAGTTATCATCATTTTTATCCAACTCCCTAAAAAGTCTCACAAGTCCACTGTGAGAAAACAAAGCCCGTTTCCTCTCTGACCAGGCTGTTGCACCCCACACCAGGAGTTTTGCCTCAACAAGAGGAGCAGCTTCTTCACATGGAGGGTGGCAGAGCACTGGAAAAGCTGCCCAGGGAGGGCATGGCTGGGCCCATGTCGCTGGACACATTCCAAATCCACCTGGCTGTGTCCCTGTGTCACCTGCTGCAGGTGACCCTTTGGTTCTTCAGCTTGCAATCTACATGGTCTGCACAATGCTGGAAAAGAACTCCAAATTTTGTTTTTGGGCTCAGAGTCACAAAGAGGCACGAGATGAAGGTCTAGGAGGTTCCCTGATTGCAGGCACACTGGTTTACATTGGGTCATACTTGTAATAACACCACACAGTGGTGGGAGCCTGACATGGGAGGAATTCAGGCTAAAAATGAGCCCATTTTGGTTGAGCTGTTGGGATAACTTGCTGCCTTACGTCAGTCACACTCCTGCTAACATCACTGTGATTCCACTGTAAGATGAGCCAGGCCATAATGGTTTATTCTCCTGTGAAATTTATTTCATTTGTGGCATAAGCCACTGTGTCTTCCAATTTAAAGGCAAAGTTATTCCCATGTTGTTGCCTCCTTTCATTGTGATCTGACAAAAATAGATAACACGAAGATTATCATAAATACAACACATAATTAAAAGATTAATCCATCTAAGCCTGAAGAACAGTATCTTATTTCTGGTTTCTAGAAATTTACGCAACTTGGTTCTAATTTGCATCCAGCATTAGATTTAGAACTAGCTGAGGCTAGAATTATGAGCAAACACAAGTCACTACCATCTACAATATTTCATTTAAAAATCCTAAGTAACCACAGAAATATCAGGCTTACCATAACTAAAGCTTCTTGACTTATTTTCACCTCTTTTGCTATACCTCAAAAATTAGGATTCTTACTCTAGTTCTTCTGAACATTGATTGCTTTATGAATAATGGAATAAATGACAAGTGGGCAGTCCAAGAGCTCATTGAGCTTTACTAACATTGTTTTTCACTATGGTGTGCATGCATCTTCTACAACTAAAATAATCCCAGTTTAATTTTTTAAAAAATTTTCCTATTCTCCCCCCCCCCCAAACAAAAACCAAGCCATACATTTCTACCAAGTGAGAAAGTCGAGTATGAACCTACAAAAATACAGCCAAAGAGCTGCTTGCACCTAAATTGGAACAAAAAGCAAGATCTCCAGATCCTTCCTTCTCTGTCAAACCAGCTGTAGAGTTGTAACTCCTACTCACCTTCATATTTGTTTTGCATTTAAATAACACAGGCAAGGACACTCATTTCAGCTTCTTCATCTCCCCAGCTCCTTTTTTTCATACTTGTGATGAAACAACACTTTCAGGCTTTAGTCCTCTGAGAAAGGCTCTTGAAATTAGGAATGTTTAGCCAGGGGAAAATAAAAAAAAAAAAGAGCTCTGGGAACCTTATCATTCTCTGCAGGGGTGGGAGGGCTCATCTCTTCCCCCCCAAAAAAAAAACAATCAGACAAGAGAAAGCAGACTCAAAACGTGCCAAAGAAAGTTTAGATTGAATATTAAGAAAAATTTTCCCACTGGAAGAGTCACCTTCCTTGAAAGGATATGAAAAAAGTATAGATGTAAAACTTCAGGAGACAGTTTAATAATGGTTTGAATGACCTTAAGGGTCTTTTCCAACATAAATCATCCTGTTAAGCTAAATAAAATTTCAAATCTCTTAGAAAAATATCTTACAAAGACAACATAAAATCACTTCTCCTTTCAAGAGGCTATCTCTAACTTAGCTTTAAAAAGGAGAGTAACCTGTTCAAACCATTACACTTCCCCTTAAGCTGCCCCTCTCTCCAGTGGAGGTTTTTATAGGAGAAAGCCTAACTTAAGTCAGCTGGAGACATTCTGGCTAATGATGAGAGCCACCTGAAGAACATTAGGGGTAAATCTATATCTTGAGGGTAAGGCAGAGTATTTGTAGTGTTCTTGGGGGACTGGTAGTGGTCTTACATCCCTGCTGGAAATGTTGTAGACAGTGAGTATTGTTGTGGTATTTTGTATGTCAATTTCTGTATATTTTTTTATTTTTTGTTTATAGGCAAGATAACCTGATGAGAGGCTGTGCTGGATTTATTCAAGTCCATCATGATGAGTCCAGGAGGTGCTAACACGTGTATGTTGCTGGGGGAGTACTCAGGTGCTGCCCCTGGCTCTCCTAGGGATGTCTGGGGTCATAGTCTGTTGCTATGGTAACTGTGGCTTACTGGGCACGTTTGGGGTGACTGCTCTGTCAGGACACTCTGCAGAGCATCTTTGTGGCAGAAGGAGGCCTGAGGAGGCTCTTGAGGCACAAACTGGTTTTGGTGGGACTTCCTGTCCTGAGCAGCTTCTCCTGCAAACAGGGCTGTGGTGGTGGGTGAGTTACTCATACCCTGTGACCAAACCAGAACTTAAAACCCCTAACTCTCTCTTTTTTCCACCGGTTTACCCTTAAAGTGTTCGAGGTCATTACAGGAACAGCCATAAGGTGGCACAATTGCCTCACGTTCCAAGTGCCGGTCCCAGAAAACAGTGTAATTTGCGCACTCAAACTCTGCTGCTATTTACAGAGTGCTCACATGGTTTCACAAGTTGTAAGTCAAGCTGATGGAAAGATGTATGGTTGCCATGTATGTGTATATCGACTTTAAAATTAAATTAAGCTTTACGAAAGGTCTTTCCATTTCAGGAACAAGGGACAAAAGAGAAAGTGGAATGCTTCTGGTTATTTAAATAAGGTAGAGTGTAACAAAGTAATTTTGACAAATACAGGATTTGGGAAGAGATTTAATGAGGAAGAGCCAAAAGGATATAAACCTGCACTTTACTCCCTGAGGGACTTTTTCAAGTGTCATATTCTTCCAACAGCATTTCCTTGTACCTGGGACAGGACTGGTGTCCATAAGGAGATGTGGAGATGAGCTGTATCCAGAGTCAACAGTGTGATTTTCCCTGGATTTGCATGAGGGTAGCACCACCATCCTTCTGGGAGTTCTCTGTGTGCTAACCTGGATTTTCTCAGCAATGCTATGATGTGTGGTGCTGCTTTTAAAGGGTTTGTTCTCTGGCAATTTTGTACCTCTGCCCAACCAAGGATGTGGTGTTCTAAGTGTTCTCTCAATGTATTCATCTGGATTTGGGTTCTTGGAGCTTGCTCTGTGCCTACAGAAGAATTCTAAAGAGTTGTAATCTCTCTATAGAATTGAATATTATTAATTCAAGAGTGTATTTGAAGTTAAAATTCCCTTAACATAAAAGAATTAATAAGGTACTTTGAATAGGCATTTACGTTATTAATCAGTCTTATTTATAGGGTTTTATTTGGATTTAAGTTAGGAATAAGTGGTATCTGAAATAGATGCTGTCTTCATGGACATGAAGAGTATTATTTTAGCTGTAAATGAAGAGAAAAACAACTCATCTGAAGAATATTAGTTAAGAAAGGTCAGATTCTTATACGTGGAAAGATTGGGGAAACGGTTTGCTGGACTTCAGGATGATTCCAATAACGGTACAGTCTCATTGAGGGAAACGAGCACTGTCTCCAGTTACACAGCATGGACAGCCATGGATATTGGGTGCTTTGCAGTCCCATTGCACAGCTGGAATGAATCTCGAGGGCCTTTAGCTGACTTAAGAAAGGAAAGAATACCTTTGATTTTGATGTACTTTTAAATCCTGTCCAATACTGTGGCTGTCTGGTTAGTTTAAACAGAAGATGAGAGGTCTAACATGAAAGTGACATTTATTTACATTTTTGGTGCAGGTTGATCCAGGCAATTGTCTTGTGTATATTCAAGCTGATACTTGTGTGTCAAATCTATGTTTATATAGCTATTCTGAACCAGATGGGGAAAGAAATTGTGCATATTTCCCTTTCTCTTAGTGTATTTATGCTTCTCTTTCTTAATGCAAACAAATATTTTTCAGATACATTTGAAAAAGCCATCAGGCTCACATTAAAAATGTGTTTTGTTTTTGGAGCATTCAGAGCTTACTTGTGAGTAAGAATTAGGGTAACCAGCAACCACCCTTCCAGGTAAGCTGCAGTATGCCTCTCCTCCTGACACAGAACATGAAGTGTTGAGTAGTTAGCATCTTAACTGACTTCTTTCTTCTCACTCTTGGAATGATAAAACAAGTAGTTATAATACTGGTTTCTTAATCTTAATCCGATTATTGTGAAGTGCACTGGGCAGATTAGTGTTGATAGCATGTTTATTTGATTGGAGATGCCATTTTACAGTATTGTAGGATTGAAGTGACAATAATCATGAGTTGTTCTGTGGAAATAAGCTCAGGAAATGCTCCTAATGAATGAGAAGCCATCCTCATTTCCCTTAATACGGAAAAAGAAAACAAAGCTGGAAGAGGAGCATCTAGAGGGTAATGAAGAGACTGAGAGCAAGTTGGCAGAAGAATGAAATCCAAGGGGTTTTCGTTGAATCTTTATCTGTGGTACTCCAAGCAATGGCAATGCTATTTGTGTGTCGTGCCCTCGGTTGCCATGCGGCAGCAGCGGAGGGAATGTTTGGGGTGCCAGGCTGTTGGTGTGCTCACAATGGGCTGTTGGCCTGGGGGTGTTTGGGGTGCCAGGCGGGTGCCAGGGCAGCAGTGGGTTCCTGGCAGTGTTTGGGGTGAGTGGCCAGTGCTGAGGCTGGCCCAGGGCAGAGCAGCCTGGTGGCTGAGGGCAGGGGGAGCCCTGAGGAGGCTCTGGAGGCACCAAAAGCTTTTGGCAGGATCAGCTGTGCCAGGGGAGCCCTTCTGCAAACTCTGGGGCCGTGCTGGGTGAGTCACTGCTACCCTGTGAGCAAAGCAGGCTGTAAAACCCTTAACTTATGGTCAGGCCTAAAAGAACAACTTGTTTCTTTCCAGTTGGTGTAGAAATGTTGGCCAATTACTAAGCTGTCCTATACGCAAAAGAATAACTAAAGGAGATATTTTATATAGGATTTTAAACTATTAATTAATGTTAAGAATGGAGTGGTTACATTTATTGAAGGTTCATCTGTTAGACTGTTTGTCATCTGGTTCCAGAGCTTTTTTTGAGTAACCTGGTTTAAGTGTCATTGCAACAGCAAAATCAAATGCTTTTAAGGTGATGGTCTTTTGTTGTTATTGGTATTTGATTTAGAAGATCTTCATTGCACTGCCTTTTATAGGCTGATGGGTATTAGACACAGTAGCAGTATTCTGTGTTGCAAAGAAAGCATTTCAGTAATGCAATGGGCATTGGTGGAAATTCTGCGAAATCAAGGTTAAAGAACTGTTTTGTAAATGTTCATAGTTGAAATACCATGTGATTTCCTAATTTATGTAGCTGATAAAGTTAGCTTTTAACTGGAGCTTATAACTAATGTTTATTACAAAAATTAGTAGATTTGCATTGTATAATTAATATATCAGTAAGAGTTTAGGGAAGTTATTATGATATGGTTTAAACATTTTATATATAAAGGAAGCAGAAGAAACTTGTAAACAGTCTGATATCAATAGCAATTATTATTCTTTGGAGTTACTTGTGGAAGACAAAACCAGTAGAGACTGTAATGAAGAATAGAATGTTCAATGAGATGGATGATGTAACAAACTGTGTCTTTTTTACTCATGAATAGGTGTTTGTCCTTGTTTTATTTTAGCTGTTTTAATTGGGGCTGTTTTGAAATTCTAAGAAAATGAGCATTATATCTTACAGTTTAGACAAACAGCTTTTAACAAAAGTTAGGATAAGTTATATTAAGCAACACTTGGAATGAATGAAGTAAAAATATTTTACAAGTGTATTAATGGATTTGTTAATTTTTATATATATGGATGTAAATATGGTATTATTAGTAGTATTATAGTAACTAAAATGTATAAATTTGTTATATATTTGCTGTATTGTTGTTATGTATTTGTTGTATATATTAAAGTAAAAAATGTATTTTTAGTAGTATTATTATAATAACTAAAGTGTGTAGATTTGTTGTATGACTTTTTTTAGTTATGGTGTTAAATTCTATTTACTAAAGAACTTATTTAGCTAAGTTTTATTATTTATTGAAGCTTTGATCTATCTGGTGCTTTATCCTCTATGGAATGCATTAAGAGCCGTGTGTGAGCTCCCAGGAGTGGTGTGTGTGGGGAACCAGGATGCCCTGCCCAGGCCAGCAGGGCACCTCTCTGGGTTTTAAACTGTTTTTTGCTTTTTGTACGTTATGTACAGGTTTGTGTTGACTCTGACGCTTGTATGTCATGTGTATGTTTATAAACCTGTTCTGAGCCAAATGGGGAAACAATTTCTCTTTATGTATTTATACTTCTTTTTCTCAATGCAGACAAAATATTTTCAAATGTATTTAAGTACTGGAATAAGCCATCAGGCTCTTGTTTAAAATGTACTTTCTTTTGGAGTGCTTAGAGGTATTTTGAGAGTGTGAATTTGTGAAACCTGTAACTCTAATGGAATATCCTACTTTCCTTATTGTTTGACCAATGTTCTTTCTGATGCAATAGCAGTGTATTTATGAAAAAGAGTGTTCTAGAAATCAGTTGCTTTCCTGGTGCACTGTGCTTTCTAAATGACATGACAGGTACTTGAGATGTTCTGGTACTAATGGTATTTTTTCCTCCTAAGATTTCTTTAGCATTCTTGTAGGTGGGAATAAGTATTCTTTCAGCTGCAATGAAATCATCTAAAAAAACGGTGTTGGATCTAGGAAGGCTTGACTTGTGTCAATAGGGCCTTCTGGGGGAGGATGCACTGCAACAGGTAAGCATTTACCATTTCCTATTTAATAGAATAATAATAAGCCATAGTTTAGGCCTATCACAAAGGTGTGAAGCTACCAGTGGGTAAGACCAGTATGAAGTTATGTTGTGTGATGTATGTGATTGTTTTTCAACGATGGAATTGTGATCCTTAACTGCGAGGAGAAATGCCAAGTGTGTAAGTGCACAATGAGGCCTGTGAGACCAGGCAAATGTTGAGATGGGAAAGATGTGGACAATATTTAGGAATATTTCATGTTAGTTATATCTAAGTTGTTTGGATTGTAGTCGGGAATAAGTGGTATCTGAAGTAGCTCTTGTCATCCTAGACTTCTGGGTGATTCTCTGATGGGAGTCAGAGAGGGTTGGCAGCAGAATGAAATGCATGGGGTTTTGGTTGAATCTTTATGTTTGGTAGCAATCCCAGCCTATATCTGTGGTACTCCAAGCAATGGCAATGGTGTTTGTGTGTTGTGCCCTCGGTTGCCATGCGGCAGCAGCGGAGGGAATGTTTGGGGTGCCAGGCTGTTGGTGTGCTCACAATGGGCTGTTGGCCTGGGGGTGTTTGGGGTGCCAGGCGGGTGCCAGGGCAGCAGTGGGTTCCTGGCAGTGTTTGGGGTGAGTGGCCAGTGCTGAGGCTGGCCCAGGGCAGAGCAGCCTGGTGGCTGAGGGCAGGAGGAGCCCTGAGGAGGCTCTGGAGGCACCAAAAGCTCTTGGCAGGATCAGCTGTGCCAGGGGAGCCCTTCTGCAAACTCTGGGGCTGTGCTGGGTGAGTCACTGCTACCCTGTGAGCAAAGCAGGGGGTAAAACCCTTAACTTATGGTCAGGCCTAAAAGGGCACATTGCTTCCTTCTAGATGGTGTAGAGATGTTGGCCAATTAATAAGCTGTCCTATATGTCAAAGAATAACTAAAGGAGATATTTTATATAGGATTTTAAACTATTAATTAATGTTAAGAATGGACTGGTTACTTTTATTGAAGGTTCATCTGTTAGACTGTGTGTCATCTGGTTCCAGAGCTTTGTTTGAGTAACCTGGTTTAAGTGTCATTGCAACAGCAAAATGAAATGCTTTTAAGGTGATGGTCTTTTTTGTCATTGGTATTTGATTTAGAAGATCTTCATTGCACTGCCTTTTATAAGCTGATGGGTATTGGACACAGTAGCAGTATTCTGTGTTGCAAAGAAAGCATTTCAGTAATGCAATGGGCATTGGGGGAAATTCTGCGAAATCAAGGTTAAAAAACTGTTTTGTAAATGTTCATAGTTGAAATACCATGTGATTTCCTAATTGATGTAGCTGATAAAGTTAGCTTTACAATGGAGCTTATAAATAATGTTTATTACAGAAATCAGTAGATTTGCATTGTATAATTAATATATCAGTAGTAAGAGTTTAGGGAAGTTATTATGATATGGTTTAAACATTTTATATATAAAGGAAGCAGAAGAAACTTGTAAACAGTCTGATATCAATAGCAATTATTATTCTTTGGAGTTACTTGTGGAAGACAAAACCAATAGAGACTGTAATGAAGAAGAGAATGTTCAATGAGATGGATGATGTAACAAACTTTGACTTTTTTACTCATGAATAGGTGTTTGTCCTTGTTTTATTTTAGCTGTTTTAATTGGGGCTGTTTTGAAATTCTAAGAAAATTACCATTATATCTTACAGTTTAGACAAACAGCTTTTAACAAAAGTTAGGATAAGTTATATTAAACAACACTTGGAATGAATGAAGTAAAAATATTTTACAAGTGTATTAATGGATTTGTTAATTTTTATATATATGGATGTAAATATGGTATTATTAGTAGTATTATAATAACTAAAATGTATAAATTTGTTATATATTTGTTGTATTGTTGTTATGTATTTGTTGTATATATTGAAGTAAAAAAGGTATTATTAGCAGTATTATTATAATAACTAAAGTGTGTAGATTTGTTGTATGACTTTTTTTAGTTATGCTGTTAAATTCTATTTACTAAAGAAATTTTTTAGGTTAAAGTTATTCTTTATTGAAGCTTTGATCTCTCTGGTGCTTTATCCTCTATGGAATGCATTAAGAACCGTGTGTGAGCTCCCAGGAGTGGTGTGTGTGGGGAACCAGGATGCCCTGCCCAGGCCAGCAGGGCACCTCTCTGGGTTTTAAACTGTTTTTTGCTTTTTGTACATTATGTACAGGTTTGTGTTGACTCTGACACTTGTATATCATGTGTGTGTTTATAAACCTGTTCTGAACCAAATGGGGAAACAATTTCTCTTTGTGTATTTATACTTCTTTTTCTCAATGCAGACAAAATGTTTTCAAATGTATTTAAGTACTGGAATAAGCCATCAGGCTCTTGTTTAAAATGTACTTTCTTTTGGAGTGCTTAGAGGTATTTTGAGAGTGTGAATTTTTGTAACCTGTAACTCTAATGGAATATCCTGCTTTCCTCATTGTTTGACCAATGTTATTTCTGATGCAATAGCAGTGTATCTATGAAAAAGAGTGTTGTAGAAATCAGTTGCTTTCCTGGTGCACTGTGCTTTCTAAATGACATGACAGGTACTTGAGACATTCTGGTACTAATGGTATTTTTTCCTGCTAAGATTTCTTTAGCATTCTTGTAGCTGGAAATAAGTATTCTTTCAGCTGCAATGAAATCATCTAAAAAAATGGTGTTGGATCTAGGAAGGCTTGACTTGTGTCAATAGGGCCTTCTGGGCGAGGATGCACTGCAACAGGTAAGCATTTACCATTTCCTATTTAATAGAATAATAATAAGCCATAGATTAGGCCTATCACAAAGGTGTCAAGCTGCCAATGGGTAAGACCAGTATGAAGTTATGTTGTGTGATGTATGTGATTGTTTTTCAACGATGGAATTGTGATCCTTAACGGCCAGGAGAAATGCCAAGTGTGTAAGTGCACAATGAGGCCTGTGAGACCAGGCAAATGTTGAGATGGGAAAGATGTGGACAATATTTAGGAATATTTCATGTTAGTTATATCTAAGTTGTTTGGATTGTAGTTGGGAATAAGTGGTATCTGAAGTAGCTCTTGTCATCATAGACTTCTGGGTGATTCTCTGATGGGAGTCAGAGTGGGTTGGCAGCAGAATGAAATGCATGGGGTTTTGGTAGAAACTTTATCTTTGGTAGCAATCCCAGCCTATATCTGTGGCACTCCAAGCAATGGCAATGCTGTTTGTGTGTTGTGCCCTCGGTTGCCATGCGGCAGCAGCAGAGGGAATGTTTGGGGTGCCAGGCTGTTGGTGTGCTCACAATGGGCTGTTGGCCTGGGGGTGTTTGGGGTGCCAGGCGGGTGCCAGGGCAGCAGTGGGTTCCTGGCAGTGTTTGGGGTGAGTGGCCAGTGCTGAGGCTGGCCCAGGGCAGAGCAGCCTGGTGGCTGAGGGCAGGGGGAGCCCTGAGGAGGCTCTGGGGGCACCAAAAGCTCTTGGCAGGATCAGCTGTGCCAGGGGAGCCCTTCTGCAAACTCTGGGGCAGTGCTGGGTGAGTCACTGCTACCCTGTGAGCAGAGCAGGGTGTGAAACCCTTAACTTCTGGTCAGGCCTAAAAGGGCACATTGCTTCCTTCTAGATGGTGTAGAAATGTTGGCCAATTACTAAGCTGTCCTATATGTCAAAGAATAACTAAAGGAGATATTTTATATAGGTTTTTAAACTATAATTAATCTTAAGAATGGAGTGGTTACTTGTATTGAAGGTTCATATGTTAGACTGTTTGTCATCTGGTTCCAGAGCTTTTTTTGAGTAACCTGGTTTAAGTGTCATTGCAACAGCAAAATCAAATGCTTTTAAGGTGATGGTCTTTTGTTGTTATTGGTATTTGATTTAGAAGGTCTTCATTGCACTGCCTTTTATAGGCTGATGGGTATTGGACACAGTAGCAGTATTCTGTGTATCAAAGAAAGCATTTCAGTAATGCAATGGGCATTGGGGGAAATCATGTGAAATCAAGGTTAAAAAACTGTTTTGTAAATGTTCATAGTTGAAATACCATGTGATTTCCTAATTTATGTAGCTGATAAAGTTAGCTTTTCAATGGAGCTTATAAATAATGTTTATTACACAAATTAGTAGATTTGCATTGTATAATTAATATATCAGTAGTAAGAGTTTAGGGAAGTTATTATAATATGGTTGAAACATTTATATATAAAGGAAGAAGAAGAAACTTTAAAACAGACTGATATCAATAGCAATTATTATTCTTTGGAGTTAGTTGTGTAAGACAAAACCAGTAGGGACTGTAATGAAGAATAGAATGTTCAATGAGATGGATGATGTAACAGTGACTTTTTTTACTCATGAATGGGTGCTTGTCCTTGTTTTATTTTAGCTGTTTTAATTGGGGCTGTTTTAAATGTCTAAGAAAATGAACATTATATCTTACAGTTTAGATGAAGAGCTTTTAACCAAAGTTAGGATAAGTTATATTAAACAACACTTGGAATGAATGAACTAAAAATATTTTACAAGTGTATTAATGGATTTGTTAATTGTTATATATATGGATGTAAATAAGTTATTATTAGTAGTATTATAATAACTAAAATGTATAAATTTGTTATATATTTGTTATATTGTTATGTATTTGTTGTATATATTGAAGTAAAAAAGGTATTATTAGCAGTATTATTATAATAACTAAAATGTGTAGATTTGTTGTATGACTTTTTTTAGTTATGGTGTTAAATTCTATTTACTAAATAACTTGTTTAGCTAAGTTTTATTATTTATTGAAGCTTTGATCTATCTGGTGCTTTATCCTCTATGGAATGCATTAAGAGCCGTGTGTGAGCTCCCAGGAGTGGTGTGTGTGGGGAACCAGGATGCCCTGCCCAGGCCAGCAGGGCACCTCTCTGGGTTTTAAACTGTTTTTTTCTTCTTGTGCATTATGTACAGGTTTGTGTTGACTCTGACACTTGTATATCAGGAGTGTGTTTATAAACCTATTCTGAGCCAAATGGGCAACCATTTCTCTTTATGTGTTTATACTTCTCTTTCTCAATGTAGCCAAAATGTTTTCAAATGTATTTAAGTACTGGAATAAGCCATCAGGCTCTTATTTAAAATGTGCTTTCTTTTGGAGTGCTTAGAGGTATTTTGAGAGTGTGAATTTGTGTAACCTGTAACTCTAATGGAATATCCTGCTTTCCTCACTGTTTGACCAATGTTATTTCTCATGCAATAGCAGTGTATTTATGAAAAAGAGTGTTCTAGAAATCAGTTGCTTTCCTGGTGCAATGTGCTTTCTAAATGGCATGACAGGTATTTGAGACGTTCTGGTACTAATGGTATTTTTTCCTGCTAAGATTTCTTTAGCATTCTTGTAGGTGGAAATAAGTATTCTTTCAGCTGTAATGAAATCATCTACAACATGGCGTTGGGTCTAGGGAGGCTTGCTTGTGTCAATAGGGCCTTCTGGGTGAGGATGCACTGCAACAGGTAAGCATTTGTCGTTTTCCATTTAATAGAGTAATAATAGGCCATAGAATAGGCTTATCACAAAGGTGTCAAGCTGCCAATGGGTAAGACCAGTATGAAGTTATGTTGTGTGATGTATGTGATTGTTTTTCAATGATGGGATTGTGATCCTTAACTGCCAGGAGAAATGCCAAGTGTGTAAGTGCACAATGAGGCCTGTGAGATCAGGCAAATGTTGAGATGGGAAAGGTTCTGTAATGGTGATTCTAGGCTGAATCAGCAGTTTGATTGCGTGCTGGACACCAGGTCAGTGTTTGCTGTGCTGTGCTGGCTGTGCCGGGGCTGTGGGCGCTGGCAGGAGCGGCCATCAGGTGTCAGGATTGGCCCAGGCTGCAGGTCGGGGTCCTGAGAACGGTGTCACTGCTGTGGCACTGTGCTGGCACTGACACAGGGACTGCCAGGGCTCACGGGCTGCTGCCAATCCTATGGTTGCCATATACGTGGAGATGAATTTCTAAAATGAATGTTAGCTTGAAATAAGGTCTTTTCTCTTCAGGAATGAGAGACAGAGGTGAAAGTGGAGAGCTTCTGGTTCACATATTGAATCTTAGAAACGTTAAAACTGTGTTTGAGGTCAATATTTTTGAAACACAACTTCTCACTTAGTTTTTCTTTTATTTTTAATAGGATTTTAAACAATTAAGATTGAAATGAATGGTTTTATCTAAGGTTCGCGTATTATAGACTATTTGTCATCTGGTTCCCAAGTTGGTTTCTGTAATTGGGTTCAAGTGTCAGTGCAAGAACAAACTCCAATGCTTTTCAAATGGTGCTGATGCAGTGTCAGTGGTGTTTGGTTCCAAAGCTCTCTGGAGCACTCTGTCTGTCACCTGATGAATGGTAGTGACAGTAACAGTATTTGCTCCTGCTTAGAAAGCATTTGAATAATGCCTGGGGAATTGGGGAAAATTGCAAGAGTTCAAGGTTATTCACACTCATCTGTAAGTGTTCACAGGGTTTTAACAGACACCTAAGAGCAGTGGTGTGTGTGGGGAAACAGGATCCTCTGCCCAGGCCAGCAGGGCACTTCTGAGTATGTTCCTTGTGTAACTGGAAATAATGCTACCATGTTAATGACGTTTATTGGGCATGAAACAATGATTGGTTTGGTAAATGGGAGAGATGATGCTGTTAGGCAGAATAACTGGGCCCTTTGGTGATCTGTGCTAATCCAGAGCAGTGTAATATTGCTCAGTGCCATTTACAGGGTTTTTTCCTGGGAGCAAGAGTGTTCCTAGGTACTTTCTGACCAATGCTTCCAAAGTCAATGTGAATATTTGGCGTGACCCTTTGGCAAACAAGTCCTGAGTGATGAGTAAGAAAGGTAGAATACGTTAGAATCACGGGTCATATTTCGTACCAGTACTGGTAAAGTTTCACTTAAATGGTCAAATCACTGTGCAAAGATTTGGAAAACAGAAGGAAGTGTTATCAAAGGGAGAGAGGAAAAATTCAAGAAATGGAGGTCATGTGTCCCGTGGGAGAGCTTATTTGTAACAGTGACTAGGTTGGAGTCTGGGTTTGTTTGGATTGTAATAGTTTTGGTTTAAAAAATGAAAGTGAACTGAAAGCATTTTTTACTTGCTTCTATGTGCTAGGTATTGATATTAAATGGAAATCTAGGTTACAAATAGAACTGTAGTATGGAAAGGCTGGAAATTTTCGTATAATTTAAGAGTTTGTGTTTGTAAGTAAGTGAAATAAAAATATTTATAGTAGTCATGCGGTAAATGGTTTTCAGGGAAATGTGGACAATATTTAGGGATATTTTATGTTAGTTATATCTAAGTTGTTTGAATTGTAGTTGGGAATAAGTGGTATCTGAAGTAGCTCTTGTCATCATAGACTTCTGGGTCATTCTCTGATGGGAGTCAGAGAGGGTTGGCAGCAGAATGAATGAAATGCATGGGGTTTTGGTTGAATCTTTATGTTTGGTATCAATCCCAGCCTATATCTGTGGCACTCCAAGCAATGGCAATGCTGTTTGTGTGTTGTGCCCTCGGTTGCCATGCGGCAGCAGCGGAGGGAATGTTTGGGGTGCCAGGCTGTTGGTGTGCTCACAATGGGCTGTTGGCCTGGGGGTGTTTGGGGTGCCAGGCGGGTGCCAGGGCAGCAGTGGGTTCCTGGCAGTGTTTGGGGTGAGTGGCCAGTGCTGAGGCCTGGCCCAGGGCAGAGCAGCCTGGTGGCTGAGGGCAGGGGGAGCCCTGAGGAGGCTCTGGGGGCACCAAAAGCTCTTGGCAGGATCAGCTGTGCCAGGGGAGCCCTTCTGCAAACTCTGGGGCTGTGCTGGGTGAGTCACTGCTACCCTGTGAGCAAAGCAGGGGGTAAAACCCTTAACTTATGGTCAGGCCTAAAAGGGCACATTGCTTCCTTCTAGATGGTGTAGAAATGTTGGCCAATTACTAAGCTGTCCTATATGTCAAAGAATAACTAAAGGAGATATTTTATATAGGATTTTAAACTATTAATTAATGTTAAGAATGGAATGGTTACTTTTATTGAAGGTTCATATGTTAGACTGTTTGTCATCTGGTTCCAGAGCTTTTTTTGAGTAACCTGGTTTAAGTGTCATTGCAACAGCAGAATGAAATGCTTTTAAGGTGATGGTCTTTTGTTGTCATTGGTATTTGATTTAGAAGATCTTCATTGCACTGCCTTTTATAAGCTGATGGGAATTAGACACAGTAGCAGTATATTCTGTGTTGCAAAGAAAGCATTTCAGTAATGCAATGGGCATTGGGGGAAATGCTGCTAAATTAAGGTTAAAAATCTGTTTTGTAAATGTTCATAGTTGAAATACCATGTGATTTCCTTATTTATGTAGCTGATAAAGTTAGCTTTTCAATGGAGCTTTTAAATAATGTTTATTACAAAAATTAGTAGATTTGCATTGTATAATTAATATATCAGTAGTAAGAGTTTAGGGAAGTTATTATAATATGGTTGAAACATTTATATATAAAGGAAGCAGAAGAAACTTGTAAACAGTCTGATATCAATAGCAATTATTATTCTTTGGAGTTACTTGTGGAAGACAAAACCAATAGAGACTGTAATGAAGAACAGAATCTTGAATGAGATGGATGATGTAACAAACTGTGTGTTTTTTACTCATGAATAGGTGTTTGTCCTTGTTTTATTTTAGCTGTTTTAATTGGGGCTGTTTTAAAATTCTAAGAAAATGAACATTTTATCTTACAGTTTAGAGAAACAGCTTTTAACCAAAGTTAGGATAAGTTATATTAAACAACACTTGGAATGAATGAACTAAAAATATTTTACAAGTGTATTAATGGATTTGTTAATTGTTATATGTATAGACGTAAATAAGGTATTATTAGTAGTATGATAATAACTCAAATGTATAAATTTGTTGTTATATATTTGCTGTATTGTTGTTATCTATTTGTTGTATATATTGAAGTAGAAAAGGTATTATTAGTAGTATTATTATAATAACTAAAATGTGTAGATTTGTTGTATGTCTTTTTTTAGTTATGGTGTTAAATTCTATTTACTAAGAAATTGTTTAGCTAAGTTTTATTATTTATTGAAGCTTTGATCTATCTGGTGCTTTATCCTCTATGGAATGCATTAAGAGCCATGTGTGAGCTCCCAGGAGTGGTGTGTGTGGGGAACCAGGATGCCCTGCCCAGGCCAGCAGGGCACCTCTCTGGGTTTTAAACTGTTTTTTGCTTTTTGTACATTACGTACAGGTTTGTGTTGACTCTGACACTTGTATGTCATGTGTGTGTTTATAAACCTGTTCTGAACCAAATGGGGAAACAATTTCTCTTTGTGTATTTATACTTCTTTTTCTCAATGTAGACAAAATGTTTTCAAATGTATTTAAGCACTGGAATAAGCCATCAGGCTCTTATTTAAAATGTACTTTCTTTTGGGGTGCTTCGAGGTATTTTGAGAGTGTGAATTTGTGTCACCTGTAACTCTAATGGAATATCCTGCTTTCCTCATTGTTTGACCAGTGTTATTTCTGATGCAATAGCAGTGTATCTATGAAAAAGAGTGTTGTAGAAATCAGTTGCTTTCCTGGTGCAATGTGCTTTCTAAATGACATGACAGGTACTTGAGATGTTCTGATACTAATGGTGTTTTTTCCTCCTAAGATTTCTTTAGCATTCTTGTAGGTGGAAATAAGCATTCTTTCAGTTGTAATGAAATCATCTAAAAAATGGCGTTGGGTCTAGGGAGGCTTGCTTGTGTCAATAGGGCCTTCTGCGGGAGGATGTACTGCAACAGGTCAGCATTTGTCATTTTCCATTTAATAGAATAATACTAAGCCATAGATTAGGCTTATCACAAAGGTGTCAAGCTGCCAATGGGTAAGACCAGTATGAAGTTATGTTGTGTGATGTATGTGATTGTTTTTCAATGATGGGATTGTGCTCCTTAACCGCGAGGAGAAATGCCAAGTGTATAAGTGCACAATGAGGCCTGTGAGATCAGGCAACTGTTGAGATGGGAAAGATGTGGACAATATTTAGGGATATTTCATGTTAGTTATATCTAAGTTGTTTGGATTGTAGTTGGGAATAAGTGGTATCTGAAGTAGCTCTTGTCATCACAGGCTTCTGGGTGATTCTCTGATGGGAGTCAGAGAGGGTTGGCAGCAGAATGAAACCCATGGGGTTTTGGTTGAATCTTTATGTTTGGTATCAATCCCAGCCTATATCTGTGGCACTCCAAGCAATGGCAATGCTGTTTGTGTGTTGTGCCCTCGGTTGCCATGCGGCAGCAGCGGAGGGAATGTTTGGGGTGCCAGGCTGTTGGTGTGCTCAAAATGGGCTGTTGGCCTGGGGGTGTTTGGGGTGCCAGGCGGGTGCCAGGGCAGCAGTGGGTTCCTGGCAGTGTTTGGGGTGAGTGGCCAGTGCTGAGGCTGGCCCAGGGCAGAGCAGCCTGGTGGCTGAGGGCAGGGGGAGCCCTGAGGAGGCTCTGAAGGCACCAAAAGCTCTTGGCAGGATCAGCTGTGCCAGGGGAGCCCTTCTGCAAACTCTGGGGCTGTGCTGGGTGAGTCACTGCTACCCTGTGAGCAAAGCAGGGGGTAAAACCCTTAACTTATGGTCAGGCCTAAAAGAGCCCATTGCTTCCTTCTAGATGGTGTAGAAATGTTGGCCAATTACTAAGCTGTCCTATATGTAAAAGAATAACTAAAGGAGATATTTTATGTAGGATTTTAAACTAATGTTAAGAATGGAGTGGTTACTTGTATTTGAAGTTCATCTGTTAGACTGTTTGTCATCTGGTTCCAGAGCTTTTTTTGAGTAACCTAGTTTAAGTGTCATTGCAACAGCCAAATCAAATGCTTTTAAGGTGATGGTCTTTTTTGTCATTAGTGTTTGATTTAGAAGATCTTCATTGCACTGCCTTTTATAAGCTGATGGGTATTAGACCCAGTAGCAGTATTCTGTGTTGCATAGAAAGCATTTCAGTAATGCAATGGGCATTGGGGGAAATGCTGCTAAATCAAGGTTAAAAATCTGTTTTGTAAATGTTCATAGTTGAAATACCATGTGATTTCCTAATTGATGTCGCTGATAAAGTTAGCTTTTCAATGGAGCTTATAAATAATGTTTATTACAAAAATTAGTAGGTTCACATGATATAATTAATATATCAGTAGTAAGAGTTTAGGGAAGTTATTATAATATGGTTTAAACATTTTTATATAAAGGAAGCAGAAGAAACTATAAAACAGTCTGATATCAATAGCAATTATTATTCTTTGGAGTTATGAATGTTCAATGAGATGGATGATGTAACAAACTGCGTCTTTTTTACTCATGAATAGGTGTTTGTCCTTGTTTTATTTTAGCTGTTTTAATTGGAGGTGTTTTAAATTTATAAGCTGCTGTGCCGCGCCGGCTGTGGCTGCTGTGCCGCGCCGGCTGTGGCTGCTGTGCCGCGCCGGCTGTGGCTGCTGTGCCGCGCCGGCTGTGGCTGCTGTGCCGCGCCGGCTGTGGCTGCTGTGCCGCGCCGGCTGTGGCTGCTGTGCCGCGCCGGCTGTGGCTGCTGTGCCGCGCCGGCTGTGGCTGCTGTGCCGCGCCGGCTGTGGCTGCTGTGCCGCGCCGGCTGTGGCTGCTGTGCCGCGCCGGCTGTGGCTGCTGTGCCGCGCCGGCTGTGGCTGCTGTGCCGCGCCGGCTGTGGCTGCTGTGCCGCGCCGGCTGTGGCTGCTGTGCCGCGCCGGCTGTGGCTGCTGTGCCGCGCCGGCTGTGGCTGCTGTGCCGCGCCGGCTGTGGCTGCTGTGCCGCGCCGGCTGTGGCTGCTGTGCCGCGCCGGCTGTGGCTGCTGTGCCGCGCCGGCTGTGGCTGCTGTGCCGCGCCGGCTGTGGCTGCTGTGCCGCGCCGGCTGTGGCTGCTGTGCCGCGCCGGCTGTGGCTGCTGTGCCGCGCCGGCTGTGGCTGCTGTGCCGCGCCGGCTGTGGCTGCTGTGCCGCGCCGGCTGTGGCTGCTGTGCCGCGCCGGCTGTGGCTGCTGTGCCGCGCCGGCTGTGGCTGCTGTGCCGCGCCGGCTGTGGCTGCTGTGCCGCGCCGGCTGTGGCTGCTGTGCCGCGCCGGCTGTGGCTGCTGTGCCGCGCCGGCTGTGGCTGCTGTGCCGCGCCGGCTGTGGCTGCTGTGCCGCGCCGGCTGTGGCTGCTGTGCCGCGCCGGCTGTGGCTGCTGTGCCGCGCCGGCTGTGGCTGCTGTGCCGCGCCGGCTGTGGCTGCTGTGCCGCGCCGGCTGTGGCTGCTGTGCCGCGCCGGCTGTGGCTGCTGTGCCGCGCCGGCTGTGGCTGCTGTGCCGCGCCGGCTGTGGCTGCTGTGCCGCGCCGGCTGTGGCTGCTGTGCCGCGCCGGCTGTGGCTGCTGTGCCGCGCCGGCTGTGGCTGCTGTGCCGCGCCGGCTGTGGCTGCTGTGCCGCGCCGGCTGTGGCTGCTGTGCCGCGCCGGCTGTGGCTGCTGTGCCGCGCCGGCTGTGGCTGCTGTGCCGCGCCGGCTGTGGCTGCTGTGCCGCGCCGGCTGTGGCTGCTGACGCACTCTGCTGGCACTGACACAGGGACTGCCAGGGCTCACGGGCTGCTGCCAATCCTATGGTTGCCATATATGTGGAGATGAATTTCTAGAACGAATGTTAGCTTGAAATAAGGTCTTTTCTCTTCAGGAATGAGAGACAGATGAGGAAGTGGAGAGCTTCTGGTTCAAGTATTGAATCTTAGAAATTCTAAACTGTGTTTGAGAAAAGTAGTTTTGAAACATAACTTCTCACTTTGTTTTCCTCTTATTTTCAATAGATTTGAAACAATTCAGATTGAAATGAATGGTTTTATCTAAGCTTCGCGTTTTGTAGAATATTTGTCATCTGGTTCCTAAGTTGGTTTCTGTAATCGGGTTCAAGTGTCATTGGAAGCACAAACTCCAATGCTGTTCAAATGGTGATGATGCAGTGTCAGTGGTGTTTGGTTCCAAAGCTCTCTGGTGCACTCTTTCTTTCACCTGTTGAATGGTAGAGACAGTAGCAGTATTTGATCCTGCTTAGAAAGCATTTGAATAATGCCTGGGGAATTGAGGTAAATTCAAAGAGTTCAAGGTTATTCACCCTCTTCTGTAAGTGTTCACAGGGTATTAACAGACACCTAAGAGCAGTGGTGTGTGTGGGGAAACAGGATCCTCTGCCCAGGCCAGCAGAGCACCTCTGAGTATGTTCTTTGTGTAACTGGAAATAATGCTACCGTTTTAATGCCATTTATTGGGCATGAAACAATGAGTGGTTTGGTAAATGGGAGAGATGATGGTGTTAGGCAGAATAACTGGGCCCTTTGGTGATCTGTGCTAATCCAGAGCAGTGTAATACTGCTGAGTGCAATTTTAAGGGTTTTTTTCCGGGGAGCAAGAGTGTTCCTAGGTACTTTCTGACCAATGCTTCCAAAGTCAATGTGAATATGTGGCGTGACTCTTTGGCAAACAAGTCCTGAGTGATGAGTAAGAAAGGTAGAATACGTTTCTATCAGGGGTCGTATTTCGTACCAATACTGGTAAAGTTTCACATAAATGGTCAAATGACTGTGCAAAGATTTGGTAAACAGAAGGAAGTGTTATCAAAGGGAGAGAGGAAAAAATCAAGAAATGGAGGTAACGTGTCCCATGGGAGAGCTTATCTGTAACAGTGACTAGGTTGGAGCCTGGGTTTGTTTGGATTTTAATAGTTTTGGTTTAAAAAATGAAAGTGAACTGAAAGCATTTTTTACTTGGTTCTATGTGCTAGGTATTGATATTAAATGGAAATCTAGGTTACAAATAGAACTGTAGTATGGAAAGGCTGGAAATTTTCGTCTAATTTAAGAGTTTGTGTTTGTAAGTAAGTGAAATAAAAATATCTATAGTAGACATGCGGTAAATGGTTTTCAGGTAAATGTGGACAATATTTAGGGATATTTCCTGTTAGTTATATCTAAGTGGTTTGGATTGTAGTTGGGAATAAGTGGTATCTGAAGTAGCTCTTGTCATCATAGACTTCTGGGTGATTGTCTGATGGGAGTCAGAGAGGGTTGGCAGCAGAATGAAACCCATGGGGTTTTGGTTGAATCTTTATCTTTGGTAGCAATCCCAGCCTATATCTGTGGCACTCCAAGCAATGGCAATGCTGTTTGTGTGTTGTGCCCTCGGTTGCCATGCGGCAGCAGCGGAGGGAATGTTTGGGGTGCCAGGCTGTCGGTGTGCTCACAATGGGCTGTTGGCCTGGGGGTGTTTGGGGTGCCAGGCGGGTGCCAGGGCAGCAGTAGGTTCCTGGCAGTGTTTGGGGTGAGTGGCCAGTGCTGAGGCTGGCCCAGGGCAGAGCAGCCTGGTGGCTGAGGGCAGGGGGAGCCCTGAGGAGGCTCTGGAGGCACCAAAAGCTCTTGGCAGGATCAGCTGTGCCAGGGGAGCCCTTCTGCAAACTATGGGGCTGTGCTGGGTGAGTCACTGCTACCCTGTGAGCAAAGCAGGGGGTAAAACCCTTAACTTCTGGTCAGGCCTAAAAGAGCACATTGCTTCCTTCTAGATGGTGTAGAGATGTTGGCCAATTACTAAGCTGTCCTATATGTAAAAGAATAACTAAAGGAGATATTTTATATAGGATTTTAAACTATTAATTAATGTTAAGAATGGAATGGTTACTTTTATTGAAGGTTCATTTGTTAGACTGTTTGTCATCTGGTTCCAGAGCTTTTTTTGAGTAACTTGGTTTAAGTGTCATTGCAACAGCAAAATCAAATGCTTTTAAGGTGATGGTCCTTTGTTGCCATTGGTATTTGATTTAGAAGATCTTCATTGCACTGCCTTTTATAAGCTGATGGGTATTGGACACAGTAGCAGTATTCTGTGTTGCAAAGAAAGCATTTCAGTAATGCAATGGGCATTGGTGGAAATTCTGCGAAATCAAGGTTAAAAATCTGTTTTGTTAATGTTCATTGTTGAAATACCATGTGATTTCCTAATTTATGTAGCTGATAAAGTTAGCTTTTAACTGGAGCTTATAACTAATGTTTATTACAAAAATTAGTAGATTTGCATTGTATAATTAATATATCAGTAGTAAGAGTTTAGGGAAGTTATTATAATATGGTTGAAACATTTCTATATAAAGGAAGCAGAAGAAACTTGTAAAGAGTCTGATATCAATAGCAATTATTATTCTTTGGAGTTAGTTGTGGAAGACAAAACCAGTAGAGACTGTAATGAAGAATAGATGAGGTGGATGTTGTAACAATGTTCAATGAGGTGGATGATGTAACAAACTGTGTCTTTTTTACTCATGAATAGGTGTTTGTCCTTGTTTTATTTTAGCTGTTTTAATTGGGGCTGTTTTAAAATTCTAAGAAAATGAACATTATATCTTACAGTTTAGACAAAGAGCTTTTAACCAAAGTTAGGATAAGTTATATTAAACAACACTTGGAATGAATGAACTAAAAATATTTTACAAGTGTATTAATGTATTTGTTAATTGTTATATTTATGGACGTAAATATGGTAGTATTAGTAGAATTATAATAACTCAAATGTATAAATTTGTTGTTATATATTTACTGTATTGTTGTTATGTATTTGTTGTATATATTGAAGTAAAAAAGGTATTATTAGTAGTATTATTATAATAACTAAAATGTGTAGATTTGTTGTATGACTTTTTTTAGTTATGGTGTTAAATTCTATTTACTAAAGAAATTGTTTAGCTAAGTTTTATTATTTATTGAAGCTTTGATCTATCTGGTGCCTTATCCTCTATGGAATGCATTAAGAGCTGTGTGAGAGCTCCCAGGAGTGGTGTGTGTGGGGAACCAGGATGCCCTGCCCAGGCCAGCAGGGCACCTCTCTGGGTTTTAAACTGTTTTTTGCTTTTTGTACATTATGTGCCGGTTTGTGTTGACTCTGACACTTGTATGTCATGTGTGTGTTTATAAACCTGTTCTGAGCCAAATGGGGAAACAATTTCTCTTTGTGTATTTATACTTCTCTTTCTCAATGCATACAAAATGTTTTCAAATGTATTTAAGCACTGGAATAAGCCATCAGGCTCTTGTTTAAAATGTGCTTTCTTTTGGAGTGCTTAGAGGTATTTTGAGAGTGTGAATTTGTGTCACCTGTAACTCTAATGGACTATCCTGCTTTCCTCACTGTTTGACCAATGTTATTTCTCATGCAATTGCAGTGTATTTATGAAAAAGAATGTTCTAGAAATCAGTTGCTTTCCTGGTGCAATGTGCTTTCTAAAAGACATGACAGGTACTTGAGACATTCTGGTACTAATGGTATTTTTCCCCATAAGATTTCTTTAGCATTCTTGTAGGTGGAAATAAGTATTCTTTCAGCTGCAATGAAATCATCTAAAAAAATGGTGTTGGATCTAGGAAGGCTTGACTTGTGTCAATAGGGCCTTCTGGGTGAGGATGCACTGCAACAGGTAAGCATTTACCATTTCCTATTTAATAGAATAATAATAAGCCATACATTAGGCCTATCACCAAGGTGTGAAGCTACCAGTGGGTAAGACCAGTATGAAGTTATGTTGTGTGATGTATGTGATTGTTTTTCAATGATGGGATTGTGATCCTTAAGCGCCAGGAGAAATGCCAAGTGTGTAAGTGCACAATGAGGCCTGTGAGATCAGGCAAATGTTGAGATGGGAAAGATGTGGACAATATTTAGATATAACTAACATGAAATATCCCTAAGTTGTTTGGATTGTAGTTGGGAATAAGTGGTATCTGAAGTAGGTCTTGTCATCACAGACTTCTGGGTGATTGTCTGATGGGAGTCAGACAGGGTTGGCAGCAGAATGAAATGCATGGGGTTTTGGTTGAATCTTTATCTTTGGTAGCAATCCCAGCCTATATCTGTGGCACTCCAAGCAATGGCAATGCTGTTTGTGTGTGGTGCCCTCGGTTGCCATGCGGCAGCAGCGGAGGGAATGTTTGGGGTGCCAGGCTGTTGGTGTGCTCACAATGGGCTGTTGGCCTGGGGGTGTTTGGGGTGCCAGGCGGGTGCCAGGGCAGCAGTGGGTTCCTGGCAGTGTTTGGGGTGAGTGGCCAGTGCTGAGGCTGGCCCAGGGCAGAGCAGCCTGGTGGCTGAGGGCAGGGGGAGCCCTGAGGAGGCTCTGGAGGCACCAAAAGCTCTTGGCAGGATCAGCTGTGCCAGGGGAGCCCTTCTGCAAACTATGGGGCTGTGCTGGGTGAGTCACTGCTACCCTGTGAGCAAAGCAGGGGGTAAAACCCTTAACTTATGGTCAGGCCTAAAAGAGCACATTGCTTCCTTCTAGATGATGTAGAAATGTTGGCCAATTACTAAGCTGTCCTATATGTCAAAGAATAACTAAAGGCGATATTTTATATAGGATTTTAAACTATTAACTAATGTTAACAATGGAATGGTTACTTGTATTGAAGGTTCATCTGTTAGACTGTTTGTCATCTGGTTCCAGAGCTTTTTTTGAGTAACTTGGTTTAAGTGTCATTGCAACAGCAAAATGAAATGCTTTTAAGGTGATGGTCTTTTGTTGTCATTGGTATTTGATTTAGAAGATCTTCATTGCACTGCCTTTTATAAGCTGATGGGTATTGGACACAGTAGCAGTATATTCTGTGTTGCAAAGAAAGCATTTCAGTAATGCAATGGGCATTGGGGGAAATTCTGCAAAATCAAGGTTAAAATCTGTTTTGTAAATGTTCATAGTTGAAATACCATGTGATTTCCTAATTTATGTAGCTGATAATGTTAGCTTTACAATGGAGCTTATAACTAATGTTTATTACAAAAATTAGTAGATTTGCATTGTATAATTAATATATCAGTAGTAAGAGTTTAGGGAAGTTATTATAATATGGTTGAAACATTTCTATATAAAGGAAGCAGAAGAAACTTGTAAAGAGTCTGATATCAATAGCAATTATTATTCTTTGGAGTTAGTTGTGGAAGACAAAACCAGTAGAGACTGTAATGAAGAATAGAATCTTCAATGAGATGGATGATGTAACAAACTGTGTCTTTTTTACTCATGAATAGGTGTTTGTCCTTGTTTTATTTTAGCTGTTTTAATTGGGGCTGTTTTAAAATTCTAAGAAAATTAACATTATATCTTACAGTTTAGAGAAACAGCTTTTAACCAAAGTTAGGATAAGTTATATTAAGCAACACTTAAAAATATTTTACAAGTGTATTAATGGATATGTTAATGTACTTGTTATATGTCTTGAAATAAATAAGGTATTATTAGTAGTAATATAATAACACAAATGTGTAAATTTGTTGTTATCTATTTGTTGTATTGTTGTTATCTATTTGTTGTATTGTTATCTATTTGTTGTATTGTTGTTATGTATTTGTTGTATTGTTGTTATCTATTTGCTGTGTATATTGAAGTAAAAATGGTGTTATTAGTAGTATTATTATAAAAACTAAAATGTATAGATTTGTTGTATGACTTTTTTAGTTATGGTGCTAAATTTTATTTACTAAATAACTTGTTTAGCTAAGTTTTATTATTTATTTAAGCTTTGATCTATCTGGTGCCTTATCCTCTATGGAATGCTTTAAGAGCTGTGTGAGAGCTCCCAGGAGTGGTGTGTGTGGGGAACCAGGATGCCCTGCCCAGGCCAGCAGGGCACCTCTCTGGGTTTTAAACTGTTTTTTGCTTTTTGTACATTATGTACAGGTTTGTGTTGACTCTGACACTTGTATATCAGGTGTGTGTTTATAAACCAGTTCTGAACCAAATGGGGAAAGAATTTCTCTTTGTGTATTTATACTTATTTTTCTCAATGTAGACAAAATGTTTTCAAATATATTTAATTACTGGAATGAGCCGTCAGGCTCTTAGTTAAAATGTGCTTTCTTTTGGAGTGCGTAGAGGTATTTTGAGAGTGTGAATTTGTGTAACCTGTAATTCTAGTGGAATATCCTGCTTTCCTCACTGTTTGACCAATGTTATTTCTCATGCAACAGCAGTGTATTTATGAAAAAGAGTGTTCTAGAAATCAGTTGCTTTCCTGGTGCAATGTGCTTTCTAAATGACATGACAGGTACTTGAGATGTTCTGGTACTAATGGTATTTTTTCCTCCGAAGATTTCTTTAGCATTCTTGTAGGTGGAAATAAGCATTCTTTCAGCTGTAATGAAATCATCTAAAAAAATGGCGTTGGGTCTAGGGAGGCTTGCTTGTGTCAATAGGGCCTTCTGGGGGAGGATGCACTGCAACAGGTAAGCATTTATCGTTTTCCATTTAATAGAATAATAATAAGCAATAGATTAGGCTTATCACAAAGGTGTCAAGCTGCCAATGGGTAAGACCAGTATGAAGTTATGTTGTGTGATGTATTTGATTGTTTTTCAATGATGGGATTGTGATCCTTAACGGCCAGGAGAAATGCCAAGTGTGTAAGTGCACAATGAGGCCTGTGAGATCAGGCAAATGTTGAGATGGGAAAGGTTCTGTAATGGTGATTCTAGGCTGAATCAGCAGTTTGATTGAGTGCTGGACACCAGGTCAGTGTTGGCTGTGCTGTGCTGGCTGTGCCGGGGCTGTGGGCGCTGGCAGGAGCGGCCATCAGGTGTCAGGATTGGCCCAGGCTGCAGGTTGGGGTCCTGAGAACGGTGTCACTGCTGTGGCACTGTGCTGGCACTGACACAGGGACTGCCAGGGCTCACGGGCTGCTGCCAATCCTATGGTTGCCATATACGTGGAGATGAATTTCTAAAACGAATGTTAGCTTGAAATAAGGTCTTTTCTCTTCAGGAATGAGAGACAGAGGTGAAAGTGGAGAGCTTCTGGTTCGCATATTGAATCTTAGAAACGTTAAAACTGTGTTTGAGGTCAATATTTTTGAAACACAACTTCTCACTTAGTTTTTCTTTTATTTTTAATAGGATTTTAAACAATTAAGATTGAAATGAATGGTTTTATCTAAGGTTCGCGTATTATAGACTATTTGTCATCTGGTTCCCAAGTTGGTTTCTGTAATTGGGTTCAAGTGTCAGTGCAAGAACAAACTCCAATGCTTTTCAAATGGTGCTGATGCAGTGTCAGTGGTGTTTGGTTCCAAAGCTCTCTGGAGCACTCTGTCTGTCACCTGGTGAATGGTAGAGACAGTAGCAGTATTTGCTCCTGCTTAGAAAGCATTTGAATAATGCCTGGGGAATTGGGGAAAATTGCAAGAGTTCAAGATTATTCACACTCCTCTGTAAGTGTTCACAGGGTTTTAACAGACACCTAAGAGCAGTGGTGTGTGTGGGGAAACAGGATCCTCTGCCCAGGCCAGCAGGGCACCTCTGAGTATGTTCATTGTGTAACTGGAAATAATGCTACCATGTTAATGACGTTTATTGGGCATGAAACAATGATTGGTTTGGTAAATGGGAGAGATGATGGTGTTAGGCAGAATAACTGGGCCCTTTGGTGATCTGTGCTAATCCAGAGCAGTGTAATATTGCTCAGTGCCATTTACAGGGTTTTTTCCTGGGAGCAAGAGTGTTCCTAGGTACTTTCTGACCAATGCTTCCAAAGTCAATGTGAATATTTGGCGTGACCCTTTGGCAAACAAGTCCTGAGTGATGAGTAAGAAAGGTAGAATACGTTACCATCACGGGTCATATTTCGTACCAGTACTGGTAAAGTTTCACTTAAATGGTCAAATGACTGTGCAAAGATTTGGAAAACAGAAGGAAGTGTTATCAAAGGGAGAGAGGAAAAATTCAAGAAATGGAGGTCATGTGTCCCGTGGGAGAGCTTATTTGTAACAGTGACTAGCTTGGAGTCTGGGTTTGTTTGGATTGTAATAGTTTTGGTTTAAAAAATGAAAGTGAACTGAAAGCATTTTTTACTTGGTTCTATGTGCTAGGTATTGATATTAAATGGAAATCTAGGTTACAAATAGAACTGTAGTATGGAAAGGCTGGAAATTTTCGTATAATTTAAGAGTTTGTGTTTGTAAGTAAGTGAAATAAAAATATTTATAGTAGACATGCGGTAAATGGTTTTCAGGAAAATGTGGACAATATTTAGGGAAATTTTATGTTAGTTATATCTAAGTTGTTTGAATTGTAGTTGGGAATAAGTGGTATCTGAAGTAGCTCTTGTCATCACAGACTTCTGGGTGATTGTCTGATGGGAGTCAGAGAGGGTTGGCAGCAGAATGAAATGCATGGGGTTTTGGTTGAATCTTTATGTTTGGTAGCAATCCCAGCCTATATCTGTGGCACTCCAAGCAATGGCAATGCTGTTTGTGTGTCGTGCCCTCGGTTGCCATGCGGCAGCAGCGGAGGGAATGTTTGGGGTGCCAGGCTGTTGGTGTGCTCACAATGGGCTGTTGGCCTGGGGGTGTTTGGGGTGCCAGGCGGGTGCCAGGGCAGCAGTAGGTTCCTGGCAGTGTTTGGGGTGAGTGGCCAGTGCTGAGGCTGGCCCAGGGCAGAGCAGCCTGGTGGCTGAGGGCAGGGGGAGCCCTGAGGAGGCTCTGGAGGCACCAAAAGCTCTTGGCAGGATCAGCTGTGCCAGGGGAGCCCTTCTGCAAACTCTGGGGCTGTGCTGGGTGAGTCACTGCTACCGTGTGAGCAAAGCAGGGGGTAAAGCCTTTAACTTATGGTCAGGCCTAAAGGAACACATTGCTTCCTTCTAGATGGTGTAGAAATGTTGACCAATTACTGAGCTGTCCTATATGTCAAAGAATAACTAAAGGAGTTATTTTATGTAGGATTTTAAACCTTTAATTAATGTTAAGAATGGAGTGGTTACTTTTATTGGAGGTTCATCTGTTGGACTGTGTGTCATCTGGTTCCAGAGCTTTTTTTGAGTAACCTGGTTTAAGTGTCATTGCAACAGCAAAATCAAATGCTTTTAAGGTGATGGTCTTTTGTTGTCATTGGTATTTGATTTAGAAGATCTTCATTGCACTGCCTTTTATAACCTGATGGGTATTGGACACAGTAGCAGTATTCTGTGTTGCAAAGAAAGCATTTCAGTAATGCAATGGGCATTGGGGGAAATTCTGCCAAATCAAGGTTAAAAATCTGTTTTGTAAATGTTCATAGTTGAAATACCATGTGATTTCCTAATTTATGTAGCTGATAACGTTAGCTTTTCAATGGAGCTTTTAACTAATGTTTATTACAAAAATTAGTAGATTTGCATTGTATAATTAATATATCAGTAGTAAGAGTTTAGGGAAGTTATTATAATATGGTTGAAACATTTCTATATAAAAGAAACAGAAGAAACTTTTTAACAGTCTGATATCAATAGCAATTATTATTCTTTGGAGTTAGTTGTGGAAGACAAAACCAATAGAGACTGTAATGAAGAACAGCATGTTCAATGAGATGGATGATGTAACAAACTGTGTCTTTTTTACTCATGAATAGGTGTTTGTCCTTGTTTTATTTTAGCTGTTTTAATTGGGGCTGGTTTAAAATTCTAAGAAAATCAACATTCTATCTTACAGTTTAGACAAACAGCTTTTAACCAAAGTTAGGATAAGTTATATTAAGCAACACTTGGAACGAATGAACTAAAAATATTTTACAAATGTATTAATGGATTTGTTAATTGTTATATATATAGACGTAAATAAGGTATTATTAGTAGTATTATAATAACACAAATGTATACATTTGTTGTTATCTATTTGCTGTATTGTTGTTATGGATTTTTTGTACATATTCAAGCAAAAAAGGTATTATTAGTAGTATTTTTATAATTACTAAAATGTGTAGATTTGTTGTATGACTTTTTTCAGTTATGGTGTTAAATTCTATTTACTAAAGCAATTGTTTAGCTTAGTTTTATTATTTATTGAAGCTTGGTCTATCTGGTGCTTTATCCTCTATGGTATGCATTAAGAGCTGTGTGAGAGCTCCCAGGAGTGGTGTGTGTGTGGGGAACCAGGATGCCCTGCCCAGGCCAGCAGGGCACCTCTCTGGGTTTTAAACTGTTTTTTGCTTTTTGTACATTATGTGCAGGTTTGTGTTGACTCTGACACTTGTATGTCATGTGTGTGTTTATAAACCTGTTCTGAACCCAATGGGGAAAGAATTTCTCTTTATGTATTTATACTTCTCTTTCTCAATGCAGACAAAATGTTTTCAAATATATTTAAGCACTGGAATAAGCCATCAGGCTCTTATTTAAAATGTGCTTTCTTTTGGAGTGCTTAGAGGTATTTTGAGAGTGTGAATTTGTGTGACCTGTAACCTTAATGGAATATCCTGCTTTCCTCACTGTTTGACCAATGTTATTTCTGATGCAATAGCAGTGTATTTATGAAAAAGAGTGTTGTAGAAATCAGTTGCTTTCCTGGTGCAATGTGCTTTCTAAATGACATGACAGGTACTTGAGATGTTCTGGTACTAATGGTATTTTTTCCTCCTAAGATTTCTTTAGCATTCTTATAGGTGGAAATAAGTATTCTTTCCGCTGTAATGAAATCCTCTAAAAAAATGGTGTTGGGTCTAGGGAGGCTTGCTTGTGTCAATAGGGCCTTCTGGGGGAGGATGTACTGCAACAGGTCAGCATTTGTCATTTTCCATTTAATAGAATAATATTAAGCCATAGATTAGGCCTATCCAAAGGTGTGAAGCTACCAATGGGCAAGACCAGTATGAAGGTATTTTGTGTGATGTATGTGGTTGTTTTTCAATGATGGGATTGTGATCCTTAACTGCCAGGAGAAATGCCAAGTGTGTAAGTGCATGAGGCCTGTGAGATCAGGCAAATGTTGAGATGGGAAAGGTTCTGTAATGGTGATTCTAGGCTGAATCAGCAGTTTGATTGCGTGCTGGACACCAGGTCAGTGTTTGCTGTGCTGTGGCTGCTGTGCCGCGCCGGCTGTGGCTGCTGTGCCGCGCCGGCTGTGGCTGCTGTGCCGCGCCGGCTGTGGCTGCTGTGCCGCGCCGGCTGTGGCTGCTGTGCCGCGCCGGCTGTGGCTGCTGTGCCGCGCCGGCTGTGGCTGCTGTGCCGCGCCGGCTGTGGCTGCTGTGCCGCGCCGGCTGTGGCTGCTGTGCCGCGCCGGCTGTGGCTGCTGTGCCGCGCCGGCTGTGGCTGCTGTGCCGCGCCGGCTGTGGCTGCTGTGCCGCGCCGGCTGTGGCTGCTGTGCCGCGCCGGCTGTGGCTGCTGTGCCGCGCCGGCTGTGGCTGCTGTGCCGCGCCGGCTGTGGCTGCTGTGCCGCGCCGGCTGTGGCTGCTGTGCCGCGCCGGCTGTGGCTGCTGTGCCGCGCCGGCTGTGGCTGCTGTGCCGCGCCGGCTGTGGCTGCTGTGCCGCGCCGGCTGTGGCTGCTGTGCCGCGCCGGCTGTGGCTGCTGTGCCGCGCCGGCTGTGGCTGCTGTGCCGCGCCGGCTGTGGCTGCTGTGCCGCGCCGGCTGTGGCTGCTGTGCCGCGCCGGCTGTGGCTGCTGTGCCGCGCCGGCTGTGGCTGCTGTGCCGCGCCGGCTGTGGCTGCTGTGCCGCGCCGGCTGTGGCTGCTGTGCCGCGCCGGCTGTGGCTGCTGTGCCGCGCCGGCTGTGGCTGCTGTGCCGCGCCGGCTGTGGCTGCTGTGCCGCGCCGGCTGTGGCTGCTGTGCCGCGCCGGCTGTGGCTGCTGTGCCGCGCCGGCTGTGGCTGCGTCAGGATTGGCCCAGGCTGCAGGTCGGTGTCCTGAGAACGGTGTCACTGCTGTGGCACTGTGCTGGCACTGACAGAGGGACTGCCAGGGCTCACGGGCTGCTGCCAATCCTATGGTTGCCATATACGTGGAGATGTATTTCTAAAACCAATGTTAGCTTGAAATAAGGTATTTTCTTTTCGGGACTGAGGCCCAGCAGAGAAAGTAGAGAGCTTCTGGTCATGTTTTCACTAAGGTGGCATCAACTCCTTCCTTGGGGAAACCCTGTTGATCCTGGATCTTGTCGGAGATGCATTTCTGGGTGGTGTTTCCAAAGCTGGTGCTCTGGGGAGTAAAGTGTGCCATTTGTGCCATTGTTTAACTCTTCCAGCCAAGGTTGGGGTGTTCTGAGTGTGCTCTCTGTCAGTTTCCCTGGATTTGGGTTTTGGGACCTGTGCTCTCCCTATGGATAGAGACCTAATATTTTGTCCTTATAGAGTTGGTATAAGAAGTTATATAAGGTTTATAAACTCTGTATAGAATCAAGTATTATGGGTGAAAATTTTTATTTAAGTAAAACGTTCCAAAATGTACCAGAATAACCACTCAGTGAGGTATTTTAAATAGGAGTTTAATCTATTAATCAGTTTTAGGAATGAAATTGATGATTTTATCTAAGGTTCACATGTCAACGTATTTGACACTTTAAGTATCACTGTAAATTCTGTTTATTTAAAGTTAAAAAAAACTATTCTCTAAGTTTTCATAGAGTTTAAATACCATATGATTTCCTAATTTGCCAAGGTGAAACTACTCTGATCCTTTACCCCATATGAAGTGTGTGAAGAGGTGGCTAAGAGAGCTCACAGAAGTGGTGTGTGTGGGGAAACAGGATGCTCTGCCCAGGCCAGCAGGGCACCTCTGAGTATATTCCTTGTGTAACTGGAAATAATGCTACCGTGTTAATGCCATTTATTGGGCATGAAACAATGAGTGGTTTGGTAAATGGGAGAGATGATGCTGTTAGGCAGAATAACTGGGCCCTTTGGTGATCTGTGCTAATCCAGAGCAGTGTAATATTGCTCAGTGCAATTTTAAGGGTTTTTTCCTGGGAGCAAGAGTGTTACTAGGTACTTTCTGACCAATGCTTCAAAAATCAATGTGAATATTTGGTGTGACTCTTTGGCAAACAAGTCCTGAGTGATGAATAAGTAAAGGTAGAATAGGTTTCTATCAGGGGTCGTATTTCGTACCAGTACTGGTAAAGTTTCACTTAAATGGTCAAATGACTGTTCAAAGATTTGGAAAACAGAAGGAAGTGTTATCAAAGGGAGAGAGGAAAAAATCAAAAAATGGCGGCACGTGTCCCATGGGAGAGCTTATCTGTAACAGTGACTAGGTTGGAGTCTGGGTTTGTTTGGATTTTAATAGTTTTGGTTTAAAAAATGAAAGTGAACTGAAAGCATTTTTTACTTGGTTCTATGTGCTAGGTATTGATATTAAATGGAAATCTAGGTTACAAATAGAACTGTACTGTGGAAAGGCTGGAAATTTTCATCTAATTTAGAGTTTGTAAGTAAGTGAAATAAAAATATCTATAGTAGACATGCGGTAAATGGTTTTCAGGAAAATGTGGACAATATTTAGGGAAATTTTATGTTAGTTATATCTAAGTGGTTTGGATTGTAGTTGGGAATAAGTGGTATCTGAAGTAGCTCTTGTCATGACAGACTTCTGGGTGATTCTCTGATGGGAGTCAGAGAGGGTTGGCAGCAGAATGAAATGCATGGGGTTTTGGTTGAATCTTTATGTTTGGTATCAATCCCAGCCTATATCTGTGGCACTCCAAGCAATGGCAATGCTGTTTGTGTGTTGTGCCCTCGGTTGCCATGCGGCAGCAGCGGAGGGAATGTTTGGGGTGCCAGGCTGTTGGTGTGCTCACAATGGGCTGTTGGCCTGGGGGTGTTTGGGGTGCCAGGCGGGTGCCAGGGCAGCAGTGGGTTCCTGGCAGTGTTTGGGGTGAGTGGCCAGTGCTGAGGCTGGCCCAGGGCAGAGCAGCCTGGTGGCTGAGGGCAGGGGGAGCCCTGAGGAGGCTCTGGAGGCACCAAAAGCTCTTGGCAGGATCAGCTGTGCCAGGGGAGCCCTTCTGCAAACTCTGGGGCTGTGCTGGGTGAGTCACTGCTACCCTGTGAGCAAAGCAGGGTGTAAAGCCTTTAACTTATGGTCAGGCCTAAAAGAGCACATTGCTTCCTTCTAGATGGTGTAGAAATGTTGGCCAATTACTAAGCTGTCCTATATGTAAAAGAATAACTAAAGGAGATATTTTATATAGGATTTTAAACTATTATTTAATGTTAAGAATGGACTGGTTACTTGTATTTAAAGTTCATCTGTTAGACTGTGTGTCATCTGGTTCCAGAGCTTTTTTTGAGTAACCTGGTTTAAGTGTCATTGCAACAGCAAAATCAAATGCTTTTAAGGTGGTGGTCTTTTTTGTCATTGGTATTTGATTTAGAAGATCTTCATTGCACTGCCTTTTATAAGCTGATGGGTATTGGACACAGTAGCAGTATTCTGTGTTGCAAAGAAAGCATTTCAGTAATGCAATGGGCATTGGGGGAAATTTTGCAAAATCAAGGTTAAAAATGTGTTTTGTACATGTTCATAGTTGAAATACCATGGATTTCCTAATTGATGTAGCTGATAAAGTTAGCTTTTCAATGGAGCTTATAAATAATGTTTATTACAAAAAATTAGTAGATTTGCATTGTATAATTAATATATCAGTAGTAAGAGTTTAGGGAAATTATTGTAATATGGTTGAAACATTTATATATAAAGGAAGCAGAAGAAACTTTAAAACAGTCTGATATCAATACCAGGTATTATTCTTTGGAGTTCCTTTGGAAGACAAAACCAGTAGAGACTAATGAAGAATAGAATGTTCAATGAGATGGGTGATGTAACAAACTGGGTCTTTTGTGCTCATGAATAGGTGTTTGTCCTTGTTTTATTTTAGCTGTTTTAATTGGGGCTGTTTTAAGATTCTAAGAAAATGAACATTATATCTTACAGTTTAGACAAACAGCTTTTAACCAATGTTAGGATAAGTTATATTAAGCAACACTGGAATGAATGAACTAAAAATATTTTACAAGTGTATTAATGGATATGTTAATGTACTTGTTATATGTCTTGAAATAAATAAGTTATTATTAGTAGTAATATAATAACACAAATGTGTAAATTTGTTATCTATTTGTTGTATTGTTGTTATCTATTTGTTGTATTGTTGTTATCTATTTGTTGTATTGTTGTTATCTATTTGTTGTATTGTTGTTATCTATTTGTTGTATTGTTGTTATCTATTTGTTGTATTGTTGTTATCTATTTGCTGTGTATATTGAAGTAAAAATGGTGTTATTAGTAGTATTATTATAATAACTAAAATGTATAGATTTGTTGTATGACTTTTTTAGTTATGGTGCTAAATTTTATTTACTAAATAACTTGTTTAGCTAAGTTTTATTATTTATTTAAGCTTTGATCTATCTGGTGCCTTATCCTCTATGGAATGCATTAAGAGCCGTGTGAGAGCTCCCAGGAGTGGTGTGTGTGGGGAACCAGGATGCCCTGCCCAGGCCAGCAGGGCACCTCTCTGGGTTTTAAACTGGTTTTTGCTTCTTGTACATTCTGTACAGGTTTGTGTTGACTCTGACACTTGTATGTCATGTGTGTGTTTATAAACCTGTTCTGAACCAAATGGGGAAACAATTTCTCTTTGTGTATTTATACTTCTTTTTCTCAATGTAGCCAAAATGTTTTCAAATGTATTTAAGACTGGAATAAGCCATCAGGCTCTTATTTAAAATGTGCTTTCTTTTGGAGTGCTTAGAGGTATTTTGAGAGTGTGAATTTGTGTAACCTGTAACCTTAATGGAATATCCTGCTTTCCTCACTGTTTGACCAATGTTATTTCTGATGCAATAGCAGTGTATTTATGAAAAAGAGTGTTGTAGAAATCAGTTGCTTTCCTGGTGCAATGTGCTTTCTAAATGACATGACAGGTACTTGAGACGTTCTGGTACTAATGGTATTTTTTCCTCCTAAGATTTCTTTAGCATTCTTATAGGTGGAAATAAGTATTCTTTCCCTTGTAATGAAATCATCTAAAAAAATGGCGTTGGGTCTAGGGAGGCTTGCTTGTGTCAATAGGGCCTTCTGGGGGAGGATGCACTGCAACAGGTAAGCATTTATCATTTTCCATTTAATAGAATAATATTAAGCCATAGATTAGGCCTATCCAAAGGTGTGAAGCTACCAATGGGCAAGACCAGTATGAAGGTATTTTGTGTGATGTATGTGGTTGTTTTTCAATGATGGGATTGTGATCCTTAACTGCCAGGAGAAATGCCAAGTGTGTAAGTGCATGAGGCCTGTGAGATCAGGCAAATGTTGAGATGGGAAAGGTTCTGTAATGGTGATTCTAGGCTGAATCAGCAGTTTGATTGCGTGCTGGACACCGGGTCAGTGTTGGCTGTGCTGTGCTGGCTGTGCCGCGCCGGCTGTGGCTGCTGTGCCGCGCCGGCTGTGGCTGCTGTGCCGCGCCGGCTGTGGCTGCTGTGCCGCGCCGGCTGTGGCTGCTGTGCCGCGCCGGCTGTGGCTGCTGTGCCGCGCCGGCTGTGGCTGCTGTGCCGCGCCGGCTGTGGCTGCTGTGCCGCGCCGGCTGTGGCTGCTGTGCCGCGCCGGCTGTGGCTGCTGTGCCGCGCCGGCTGTGGCTGCTGTGCCGCGCCGGCTGTGGCTGCTGTGCCGCGCCGGCTGTGGCTGCTGTGCCGCGCCGGCTGTGGCTGCTGTGCCGCGCCGGCTGTGGCTGCTGTGCCGCGCCGGCTGTGGCTGCTGTGCCGCGCCGGCTGTGGCTGCTGTGCCGCGCCGGCTGTGGCTGCTGTGCCGCGCCGGCTGTGGCTGCTGTGCCGCGCCGGCTGTGGCTGCTGTGCCGCGCCGGCTGTGGCTGCTGTGCCGCGCCGGCTGTGGCTGCTGTGCCGCGCCGGCTGTGGCTGCTGTGCCGCGCCGGCTGTGGCTGCTGTGCCGCGCCGGCTGTGGCTGCTGTGCCGCGCCGGCTGTGGCTGCTGTGCCGCGCCGGCTGTGGCTGCTGTGCCGCGCCGGCTGTGGCTGCTGTGCCGCGCCGGCTGTGGCTGCTGTGCCGCGCCGGCTGTGGCTGCTGTGCCGCGCCGGCTGTGGCTGCTGTGCCGCGCCGGCTGTGGCTGCTGTGCCGCGCCGGCTGTGGCTGCTGTGCCGCGCCGGCTGTGGCTGCTGTGCCGCGCCGGCTGTGGCTGCTGTGCCGCGCCGGCTGTGGCTGCTGTGCCGCGCCGGCTGTGGCTGCTGTGCCGCGCCGGCTGTGGCTGCTGTGCCGCGCCGGCTGTGGCTGCTGTGCCGCGCCGGCTGTGGCTGCTGTGCCGCGCCGGCTGTGGCTGCTGTGCCGCGCCGGCTGTGGCTGCTGTGCCGCGCCGGCTGTGGCTGCTGTGCCGCGCCGGCTGTGGCTGCTGTGCCGCGCCGGCTGTGGCTGCTGTGCCGCGCCGGCTGTGGCTGCTGTGCCGCGCCGGCTGTGGCTGCTGTGCCGCGCCGGCTGTGGCTGCTGTGCCGCGCCGGCTGTGGCTGCGTCAGGATTGGCCCAGGCTGCAGGTCGGTGTCCTGAGAACGGCGTCACTGCTGTCGCACTGTGCTGGCACTGACAGAGGGACTGCCAGGGCTCACGGGCTGCTGCCAATCCTATGGTTGCCATATACGTGGAGATGTATTTCTAAAACCAATGTTAGCTTGAAATAAGGTCTTTTCTCTTCAGGACTGAGGGCCAGCAGAGAAAGTAGAGAGCTTCTGGTCATGTTTTCACTAAGGTGGCATCAACTCCTTCCTTGGGGAAACCCTGTTGATCCTGGATCTTGTCAGAGATGCATTTCTGGGTGGTGTTTCCAAAGCTGGTGCTCTGGGGAGTAAAGTGTGCCATTTGTGCCATTGTTGTAACTCTTCCAACCAAGGTTCGGGGTGTTCTGAGTGTGCTCTCTGTCAGTTTCCCTGGATTTGGGTTTTGGGACCTGTGCTCTCCCTATGGATAGAGACCTAATATTTTCTCCTTATAGAGTTGGTATAAGAAGTTATATAAGGTTTATAAACTCTGTATAGAATCAAGTATTATGGGTGAAAGTTTTTATTTAAGTAAAATGTTCCAAAATGTACCAGAATAACCACACAGTGAGGTATTTAAAATAGGAGTTTAATCTATTAATCAGTTTTAGGAATGAAATTGATGATTTTATCTAAGGTTCACATGTCAAAGTGTCATCTGCCTCCAGAGGGCTTTTTGGGTAATCTGGTTCAAGTGTCATTTCAAATACAAAATCAAATGCTTTTAAATTGGTCATGATTCAGTGTCAATTGTATTTGGTTTTCACGCTCTCTGTTAGATGCAGTGTCATTGGTGTTTGGTTTTCAAGCTCTCTGTTAGAAATGTCCTTTATTATCAGATGAATGATAGAAATACTAGCAGTATTTGATGTTGCTAAGAAAGCATTTCAATAATGAGGGGACATGGGGGAAAATTGTAATAATTGAAGGTTGAAAAAACTAGGTCCTAAGACTTCATAGAGTCTAAAGAGAGAGCTCACAGAAATGGTGTGTGTGGGGAGACAGGATCATCTGCCCAGGCCGCAGAGCATCTCTGAGTATGTTCATTGTTGAACCAGAAATAATGACAACATTTTAATGACATGTACTGTAGATGATAAAAATGAATGGTTTGGTAAATGGGAGAGATCATACTATTAGGCAGAATAACTGTGCCATTTAGTGAACTGTGCTAATACAGAGCAGTGTATTATTGCTCTGTGCAATTCTGTTTTTCCTGGGAGCAAGAGTGCTGGTTGTGAGCAGGGGCTTTGTTTAGTTACAAGGTCCTTTCAGACCATAGCTTCCAAATTCAATATGAATATTTTGTGCTACTCTTTGGCAAACAAGACCTGAGAGATGTGAAACTCATAGGGAGGGTAGAATATGTTTCTGTCATGGGAGATATTTGCTACCAGTACTGGTGACATATCAAAAAATGGTCAAATCCCTGTGCAAAGATTTGGAAAACAATAGGAAGAGTTATCAAGGGGAGAAAGGAAATAATCAAGGAATGGAGGAAATGCGCCCCTCTGAAGAGCATGTCTCCAAGAGCAAAGAGATTGGAGACTGGGTTGAGGTTTTCTAAATTTTGGTTGATAAAATTAAAGAGAACTGAAGGTATAATGTACTTGCTGTTTCATCTGATGTATAGAGATAAGATGGAAATCGAGTGGACAAGTGTAACTGTACTTTGGAAAGGCTGGAAATCTGGAGCTAAATAAGTCTGGAAATTGGGAGCTAAATAAGTCTGTGTTTGTACCTAACTTTCAGCTGCAAGAACCATAACATTTGTAGTAGAGACGAAGTAAACAGCTTTCCAGGTAAATGTGGATGTTTTTCAGGACGTTGTGAGTTACTATATGTGCAAGATATTTGGTTTGAAGTTAGGAATAAGTGATATCTGAAAGATATTTGCATAGAAACGAAGGTGATTATTTTAGCTGTGAATGAAAAAAACCAGAATTCAACTAAAGACTATCCACTAAGCAAGGTCAAAATCTTATACATGAAAAAACTGGGGAAATGGTTTGCTAGACTTGAGGATTATTCCAATAATGCTGCAGACTCATTGAGGAAAATGAGCAGTGTCTCCAGTTACACAGCATGGACATCCATGGACATTGAGTGCTCTGTAGTCCTCTGTAGTCAGCATTGCAAAGAGTTGGAATTAATCTCAAGGGCTTGTAGCTGATTTAAAATAGGAACTAGTACCTTTTAGTTTGATATAATTTAAAATCCTGTCCAATAGTGTGGGTGTCTGGTTGTTTTAAAAATAAGATGTAAGAGATCTAAGTTCCAAGCATGGTTTATTTACTTTTTGTACACTTTCTGCTGTTTTTTTTTAAGATGATGGCCATCCTTTGGTTTTTGGTTTAGGAGCTCTTTATTGCATTGCCTTTTATAAGCTGATGCATATTATAGAGAGTAGCAGTACTTGATGTTGCAAAGAAAGCACTTTAAGTATCACTGTAAATTCTGCTTATTCAAAGTTAAAAAAACTATTATCTAAGTGTTCATAGAGTTTAAATACCATATGATTTCCTGATTTGCCAAGGTGAAACTAGTCTGATCCTTTACCCCATATGAAGTGTGTGAAGAGCTGGCTAAGAGAGCTTGCAGAAGTGGTGTGTGTGGGGAAACAGGATGCTCTGCCCAGGCCAGCAGAGCACCTCTGAGTATGTTCCTTGTGTAACTGGAAATAATGCTACCGTTTTAATGCCATTTATTGGGCATGAAACAATGAGTGGTTTGGTAAATGGGAGAGATGATGCTGTTAGGCAGAATAACTGGGCCCTTTGGTGGTCTGTGCTAATCCTGAGCAGTGTAATATTGCTGAGTGCAATTTTAAGGGTTTTTTCCTGGGAGCAAGAGTGTTACTAGGTACTTTCTGACCAATGCTTCAAAAATCAATGTGAATATTTGGCGTGACTCTTTGGCAAACACGTCCTGAGTGATGGGTAAGAAAGGTAGAATACGTTTCTATCAGGGGTCGTATTTTGTACCAGTACTGGTAAAGTTTCACTTAAATGGTCAAATGACTGTGCAAAGATTTGGAAAACAGAAGGAAGTGTTATCAAAGGGAGAGTGGAAAAAAATCCAGAAATGGAGGTCATGTGTCCCATGGGAGAGCTTATCTATAACAGTGACTATGTTGGAGTCTGGGTTTGTTTGGATTTTAATAGTTTTGGTTTAAAAAATGAAAGTGAACTGAAAGCGTTTTTTACTTGCTTTTATGTGCTAGGTATTGATATTAAATGGAATTCTAGGTTACAAATAGAACTGTACTGTGGAAAGGCTGGAAATTTTCATCTAATTTAGAGTTTGTAAGTAAGTGAAATAAAAATATCTATAGTAGACATGCGGTAAATTGTTTTCAGGAAAATGTGGACAATATTTAGGGAAATTTTATGTTATTTATATCTCAGTTGTTTGGATTGTAGTTGGGAATAAGTGGTATCTGAAGTAGCTCTTGTCATCATAGACTTCTGGGTGATTCTCTGATGGGAGTCAGAGAGGGTTGGCAGCAGAATGAAATGCATGGGGTTTTGGTAGAATCTTTATCTTTGGTAGCAATCCCAGCCTATATCTGTGGTACTCCAAGCAATGGCAATGCTGTTTGTGTGTTGTGCCCTCGGTTGCCATGCGGCAGCAGCGGAGGGAATGTTTGGGGTGCCAGGCTGTTGGTGTGCTCACAATGGGCTGTTGGCCTGGGGGTGTTTGGGGTGCCAGGCGGGTGCCAGGGCAGCAGTGGGTTCCTGGCAGTGTTTGGGGTGAGTGGCCAGTGCTGAGGCTGGCCCAGGGCAGAGCAGCCTGGTGGCTGAGGGCAGGGGGAGCCCTGAGGAGGCTCTGGAGGCACCAAAAGCTCTTGGCAGGATCAGCTGTGCCAGGGGAGCCCTTCTGCAAACTGTGGGGCAGTGCTGGGTGAGTCACTGCTACCCTGTGAGCAAAGCAGGGTGTGAAACCCTTAACTTCTGGTCAGGCCTAAAAGAGCACATTGCTTCCTTCTAGATGGTGTAGAAATGTTGGCCAATTACTAAGCTGTCCTATATGTAAAAGAATAACTAAAGGAGATATTTTATGTAGGATTTTAAACTAATAATTAATATTAAGAATGGAGTGGTTACTTTTATTTAAGGTTCATCTGTTAGACTGTGTGTCATCTGGTTCCAGAGCTTTTTTTGAGTAACCTGGTTTAAGTGTCATTGCAACAGAAAAATCAAATGCTTTTAAAGTGATGGTCTTTTGTTGCCATTGGTATTTGATTTAGATGATCATTGCACTGCCTTTTATAACCTGATGGGTATTGGACACAGTAGCAGTATTCTGTGTTGCAAAGAAAGCATTTCAGTAATGCAATGGGCATTGGGGGAAATGCTGCTAAATCAAGGTTTAAAAACTGTTTTGTAAATGTTCATTGTTGAAATACCATGTGATTTCCTAATTGATGTAGCTGATAAAGTTAGCTTTTAACTGGAGCTTATAACTAATGTTTATTACAAAAATTAGTAGATTTGCATTGTATAATTAATATATCAGTAGTAAGAGTGTAGGGAAGTTATTATAATATGGTTTAAACATTTTTATATAAAGGAAGCAGACGAAACTTTTAAACAGTCTGATATCAATAGCAATTATTATTCTTTGGAGTTACTTGTGGAAGACAAAACCAGTAGAGACTGTAGTGAAGAATAGAATGTTCAATGAGATGGATGATGTAACAAACTGTGTCTTTTTTACTCATGAATAGGTGTTTGTCCTTGTTTTATTTTAACTGTTTTAATTGGGGCTGTTTTAAAATTCTAAGGAAATTAACATTATATCTTACAGTTTAGACAAACAGCTTTTAACCAAAGTTAGGATAAGTTATATTAAGCAACACTTGGAATGAATGAACTAAAGATATTTTACAAGTGTATTAATGGATTTGTTAATTGTTATATATATAGATGTAAATAAGGTATTATTAGTAGTATTATAATAACTAAAATGTATAAATTTGTTAGCTATTTGCTGTATTGTTATGTATTTGTTGTATATATTGAAGTAAAAAAGGTATTATTAGTAGTATTATTATAATAACTAAAATGTGTATATTGTTGTATGACTTTTTTTAGTTATGGTGTTAAATTGTATTTACTAAAGAAATTGTTTAGCTAAGTTTTATTATTTATTGAAGCTTTGATCTATCTGGTGCCTTATCCTCTATGGAATGCATTAAGAGCTGTGTGAGAGCTCCCAGGAGTGGTGTGTGTGGGGAACCAGGATGCCCTGCCCAGGCCAGCAGGGCACCTCTCTGGGTTTTAAACTGGTTTTTGCTTTTTGTACATTATGTACAGATTTGTGTTGACTCTGACACTTGTATGTCATGTGTGTGTTTATAAACCTGTTCTGGACCAAATGGGGAAACAATTTCTCTTTATGTCTTTATACTTCTTTTTCTCAATGTAGCCAAAATGTTTTCAAATGTATTTAAGCACTGGAATAAGCCATCAGGCTCTTGTTTAAAATGTACTTTCTTTTGGAGTGCTTAGAGGTATTTTGAGAGTGTGAGTTTGTGTAACCTGTGACTCTAATGGAATATTCTACTTTCCTCATTGTTTGACCAATGTTATTTCTGATGCAATAGCAGTGTATCTGTCAAAAAGAGTGTTCTAGAAATCAGTTGCTTTCCTGGTGCAATGTGTTTCTAAATGACATGACAGGTACTTGAGACGTTCTGGTACTAATGGTATTTTTTCCTCCTAAGATTTCTTTAGCATTCTTGTAGGTGGAAATAAGTATTCTTTCAGTTGTAATGAAATCATCTAAAAAAATGGTGTTGGGTCTATCGAGGCTTGCTTGTGTCAATAGGGCCTTCTGGGTGAGGATGCACTGCAACAGGTAAGCATTTGTCATTTTCGGTTTAATAGAATAATATTAAGCCATAGATTAGGTCTATCACAAAGGTGTCAAGCTGCCAATGGGTAAGACCAGTATGAAGTTATTTTGTGTGATGTATGTGATTGTTTTTCACTGATGGGATTGTGATCCTTAACCGCCAGGAGAAATGCCAAGTGTGTAAGTGCACAATGAGGCCTGTGAGATCAGGCAAATGTTGAGATGGGAAAGGTTCTGTAATGGTGATTCTAGGCTGAATCAGCAGTTTGATTGTGTGCTGGACACCAGGTCAGTGTTTGCTGTGCTGTGGCTGCTGTGCCGCGCCGGCTGTGGCTGCTGTGCCGCGCCGGCTGTGGCTGCTGTGCCGCGCCGGCTGTGGCTGCTGTGCCGCGCCGGCTGTGGCTGCTGTGCCGCGCCGGCTGTGGCTGCTGTGCCGCGCCGGCTGTGGCTGCTGTGCCGCGCCGGCTGTGGCTGCTGTGCCGCGCCGGCTGTGGCTGCTGTGCCGCGCCGGCTGTGGCTGCTGTGCCGCGCCGGCTGTGGCTGCTGTGCCGCGCCGGCTGTGGCTGCTGTGCCGCGCCGGCTGTGGCTGCTGTGCCGCGCCGGCTGTGGCTGCTGTGCCGCGCCGGCTGTGGCTGCTGTGCCGCGCCGGCTGTGGCTGCTGTGCCGCGCCGGCTGTGGCTGCTGTGCCGCGCCGGCTGTGGCTGCTGTGCCGCGCCGGCTGTGGCTGCTGTGCCGCGCCGGCTGTGGCTGCTGTGCCGCGCCGGCTGTGGCTGCTGTGCCGCGCCGGCTGTGGCTGCTGTGCCGCGCCGGCTGTGGCTGCTGTGCCGCGCCGGCTGTGGCTGCTGTGCCGCGCCGGCTGTGGCTGCTGTGCCGCGCCGGCTGTGGCTGCTGTGCCGCGCCGGCTGTGGCTGCTGTGCCGCGCCGGCTGTGGCTGCTGTGCCGCGCCGGCTGTGGCTGCTGTGCCGCGCCGGCTGTGGCTGCTGTGCCGCGCCGGCTGTGGCTGCTGTGCCGCGCCGGCTGTGGCTGCTGTGCCGCGCCGGCTGTGGCTGCTGTGCCGCGCCGGCTGTGGCTGCTGTGCCGCGCCGGCTGTGGCTGCTGTGCCGCGCCGGCTGTGGCTGCTGTGCCGCGCCGGCTGTGGCTGCTGTGCCGCGCCGGCTGTGGCTGCTGTGCCGCGCCGGCTGTGGCTGCTGTGCCGCGCCGGCTGTGGCTGCTGTGCCGCGCCGGCTGTGGCTGCTGTGCCGCGCCGGCTGTGGCTGCTGTGCCGCGCCGGCTGTGGCTGCTGTGCCGCGCCGGCTGTGGCTGCTGTGCCGCGCCGGCTGTGGCTGCTGTGCCGCGCCGGCTGTGGCTGCTGTGCCGCGCCGGCTGTGGCTGCTGTGCCGCGCCGGCTGTGGCTGCTGTGCCGCGCCGGCTGTGGCTGCTGTGCCGCGCCGGCTGTGGCTGCTGTGCCGCGCCGGCTGTGGCTGCTGTGCCGCGCCGGCTGTGGCTGCTGTGCCGCGCCGGCTGTGGCTGCTGTGCCGCGCCGGCTGTGGCTGCGTCAGGATTGGCCCAGGCTGCAGGTCGGTGTCCTGAGAACGGTGTCACTGCTGTCGCACTGTGCTGGCACTGACACAGGGACTGCCAGGGCTCACGGGCTGCTGCAAATCCTATGGTTGCCATATATGTGGAGATGTATTTCTAAAACGAATGTTAGCTTGAAATAAGGTCTTTTCTTATCAGGACTGAGGGCCAGCAGAGAAAGTAGAGAGCTTCTGGTCATGTTTTCACTAAGGTGGCATCAACTCCTTCCTTGGGGAAACCCTGTTGATCCTGGATCTTGTCAGAGATGCATTTCTGGGTGGTGTTTCCAAAGCTGGTGCTCTGGGTAGTGAAGTGTGCCATTTGTGCCATTGTTCTAACTCTTCCAACCAAGGTTTGGGGTGTTCTGAGTGTGCTCTCTGTCAGTTTCCCTGGATTTGGGTTTTGGGACCTGTGCTCTCCCTATGGATAGAGACCTAATATTTTCTCCTTATAGAGTTGGTATAAGAAGTTATATAAGGTTTATATACTCTGTATAGAATCAAGTATTATGGGTGAAAATTTTTATTTAAGTAAAACGTTCCAAAATGTACCAGAATAACCACACAGTGAGGTATTTAAAATAGGAGTTTAATCTATTAATCAGTTTTAGGAATGAAATTGATGATTTTATCTAAGGTTCACATGTCAAAGACTGTCATCTGCCTCCAGAGGGCTTTTTGGATAATCTGGTTCAAGTGTCATTTCAAATACAAAATCAAATGCTTTTCAATTGGTCATGATGCAGTGTTGGTGGTGTTTGGTTTTCAAGCTCTCTGTTAGAAATGTCCTTTATCAGCAGATGAATGACAGAAATACTAGCAGTATTTGATGTTGCTAAGAAAGCATTTCAATAATGAGGGGACATGGGGGAAAATTGTAATAATTGAAGGTTGAAAAAACTATGTTCTAAGACTTCATAGAATCTAAAGAGAGAGCTCACAGAAATGGTGTGTGTGGGGAGACAGGATCATCTGCCCAGGCCGCAGAGCATCTCTGAGTATGTTCATTGTTGAACCAGAAATAATGACAACATTTTAATGACATGTACTGTGGGTGATAAAAATGAATGGTTTGGTAAATGGGAGAGATCATACTATTAGGCAGAATAACTGTGCCATTTAGTGAGCAGTGTATTATTGCTCTGTGCATTTTTTTTTTCTGGGAGCAAGAGTGCTGGTTGTGAGCAGGGGCTTTGTTTAGTTACAAGGTCCTTTCAGACCATAGCTTCCAAACTCAATATGAATATTTTGTGCTACTCTTTGGCAAACAAGACCTGAGAGATGTGAAACTCATAGGGAGGGTAGAATATGTTTCTGTCATGGGAGATATTTGCTACCAGTACTGGTGACATATCAAAAATGGTCAAAATCCCTGTGCAAAGATTTGGAAAACAATAGGAAGAGTTATCAAGGGGAGAAAGGAAATAATCAAGGAATGGAGGAAATGCACCCCTCTGAAGAGCATGTCTCCAAGAGCAAAGAGATTGGAGACTGGGTTTAGGTTTTTTCAATTTTGGTTGATAAAATTAAAGAGAACTGAAGGTATAATGTACTTGCTGTTACATCTGATGTATAGAGATAAGATGGAAATTGAGTGGACAAGTGTAACTGTACTTTGGCAAGTCTGGAAATTTGGTGCTAAATAAGTCTGGAAATCTGGAGCTAAATAAGTCTGTGTTTGTACCTAACTTTCAGCTGCAAGAAACATAACATTTGTAGTAGAGACAAAGTAAACAGCTTTCCAGGTAAATGTGGATGTTTTTCAGGAAATTGTAAATTACTATATGTGCAAGATATTTGGTTTGAAGTTAGGAATAAGTGATATCTGAAAGATATTTGCATAGAAATGAAGGTGATTATTTTAGCTGTGAATGAAAAAAATACAGAATTCAACTCAAGACTATCCACTAAGCAAGGTCAAATTCTTATACATGAAAAAACTGGGGAAATGGTTTGCTAGACTTGAGGATTATTCCAATAATGCTGCAGACTTATTGAGGAAAATGAGCAGTGTCTCCAGTTACACAGCATAGACATCCATGGACATTGAGTGCTCTGTAGAGTTGGAATTAATCTCAAGGGCTTGTAGCTGATTTAAAATAGGAACGAATACCTTTTACTTTGATATAATTTAAAATCCGGTCCAATAGTATGGGTGTCTGGTTGTTTTAAAAATAAGATGTAAGAGATCTAAGTTCCAAGCATGGTTTATTTACTTTTTGTACACTTTGTGCTGTTTTTTCTTAAGATGATGGCCATCCTTTGGTTTTTGGTTTAGGAGCTCTTTATTGCATTGCCTTTTATAAGCTGATGCATATTATAGAGAGTAGCAGTACTTGATGCTGCAAAGAAAGCACTTTAAGTATCACTGTAAATTCTGCTTATTCAAAGTTAAAAAAAACTATTCTCTAAGTTTTCATAGAGTTTAAATACCATATGATTTCCTAATTTGCCAAGGTGAAACTACTCTGATCCTTTACCCCATATGAAGTGTGTGAAGAGGTGGCTAAGAGAGCTCACAGAAGTGGTGTGTGTGGGGAAACAGGATGCTCTGCCCAGGCCAGCAGAGCACCTCTGAGTATGTTCCTTGTGTAACTGGAAATAATGCTACTGTTTTAATGGCATTTATTGGGCATGAAACAGTGAGTGGTTTGGTAAATGGGAGAGATGATGCTGTTAGGCAGAATCACTGGGCCCTTTGGTGATCTGTGCTAATCCAGAGCAGTGTAATATTGCTCAGTGCAATTTGAAGGGTTTTTTCCTGGGAGCAAGAGTGTTACTGGGTACTTTCTGACCAATGCTTCAAAAATCAATGTGAATATTTGGTGTGACTCTTGGCAAACAAGTCCTGAGGGATGAATAAGAAAGGTAGAATATGTTACCATCATGGGTCATATTTCATAGCAGTACCGGTAAAGTTTCACTTAAATGGTCAAATGACTGTGCAAAGATTTGGAAAACAAAGGAACTGTTATCAAAGGGAGAGAGGGAAAAAATCCAGAAATGGAGGTAATGTGTCCCGTGGGAGAGCATATCTCTAACAGTGACTAGGTTGGGGTCTGGGTTTGTTTGGATTTTAATAGTTTTGGTTTAAAAAATGAAAGTGAACTGAAAGCATTTTTTACTTGCTTTTATGTGCTCGGTATTGATATTAAATGGAAATCTAGGTTACAAATAGAACTGTATTATAGAAAGGCTTTATATTTTCGTCTAATTTAGAGTTTGTGTTTGTAAGTAAGTGAAATAAAAATATTTATAGTAGACATGCGATAAATGGTTTTCAGGAAAATGTGGACAATATTTAGGGATATTTTATGTTAGTTATATCTAAGTTGTTTGGGTTGTAGTTGGGAATAAGTGGTATCTGAAGTAGCTCTTGTCATCATAGACTTCTGGGTGATTCTCTGATGGGAGTCAGAGAGCAAGTTGGCAGCAGAATGAAACGCATGGGGTTTTGGTTGGATCTTTATGTTTGGTAGCAATCCCAGCCTATATCTGTGGCACTCCAAGCAATGGCAATGCTGTTTGTGTGTTGTGCCCTCGGTTGCCATGCGGCAGCAGCGGAGGGAATGTTTGGGGTGCCAGGCTGTTGGTGTGCTCACAATGGGCTGTTGGCCTGGGGGTGTTTGGGGTGCCAGGCGGGTGCCAGGGCAGCAGTGGGTTCCTGGCAGTGTTTGGGGTGAGTGGCCAGTGCTGAGGCTGGCCCAGGGCAGAGCAGCCTGGTGGCTGAGGGCAGGGGGAGCCCTGAGGAGGCTCTGGGGGCACCAAAAGCTCTTGGCAGGATCAGCTGTGCCAGGGGAGCCCTTCTGCAAACTCTGGGGCTGTGCTGGGTGAGTCACTGCTACCCTGTGAGCAAAGCAGGGTGTGAAACGCTTAACTTCTGGTCAGGCCTAAAAGGGCACATTGCTTCCTTCTAGTTGGTGTAGAAATGTTGGCCAATTACTAAGCTGTCCTATATGTAAAAGAATAACTAAAGGCGATATTTTATATAGGATTTTAAACTATTAATTAATGTTTAGAATGGAGTGGTTACTTTTATTGAAGGTTCATCTGTTAGACTGTTTGTCATCCGGTTCCAGAGCTTGTTTTGTGTAACCTGGTTTAAGTGTCATTGCAACAGCAAAATCAAATGCTTTTAAGGTGATGGTCTTTTGTTGTCATTGGTATTTGATTTAGAAGATCTTCATTGCACTGCCTTTTATAAGCTGATGGGTATTAGACACAGTAGCAGTATATTCTGTGTTGCAAAGAAAGCATTTCAGTAATGCAATGGGCATTGGTGGAAATTCTGCGAAATCAAGGTTAAAGATCTGTTTTTTAAATGTTCATAGTTGAAATACCATGTGATTTCCTAATTTATGTAGCTGATAACGTTAGCTTTTCAATGGAGCTTATAAATAATGTTTATTACAAAAATTAGTAGATTTGCATTGTATAATTAATATATCAGTAGTAAGAGTTTAGGGAAGTTATTATATTATGGTTGAAACATTTCTATATAAAAGAAACAGAAGCAAGTTTAAAACAGTCTGATATCAATACCAATTATTATTCTTTGGAGTTACTTGTGGAAGACAAAACCAGTAGAGACTGTAATGAAGAACAGAATGTTCAATGAGATGGATGATGTAACAAACTGTGTCTTTTTTACTCATGAATAGGTGTTTGTCCTTGTTTTATTTTAGCTGTTTTAATTGGGGCTGTTTTAAAATTCTAAGAAAATGAGCATTATATCTTACAGTTTAGACAAACAGCTTTTAACCAAAGTTAGGATAAGTTATATGAAACAACACTTGGAATGAATGAACTAAAAATATTTTACAAGTGTATTAATGGATTTGTTAATTGTTATATGTATAGACGTAAATAAGGTATTACTAGTAGTATTATAATAACTAAAATGTATAAATTTGTTGTTATATATTTGCTGTATTGTTGTTACGTATTTGTTGTATATATTGAAGTAAAAAAGGTATTATTAGTAGTATTATTATAATAACTAAAATGTGTAGATTTGTTGTATGACTTTTTTTAGTTATGGTGTTAAATTCTATTTACTAAAGCAATTGTTTAGCTAAGTTTTATTATTTATTGAAGCTTTGATCTATCTGGTGCTTTATCCTCTATGGAATGCATTAAGAGCCGTGTGTGAGCTCCCAGGAGTGGTGTGTGTGGGGAACCAGGATGCCCTGCCCAGGCCAGCAGGGCACCTCTCTGGGTTTTAAACTGTTTTTTGCTTTTTGTACATTACGTACAGGTTTGTGTTGACTCTGAAACTTGTATGTCATGTGTGTGTTTATAAACCTGTTCTGAACCAAATGGGGAAACAATTTCTCTTTGTGTCTTTATACTTCTTTTTCTCAATGTAGCCAAAATGTTTTCAAATGTATTTAAGCACTGGAATAAGCCATCAGGCTCTTAGTTAAAATGTACTTTCTTTTGGGGTGCTTCGAGGTATTTTGAGAGTGTGAATTTGTGTAACCTGTGACTCTAATGGAATATTCTACTTTCCTCATTGTTTGACCAATGTTCTTTCTGATGCAATAGCAGTGTATCTATGAAAAAGAGTGTTGTAGAAATCTGTTGCTTTCATGGTGCAATGTGCTTTCTAAATGACATGACAGGTACTTGAGACGTTCTGGTACTAATGGTATTTTTTCCTCCTAAGATTTCTTTAGCATTCTTGTAGGTGGAAATAAGTATTCTTTCCCTTGTAATGAAATCATCTAAAAAAATGGCGTTGGGTCTAGGGAGGCTTGCTTGTGTCAATAGGGCCTTCTGGGTGAGGATGCAGTGCAACAGGTCAGCATTTGTCATTTTCGGTTTAATAGAATAATAATAAGCCATAGATTAGGCCTATCACAAAGGTGTGAAGCTGCCAATGGGTAAGACCAGTATGAAGTTATGTTGTGTGATGTATGTGATTGTTTTTCAATGATGGGATTGTGATCCTTAACTGCCAGGAGAAATGCCAAGTGTGTAAGTGCACAATGAGGCCTGTGAGATCAGGCAAATGTTGAGATGGGAAAGGTTCTGTAATGGTGATTCTAGGCTGAATCAGCAGTTTGATTGCGTGCTGGACACCAGGTCAGTGTTGGCTGTGCTGTGGCTGCTGTGCCGCGCCGGCTGTGGCTGCTGTGCCGCGCCGGCTGTGGCTGCTGTGCCGCGCCGGCTGTGGCTGCTGTGCCGCGCCGGCTGTGGCTGCTGTGCCGCGCCGGCTGTGGCTGCGTCAGGATTGGCCCAGGCTGCAGGTCGGTGTCCTGAGAACGGTGTCACTGCTGTCGCACTGTGCTGGCACTGACAGAGGGACTGCCAGGGCTCACGGGCTGCTGCAAATCCTATGGTTGCCATATATGTGGAGATGTATTTCTAAAACCAATGTTAGCTTGAAATAAGGTCTTTTCTCTTCAGGACTGAGGGCCAGCAGAGAAAGTAGAGAGCTTCTGGTCATGTTTTCACTAAGGTGGCATCAACTCCTTCCTTGGGGAAACCCTGTTGATCCTGGATCTTGTCAGAGATGCATTTCTGGGTGGTGTTTCCAAAGCTGGTGCTCTGGGGAGTAAAGTGTGCCATTTGTGCCATTGTTTAACTCTTCCAACCAAGGTTCAGGTGTTCTGAGTGTGCTCTCTGTCAGTTTCCCTGGATTTGGGTTTTGGGACCTGTGCTCTCCCTATGGATAGAGACCTAATATTTTCTCCTTATAGAGTTGGTATAAGAAGTTATATAAGGTTTATAAACTCTGTATACAATCAAGTATTATGGGTGAAAATTTTTTTTTAAATAAAATGTTCCAAAATGTACCAGAATAACCACACAGTGAGGTATTTAAAATAGGAGTTTAATCTATTAATCAGTTTTAGGAATGAAATTGATGATTTTATCTAAGGTTCACATGTTAAAGACTGTCATCTGCCTCCAGAGGGCTTTTTGGGTAATCTGGTTCAAGTGTCATTTCCAATACAAAATCAAATGCTTTTCAATTGGTCATGATGCAGTGTTGGTGGTGTTTGGTTTTCAAGCTCTCTGTTAGAAATGTCCTTTATCAGCAGATGAATGACAGAAATACTAGCAGTATTTGATGTTTCTAAGAAAGCATTTCAATAATGAGGGGACATGGGGGAAAATTGTAATAATTGAAGGTTGAAAAAACTAGGTTCTAAGACTTCATAGAATCTAAAGAGAGAGCTCACAGAAATGGTGTGTGTGGGGAGACAGGATCGTCTGCCCAGGCCGCAGAGCATCTCTGAGTATGTTCATTGTTGAACCAGAAATAATGACAACATTTTAATGACATGTACTGTAGATGATAAAAATGAATGGTTTGGTAAATGGGAGAGATGATACTATTAGGCAGAATAACTGTGCCATTTAGTGAGCAGTGTATTATTGCTCTGTGCAATTTTGTTTTTCCTGGGAGCAAGAGTGCTGGTTGTGAGCAGGGGCTTTGTTTAGTTACAAGGTCCTTTCAGACCATAGCTTCCAAATTCAATATGAATATTTTGTGCTACTCTTTGGCAAACAAGACCTGAGAGATGTGAAACTCATAGGGAGGGTAGAATATGTTTCTGTCATGGGAGATATTTGCTACCAGTACTGGTGACATATCAAAAAATGGTCAAATCCCTGTGCAAAGATTTGGAAAACAATAGGAGGAGTTATCAAGGGGAGAAAGGAAATAATCAAGGAATGGAGGAAATGCACCCCTCTGAAGAGCATGTCTCCAAGAGCAAAGAGATTGGAGACTGGGTTTAGGTTTTTTCAATTTTGGTTGATAAAATTAAAGAGAACTGAAGGTATAATGTACTTGCTGTTACATCTGATGTATAGAGATAAGATGGAAATTGAGTGGACAAGTGTAACTGTACTTTGGCAAGTCTGGAAATTTGGAGCTAAATAAGTCTGTGTTTGTACCTAACTTTCAGCTGCAAGAACCATAACATTTGTAGTAGAGACGAAGTAAACAGCTTTCCAGGTAAATGTGGATGTTTTTCAGGAAATTGTAAATTACTATATGTGCAAGATATTTGGTTTGAAGTTAGGAATAAGTGATATCTGAAAGATATTTGCATAGAAATGAAGGTGATTATTTTAGCTGTGAATGAAAAAAAAACAGAATTCAACTAAAGACTATCCACTAAGCAAGGTCAAAATCTTATACATGAAAAAACTGGGGAAATGGTTTGCTAGACTTGAGGATTATTCCAATAATGCTGCAGACTCATTGAGGAAAATGAGCAGTGTCTCCAGTTACACAGCATAGACATCCATGGACATTGAGTGCTCTGTAGAGTTGGAATTAATCTCAAGGGCTTGTAGCTGATTTAAAATAGGAACGAATACCTTTTACTTTGATATAATTTAAAATCCTGTCCAATAGTGTGGGTGTCTGGTTGTTTTAAAAATAAGATGTAAGAGATCTAAGTTCCAAGCATGGTTTATTTACTTTTTGTACACTTTGTGCTGGTTTTTTTTTAAGATGATGGCCGTCCTTTGGTTTTTGGTTTAGGAGCTCTTTATTGCATTGCCTTTTATAAGCTGATGCATATTATAGAGAGTAGCAGTACTTGATGTTGCAAAGAAAGCACTTTAAGTATCACTGTAAATTCTGCTTATTCAAAGTTAAAAAAAACTATTCTCTAAGTTTTCATAGAGTTTAAATACCATATGATTTCCTAATTTGCCAAGGTGAAACTAGTCTGATCCTTTAACCCATATTAAGTGTGTGAAGAGGTGGCTAAGAGAGCTCACAGAAGTGGTGTGTGTGGGGAAACAGGGTCCTCTGCCCAGGCCAGCAGAGCACCTCTGAGTATGTTCCTTGTGTAACTGGAAATAATGCTACCGTTTTAATGGCATTTATTGGGCATGAAACAGTGAGTGGTTTGGTAAATGGGAGAGATGATGCTGTTAGGCAGAATAACTGGGCCCTTTGGTGATCTGTGCTAATCCAGGGCAGTGTAATATTGCTCAGTGCAATTTTCAGGGTTTTTTCCTGGGAGCAAGAGTGTTCCTAGGTACTTTCTGACCAATGCTTCCAAAGTCAATGTGAATATTTGGCGTGACTCTTTGGCAAACCAGTCCTGAGGGATGAATAAGTAAAGGTAGAATTTATTTCTATCAGGGGTCGTATTTCATACCAGTACTGGTAAAGTTTCACATAAATGGTCAAATGACTGTGCAAAGATTTGGAAAACAGAAGAAAGTGTTATCAAAGGGAGAGAGGAAAAAATCAAGCAATGGGGGTAACGTGTCCCATGGGAGAGCTTATCTGTAACAGTGACTAGGTTGGAGTCTGGGTTTGTTTGGATTTTAATAGTTTTGGTTTAAAAAATGAAAGTGAACTGAAAGCATTTTTTACTTGCTTTTATGTGCTAGGTATTGATATTAAATGGAAATCTAGGTTACAAATAGAACTGTAGTATGAAAGGCTTAAAATTTTCATCTAATTTAGTGTTTGTGTTTGTAAGTAAGTGAAATAAATATTTTTATAGTAGACATGTGGTAAATGGTTTTCAGGAAAATGTGGACAATATTTAGGGATATTTCCTGTTAGTTATATCTAAGTGGTTTGGATTGTAGTTGGGAATAAGTGGTATCTGAAGTAGATCTTCTCGTCATCACAGACTTCTGGGTGATTCTCTGATGGGAGTCAGAGAGGGTTGGCAGCAGAATGAAACCCATGGGGTTTTGGTTGGATCTTTATGTTTGGTAGCAATCCCAGCCTATATCTGTGGCACTCCAAGCAATGGCAATGCTGTTTGTGTGTTGTGCCCTCGGTTGCCATGCGGCAGCAGCGGAGGGAATGTTTGGGGTGCCAGGCTGTTGGTGTGCTCACAATGGGCTGTTGGCCTGGGGGTGTTTGGGGTGCCAGGCGGGTGCCAGGGCAGCAGTGGGCTCCTGGCAGTGTTTGGGGTGAGTGCCAGTGCTGAGGCTGGCCCAGGGCAGAGCAGCCTGGTGGCTGAGGGCAGGGGGAGCCCTGAGGAGGCTCTGGAGGCACCAAAATCTCTTGGCAGGATCAGCTGTGCCAGGGGAGCCCTTGTGCAAACTATGGGGCAGTGCTGGGTGAGTCACTGCTACCCTGTGAGCAAAGCAGGGGGTAAAACCCTTAACTTCTGGTCAGGCCTAAAAGGGCACATTGCTTCCTTCTAGATGGTGTAGAAATGTTGGCCAATTACTGAGCTGTCCTATATGTCAAAGAATAACTGAAGGAGATATTTTCTATAGGATTTTAAACTATTAATTAATGTTAAGAATGGAGTGGTTACTTGTATTTAAAGTTCATCTGTTAGACTGTTTGTCATCTGGTTCCAGAGCTTTTTTTGTGTAACTTGGTTTAAGTGTCATTGCAACAGCAAAATGAAATGCTTTTAAGGTGATGGTCTTTTGTTGTCATTGGTATTTGATTTAGAAGATCTTCATTGCACTGCCTTTTATAAGCTGATGGGTATTAGACACAGTAGCAGTATATTCTGTGTTGCAAAGAAAGCATTTCAGTAATGCAATGGGCATTGGTGGAAATCCTGTGAAATCAAGGTTAAAAATCTGTTTTGTAAATGTTCATAGTTGAAATACCATGTGATTTCCTAATTGATGTAGCTGATAACGTAAGCTTTTCAATCGAGCTTATAAATAATGTTTATTACAAAAATGAGTAGATTTGCATTGTATAATTAATATATCAGTATTAAGAGTTTAGGGAAGTTATTATAATATGGTTGAAACATTTATATATAAAGGAAGCAGAAGAAACTTTAAAACAGTCTGATATCAATAGCAATTATTATTCTTTGGAGTTAGTTGTGGAAGACAAAACCAGTAGAGACTGTAATGAAGAACAGAATCTTCAATGAGATGGATGATGTAACAAACTGCGTCGTTTTTACTCATGAATAGGTGTTTGTCCTTGTTTTATTTTAGCTGTTTTAATTGGGGCTGTTTTAAAATTCTAAGAAAATTAACATTATATCTTACAGTTTAGAGAAACAGCTTTTAACCAAAGTTAGGATAAGTTATATTAAGCAACACTTGGAATGAATGAACTAAAAATATTTTACAAGTGTATTAATGGATATGTTAATGTACTTGTTATATGTCTTGAAATAAATAAGGTATTATTAGTAGTAATATAATAACACAAATGTGTAAATTTGTTGTTATCTATTTGTTGTATTGTTGTTATCTATTTGTTGTATTGTTGTTATCTATTTGTTGTATTGTTGTTATGTATTTGTTGTATTGTTGTTATGTATTTGTTGTATTGTTGTTATCTATTTGCTGTGTATATTGAAGTAAAAATGGTGTTATTAGTAGTATTATTATAAAAACTAAAATGTATAGATTTGTTGTATGACTTTTTAGTTATGGTGCTAAATTTTATTTACTAAATAACTTGTTTAGCTAAGTTTTATTATTTATTGAAGCTTTGATCTATCTGGTGCTTTATCCTCTATGGAATGCATTAAGAGCTGTGTGAGAGCTCCCAGGAGTGGTGTGTGTGGGGAACCAGGATGCCCTGCCCAGGCCAGCAGGGCACCTCTCTGGGTTTTAAACTGTTTTTTGCATCTTGTACATTATGTACAGGTTTGTGTTGACTCTGACAGTTGTATGTCATGTGTGTGTTTATAAACCTATTCTGAGCTGAATGGGGAAACAATTTCTCTTTATGTCTTTATACTTCTCTTTCTCAATGTAGCCAAAATGTTTTCAAATGTATTTAAGCACTGGAATAAGCCATCTGGCTCTTAGTTAAAATGTACTTTCTTTTGGAGTGCTTAGAGGTATTTTGAGAGTGTGAATTTGTGTGACCTGTAACTCTAATGGAATATTCTACTTTCCTCATTGTTTGACCAATGTTATTTCTGATGCAATAGCAGTGTTTTTATGAAAAAGAGTGTTCTAGAAATCAGTTGCTTTCCTGGTGCAATGTGTTTCTAAATGACATGACAGGTACTTGAGACGTTCTGGTACTAATGGTATTTTTTCCTCCTAAGATTTCTTTAGCATTCTTATAGGTGGAAATAAGTATTCTTTCAGTTGTAATGAAATCATCTAAAAAAAGGTGTTGGGTCTAGGGAGGCTTGCTTGTGTCAATAGGGCCTTCTGGGGGAGGATGCACTGCAACAGGTAAGCATTTGTCATTTTCGGTTTAATAGAATAATACTAAGCCATAGATTAGGCCTATCACAAAGGTGTCAAGCTGCCAATGGGTAAGACCAGTGTGAAGTTATGTTGTGTGATGTATGTGATTGTTTTTCAACGATGGGATTGTGATCCTTAACGGCCAGGAGAAATGCCACGTGTGTAAGTGCACAATGAGGCCTGTGAGACCAGGCAAATGTTGAGGTGGGAAAGGTTCTGTAATGGTGATTCTAGGCTGAATCAGCAGTTTGATTGCGTGCTGGACACCGGGTCAGTGTTGGCTGTGCTGTGGCTGCTGTGCCGCGCCGGCTGTGGCTGCTGTGCCGCGCCGGCTGTGGCTGCTGTGCCGCGCCGGCTGTGGCTGCTGTGCCGCGCCGGCTGTGGCTGCTGTGCCGCGCCGGCTGTGGCTGCTGTGCCGCGCCGGCTGTGGCTGCTGTGCCGCGCCGGCTGTGGCTGCTGTGCCGCGCCGGCTGTGGCTGCTGTGCCGCGCCGGCTGTGGCTGCTGTGCCGCGCCGGCTGTGGCTGCTGTGCCGCGCCGGCTGTGGCTGCTGTGCCGCGCCGGCTGTGGCTGCTGTGCCGCGCCGGCTGTGGCTGCTGTGCCGCGCCGGCTGTGGCTGCTGTGCCGCGCCGGCTGTGGCTGCTGTGCCGCGCCGGCTGTGGCTGCTGTGCCGCGCCGGCTGTGGCTGCTGTGCCGCGCCGGCTGTGGCTGCTGTGCCGCGCCGGCTGTGGCTGCTGTGCCGCGCCGGCTGTGGCTGCTGTGCCGCGCCGGCTGTGGCTGCTGTGCCGCGCCGGCTGTGGCTGCTGTGCCGCGCCGGCTGTGGCTGCTGTGCCGCGCCGGCTGTGGCTGCTGTGCCGCGCCGGCTGTGGCTGCTGTGCCGCGCCGGCTGTGGCTGCTGTGCCGCGCCGGCTGTGGCTGCTGTGCCGCGCCGGCTGTGGCTGCTGTGCCGCGCCGGCTGTGGCTGCTGTGCCGCGCCGGCTGTGGCTGCTGTGCCGCGCCGGCTGTGGCTGCTGTGCCGCGCCGGCTGTGGCTGCTGTGCCGCGCCGGCTGTGGCTGCTGTGCCGCGCCGGCTGTGGCTGCTGTGCCGCGCCGGCTGTGGCTGCTGTGCCGCGCCGGCTGTGGCTGCTGTGCCGCGCCGGCTGTGGCTGCTGTGCCGCGCCGGCTGTGGCTGCTGTGCCGCGCCGGCTGTGGCTGCTGTGCCGCGCCGGCTGTGGCTGCTGTGCCGCGCCGGCTGTGGCTGCGTCAGGATTGGCCCAGGCTGCAGGTCGGTGTCCTGAGAACGGTGTCACTGCTGTCGCACTGTGCTGGCACTGACACAGGGACTGCCAGGGCTCACGGGCTGTTGCCAATCCTATGATTGCCATATATGTGGAGATGAATTTCTAAAACGAATGTTAGCTTGAAATAAGGTCTTTTCTTTTCAGGACTGAGGGCCAGCAGAGAAAGTAGAGAGCTTCTGGTCATGTTTTCACTAAGGTGGCATCAACTCCTTCCTTGGGGAAACCCTGTTGATCCTGGATCTTGTCAGAGATGCATTTCTGGGTGGTGTTTCCAAAGCTAGTGCTGTGGGGAGTAAAGTGTGCCATTTGTGCCATTGTTTAACTCTTCCAACCAAGGTTCGGGGTTCTGAGTGTGCTCTCTGTCAGTTTCCCTGGATTTGGGTTTTGGGACCTGTGCTCTCCCTATGGATAGAGACCTAATATTTTCTCCTTATAGAGATGGTATAAGAAGTTATATAAGGTTTATAAACTCTGTATAGAATCAAGTATTATGGGTGAAAATTTTTATTTAAGTAAAATGTTCCAAAATGTACCAGAATAACCACACAGTGAGGTATTTAAAATAGGAGTTTAATCTATTAATCAGTTTTAGGAATGAAATTGATGATTTTATCTAAGGTTCACATGTCAAAGTATTTGACACTTTAAGTATCACTGTAAATTCTGTTTATTTAAAGTTAAAAAAAAACTATTCTCTAAGTTTTCATAGAGTTTAAATACCATATGATTTCCTAATTTGCCAAGGTGAAACTACTCTGATCCTTTACCCCATATGAAATGTGTGAAGAGGTGGCTAAGAGAGCTCACAGAAGTGGTGTGTGTGGGGAAACAGGATGCTCTGCCCAGGCCAGCAGGGCACCTCTGAGTATATTCCTTGTGTAACTGGAAATAATGCTACCGTGTTAATGCCATTTATTGGGCATGAAACAATGAGTGGTTTGGTAAATGGGAGAGATGATGGTGTTAGGCAGAATAACTGGGCCCTTTGGTGATCTGTGCTAATCCAGAGCAGTGTAATATTGCTCAGTGCAATTTTAAGGGTTTTTTCCTGGGAGCAAGAGTGTTACTAGGTACTTTCTGACCAATGCTTCCAAAGTCAATGTGAATATTTGGTGTGAATATTTGGCGTGACTCTTTGGCAAACAAGTCCTGAGTGATGAATAAGTAAAGGTAGAATACGTTTCTATCAGGGGTTGTATTTCGTACCAGTACTGGTAAAGTTTCACTTAAATGGTCAAATGACTGTGCAAAGATTTGGAAAGCAAAGGAAGTGTTATCAAAGGGAGAGAGGAAAAAATCAAGAAATGGAGGTAATGTGTCCCGTGGGAGAGCTTTCATTCTTAGGAATGAAATTGATGATTTTATCTAAGGTTCACATGTTAAAGACTGTCATCTGCCTCCAGAGGGCTTTTTGGGTAATCTGGTTCAAGTGTCATTTCAAATACAAAATCAAATGCTTTTAAATTGGTCATGATGCAGTGTCATTGGTGTTTGGTTTTCAAGCTCTCTGTTAGAAATGTCCTTTATCAGCAGATGAATGACAGAAATACTAGCAGTATTTGATGTTTTTAAGAAAGCATTTCAATAATGAGGGGACATGGGGGAAAATTGTAATAATTGAAGGTTGAAAAAACTAGGTTCTAAGACTTCATAGAATCTAAAGAGAGAGCTCACAGAATTGGTGTGTGTGGGGAGACAGGATCGTCTGCCCAGGCCGCAGAGCATCTCTGAGTATGTTCATTGTTGAACCAGAAATAATGACAACATTTTAATGACATGTACTGTAGATGATAAAAATGAATGGTTTGGTAAATGGGAGAGATCATACTATTAGGCAGAATAACTGTGCCATTTAGTGAACTGTGCTAATACAGAGCAGTGTATTATTGCTCTGTGCAATTCTGTTTTTCCTGGGAGCAAGAGTGCTGGTTGTGAGCAGGGGCTTTGTTTAGTTACAAGGTCCTTTCAGACCATAGCTTCCAAATTCAATATGAATGTTTTGTGCTACTCTTTGGCAAACAAGACCTGAGAGATGTGAAACTCATAGGGAGGGTAGAATATGTTTCTGTCATGGGACATATTTGCTACCAGTACTGGTGACATATCAAAAAATGGTCAAATCCCTGTGCAAAGATTTGGAAAACAATAGGAGGAGTTATCAAGGGGAGAAAGGAAATAATCAAGGAATGGAGGAAATGCGCCCCTCTGAAGAGCATGTCTCCAAGAGCAAAGAGATTGGAGACTGGGTTGAGGTTTTTTAAATTTTGGTTGATAAAATTAAAGAGAACTGAAGGTATAATGTACTTGCTGTTACATCTGATGTATAGAGATAAGATGGAAATGGAGTGGACAAGTGTAACTGTACTTTGGAAAGGCTGGAAATTTGGAGCTAAATAAGTCTGTGTTTGTACCTAACTTTCAGCTGCAAGAACCATAACATTTGTAGTAGAGACAAAGTAAACAGCTTTCCAGGTAAATGTGGATGTTTTTCAGGAAATTGTAAATTACTATATGTGCAAGATATTTGGTTTGAAGTTAGGAATAAGTGATATCTGAAAGATATTTGCATAGAAATGAAGGTGATTATTTTAGCTGTGAATGAAAAAAAAAACAGAATTCAACTAAAGACTATCCACTAAGCAAGGTCAAATTCTTATACATGAAAAAACTGGGGAAATGGTTTGCTAGACTTGAGGATTATTCCAATAATGCTGCAGACTCATTGAGGAAAATGAGCAGTGTCTCCAGTTACACAGCATAGACATCCATGGACATTGAGTGCTCTGTAGTCAGCATTGCAAAGAGTTGGAATTAATCTTAAGGGCTTGTAGCTGATTTAAAATAGGAACTAATACCTTTTACTTTGATATAATTTAAAATCCTGTCCAATAGTATGGGTGTCTGGTTGTTTTAAAAATAAGATCTAAGAGATCTAAGTTCCAAGCATGATTTATTTACTTTTTGTACACTTTGTGCTGTTTTTTCTTTTAAGATGATGGCCATCCTTTGGTTTTTGGTTTAGGAGCTCTTTATTGCATTGCCTTGTATAAGCTGATGCATATTATAGAGAGTAGCAGTACTTGATGTTGCAAAGAAAGCACTTTAAGTATCACTGTAAATTCTGCTTATTCAAAGTTAAAAAAACTATTCTCTAAGTTTTCATAGAGTTTAAATACCATATGATTTCCTGATTTGCCAAGGTGAAACTACTCTGATCCTTTACCCCATATGAAGTGTGTGAAGAGGTGGCTAAGAGAGCTCACAGAAGTGGTGTGTGTGGGGAAACAGGATGCTCTGCCCAGGCCAGCAGAGCACCTTGTACTTATGTTCAGTTGTTGAACTGGAAATGATGCTAACATTTTAATGACTTGTTTTGGGGAATAGAAAAATGAATGGTTGGGTAGATGGGAGAGATGACACAGTTAGGCAGAATAACTGAGCCATTTAGTGAGCTGTGCTAATACAAAATAATGTAAACTTGCTCAGTGCAACTTTTCCCCCTGGAAGCAAGAGTGCTGGTTGTGAGCAGTGGCTTTCTAGGGTTACAAGGTCCTGACCACTGCTTCAAAACCCATTGTGACTATTTGGTGTGACTCTTTGGCTGAAAAACCTGAGTGATGATAATTTCATGGGAAAGATAGAATTTAGTTGTAGCAGAAGGGCATTTGGTGCTAATACTGTTGACATCTCACTCAAATTGTCCATTCAGTGTGAAAGGATTTTGAAAGCAATACCAGCAATATCAAGTGAAGAAACACCCCAGAAATGGCGGAACTGTGCTCTACTGGGGAGCACGTCTGCAACAGTGAAGAGATTGCAATCTGGGTTTGGTTTATTTTGGTGGTGTTGTTTTTCCTAAGTTTTGTGGATAAAATTCATGGGAATGCATTATCAACTTGCTTTTACATCCTATCATACAATCCTATGCATTGATATAAGATGGAAATCCAGAATATAAACGGAACTGTACTTTTAGAAAGCTGGAAATTTTATGCTAAATTGGAGCCTGTATTTGTAACTATCTTTCAGCTCTGAGAAACATAACATTTATGGTAGAGATACAGTAAATGGTTTTCCAGGTAATTGTGCTTCCTATAATAAAAGTGCAACTTACTCATGTGTGAGATACTTGGATTCCAGATAGGAACAAACTCTAATAACCTGTAGTGAAAAGGTCATGGTAATGGATTTTTATTTTCTAGCCTAAAGGTCTTGTGAGCCTGGCAGCCAGGCTCTGTGCTGTACAGGTTATCAGGCTTCTGATGTGATGTCCCATTTGATAAGTGCAGCCAGGAGCTCTGATCCATTATCTCTGTAGTTGCTCAGTGTCTCCATTACAAGAATCTGTGTCTCTGCTTCTGTTTTTGCAGTAGCTCTGATCATAGCAAGAAACAAGTCAAAAGTTGTGCCTCCTTTAGCTCTGAGCTGTCACAAATCTGAATTCCAGCCATGTGGAATTGTCTCTAGTTACTGTTCTTCAGCTGAAGTTACTGGCATTCGGGGTTTTTTGCTGCCTTAACCCACTCCTGTGCTAGCAATGCCTTGCAATTAAGTAATGATTCTTTCCTCCCCTTCCCTGTACATTCTGCCCTCTGGGTAAATACTGAGTTGGAGAAAATGTGAGTCATCTTTCACTGCAACCTTGCATGCTATGAGTGACTCTCTTAAAAGATTTGCTTCTCTGTAGTACAACAAGAATGTTTTATACTGCACATATAAAAAAAAAAGTGTTCAAAATTTTCTTTTGGCTAACTTTGTGGATAACTTCTGCCACCAAATTGTGCAGAGAAGGATATTATTGTGTATGCAACTTCCAAGCTTTGTTGTCCTGAAAAAAAGGTAATTCTACTTGTATGAGACTTCAGGCTGGTTTAAGTGCTGTACTGCAGTCCATGGTTTCTTAGAATATTCCTGTTAGTCCTGTATTTTTACTGTATTAGAAATGAGTGTCTGTAGTGAACTGGAAAAATTTGTTTAATCTTTTATTTTAGATTTCCTTAGATCTTTGGTGCAATTTCTTTGAAGTTTGATTTTGTTTTTTGTAGCAGAAATTCTACACCCTGGTGAAATTATCAACAAAAAAGTGGTAGAGTTAAGTTTACTTTTATCCTACTTGCTGGTAGAAGGCACTTGATTTCCTCCATCTTCCAGTATGCTTTGTACCTGCCATAAAAAACAAGGTGCTGTAGGTAAGGGTGAACAGGCTTTCTGAAATGGCAGCAAACAAACACCTTTTCTGTAAGTGGGAGGGAAGCTGCATGCCTAATGCAAGATGACCCTGCAGTTACTGGGTACTTTGTGCTGTATAAAGGAATTCCAGTGATAGGAGAATGTGTAAATCCAGTTTTCATAGACATATGGCTGCACTTGAAGTGCTTCTTGAAGTGGAGTCTTTGTATAGGGACATATGCACACTTTCTTTTCCTTTTTCCTAATGTAATTTTTTTTCCATTTAATGTTAAAAAAGGGTTTTCACATGCATATGAATGGTGGGATATGGCACTAGGCTGCCATTTAAAATGTGTTTTAGAGCATTTGTCAGAATGGCTTTATTTGAGAATGTGAATTAGAGAAGCCAGTTCCCCAGTAACCTCCTTCATAAGCAAGCTGCAATCTGTCTCTCTATTCACTTAGCATCATAAGAAATTCATTTTCCAGCACTAAGCTTTTTAACTGACTTTTCTTTCTTCTCAATATTAGAACAATAAAACAAGATCATCTAATACTGGGACCTATTCAGATGGTTGTGAAGTGCAATGGGCAATCATTGGTGACATCAAATTTATTCCAAAGGAGAGGCTGTTTTAGATAGTGTTACATAATATGAGATTGTGGTAATGATAAAACATGAGTAGTTCTATTAAAATTTGCTCTGAGGATGCTCCAAATGTATGAGGGGCCATCCCTCTGTCCCTGAACACTAAAAAAGAAAGTTGGTAGAGGAGCTTCCAGAGAGTAATGAAGAGATTGAGATCAAGTTGTCAGCAGAATGAGATGGATAGGTTTTGGTTGAATCTTCACTTTTGTTGCCAGGGATTTTCTTTAATTTCAAGATGAACCATGGACAATTCAGAGTGACAGTTAAAAATACTTTTGCTGCAGGAGAATGGCTGAGCATTCTTGGAAAAACTCTGATCCTAAAATCCAGAATTTGCAATAATATCTACTCCTGAAACATTTTATCTTATTTTTTGTTTCAGTTTATATTAATTGCCGTCATAAATCCTAGTGTATTCGGCAAAGACTACTTGAATGTGTTATCTGGAGAATCCATCATACTTTCCTGAATAGGCCAACTTAGAGCAAATGTCTCCTAATTTTGGTGGCATTTAGGGAATATGGAAGAAGTTTTGACCAAGGCCAGGGGAAATGGTGATTTCTAGAAAATATAACCAAAGGGGTTTTTTGTGCCAAGTCTTTTTTTTGTGGGTCATTTAGGGAAATATGTTGCTGCTAAACCACATCCAGGGAGGTTGTATACCTGCATACTGGTAAAAGGATCTACTAATGTTATCTACACATGAATTTAGAGGCTGTGAAGTGCTTCAGAGTTGTGTTCTTTAAACCGACATAAAACAATACTCATGTTAAGCAGCGTATTTTTATTTCAATGAATTGCAGTTAATGTGTTATTATAAGAGTAATAGTAATGTGTTATCATCAGAGTGATAATAATGCAAATTAATTTGAAAAGAAACCTTGTCATTAGTGTTATTCTGCAGAGTTGAGCTGGTTGTATGCTAAATATTTGTTTACTTCGATGCAGGATAGAATGATACTGGTCTATTATAAAAATACCTGGAAATATTGTATATAACATTTTCAGTTGCTCAGTTCCATCGAATGTCTAATTTTCTACTGCAGCTGGAAATTTCCTCTGTAATTCCAACATGTTCAAATTGTTCATGCAGCCATTTGCATGAAAGTTCATGTATGGAGTACTGTTGTGAAGGGCATGTCATTAAAGCTGTGGCCTGACATCTCTTAATGAAAGCAATACAGAGCTGGTGGGGACCTCTCTGTGAAGCTGTTGGGAATTTTCTTTGGTTCCTGGTTGTCTTCCTGCTGCATGATAGTGCAATCAGGAATGCTGTCAGAGTCATTCTGTTCAGAGGTGTGTGGTGCTCATCAGTCAGCAGCAGTCAAAGTCATCTCTTGTGGACTCGTGGCTAACATCAGCCGTTGTTATGCTCTCTCTGATACTGCTATGGTCATCATGAGTTGGAGAATTCAACCTCATGAACCTTAGGAATCTGAAATTTGGCATCCTGCTTTGTTTACTTAGATTTAATTCTGGTCATGGAATTTCCTGCCTCATTCCATGGTGCTAGTCCTCTGTTGAAGAAGAATTTCAAAGGCTGGTGGCAAAGAGCAAATACAGTTAAAGGAGTGTTTTTTACTAAAAATATATCTTTTCTTCTCCCTGTCATGTATTTTATGTAGGGAAAGAATGCCTCTCTCACTTGGGTCATTTAGAAGTCACATTAAATATTCTTCTGTAAGAGGGAGAAATTAAGTATTTTCAGTCAGTTCTGTCAGCATGTTATTCTATTCCATTACTGAGAGGAAAATGCTTCATAGTTCACTAACCCGCCTAGACGCTGCTATGGGAAATTAACCTTGTAAATCAGCGAGCATTCTCTGCAGCCACCTGATCCTAGATTTCCTTAGTTTTGTTACAAATTGCATGGCATGAGATCATCTGTAGAAAACTGTACTTGGAACGTGGTCCTGCAGTGTGCTAGAATGAGCAGGTGCTGCAGACACCTGCTGTGCTTGCTCAGCTCTGCCCTCCTCACCCTGCCCAGGCAGGTCACAAACCCACTCCATGAATCCAAGAAATAAATGCCACTGTATCTTTCTTATCTAGGACAATGGAGCCTGTGGAGGTCATGCTGGTTTCTTAGAGGGGTTATAATCAGCTTTTGATGAAAAGAGAAAATTATGTCTATTTTTAGTTATTGCTTTTAGCTTTGTTTGCATTGTCTTGTGTACTAAGAATTGCCTACTTCAGAGAGTCAGTTTTAAATTTGTTGTTGCTGTGCTTTTCCTCTGTATGTAAATTCTTGATGGATGTTATTTAAATCTGGATTTGAAAACTGAAAAATACCGAGGAAGCTTTTGAAAGATTTTTATTAACTTACACTGATGTGCAAGTGAAAGATTGTATTTGTCAGCATAAATACTTTATGCCTAGGCATGAATGCTTTCATGCCTGCTTTGCAAGGTTTGGTATGCATGAAATAATTTGAAATGGATTAAGTCATTTTATTCCCATATAGCTCTTTGGAAGAATTTGTGTTTTCCTTTTCCTTAGCTATTTACAATATAAAGCTTGGTTTCCTAGGTATTGTTAGTAAGGATAAATGAAGAATTAACAAGAGCTCATTATCTCGGGAAATATGTGAATCTTCTTGCTGTGTTTCAGTCTTGCTAAAAATCATGGGATGGAGCTGCTTGTAAACCACAGAGTTAATATTCCAGAATAATTGTGGACTTGCAGGTCCCCCTGCTCAATCAGTGAGGTGAGGTGTGTATGCTCCTGGCTCTAAGCATGGGAATAGTACTGTTGCTTAAATTGGTAAACTCATTCAAATGTTAAATGCCTTGATCACTTTGAACTGAACTATTTCTTAGGATGAACCTCAGCCCTGAGGAAAAACTCCCAAAATTTTCTCATGTTGGGGAGTGGGAAGTTGCTGAATTCCTTTTGTAATACAGCATGCACTGCAATTGAAAGCAACAGCTGTACTGTGCTTGTGTCTCTATAGTTTATAATTTAAAATTTATAAGGAAATAATTTTATTTCTATATTAACTTGCAGACATACTGAGTAATGTAACAAAATCGGTTTCATCTATCAGTCTGACCAGAAAGCATTAGGACTGTCATACTGATGTAGAGCATCTAGTCAAAGGAAGAACACCCAGTTTCAGATTAAGATAATTAGCACTTCAATGTTTTGTATGACAATAAATCTTCAATGCATCCTAAGTTCTTTGATATTCCAGTGCAACAATAATCCCCTAGTGGATTTAGTAGGATAATTTTATTATTCCTTTCTTCTCAAAGATGATTTGAAAAGCAAATTATAATTATTATGAATGTTGGCATTACAATTAAAAAAAAATTCTGTATATAACACCGTTTTGATGTTATAAATTGTTTCACATTAAGATCAAAAGAGAAGAAAGTCGAAACAGCATCTAAGGGCTAGGGCCTTCTTATTTTAATGAGTAATTTCCAACCCCTAGGTTGAAGATGCACTTCATATTTTCTCGTATAAGCATGTATGAACTCTTGTTGTTAGATCTTTGTACTCAAAACCTTTAATTTGGCACAAAGTGTATTAGCTTTTGATGTTCCTCTTGTAAGGACACACCGCATCCTTGGTATTTGGGATTTTGCAGTTGTAATTTCAACCCTAAAGTCAGAAATTCTGTGCACTGTAGGGTAACTCAGGCCCAGTAAAAATAGGACTGCTGTGCAAAGATGTAAAAACACTGCTCTGCTCCTCCTTGAAAAATAAACATTATCAAGAGGTTTCCCTGCTTGCCCATACTCCTGAGTCAGAAATCCAAGGAGGACTCTTCAGGGAAATTAGTGAGATGAGATTAGATGCTCCTGATAGTTTGTGGTTTGCTGGATTGTAATATACACCCCAAGGTGAAACATTCACTTACCGTAACCATCCCTCATTACTGGCATTGATGAAACCCTCAGTTCATGTTTGCAGAGAAACTGTTTCCTTAGTAAAATTGTTTTGCTGGGAATCAGAACCAAAGAATTACTATAGTTCCCGATTTAGAGAAATTTAAGATATTCATAAATACTTTTTCAAGTTCTTTCTCCTTTTATTTCCCATGGAAGTCTGAGTTCTAAGAGGAGAATGTCGTATGGTTTTCCTACAAAGCAAATTTCCAAACCATGAATTTGAATTTAGAAAAAAATCTGAAGCTTTAAGTTTTGTACTAGAAACAATGTTTTATTCGTATTCTGTACACAACCATAATCTTCATATCATTTTTGTATGAGTATATGTAGCTTATTCAAATATTACTGGGGAGTGAAAGAACAATGCTTTAGGAGTTGGTGTGTTTTGAACTGAGTTGATGTGCATCAGCATCTTTACAGAGGAGAGATCATTCCAAGTTGTCTTACCTTCAAACTTACCCTTGTTTCTTTTCAAGTATTGTTTTAGGTCAGACAGATGTTTTATGAAATTACTCTTTATTTGGTGAAGTCAGCATGACTCTGAAGCAGCTGGAGGGGGAAATTCTAACTTTGGCTGCTTGTGCAGAGCTGAAGGTTGTCCAGGGGGTGTTCTCACCATGGTGCCGTTGCAGTCAGCTACTATGAATCTACAAGTCCCTTGGAACCATAAATTCAAGTGTTTTTACTCATATATCAATGTACAGATGGTCAAGTCATGGGAGGTATTACAGAGGGAATTAAAATAAGGCTTTTTTATTAGCCCATATGTAATTTTTTTTTCACATTTAAGCTATTAATGTGCTGTATCATGATACCACAGAAACTTTTATAGACTGTTTATTTCCTGCTCTTTTTTCCCTGAAATATCTCCCTGAATTTTTACTATAACTATACGATAACTATAGAATCAAAATTAGCAGTGGGTGTGTCCTTTGCAGTGTCTTGGGCTACTCTTAGGTGCACAGATGTTGAGGAAGCAGCTGGTAAAACAGGATGCAATCTGCAGAGGTCACATTCACTTTGGGAAGTTTTGGGTTGATATTTTCTGTCTTATGACTCTGTCTTGTTTGCCAAAATCAAACTGAAGGTGAAATATAGATTTAAAAGGAAAGAGAATGTGCCTTTAAAATGAGCTAATGATAAAAATGCATGTTTAATGTCCCACCCCCCATGTTAATGACACTTTCTAGTAAAGGCTAGAAAGCCTTGATGATGCACTACTTAAACAGGTATGTACAGAGCAAAATTTGTGTGCTCTGCACTCAAGGAGACATCAAATCTTTTTTTTTTATGCAGTTCAGGTTGCCATTTTGCATCTGAAAGGATGGACCCGTTCTCATGAAGGACTAGCAGGGGTTTAAAGGCATTGAGCTCTGTGTTTGTATGCTCAGGTACCCATTCTCTGTCACCGCAGAGTTTCATTGAAAAGTTGATCTAGAGGGCATCAGGCATTTAATTTTGGTGGGGAAAGAAATAGCAAGGGAAGAGCAAAAGGAGCAACTTGATCTTGATGCTAAAGTATTGTAAAGATGGGAGTGAGGAAAGCAAACATGCTTTTCTTTCTGTGCTGTTGGTTACAGAACAAAGCTGTCTTGGTTTTTTTTCCTTTTTGTTTTGTCCTCCTGGCTTTCAGCAAATGACTTGGGTAAACCTCAGTCTTGATGTTGTGCCTTGCTAAAATACTTGGGATAAATCTGGGATAACCAGCTTTAAAATATGTCTTAAGAGAACAATGGAAGACATTAGGAACTAAATAATCTAGAAGTAGAAATGAAAAAAGTTAATTCTGTGATACAGGGGTAATGTCAGCAGGCAAGTTATAACATGAACTAAAAAAAACCTTTTGTATTTTAGACTTATTTCATTGGGTACTTTGAATTTGATCACTGGCTGAAGAATACACTGGTTTTCCTTATGGATAGGTGATATGCAGTGTAAGACCATGTGTGGTGAATGATGGTCAGAGGTGGAAGGAGGACTAGGGAAAAGGATAATCAATGACCGGAATAAAAAAAAGGACAAAACCAACAAGCATACATATTGAAAGGGCATGATGCTATAAACTTTGATCTGAGGCACTGTTTTTCTAAGTTCTATTAATATTTATTTTGTTAATTATAAAGTAAACACCATTCATAGGAACCATTCTCATTATGGTAAAGTATCTATTTTTCATTCATTAATAAGGTTATTTCTGTTTATTCTCCTTTAATGCTGCACTTTGATTCTGGCTTTTTTGCACTTCAAAAGATTTCAGTTAAAGGGCAACAAAGGATTTTTTTAACGTCTCTAAAGAGCACAATAGTGTCCAACAATTAATTTTAGTAACTAATGATAATATTTCATGTATCCAGTGGGAATGAAAAGGTTGCATTGTGATTTTGTGTAGCATAAGGTGATGTTGAAAACAGCGGTTAGAATACAGTTTTGTACAGTTTTCAATGCAAAACTGTGACCTTACAACTGTCAAACACTACAGAATTAGTTAAGTACCTTTATCTTGTATAAAGTTAAGGTGTGGTATTCAGATTCAGTGAATTTAGTGGAAGTTGGATGGCTTTGCTACTGTACAATCTTATGCCTATTCCAATTAGAAAAATAATGAGATTTTAGTTAATCAAAATGTAGTTTTCATTCAGTTTGGACTTGTACTGTGGATACTTCATAAATTACACATGTTGAAAAAAAATGGATTAGAGATTGTAAATTTTTAGAAGCTGAAGCATATTCCCTACTTTTGACTTTAAATAAGAGATCTCATACACAAAATGAATTATTCTGAACCCCAGTTGGATGCCTTCAGAGTAAACCTTACAGTTCTCATGGTAAGAGATTGGAAGGTCCTATCCTGTCTCTTCTCTCTAAATTATTGCTGTTTAGAACTTGTATTATTATGGGTTACTCAAATAATCCACAGGAGTAATGGAATAGGCATGATGATAGGATGATATGGCAGTGTCTTTTTTGATAATTATGTAATTATCAAAATGCTCTGTGACTTGAGAAAAGAAAATATTTAATTAAGTCAATCATATTCTTGAACTAAATCTTGAAATCAATACAGAGGGTTACACATGGTTTCAAATGTATAACCTTTGACTGCATGTTTGAAATACATTAATATAAGTACATGAAAATATTCCAATGACAATAACTGTGGCTGTAGTTTATGAACCATGGGCTGAATGCCTAATGCTTCATAGTTAAAAAGTTTTTGGTAAGCTGTCCATTGGCAGGGATATAGACAGACTGCTCACCCCACCTCTGTTGCTCTGAAATCCCTTTGTCACACCACTGATCCCACTTGCTATAGGGGTTTCCACTCCAATAGCAATAGTTCCTGCCTACTGTGATGGGACAAAGAAAAACAATTGTGTTGAAAAAAAAACCTCCAGTGGGCTAGGCTTTGTCCAGATGTGGATTTCATAGCACATCTGGTCCTATTTTGTGTTCTCTGTCTGCCTCTTTGGACTGCCCTTATGGTGATATGATGCTGTTTTCATGACTGAGACAGAACAGCAGTCCTGCCTAAGATGTTTTACTTCATCATACTCACAGGAGTCAAGGGCAAAATCTGGGAATAGAAGGAGCTGTAAAAAGCTGACCCAGCAAAGAAACTTCCATTGATTTCCCCCAAAGGGTTACCTGAGCAGACTGTTGATAAGCTTGATCTTTAACTCAAATATTCCTTAAAAAAACCCTAACTTGGACTTGTTCAAAGGCATTTTCTCATTAATGTGTTCCTTACCAAACTCCTGATCTGCAAATCCTCAGGTCTGGTCCTGTTAGAGACAGCAGTTGTTAGCTGGGAAATTTATTGCTGTAATAGAAATTCCACCTAATTTTGACAGACTGACATGTCCTCCCTCATCATCTTCATCAAGACAATACTTTATATTTTATAGTGCCCTTCTCTCTGTGATGGAAAGAGACTTGGATTCATTATCTGGCAAACTGTTGTCTTTTTTTCCCCCACATCATTGAAATTGTACTGTGGTCAGAAAAATATGTAAGATAGATATAATTATTCTGTGTCGAAGTAAATGCAAATGAAAATTGGGCAATTTGAAGACAGAAAAGAAAACCTGTGATATCCCAAATGTTTTGAGAACAAACCTAATTTTTCTTGGAATGGGTAGGAATTGAAATGTATCTAAAAATGCACATATATCTTAAAAAAAGGGGAGTCAAAATGGTCTTTGAGTAAGGAGCCACATAATCCCTTTTGTAAATGAAATTAGGAAAGTATGGAAAGTTTGCACAAAATGCAGGACAGCAGAGGGGCATCATGTTATGGATTGAATATCCAGACTTTGAGGTGAGAGATCACCAGCTGCAAAATAGACCTAAATCATAAAATCTATTTAGAGATGAGAAAGTTGGCGTTCTGGAATTAGTCAGCTTTTTCCCACAGCCTTTTAGGACACCTGCACAGTATTTTTTGTGGGAGTGGCTCTCTGATCATCTCTGTTAGATGCCAAGGAGATTGTGATATGAGTACTTGCAATGAAGAACACTTTCATCTCCTTGACTTGAATTGTACGAAATTAACCCATTTTGTGTTTCTTCCTTTCTGTTTGCAACTAGGCTCAGGTCCGTTTCTCATTTGAGCTTTGGAGAAAAACAATTCACCAGCATCAATCCTATGAGTAGGAGAGCTTCTTTTTAAGTCCTCCAAATGTACCTATTTGAGATTAGTAGGTTGTGTGCTTTGTTGTAATTGCTCAGGCCTGAGATTGGCCTCTTACACCCCCATTGGCGTTCCTCTGGTGCCTGGGATTTAGTCAGACATTTCCTAGGACTTGCACTAGGTAAAAACTGCCTACTTAAAAGAATAAGGCTGTACTCCAATGTGAAATTAAGGATTTGAAAGAGAAATATTGATTGCTAATTATGGTTAATATTGTGTATATTGTCATAACATCATAAACATTATGAGCATAGCATGACATTACAGAATTAATAATCAGTGAGTTTGTTAATCCATTTGCATTGTAGTGTAGGGCACTTGTAAGCTTAAGTGGGTTCATGTTTTAAAACCACTTGACTTTCTAAATTAATTATTTAAAACACTTATCTATTTTATGTGCAGTTGGTATATATGACAGTAAGTTATTTTGAATTTCTGTGTTTACATGGCAGTTGTTTTTATTTAGTTTTGATAAATGACTGTCCATTGTAGATGAATTATGGTGAAGCTTTAATATCCTGCTGAGGGAAAAAACCCTCTTATATAAGTGACTGTGAAAAGCAGTTACAGATTCAAGATACAAAGGGTAGATTAAATAATTCTTTCTATGTGTAAATCAGCTTTAGCATTATGAAATTTGTCATAGCGTTTCTTCTTTAATTATTTAGTCGCTCTTCAAATCTGCTAGAAGCCATGTTTGAGAGTAGCAAAAAGCATGTACTTCAGATCTGTGCATTTTGTCTTTCTAATTATGTTTCCAATAAGCATTATGTATCTAGAGAACTCATTTGCAAAAGTCACCCATGAGGGGATTCTCAACACAGCTGTGGATGTAGACCTGTCTAAAGTAGAAGACTTCAAATAGATGAAAAATAGCAAGAATACTTTTCAATAAGAATAAGCTCTTGAAGGTGAGCTATCAAACAATTTCCTCTGCATTCATTGCCTAAAATAACTCTCCTGCCTTGTATTGTACAAAAGCTAAGTGTGAACTGTGGTGACAGAATTCTATATAATCCACCTTTCCTTGATTTCCTGGACTTTTCTAACACCCAAGTATCGTGAGTATTTCATTGGTATTTTAGAAGTCATGATGCAGTTCTGATTTATAATCATGGCTCAGGAGTTATCTTGGCAGTTTTGACATTGACTTCAGTGAATATTGAGTCGGGCCTGTACCCTATTATTCAAATTGTATATAAACTTCTGTAGGTAATGATTTTGGGGTAATTCTTTAAATGCTCTATAACTTAGAAAATTATCCTTGGAATCATGGTTTGGATGACTTTTTACTTGGCTATTATGTGAATAGAATAATTATGCATTTGTTGTTTAAGATTTGATACTTAAGTGGAATACCACTGTTTTGGTGGAGACCCCATTGTAGTTCTAAAGCATCTGGGGGAGAGGGGAAGCATTTAACAGCTGTTTGCAAACTTGGTGGCATCTTCTGTACATTGTGACTTCTTTGCTCTTAGGTGTGGCTTATACCTTTGGTGATAACATGGTGAAAATAGTGAGGCAGATGAGGGATTTTTCTCTAATTGTCTCCAAGGTACAGCAAGTAAATTTTGAAACACATCATTTATTAATATGTAGCCTTTTACTTTCAAAAAAATATTGTTATGAAAATATACCAGGCATCTTGATACTTGTATAATGGTTAGGAAATATTTCTGACCTTGCTGTTCACTCAGCAATATACAGTAAATGTTTACAGTGATGAATTAAAAAAACAATGATGAATTACACAAGTAGTGGAGGTTTCTGCAATGTGATTTTATTGGAGGTATCATGAAATAGGGTGTCAGAATAACAGGCTTTATTAGTGGGCAATAATCCTTCTAGACAACAAAAATCCTGGAGGCAATTTCCTAGAGGTCAGCAAGTTATTTAACTGACAAGGAGCTTGTGAGGCACCACAAGAAAGAAAACACCTTTACTACCAATCAGTCACTTGGTACATCACAGCAGTAATTAACCTAAAACTGGCAGAGGAACACATGAGTGTGAGGAAAATAAGGGATACATTTACCTGTGGCTCATGTGCTTCTTCCAAATTTGCACTAGTAAGGAATCTGGTCTGTTTTCTTAGGGTGTGTTTTAGAAGATTTTCTGTATATGCAAAAAAAAAAAAAAAAAGTGATCCAGAAATTCAGTGTGCGAAGGGAAATTTGCTGACTGTTTTCTTGGTGTGCTCAATTGAAAGTGTTTTTAATATAAAGGAAGATCTCTTGAAAGCTTCCTGGAAAAGCATGAGAAAATTCTGTAATAGTTGTTTCACATAAGGTTTTATTAACCATGTCATGTAGCTGCTGTTGCTATAAATAGATTGTAACTGCTGCATTTTTTGAATGCAAAATAGGGTCAAACTCATGAAAACTGAAATTACCTGTATTGTAATGATTTTTTTATTTCATAGCAAAATTCCTGTAATTCACATTTGATGTTACCCAGAATAATAGTCCTTTTAGACTGTTGAAAATATCAAAAGAAGGCCTGCAAATTAGTTTTGTCTGGGCACTGATAAGCATTCATGGAATAAATAATGGATCATGGTTAAACACAATGGAAAGTTTTAGATATATCTATCTATCTAAAAAGCTCTGGCTTTTAGGTAATTTTCTTTTTTCATTTTCCTGTTTAACTGATGGCATAGAGTGTAAAGTGTTTTTCCAGAAAATTGACGACATAAGGAGATAAGAGCCTTGTTGAACTGCACTGTAATTTGCTTTTTGGACATAAATAATTCTATATTATAGTCTGTATTATAGACTTTGTGTGTAGATACAAAGTTATTTGCTGCTGTATTTAGAAGAAACAGTGACTAATTTCTAGTATTTCTTGAAATGGAGGGAGAAGGGTCTGCACAATTTGGGACTGATTTCAAGTGTTGTAGCACTAAGGGTTTAAGGTGTGTAATTTGCTATCATTCCCTCTAGTTGGTATGGACTATATAAACTATGGACTAATTTATTTGGTGTTAAACTAAGCTTGTAAATTAAGAAGTTAGGCCTGCTTTGACTTGTGTGCAAGGTCACTGGGGACAGTGAGTGGCAGTGATCCAGGACCTCCAACTGGAAGGCAGAGTGTCTGTGATGGAGCTGGAATTTAGGTGGGGCTAGAGCTTTGGTCTTGTCTGTTTGCAGCCACTAAAATCTCCCTGACCTGACCTACTGCAGGAGGGGTGTTTGTCCTATTGAAACTACGACTTAGTTACCTTGGATATCCCTGGAAATTGTGAATATGTAATATCTCACTTGCTGCCAGTTTTATTGCTCTACCCAGAGCAAGGTATCTGCTGCAGCTGCTGAAACACCATGTGCGCTATTTTTCAGTTCATGTCTTGTATTGTTTTCTTGTGAAGCTCACATAATGATGTAAAGTGAAGTGTCATCCACCTGAACCTCTTAGATTCCCTAAGAGGTGTGTGTGCACTGGGAGGGCTTAAAGTAGACAAAATTCTCATTAATACTAAAATTCAGTTTGTAGTCTTGATGGGTGACTTACTGAAGTCACTATCCAGGTTATGGAGTAGATGCAGGGCTCAGAATGCCTCCTGTACATAATTTCTGCTTGTCAGTGGTGTAGAATGGACCAGAAGAATGTATGTGCTCACCAACTTCAAGGGTACTGGAAATTATAAAATACTTTGCACACAGATATGTTTTTCAGGTACTTGAATATATCTGGCATTTGACTGGTAAACATTGATTTTACAACTTATATGTGCAAAGCACAATAGTATTACTTTTAGTAATACTAATAATAGTATATTAGGAATAGTAATAGTTAGCATTACTTTTAGTGAGCTGAGAGAAATTATGGTTCTGATCCAAATGGTGTAGTAAACAGAATTAAGTGTGTAGACTCAAATATGTGATGTGGGAATCCTCTGCCATTTGGTTGTTTAGCCTTGCTCATTGCCAAACTGGTGAATAAGTACACAGTGTAATTGAGCCCAAATCTCTTTTCCTAGGTAGATATCATTGAACCCATATGGGTTCCTCCCTCTCCAATGAAATAGGCTAATAGACTGGCTGCAGAACATAGACTGCAAGTTATTAAATGCAGTTTATTAAATACCAGGGTTTGCTGTTTAAACTGTACACAAGGGGTGGTGTGGCACTGTATGAAGTTTTAATTGAATCCTAGCTCTTAATCTGCTGTATTCTCTCAAGGCTTTCCCCTGCCCATATCAGTATAACCTTCAAAACTTGCTCTGCTGATGTTGAGCTGGGATCCTTGCACTCTAGGAACTGCACTGGCTGGAATCATGCTGGGGTGCAAAGGGGTGTTGGTCCAACAAGGAGATTGAGTGTGTGTGCATTCATGCTGAAATGATACATGTATACCCTACATATTCATTCACTCTTGGAAGTAAAATAGTTGGATTTAGAACTGTAGTGAGTTGTTGAAATGATTGATAGGAGAAACAAAAAACCCCCATGTTCTATCTTACCTGTTATTTTTTATGACAAAACGGAATGTAGATTGCCCAAAAAAGGAGAAATATGGGTTGTCAAGTGCCGGTCTACTTAATTTCCTTTTTGCAGAAATGTATAAAAGATTTTGGTTTTGATATACATTGGGAACAAGAGTGGTGGGATCTTAGCAACAGTCAAACCTTGCTCTCCTTTTCAGTGAAGTGCATTTTCTGAAACTCACTGTGGTGCCATACAGGTATTGTTGTGGCTTTAGGAGCTGATTACTTACTGCTCTTTGTTGCCAAGTATCATTGTACTGTGATTCTGTATCTGAATGTAAGAAGAGCTTTTTACTTGTTGACTTCTTTCTGCTAAGGTTGATATTTAAAACATGAAGTTTCTGAAGCCAAACATGTGTAAGAAAAATGCAGTGCACATATTCAATAATCTTCTGGCACCGTTGGAGGATAACTGGTTTTCTCTCAATTTGTTTTTCTTAAACTGGGTTTAGATATCAACTGTATTTTTAATATTAGACTGTAAATTCTACTTTTAGTAATTCACTGCCAGTTTAGCATTCAGCATGTCTATGAATTCAGTCTTGTTATGTTTTTAGAGTAGATAAATTAAGTCTAGCAAGCAGAGAAAAACTAATGAGGAAGCATTACCAGAATGCAGAAATTGTGCCTAATATGGAGTAAACAAGTATAGGGCCCTATCCTTTGTCTACTTTATAATTTTAAACAAGGGGAACAGTTAAACCCAAGCATGCTAATATGGCACAAAGTTGATCTAATTAAATATTCTGAAGATAAATTATAAGGTAAGTCCAGTGGCATTCAAACTGGCACCAAGCAAACTAATACCAAAGCCAAAACCTCTGGGGAGAGTAGTGAAAGGGCCCAGAGTTTTGTGTACAGAGTTTTAATGAGAAGTGACTTTACAAATCTAAGCCTAATATTGGCAGCTGCTCTAATTCTGTAGTGTCCATCCATTTCCCCAGTGCAGTGTTATCATGGATGCATGTTTATCATCTCAATAATCTTGGACTTCCTCCTAATTGTTCTGACTTTTTTACTCTCTGAGAAAAAATTCTGGGCCAAGGATTGTTTGCCTTGCTCTGGTTTTCATAGCTTTGTTCTAGCACCTTTATGTGATTTCCACTCTGCTCAGAAGACCAGGGAAAATGTCTACTTTTTTGACAGTATTTCCTGAAGTAAATATCTATCATGTATTTGTCAGCAAGATCTGGATTTTATTAGACAGAATAACCCACCTGGTTTGCTTAGTAGCTTGGAAGATAATAAAAGTTATTAATAAATCTCCAGTAAATTGAATTATCTAGATATACTGAGAAGAGAACAAGTCAGAGGGTTCAAGAACTGTAAGAAAAGCTCTTGCATGTTGACCTCTTAAATGTGCATGTGAAATGAGGAGGCACAGGAAGGAGGCAGCTCTTAGGAACAGAACTATTCCTGCTATCCTCTATAAACCTGCTTAAGTACTGCCTTCCCTTACTTAGGGGGATAACTCAAGCAAATACCTCTTGGATGCCATTGTATTTTCATGGATGATTTAGAGATTTGCTGCCCATTTCGACTGATCTTGTTGAGAAATGATTTAAAACGTTCAGCAGTGTAGACAGAAAGTCAAGTTAGAGCTGCTGTGACAGTGCTTCCATCATCTGTCAGCATCCTCTGAGTGTCATGAGCTAAACCTTAAATTTTATTTGAACTGCCTGATGTCTGCCAGGGGGCAAGATATCATTGCTAGAGAGAAATCCTCTCATCTTCTGTGACTACATCCCCTATTAGATGTAAGAACTGTTTGGTATCCAGAGGTGAATTGCATTGGACCTTTACAAGGCACAGGAATCATCCATCCATCTCCCCATCCTTTTAAGGAAAAGGATTCTGAGCCCTTCCAAGGAGTGGAAACTGCTTGGAAAAACTTGCTTTAATAATACGACTCTGACTGAAGACTTTTGCAGAAGATGGAAATGGTATCTCATGGAAATGGTCAGGTGTTCACTGCTGTGGTTGTTCTGGTATTTGGACACCAGGTTACAAAAAGAGAAAAACTACAGTATCAGTATAAATGAGGTGAATTAGCAAGTAAATTAAAGGAAAAGTTCAGAAGTCAAAACTGGAGAGAGGTTCAGAGTAACCCAAAGTTGCCATGCAAGATTTTGGGGAAGAGGGTCATAATCTTTCTGAAATATTACTGTGCATGTACTCTCTAACTAATACATTGGGTCTGTTAGACAAAATTAGACAAATAATTTTTAACACAGAAGGACTTTGAGGACTACTCTGACACCCAGAGGAAAGAAAAGGCTTTATGGCAATTTTATGTCTTAGAAACACTGCTAAGGTAGAAGGGCTGTTTTGTTAGTGAGAAATGTCAGTGAAATTTCAAATATTGTGTATTCCTGAGAAGTGTCACTACAATAAATCCTCTTTGTGGAATAGATATTTCACAGTTGAAAGGTAGTGCTGTGCAGTAGTCCATTGTTCTAGTACTTAAACTCTTTAAGGAACAATTCCCCTAAGGGGGTGATGTGTGAGAAATGGATTTGTAATGAATTTTTAAAAATTGGTGGTGGCCAAGAAATGCATCATCTGTATGATTCAGGTAGAGAAAAAGGAAAGCAAAAAATGCTGTGAAATAGACACATTCTTTGTACACATCTGAAAATATGTATGTGATGCAAAAGATGTTTTATGTGATATGCAGGCAGATATCAGCTTTAAATTATATTTAGTTAATTAACACCAGCATTAACATACAGATCTTTATCTGCAGAGGTGTATTCAGGCTTCAAATATTTTCCTGTTCGTTTGCTTCAGTTTAGCAGTGTGAGATCAAAGCCCAAGGCTTTGCACCCTTGTTTGTGCCCCTGGGTGTATAATAATTGTTTCATACAGAAAACAGGCAGACCTGAGAAATAGTGAGCTGATACATCCATTGCATGGGATGGAGACAACCATCTGTCTCCAGATGATAATTTGATAATTTTGATAATTTGCTTCCAAGCAGCTAATTTTGATAATTTGCTTCCAAAGCACCTAATTTTTCTAAGTTGCTGTTATTGTCTCTGTGTGTATATACCTCTATGGCTGCAGCTGCAAACACTTTAGCCTGAATAGTATTTATAAGTTTTATTGTTTCCTGTTCCCTCTGACTTTGTGGTGCACAAGTGGGCCTAAATGTCTTAATAATAAATTATTGCTGGGTAATGAATCAGCTTCCCCTGCTTTAGACAGTTGTCTGCCAGAATTTACCATAATTCACCTCCATCAGCCAATACCTATAGACATTAATTCCCTCCTAATATTGTCAAGAAGATGTCAGGTAGTACTGAAAGGGTGTGATTGCATCTCTTGGATCTAAGCAAAATTTATGAGTTTTTTTGCCCCTTTTCTCCTTCTACACAGCAATCTTGGTAGTACCATAAGCCTGCCAGTAGTATATGGTAGTACCATATCTTGCCAGTACCACAAGCTGGACTGAGGACACATCATCAGGGTGCAATCAGGAGCAGATCTGTCTAAGTGAATAGTGATTTCAGATTTACAATGGGAAATGAGTAACTCCCCAGCAGGCAAGTCACAAAACCAGGTACTGACAGCTGGGGCAGTGGAAATTCTCCTTTCAGTGGCGTTATTTTCATCTTGGTTTTTAAAATATGCTTAGAAGGTGCAAATAATGTCTACTCTCATTTCAGTCAGTGAAATTTGCTCAGCTTCATCTTGGAGCACTGGAGATATTTTTGTATTTCAAAGTGTATGTGACTATTTGCCCGGTATTTGGAAAAGTTACTCAGATTTAATGTAAATGTTTCTATTCAGACCCGAAACACTTTGATATCTGTTAATTTTATTAGTGTATTGAAGTTCATTCACACTGATCCTGTTTCTTCAATTAATAATACCACAGCAATTACCTTTTTATTGATCTTTATTTGGATGCATCCCTGTCCCTGTGGAACAATGTGTTTGAAGATGAAGTGAGGTAGAACACTTGAAGGAAAAGGCCTGGCTAAATATTCATTGAAATTAACAGGACTCTTCCCCTTGACTTCAAAGAAAAAAATAGTCTAATTAAAGACAATTGAGAGAAAGAGATAAAAAATGAGAACCTTTGATTTGAACACACTTTGGAGTAGAGCATGGAGAGAGATGAGAATGAGCTCTGTGAGATGGGAGAGAGGGAATAACAATGTTGTCAGGGCAGATAGCTGGCACTGCACTCTATGCAGATCTAACAAGTGTAGGGGATAAGGAAATGCACTAGAAAGGACAATATTTGAACATTTTATCAAGTTTGACCTCCTGGTGGTTGAAACAAGTTTTCTGTCAAGGTCTTGTGGGAGCTGTTTCAAGTGAAGGGAGTAGTGCATCAGTCATGAACAAAATGAAGTTCTCTGAGTTATTCAAATTAGGGTAAAGAATTAGCCACTGGATTTGTATCTGGGGAGAGTATCCATGGAAAATGATTGTGGAGAATGGCTGTTCTGAAGGAATAATGTCCAAGGCACCCAAAAAGCTGCATTGGCTGATGTTGCCTGTCCTCTCTCCTCCCAGTATTTTCAGTCAGTGTGTTAGAGCCTTTCTTGGCATGTGAGACATTCTTTGAAATGTTGAAATGGTTCCTTGGGACTCCCTGTTTCTTGGCAAAAAAGCAGGAGTCCTTGTAAACTGTCATGATCCACAAATCCTTGATATTCTCCCGGTCATCCCCATGCATCTTTTGAGGAGGAAGGACAAATCTGATTTCCTCCATTTTCAAGGAGTGTGTATTGAGTGTTGTATATTCCCTTCAGGTGTTTGCCACCTTTACTGAGGGCGAACTTGTAGGATTTGTTGGTATAAGGTTTTGTTGCAAACTTATTCACAAGAAAAGTTGTGTGTACCTATTAGAGTTTTACATGAGTTAGAGATTTGGCAAAGGTGAAAGGTCAACAGAATTGTGTAAGTTGAATAATTTTTGAGTGTAACAGACCAACCTCTGATAAAAATACTTGTAAGAACCTTTACACTTTTTCATTTATCATTATGTACTGCTTTAGTTTACCATAAAAAACACCCCACAGCATGTATTTGAAGATGAGCCTGTTTTTCTGTAAAACAAGGAATATTTGTTTGAAAGGAAAACTGTTTTTTGAAAGAAAAATAGTTTGTTTTTCTTTTCATGGCTTGTTCTTAGTTATCAGATTAACAACATTTTTGGAGGAGAATTCAAGCAAGTGTTATGTGTCTAATATACAAGTAAATGTACACTTATTTTTGGCAATCCTTTAAGAATTAGAGACTAATCTTAAAATAGGATCCCTTTCTTTCTGTGTGTATCACCTTTATTTATTCCTCCTGGGATGGGCAGTTTTCGGTCCTGGTGCTCCCCCACAAGTTTTTGGCAGCTGACTCTTGATTAAGTAATTTAGTTATTGTGCTGCTGCCTTTGGGATCCCCAAAAGATCTCCCACATACCTGGATGCTGCAAGGCTATATTTTATTTCCATAAATTCCTCTTTTCTGTCCATGATTAGCCTTTGTAAAGATAAAGAAGGGGTTTTAACACCTGTTACTTACTTAGTTAAATGGTGACCATATAGATGTAGCTATACAAAGTGTTTCTGTTAGGTGCTTTGGAGACTTGTACTTTGCTTGTGTGATCTTTACTATTTGAGGGAAACTTTGACTCCTGATGGGCTTTGAGTTTTTATTTCTTGGCCAGACCAGGCTTGCCTTGTCTTTCTACTTGTTCTCCCTTTAATTTAGGCCATGGAGGTCTAAACTGTATAGTTTTATTATATAAATTATAAATATTTTGGTTTTAAAATAGCATAAATATTTACTGTATATTTTATGTAATTTTATAAGTATAAATAAATATAAATATAAATATATATTTATATATAAATATATATAGAAATATATTTATAAATATGGATAAATATTTTATGAATGAATTGATATAATTTCAGCCCTACAGGGGCTAAAATTTGGCTAGCTGGTGTTACTCCTCAGGGAAACCTGGTGATGAGGCAAACGAGGCACAGCTGTAGCCAATGAAGGTGTTTGATTATTAGAGAGAGGGAACACCTGCTGTTGGGCCAAGTGCCTTCATAAGAGCAGAAAGTTCCAGAGCTCCTTCATTTTACCACCTTCACTCCTGGTGGTAGGAGAACCTGGTGGAGTGAGTGTAAAGTAACGGTACCTGAGCTTTCACAGGCTGTGGGTGAGTAAAATTTGGTTTGGCTTTTGTTGTTTTATGGAGCAAAATATTGTAGCTGATCTGTTGAACATGGTAAACTTGAAGCAATGGCCTGGAAATGACTCTGTAGGAAGAAGTGGTTCATAAAACAGAGCAAAAAAAGTGAGTTGGCTACTGAAGATTGATAGCAGAGATTTTTTGTCTTGGTTGTTGCAGTAGTGATTCCATGTGGTTTATTTTCATGCTTTTCAGTTTGGATTGCTGTACAAGTATGAAGTTTGTCTTGCTCTCTCTAAGTTGGGCAGCTTTATGGCTGTGATACCCAGTAAATGTTGAGCTTTTATATGCTGATTTACACTGTTGGTTGGGGATTATTTGTGGGGCTTTTTGCTGTTTGAGGTCTCAACCATGAGTAAAAAAGCATGTGCTACACTTCTGCATTGTGCATAAATATTCAAAGTGGAAGAAGGCCTTTGATACAGCCTGTATTTCTGATATAGGTGATACAATTCTGTTTGTTTTCTTAATGGCTCCTTTTTTCTGTGGGTTACTGTTGGGAAGGTGTTTGGCTGAGGAATTCTGCATGTGTTTTGTGAGAGTGTGGGAAGTAAAACAGCAACCGGTGAAAAATGCTCCAGGACTCATTTTCACTTGTAATGAGAGTTTCTGTTTATGATATGTTTGTGTTTATGCCGTGTTTATTCTGTTTGTTTTCTCACTTGAAATTATAGTTTTTGTTTACTTAAATGGGCCCACATTTATGATCAAGCTTTTTTTCTTCTTATGGTTCAGAGCTTTTCAGCTTACATAAAAAGATTTCTTACTGTAAAATTTACATAGGACTCTCTTCTTGAAACTTAGTTGACATAGAACTAAACAGTCTCATTGGAAAAAGCCTCCTTTCAAATTAAGGTTCTTCTACACCTAGAAATGCCACAAGTCCTCTGAAACCCATGTTTGTAGAGAGAGTTATTTAGGAAATATGTTTAAATTAAAAATATAATATATATTTGATAATTCATATTGAACAGTATATCAGTATTTAATAATTGGCTAAAATAATGTAATAATTTTAATAAATTTAAAAAACTTTGCTTACCAACTCCTGTAAGAATTTGCTGATGTAAAAAATTTCCATACCACTTCTGAAAGCTGAGATAAGGGAATTCCCTTGTGCCTTTTTCCTTTCCTCCTAACTAGTACAAGCATGGCTATTAAATTGCTGTGAGTGTGGTAACTCCTGCCACCAGTGCTAAAGGATCACAAAGGTGACTCAAAATGCAATGTTTAACTGTGGCCTGATTTATGTGTGTGAATCCTTTCAGAAGGTGGGCTGTTTGGTAAAGTAGAGAAAAGAAAATATACTTTGCAAATAAATGCCTGTTAGCTGGATTTTTATTTATCTGGCTGGCTGGGAAATGCCACTGTGTTTAACTAATATAGTAGGGCTTGCATGTAAAATGAACAGAAGGCAGAGGAGAATGCAAAACTGAAGTGAATAAGTTGCCTCTCCTGTTGCATTTTTTTTTTTTTTGGGAGTGGGTGACTCATTTCTTGAGTATTTTATTTCTACAAGTTTTATTTGACCTGGTTGATATTCCTTTGAGAATCTAGATTTTCTATTTTGGCTTGTATTTCCCATGTTGACTTTAATTATCATAGTGTCAGAAAGTCCATATACCTTTGCATAAGCAAGAAGTTTGCCAAGGTATTTTTTTAAAAAGTGCTGGAGTCTAGGGAGGAGAAATGGAATACTGTTGCAGTTTGTCTCTTTAAAAGCTCTTTTAATATGTTTTTACTGCACTGATGGCTGAATTTACTCAGAGTCCAAATACCTTTCAAACCTTCTCTCCAGTCTTAGGAAGCTTGGAGATGGCAAATTCACCATTACCTCATGTTGTTGGCATGCTCTCTTTCTGGGAAGGCTGAGTGGCAAATCAGAATCCACTTGGTTTTTCCAAGAGAATCAGCACTTTATGGTATTGTGGGAAACCTCAAGTCATTACTGAACCAACCTCTTTCAGTTAATTTCTTTGGGAAATGAATCCATAACAACAAACTGTTTCAACTGATTTCTCATGCAAATTTTGCAGGGGATGTTCTGAAATGTTGATTAGCTCCACCTGCCTGGAAGAGGGCAGACTGTCCCCTTTGCCATGACTGGGTTATTTCTTTGGCCCTGTGAGCTCACAGGGAAAATGTCCTTCAGCTCTCATCCTGACTTGCATCAGCATGAAGAACGTTATGGCATAATAGTTAAAATACTTTTTAATGTTCTTAGTGTATTTGTAGAGCTGTACTGCTGCTGCATAAATTCATTAGAAATCTGTATGGAATGCCTAGCATGGTTGTGAAAAGTGAATTTTGCAGGTGTGGACTGGTAGAATTGCAGTTTTCTCTGCAATATGTTTTAGTCTTGTTTGTAAGTGTTTTCCCCACTACTCACCTGGGTGTAATATGTATAACTGCCTAACTGAGCATTTATTTACCCATGGCAAGCCTGTTGTACATAAACTCAGGAAACTGTGCACCTCCTGGCTCTATTTACCTTGATCTAAATCCATAAAATATTCATGCTGATAATCTGTGCAGCTCAGAGGCACTGAAAGATGATCTGCAAAAAGAGGGAATTCTTGCTCTGAACTCTGTGGAGGCCCTCAGGAGTCATTCTGATTCATGTCTGGGGATTTCACAAGTATTTGACATGCTTGATCTTTAGCTTGTAATTAATTGTCAGAGCTGCTATCAGCTTTAGAAATGGCTTTCTCCTATCTGGCCAAAAATAGCAGTGTTGGTCTTTGAAACTGTTGCCTTTTATGTGTGAAATCAATTGCACCAGGAGCATGTTCTTTTCACGAGTAACAAAAAGGATCCTGTTCTGTAATGTCATCCCATTTGTTAGAAAATGTTAGCACCTCTCATTTCACAAGGCTTTTTTTGTGCATGGCAAGGATGCATTAAATTTAGTCAGGTGCAAAAAAGAAATCTGCAACTGGATACTCCTCATAGAGTTTCTAGATATATGTGATTTCTCTGTATTTTAACACTTATTTTAATGCAACATATTAAGCTGGTCAGATGAGGCAAGAGCTCTTGGGCTATTGAAAGTTCCCTTGCCCCCTCATCTCTCCTCCTGTCAGTGTATGCCTGATAATTAATAAAAGCTTGAAACTGGTAGAGTTTCAAGCTATTTTTTCCCATCTCCCTCTTCAATGCAATAAAAAAGAACAGAATCTATTAGGTGAGCCTTTCTTCCTGCAAGTAAACTGATGTTTGGTGAAGAGAAAATGTATGGCAATGGTGCAAACCTAGCAGAGCTTCCTGCACCTGCTGCACTGCTCTCCATCCCCGTTATCCATGGGGAGGGAGGGCTGGTGGTGGCAGTGTCTCCCTCTAGGATATCTGTGTGCTTTTGTTCATAGCCTGGCTCAGGGAGGGTTATCTGGTTATTCCACCCCGTGGAATGGCCCACAGGGGGCCTGCCAATTTTGTGCTTAGCCCAAGGAATCCAAGGGACTAAAACCAAGGGAATGTGTTCTGTCCTCTCATGTGACAGGCATGGGCAAGGTGTTATCACAAAAATGGGATGTGGGCCTCGTTAGGCCTGGCAGATGGTGTAGTCCTGGCTCTCATACTCTGAATGTGAGAACTGGATACGTGCTGGGGGTGTAGTGCCTATCCTCAGAGGAGAGAAGGTAATTTGACAGCTCACTTTAACCCTCTTCAATAATGTTGACTCTTCTGTCATCTGTTTGCTGAGAATGTGGCTTCTCATATGGAAAACTGAGATTTTTTTTTTTTTTTTTAGTAACAAAACAGAGGACTTATTTTCCTGATTTGTATTTATTATTTTCTGGCTTGGGTTAGAATAGAGAAATATTCGAATGTAGCATTAATGTGTTTAATTTCTAAGCTTTACTCAGAAACTTTGAAAAGCTGAAAATACCTAAGCGTTATTGAAGGAAGAAAGTGTTATTATTTGATGTATTAAACTGTTCTTTCTTTCTCAGAATCTGTGTTTTCAGAGATACCAGGCAGTACTTTTTCCTTTAGCAGTAACAAGTCCTGCTGCCTGTCTCAAGAGAAGGCAAGATAAGAACTGTTCAGATAAGATAGGTGACATTTCTGTCAGTTCTCAATAGCTGGTGAACCAGATGAGGAGCTGCACAAAATTGAAAACTAACAAGCAATGTTGCTCTGTCCCTGTCCCTCAAGTCCAAAAAATCCTCTCAATGCCCTCAAGCTGCTGTCTTTGCGAAGGGAATCTTTTCCCTTGAGTGGAAGTTTAGAAAATGTTTTGTTGTACTGGTTATGTTAATTAAAGTGATCTTTGTTTCACAAGACAGGAATTTAGAGGGCTGTCCTGCTCTAAATAATTGCCTGTCACAACAAAGAGAATATATTAAGATGGAAAACTGAGATTGGTGTAAAATTCTGTCTTATCTGATCTGCAAGGTATATCAGCAGTGTATTTCATAGGACTTGATTGTATCTAAGATTTCTGGGGGCTCCTGGTGTCATGTGAGAATGCTGCTTTATGGAAACTACTTGGTCTTTTCCTGTTTATATTGGTGAGCCAACACTGATAGTTTTTGTTGCTTCCTGTAGCAAACCAAGTGTGAAATGTGCATGTAACAGCACTGCCTAAGCCTCTCTGGCAGCCTCATACAGACAGGAGCCTGCTTTTAAAAGTGGTTGGTAAGATGACATCATTTGCTGCCAGTCTGTCAGGTATCCATGTGAGTGGGTTGGTTTGAACCCTGTGAAAGAGCACTGAGCTGGGTTATCTTTGCTCATGCACGTGGGATATTGGTTATTACAAGAGATGCAAATAATGCATTAAAGAATTTGGGGCATCGGCGACATTTTATTCTTGCTCCTGGAGAAAAAGGTCAGCCACTTCACAGCCTGTTTCTCTTAAATTGTAGTAAACCCCAGCATGGACTGAAGATGGTTCAAGCCCCATTAAAAGGCATCAATTCATATCTGACATGGGGTTTTAGTTGTGTACATAAATGCATAACTGTAGAGGGATACTTAAGTACTCCTAGTGTAAATATAAATGTGCACACACTAGGCATGTGTATGCATGTCTACAGCTGCAGAGAAAATGTGTAGCAGGGAAAGGACTTCCTGGTACAATGAAATTAATGGCTTTATTCAGATCTTGGTTCACCATTTAAAAATACCGGGAAGTAGAAGAACTTGTATGGAAGACTTGAGATGGGATTTCAAATAAATGTGTATGGATAGTCAATATGAACTCAATTCTGAAACGTGCGAGTCTATGAAGATCTGTTCAACTGTGTTTGTATATTTCACTGTTTTTTCTTGTCCCAAGTTTTTTTATAAGGGTTTGTCATTGTGCATTTTTAGGAAGGTTGATATTTAGTGCAATTTAGCAGTGTTGAGGGAAACAATTGCTTTAATAGAAGAGATTTCTTCATTGTATTAAGAGGAAAAAATGATCATGTCTCAATGGTATGGATCTTGTGTCAATGGTATGGACTCTTATCCTCCTGTTTCAATATTATGTTATTTCAGTTCTAACTTTTCAGCATCATGTGCATATGAAATTGGTCTCTTAAGTGATAGATATTTTTTTGAAGTCTTGTTCAATTGTACTTTCAAATTTTTCATTCACCTTCTGTTGGCTTGACTGGATCTGCATACACAAGTGCATAAACTGAACTGTTATTATTAGCAAGTGCTTGTTCATTTCCCCCCTTCTGCTGTTTGTGGACTCTAAGTTTTTCTTGTCTACTGTCTTTGCAAACCAGTTTTTCTGCAGGGTCACTTTAAATCACCCAGTGTAACAAACCTGAGCGTTGCAAATGTACGCGCTAAGGAATGTGTCTTGCTGGTTATGGCCATCAAAATAGGTTTCACATGTTAGAAGGTTGATAGTACAGTTCTCAAATCTTGCTTTTGTCAGTGTCCTTGAGTTCAGTTTTAAGTCACAATGACTTATTGACCAGTTGGCATTTAAAAAATGTGGCTCTTTATCCTCACAGGTCACTGTAGGCTTTGTTTTGATGAATACCTGTCCAAACATCCCCATTACTTATTCCTCAAGACATAAAATGTGACACAGGGTGCTGTGCCTATTATCTCCCATCTAGCCTTGTTTGGGTTTTTTCCCCTTGAGATAAACCTCAACCATTTTTATTCATTGACCTCGTAAATGCTTTATCAATGTATAAGGTCCTTTTATTAGTGTGGATTTGTTTTTTATTTAAGTTTAAAATCAAAATCAGGGAAATATTCTTTATTGTATGATTTATATGGTTGGTTCTACTCCAGAGGAAAGCTTAATTGCTTAAATACTTCTGAGTTCCCTCTTTTCTGATTTTTGAGCCGTCTGTGCGGGGACTTGAGCAGAAACTTGCAGAGGAGCTGCAGGATTGAAGGAAAGCAGAACTGACACAAAGTAAAGCTCTCCTGGAAAACCTTATTGTAGTTAAGCAAGAGCAGCAGGATTTGAGCAGTGCTGCTTAGACCATTTGTTCATGTGTGATCCCGGGGTGCATGAGATGGGACCTGTCATGGGAGCCAGGAACTGGGAGCCAAGATGGTTTAGAGATGTATCTGTAGGAGAAGCCAACTGCAATCTGCTGGTTTTGGTGATTTTTAAAGGTACTTGGTTCAATGTTAGCCCTGTCTTGTACTATAGCAAACTATTCATCAGCTGGCCAAAAACTTGTTGCTACTTTGAAGATATTCCTCAAACTTTAGGGAATAGTGGGACTGTCATTAAGAAAGGGATGAAATGTGCTATTCCAAGCACTTTATCTTGGTTTTAAGTGCTGAGGTTTTTTTTTGGTTTTTTATTTGTATTTTTGGCTAAGAGTAGGAGAGCTTCACTTCTTGAAACTGTTGGTGGTTGAAAACCTTTTATTTATTTAATCAGGGCAGTACATGTTACAGAATTGATAGCAAAGCGATCAGGGCTGGGATTTTTTTTACCAGAGATGAACATGCTGCTGTAGTGCTGTGAGAAAGTAGAGATGGCATTGCCAGCACCATCTGGGAAACTCTGCTTGGCTTTGTGGCAGACAGAACTCTTGTGGATCAGAGGAGAATTGTCTTTGGGATAAAGCCTCTTGGTGGTGGCTTTTTTAATCTGCTGCGCTGACAGAATTGCTCCATCTTGTCCTCTTAATGCAGCTGTGTGTGCCAAATCTGCCTGGAGGGATCTGTATCCAGGAGAGAGGGAAATGGTGATGCCTCTGAAAGGTGCTTACTTTCTTTTGTGAGACAAAATAAACTTTTGGTGGCTTTGTGGGGCTGCAGCTGGCACTCTTGGGTTATAGATCCTTCTTATATAAAGGTAATGCTCACTTTGAATTTATCATTAAAGAATGGAAATCTTGGCTATAACTTGCAGAGGCAAACAGCTTATACTGTGTATATAATTGTCAGTTTCCTTAAAAATAATGTTTCAGAGTCTGTTCCTCCTAAAGATGATGGCAGAGATACCAGAACCCTCCCTGGTGCATTTCAGGGGTGGAGAGATGAATGCAGTGTTTTCCTGTGGCCTGTGGAAAAGGGGGGGTGATGAATATACTGAGTTGCCTGAAATAGTGTTTACAGAACTTGCAAAGGAGAGCTGAAGTTGTTCAAACTTTGTGTCTTGAAGTGCTTGTGATTTAGTCTCTCCTCTCTGAAGAGTACTTAGGTAGTTGTTTTTCCTGTGTGTGGGGAAAGGTGTTGAAGAACAAAGCAGATATGAAGAGAGCAAATTGAACAGCCAAACTGCCAATGGCAAGTAACAAAGTTTACCTGCAGCTTGTAAATTAAAAATGCCAACTCTTCCTGGTGCTGAAGTCAAGCAAGCAGTCACCAAACCTAAACCTGGTGACTGCAAGGAGAGATGGCAGACATTTTAACCAGTACCTTTTTCCAGAGGTCTTAAATTAACATACATCCTTGAATGATCCAGGAATGTTTGTACACAAGTCCTGAATGCAAGTTGCAGTTGCTTAAAATATTTCCAGTGTTTTTCTTTACTGCAGCTCCAAGTTGGTTGGAAGTGGTATTCTAACTGTCTGCCTTTGGAAGAAATGTAGTGGATTCTAGCATAAATTAAATTTCTCTGTGGAAATATAAGCAAGGAAATTGAGGCTTGAAAACACTCAGATTCAATTGTGATTGAGATTCAGTCACAATTTGAGCGATTGGGAACACACTGGAATGTTCACATCTAAGTAGCATCTGATCCCGTAGTGCTTGGAACATGTCAGGTAACCTGTCAGGGGAGACTTGAGTGGAATCCAAGTATTAGATGTGTTTGGGCAGTGACATTTATTCTGAGGGGTTTTAGATTCTTCTAGCCACCAGTAGTACCCTAGTACAGTTCCTGCAGGCAGTGGTCTTGTTTCAAATACATCAGAACTTCATTTGCCCTACTGAATATAGGGAAATGTGGTTTGGAGAGAAGTGGGTGTGGTTTGAAATATTATTCCTGTGTTTGTGGAAGTTAAGTGTTAGGCTGGGGAAGAGCCACCAAAAGAACTGTTAGACAAACCCTGAAAATAAGCAATGAGTTGAGGTGTGGATTTTTGTGGGTTGTCTCCTGTTGAGGTAAAGAAATATTTGCAGATAATGTAGAAAGGGAGATTATCTTGCAGCTGAACTGCTCTGTGCCTGCAGTAGCCTTCAGGGCACAGTGCTGACCCAGATCATCTGTGCCATCTATATAGCCTGTGATTGATAATCCAGGTTCCTTACCTCCAAGTGATTGGTGAAGAAATTTAATTCCTTTAAATATTCCTGGTGACTTAGTAGTTAAACAGGAGACTGTGCACAACAAAACAGCTGAAAAAGGATCAATTGTATGATGATGATGGTGGGTGGGTGTTGTGGGTATGCAGCAATTGTGGAGTACTGCAAGTCATTGGCAAGAAGAGGTTCTGTGCCACATGGACCCAAACTTAGCTTTCATTTCTAATTTCTTGCTTGTGCCAGCTGTTGTTTAGCTGTCACGTGGTTTTCCCTGGAGAGTGTTTGGTGTAGCTTATAACTTCATGAACCTTTTGCTAAGAACAAGGTGGGGAGATTGCCAAGGTGAAAGATGCTGCAGTAGTCAATGGCTTCTCTTGGAGTTTATACCATTTTAATGCTTTTATCATTAGGAAGATGTAGTTCTATGCATTTGCTTTTATTTAGACTGAAGGCAGGATAAATAGCAATAAATCTGCAAGCAATTCAAAGCAAGTTGCTGAGGAGCAGCCTTGTTTCAGGCAGGTTCAGATGAGGCAGGAGTCATGATCCCGTTATGTTTTGGAAGAAGGGCAAAGATGACACTGATAACTGAGGGCAAGTCAGCTGTGTTATGTACTGTGAAGTGCAGAGAAAATAAAACTGAAATGTAGCAAGTAGTTTGCAATTTACAGTTCCACAAAATGACAAGAGCTGGCTGTAGGTCCATCAGTCATGTGGCTGTTATGGTGTTAATGATTTTTCAATTGCATTGTTCTACAACTTCAGTCAATGAGACAAAAACTAAGCTGGAGCAGGTAGTGAATGCCCCATAAAGGTGCTCTGTGCTTTACAAACATGTGCTTTAGTGAGCCACTATGGGAAATTTTGAATCCATCTTTGCAAAGAAGCTACGTGGCCCAAGCACTTCCTATCACTTTCTCAGAAATGGTACAAAGATTATATGCCTCTTTATTCTGCCCTTCCCTCCTCCTCATTTTTTTTTTCCAGGCTGCTTCTATGTGTATATGCCTAAATATAAATTGTCATGTGCATATGTATTATACAGGTGATATGGATGAATTGGGCTCCTGACAGAAAATGGAATTAGTGTGTATCTTGTTCAAAATTTGTGTGTAAATGTACACAATTCCACAGCTTTTTTTTGCTGTCTATACTTGAAAGAAAGATCAAGTGAGTTGATGCTGGTGTGAATTACATATGAATTTAGAAATGGACTTTAAAGAGTGTTTTATGCATGATATGCTTGAGTAGTCTCCTAAGCTGAGTAAAAATTTTTCATTTATTCCTTATTGAGTGTTTTAACTCATATTTTAACTGAGAATTGTGTTTGGAAAAATTTTGTTTTAATAGCCATGAGAACACCATCAGTACTAAGGAAATATTCAAGCTGGAATAGTTCTTACAGCTAGAAGCACTACTGGAATAGTTTCAGAAATGAATAGTCAGAACAGATGATCTTTAACCTTTCAAATCCCACTTTGTTGTATGGTACCTCTTTGGATGGGAATGTTTTAAAATTGCTCTGAAGTACCCAAAAGTAACAAAACCTGTCCAAACAAGCAAACTTCATGTACTTAAAAAAAAAAAAAAAAAAGGCCAAACTAAACCCTATAAATAGAAGTCTCCCATCAAAAGAGTCAAATTGTTAGGATGAAGAATTCCCCCATGTGGAATAGCATTTCCAGTAACAAGAACTAATTGCTTAGTGCACCAAACAAATAATTAGTTTGTAGACAGAATCCAGAAATGCAAATCATCACGTGCTGTATCTTTGAAGCTGAGTGATATTTTCTTCTGATCATTAAAAGCATATACACAAGCTATTTATACAGCTGGTACTAATGACTTAACCTAAACTTGTAGTCAGTCAGACTTTTCTTAGGCACTGTATCTGGTTTAAGGATAAATGAGTACAGGTGGTTTTAGACTTAGGGCTGAAGAAGCAGAATATTAGTAAGTGTTCAGGAGCTCTTGACTGAGCCACAGTCAAGAAGAAAGGACCCCTGACTAATTACAGAAATATTTATGTATAATTTATAATCACTAATTTGAATTCTGACTGGTAGATAAACTGTGCTTAATTCTTTATGGTAACACAGAATTGGTTCTGTTCTCTGTGATTGGATAGCCTTAAAATATAATCTAGAAGCTTTGTAAAACTGAGGTTTTTTGTTGCTTGTGACCTCTGTAAACCTTGCATTTATGAGTCAATTGCTATGAGAATGCTTCTTAAATGGTTATAAGTTTGTCCACACTATATCGATGATAATGTTAGACTTACAATTTGTATGGATTTCTTATTTGACACGAGTTTAGTATTTTAAATATGTGTAAAAAAACCACAGCAAGTTTGTGTGGGATTTCTTTTTACGTGTGATAACAAAAGGTGCATTTATTCAGAGTGCATTTTACTTGGTGAAAGAGGTTTTTCAGTGATGGACCTCTAGTGCTCAGTGAGCAGTTTTAGAACAAGGTTTCTTCAGTATCTACCTTAAAACAACATATCATAAGAAGTGTGAAGTTCTGCATGGGTATTAAATCTTTTGGGCAGCATATTCTCCCTTCTAATTACAGAAGATTTGTAGAATTCTGGATTTCCAGACACTGGTTTTCTCTCTTTTTGGAGAATTCTGCATCTCCATCCTAGGTTCAGGAAGAAATCACAACATGTTAAATGTCAGAGAATTGAAAAGCAAAGGGCAAAAATGTTCCTGGACAAATCTATCCCCTACAAAAGGAGGTCATGATGTTGCTCTTCTGTTTGAATAGGCCTAGAAATGGGGTGGATAGTAATTCTCTGTATTCCAAAATAACAGCTTAGTGTTGTACTGATAATGTGAATTTTGGTGTACTAAAGGGTTATGTGCTGGAGTTCTTTCTGATTTTTCTGACTTTCTCTGTGACTGGAAGCATGAGTGGGTGATATATTTGCCAAATAATTTCCTTCAGCTTGCCTGGGCCTCTTGAACAAGTGAAACAGAAAGCAATTCCATAACAGAGCTTATAGAACTGGGAGTCAAATTAGGGTGTTCATGTGGTGAGCAGACCGCTTAACTTCAGAAAAACTACTGCAGTATCTCTGCCTTGCTGTCTTTGTGTCTGAGCAAGGGTTCATAGGTTGGAGTTTTAAAGTAGAGAAATGTGCTTTTTTAACAAGTCTAGACAATGTCTGAGTGGACTGAAGGCTGGCAGGATCCATGATCTCCTTGGTGACTGACAGCAGGAGTGACAATTAACTCCAGCTGTGGCCGTGCTATTGTGCGATTGATACCTTCTCACTCGAGACTGGAATGAGATCATTGTTGTATTTTCTTAGGCTTTTGAACAGCAACCACCAAAGGTCAGTACTGTGCTGGATTCTGTTTGAATCACTCATGATCTAATGCTTTGCATCCAATTACCAATCTCCTGAAAAACCTTTTCCAAGCAGTCCTGAAATGCTGTTTTTACAAGCGCTGCTATTAAATGCTTGTGCTGCTTGCAGAGAATGCCACTGTGGAAAGATTAATTTTTCTCCCCTGTAGCCTGGTTCATGTAGTCCTATTTAGAGCCCTGGAAGACATGGCTTTTGCCTAATCAATAATCACTTCCAATTTTCTAAGTGCCTAAAAATGACAGCATCCACTGTGACTTGTGCATGAACTCTTTGAGAGGGTTGGTATGCAATAATAAATACTTCTAGGGCTCCTTACTAATTAAAATTCAGTGGAAAACCTCATCCCAAACCAAAACCAGCAAACAGTACCAGTAGAGTGTTGGTTGATTTTAATGAATCAAAAATAAGTTCTCACTTGTTCTGTGGCTAGAGATATCTGAAGAAATGGGCAGTGATGATGTAGAACACCAAGAGTAATTAATTCAAAGTAAAATTCAGAAATTAATGAAAGGAATGGTTTAAACTTACAAGAACTACTCCTTGTGCTCCTGGTTACAGGAGATTTTCTAAAGGACATTAAAATGTAATGTAATCTCTTCAGCATAGTGGCAACTCAATTTCAAATAAACAGTGATGGGCATGGGGAATACGAGAAGGTATTTGAGCATTAGTTTCCAAGGGATGGTAAATTGGAACACTGGATCAGTTGCCACTAGCAGGAATTGAATTAGTGGATGTAACAAGTTGCTTTTTGCCTTGTTGAGACTTTTATTCTGTTTATCTTGTGCCTGATGTGCTGCCTCTGTTCCAGGCTTTAATGCGGCTGCTGTAAATATGCTCCTGGCAAGACCACTGCAGGATTCAAATACAGTGGTTTTAAAAATGCTTTTACCTTTTAGCTTATCATACTGCTCATGTTCTTTGCTTTTATGAACAGTTTCATATTCTTCGTTCTCTGGGTCTTATGTGTCTGTTGCTATAACTGGACTTGGTTTGCTGCTTGAATTTAGTATGTGGAGAAGTTAAGGGGGTGTTTTTAAAAACTATTAGTTTTTACAGATTTCTAATTCTTTGAGATGCTTTGCATACTTGCACTACTGTTACTATTTCAGAATTTCACGTTAGTTATAAACGTTGATGGAAATATGTTCCTTTTTTTACTGAATTATTGTTCATCCATGAGCTGATGCAAAATGCTTGTTCTGCTACATTTCTAGTTTTGAAATGATGCGATGGTGTTTTGAATGTAAATTGAATTTTACCATGGAAAAAGCTAGTGGATGGACAACTATCCTTCATTAACACTATAGTTTAAATAGCGTAGTTTTCAGAGAGAATTTATCATTTTCTAAAGCTGGCCTTGTAAGATTAGGCTGCTGTACTCAATTAGACGATAACAGGATAATTTGGTACGGCTTTTTATACTACTTGACTATCATAAAAATTGTACTGATGCCTCTGTGAGAGAGAGGATTTCAGAGCACAGAAAGGAAAAGCTTGAACCTTCTCAGCTTTCTGGGATAATTTATTGTCTATCTTGATAGCATGGTAAAAAAAGGAGAATGGGATACTTATGATAAAAATAAGTATTGAGGGAGTACTGATGCATGACTTGGCATAGGCAACTTGTACCTTGATCCAGTGGGAAGCTTTCTTCTCCCCACACTTTTCCTGGTCTCTAGGCCCGCTGGTTATTGAGTAGGACTCATATAAGTTACAGTGGAAAGGCTGTAATTCCCCTATTCCAGCATGTTTTGAATCCTAGTGGCAGCACTCATTCTATGTATGTGCCTCCATAGAAGGCCATGGAGGTTTTGATTTTGATTAGCTCTTTTTACATGGCTGTCCCAGGTGAGCAGCCTTTTGGGTAAGATTTATCTTCTGTCACATTTTATTCTGAGATCTTTTTTTCCCCTGTAAACTCTATTTTAGTCAAATAATTTCATTGTCCTGTGAGTGTCAGCAACCAGAGTGAAGCCATTGTCATCTTTTGCATTGATGCTGCTGGCAGTGTGTAACTTGAAGCAGAAAATGTATCAACTGAAACTTCTAAGGTCTAAACTTGAAACAGAAAATAGTTATTTGGAAAGAAGAAACTTGCACATACCAGCTAGGAAATATTCCCTAGCCTTAGAGGGATTGGGATATTGCACTGACTTTTAGGGAAATGGTCTGCTCTTAAGTGTGTAGGTATTGTCTGCTTTAGGTGCTCAAGTCTGAGCAGAGAGAGCTGCCCTGGGTAATCTCCAGAACTGATTCTGTGGCTGCCAAGTACAGAGACTTTCTGCTTATATTTCTATATTGATTTCTTGCTTATAGTTTACCAAGGAAATGAATGCATTTCTCAGAGATCCCAAACCTGCAGTGTGCATGTCAGGCAAAGCTTCCAATATCTGGTAGGCCTTTGGGAGGGAATAAAGCTGGGGTTTGTGCCAGTAAGGTAGTCCCTAGTTCTGCTTAATGAAATCCATCTCTAGAGCCCGCATTTCAGTGCTCTTGTAAATTCAAGTGAGCAGAGGGGGAGAACCAGATACTCCGAAGGGGGTTGACCTCACCTAGTGCTGTTGATGGCTTGAAATTCAAACTGCTGTACATTCTTTGGTCATCCTGTTCCAGCAGCTGCTGCTTCTACAGTAGCCAGTGTCCCTTGGAATACTGGGGAAGTGGCTGTCTTGGAAGTGGCTTTCTTCCAGCTCCAAACCAAATCAGGAGCATCCAAGGAGTCAAACTGCATCTGGCCAGAAGATGTCAGCCTTGTGTGTGTAATGGAATGTATGCAAGACTGGCAGGAGCCCTCCCACAGCTCTGCTGTGTCTCTGCTAACCCCGCTGAGCTGCTTCTGGTGCTCTGGGAAAGGCAGCACAGGGATGGAGCTTTGTCTTGAGGCACTGGGAAATCACTCCAGGCATTGGCCTCGGTGTTGCTCACGGTGCTGCCTATTTGTGCTGCTTGAAACAGAAAATGCAAACTCCCTGGCATGGTGCTGAGGTAAACCAGCATTGTATGGTCCTAGCAGCGGGCTAATAATCTGATACAAAACCTCTTTGGTGTGTCCTGATCTGCTGTGTGCCACTAGTGACCTTTTAACAGGGGTAATTTAAGGCAAAGCAAATTATTCCTCCTTAGCACTTCCAGCCGGATAATAATTTCTCATAAAGCTAAGACAGAAACATGCAGCAAACAACTCAGTTTTTCAGTGTTGAATTTGTTGCTTTCAGTAAAATTCTTGGAGGGGAGGGTAAGATTGTGTTTGGAGTCCCTGTCAGGTTGGGTGAGAAAGCAGCTGGCATTTGTGTGAGGAGGGGGATCTCTAAAAAGTTACAGATATTGAACTTAGTGGAGTTTGATCACTCAAATGGCATAATTTTATGATACTCTATCTGAAAATGTTGATTTTTGGTAATCCAGTGAATATAGAATGTTTTAATATAACCTTCATCTAGGGGATAAAGCAACCTTTCTTCCTCCTGAAAAATATGCCTGCCTATGCACCCTGCTCTTTATGCATGTAATAGTAAATTGAAGGTCATTTTACCAGCAGTGTGGTTCATCTCTTTGATCTTCACGTTTTCTGGTAATGGCAGATTCAGAAGGGTGGCTGTCACTGCATGACAGGATGAACAAAATGGATGTGTACCATGTGATATGGCAAAAATGTGGCTACAAAAGCATCTATTGACCTCCAAGTTGAGTAGGTTCTGTATTTTATGACCTATGCAATCATTAGCTTCAAAAATGCATTATGGTATGAAGAGGCACTTCAGAATATTAACCACTAGGACTGAGGATATCCTGTGCTCTCTATTGCTGTCTTGATGTACATGAGTGGCTGTGGGTGAGCATTTTGGAGAAGGAGAAAATTGCTTGTTGAGGAAAATTGAGCATCTTAAAAACTCATGGGCTGTTGGTTGCCTTTTTTTTTTAAAAAAAAAAAAAAAGCTGTCTTGTCAAAATCACAGAAAATTCAGATTTATTTTCTTTAGTTGCATATGTAACAAACTCTAGAGTGACTGATGTTTCAATGACTTTGAGGGAGAGAGAGAGGGCAAGGAGAGAAAAAATCTCTCGGGGCACAAAAGAGTCTGTGCACTAATGAAAAATGAAGTAAAACACAGGCTAACCTCCCTATAGGAGAATGGGAGACCCTCACTTGGGATTTGTTAATATATTCAGTTTAAAGCAGGGAGCTGCAATAATGAGAGGGAGGAGGTAGATTCCATGGCTTCTCTGTGATGCAGTTCAAATTAGAAGCTCTTGCAGTTCATTTTGAGTGCTCAAAAAAATTAAGATTTAGGAGTAACAAGGGCTAAGTAGAAGAAGACAAGACACAAATCATTGTTTCCTTTTTGTCTCACTTCTCTCCTTCTCTGTTGCATGCAAGGCAATAGCCCAAAGTTGCCAGCTGTGCAATCTAGGCTGAGCTTGAATTGTAAGAGTGTTGTGCTTGTACTGTCAGACTCTTCTTAGGGCATCTCTACCACGTGATTGGAAAACAACATTTGTGCTGGGCACCCTCATGGCCAAGTTACTGAGGAAAAATGAAACACTCAGAAAGTGGATGTGGCTCTCAGGTACTCTGCAGGCATTTTCTCAGTGTAATTTTAACATTTTCATTCAAGGCATGTCACTTGAGGATAGGGGTCTCAACTAAAGTTTCTTAAGTACTTTATTTTTAAGGGAAACTTTCATCTTAGTGCAGAGGAGCTTTGGAGAGATGGGAAACTGATCACTCCTGATTTTTATCCTCTTTGCTAGTAACTTTTCCTTCCCAACGCAACCGTGTCCAATTGAGGTTGCTGTTATTTGCTGCCTCCTTGTGAGAGGTTTATTTTGTAACCAATTTTGGGAGAAATTACCTTTTTGCTTTGTGTCAATGATTGCCTTTTCCCTCAAGTTTGCTGAATTGTTCCTTTTGTTTCTTGTTAAATGACAAAAGGACAATCAAGTGTGGCCAACAGTTAGTCAGTGCCTTGTTACAACAGCTGTTTAAATAAAAGCAAAGCAGTGGTTGTGTAGGTTCTGTCCAAGTTCTGCTACTGGTTGAAATGGGATGTTATGGTGCCTCTAGATTTTACTCCTACCATATTTAAATCCTTCTGTGTAATATCTGTCACAGATTTCAATCCATTTCTGGAGACTACTGGTATTTCTGCAAAACAAGTGCTTTTTCCCCAAAGCACAGCAGCAGTGCCAGGCTCATGGCCCAGTGTTGCCCACAAAGAGCTGTAGGGATGCTATGAGGCCTGAAGTTCTTGTGTTGCTTCATGTGCTATCCTTGTTTTCCAGTGAAAGTGGTGTAGGAGGTGAACTCTCCTTTTATTTAATCACAGTCCATGAGGTGTGTTTTGGTCCACTCTGTGGGCTGAGTTCTCTGGTGGTGTAAACCTGAATTAAGTTGGTATTAGGAAGATGTATAGACTTAATGGGTTAGACCTTTGAGCTTCTCTGTTAGATGACAATGTCTCCAGCCATAGCTGACACCTCACAGGGTGGTGATGTCAGGTTCTTTAAAGTCTTTTGCAACTTCAATGCATGCTTTATTACTATTGGTAAGGAAAATGTAATGTTGTTCAGAATTAAAAAGAAAGAAAAATCTCACCTTGAGAAATAAATAAGTGAGAAGTCCTTGTTTGAGATTAAAAAAACCTTTTTATTTGAGATTTACTTGAACAAAACTTAACTGTAGCCTATATAGAGCTGTAAAAGAATGACTACACATTTCTGGCAACTGTGAAAAAACCTCAAATTTATGAGCTCTTGCAGGTATTTTTGGCATCTCGTGATTGTATTTGGAATTTACCAAAGTCATTAATTTAGTCAATTATTATTCAGTTCTTCTATTATTCTGCAGTGTGAACTTTGTACTTTCTTCGGTAAATTTGTCTAATTTGCCTTAATTGCATTATCTATTGAAACATTCTGGTTTGGGTTTTTTAGAGGAACAGGAGAGAATAGTGCTAATGGCAAAACATATTGATTTTCAGGGCAGTTCTCAAAATTTTTTAAAATTGGTTTATGTACAGGAATCAATGTGGTTGGAAGGATTTGCTCTCCAATGGCTAGACTACTCTGACTGTGTTCTCAGTCTTGGATTGAATGGAAATGTGTGTACAGAATGTATGCAGATACAGAACTATAGAATGTGTATGAATTTGTCTCTGGAACATAAGCATAATTTTGGAGAAAAATACATGAAGAATATTGAGTTTTACCTTTTTGTTTCCTTATGTAGTAATTGAATATATTGCACTTTCATAGGATAAATGTAATCAGTCCATGTAATTTGGGGTTTGTCCAATGAAAGCTACTTGAAGAAATATTAGGCAGTTTTAAGCAGTTTGCTCTATGGGTGTACTTCCATAAATCCCTAAGTTAGGGAAATACAATCATTCCAGTTCTCATAAACTGGAACTAAAGCACCTTCCATTGGGTAGAAATGATTACTGAGTACTCTCAACAGTCATGTGCAGGGGTGAGCTGCTATTGAGGAAATCACAGAGATATTGCTGACTAATGTAACAGTAGGAGGCACTTGAGAGTAGAATTGTGATTTTTGGCAAAGAAATTTGCAGGAAAGTGATCTTCATTAGAGTCTGGTGGAAAAAAAAATATATATTCAGTTGGATTTTGAGTGGCTAGTGTTGATTTTCTTTTCCATTTGGACACCATGGTCTTGCTTAGCTAATGTGCTTCATCAGTTGGCTGGACAGCCATTCCTTCAGAAATGGCATTGTATTTGAAACATGAGGAGGGAAAAAGCCACTGGAAGTGATTCTACTTGAGTAGATGCTCAACTATCCTTGTTTGCAGCAACCTTTCATCATGTTTCACTGAAAGGAGTGAAGCTGAAAAGATGGGTTGCTGCCACTGAAATCAAGATGCCAGTTTCCATTCAGTCAACAGCAGCAATCCTATTTGCTTTCTTTTTACTTTGTCCTTCATAGTTCCCTTGCTGTCATCAAGAATGAAAGGCCCAGGGAAAAAAATGCTCTTTTCTTTTTCTTGGAGATTTAAGTTTGATGTGCGAATAAGTTAAAGCTTGAACTTTTAAACTCACCTTTAGACTTCTGTGCTTTTTGTAGGTTGTTCTTAACAGCAAATGTTAAGCAAAAAATCACCATGTGATGTATGAAACAAGACTTGAATAATAATGAAGAGGGCTCAGACAGTTGGTGAAATTTGTAATAGCTCTGCTGAACTCAGAGAGAGCAAATTGGCTGTTTTCTCTAGATGTATAGAAGAAAGTAAAAATGTGTTGAAGGCATTATAGAAAGACTAGATAAGTAATCACTAATGAATACATACTGTATTTCCTGTTTGACTTTTTCAAAGGATAAATTTGTGTTTTCTTTTTCCTTGAAGTAATTTATTATCTTCAAACCCTTGACTAAGCTTTTATGAATGTCTTGCAAGATAGAGTTTACTGGGAGCAATTGGCTGGGGCTCTATTCCTTATGCATTACACAGGCTGGGTTGATTTAAAATGTCACATGGCTGAGCTATCCTTGATTATGTTTTCACCAGAAACCTGAGAACTGCTGTCTGCAGAGCTGGTAGACTGAGTAGTGAAAAAGATTCTTTATTCAAGTCACCAGTGTGCAGCATATCAAACGTGGCTTGGTGTGATGCTAAGAAAAGTAGCCCTTATGGTATTATTTAGGGTTACCTACCTAGCACAGCTTTTCTACTGGGGGGGATTGCAATGTGTCTGATTGCCACCTCGCTGGGGAAAATAGAAATCTTCAGCCAACAGAGCAGTTCTTACTGCTTTGACTCATAAATGCTGCTTCAGTGCAAAATGAGGCCGCAGCTCATGGCTCTGTCTCTTGTTTTTTCTGGGACATAGGGTGTGGACTCTGTGGTCTGTGCTTGTGGGGATTTCCTGCCCATAATTATTTTAATAATTATCCCTGCTTCCTCCCCTTCCCCCATAATTATTAGAATTTGCCATATCTTACATAACCTCAGAGGGGAACGGCCTAAGTTAACCTGACCTAAAAGCTGGAGTTGGAGTGTAATCTCTTGTTTGGGCTATTCTTGCTTGGATACTTTTATTTTTGTTAATTTTTTTTTTGCATGGAAACAGAATAAGACATCAAAACTGGCCAATGTGTTTTAATCATGTCTGGCTCTTCTCTGGATCATCAGTGTAGCCACTCACTACAGGCACTTCAGCTTCTAAGCAGGTTTATGTGAACTTCTTTAGAAATAAAATCCTTGTGAGGTGAAAATCTTCCCAGGACGAACTGTGCCACAGCTAATGGAACAGAGAGCTGAGAAAAGCCAGCGAGTCTCAAACAAATGGCAGAGATCTAAAGCTCTGAAATAGTCTGGAGGGCCTTGAACCACTCAGACTTTTTGCAGGAGAAAGCAAGCTCCAGCACCTACTCTGACAAATTGTGTTTTGCTTTTCTTACTGCTTTTTCTCATTTCTCTAACTCTGAAATAATGCAAGGTAGGGGAGGGCAAAGCAGTTCCGTTGTTATGTTGAAAGGTTGTTACACTTGACAGTTGTGTGCTATTTTTCTCTGTTAAATCTTGGCTGGATGGATTATGTAATCACTGTTGTGTACCCATCATCAGCTAGGATATTTTTATGTTTGTTTGTTGTTCTTTGTGCTGTTGAATAAGTAACTCAACACAAAAACTAGTGACAAGGAACAGTTGCTCAGTTATGGTAGCCTACACCTTTTCCTTTCAACCCCTGTTTGTCTTTCATTTCAGTGACCCTCAGTATTGTTTCCAATAATCCTCTTTCCAAGGAGGAGTTTTGCTTCCAGTCTGAGTGCAATTCTTGCTATCATATTCCATCAGGAATAGGCCTCCTGGTTTTTTTTCCATGACCAACCACATTCTGCCCATCAGGTGTACTGACAATGTGCACTGTTTTGTTGTGTCTGGCAGAAAAAACAAACATTTGTTAAGCTTTGTGCTTTATGGGAACAGGTTACTCAGTTGTACTTAATAGCTGTACTGGAATGACCAAGCAGATTGTGGGTAAAGATACTTTTGGGTTGAGGTGGTTGCACCATTAAATGACCAAAACATGATATTTCCTTATTTCTAATATGTTGAAAGCTTAGAGCTTTTTAAGTAGAAGTTTAATTAAATACATAAGACACTCTTGGCTGAATTAACAAAGTGAAAATTATGCATCACCAGTGCTTCTGTTCATTTAAGTCTTATAATAAATGTAAAAAGAAAGTGGTCACTATCATTCAGAACGCTATGAATAGGAATGTGACAATAACCTGGCTGGTGTAAGCATTTATAGTTCTAAAAGAGTGGAAATAAATTTAAAATCTATTACAGGTTTAATTACCAGGCAAGTATAGGATAAAGTAAAACTTAAAAAGTTGTCATAAAGTTGAGGTTTTTTGGGTCTTTTTAGCTCCTGAATGTCTTTTAAAGAAAGCCAAATCACAGGTATTTCTGGTTTCTTGTGGCTGAAGCACCTTCAATAAGAAAAAAAATATTTTTTTTTGCTTTTTTAGAACTATGTAGATAAAGAGTTATATATTGCCAATGGAAAATGTGATTTCCTGCCTTTTGCTGGCTTGCCCACGTGCTCTTGCAGTGTTGTAGGTATGTAGCATTTAGTGGGTGTAGAAGGCAATGGCTCTGTTCTGTTCTGTGAGCTCTGAGACCACTTGTAGCTACACACCCTTGAATCCTGTTTGTGACTCCCAAATTCCAATCTCAAATTTGTGTGGACTGGCTTAACCCATGAATGACACATTCAGGTTCAAATACAGTCTGCTTTTCTCTAGCTCCAGGGGTACATTAGGCAGCACTTAAAGTACTTTTTCTGATTTCAGTCCTTCCACTTGTCTAAAATTCACTGTCTATGTAAGCTGGCCACTTTTTTAATCATTATATTGGAATTAAGGCTGTCTTGTGGCAGTAATGAATTATAATTCATTACTTCAGGGCATGTAAGTTTTTTTTTGTGTCTTCCTAAGTGTTTCAGAGAACATATTGACCAAAGTAAACTTATTTCCATCAGTGAGACAAGAGATAATGGTATGCTTGCCGAAGAAAACAGTGCTCAAATTTTGTGCTTTTTAGTAGGTGTTTTCTGCAATTCCCTTCTTCCAAGTGGCCAAGGATCAGAAGAGAGTTCCTGACCTTGTGCAGTTTTGCAATTCATAGATGTCCAGCATGATTTAGGATTTTGGAATTAAATGGCTTCAGTTTGCTAAGTTGTAATTGAGCTGTTAGATTTCATTCACTAAACATAGTCTGGTCAAACAACTGACCCGTGTTTTGGTTGGTTATTTGATGTTCTGAAAAATAACCTGCCTTGTGAAATGGAAAATTGAGGTCAAGCCATTTATGTGCCTCATTCAAAGCAGCTTTTCACTCAAAATCACTTGAGTTGAGCCATGTCTTATTACTGTGGGGGGTTTGCCTAGTGCTAAGGGTTATGGTTCATTGTCTTTGAGACGTATTTGAAATATATTTTTATGTTAAGTTCTCAGTGAATACCCTAATCTGACAGTATATGTGGTAGTGGTGGTGTTTACTGTAAAATTTCTACTCGTTCAAAAGGTCTGTCTGAACTTCTCTGTCTGGTATTGACAAAGTTTGCTTTTTTGTCTGAAAAGATCCTTCATGGCATTTGGTTAGGTATTGTCTCTGCCCCATTCCAACACAAGCTTGCAAAAAAATGTTTGCCACACCAGCTCTTAGGAGCTTAGAGAGAGCTTTTAGGGGTGTGTACTGATATTTTTTCTCCCTCCTAGTGCTATATTGAGAGCAGTTTTGCATGTTTGGGTTTATTACAAGGAGATACTCCTTTGGGTAGGCAAGGGGTTACTTACAATGTGTGAAACCTGTCTTCACTTCCAGGTATGACTGTGGTAAGGAAAGAACAGTGAAAAGCTGCCCTGGTCAGTTGGTTTTGGAGTACCAGCACTGACAGTGTGCCTCATACAGACACTCACTGGGCTGATGGGTTTTGGTACCAAAGTCTTGGCCAGCTTTGGTAGCAAAGCACTGGGTCTCTCATCCCTAAACTGTGGGGCTGAACTGCTCCCTGCTCTGGTTGTGCACTTTGCTTTCTTGATAAATATCCCCTGCTCAGAAAAATGCATGCTTCTGATGGAGCTGCTGCTGATAAAATATCTTCAATTGCTTATCTTTTTGAAATAAGATTCCTTGAGAACTTCAAGGAAGCAGTCTAATTTTTATCTCTTTGTAGACAGTAATGTTTAGAGGAGAGAAATACTTCAGCCAGATGCTCAAGCTGTAGTGGTAATTTAGGCTGTAGATTCATGTACATCACACCAAACCATGTGCTCTGTGTTGGTAATGTTGATACCATTGCTGGTTTCTAAATAATATTTGTATTTCTGCATAAAGAAATAGCTTTTATGAAAGTTGACTCAGCTGTTTTAGAAACAGCTAAGTTTTAGAGTTTTTAGAGTTTTGTTTTGCTTCTTTTTGGATTCACTGTCTGTTTTAGAAGCTCTCAGGAAGGGATATGGTACAAACTGGTCATGCTTGTAAATAATTTGTCAATATACTTCAGGTATAGAAGTTGGAGAATCATTTTTGAATTTGCAGAGTACATCTGATTTTCTATCAGGAGGTAAAAATATTCTGATGAGTGTGTTGCTTATATTAAAATGAAATGTGTGACCCTGTAATGGAAAGATTGCTGTTACAACATTTGAAGACCGGCCTTCCAAATTTCTGGAAAGTAAGATAAAGCAATTTAACAGTGATTTATGCACCTTGAGAAAAAGTACCGATAATACTATATTACCTAGCAAACAGCAGTAATGAGGTAGAAAAACGATTTGTAATGCATTTTTTGGTCACAATTTTTTGCAAATGAGCCTTCAGTAACAGAGCTAGATAAACCATTCATGTCAGTGTCTTGGATTTGAGATTTGTGAAATTTTCTTTGGTGGTTTTTGTTACTGTTTTCTTACTGCCTCTGGCAACTCTTATTGTGATTCTATGGTACACTAAAAGAGAGTAAAGTTATCCCTATGTTTTCAAATGAACCAAGAGGGTTTTAGTTCATCTTTGAAGGGTTACACTAAAATGAATTCAATCAAATCTTTCCGGTTTTGTTTGTAGGCAGGATTCACTAAAAAAGGTTGTGGTAATTAATTGCTATTTCTGATCCACAGGCTGTTTTTCTCAAGCTGGGCAGTGGATCAATACTTGCTTTAGATGTTTAAAAATGAGTGTATTAATAACACTCAGTTGTGCATTTATTCTCACTGGAGCAGTGACTATTCCTACTGAAATGCCCAGGAGAAATACCCAGCATAGAGTAAGCAAAACTAAATGTCACTGCTCAGGAAGGAGGAATGCTGGAGAAACTGCTTGAAGCATTCTCTCCTGTCCCTTCAAGTGTGGGATTGGGAGCTGCCTTCCTGTCCTTGCCCAAATTCCTTCCAAGTTCCAGGTGTTACTGAAATCACTGATTTGGGTTTTGGGGTGAGTGGAGGATTTAAACCTCCTGCACACTAAACCTGAATGTCAGTCTCAGGTAATGCAAAGAACAAAGCAAGTGAATTGTAGGGACAGCTCAAATTGCTGATGTCCACCAACAGAACTAGCCAGAGGGAAAATGTTAATTACTTAAAAAATAAGTAATTCTGTAAGTGCGAAAAAGAAGCTGTTTTCAGAGAGGATTAAAGGTGGCAGTCTTTGAGATAAGACAATTATTAGGATGCTCAACAAAAACAGCATTTGAAATAAATCTCTAATGTAGCAATTGCACTTAGGGTAGAATGCAGTTTTCTCTTATTCTGACAGTATACTGAATGTTGAAGGAACAGTGAAATTCAATGTGGAAAATTTTAAGTTAGTTACTTTAGCAAAGACAGAGTTTTCTACACCCAAACACGGGGATTTGCAATTCTTCATGAAATCCATGGGGGCCTTTGCTGTTAGTACTTCCTCTTCTTGAAATGGTTGTAGATATCAGGCAATATGGACATTTAAAATACTTTTTGGGTAAATGAACACACTCTACACAGTTCCTGAGCATGAGCTGCCTCATGGGAAGGGTCAATGAGAAGCCACAGCCCTTTGTTCCTCACATTGTGGGCCTTTGTTCCTGTGCTGTGGTGCTGTTGACGTGCAGGTACACTTGTCTGGCTTTCTGTGAAATGATTTGGATCCTACAAACATGGATCTAGTGGGTTGGAATTACAAAAATACCTCCTTCCTTAAAGTCATGGCACGATTGATTTTAAGCTTGATTGCTATCCTACATTACCATGTTTGTAAGGAAGCTGTACAGAGTACATTGAGCAGGCAGAAATGACATCCAAGTACCAAATTGACATCTTTATGCCCAATGCCATGCATGCTCAGGTGCAGAAATATAGACAGGGTACAGCAGGTAAATTTCCATCTTGCTTTCCTATGGTATGTGAAATATTATAGTTTCTGGTTGTGATTGAGATATACTTGAAAGCATGCATGTGATTATTGGAAATGAGCAGCAGCTTTAATAATTAAGCTACTTGGATACTTGCGGGCTGGCAAAATTATTAACATTTTACAAACAGTTTGAATCCACTGCTCTTTATGGGAGTTGGGAGGAAGGGTAAAATTCAGGTGTATGTTTTTTGAAGACAACTGATTACTGGAGAAGTTCAGTCAGGAACTTGAGAGAGTGCTTACCTATGGCTAAATTAGTCCAGTGTTGGGTGTAAAGCTTCACATGCAGTGTTTCCTCAGTAAATGCCTTCTACAAATACCAAACCAGGAGTGTTTCAGCTGGAGTATGAAACAGCTCAGTCACAATTATTTGCTGGTAAATTAGTGTCACATCTTGAAAAAGAAAGAGTAGTTTGCTTTTGTAATTTATTTGTTGGTGATACTTGAGTGCTGTGTCATCCTGAAGTTGTGACACCATGTAGAAATCAATTATTAGAGCACCTAGATGTAGGACAGACTGCATGAGTTGTGGCTGTGATTTAACTGAAGGGGGAGCAGCTTTTAGTGGAGCTTAATGATGATACCTTCAGTTCTTGTGTATGGTAAAAATACACAGGTATAAATAAGCCCATTTCAAATAACTGCAAATTGCACTGAATAATTCTGTATCTCTGAGTCAGCTACATTATCCTATCACTTGAAATGTTAGGCTTGAAATAAGTAGTTGTGAAATGGATTTAGAGAAGTTGCTTTATCACTGAATTTATATTTTCTGGTAAAGGCTTTGACCTTTGGCACTGATATTTTCTCATGGGGAAGGTGTTTTCCAGCAGGCTGTGCTGGTGAGGCTGTGCATGCAAGTGAGTGCACACAGCCTGGTGTGGACCCTTGTTTGTTTTGCAGGTGTCCTGTTAGGTTGGCTCTTTCATTCTCCTTCAACTGTAGGACAGAATTTTCTCTTTGTCTTGCTCCCCCCTTAAACTTTCTTCCTCCTTTGAGGTGTTGCTGTGTTTGCAGCCACTGTGCTGCAGTCTCCTTGCTACATTTACCAGGAGTGTGTAACCAGCCCACACACAGAAGTCAGAGTTTTCTGGGGCAGCACGATTTCAGTGATGAAAAAGCATAATAATTCCCCCTTTGGTTCATTTGCACTGGGTGCTGTTTGATCCTGAGACTCAGTCAGGAGTGTAGGACATAGCTGTATTTTCCTACTCACTTTGCTTGATTAGTGACTGATCTGATTTCCCCCATGTTGTAATTAATTTTTGCACAGAAGCATGCTTAGGTTCATAGCTTAAAGAATAAGTGATGGTGACTGGTGTTACGGTCTACATGTTTTAATCCTGTTCCATGTCTAGATGGGCTAAACAAATACATGGCTGTTGCATCTGCCCTGCTGTGATGATTACTGCAATTTTTTTTGTTTCTATAAGCTGCTGTTTAATTTTGCAAGAATTTATTGAATTACTCCTCCAGAAGGCTACTATTATTGTTCTTCTGTTATATGAACAGTTAATGGACAAGTAGGTACAAAGTATTGAAAATTTGGGTTCTAATGTAAAAATGGCATCCAACCCTGTCTTTCCTGAATACAATTATTGAGGTGTATAGTCCTATTGAAAAAAAAACAAACCAACAAACCAAACATTAAAAACTGAAGCAAAAATCCCCCAAGTCACAAGTAGATATAGAAGATAGAAGTGAAGGCAATTAATACTTGGGAAAGCCAGTGAATGCAGCATGAAGAGTATGACAAGAGCTCCTGGGCAATTGGGTGTGTGTGAGAGCCAAATCTGTGCTGTTGATTTATACTCTGAACTTTTTGGATGAACTTGGAAAGAAAGATGGCATTGTAGCTGGGAAATTTAAATAGCTGTATTTCATTTCTCTCCAAGGAAAAACTTGTCTCCTCAGGAATTTCCCACTCAGTATTTACAACTGATTCAATCACTTCTGGGTAAAGTTACTATCCAAATTGTCTTCATATTAAATAGTTTCTAAAAAAGTTGATTTTTTTGCTATAATAGTCCAAAATATGACTGTTTTGTTTGGTCAAACTCAGGTATAGTTATGCTTGTATTAGAAACTGTTTCATTTCAAAGGAAAACTTGTTACAGGGGAATTTGTGAGTGAAATGATTATTTAAAGCTACTTCTCACAAGAGGAATTAGCTGGAGATTAACCTGTTGGAGCAAAACTTTTTGTTTTTTTCAACTTCCATTTAGACCTCAATTTTATTATTGCTTTTTTTGGCATGAGTTTGTTTTCTTGTGTGCTTGCTGATGATAGTGACATCTGACTTATCTCAGGAGACTTATCCTGCTGTGTTAGAAGGGAAGATAAAGCTCTTCTGTTTCCATAAATATTGTATGGCTGATGAAGAAAGAAAAGTGGATATGCTGTACTGGGGGGATGTCTTTTTATTCTGCTGCTTTGTTGACTAATTTCTGTGCTGCAATATAGCTGTGAAAGAAATATATAATAATCCTTAAAAGAAATTAATTTTAATATGCTGAAGTAAAAGTGAGTTCTCATGTGACGTCATATCTTTGTCAGGGATAATTTGATTGGCACAAATACTGAACACTTATTAGACCAAGTTCCTTTGAAAGTTAAGTTCTTGTATGTGGTACCAAAATCAGTGTTTACGTGCTTAGAAATAATCCCTTTTTTGTTTTATTTTTCTGTGTTTAGAAACTATCCTCATTTTGCCATCCTAGTCAACACAGCACAGAATTTTGTGGTTTAGGTGCTTTTGGTATTAAAAATCTCATGTTATTGTTTTTGTGTTGTATTTAACAAAATAAAGCACCTGGCATTCAGCAGTAATTTCAATGACAAATGCTATAGATAAAGAATATTTCTTAAAATGTCTCTGAAAGTAGAGACATTTTTGTCATTTATTTGTTGGTAATACTTGAGTGCTGTGTCATCCTGAAGCTGTGACACCATTTAGAAATCAATTATTAGTGGACCTAGAGGTAGGACAGATATTCCCCCAAATATTTTGGTGAACCTTGCATCCTTTGTCACTAAGAAGTATTCAAATTGTTTCAAAATGTAAATTTTTTTAAAGGCTGCTGTAATTAATGATTATTAAAGTACCAGTTCTGCTGGTTTTCTGTGCTTGCCTTTCCAATAAGGCTTTTTGTAATGATTATTATAGTGCCAGTGCTGCTTGGTTTTCTGTGCTTGCCTTTCCTAGTAAAGCTTTTTGTGCCAGCGTTGAAACTGGAGGTAAATAGTTTAAAGAAGCATCCTCCATAAAACTGCTGCACTGGGGAGATGTCAGGATCCATCCAGTTTGCAAAGAGCCATTTTCCTGTTAACAAGACCAAACAAAGTGTGTGACTCATGCACTGCAGCTGTTGGTGGGGCTCAGAAATGAGGCAGTGGCTCTCCCAGCCGTGACAGCCCTGGCAGCAGGGCTGCAGCACATCTTTGGTGTTGATTTCCTGCAGGGCCATGTTTATGTTGGAGGCGGTGCGCAAGCTGCTGTGTGGACATCAAATTATTCTATTGGTTTGAGGATTAATGAGGTAAAATTAGCTCAGTCATTTAGTGCACATTTTATTGAAGTTCAAGCTGTTCAGGCTGTTGCAGTTAATATAAGCAGCCCAGAATGTTGCCAGTTAAATGTAAGTTACTCACCAGGGATCCAGAGTTCATTATTGGAAGGAACAGGACAACTTTACTTGTGATAAAGTTAAACTTGTGGGGAATGCTCTTCCCTGTGTTATCTGAGGGGCAAAACTGGAGGGAGTATCATTGATCAGCACTGCAGGACACCTCAATGAGTTGTTTAGGGGGATCTATTGCTCTCTTTATACCTGTTGTACAGATGGAAGTATTGCTGATAAAATCAACTCCTGCGGGCCTTTGGTTTGCATTTAAAAAAAAGTCGCATTCACTAAATGAAAAAATATTTGGAGTTAGAGGGAAATGATGAGCTAGGAATGAATATCTTAGAAACTAAACCCAAGAGAGTTGCTGTGAGAACCCTAGCTCTGTGTTGGCTTCTAATTTAAGGGGAAACAGTTGCACACAGACTGGTCTATCTAACAGAGGTTTTCTCTGAAGATCTCATAAGTCTGTCCCTTAGAAAATGATGTTTGCAGGAACTGTGTTTAAATGTACTTCAGAGACGATGGAAAGGTCTGGAAACCCCCGCCAATGTGCAGGTTTGGGAGAGTCTAGGGAAGAAAATAATGAGTAAAAATTCTGATCTAAAATAAACTCTTGGGTTTTTACTTTGGGTTACTGAAATTCTATCCATGCTAAAATTCCATTGGGTCACTAAAATTCCATCTGACTTTCGTACCATGCACACAAGAAGGGGTAATGCTGTGTGGGTACTGTGGTATGTGTGGAATGCCACTGAAAGGAGAAGGAAGCAAGGAGGCTTGGCTCATGGCTTTCATGCTCTGAAGGGAGCCTGCTCTTCACCTGCCTGGTTTTCAGGGCTTTCCAGGTGGAAGGAGACTTGCCCTGTCACTGATGGGAGGTCGTGTAAATTTGGGGTAGTTTTGGAAAGTATGGAATCTCCTCATTGAGGAAAGTGTCTGGTGGGATGCGGGTCTTGGAGCTGTACTGAAGGTGCACCTGTTGGGGCTCATGGGGAAAAAATCAGGTTTAACTCTTAGTTAAGAATTACAAATAGTTAATAAATAATAGCATAAATAAACAGCATTCTAAGACAAATGATTATTTTCTTCTAAAGTCATCAGCTGCTTTTAAATGATATTTATAGATTAAGTTTTGAGAGAAACAGGAGCACCATCTTGAATATGTGTTTCTTACAACGGTTTGTAAGAAACCAAATGCAATCTATCGATGGCTTTCTTTTGGTGGGTGAAGGGGGTAACTGCTTTTGTGGCACCAAAATGTGCAGCAGTACTCTTGAGAACTGTAGGCAGAATTGGATTTTGCTGAAACTCATCCTGGACACAGGCACGACCCTCCCTGGGTCACACAAGCAGGGAGTTTGAGCAGCATCTGGGCATCTCCAGGTGACCTGCCAGTGCAAAGTACTATTCAACTTTGATCACATTATGTAATACCAAAAAAAGGAAAATCAAAACAAATTCTTTTGAGTTGAGCTCATCTGTAAAGGTATATACAATGTATTTTGAACAGACTAGTAAACTAAGTAAATTTCTAATAAGTAGAAACAACAGAACTTTTGGGGCTTTTGCATGTAGACAAATCTGATGAATTTTACTTGAATTTCTCAGTCTATAATTCTATTCCTTTCAGTAAGGCAAGTAATTTTAAGTGAGGAAGATTTGGCTCGTTTAGACATACGGAAAATATGAATGTGAGAAATGAATATATCGTCACAAATATGAAGTATTAACTAACAGCAATCAGAGTTGTACTACAAAATGAATTTGAAGAGCCAGACCACTTGTTGTAAGGTACTTAAACATACTTGATAGTGACTGAAAGTCTGGAGACACTGTTGTCTTTTCTGGGCATGGTGTTTCTTTTTTGCCCTATTCCCACCAGTTAGGATAGCTTGAGGGATTTCTCTTTCTTTGTGTTATGCAAGCTATAGAATACCTCACCCTCAGGTTTCATTGTCACATTTTGACTCTACTAAATGTGCTGCATTCCTCCTGAGAGCTTGAGGATCTCTTTCTTTGTTTTTGTGCTGAAGGAAGCCAGCTGAAGTGTTTGTCACAAGAGTTGGTCCCTGCTTAGGAGCACCTGGAAGAGACCTTCTTTTTGTCTTCATCTTCTCCCCCTTCTTTCCAGAAATACTACTTTTAGAGCTGTCCTGGTAATATTTTTTAAGCAAAAGTGCATTATATAATACATGGCATAAGTGATGAGAATGTAGGCTATGGAGCTGGTTAAATGATAAGGAGAGATTCTTGAATATCCTACATTGGGCAATTCTTTCCATTTCTGGATCCTTGGCTTCTGTAAAATGGCAGTGCTATAATTGAGTGCAATTAAGTTGGATATGTCAAATAGACTCTCTGACTCTGTCTTTATCTCTAACTCAGGAAGCCAGAAAAATTTACAAACTCAAACTGCATTTGAGACTTTGTAAGCTTCCCTAAGAATTTGTTTGGCACTGGGTGCTTGCTATGTTTTTTGCAACAATTTCCTATCTTTTTTAGGAAGTTCAAAGACTCTCTATTGGTTGCTTCTTTTTATTTTTAGCTTTTTTTTGGTATTGTAGCTTATTTGCTTTCCCACCTATGTGCATATTAAAAAACACTCAGAAGCTCCTGGGGAGCTTAGTGGTCCATTAGGACAGTTGATGCAGGCAGTGACAATGAAGCCAGCACATTTGCAGGTCAGACAGTCAGGATTAAGTGAGTTCAGAAAGCAACCTTGAATACAAATTGTCTTCTTCATGAGAATGTTAGTGAGGTTAATGGGGCTGAGAGGCAAAGGCTGCTGGAGGCTTTTTCTCAGGTACTGTCCCTTGGTCACTTCTTACTTGATGCTGATGTGGAAGATGCTGTTAGTTTTGTCTAACTGGTCAAAAATTGGTTGGGAGGAAGGGTCATCCTTACCCAAGTCCTTGTGATTTCCCCTCTTACCTGTTCTACCTCATCAATCCAGAGTGCTTCTGGACCAGAGAGCAGATATCCCATAGAATGGATGCTCTAAAGGAGCTGACCAGGGGCTTTCTGATGAAGCAGGATTTATCTGGGGTGGGAAAATGTGATTTCATCAAAATGGGAGCTTGTTTTGTGGAGTCTATTTCAGTGAGACCTCCAAGAGGGCAACCCTGCCACTCTCCCAATTCCAGACTGTCAAATGTAGGAGTGAAAGGGGGAAGAGATCAAATCTTGCATGTCCTACTTCTACTTAATGCTCTTGCTTATTAAACCAGACTCTTGCATATTTCCTGGGTATTTGTGAGAAGCAGCCTAAAAACTCCTCACTATTTTGGGAATAGTGGCCTTTCTGTGACTCCTGTAGCAGCTTCTGATCTTCATGGGTTTCTTCCCATCTGAATGAGGACAAGTTAAAATCTTGGGCAAAAACTTATGGAATGTTAGAACAGTTCTGTCAAAAGCTCAGGAATACTTGAGAACTTTGGTTACAGGTTTCAAAAGTTGCTTAACGCTGTTGCATTTAAATTTATAGTGGCTTTAAAGGAAATATGTTCTGAATAAAACTTAGTATGTTCTTAATTTTTTTTCAAATTTCTTTTGCACAATTCCCCCTCTCTAAAATTCTTGCTTTTTTTTCTGCTCCAGCTTGAGGGAAATGGATGGCCTTTTGTTTATCTGAGTGGGGCATGTGGAAAAAATTGATATGCTTGTGCCAAAGGTCCCATGAATACACCATTTTCTTAAATAGTTGGACATAGAGAGCAGTAGAACTGCTGTGTCTTCCTGGTGTTTGAAACCTGACCAGAAATTGTCTTGTGCATGAGCTCCAAGCCAAGCAGATGCCATTTATATGCAGGTAATTAGTGCAATATGAAGCTGCAAGTGACATCTCAGCAGTGCTTTCCAGCTCAGGGTCAGGATTGTGCTTCCCATGTTCCTGTGGCTCCTGGCTGCCTTTAGGCCTGGACAATGCCCATGTTTTACCTGTTACACTAATTTGGTCCTGGGGTTTTTGACCCAAAATTTGGGATGTCTGCAAGGCTGAAAATGGTGGTTGTTGCTCTGCTAAAAAAAATGCAACAAATTTAAGGATTGCAGGAGCTTGAAATGTAGGAAAAATGTAGGATCTTGGGGAAAATTCACATCAGTCTTCAGTACAGCAGATCAAAATAACTGCTTAGTCTTGTGTTCTCCCTTTTGTTTGCCTGTTGGTGTTAAAATTGAGCTTGCTTTAGAGACTCTACACCTCTAATTATGGAGTCACCATCAATCTGTAGTGCCTGGCTGGGTACATCAATAGCTTGAAGGAGATTTTGGAACTAATTGCAGCTTGCTGCGAAAAGGCCTAGTGTGAATAAAAAGATGTGCTAACCCTGAGTCCTTACCCCTCTCTCAAAGCTTGTTTGTCTGTCTGCAAGCCAGAACTTAGAGCTGAAGAGGGTGCCATACTTGGTTTATCAGTTGGATATCCACTTAGAGTTGTGGCTTATAACAACCATACAAAATAAGTTGATAATTTTGGAGCATTTTGACTTTGGAGATAGCCATATCTAGTCAGAATGAGCTGCCTGTCACCACTGGAGTTAGGCATGTCCGCTGTAACAGAATGGCTGGGTTTTTCCATCTTCAAAATTAATTTAGAAATGCATGCTAATAAAATCTGAGGAACAAAATTTTAATATTTGACTTGGAGACTTCGTTTGAGTGGTAATTGACACTTCTAGCACCAATTACTACTTCTTGTACTTGGAGAGATTCTGCAAGGGATTTGAGGGCAGAGAAACTAGGTTCAAAACAAGTTGGAACTTGAGAAAAATCACAAAATGAACTAGGTTGGAAAGGACCTTTAATATTTTCTAGTCTAGCTAATGGCTTAACTCCTCCACAACTAAACCATGGCACTGAATGTTGTGTCCATGTCCAGTCTTTTTTAAACACCTCTAGGGACAGTGACTCCACCACCTCCCTGGGCAGGTGATTCCAGTGCACAATCACTCTTTCAGTGAAGAATTTATTTCTAACATCTAACCTAAACTTCCCTTGGTGCAGCTTAAGATTGTGATCTCTGGTTCTGTCAGCTTTGCCTGGAGGAAGAGACCAACCCCACCTGACTGCAACCACCTTTCAGGGAGTGATAAGGTCACCTCTGAGTCTCCTTTTCTCCAGGCTAAACACCCCCAGCTCCCTCAGTTGTTCCTCACAGGGCTTGTGTTCCCAGCCCCTCTCCAGCCTGGTTGCCCTCCATGTCCTTCCCAAACTGAGGGCCCAGAACTGGACACAGCACTCCAGGTGTGCCCTCACCTGTGCCGAGTACAGGGGGAGAGTGACCTCCCTGCTCCTGCTGGCCACCCCATTCCTGATCCAGGCCAGGTGCCACTGGCCATCTTGGCCACCAGGGCACACTGCTGGCTCATGGTCATGTCACCCAGTGCCCCCCAAGTCCCTTTCAGCCTGGGCACTGTCCAGCCACACCATTCCCAGCCTATAGCACTGCAGGGCGTTGTTGTGATTGAATAAGAAAAACTAAAAAAAAAAAAAAAGGAAAACTGCCCTATGGAGCACCTCACTGGGATGTGTCTGCAGTCTTGGAAGCTTGACTACCCTACATTCTCCTACAAATGGACCTTGAGCTGGTTTGGAGCCTGTGGCAGGAAGTGCAGCTGCTGTGTACCCTTGACTGATGAATGGTACCATCTCTAGTGGGGATGTCATCCTCTGTGACTGAGTGTGCAGCTTCAGGAGGGACATGGAGCATTGGCACACCCACCTTGCCAGCCAGATCAGCTGAATCAAGCCTGGAGAGCAGTGGGGTGACAGATGGCACGGCCAGATCGCCCTCACATCTGACTTGTAATGGTCACACCTTTGTTTCTATAATACAGAAAAGCAAGGAGATGGAATTTGTGGTTGTCACTGTTTCAGCACATAAAAGTCATCCTATTTGAGTCTTGTATTGCACAAACTTTTGTTCTTGGCTACTGGGGAAGGCCCTCTAAGTTTTATGTAGAAATATATTGGGATTTTTACAGTTCATGCCCTTTGTATGGTGTCACTCAGCAGGATGCAGAATAAGGTATGAAATTGCCAACAATTTTGATGCTGTTGTGCATGTTTCTGCTGATTGTCAGTGGTGATGTGCTGTGGGAAATTTTACACTCTTGACTGTGCTTGTAGTAGAGAACATGCTCTCTACTGAGCAAAGAAGGTTGAGACCTTCATATCTTAGACCTGTAAGGAGAGGGATGAGGTGGACAAACCATCAAAGCTATCACAAGAATGTTTAGAAATCACGATGTCTGATTTCATTCACATTTTCCTGTTGGAATAAGTCAGCTACACCTAATGACAAATGGGTTTTCTGGAGGTGTTGAAATGTGGTGACAGGAAGCTTCTCTGAGTTAAACCTTAGACATAAAGGGAGAGGGAAAGCAGCAAGAGCCTGACAATGTGGCAGGAAAAGGAGTGGGCAGAACTGACACAAAGCAAACAAGAGTTTAGCAGTGTAGTGCCACTAAATAGGAGCAGAGAGGGAAAGATGGGCAGAAATTGGGGGACCAGAAAAGTGATGGCTTCCAACAGTGAGATGCAAGGTGCTTGTGGCATTAGAGGATGGAGCTGCATGGGACTTGTAAGGAAGTTGTGGGTGTGGGACTAATGATGCAGGATTTTGTAGAATGGTGTTTGCTTTCAAAGGAAAAGGCTGAATAAGTTTAGGAAAAGGAGGGCAGACAAGCCCTACTTGTACTTTAAACTCATCCAATATTTCTCTGACATCAAACTTACGTCAAGATAAAAATAATTTTAGCCAGAAATGGAAATTAAAAGTTTTCAGACATCAGTACAGTGGAAGATCTACAAATAGTCCCTGTATGTAGGAGGGTGTGAACATTGTGTTTAGGTGAAAGTTCCTTTTTTGACTTAAAGATCACTAATGTGACTGACTTGTCAAGTAGATCTTCCTCTAGTTTGAGGGAACTGTTTTTTTGCCCTTTGCATTTTAATTTTTCTTTGGGCAAAAAGTGATTTGTGGCAAAGTCAGTGTACTAAAAGTTAGCCTATTCTCAATTTTTGTGTCCCGGAGAACACTTTTTTTTAAACCACTGTTGTGCTATTTTCATACCTTGATACAGAACAGACAGGTTTTAGTGCATATAGTATTCCTTGTATTAGAGATTAATTTGAGATGTTTGTCACTTTGGAAAGGATAAAGTGAAGGAAACTGGCTGCAGATTTCAGGGTCACTCATGAGCTTTATCTTTATACTAAAAATAGAGAATTGCACATCTGGTAAATCAGCAGAAAAAACTTGGTGTTTTGTAACACTGAACAAAATCCTCTATCTTATGCAGGTGGCAGTTCTTCACTGTGCTGGCTTTAATATAGCTCTCTTCAGCTCTCTTCAATGTTGTGCTTTGAGTTTTGTTAGTTGACTTCTAACTTGCCCATGTCTGCTTTTCCTTTTCCGTTCTGTGCTGACTTGGATTGACCCAGTTCTGTGTTTACCTGTGGTTGTTTGAGTGTAATGTTTAGATACTCATCTCAAAAAAAAAACCAACCAAACAAAACCCCCTCATGTAGTGGTGGATGGTTATGGAGGGGTTCTATGACAAACTTGTGTCTTAACATGGAGATGTCAAATTTAAGTAAAATAGTTTCCACTTTGTGATGCTACCTAGAGAGAGCTTTATTTGCTGCTTCTGTGGGGTGAGGATTTTCTCTTTACCTTTGTATTGATACCCTCTGAAGCTCAGATGTGATCCTGCAGAGAGGCTGTAACAGGATCCTTTAATGCCCTCTGGATTGGGCACTCGTGATGTGACATGGATCAGTGCAGCTTTGAACAATCATTACAGGTGTGACCTAACACATGAAGCTAAGTTTGATGCTGGATGATAACCCCTACTTTCAGGTTAGAGCAATCTTCTTTGGTTACACCAGGAAATTAGAAAAAGGCAGAGTGGCAATGAATAATGTGACTTGTTTTGCTTAGCTGGGGGATATATTGCTGTGTTCTGCTGTGTTTTCAGAAAAACAACAGTGCTTGTTTTTTTTTTCTTAGGTTGTTTTTATGCTTGTGGGAACTTGGATGAAGCAAAATACCATCATAGACGTGATAAACTTTTCATACTAGAAGCTGGTTTAGAACTGAAACAATTTATAGGGAAACTCTTCTTACAGTCCTTGCAGTGTTCTCTTCATCTTGTTAACTTTCCCTGCTAGTGTGCAGAGGTTTGTATAGAAAGAGTTTTTCATAATGTAGGGTCTCTATACCACAGCTTTTGGGGGTTGAGAAAGAAGCTGCTTTATTTGTATGCCTCAAAGTATTTCAAATGTTCCAACGGTAGGCTGTGTCTGCAGAAGCACTATTTTTCTCACCTCTGCCAAGCTGCAGCTAAAAATGGTTGAAGGCCTGTTTATTTGGGAGCAGAGGATACTGCAGCAATGCTGCAGAGCAGCTGAGAAAACTTGTGATCATTTTAAAGTTTTGGGAGTTTGTCTTGTGACAATTTGCAGTCGCGGTATTTTCCGTAAAGAGAACAATTTTAGGTTGTATGGACTGCTCTTATGTTTTCAGGGTTGCCCTAATAAACTTCAAATCATTGTGCTTACCTGTTACTTCAAAAGTCCAAACTATGGATGAATCCTTTGAAGGAGTATCTTTAAAAACATATTTTCCAGATGTGACTGTTCTGTAGTCCTTAAATATCCTGTAGGAAATAGTTCTTTTTGTTACAGGCTTCAACTTGTAACCAGATTTAATATCAAAGCTGTCAATAGATTCAAAATCATTTTCTGGCTCTGGTTATACATTCTGTTTCAGAGGTTTTGTCTCATTGTTCTGCCTAGCTGTGTTCTGAAGAAATGAATTGTTAATAGGAGCTGAGAAGTTGTATTTTTGAATCTTATTTTAAGAAGGCATCTCCAGGGATAAAGTTGAAGTGCATTACATTGGTTTGTTTTCATATCTGGATTTGTAATTGGAAAAATATGAAGATAATTGGAAACATAGAAATAGGGTTGTTTTTTTTCTTTTTGCATTGCCACAAATTTAATTATTTTAAGGAACCAGATTTTACTGTAAGTTTAGTTTTTTCCTGACTCCTGTCTATTCTCTCTAACAAGTGTTTTTCACTTTTTTTTAGGGCAGCTGGTTCTTAATGTTTAATTGTAGCGTGCCCCTTACTCGGCAATATTTTGCTCAGGGGTGATTTGCAGACTCAAGTAGCTGATGAAAGTGAATTTTTTTATCAGGTCTGTACAGCCATGTGCTCGTGTGTGGGGATGAGAAGAGGGCAGAGGAAGGGAAGGAGGCAAGGACTGTGAGTCTCCATATACATACAGGAGGTGACCTGCACTGCAGAGAGATTAAACAAACCACACAGGGGATCTGCCTGAAGCGGGGATTAAATAGATATTAACATTTGTCACAAATATATCTCTGATTTTTGTTTACTCAAGAACTAGGTTCTGAGAGACTTGTGAAATCTATTGGCAAACATCACGATTGCATTTTAAGAGACAAAAAAAAATGTGTAAAAGGAAGGGAACAAAAAGGGGGATGGGGGGAGGAAAGAGAACTAGTCTAGCCTGAAGAGGATGGTTGGCTTTCTAGATCCTGTTTTTAAAAAGTATTGACAGATTCAACAGCAAATGGAAAATGGAAGAGAGGTGCTTTTCCAAAGCAATTGGTGCCAGATGTAGCCTGTCCTTTAACTTGATAAAATAATAGTTTAGGTGCAGTAGTTATCTACACTTAATGAACATGTCTGTGTGGAACCTGGGAAAGTGCACCATAAGGTGTTATAATGGTGGATGTTAAACTGGACAGGGAATGGCTTAAGGGGATAGCAAGAATCTGTGCTTAGAAGGAAAGGATTGGTCTGTTAACACAGATCCTCAGGGTTTGTCTAGACACTGTTCTCCAGGATGAGTGAAATGCTGTGACACAGGATTGAGAGATGTAGGTAGGATGGAGGAGTAGATAATTATTGGAAGAACTGGATGGTTTGAACAGCCTGGAATGTAAGGCAGGGCACAAATCAGTAGCATGGAGTGGAGTTCATGAGAATTGTTGTGAAGGAGAAGCTCTTAAGAAATACCCCAAACCAACAACCAGCTGTGAAAATGTTGGGTCACAACAGGCAATAAGCAAGGAATGTGTTGAGGCTGTGGAAAAGGTTTGGTTTCCATGGAAAGGAAAAGAGTTGTTTTAACTTGGAGAGATGACAACACTGCAGGCCATAAGGCACATGTGAGATTGGCAGGAAAATAGCAGGTTTGACTTAATCCTGTTGATTTTCTCACTAACTGAAACTCTATTATTTACCTCAATTTTTTACCTTCTAGAGGGTTCTGGAAAAGGTGTCCAATCCTATTGTGTTTAAGGAGTTGTTAGTTTCTGTTCAAGGAAATATTTGTAGTAGTTCTGAAAAGAAGTAGCTTTCTTTCATTCTGGATGATAAATTTTAGTGTCACAAACATGACATGTACAAGAAAATGGATCAAAGTTGAGAAGCAGCATAGAGTCTTACTCTAAAGCAGGGATGTCATGATGAAGTGAGATCATCTGTGATGTGTCACTTAGAACATCATGGAGGCATAAATCCACCCAGTGGAGGCATTTACCATAAATTATTTCTCCTGTAGATAATTCAATTTAAGTGTGGTGTGTGGAATACTTACTGAAATGAGTGCTAGAAAACACTCCACATAGTTTTGGTCTCCAGTGTGGGAGTCTTTCCAAGAAAAGTGGATTATGAATGCAGTTGAGGAGACTCTGGCAGCCATTTAACAAAGATGCCTTGAGGGCTTCTCTGAAGTGTGTCAGAAGTTAGGCTGAATATGTGCTTTTTCTTGTTTGGATTTGTCTGGAGTTTCCATTTAAGGTGGGAAAAACCTTGGTCTGGCACCTGGATCACCTGTTTGCACAAGTGCTATAAAAGACACAAGAATTTTTATTTTTACTATGGTCCTGGTATGTATAATATGGGCTAGGAGGCTGTACTTTTCTTATATAGCTGCTTTTCTTTTCCTGTGCAATTTTCATTTTGAAATATGGATAGTTCAAACTTTTCTCCTGGTTCATTGTATTTGCTTCATTGGCATGTATTACAGAAAACATTAACATCAATGATTTTTATCTAAAAGAAAAAAAATAGAAAAAAGTATTGTAAAATCAAGGTCATGTATAAAGAAAAATTATTCTCCTCCTCTGAGAATATTTGTCATTGCTCTGGATAGAAGACAAAGTATGAGAAAGGGACAGAAATTTTAACTCCAAGACATGTTGTGTTTATCTCCATAGCAGGCAAGTTTTCTAGAGAATCCCAGTTAATCTCATATTGGATCATTGGTGAAAATCTTCAAACCAAAAAGTAAAATAGGTGAAAAGCTTTAAAATCCTTATGATAGTGTGTGTGCACAGTGGAGGATTGGTGTCTTTGTTATGAACAGAGTTTAGGAATCAGAAGAACATGTTGGACTCAATGTTTCATGTAGAAGCAATAATACAATGGTTTGAAGAGTGGGGATACTTTAAAGGGATCTCCTCATCTTTCATGTGAAAAATAATCCTGAGGGAATTTATTTTCTTTTATGCTTTGATGTAAATTTGACTTATCTGTGTCTCTCAGATAAACATGGGTGATCTCTGAGGCAGCTGGGTATCAGTTCTTGGATTCTACAGAGTCATTTTCATTCCTTGAGGGAGAGAAGGGCAAGGGACAAGGCATAAGGCTGTAAAGCAGTATAAGCTCATCCTTACATGGGCCTTTTTTACAATACTAAAAAAATCAAACCCAAATCTTCTCTACAGTTATACAGTTGTTGTGTTTTCCTCTGATTGCTATCATTTTGTGTGATTCAGTGCTAGCTGATCTTATTAGCCTCAATCCCTCTGCGTGGAGTTATGCAGTGCTGCCCTAATGACACCCAAGTGCCCACGGGGTTGTTCCCTTGGGCACCTTGTACTGGAGGTGAGCTCCCAGCACCTGGCAGGGGTCTGATGCTCCAAGTGCTGCCTCACTGAGGTGCTGGGCTGTCTCAGGGTCTCCTCCCCAACTCCAAACTCCATGGTGATGGCTCTGTTTGCATCCCGTGCCTTCTCTTGCGTCCTCGCTGTGACAGGCATCAGGGGAATCACAAAGGCAGCAGATGGTCTGTGCACAGCTCCCTCAAGCATAAAACAACATTTCCCTACATGTTGTCAGGACCTGAAATTGCACACTGTTCTCTTTGATTATTTTCAAACCCTGCGTTGGCCATAGGGGCTCAGATGAGGAATATTTGCATATCACAAAGTGGGAGCAAGGGCTGAATTAAAGTGGCAAGCAACTGGATTGAAACTAAATTCTAAGTGGAAGTTGTATGTGCTCATTTTTAACAAGGGTTTATTTTGTATTTTTTAATGAAAGCAATGACCTCTGCTACAATTGAACAAGACACAGGTTGTGCACAGTGAATTTATGGGGTTTTTTGCTTTTTCCTCCTCACACACCGAACACACTGGAGTTGTTCATTTCTGCACAAAACCTAGACTGAGGAAAAACCTGTAATACTGTAACATGTATGTTGAAAATGTATATTCAAATGTAGGCTAAAGCATGTAAATTCCAAATGAGTTTATTATCCTTAATGGTTTTCAGCTGCAGTTCAAGTAAATATAATGTATTAGCTGCTCATTGAATGTGGTACCACTTTTAAAAATTCAATTTGCTGTGCAGGATTTTTCCCAAGACACATTAGATAATGTCAAGTTTAAATCTGTGTGTGAGTCTACAGAGATCACCATGCAGATGGAGCTGTGGAAAGCCAAAGGAAAGATTTTCATGAGCACATTGGGCTTAAACAAATCTGTTTAATTTGTTTTCCTCCCAGCCCCTGTTTTCAACAACTTGAATTCCTCAGATATTCAAGGTTATTTTGGAAGTGTTTAACATAGAGAAAGTGGAAATGCAGCCTGAAGAACAGGATTGTTATTTTAAGGGGGGAATATTTTGCAAGTGGTGGGAACAAACAAAGGTACAAGTTCATAATCACATGAATTTAGTCTCAGACTAAATGGTTTTCTTCTGAGTCCATGCTAAGACAAAGAGATTGTTTCCCACAGTTTGTCCTCCCCTTGCTGCATGATGAAACTGCAGTAACAAAATACAGAATCTTGTGCATCTTCTTATGTTTTGGTGCATAATGGCAGGTTAAACACTTTGCTTTGTATAAGTGTGTCAGCAGATGGGATAAGGAAAAAAAATCTGATTCAGATGATTCCTGTGTATTTTTATTCGGTCAAGGCTGTAATATTGGGCACTGGTGAGTGGTAATTGGTGTTAGGGTAAATTTCTTGTGTCTAACAATTCTCCTAGATTGGTGTACTGAGGATACTGAGAAAATGCTTGGGCTGAGGCTGGCCAGGGTCTCATGGTCAGTCATTTGCTATTTCTGAGGGCTTTCTGAGCTCCTGTTGTTATCTGTGCTTTGTCCTGTTGCCACAATGCAAGGAATGAATTGATGACTAGTCAGGATAATAAACTGCAAAGACTATCAATGCATTTCAGCTGTCCAAGCACTGACAAAAAGCAGAACCTGAGCTGATACTTTATACTTGGTAGTTATACATAGTATAAACCAATTATTGTGTTTGGTAAAGGTATTTTCTTCAGGCATTTAAAAAAAAAGGCTCAAATTTGTACCTTCAAAGGCTTTTAGTACACTTACATGGTAGTAAATGCATCAACAAATATTGGCATTGGTTATTTTCTGAAGTAACTGTTAAAAATCATTCCAAATCTTGCTAATTCATTTGGGTCTTCCTTAATTATTTGGTATTTCAGTGTGTAGGCAGTAGAGTATGTGAGCAGTTGTAAACCATGTTCATGCAGTCAGTTTTGCAAATACGTGGATAAATTTGTTTATGGGAGAGTCACACCCCACTTGTGTTTACAACCTGAGATTGGTACAGTGAGTAAAAACAAGCTGAAATACTTGTAGGAACAACAAAAATCGAGCAAACCTTGATAAATATTTGGAATGAAAATTGTGTGCTTACGGCCAATGCAGTGCTAACAGAGCCAGGACATGTGGGATGTTAATGTTTGGGTTTGGTTTTTTAATGTCCACTCAAAATTAGTGACATGGCTCAGATTTTTCAGTACACATCTCTTGGGCACTGGAGGTAGTTAACTGTCATACTCAACACTCTTAGAGTTGAAAATGTTGCTTTATGTGAGTATTTATAGATTCTGAAACTCAACTGTGCATGCTTTTTTTTTTTTGCTGTTGAAATACTGTAACCACAGTATTCAATTTCGAAATGAGTTGGAATGGGTTAGTTCAAAGGAACTGATACAATTTTATTTGTTTACTCAGCTATAACTCACAGCAAGTAGGAGGCACAGACTCTGGATGTTCCACTAATATATTTGAAAATTGTGTTTTATAATTGAAGTTAGGTATCATGAGAATACCTCATGAACAGAGATGAAATTAAATTTGTAAAGTACTTGTTATGTTTTCTTTTGTGGCCTTTTATGAACTGTCTTGCAGATCAAACTTCTGAATCCTTATATGAGAGTTTATTTGCTTTAGGAATAAGTGGCAAAGTCCATACTGTTGTTAGGAATGTGTATGCTGTGCAGGGTAAATCCACCTTTTCACCCTTTGGTTGGCCTCTCATCTTACCATTTCTGTAATCATCAAAGATTGAAGAAATTGCAGTAAATCCCCAAGAGCGTTTTGTGGTTGTCATGCAACCACATTTGCCATTTTGTGTGTGTGTATACATAAATATGTATTAAATGGTACCAAATGAGCTTAGTAGAGATCACAGCTTGTGTGCTTTTCTCTGGAGAGGGAGGAAGAGTGGGTATGGCCTGGTGTTAGGATTGTGGATCATGGAAATCAGTCCATGACCTCAGTTATAGAACACCAGTCTGGTTGCATTCAGTCTGCTCTGGTCTGGAATCTCTGCTGTACAAGCAACTACAAAATCATGGTTTATAAATTCACTTTAAAAAATACTGTAAATCTCATACTGATGTAAGGCTGCTCCTCCAAGGAAAGGTTTATTAAACAAATCTTACATGGGAAGACGGCAGAAAAGAGATGCATTTTGCCATCCTTTTATGACAGAACTTTTGGGGATGATAAAAACTCTGAGTCTTTCCTTCCAGCCCCTGTATTGGAGGAATGGTAAGGTTGGAATCCTGAAATTTTCTGAAGTAGTATCTTGGAAGAGAGAGGAATGGGTGCCAGACTGAGCTTTCCTTAAGGAGAGGAACCCCAGGCCTTGAGCTGGATGTCTGCAATGAGTTTCAGTAGTGATACTAAACAGAACATGTATATTTTAAAACAAATATAACTGTGTTCCAATGGATTCCCTGTATAATGCTTCCCAGAATTTGGTGGTATAATTCAAAGTCTGGACATGTGCAGCTGTAGTTGCTTTTCTTGACAGTCTGAGTTCCAGTTCTGTATTACTGGCTCCTATAGCAGCTGGAGAGAGCCAAGTGGCAGAGCAGTTAGCTGTGGATGGATGCTGACAATGTCTGAGAATAGATTACTGGTTGTGTTCGAGTTATTTTTTTTTTGATTCTGTAGAAACTCTCTTTGAAAAATGCAGCTGGGTGAGGGGAATGGCTCTGGAGTGAGCTGGTCTGGGCTTTGCCTGTGGGTCACTGCTTACACCTGCTCAGAGCACAGAGGATAATTTTGGGCTGGCAGCGCATAGGCCTTGCAGGTAGGGCTGGGGTAAGATTTCTGCTATTTTCTGATCTTCTGCCTGATAGCTGGTGTGCTGAGCTTTCTGGCCTCTCCTGCTTGGAGGATGAACTTGGAGTAGAAAATATTGTTAAGTGTAGGGCACTCCACACCACAGCCATCACACTTGTCTGCTTCTCCACTTTATTGCAGTGAGCAAATACAGCTTCTATTTAGACAGCTTTGCTACTACCCTTCATATTGGGCCATGAGCTGTTATTCATTGGCATTGGTAGAGGTTTGGTTGTGGGTGAGTTTTTTTTGAGAACAGTTACTATCCCAAATTACAGATGAAAAATAAAATAATAAATTCTCCCTCCAATTTTTTGTGGGTAATTAGATCTTGTGTGCCTCTAACATAACTATAAAATGCAGTGGTCACTGCTAGTGCTGCTCACTCAGTGACTTTTGTGGGAGCTGGATGCTGGCTCATGGGGCAGAGTCTTAGTCAAAGTGTTTTGGGAGTTATGGGAAAATTCTAGGGGGTTAAATGTGGATTTTTTGTTTGTTTTCCAGCAATGGTGATTTTAGTCTTTGTAGGATCTGGAAAGCTTAAGTTGTCAGATGCAATTTACTGTGTTAATCCTCTCTGGCTGGAACAATTAGGCTCTGATGATCTCGAATGGTGTTGGTTACTGTACTTCTATAGTACCCATAACACTGCTTCAGCTCCACAGTCAGGAAATGCAAAGTTTAAAGTTTTCATTCTTCTCTGTCCATTGCTGATATTTTTGCAGGTGTTTTGAAGAGGCCAGAAAGGTGAACATGCATACCCTCCTCACTGTCTTTGGTTGTGTTTTGTTATTAAATTAGATATTGAAGTCAGTATTTGGACTAACATGTTTAGCCAGGAGCAGAACCCTTAAATATGCAAATTCTATTCTTTGTATAAATGTTTTTCTAAAGATGCTTGCTGGATAAATATTGCTTATGTTTGATTCCATAATTTCATCTTAACTAAAATAAAATGTAGAAGAAGGAAGATCATTTGCTCAAGGTAGCCCCATTTTCTTCTTACAATGGTACATGGGCATTATTTGCCATGGTATTTGTCAGGTACTTTCTGGATGAAACATGGTCCTGAGGAACCAGCATGGGACTGTCTGTAGCAGTGTCTCAAACTCACGAAAAATCTACACTTAAGGAAAACTGGTGAAGTGAAGAAAAAAGTGTAAGTTATGCTGACTTTAAAGAAGAGGGCTTGTGGTCAGAGAGTAAGGCAATAACCTTCACTTTTTCCTTTTGAAAAGTGCCTTTTTCATAACTCGCGCAAGAACTGTACCTTGAGATGTGACCTTTGCGGTGAGCAGTTTCTGAAACATCTTTCATGTGATGTGCCCAGTGGCACTGGCAATGAAAACATGGTGTATTTTTAAGTACTCCTAAACTAGAAATTGCTAAACTACTTCTTTGAAAGCATTTCACCTTCAGTTCACCATAAATTAGCAATTTGAACAATCAGTTGTACTGTATTTCTGTTTCTGCTTGGTGTTTTTATTTCTCAAAACTGAAACTCTATTTGAAGGGATTGTGTGTTGCTCAGCAATGCTGGTGTTGTTCAAAAGTTGTAATCTCTGTGTAGGAAGCAAGAAATGTCTGAACTGTAGATAACTTGTCTGATACACAGCAGAAGATCGACCTGCCCAGCTCAGTATGTGCCTTTCACATTTTTGGCTTATTTTTGTTCCTTCTGTGCAGCCACTGCATTAGGTTGTGTCAGGCTGCTGTAGCCAAGCTCCTTTTTTATTTAGGGCTCACCTGGTTACCTGACATCAAAGCAATTTATTCTGGGATGTTGGCTGTGGTTTTTTTAGGTGTTTGGAATACCAAGCTCTGCATGAGCTGCTTTGCAGCAGAGCGTGGAATCCCCATCCTGCAGACAGACAAGTGCACTCACAATTTCAGCTCCTTTGGTTCAGAAACACTGATTCTGTGGGGATTTCTGCCCAGTATTCTGGTAGTTAGAGTATCTATGTGGAGAACTCTAAGGAGCCCTGGTTTTGGGTTATTCAGTTTTCCTTTAGGCATTGCCAGAGAGGTGCTTGAAGAGCTGGCAGTGTTAAAAGTGGCACTCTGTAAAAGTACAAAAGTGATCCATAATGTTAGTAACCCTTTGAGACCATGTGATAAAGGAAAATACTGAATTCATGTGCTCAAGATCATTTGATTGTAGAGTTTAGTAGAGCTCTCACATCTGCACTGCTGATTTATGGATATCATCCATGGTGAAAGGCAAAGTCATCACGGATGTTAAGAGCAGCATATGGTTCTGTATAATAAAATTCATCTTGTGCTCTTCCCTTTAGCCTCTACCATATGGTTTTGACTTAATTTGTAGCCATTTGTTATGCCAGATAAGTTTAAGAAAGTTATTCAGTGATTTATTATTCAAAGTGCAAGAAAACCTCCATGTTTCCTACACTGTCATTGATCAACTTTGATCAATTCTTTGATTCAGTCTACAGAACAAAGTTGTTTGGGTTTACCTAGTAGCTATTAAAGTTGTGTTAAAGGTGATAATAGTGCAAATAAGCATATAGTTAAGCTAGTAAGAGAATCTGACATAGGAAACTTTGTATGTGATTCTTCTTGTGACAGGATGGAAGGGTAACTTAGTTTGTTTGGTAGTAAAAGTATTTAGTATTTTTTAGAATAAGTGTATGGGGGTTGAGAGGGTGTGTGTAAATACTTATCTAATCTGAGAAATGAAGGTTCAGACCAGTGTCTCCAGGCCTTTGATCATAATTCAGGTAATAGTTCCATGTTTTACCCCATCTTAATTTGAGTTCCCAGGTCAAAGTGAATATTTCAGTTCTATAATGTAAATGGTGACATTTGAATATTTTCTTAACTATCATACATGAAAATATAATGTTGAAGAAGTAAGAGTTGCCTCATCATGCAGGTTGAAATACAGGATTGGAGTCCATTGGTCTAGCAAAATTTTTGTGCTTATGAAATACAGGAAATGCGTTTTATTTTTCTCCTATTGGCAAGAGGGCCTGTTAGTGATTCCTTCATGGATCTTTAGGAGAGTGCATGCAGTCCTGACTGCTCTGCTTTCTGACAAATTAATTTGGTGTTCTTTATCTTTGGGGGAAGATTAAAGTGGGAGATATCCTGGTACACTGGATTTTCCTTGGAGACAACTTGTGAGTTTGTGATTAGGAGGAAATGCTTTCCATGTGGAATAGGCAGTAAACAGCTCCTCCTGTAACAGTGAGTGATAGTGAAGGAATGCTTGTCACCTGATGCTTTGTTGCTTCAAGTATTGTGCATTTAGGGTATTTTATGCTATATGTGGGTGTTTACAGAAATGCTTTTAGACCAACAAGTTTGTGTTTATATGAGCCTAAAAGACAAGTCCTTATCTGGTGTAAATGTGATGTTTGTTAGTGGCTCCGTTAGGTAACACAGTGCAATACAGGACAAACATGCTTTCACAGATGCTGGTTAGGTTCTACTTATTTATTTTAGAGTCTTCCTGGCTGACAAGACAGGATTTATTCACCATGGCTTTTTACAGACGCCTGTCCTGGTGGGAAGCCAGTAATAAGCATAATAAGAAAAAAAACAAACCAACCCCTGTTCTTCAAATTAATTCACAAGCCCACTGAAACTCCTTGAGTTTGATGGAAAAGTGACATTAGTCAACAAAAATGACATTCCAGTCTCACAGCTCATGTATTTTTTGGCACACTGCCATGTGCATCCTGCCTGCTGCACAGCAATATTGGGAACATCTGGAAATAAATCTGTGGGTAGAAGTGAGAATTAATTATGTGCCTAACTCATCTCCACGTGCAGTAAATGATGATATGGAAGTATTCACTCCGTTAAATGCTAGGAAGCTGTTGGACTAGGTGAAGAAATAATGCAAGGAAATTAAATGTTTAGGTACTACCAAGGGGCTTGAGCTCAAAGGCTTGTCAGTCCTGGGGAAGTGTAAACATCAGCAGTGGGGCTGCTCCAGTACATAAATGCTTACCAGGAGTGAAATACTGGAAACTGTACTTGGATCCTTGAAAGGGAATATCAAGCTGATATTTTTAAGTCTTTCTTTGTGGATAAATATGCCTGAGTAGCCCAAGGGGTGATTAAAATTGGATGATTGAAGATGGGGTTGCATGGAGGGCTGCTGAAATCATGTGCACATGCTGTGGTTAGCTGTGTCTTGTGTTGAGCTGTACTTGCTTCCTTCACTACCTTCCTTGAACTACCAAATATTCCCTGTGGTCTAATGAAATGCTTCTGTCCCAACTTCCCCGTGTTTGCTGTTGGATAATATTTTCATTCTCATCATTGCAACAAAGAAAGGCCTTCAAAATGAACAGTGTGAGCTTTCTTTGTATGAAGCTCATGTTGTGCAGTTAATATTGCTCATTCTGTATGCCCCAGCTGTGCTTGTAATGTTGTATGATAGTGAAGTATTACACATGAGACTATTGCTATGAGCTCTCCTGGGACCAAGTCAGGGTGTGGTGTTTCTGGTGGTGGCTTTTTTTGGGGTTTTTTTGCAATGTGGAATTTCAGACAAGTTTTGGTGACTTCTTTTGAGCTCTGACTGAAGAGGGAATATCTGGCTTTACTTCCAGGACAAACAATAAGCTCAAAAAGTGTATGTGTACTTTGTTAACAATCCCTATTGAAATTTCCCCAAGTGCTTTGATTGAAAATCAGATGTAGCAAACCACAGAAACAGAATGATTAATTACTTTTATTGCTTTTGACTAAAAGGGGGAGATAGCAAAGGTTATATTTTATTCATTAATCATTGAGAATTATATTGGCATGGGTAGAACCATTTTTAATCTTTTGTCTCTGTTCCTTTATTTGGAAACAGCTGCAGTCATTTGAAGTAAATCGTCCATTAAAGCACTCTTTTGGCTTTTGACAAATTGTATCAAACTGCCTCCTTCAGGGAAACACAGCCCTGAGTAGTTGTGCAAGTTTATTCTTCCTGTCAGAGGCATAAATTGCCTGAATTTCAGGGCTTGCATGCACAGTGGGCAGCAGAAATAAGCAAAGGGAAGCTGTATTTCTGGTCAAGTACAAGTGGAGACATAAAAAGCTTGTCTTCATTTTGTTTGATGGCACAGAATTGCATTTTCACCCCCATTGGTTTCAAATACTTGTCAATTTGAAATGATTTGAATAACTGTTAGAATTCTGGAAATATTCTTGGATGAGTGTCAATCCTGTGCTTGTGTGTATCACCCTGGGATAGTCCCCCTTACCCTGAAACTGAGGGGCTCAAAAAAGTGCAGCACTTGGGAGGGAGGTTGAGATGAGATAGCTGAGAAATTTAGGGGTAAAACAGAGGCAGTCAATTCTTTAAGTTCACAGTTATCAAAAGTCACTGCTGACTTTATAGTCTTGGACACCTACCATAGAGTGCATGAAAAATATTCATGTTGTTCAAGCAATTAATTTACTGTAAAATTGATATATCTTATAAGCTCAGAACATAACCTTAATTAGCACAGGAAATTTAGTCGTAATGTTCTATTCTTACAAAAATTTCATTGCCTGATCTCATTAGTCTGTTTTGTCTCATTTATATGCTCATTTAATGTATCAGAAGTCCGTGTTTTCCCTACATATGCTTTGAAGACAAGCAATATCACTTCAGCTCCTGTTGTTCCTACTTTTTATGCTTGGATAAGGACATTGACCAGGGCATCTCAGCTTTGCAGAATGATTGAGTAGGAATTTCATGGGTGTTGGTAGGTAGTCAATGTTCAAGAGGTCATCTGCGATTAGGGCTGTGAGGAAAAAAATGCAGAGGGGAGGAAAGACAACTTGAACTTGTGGCACAGGTGGAGTTTGAGCTGAGAACAGACTGCAAAATGGATGAGCCAGAATGAGTAAAATTGTAGGTCTTGAAGGAGAGCAGATTCATGTCTGTACCTCGTGCAGTTGCCAGCCAATGGGTATTCCTCCAAGAAAAGCATCTTTCTTTGATATTTAAACTTTTCTGTGCTTGGGGAAGAAGGTTGCTCCACCTTTTGCAGGTAGTACCTTGTGTGCAGGTGGCTTACCAAAGCAATAGGAACAAGCTGAGCAGCACTTTGAGGAGGTAGAGATGCAAACAGAGTTTGACAAAGTTACGTGCCTCAGGCTTTCTTAGCAAAGAAAAACTCCATGAGGGGCCCTGGGGGAAAGTAACAGGAACAAAACCCAAACCCAACAATATAAAAAAATTCCCCAGGTGTAATTCATTCTCACAACAAACATTTACAAAATGCTTAGCCTTGAAAAAGTGGTTAGACAGTGGAATGCTTTCTTATTTATGTTTGCTAAATTGCATGCAGAAGAGAAAAAGCCTTACTGGCCCTTAGTATACTTCCTTAAGAAATATTTGATCATGTTGTTCCATTTGAAGATCTGCTGTGTGAGACAAGATGTGACAGTCTGGGTTTTGTCAGGCTGCTGTGAAAACCAGAAAATCCATGGGGTTTTTTCAGTGGCATGTAATGAAAGAGTGTACAGTTGTCCACAGTGTCTGTCCAAAAGCTAAAGGCAGCTGCATCATCAGGTGGTTGTGGTTGGAAGGCACTTCTGATGGTGGCTGGGTCCAGCTGCTCTGCTCAGGACAAGTGAACTGGAGCAGGTTGCTCAGTGCTGTGTCCAGCTGGGTTTTGAATATATCCAAGTTCTGGGACTTGACAATCGTCCTGATGCTGAAGGAAGTTCCTCCTCTGGTACAATCTGTCTGACCACTTCTCCAGCCTGGAAAGGTGGCTTGGAAAGGCAGCACTCCATCTGTTCTACCAACCAGTCTTCCCAGTTTGGTATCTCCAAAGTGGTGAAGGCCTACATGATCCCATCATCAAGGTCCATAGTGAATGACAGCAATATTTGCCCCACTGTTGGCCCCTTGGCTGTGCCGCTGATGGTCTTTGTGGTGCTGATAGCAACCCTTTAAACACAGCAGTTCAGCCAGTTTTCAATCCAGCTTACTCAGCAATTTGTCATCTTTGCACATTTTACCTTGGCAGAAGAGATTTTTGTTGTGTAACTTCACTGTCAGCATCAAATTATAGAGGTTGAAGCGCATCCTCTACTTTTAGCAAGTTAGGGTAGGTGCCATTGTATAACAGGATTTCTTCCACCCCTCTGGAAAGGAATTTTAATTAATGCTTTAGGTGATATTTAAGGAGTGTGAACTTTGGCAACTTCTTGAACGTTTTCAAGTGGTTTAAACACATCCATACTGACTTGTGTTTTCAAAACTCACACTTGAAATGTACTAAAATATAACGATCTGAGAAGCACAAGTTGAGGATCAGTAGTGATGAAATAATTTTAATAGGCAGGAGTATTTATTTAGCAGCAAACCTAGGGGCTTAGCAGTTACACTAATGTGTAGTGAAAAACCTCAGTTTTTAAAATATCAGATGATGTTCAGAAGTTTCTTGAATGTAGAAGCACAGTGCTATCGAATACTCTGTTGTTCATTTAGAAGATATAGTCTTTAAATTTTTAGTCAAATGATGGGTTAAAGTATTTTTCCTCATACTTTTCCACAAATATTATCTCAAATGAAACTGCAACTGAAGAGCAAAAGGCTTGTAGTGGAAAACTAGGAGGCTGGGAAATAGAGGAACAACTTTCGAAGTCTTTATATTTTTTTTTTGTTTCTTTCAGTCTCTTTATAAGCATTGGTCGATGGCGTCATAACCATTTTACACAATGAAATGCACAATCTTCCCATTTATTGTAGAAGCAGTATTTTTTTAGGCCAAGGAGCAATTTAAATAATGATGGAGTTCTCAACTAAAGGGCTTGAGTTGGACAGCTGAAAGGTATTGGAAAGGATGGTTGTCTGGAATAGAAATTGGATTAAGGAAGGCTTGATGATGCAGTGCATTGAATTTCCATGAAAGAGCAAAGGTAGGGAAGGTCTGAAACAAAGACAATTATGCTCAGGAAGGAAGGGGATAAATCAAGGTAGTTTAATTGCTGCCTCAGTGTTGGCTGTTCCCTGTCTGTTAGCAGAAGCATGGGTGGATTCTCCAGCTGACTTGCTTTGATTGACTGCAAGCCAGTCACACTGTGGCTTAGTGACTCTGCTCATTGAAGATGGGTCTGTAGCTCGCGAGGAGTGTTGCACTTAAGTCGATGTTGTCACTTACTCATAACTCATTTTTAACGTGCTCTTGCTAGTAGTAAAGAGGGAAAATGGTGAACAGAAGGCTGGTGAAGTATTTTCAAGGCATTCAAGTGCTCAGCCAGACACAGAACAGCATTGATTTGGTCCCTGTCCTTTACTTTGAGCTGTTGTTTTTGGGTTTTGTTTTACTTACTCTGATCAAGTGAAAAAATTCCATCTTTGCTAGTAAACACTTTTCCATGTCTCCATTAGACTTCATGTTAAGTGATTTCCCAACTGCAGTGATTTATTTCCGTCTCCTCACTTAAAAGTTGATTATGACCATAGAAATATTTTATTCTGGTGGGGTTCTGAAGTTAAGGGGTTTTTTTGCAAAACTCTTCTCTTTAGTAACCATTGATAATGACAGTAGGTGAAACTAGCCAGGTACAACAGTACCTGGTGTGGGCCCAGCAGCATTTTTGTAACCCTTTACTGTTGTGATTGGCATATAAGCACCTCTTCACCCTTCTCAGGTTAGGGTTTGTACACTGGATGCACACAGCCCTGCTGTGGGAGTTGCTGTGCATGATAAATCTATCCATTATGATAAATCTATCCATTACACCTGGATGGGGAGAAACTCTGTCTTCCAAGTCTGCTCTGGCAAAGATTTATTATTGGAGAGTCTGCAGTGTTTAAGGACACAAAGAAAAACTTAAGATTTCTAGAATAAGCAGCTTATCAGCAATCTAAATTTTGGAACAAGTTGAGGTAAATATGAAGATCAGTTTTTGTAGTCCTTCAAATTATAAGGATTAGTTGGATAACATCTTTCTTGTGTTCTTTAATATATTCTTACACTGAGTAGAATTCAAATAATTTTCTTAATTAGACAAAGGCAGGCATGGAAGAGACAGTAACTGGCTGCTGGCATAATGGAGAAAATACATACAGTAAAAGAATTGTCTCTCTAACTACAGGGTTGCTTTATTAAACATCTTCTCAAACATGTCTTTTAATTAAAGCTGTTATAGCAGGGTGTTTACTTAGATTTGGTATCTAATTGTGCTGTAATTGCTCATTTGTGTGAAAATTTTGAAAATGTGTGTTTAAATCTGACCAAACAAAACACTTGCAATTATTCTTATGTAACCCATCAGCTAATGATGATCTTAACTTCCAAAGATGGGATCATAAGCCTAATTTGTTGTAGTTTGTTTGCTTAGATCTTTGTCTCCTTTAGTCTATAATACTAGGGCACAGGAGAATGCCAGATTCAAGGAATGAAAATAACTCCATGAAGTTCTGCTTTGCTGAATGTAGTGATGTGCTGCTTATTCATAGAATGGAAGGTCAAGGCAGATGTGGATATCTCAAGTGTCTGGGTTTTTGTGCAAATAAGTAGAATGGCATTTGTTGAAGTGCCATCATCAAGGTTTGGAGAAATTCTGTACTTGAAATAAGGCATTTATTTGGTCTCTTAATACCTGGCTTAAAAAAACCCATAGAAATATTTAATATAAAAACTTAAAGTTCTAAATGTAATAACTTGAAAACCATCTGTGTATCTAGGACAAGAAACTTGAATGCTTCTTTTTGATGATCATAGTTACAAACCACTAGAGAATGCACAGTCACCACCCTTTTTGGTGTAAGAATGCTAATCTTAGGTTTATTAATGTATTCTGTGACAGCTTCAAGAAAATTGTCTTTAGAAAGGCAGCTACTACCAAGCTAATGGTGAATATTCAGGAAGCCAGTATGTTCCTTTATTGGTACTGCTCTTAGTAGGCACCAGAGTCAAAATTTATTCACTTACTTTCTCATTATTACTTATTTATTCACTTACTTTCTTGCTCAGTTTGGGCGATCATACAATTGCCTGAACTTGTGGGGGGCTGAAATACGTGTAGCAATGAAAAGTACTTTGAGAGTTGCAATGGATAAGAAACTGGATATTTTGGACATGGGGTATGTAAATGAAGACTTTGGGCATCTGCCTTCCCCTTTATTTAGTGTTGTTAAGGCTTTTGTGGGGTGTTAGTCTCAAGGTAAGGAGGCTGCAGCTGACCTGGAATAGCACAAAAGGGGCAAAGATCTTCTCAATCAACTGTAGCATCAGAGCAGTGTTGCAGCTGAGCATGTCTATTGGGTATCCACAGAAATAATAGGGCATGCATGTTTCTTATTAGAGAAACAAGTTACTCTAAAGACTGTTTAGAAGACTGATAAATCATACTAGTTTTAAATTTGAGCTTTTATGAGATTAAGTCATTAATTTATATCCTCTATGAGTATCCCATCTCACTGGGCTCAGGTCATACAGTCAGCACTGATGGCTCGGGTGTCCTCATTAGTCCTTAGCCTGTGAGGTCAAAGAAATGAAGCTTGGTAGCAATTTTGCAAGAGAAATGTGAGTTGAAACAGTTGTTTTCAGCTTTGTGCACAAAGAGTTGGTCCTGTGCTCTTGCATCCCCTGATGCTCACTGTGAAAGCAAACACGGTGCAGTGGAAGACAACTTTTTCCAGAGTGCTTAGTGCAGTTGGAAATGGTTCTGAAAGATGTTTTCTAAGCTAAGAATTGAAGCAGGGTTTTACTTATTTGAACACTCATCAGTGCTCAGTTATATCATCCCAAAGTACAAAGTGATGCTGCCATGCAGGCCAGAGCTCTTCCAGCCTGGCTGTATCTGTGCTGCAGGTGCCTGGGCTTGGGCTACTTTGAAAGGAGTAGTGTTTAGCAGGAAATGTGTTGTGAATCTCTGAATATGAAAATTATTTCATCTGACTTGATTCTACTATTTACAGGTGCAAGTACTGAATCTGAAACCAACACAGTACCCAAACGAACCAAAAAATCAACCAAACAAAATTCCTTAAACAACCAACTAAAAAAAAAACCCAAATAAACCAATCAACCCAAAATTCAACCAAAAAAAGTTCCCCACGTCAACCAGCATAAAACCAAGAATCCGAAAACCCAACCAAATAAAAACCTCCAAACCTAGAAACCAAAAAAACCTGAACCAAAATCCCCAAAACAACAAAATGAAAACCCAACCAAAGAAAATCCCTAACCAGCTGAACAAAATCCCAACCAACCAATGAAAAGCACCAAAAAATCCCTCCCCCAAAAAACACAACAAGATGAAAAACTCCAATTAAGAAATTACCTTAAGGGATGAAGATGTTTCTGTTACCTCACCTTCCTTTATGTCATATTCCTCAAATAGATGATTTGTAATGAATTAGGTAGGTGGTGCTTGACCCTCCCTTATTTGACTTTGAGTTGAGAATATTCAACTTTTAAATGCAGAAAGCATTTACATTTTTATTTGCTAGAACTAGGCCAGAAATAAGGCACATCACTCCTTGATGAGAAATTCATGGGAAGAGTCAGCACTGGGTGATACACTGGTGGTGAAGCTGAATGTTTTCATGTGTTTATGCTTTCAACCTGGGTATGTGGAGATGGAATTCAGTGTTTTTTGAGTTTGTAAAGGCTGGTACTGTGCAAAGGCTTTCAAGAAAGGAGAAGTTATACTTATAAAATGCCTAATCAATTATAGCCTCAAAAGCCTTGTGGCAATTTACACGTAGAGAGGAAGAAATTTTACTTTGATAAAACTGGTAGTGCTAATGAACAGTAACCTATAAATACAGCAAAGATCAGTCCCTTTTCTACAACCAGATAAACACTGGAGTTGGGCAGTCTCAGACTCAGTTGAAAGATGAGTGGCTCTCCTACATCTTGCTGTCATGTCATTTAAATAAGGCATTTTGTAACTTGCAGGGAAGATGGATTTGAAGCTATCATAAGGAGCTGATAGGAAATTCATGACTATTGTTTATTGCAGATAGAATCTGTATGCATGTATCACCCATTGTACTTAATGCTGTGCATGATTCCCTGTGCTTATTCCCTAGTGGATTCCTCTGCTGAGACTAAGGTGTAAAGAGAATATTCCAGCAATTTTGTGGTCCCCTGCCAGCTTATTAATTTAAGGAGTGAGTTTCCTGAGCTTGTTGTGGGAGAGGAGTTTGTCTTATTCCTTCCAAAACTAACCAAATTTCCCTCTGCCTGTTGGTCTGTTTGTACCTTTGGCAGCTCAGTTTTTAAAATGCCTTTGCTCAGCTCTCATATAAGATGATCTTCAAGACTGAGGGTGATCATGTTTAGATAACTACTTCATATTATGGATGAAGACTTTGCAGCACAGTTGTCTCTAGTTTGAGAACAGATAAAAGCTTCTCAATAATGAGGAGTAATAACAAGGCTCAATATGCTGCAGTGCCTCATAGCAGCAGCAGCTGATAAATTATTAAACAATTTACCTTCTGCAATGTCTCTGGAGGGCCATGTTGTGCTGTGACTGACAACTGGGAAAGCCCTCTTGGTAAAGCTTCCAAAGAATGTGCTGGGTAGCGTAGGACTTTTGTCTCCTGTGAAGAGAAACCCAGTAAGAGAAATGATTTATTTATTCCAGTGGAAGTATCATCTTCCCTCTGACCTCAGTGCATTTTGCATTGAACAGAAAGGCTTTTCTGGGGGATCTGGAGCTGATTGCTTTACATGTGGTTTGGAATAAACCTTTGCCAGTGCTGTGTAGCTTGTTACAGCTGTATCTGTGACCTTGGAAGAGCTGGGGAAGAAGGGGAAGGGAGAAAAGTGATTTTGAGTATATAAAATGCATGTTTTGTTTTTCTGAGAAAGAGCCGTGAACTTGTTAGTGAGTTATTGTGTTAAAGCACTTGCACAGTGATGTTTCCCTGACACATCATGTTGTCTGTAGCAGAATAACAATACTCCTACATATACTCAATGACAAAACTACATTTATTATCAAGAAAACACTGTAAATTATATTCTATAGCCCTGGAGTATAAAAAACCAAGCATGAACAAGGATGCTATTCAAAAAGGCAGGTAAATAGAGAGATGAGAATAATTAAATAGTTTAGTATTAAACATAAAGGTATTTAAATAAATACATAGCTGTTTTACTTAGAGGGGGTAAAAACAAATGGGAGGAACTTTAAAACTGAGGTAGAGGCAGCATCTAAGGCACAAAGATCCTTCAAAATTTGGAGCAGAATTTGATAAATAGCGCAAGTTATGTACACTGAACAGTAAGGGGAGAATTAAAAGGACATGTATAGCCGTAGAAATAATGTGGGGGATCAGGATGGACAACCATCCCATGCTGATATTGTGTGGAATGGAACACCTGGATTTCCTGTTTAGATCAGTCACAAACAATTCTGTTTCATGTCAATTTGATGGAGGAGGTGAAGAATCTGATTTTGGCCCTCTGGACTGACACTAAATGAATTTTTGATTTACTTTTGCTGGCTATAAATGTAAATGTGAGGCTTTTCAATATTTATGAGCTACTTATGAAGTTGGTGTTATGGAAGATGCTCTAGAAACTCTATTATTGTTTTATCAAATAATTAAACTATTTGCGGGTGATGCTGAGGATTAACTGAATGAATGATTAATTTATCCCTGTTTCACAGACACAGCACCTAATATTTACTTCATTTTGTTTTTCTTAAATTGTGAAACAAAATACGAGGGGAGGGAGGAGAAGAAAAATAATCCCTGCTTGATCCTTTGCAGTCAGTAATTACATGTTCATTTTTCAGCTCTGATTTCTTCCCCCCACCCCATTATTTGGTTCATTGTTTCAGTGTATCCTATTTCCTTATATTTCCTCCTCAGTGCAAACTGACAGGCTGAAATAATAACTAGGCAAGTAGATTACTTTGAAAAAATATTCTCATTACAAGATCTTTTTTAACTCCTAACCCAGTTCCCATCATGGAAACATCACCAATAACAGGAACTAATTCAGTTTGTCTCTAGAACAAACCATCATATAAAATGCCTGGGGCTTTTCTCAGCCCAAAACTTAAGGCAGAAAGAATGTAAAGACCGGAATTATTTGTCTGGAGTGTTTAGAATGATGGAGACAGGCCAAAGAGGCTAAAGAGCTGTTAGGGTGTGGTTGTTTTCCAGCTCCTGGTCACCTTTTCCTCACACTTACAGCATGTAATTTTTATTCTTGTCCACTAAAGGCAGCGCATGGCTTGGTGTTTTGAGTACTGGGATATGTGTATAGACTAAAAGTAAGTCTTCTGAGGCTTGGCTGCCTTTGCTCTTTCTGGGGAATAGTTTATATTGCCTATCTGGCCAAATTGTCTATTTCTGAAATATTTTATTTTACTGGTAGTTTGTTCATCATACTTGACCGTAAGTATTTGACCATAGTGGCACTATCAGGGCTGGCAAAAGTAGATTGGATCTAGGGCACAAATAAATAACCTGAGATTGGATACTCTCAGTGTAAATATAGTTCTCTTGTCCTCAAATCCCCCTTTACATGTTGTGTTCAAAGCACTTTGTACCCCTGTGGACCAAAAGGGTACAAATACAAACGAGTGTTGTACCAGCACCTTTGATATCAGTGGTGTTGTGCTTCAACTCCTGTGCAAGTGTAAATATGTATTTTAATGTGTAATAACTAGATAAATACTAGTTATTACTATTACTAGTTATCTATTATTACTAAATAACTATAAATAACTAGACAAATGGATAAACAGATTTTAGTGAGGCAAGGGAAGAGGAAGCTGTAGCAAAAGCTGGTGTCCTCCTGGTATTTGTCCTTGATTTGAGGAGGAAGTTGGGGAATAATGTGTTTCAATAGAGCTGGGACACAAAATATTTGGTAATTCACATGTGAAGGGTCTCAGGTGTTGGCATGCTTTTCACTTTGCCCTGTGGCTTTTTTTTAGTTTGACTTAGATAAACTGAATTAAAGATTGGGAAAAAACCACCCCTATCCCCAAAAAAGGCATATTTTCCCAGCTGAGATGTAGGCTGTAAAAGTTCTTTTTAAGTATAGCAGAATTGCATTTGTTGTGAGACAATTTATAATTGTGTCTCTTCCTGTGAGGATAAAGGAGTTTTCACCTTTCAGGGGTGCACAGGTGTATGTGCAGGTGGGGAAATGAATTCTTGGAGATATCAGAAGGAATCTATGATAACTTGAACCTCTAAACTTAAGAGAATTTTAGGACTCATTTATTTAGGACTCATTTATTTGCTTGCAGATGAAAAGAAAACAAAAAGCAAGGCTTTTATTTCCCGTTGAGTAGAAACATTGGATTTTGTGAAGTTTGGGACTCAGAGGTGCTTGGTTCACTTAATTTTTTGTTACATTTGGTATTCATGTTAGCAGCTACACTTGCGATGTTAGGAATAAGACATAATTTTTATTATGCACTGGAAATGTTCTTTGAAATATAAATATCTGTAGTTGAAAATTGTTGCTGAAATCAAGAATGAATAAGCAACTTATTGCATCTGTCTGGAATTAATTCTTGCCTGTTGTAATTATGCAGATTAATAGATATGTTTGAGAGTATTATGAGAACATAATGAACCTAAGATCCCAGTAGTAATAAAACAGTAGTTCTGTTTAAAGAATAATTTTATACTTTATAGAGATAGCCTGTTAATTTGAAAGATTGCATTTAGCTGTGTTCATTTCCCTGCTGGCTGAATCCAAACTGTGAGCATTAATTAGTCATCAATGTTTTGAAAGGGAAGAGTAATACTTAGTTTATTACTAAATGCTTTTGAATATAGAATTAAATCTTCAAGCAGAGTGCCAAATTTTCAATCTAATGTGAAGTTAGTGCTTGTAAAATCATGCTTTGAAATAAGCTTGAGGAGCTTTTTAAACTGTCACAGGCTTCACCTGAGCACCAGGTTTTCCTGACTGTACCTGACTGACTACAGATCCCAGGACTAACTCCAGGATTTAGAGACCTTATCAGTTTTTCCATGTCCATCCTAATGTGTCTGAGAACCATTCTCTTGCTGCACTGGCTTGGAAAACATATGCAGTATAGTAGGGTATTGAAGGTGAATGAAATAAAATTTTAATAACTGCACTAAAAATCCTTTCCTTGGAGTAACCAGCGTGTTTGACTGGCTTTGCACAGTGATAAAAGATTTTCATTTTTATGCTCATAGATATTTTGTCATGTCCCTAAGTACCCTGCCCACAAGCATCTAGACTAATATTCAATTACTGCTGTACTTATCTGGTGCTAGAATATTCAGTGTTCTGTAGCCTACAGAAAAATGTCATAGAGAACTGGGAAAATACAGAATTAACTTAAAAATAACATGACGACTCATTAAATAGATTAAAGCTGTTTATATTCACAATTATGGAGTTTCAAAATAAAATAGGAATGGCTGAGATAAAAACTAAAGAGTGTAAAAGGGTCAAATTAAGATTAAATAACTTCTTTTATTGAATAAAAAAAGTAGAGTTTTGTAGCTGGCAACTGGAAGCATTTTAAAAACCTGTGATTTCAGCATAATAAGCAATAGTCCACAATAGTCTGTTTCTGTGTTTACTTGAGTGCTGGGAGTGTGTGGTCACGGAATTAATGGTAATGTGGGTAATTATTATATACTTAGTACTTGTAATTTTAATTCATTTTTTTATCAGTTTTTTTTTGTTTTATTTTTTAATCACATACTTAAAGTGTGTGAAATGACTGCCATGGGATAGAACTTTATTTTCCTGGAGTATAATAACATTTCCAGTGTATAAAGCAGGACAAGATTCAACAGAATTTGATTTCTTTTCTCTTTTCCATACGAAACCAGTGTATAAGGGTTTTCAGGATCCATGTTGGTCCTGCTCAGGGTAACTTTGAGTCACTTGGATGTGGTGGCCAATTGGACAGATGCTCTCTGCTGCTGTGCCCATCTCCGCTTCGATGTGTTAGACTGGGGGTGACAGGATTAATTGAGTGCCAGAAGTTCATTTTGCATTTCTGATAATAAGGTTTTTTTGGAAATTGAGGGAAATCACCTGGACTTGAATTGTGTCAGTGACTTTAGATTTAAGTATAGGTGACTTGTAGCTACTGGAACCAAGTGCTGTTTCCTGTCTGTGGCAATTTTCCTTTAATTACTCTGTGTGTATAGAACCTATCTTCCTTCTAATCCATATTTGGTTTAAGGCTTACATGATGTGAAAGGATGTTTGACATAAAACACTGATGTGAAAATACCAAAACACAATTATTGCATCCCTTCCTATGCCAAAAAAGTCCAGCATGTTAATGTTAAATTCAAAAATTTATTGGAATCTTATCTAATAATATGTTAGTAACTCTTGTATTTACATGTATTTTGTAAAAGATAGTTCTGGATATGTGATATGTGTGGGCTTTCCCATGGGCCTTTTCTAAATGTTTAGGTTTTGCAATGACTTTTCAAGCTGTATTCCTATTGCAATATCATTAATTACATACTGTTGGTGGTGAAAACAGGATCCAAATATAGAGGGGGAAATATGAAAGCTGCAGCTACAAAAGGATTTCTGCATCCAACAGTCCATGTGATTATGGTGTTATACCCAGACTTGTGCTCCGCTTGCCACATACAGCTGTCTGCCTTTGAAAGGGAAATGTTCTGTCAGGTTTTCCCTTTATATTGAGTTAAGCTACTCTGTGATCTTCTGCACAAAACAATTTTCTTATGAACCTTACTGCAAAGTCCAGTCAATCAGACCTGTAACTTGATATCTTTTTTATCTTGTTCTGTTAATTCCCCCTGTGAGCCATTACAGGGCTCTTAATGCCTATGAAACAATTTCTTATTTAATGGTGGCTATCATCCTGCAACTGGCACCCTTTTAACTTGCTCTGGCTTTGATGTTGTTACTGTTGAAGCATTTTGCCTCAGCTCTGCAGTGCCTGTTGCTTGGAGCCTGTGATGTGGCTGGTGATGGTTGTGCAAAGGTGGCTTTCCGTGGGGGCCAGTGGGAGAGACAGACAGATGCTTCTGTGAAGAGGAGACAGTGTTCTGCTTAGGTTGGAGTAACTGAGACTTTTCTATTTTGTAATGAACTGGTAATCAGTTTACTGCAATGAAAAAAGAAATCAAGGTCATTTTCTTGATAATTCATGCCCCAAGCCATGTCAGTCAGGCATTAATGCAAATACAGCAGTAGGATACCTTTGCTCCAGTTTGGTTAAACTATGTCTTTGTCTAGAATCTGCCAGAAATGTCATCTGCATAATATAACTCAGGTCAAATATTGGAAATTGCAGTAGTGGCACCTGGGCTCTGAATCCGGCTCTGATATTGAGCAAAGCACTTGTGAGGAGCTGCTCTGAATGCAACTGTGTCCCTTGGGGCTGCAAGTTGTAATTCCATTAGCTCATCTGAGAAGTCTTTTTCCCTTTTGTAACAGGAGATATCTCTGGCCAGTGTTTAGAACTGTCTGATTTTTCGTAGCCACTTGGAGTGTTGGGATGTTCCTGATGTGGATGTCTGCTTCTGTCTTTAATTGTATTATAAATTACATTGGCTCCCAATTTTATTCAGGCTGAATGATGCCTAAATTAATAAACCAGCTTGGGAGCCTGGGGGCAGTGGAATATAACATGTTAATGAAGTTGCCAATCATTTTTTCCTAAAGTCCATTAGAAACATGGCAGCAGCATACCCTGTTGGTGTCAAACGTGTTGGCTCTCAGCTGTCTGGGATGATGGACTGGAGGATACCCCATGGAACCAGAGGAAAAGCATGGGCAATCAAGGTGCTGGGAGAATGAGTGTGGAGGTTTAGGAATTGCTTGTGACTGCTGTCCTGACAGGGATCAAGCAGTCCAAGGAGCACTAATGCTGCTGTGATGCTGCATTTGTCCATCTTGTAGCTCCACCTTGCTGTGCCTGTTAGCCCAGGGGTCTGCTGGCCTAATTGAGAGGGTTTTCTCTGTTGTGAGAAATAACCAACTCATGTAGTGACCAAAGGGTCACAATTACATGAACGTGTTAGCTGTTGGGGAATGCTTGCTTTCTGTGTCATTTAGACTTAAATACATTTTTTAAGTACTTTGTAAATACTTTCAGAGTACTTTCAGAATACACATAGTTCTTTGTTTTAGTTACTGAGATGCTGGAAAACTATTTTCGCAGTGAAGTGCTGGAACTTAAAAAGCATTGACTTGTTTGTACAGACCAAATGAATTCAGTGCTGAAGGCCCTTGTAAACAGAAGGCTGAAAAAGGCCCTCAGTGATAAAACCATATGACAGAACACAAGTGAAGCTGCTCACCAGGTCTGCAATCAAGGCAGTAGGATGGCTTTTCAAGTTAGCTGCGTGAAACCAGTCTTGCTCTGTGAAAATCCTGTATTTTTTAGCCTCAATTAGTTCTTTTTCAGCAGCAATTTCAGTTCCCTGATTGATATGAGTTGTGTCTGGCCACTCATGCTCCTCTGGCTGACAAAGCCAGTGCCATAACACTGCTGCCATGGCTGCAGCCTGGTGCTCCAGCTCCATCCCTGAGCTGTGGGATGCACCCAGCTGGCACTGCTGACTGTCAGCTGTAGTCAATAGAAGCATGGCTTAGTTACCCTTGATTCAATTGCAAGGAATTCCTCTGCTGCAGTCAGGTGTCAGAGGCAATAACTGTCCTGCACTGCTGATGCACTGGCTTCTCCAGGTTATTTAGTGATCTGTCAAAAAAAATTATCATAGTCTGATTTGAAAAGCGACACGCTGAGCGGATTGTTCAAGGTATGAGGCTATTTCACATTTGGGGGAATAAATGTGCTTTCAATGTTGCGGTTTTGAGGAAACTAAATATAAACATGTTTCCTTCTAGCTACAAGGATTGTCACTCTCTATTTTCATATAGTTGATAATAGGTTGGAAAATAATTTAGTTTCCTAAGATTCAAGGAATGCCAGAAATTTGGCAGGATTTTCTGTGGCTTTTCATGCTCATTTTTAGTATAACTTGAATGTATTGTAAAAAATTACATGTTAATGGTATATTCAGGCCAACATTGATGTGACTGGACTGTGTTGGTGGGCCTGTATATAGGTTTTCCACATATGCAAATATACCTTTTTAAAGAAGGGACTTGCATTTTCTGTGATTCTATGTATAAATTCATAAATTCAGAGATTCTGTAGGGCTTAAATGACAGCCTGGGCAGCAAAGCTCTCTGAACTTTGTGGATTAGACTTAGTTGGCCATTAATTCTGCTGGTGTCCATGCCTTTGAGCCATATGCTCTCCTTGCTGCAGGTTTGTCACAGCTCCTCATGGAGATGAAGGCCCTCCTGAGATGAGTAATGCTGTACTGCTTGTGCCCTGCTTTCCTCTGCTCAGAGAGCTTCAGTATCTACTAGTTCAACTGTTATGCAGAAATTTATAAAAAAATAGTGTTTTCATTTTCTGATGGAGGTCAATGGGCCTATGGCCTGATGGTACACTTATATTCTTAATGGAAACTAATACCTGTTATCAATATATTGAATATTAGTGTTGTTTCTTGCCTATTGGGTATTGGTTTTGTGGGTTTTCTCTTGTTTAAATGACTTCTGCCTTTCAACAATATCAAGATAGATTAAGGTGTTTTCAAAATTTGTTCCCCTCATTCTTGTTTCTGTATCTTTGAGATATGTATACACACACATATATATTGTTAAAACATTACACAGTTCCTTAAAAATGCAGCTTTAAATTTCCCATTTCCCCTTAGCCACTGTTGCGATTTCCCAAATACATTTTTGAAGTCTGCTTTGCATTAGTATTTCAAATTATTCTTTGTCTTGCTGTGTTTTCATTTTGATTTGTTTGCTGCGTCACCTAATTTGCAAGAGCATTCACATTCAATGTCCGTAATTTTTGTGCCAGTTTTGTGTTCATTAAATTGCACAGTTAACCTAAGAGAGAGAGACAAATATTGCATATATGCCTGGCAGGCTAAATTTTTGTTGTACATTTGTATCCTTGTGTTTGCCATAGTTTTTGCATTTAAAAATTCTTGTAATGTGAGTTTAAAGGGACTAAATAGGACTCAACTGAGATCACTACACAATTTTGATGCTGAAAATAGTCCTTTTTAGTCTTAATAATATAAGTGTTAATATAAATTATACTTTCTTAAGGAGTTGTGGAAAATAGCAGATAAATAATTCCTTTCAATGATGGAGTTGTTAAAAGCAGAATCTGAAATACTCCTTACTGTGTGCTTTCCTTAACAGTGCCTTTACATGAGGTAG